>NW_026991710.1:91201922-93601922 GCF_029215605.1 Mirounga angustirostris
CAAGTTTATTGCTAGAAACAGCCTAAAAGATGATCTATTTTAAGCCTTCGTTTTAATATGGGGAAACTGAGGCTCAGAAAAGAATTTTTAATTTGCTTAAACCTATACAAATGAGTATAACACATTTGCACTGATTCCCAATTCAGCATTTTCTCTACCACAAGACTAAGGGGAAGGGCCTGTATTTTTATGAGAAATTGAAACTTCTCTTTATTTGTTTATAGTACAATTATCTCAAACTATTAAACAATAAAGTCAGACTTCTCTTGCGTACTGTTTTAAAATCACATATTTTTTTAAAGCTGGGACACAAAACTCTGGTGTATTAAAAGTGAGTGGTTATAGCAATGCTTTGCAAAAAACCATGACCCTGAAATGCCTTCTGAATCAGTTGAGTAAAGTTAAATTTTGTTTAGCAAACTATATTTTACTTTATTATCTTTCTAACCTGGGTAACGTGAAATAATTACTTACGCCTCCTGTGAGCCAGGCACTGTGCTGAGTACTGCCAGCCTTCTAAACAACCCTCAGTAACAGGTATTACAGCACCCATTTTACAAACTAGAAAAAGGAGAATTATATTTTAGCAATCCAAGTCCTAAAAGTAAGTGACTGCACTGGGATTCATATTCTGGTCTATACTGATTCAAAGTTCAATCTGTTTCCATTGTATCAGATTGCTTGCATTTATGTAAAATGTGTATTAAATAAATTGATATTCATATTCAAAATAAACAGTAGAACAGTGAAGCTGTTGCATTTGCCTTTAAAATATTACTCAAAGAGGGCGCCTGGGTGGCTCAGACAGTTAAGCATCTGCCTTCGGCTCAGGCCATGATCCCAAGGTCCTGGGATTGAGTCCCGCATCGGGCTCCCTGCTCCTTGGGAGCCTGCTTCTCCCTCTGCCTCTCTCTCTCTCTCATGAATAAATAAATAAAATCTTAAAAAAAAAATAAAATATTACTCAAAGAAAAACTGAGTCTCCTTCCATGGGACCTACCCCACCCCCAACACAGACTCATAGACACTCAGATACACAGACTTCCTCAGTCACTCAAGTTAGTATGTAAAATCGACTGCTAAGTGACTGAAAATTGCCTGTATTATTGGTTAAAATTCAGGAATGGGTATTGCTTTTATTTCGTAATTTTATTGTAATTTCTGGGGCTACTTAAGTGGATGAAAATAATTCTGAAATAGATTTTTAAATCTACTAATGTATATGATAAATTATAAGAAGTAGATTTAACTTTGTAAGTATTTCCTGGCTTCCAGAATCAAAATATTTATTGGTGATTACCCATAAAAAGTATGAGAAAACACAGATTTGGGAATTTGTTCTGTTAATATGACGATTGTTCATTAAATTAGAGTGGCATTTTGGGTCTTGTTTCTAAGTTTAACATGAAATGAAATAACTTAGTTACAGTGGGGCGGGGGTTTATTTGGGGGAGTCTAGAAGTTATTTGTAGGTGGGCTGATTATATGTTTGCCTATGGCAGGCTTAGTTAAACCTGTCCGGGAACTCACAGTTCTCCTCTCACTCTCAGTGGTCCTGGTCTGTCTGCTATTATGTGGCCACCCGAGGAAGAAAGCACCATGGCCCCACATGCCTTGAGGAACGGAGAACAGAATAAGTTATAAGATGTTTTCACATCTTTCCGAGGAAATTTTGAAAAGCATATTTTGTTTCCCATGTATATTAATATTTGTAATTATTAATATGAAGTCCTTCATATAATAATTTCCTTATATTCCAAAGAACGCTGCTGTTTATTCAAATAATTCTACTCTTATTGTTTACAAGTCACCTGGTGAAAACAGCCATAATGGGAACATTGCCATCAACGAAACTAAACGTGGTCTTGTCTACAGCTCTTACCTAAGAGAACAAAAAGAAAGGATCTAACTCACTGGCCCATGTATCAGAGACTTATTTTCTCATCAACCTCTTGCATAACATAAGACAAATCCTTCTCCTGACACTTTGCAGCAAAAACCAACACCTCCCCAAACAAAACTACCTCGAAACCATTATGCACATTTTACATTAAAGATCTCTTGGACTATGCTGCATTTTAAAAATTAAGTTGATTCACTTTAGAAAAAAAAATATTTTTTATTCTGTGGTTAAGATGAAACCTCAACTTCCAGATTCATCTTCATCTTAACTTATCCCCGTATAAATGAGAAATGCTGAGAGCGAGTGACCTTGTTGTCGGGGGTGACACTAGAATTTCATGCGCATTTTGATAACCGACATCTAAGGACAGTTTCTGAGGAGCCATTCCTTGTAGATGCAACCCTGGGATTTTTTTATTAAGACTGTGGTGGTGGTTAGTAAGGAAATCTTGGATTGATATGATAACAAATTAAAAGAGACCAGCTCCCTGCTTCCTAGGACAGAGCCTAATCCCTGCTATTCCTGGGTACAGGAGGTGATGTGTTTGTTAGAATGGAGAGCAAAGATCAGCATACCAAAAACTTACAGACCAGACGATCTGTCTATTAGAGAAATGTAAGAAAAAGTTTACTTTCTATGCAAACCCTCTGACCTTTGACCCTTGCTAAGCTACACATAAAACATCTACGTGGGTGTTACTACCTTTAGAAACCTTTAGTAAGCTTTAAGTATTTTATTTATTTATTTAAATCTGTAAATGAATCAACTAAATGTGCTCACTTAGGCAACGGGGCTTATCCCTAACTCTGGGATTTTATTTTGATTTCGGTATGGCATCAAATTAAATGGGATCCTTGTTGAAGCTCTTGAGCTGTTTTTGTAGATGTCCACAAAACTGGACGAAGACCTGTTTTACAAGCAGCATATTGACAAGAGAAGGAGGAAGTGTTCCTGCAAAGGAGCTCCATTCTAGAGAAGCAAATACTCATATTTCATCTGGTAGATTTTTAATTGTGCTCTAAATAAACAGGTTGCTGTTATAGTGTAGACACAATTGAAAGGTTCTCTATTCCTAAGTCAACAGACCTGCTGCTGCCTTCTGCAGTGGCTGAATTTCCTGGGTGGTCTCTAAGAATTGCCCCGGGAGGAAGGCACTGTCATAGTCTAATCCGGATGTTACAGAGGTATGTAAAATGGCATGTCTTGCAAGTTTAGTTTATGTGTTGTCTAGTCCTTCACGTGGAAAGAGACATTCCTTTAAGCGTTTTTGGAACCTCTGTGGAATGAATGGGCAAGAAAAGCTTCACTAATGTTGAATTAATAAAAGCTTTGAAATGAGACCTGGCACTTTTGTTGAAATATGAAAACACGGACAAGACAATTGACAAACTTTTAGAATTAGAGCGCAGGTTTGAAATTTGGATGTTGAATCTGCGCCTGACTCTTATTTTACCATAAAGTTTTGTTTGTTTTTGCATCCCACAATCATGTTTGTTGGTTTAAAATTAATTTTAATGTTTAATTTTTTTTTAAATGAGGGAGACGATAACAGGGCATTTGGTGCGCAATGTGATATCACCAATCACCACTTGCCATCAGTTCATCGACGTACTAGATATGTAAAATAATGGGATTAATATTAATCTTCCCACATAGTTGCGAAGAAATGCTGCCAGGAGATACCTCTGAGACCGGACATTTTGGAGCCAAAGGAGATCCCCTCCCAGTCAGTTTCCCAATAAGGGAACTGACAGCACCTAGAAATACATACACTGATGTGCCACTCCAGCACCTGTCTTGCTAACAGCCCCAAAGGAACCTGCTTCAGTTAGCCCAGTAAATCAAAATGGCATCTCCCTTAAGAGGTAACTGGAAGGGAAGCTGTCCAAACCACGCATTCCATTCCTTACCGGGCCACCTGGAATTTAAAGTGAAAACGCTGGCTTTTACTTCAAATGCATAAGGAGCCTACCTTCTCGGCATGACCTTTCACTCATTTTAGAGAATTAAACAGAGCTTACCAAAGGGTAACCTTCTCCCTTTTTCATGCACCTGCACACATCCCAAATCAAGAGTGCCGAAACTAAATGATCCTTGAAAGCCGGGAAACATTGATGACCTTTTGTGAGTTAAGTCTTCCTGGAAAACATCTGGGAGGAAAGGTCTTGATAATATTAGAATCAATGTCAAAAGAGCTGATAATTTGACAAAACATTTAAAGATTCAGAATTTATTTCAAACGGAATCTCAAACTCCCGGGAAAGGCTGAACTGGCTGAAATTAAATGAAAAACAAAATGTATTCTTGCCTTGAGCTCTATGGCTGGAGTGAAAAACGCATGCAAAGTAATTATGTGAGGGTTACAAAGATGAATATCCTAATCATTTCTTTCCAAGCAGTTCTTTTCGGTCAAAGTGTGCAGCTTCCAATTATTCAAATAAGAAATCCAGTGTAAATGGTTTTAATCCTCTCTAGTCGAATGAATGTGGTGTGGATGTCCTGTGGACACTGACACTCAGTTATCTTTCTTGTTGACGCGCATAAGAAAATTCCGGCTGGGCACACATGATTTATTCTTTATATCTGGAGCAGTGCTGTAATCATTCACCCCTTTTCAAGTCTAGTTTGGCAACTTTATCTCGCTTGCAGTTTGCATTTTTTGAAAGTGAAAATATATTCTGCTGCTTTTGATGTGTTGATTGGTAGGAAGGCAAAGACAGCCGCGCGCAGTCTCTGGAGATGGGCTCAGTGGCTCAATGAAGACCTCTAGTGCTTTCTTGTTAGCCAAGATAGATCTACATCCCGATGAACCACAACTGGTCAATAGCAGAGGCTCTCAACGCATGTTCTCAGAAGCCACAAATCAGTTTTCCCTGGGACTTAGTTATCGGCATATTGTGCCGTAGGCCATGCCCTGCTGCTGCTTGCCCGACTGTAATTCTCCCCCCAGTGAAGTTTTTAAAGTCACAGGCTGAGACTGTAACCATGCTCTCTTGGCAACAAGCCTGTCACAGGCCTGCCAGATATCAATTGCCCATCAAATAAATTGCTGCTTGAATGTACTCAGCCTCTCGCTATTAAGGAGGTTCAATGCCAGCAGGATTTCCCGCTGTTATGTTTTCCTCCTCCAGAATTTATTTCCAAATGTCTCCTTACCTATGACCGGCGTTTAGATGATACTGATGTATGTGCAGGAGTTGGCCCACTACGTTTTTAAGTCTCCATTATTTTTGCCTGAAGTATTGCAATAGCCCCCTTATTGGTCTCAACAGAACCAGTCTCTTGCCTCCCTAGTCCACCCACACCTTGCCTCTGGAAAGAGGCATCTTCCTAAAATACAAATCTAGTCGTATTTCTCCTCTTTTTAGAAATTCCCATTGGCTCTCCACAATCTCAGTGGGGCCCCTTATGTCAGAGCCTAAGAGACCCTAAGAAAATAGCATGTTATTAGGGAGAATTCCTTTCTTTGGATACCAGACTGTCCCCTGAAAGCAGTCCAGCGCCTCTCCTTTGTAAAATTATAGTTCGAATTTAGGCCCCAAAGCTATGTTTGAAATACCTGTGTTATTGACTTATGGTGCTGCTTTTAAAAGGATTAGTGGGTTACTTTGGTGAGTGGGAGCCCCATGTCTGACCATCCCTGATGTGCTCTGGACAGATCGACTCCTAAACACAAATCGTCCCTCCCAGCGAACAAGCTGCTCTCCCCCTGATAGCTGGGCCTCGTCTTCTCAAAGATTTCCATCACATACAGTGCCCACTATAAGAAGAGGCTGCTGTTATTCCATATCCTGGACTCGGCCAGGGTCAATTCTCATCCTCCTCTGCTCTGATGTTCTCGGGTTCTCAGGGTCTCAGGGCAACACCTTCCTCCTCCTCTGCCAGTCGGAGCCATTATCCACCACCCTAAACTATAGTGTGAGAGCAGGACACCAAATTTTGAGAGCAATATCAATGCACGTGGGGATCTCGTCTCAAACTGCCCACTCCCCAAGATACTCCGGCAGTAGCGAGCTACTCCTAGTTCCCCGAGTGCCCACCTCTTCAAGCCCGTGACTTTGCCTACTATATGCGGTGGTCGCCTTCGCCCGGATTCTTCCTCTTCTTCATCCGCCTGCTGAACTCTTGCTCATTCCTTAAGTCTCAACTCAAACATCACCTCTTCTCTGACATTTACAAAGGTTAAAGGAAAAAAATATACATTCTTTTTTTTTTTTTTTTTTTTTTTAATGAGAGAGGCTTGAGCCTGTTTGGGAAAGAAGGCTGCAGAGTTGGAGAGATTGATCGGCTGGGATAATTGATGGAGCCCAGTCCAGAAGGAGACGATAAAGGTAAGATCAAAAGCACAGAAGGAAAGCATTGTGTGCCTGCCCTTACACACCCCCGTGGACTGTAACCATTTGTTTGCTTACAGCTCTCCTGCTCCAACGGAGTGGTGGCCCGAGCCACCATCCTCTCTTGCTCAGATCAGTGTAATAACTCCTGAAGTGGCCTCCTTATTTGTACTCTGGGTCCACTCTAGAATAAGCTCGGCACAGTGGCCAGTGAATCTTAAAATGCAGTCAGATCTGGCTACTCCTCTGCTCAAAATCTCTCCATCCCATTCCATGTAGACACCAGTGGGCCACAAGCCCCCACATGATGCATTCCGTTCCATCCCCTTTAAGGAGCATATCACCACCTCATACAAGGTTTGCATTACTTATTTGTGTTGTTTATTCAAAGCCCCTACTCTAACATGTGATTTCCGTAAAGAAAGTTTCTGTTTACTTTTCCGCTGTATCACCAATAACAGGAACACCTAGGAGGTCTTCACTAAATACGTATTGAAGGAATGAATGAATTTTCCCATGGATACCCATACATAAAAATAGTGTATACGCGTAGAAGTTGAAAAACTCATAGGATTTGTGTCCTCCGTGATTTTGGCAAAAATCCTGGCTACCCCTAACAAAAGTCCCTTTCAGTACAACTTCTTGACTACTAACTAAACTTAGTATATTTGAAGTGCTCCGTAATGACACGACAGCTTGTAAGAGAATATGACATTAAGGTTCTTATCCTCACATATCTCATCCTGAAAATTCTTATACAACTTCACAAAAAATGAAAAAAAAATTATTCACTAAGAGAAAATAAGAAAAGTTAATGAAATTTGTAATTTATGTTTGGATAACTAAAATAAATGGAGACAACTTCATACCTCTTTGCATGTTTATGTTCTGATTGTTACCATAGCTACAAACTTCCATTATAATTTTTGTTCAGAAAGTTGTCTCCAGTTGATATTCAAATTGTTTTTTCTTTATAATCTATGTTTTACAGAAACATGTCATCTTAGCTGAAGGAACCTCTTTTATTTTAAACTCTAGAAAAGCGTGTTTCTTAACCAAGCCCATAATCAGTATTAGAGTTTTATCTCTCATGACAGGAATATGCCAACAGAACATTTTCATGCCAAAAGACAGTTATACCTTCTGTGCTGTGAGGAGTGAGTGGTGGCTTTGAACAACATATCAGTAAAGTCAAGCCACACATTTCTCAATGCCATTACGCAAACAGAGGAAGAATGAAAGCCAGAACCTGTAAAAGTAATTCTTGGATGGCTTGAGGAGTGTATAAAATGTGCTCTATAATTTTCAGCCTCCTGCAGTGCAAGTGATTAGCTAAAGAAACACTTTGAAACTGTTAGTTGTACATCTTTTAAACCATTTTAAATTATGGAAAAGATAGTCCTCAAGAAATTAATTAAAGTTTTGGACAATAATGCAAGCAGGGATATCTGTGTTTGCAGTCTTTTCTCTCTGCTTGCATACATCTTTCTCTGTCAAGTACATCAAACAGCTAATTAGCCCCATTTTAAGAGCTTCACTGCTCACATCACTTAAAAGGATCTCCAGGCTGCCTTCTTAGAGACTTTACACTTTCTTTGTATTGGTTTCCTGAATGCCTCCTAGACTTTGAAAGAATCTATTCTCTACATATCAGAGGAACTTTAAAAGTAGATGGGCTTTCTTTCTCACAAATGAGTTTTCTTTGTTTTCTCACTCATGATCAGCATTTTATAAATAATCTTGTAAAGGTTGGTAAACCTATTTCACCTGGTATTTGCTTATTTTAAATACCCTTAGGTTTGCTGAAGACATCTGAAAAACATTAGAATGACTGCTTTTTATTAAGACATGTGGTACCAGAAAAAAAAAAAAAATTATGAGACTGAAGTGTTGCTTTCATTTAGCATAAAGCGTTACCATGACAAAAGTTCGGTGTTTCAAATACCCATTTTAGAAATAACTACGGGTCACATGATCTACAGATATCACATGTTAGCACATGTTAAAAGTTATAACCATAACTAGAGACAGAATTTCTGACTCACAGCTTCCATTAATCTGAACTATCACATGTCATCTCAAGTTGACTATAAAAATAACTCAAGACGCCAGAGTGCTTCAATTAACAGCTGAAATATTGTGATATTTTAACACAGGTGATATAAAGACTCAGAGCCACAAATAGATACATGGCTGTGAGTTATAGCTATTTCCTTGCAGGTTTACTGTTGAGGGCAGATGTAGAGAATGCCTTCTGTCTGCAAAAGCCAACCAAGCAGGGAAGGCAGGGTATGGGTAGGTGAGGGGGTGGGTAGAAGTGGATTCCACTTATACGGTTTCTTGATCATTTAAATATATGTATGAATATGACCTGGGGCGGGAGAGGTGACAGGCAGGCCAAGAACACCCGGGAGTATTTGAGATAGGGGCCGTGCAGTATCTTGAGTAGAACAAGGTGCCCAGAGGAGCCAAAGAGACATTTGTGAAATAACTACAGCAGTAATATTAGACACCCACCATGACATTGGTATGGTCGAAGCATGATTTTAAATGTAAATACATTAAGTCATTGAATCTTCGCAACAACCTTTTGAGGTCGGTTCTATTCTTAAATATTATCACCGACTTATCAACGGAGTACCTGAGCTGTAGCGAGTTTAAGTAACTTGCTCAAGGTCACACATCCACTAAATGGTGGGTTTTGGATTTGACCCCAGGCACATGGGTTCCAGAGTGCTGCAGTCCTACAATCTTGAAAACAGAATGAAAGGCAGAAATGATGGTAGAGGGTGGCAGAGATGGAAATGGGAGGTGAAGGAGGAAGGGAGAGAAGAAAGGAAGACCAAATTGAGGCTAGAAAAGAAGCTATTTGTTTAGTGACACCTAATATTACAACTTGAATGGAAGGTCAGAATGTTTAAGGAGTAAAGGAAGGAATGGTGGGAAAAAGATTTCCCTGAGGAGTATGATATTTGACCTATGCTTTTGAAGTGAATCATGCTGGATTTAAGACTTTTTTGCCTTAAAATTTCATTAAAACTGAACCCCTAACTAGTATTAATGCTTACTAAAGTATATTTTCATACCAAGCAGAAAATGATTTCAACAAAAATAAATATTATGGTTTCAAAGGAGAGGGAATGAAAGCCAGGTTGATACATGAACTATCCAAATAAAGTGAAGAAAAATAAAAACACATGAACACTTAAAGTTTTGCTCATATTTTCCTAGAAGCATGCTCATAAGTCCCTATATTTCAAAAGTATGCTATCAAGACTTTAAGGCTGGCCTCATGCAGGTATGTCTAAAAAGAACAATAAGCAAGAAGTAGTCTTCAATGCTTGCAATAACACGAAACTGAAAATATTTGTAGGTTGGCAGCTGCTGAACCTCAGCCTATTTTTCATTGTGTTCTCTTTGGCAAACACATTTGTGAGAAATGAGTTTCCACTTTATCTGGCTTCAGTGCCCTGAATTGGTGGTGTCTGGGCCTTAGGTGTTCTGAGCAACCCATAGCCATGGAAACGATTTAGGAGCAATGCTGGCTAGAAGTTACATAAATTGTCATCCAGTATGTACATCTCACTACAAAGTTGAGGAAATTTGTCCCCTAGAAGCTAGGATTATTCATACATTCAACCAACCCACACTTATTGAGTGCCTACCATGTGCTAGGCACTGTTCTAGACATTGAATTGGAGTATTTGTTTAAGGTCACGTAGCTAATGCGTGATGGGCAGGAAAAGTAAGATTTTTTGTCACTCTGTCTAGTGCACTGTTGAATCATTCAGTTTCCCACTTTCGAGGTTGTTTTCTCAACTTGGTTTTGAAAAGGTGTCTGATTATCTGGCTTGTCATGATTGTCCAATTTCTAGATGATTGCTTCTTGCTATTTATTTTCCACAGAGGGCCAGCCTAGGAGGCATTTTGTTATTGGAAGAGCAGGTCACTGCTGGGAATTTGGATTTTGCCCTCCATGTCTTATCATCAGTTTAGTACTAAATATAGCTTAAAATTCATATCAATACAACTTCTGGGGATATAGGTCCTAACTGCAGCAACTAGAAACAGTCACTGGTAGTAGATGGTTTTTGCTGCCTCTGTATGCATTTAATATTATATGTTTAGTTTTTCAAGGAGTTTTCTATATGTGAAAGAAGTTATCCAAGCATGATATGATGTGATCTTTGTTACAACATTCCTATTATAAGATAACTTGATTCAAAGCTTCCCTTAAACTTGATATACTCCTATATTTGACTCGTTATTGGAGGGATCAGTATTGAATCCAGGTATGTCTGACTTCAGTGCTTCCTTCCCCCACCTTGATTGCTGAGATATAATATTATTTTTTTTGCATTATTATTGGACCTCCTACCTCTTCGCCTTGTCTATTTCACCAGTAATAAAAATTTCTATCCTGTTCACCAAGGTTAACCTGTGTATATTTGGGACCCCAGATCTTTCATTTCTTCCTAGCGTGTGGCTATATCTTCTATTATCAATGCAAACAACTACTGCTAATGCATCTTAAGTATTAATAGCTGTGTTACTATGAGGTTGGCTAATATTTGTTAGGTAATAGAGTAAATCAACTAAATATTTCATAACTGTTCCTAAAACATATATGACATGCATCAATGTGTCTATACCTATATCTGTCTATATTTTATGCTCACCTTTTTGGTGTCCAATATCTTCTTGCTAGTCTTAAGTGCATTGATCATATTGATGAGGATCTTTTTGAAACATATTTATGTATTTTATTGTTATTGTCTATTAGTAAAACTACTGAATGGCACTTTGTCAGTAGCACACTGATACAAATCATATTTCATTTCTGGACATAGAGATATCAATTCACTTGCCAGTAGGTGTTTAGTAGTTATTCAGCCAGTTATTTTTCCTCTGAGCCAGCCATATTTTTTCCTCCTTTACAAAGGAACTTTACGAGATTTGAGTGAGGCAAATTTTGCAGGGCTCCATTTCAACGTGGAGACTAAACAGCACAGAGTTGACCATATTGCGATCCATGCTGATCCTTTGGTTTAGTAACTAGTTACTGACTGATTCCTGTGACCAAGCCCCCACCTTAAATCTTTGTTTCACTTAGTTCCTATTTTGTTCTTCCATGTTTGAGTCCGTGCCTTGAACCTGCTTTAACCTTGAACTTGGCTGATTATATAGTTCCTCTGGGATAGTCCTTTGTCCTTTCAGCTCCTCTCTGAGGCTGGGATTATGTTTCTGAATCCCCAACTGGGAAAAGTGACCATGTATTCCCATAGCTCTTGAATTTTAACCACCTGCTTGCCTTCTTTGGCTTTATTAGTGGACATTTCACAAAATATCATCATTATGGTTTTACTTATGCAGTTTTATAGTTATGATTTCAACCTTCAAAGATCAGGGGCAGTCTATGTACTATATATATATATATATATATATATATATATATATATATATATATATATATGTGATAATAGTGGTTGCTTAGGTAATGTTTATTGAATGGTTCAAATAAAAAATAATTTCTGCAAATTTTCTATTTTTAGAGTATATGCTGCCTTGTTTGACCTCCATGCTATTATACCAATTGTTACCACTCCTGGACCTCCCTGGTCACTAACACATATCACTTACTGCCATCCTCAATTTCTGACTTTCACTTCCTAAAAGTTGCTGCATTGTTCTCAAGCATGTGATTCACAATAGTGGGTGCACTTACTTTCCAGCCTCTTAGTTCCAGACTCTTCTGAATAATCTCTACATTGCAGTGCCTACGAAACTCAGAGTTCCTATTCTGATATATTAATTTTACTATTAGTTAACATGTTTGACTATTTACTCTGAACCATGCTCTATTCAATTTTTTAAAAAGATTTTATTTATTTATTTTTACACACATGCGAGAGGGAGAGAGAGAGTAGGAGGGACAGAGGGAGAATCAGACTCCCCGCTGAGCAGGTACCCTGATGCAGGACTCAATCCCAGGGTCCTGGGATCATGACCAAGCCAAAGGCAGACACTTAACTGACTGAGCCACCCAGGTCCCCCTAACCAGGAACTATTCTAAATGCCTGTGTTATAGTTATAAAAACTGCTCATCTAATTCTAAAAAATTAGGGTCATACAAATTCTATTGAGCCCAATTAAGGTAATTTTCATGTAAATTTCATTAGATTTGAACAATTATAAAGTCATGTTCACCAGGCAACATATACATAGTAGGAAATTCAAGAACTTTCATTTTTATTATAGCTTTTATTACAGCAATTAAATTTTCTGTTCTAAGATTCTGACCCAAGGATTTGCTCTAAATGGTGCAAAAGAAGAAAAATGAATATATCAATCTGCTTGTGTGTTCACAGGCTTCTTTTGTCCCCATGCCTATTGTTAAGTCTAAAATTGTGAGTTTTCACATCATCTCTACACACAAAAGAACCTTATGAGCATATCTAAAAATTATTCTGGAATTAATAACATTCATCATAATTGCTTCATGATTGCCTTTTGTAAATTTCTAACTGGAAGTGGACATTCTTTATAATCAGGATATACATGTAACGTTTTAACCTAAAATTTTAAAATACCAGGTAGAAGAGTGTATACTCAATGAAGGACATGGAGAAAATGTCATGACTACTGAGCTCAGTCTGTGGTATTTTCTTCTGCCAATAATGACAGCAACACTGAAGTGACATGAGATGAACAAGACTATAATTATTATCAAAATAAATCCTAAAAAGATGGATATATTCGTTTTAGTTTTCAAGACAAAATACAGTAAAAAGAATGATTAAAAGGTAGAGATTTTATAATTCCAAGGACAAATTCATCATATACTGCAAATATTACAGCAGAGGGGATTGACATCATGATAGGTTTGCCTCAAATCTATTATCTTTCAGTTAATGATACCTATCATGATGGAAATTTGAAACCCTAAAGTAACACATTAAGTTGTTCACTTGGTTTGTAACTGGAATTCTTTATTCTAAATTGGAATGAGAGTTATTACTTTATTTCCAGCATTGATGAGACTCCCGGAATAGCTGAAATAATTCTGAAAGAAGCACATACCCAGAATAATAATAGTAATGTGATCAGATGTCAAATAGTCTTTCTTTGGTACTACTAAATCCTTAAAGTAAAAATTTACGTAATCATTTCATTTCCAGTGTAGCTGAAACACATTTATATTCAAGTTATTATGAGTTGTAGACTGCTCTGGAGATTTGTGTGAGGACGGTCTTGGTGACAAGAATATGTAAGAAGACATTCTCATCTGCCAGTCCAATTCATGCCACATTCAGAAATGTGAAAGAATTTACAACCTACAAGTGTAACTATTGAGTTTATTAGTCAAATACTTAAAACAAATGTACCTCTAATTGGATATCAATAATTATCATAAGCTTGGAATATTTGTATACTGATAGCTGCCAAAATAAAAGATAAAGTCAATTCTAATTGTATGATCAATATATCATACATCGATGTTTTCATGTCTGGATAAAACATATTTGGTGAAAAATAATAAGCTGCTTTTGGTAGAAGCGTTTGACTTCCATTTGAAAGTAGTAATTTTTTCCTTAGTATTTCTTCCACTTTGAAGTATATTTTTAAAAATAATATGTCCTAGTTATTTTTCTATCTCAGTTTTTATAGAATGGCTCTTTTTTCTTTTTTTTAAATAGGGACAAAATCTTCCATTGTACAGATGCACAATGATTCATTTAAGTGGGTTCCTACATTAACTGTACTTAAGGTGTTTCCAATCATTAGTCATTAGAAGTAATGCTTTAATGAATAACTTACACATATATTGTTTTCTCATGTGCAAGTGAATCTGCCCATACATTTACATAAGTGAGATAGCTGAATCAAAAACTAAATGCAATTGTTAGTTTGGTGATTATTTCCCAGTTGAGCTCCATGAGATTGGTTTTGTTTGTTTTTTCCATTTCACATTCCTTCTAGAAATGTATAAGCCATGTATGAGATTTTCACCAAAAATGTAGTAGTTTTAATCTGAATTTATTTTATTATTAATGAGGTTGAACTCCCTTTCCTATGTCTCAGAGCATTTGTATTTCTTTTTTCTTTTTCTTTTTTTTTAAGGTTTTATTTTTAAGTAACCTCTACACCCAAAGCGGGGCTTGAACTTACAACCCTGAGAACAAGAGTTAAATGCTCCACTGACTGAGCCAAGTCCCCTTTTATGTCTTGTCACACTTAATGTCACATTTTGAATTTACCCTTTTGAAATTTCGAATTAGTGATTCTATGGCTAATTCTCTAGTTCTCCATTTGGACTTTCACTTCTAAAAAACTAGACTTCATGTTGACATTTTTAAATAGATTTATTTATTTATTTATTTATTTGAGAGAGAAAGCATGTGCATAAAATGTGGGGAGGGAGAGAGACAAGTAGATTCTGCACTGAGCATGGAGCCCTACTTAGGGCTCCATTTCACCACCCCGAGATCATGACCTGAGCCAAAATCAAGAGTATGGCTCTTAACCAGCTGAGCCACCCAGGTGCTCCCTCGTGTTGATTTTGATCCTTCTCCATGCTGGCAATATGTCTTAGGGACCTTGTGTAATGCTTCCCTTCACAATGCTCTCTCTGCACCAACTCTTGACCATCCCATCTACTCTGCTCTTGTGGTATGAAGGGCATAGGTGAGAGAATAGAGATAAGTTTCCAGGTAGGAGTGGTGGGACTGGGTGTTGTTCAGGAACATTTCTGACCTAAGCTGATTAAAAAGAGGCTTCTACATAACATAATAAAATAAAATTAAATAAATAAATAAATAAATAAGAGGCTTCCTTCTTATATCAATAGATTAATACGAAGGTCTCTTTGGGGTCTCAAGATAAATTATTCAATGGAAAGTGATCTGTCTTAATAATAGGATTAGGCACAAAAGCTAGAAAAGTCTCGATCTCTTCATAAGGGTTTTGTGTCTTAGTTTTACTTAATTATAATGAAATCTTTGAAATGATGATGCATTTGATTCCTATTCAGAGATTTTAGTATTCACATTAGTGTCTCCTGGCAAATACCTAGTTTGAATTTTAGCTTCAATCCTTCCTAGGAGTGACCTTGGGCATGTTACTTAAATGATCTCGGCTTTAGTTTCCTCAAGAAGTAAAATGGGGCTATTAATAGTTTTAATCATTTTGGATTATTGAGTATTAAGTTAAATAATGAATATCAATTGCTTAGGATAGTACCTGCCATACCCTAAACAAATACTAAATGAGAGATGATAAATAAATAGGTAATAGCTAAATAATAGATAATAAATAAATAATATTTGTTATGAATAATAATAATATTAGATTTACTGGTAAAGGCAATAAACAAAGTAAGTCACTTTGAACAAAGTTAAAAATTTGTAAAAAAGTGAGATTCTGATGCTTATTACATTTTTAACATTCAACATTCAGGTTGTTAAATCAAAGTTAATAGTTAAATTAATTTGTAGAATGACACTTACTCAAAATTACCATCTAACTATCTAACTTACTTTTATTATTTAAAGAATGGTGCTGTGTATTCAAGAATTTAATTATTAATCATGTAGCTTGTTACAATTTTTCAGTTGTTAATCTATAAAAAGGAATGTTATTTCCTTGAAAAAATATATTTGTGTTATCACTTGATGACTTTTTAATTTTCATTTGTTTAAAAATTGGAAATATAACTAATTTTTTATCTTGATTCATAAAAAGTGAAGAATAAAATTTTCCTGAAACAAAATGTTGCTTTTGTATGTATTATGCTCTGATCTATTATATTCTCTTCCTTTTCAACCCATTTTATTTTATGCTTTTTAAAAAAGATTTTATTTATTTATTTAAGAGAGAGAGGGAGAGAGAGGGCTGATTGGGGGAAGGGGCAGAGGGAGAGTGTGAAGCAGACTCCCTGCTGAGCAGGGAGCCTGACGTGGGGCTTGATCCCCCTGAGCCAAAAGAAGATGCTCAACCGACTGAGTCACTCAGGCACCCTTATTTTATGCTTTTCAAGTGAAGGTCATGTTTACTAAATTGGTTTCATAAACTACTAACCATTGATAATCTGCAGTTTGAAAAATACTGCCTAAAGCACATCCTAAAGAATGTTAGTAGTTATAACAATTTTTTTTGAAAAGTTTAATTCTAAACTAAATTTGAAAACTTTGTGGCTTTAATCAAGTTAAACAGGTTTCTCTAGTAAAAGACTTCTCAGGGTTTAGGATCCTAGTTAAGAATTTACAAGAAGAGGGTTGATAGAAAATATAGCATTTTCTAATTGTATATGGGACTGTGCAACAGACAGAACACCTTTGGCTCTTCCTTCCGTTCTTCCTGCCTCCCTTCTTTCCTGTCTTCCTATTTTGTTTCTTCTTCCCTACCTTTCTTTATTTCCAGGGAGCAGTTTGCAGGAAATAGACTGCATGTATTTTCACATCCCTCCACCCCCCCCCAAAAAAATCCCAGGTTACTCTTGGTTATAACATCTTACTGTTTGCATTTTTTATTTGCCCAAATCACACATTTCCATGTGTGCACTTTGAATTTGTCAAACAAAATTGCTCTAACTCTTTGGATGCATCAACTCTTTAATTATTTTTTCTCATCAAACACACTTTTATTTTCTATTCCTTATGGTAGGATCGTCATAAAATGCACATTCTGCACATGTTCACATAAAGTCACATCTACATCATAAATAAAGATTTACTGTTATAACCCTTTAGTCTATTTAGATGCCAGCTATATTTACTGAGTCCATTTGATAGTATTCTACAGACCAGATAAACAGTTACATTGTTTTAAATCAATAAGTAATTACCATTTAGTTGTCCAGAAACAGAAAATAAAGAAATAAAAGATCAGAACTAACATTTATTGAGTACCTACTATGTACCAAAGTTCTTTTCCTTACAAATGTTACATCAATTAATTCTGCTACACTAAAAAATAAAACAAAACAAAGCCTGGTGATTTAAAATAGCAGTGGTTTGTTACATCCACAGTTCCCTACAGGTTGGTTGGGCTTAGCCAGACAATTCTTCTGTTGGTTTGGCCTACAGTCAGTCATGTGATGGCAGCCTTTTGGCATCTGTAGAGCATCAAAAATGGCCCCCCAGCATATCTGAGGCATTGATGCTGCCTCTTGTCTGGGTCCCTTTCCGCATGTGGTCTCATGATTGAAGACCTCTGAGGCCAAGGCTTGAGAATTCTCAATTCTGCCACATTCTGTTGTTCAAAGCAAGTCACAGACCAGCCCAGATAGAAGGCCCCTACCTCTTGATGAGAGTAGCTGGGAAATATCATATCTGTGTTTACCCATACACCACAGTGATTTCAAATAAAATCTTTATAAGAATGCTATAAGATGGGGGTGCCTGCGTGGCTCAGTTGTTAAGTGTCTGCCTTCGGCTCAGGTCATGATCCCAGGGTCCCGGGATTGAGCCCCACATTGGGTTCCCTGTTCTGCGGGGAGCCTGCTTCTCCCTCTCCCACTCCCCCTGCTTGTGTTCCCTCTCTCGCTGTGTCTCTCTCTGTTAAATAAATAAATAAAATATTTTTTAAAAAAGGAATGCTATAAGATGGTTAGAAAGATAAAGAACTATTTTAAACAGAAACCTCAAAGGGAGTTGGAGTAAAAAGCATCTATTCCTGATGAAAAAGAAGTGGTAGCATATAAAACACATAATATAGAGTAAACAATTGACCATATTCTATGCAAGGTTTTATTCTTCAACTTAAAAAAATTGTTAAAGGAAAACAAGTTACAATTCATTTCTTTTGTGGGAGTAAGGGCAATTTAGCAGAAAAAGCAGAAACTATAGAATCTGGGTTTGTACACTGCTCCTCCAAAGGCCTGTTATGTGGTCTAAGTCTAGCAGAACACAAAGTTTCTTCAGAAGGATGTAGGTAAAAATTAAATGAAATAATTTTGGAATAGCATCAGCATTCAGTAAGTAATAACCATTGTCCCTGTCTTTTGCTCTATCACTTTGGACTTTGTTAATATCTATTTAAAAAAAAACCCAGACTTCATATTGCTTTCTCCCTAACCTTTTCTCCTGACTTAAAGTATAGATTAAGTAAAGAGGGACATAAGATACATTTTATATTTTTTTCCTTTGATTTAAATGTGATGGTAAGGGCGCCTGGGTGGCTCATTCGGTTAAGTGTCTGCCTTTGGCTCAGGTCATGATTCCAGGGTCCTGGGATCGAGGCCCGCATCGGTCTCCCTGCTCAGCGGGGAGCCTGCTTCTCGCTCTCCCTCTGCAGCTCCCCCTGCTTGTGCTCTCTCTCACTCTTTCTCTCTGACAATAAATAAATAATATCTTTAAAAAGTAAAATAAAATAAAATGTGATGGTAGAGAGAATGGAAAGAGAAAAATATTTTTTAACTTTTATTTTCAAAATGAGCAGCGAAGCACCATTTAAAAATCAACAGCTCAAAATCATTTTTAAGTGTATGTATATATGTGTTAGGAGATGGTGATTATACTATTAAATTATAAATGTTTTTGATAGAGATATTAAATTTTTAAAAATCAAAACATAATTTGATTTGACACATAACAACTACCACTTCAGTAGTTCTAGAGGAAGTCTAGGCCATATACCAAACTTTGGAAACTTGGGTCGTATTATCACACCACCAGCACTCCAAATGGGAGATACAGGGAGAAGGATATGGGGACTTAAAGTGAATTTGATATTTTTTAACCAAAAAACAAAATGAAATATAAGACACCCAACTGTGGTAAGGGAAGCAGAAAGGCTTCAGGTAGATCTCAAGGCACCTCTAAGGTAGAAAACAGTTAAGGTACTTGCCTGGACTACCTTCCAAGGTGCTGATTCAGGATTTGTGTAAAGGAATCCTGTTAAATATGATGATCTTGTCTTCCTAAATGTTTCCATCTATCCTCTTTTGTTTGTTTGCTTATGCCTATCTTCTGCTGGACCTTTGCTCTGTAGGGAAAAAGGATTGTTTGTTGTTGCAGGGGAAAGGTGTATACTATGTATACTGTATAGTATGAAATAAGACCGTGGGCTTATGTTGGGGGATTCTAATAAATATTTCAGTCAATGTCAGGGAGAGAATCATCTTCCTGAATGATGCGAGAGGGGATCAGTGACAGTGGGGAGGGCAAAGGCAGTGATCGGTCATTCTTTTTTTTTTTTTTTTTAATTTATTAATTCATGAGAGAGAGAGGCAGAGGGAGAAGCAGGCTCCCAAGGAGCAGGGAGCCTGATGCGGGACTTGATCCCAGGACGCTGGGATCATGACCTGAGCCAAAGGCAGACGCTTAACCATCTGAGCCACCCAGGCGCCCCGTGACCGGTCATTCTTGCGGGGTCCTGGTGGTAGCATCACTTCCGTGACTGCCGGATGCTGGGCCTGAACTGGTGCCAGGCCACTAGGAGGCAGAGGGGGAATGACAATGAAAGACATTAGCTCGGGCGCCTGGGTGGCTCAGTTGGTTAAGTCACTGCCTTAGGCTCAGGTCATGATCCTGGAGTCCCTGGATCGAGTCCCACATCGGGCTCCCTGCTTGGCAGGGAGTCTGCTTCTCCCTCTGGCCCTCCCCCCTCTCATGTGCTCTCTCTCATTCTCTCTCTCTCAAATAAATAAATAAAATCTTAAAAAAAAAAAAAAAAAGAAAGACACTAGCCCAAGAGACTGCCAGGATCTACAGGAAGGCTCCTGAGACCGCCAGGAAGTCTTACGGAGGCCAGGCCTACAAGAAAAAACTGCTCTGGTCACCTTAATTTGTGACCGCTCCTACCCCATCCCCTCAAAATCAAGATGAATGAGACAAGCCAGGATTTACACTTAACATTACTATGTCTCAGAACATCTCTCGTAAAATATTTGTAACTGCCCGAAACTCAGAAGAATGCTAGCCTATTAATCAATTACCAGGGGTTCAAAAGTGACCCTCATTCCACTGAAGGCAATGAAGGTAATCTGAGTTTTAAAGACATGGCTGAGAGCTATAGGATCTGTTCTGTAGCCGCTTCCTGGCAATAGCCACAAACACAAAATGTTATAGCTTCGCCTTCAGTTTTTACTCTTGGCCGTTACAGACCTATGGCTTGCATTATATTTAGATAAATCATATTGATACCCTTTTATTAAATTTGTTTTTTTTATTTTTGCTTTTTTAGACCTCTTTTGGAATAGATCTATATGCAGCATGTCCAGTAATATTGAGAGTCCTACCTTCTATGAGTCCGTGCCATCGCATGATGAAACGCTCTATCTATATTAAAATGAAGGTGTTCCTAGGGGAGACATAGAGCAGAATGGAACAACAAACAGCTTTAGAGACTGAATATGTGAAGTGACAGTGATGCCAAAATGGTAGACTTTGGTACAGAGAGACCCAGAGGACGACAGGAAGACACAGGGCGAGCCACCGTGGCTTGAAGTTGGCAGCTCTCGAAGCTTTAAGTACTCTCCGCAGTATGGCAGCTAATCAAATGTATGTCTTTTTGCCTCGCGCATCTTGACTTGGTATGTCGTTGTAATACGTTGTCAGCTGAAGGTCAGGGAATATTTTTTTCCTTCTGTTAACCAAATCGAGTATTTTATCAGATAAGCATATTTCTTCATGTAATTGAACTCATAGCTATATTGTGATTGCAATGTTCTGTTTACTCCAGGTAATGAGTAAGCCATGAAAATCAACTTAAATTAAGATGGAATGACACCCAGAGTAGGAAAGAAGGAAAAGAGGAAAAGTATGAATTAAAGGACTAGCGTCCTCTCCTGGAAGACCAGTTTTCATGGTGATGGACTAGACGGGACTAAAGGAAGTGCTCAAAGGGTTTCCTTGGAATTGTTGAGGCTATGCGACCCTGTGTCCACAGACTGAGAGCAGTCAATGAATGGTGTGAAGAAAGACCTGGATTTTCCCTCTTGCATTGTCATTCTTCGGGTACATACAATTTTGTGAAAGTGATTTTACCTCTTTTGAATACAAGTTTATTATCTGTTAAATTCCATATTCGATTAAGTGATCTCTAAGTCTCCTTCCAGAACTAAAACTTGTTATTCTTGATAGAATTCAAATTGAGCAAAAATTCAAAATATCATTTATTAGGAGAGCTCAAAGTTAATCATTGTCCAGGTGCTTTATTAAGATTACCTGGAAGTTAAAGCACTTGTATAAGCTAAAACAAGTGTCCAGGCTCATATTTTATGGCCTCGGTTGTCTAATGTATTAAATAGACTTTCTGAGAATTTTAGAACAGGCTATGTGTTCTCCATCAGTTAATCTTTGAGTACAGAAGAATTGGTCTTTAATTCAGTTATAGGTCCTTCCCTGGTCTCCCCTCCTCCCCTTCCTTTTTTTTTTTTTTTTTTTTTTAAGATTTTATTTCTTCATTTGAGAGAGAGAGAGAGACAGAGAGAGCACAAGCAGGGGGAGAGGCAGGAGAAGTAGACACCCTGCTGATCTGGGAGCCTGATGAGGGGCTCAATTCCAGGATCTGGAGATCATTACCTGAGCCTAAAGCAGACACTTGACCATCTGAGCCATCCAGGTGCCCCCTACCTCCGCTTTTTTTTTTTTTTTTTTCTTAAGAGATGGAAAATACTCTGTATCAGATAAACTGTTGGTTAAAATGACTAGGTCCATATTTAACCACGGGTACAAATTATCTGAATTCCGAGTGCTTGCCAAAAAGTTAATTTCAAACTCATTGCTTCCCAGTATCTATCAAAAGATCTGTAGACAGAAACAATATATAGAAAGGATTGCTTAAAAGATGAAATCTGCCCATTATCCCAGACACTTTAAAATCTACTCCTGGATTTGGTCAGATCAGAGAACGGCTGCCTACCTGGAAGGTATTGTATTGACCTTATAGAATTGCCTTTGCTGAAAGGGTGATGCCAACAGCACTATGAAACCTGTCTTTGTGTCTACTCTAAAAGCACAGTTGAACATGTAAGCCAGTATATTACATGCTACTGGTTTTATGAGGACCATGGGGAAACATTTCTGTCGGATATTAGTAACAGCAATAATTTTGCTTCTCCTAACAACTGTTCTGATTTTATCTTATGTACCTTGTAAACTGTGTAAGTGTTGAGGATGCTGTTTTCCCACTGACTGAGAGAGCTTAGGACCAGATTTGCAGGCTACCAGTAGCGAGTCTTTATGATAGGAGTTTTTTTAAGGGTCTCCTTCCTGGCTTCATTTTATAACTGATATTTTTCTTCCACTTATGTCTTCTACTTTTAATTCAAGTTATCCCTTTGTTTTATTTTTCCTTTTAATCTGAAAAAAGTATCTCTACAGCTAGATGAGATACATGTATCTCTATCCATCTATCATCCATCATCTATCTATCTATCTATCTATCTATCTATCTATCTATCATCTTTGCTTAGATACTGTTTTTTTACTTTCTTGTTTGTTTCCAAAAGGACTTAAAAGAATTATATGCAATCATATTTAAAATATGAACAAGTAAATCAGAAAACAGGATGAAAATTGTGGGGCACTTACTTGATGGCAAAGTTTAGATCGGAATGAAACTTTAATTGATTCTCTATAGCGTCAGGGTGAGTAACTTTCCCATGCAGGACTTCTGTCAATTACACAGGGATGAACTGATTGTCCAGTTTTTCATTATATTCCTTGAGCAGTTACTGGCTACCATCAGAACTGGGGAAGTCACCTCCTACTATTTTCTTCTGGTCTTACTAGTATATCCATATCTCTACCCCCTTCATAAGCAACATATGGTAACAGGAATCTCCCAGCCCTCTTATAAAACATTTCCAACTCTTTTAATAAGATGCCATTTATTAAGATTTCTACTTCTGGAAATGTTTATCCTACTTTCAGAGTGATTTCTTCTTCTTTTTAGGTGGAGGTAATATTATCAAAGTGACATTTTTGGAGGCCACATAGAATAGTGAATCATAGGAAAGGGCCTGTCTCTACCACTTTCTTGCTATGGAAAATTGCTTACTTTCTCTGTGCTTAAGTTCCTCATCTGTAAATTAAAGCTATAGCTCCTATTTATAAGTTTCATGTGAGGAGTAAATGAGTTAATAGATACAAAGTACTTTGATATAATCATCATCAGTAAAAGTTCCTCAAAAGTTAGGTACAGCCTTGGAGATGTTCTATCAATCAATTTTGCAATAAAGCAACATTATAGGAAGGAATTCACTTTTGTGATTAATTCTAGGGATGCCTAACATTATAAGAATAAAAGCATGGTCAGACCCCATATATGAAAACTTCATTTATGAATGTATTTATTCCATAACAATCCTTTTCCAGAAAAGGGCAGGTCATAACAAATGAAGGGAAAAAAAAAAGTAAAAGGAGACACCTGTTTGATCCAGAAAGACCTGTGTTTGAATCTCAGCTTCACCATTTGCCATTCACATAAATCATCAATTATTGAACACCTCAGTTTCCTCAGATGTAAAATAAAGGTGGTGCCCACTTTTCAAGGTACAGATGTGAAAGACATTTGTTGTTTAGGACAGTCTAAAGACGGTGACCCGAGAGAGAGAGAGAGAAGGCAGGGCTGCAAGTTCTCTTCATGTCTGGGCTCTGGGACACCCTCAAACTGAGAGCAAGGAAGAGTCCTTGACAGGCTCTGCTTCTGTTTCTGGGAGTGGAACTTGGCTCTGTTCTCTGAGGGGTCTTAGGTTTTAGACAAGAAGCATATGTGTTAGCCGCTGAGTGGCTCTCTGCTTCCTTCTCATAGAAAGTTGGGGACCTAGGGGTGCTTGGGTGGCTCAGTCGTTAAGCGTCTGCCTTCGGCTCAGGTCATGGTCCCAGGGTCCTGGGATCGAGCCCTGCATTGGGCTCCCTGCTCAGCGGGAAGCCTGCTTCTCCCTCTCCCACTCACCCTGCTTGTGTTCCCTCTCTCGCTGTCTCTCTCTCTCTGTCAGATAAATAAAATCTTTAATAAAAAAAAAAAAGAAAAGAAAGTTGGGGACCTAGAGGTTTCTTGTTATTTTTTCCTTAATCTCATTTAATCAAAACTCAGAGTATTTTTTGATACCATTATATTAAAATTTTGTGGATTTTCTATGGATCTGATGGGGTTCCACCAAAAGTTTTAAAAGCCACATCCATAATTCTTTTTGAGAGAGGCCTGACTCTACTTTGAGCTCTGTCTGAGGCTGCTCTGTGACAATGTCCTTAAGATTCTTATCACTGAGAAGGTCTATCAAGTACCATCTGAGATTTTACAAAAGTTATAAAAAGAGCAAAGAGCCACACCCATGGAGTCTGGCTATAGGCCCCAGACCTATGTGCGATCTTGTAAGCCTGACTGCAGGCAATTACAAAGACTGTACCTGGCAGGCCCCACAGGATAAAGCTGCCCCCCAACACTAGACTTGGGGCACAGCAATCACACTGCAGTCTCTAAAGGGAGTTGCCATCATGAAGGACCTGGGACCCCTGGCTCTCACACTCTTACACATATCTGCATCTTTTTTTTTTTTTAAAGATTTATTTATTTATTTGAGAGAGCGAGAATGAGAGAGAGAGTACATGAGAGGGAGGAGGGTTAGAGGGAGAAGCAGGCTCCTTGCCGAGCAGGGAGCCTGATGCAGGACTCGATCCCAGGACTCCAGGATCATGACCTGAGCCGAAGGCAGTGGCTTAACCAACTGAGCCACCCAGGCGCCCCCACATATCTGCATCTTAGCCTAGATGCCTCTGTTTGGAGGAGGCCTCTTTATCAGGGACTTCAGCTCATTCCTTCCACAGGTATCTCTGCTGAGACCTTCTTTTTAGGGAGAGAGAAGTTATCTCGAAAGCAGTTTTCTCCATTGTAATTCAGTATTCAGTACTTTCCCACTTCCACACTCAGTTTCATTAATAGCAAGAAGCTTTACTCTGGGTTCCCTGGGCAGCGAGATGATCCCTTACACCTCCCTGATCCACCTGACCCTCAGCAAGCAACACACCATGGGAAAAATTGGAAATATTGGAAAACTGGAACACTGAGGTTAATGGTAGTTTATTCTGTTTGTTTAGCTTATTTATATGATCCATAGTAAATGATAGAAGTCTTGACTGTTCCTTTAGTATTGGCTTATTGTCTTTTTTTTAAATTTTTTTATTAACATAAAATGTATTGTTTGCTTCAGGGGTACAGGTCTGTGATTCATCAGTCTTATACTCACAACATTCACAACACTCACCATAGTACATACCCTCCCTAATGTCCATCATCCAGCCCCCATCCATCCCATCCCCCTCCACTCCAGCAACCCTCAGTTTGTTTCTTGAGATAAAGAGTCTCTTATGGTTTGTCTCCCTCTCTAGTTTCATCTTGTTTCATTTTTCCCTCACTTCTCCTATGATCTGCTGTCTTGTTTCTCAAATTCCTCAGATCGGTGAGATCATATGATACTTGTCTTTCTCTGATTGACTTATTTCGTTTAACATAATACCCTCTAGTTCACCTACATCGTTGCAAATGGCAAGATTTTGGGGTTTTTTGATGGCTGCATAATATTCCATTGTGTATGTATATACCACATCTTCTTTATCCACTTATCTGTTGATGGACATCTAGGCTCTTTCCATAGTTTTGCTATTGTGGACATCGCTGCTACAAACATTGCGGTGCATGTGCCCCTTCAGATCACTACAGTTGTATCTTTGCAGTAAATACCAGTAGTGCAATTGCTGGGTCTGAGGGTAGCTCTATTTTCAACTTTTTGAGGAACCTCCATTCTGTTTTCCAGAGTGGCTACACCAGCTTGCATTCCCACCAACAGTGTAGGAGGGTTCCCCTTTCTCTGCATCCTGGCCAACATCTGTCTTTTCCTGACTTGTTAATTTTAGCCATTCTGATTGGTGTGAGGTGGTATCTCATTGAGGTTTTGATTTGGATTTCCCTGATGCAGAGTGATGTTGAGCAGTTTTTCGTGTGTCTGTTGTCCATTTGGATGTCTTCTTTGGAAAAATGTCTCTTCATGTCTTCTGCCCATTTCTCGATTGGATTATTTGTTCTTTGGGTGTTGAGTTTGATGAGTTCTTTATAAATTTTGGATACTAGCCCTTTATCTGATATGTCACTTGCAAATATCTTCTCCCATTCTGTCGGGTGTCTTTTGGTTTTATTGACTGTTTCCTTTGCTGTGCAAAAGCTTTTTATCTTGATGAAGTCCAAATAGTTCCTTTTTGCCCTTGCTTCTCTTGCCTTTGGCGATGTTTCTAGGAAGAAGTTGCTACAGCTGAGGTCGAAGAGGTTGCTGCCTGTGTTCTCCTCAAGGATTCTGACGGATTCCTGTCTCACATTGAGGTCTTTCAACCATTTGGAGTCTATTTTTGTTTATGGTGTAAGAAAATGGTACAGTTTCATTCTTTTGCATGTGGCTATCCAATTTTCCCAACACCATTTGTTCAAGAGACTGTCTTTTTACCATTGGACATTCTTTCCTGCTTTGTCAAAGATTAGTTGACCATAGAGTTGAGGGTCCATTTCTGGGCTCTCTATTCTCTTCCATTGATGTATGTGTCTGTTTTGGTCCCAATACCATACTGTCTTGATGATGACAGCTTTGTAATAGAGCTTGAAGTCCGGAATTGTGATGCCACCAGCTTTGCTTTTCTTTTTCAACATTCCTCTGGCTATTCAGGGTCTTTTCTGGTTCCATACAAATTTTAGGATTATTTGTTCCATTTCTTTGAAAAAGGTTGATGGTATTTTGATAGGGATTGCATTAAATGTGTAGACTGCTCTAGGTAACATTGACATCTTCACAATAGTTGTTCTTCCAATCCATGAGCATGGAACATTTTTCCATTTCTTTGTGTCTTCCTCAATTTCTTTCATGAGTATTCTATAGTTTTCTGAGTACAGATCCTTTGCCTCTTTGGTTAGATTTATTCCTAGGTATCTTATGGTTTTGGGTGCAATTGTAGATGAGATTGACTCCTTATTTTCTCTTTCTTCTGTCTTGTTGTTGGTGTATAGGAATGCCACTGACTTCTGTGCATTGATTTTATATCCTGCCATTTTACTGAATTCCTGTATGAGTTCTAGCAGTTTTGGGTAGAGTCCTTTGGGTTTTCCACATAAAGTAATACATTATCTGCAAAAAGTGAGAGTTTGACTTTTTCTTTGCTGATTCAGATGCCTTTTATTTCTTTTTTTTTTTCATTTTAAAGATTTTATTTATTTATTTGACAGACAGAGACACAGTGAGAGCAGGATCACAAGCAGGGGGAGAGGGAGAGGGAGAAACAGGCTTCCCGCGGAGCAGGGAGCCCGATGTAGGGCTCGATCCCAGGACCCTGGGATCATGACCTGAGCCGAAGGCAGACGCTTAACGACTGAGCCACCTAGGTGCCCCATTTCTTTTTATTGTCTGATTGCTGAGGCTAGGATTTCAAGTACTATGTTGAGCAGCAGTGGTGATAGTGGACATCCCTGCTGTGTTCCTGACCTTAGGGGAAAAGCTCTCAGTTTTTCCCCATTGAGTATGATATTCACTGTGGGTTTTTCATAGATGGCTTTTATGATATTGAGGTATGTAACCCTTATCCCTTCACTGTGAAGAGTTTTAAACAAGAAAGGATGCTGTGCTTTTTCTGCATCTATTGAGAGGATCATATGGTTCTTGTTCTTTCTTTTATTAATGTATTGTATCACGCTGATTGATTTGTGGATGTTGAACCAAGTTTTGGCTTGTTGTCTTAATTGATATCCTGGCAGCTCAGCTCTCAACACACCCTTGAATTGATTTTTGGTCCCAAGCCTTATTTTACTTTAAGTATTTTTACCAGCTGTGGAGGCAGGGTCTGAAAGACTTATTTTCAAGCTCCATAGGTCCTGGGGCTTTCTATATTTTCCCTAAATTTTTTTTTTGCACATTGAACAAGTTTTCCTTTAGCTCATCTGTTTCTTGCTGCATCTTACCCTATTCAGCTAAGACAAGCCAATTGCCACTTTCAAGATTCAGTGTAAAGATGTCCTGGCTCGTGAAATGAAGAATGAACCAGAAATTTATTAGGTATATTGCTTGTCTTCTAAATTACCACAGGTGACAATTTTTCAATTGTTCTGTACTATATAACACAAGTCACTCTTTCTCCAGTCTCCAATAATTCTTTTTCTATATTTCTACCTCCACAGATTTTTTCCATCTTTCTAACTGCTACTGCTGCTCACAACCCAGTGCCACATATTTGAGGATTTTCTTTCTCTCTCTCTCTCTCTTTTTTTTTTTTGTCTTTTTAAAAAATTTTTTCTTTAAATTCCAGTTAGTTAACATATAGTACACCCCTCTTTCAGTAAACATTTCTGTATCAGTTAACAATTGCTGTATAATAAATTGTACCAAAATTTACTAACTTAAATAATAAAGATGTATTATTTCTCATGAATCTGTGGGTTACTGCGTGGTTTCCCTGTTAGTTTCTCTTGCAGTTATCCATGTGATTATATTTAGTTGCAGGCTGCCTGTGCAGAAAGGTTCAAGATGGCTTCACTCATGTTTGGCAGTTGGTTCTATCACATAAGATGCCTCCGTTCTTCTTGATATGGCTGTTCATCCTGTAGTAAGCTGGAATAACTTCCTTCCATGGCAGTTTCAGGGCAATTTCCAAGAAAAAGAAAGTAAATGTTTGAAGGCCTCTTGAGGTTTAAGCTCTGGAACTCAGACAATGTTATTTCCGCTGCAGCCTATCGAGAAGCCGTTGATAAGCCCAACCCAGATTCAAGCATCAGGAAAATGAACTCTACCTCTTGTCAGGAGAAGCTGCCAAGGACTTGTGGTCATATTTATTGTGCCATAATAGTACTGCCACTGAAATGAGAGGATCGTGCCCTGGTGTGTGTCTTTAAAAACTTGCTTCCCCTCTGGGAATACTTATTCCACAAAACATTTCTGCAAGCTGTTTCTCTTCGCTCAGTCTCAAAATCTTGCTTCTACAACTACATGTTGAACCACGGCTCTCATATTTCCCCAGGACTCCTTTTATGTTGCTCTTCTCTAGGTAGTCTCTTCTAGTGATGGCTTGCCTGCTCTGTTTCATTGCGTGTTATAGGTTAAACTGTGTCCTTCTAAAATGACATATGGAAGTCCTAATACTCAGTACCTTGGAACATGACCTTATTTGGAAAGAGGGTCTTTATAGAGGTAATTAAGTTGAAGTGAGGACATTAAGGTGAGCCCTAATCTAAATATGGCAGTGTCCTTAAAAGGGGAAATTTGGATATAGATACACACAGAGGGAATATGATGCCAAAATAGACAGGAAGAGGGGGCGGAGCAAGATGGCGGAGGAGTAGGAGACCTGGATTTCGTCTCCTCTCAGGAATTCAGCTGGATAAGGATCAAACCATTCTGAACACCTACGAACTCAACAGGAGATCGAAGAAAAGAATAGCAACAACTCTCTCATCAGAAAAGCGACTACTTTCTGGAAAGTAGGACGTGCGGAGAAGTGAATCCGAGGCGATATTCGGGAGGATAGACGGCGGGGGAGGGGCCTCCGTCGGCCACTTCTGGCAAGTGATAGAACCACGGAGCACAAAATCAGAACTTTTAAAAGTCTGCTCTGCTGAGGGACGTCACTCTGGTGGCTAAGTGGGGGGTGGAACCCTCCGGGACAGTGTGGTCTCAGGACCCTTGGGGTCACAGAAAGACCGGGGGTGCCTGAGTGTGGCAGAGCTCCCAGGTAATGGAGCAGGGAAGCCGGCTGCAGAGGCAGAGCCCAGGCGCGGGCTCTCAGCTCGGGGTTGCCATAAACAGTGATCCGCGGCACAGTCGGGCCCCTGCTCCTCCAGCAGGGACCCAACAAGCAGCAGAACCGGGGAGACTCCCCTTCCTCCCCCGGGAGGAGCCGCACGGGAGTGCACCACTGGGATCTGCTGGGTTTGGAGACTCTACCCGGGGTCGGGTGCCAGAGATAGAAACGCGTGGTCACAGGCCGAGTGGGCACGGAGTGCGGCCGGAGACTGGGGAGCCGGGAATGACTGACTGCTTTTCTCTGGGGGCTCGCTGAGGAGCAGGGCCCTGAGTTCTCGGCTCCTCTGGGGCAGAGATTGGGAGGCCGCCATTTTCACTCTGCCTCCAAAGCTGTACGGAAAGCTCGCAGGGAACAAAAGCTCCGGAAGGCAACCTGAGCAGATTATTTAGCCTGGACCGGGCAAGGGCAAGGCAATTCCACCTCCGGCAAAGACATTTGGGAACCATGGCAACAGGCCCCTCCCCCAGAAGATCAGCAAGAACAGCCAGCCAAGACCAAGTTTACCGATCAATGAGAATGGCAGAACTCCAGCGCTAGGGGAATACTACACATAGAATTCATGGCTTTTTTACCATGATTCTTTAGTCTTTCAAAGTTAATTTTTTTTAACTCTCTTTTTTCTTTTTTTTTTTAATTTTTCTTTTTCCCTTTTTCAACCAACATCTTATCAATCCCTTTTTTAAAAAACATTTTATTTTTCATTTTTTAGAGTCATATTCTATCCCTTCATAGTAGTTACCCATATTTTTGGCATATATATATAAGTTGTTCTCTCTTTAAAATTTTGAGATCATTTCTTCTAACAGATCAAAATATACCCTAAATCTCTATTGTATAGTTTTTTTCTACTCCCTGCCTGATCACATTCTCTCCCTTTTTTTCTTTTTTCTTTTTTTTAAATCCTCTTCTTTCTTTTTTCAAACAACTTCTTATCAATTCCTTTTATAAAATTTTTTATAATTTCCATCTTTACAGTCATATTCCATCCCTTCATCATATCAACCCTTATTTTTGTGCATATATAAGTTTTTCTTTCTTTAAAATTTTGGGAGGCACTTTCTTCTAACAGACCAAAATACACCCAAAATCTAGTGTGTGGCACTGATCTATATACCAGCCTGATCATATTTGATCACATTCTGGTTTTTTCTTTTGTTGTTGTTTTGTTTTGTTCTGTTTTTGTTTATTTTTATCTTTATCTTTTTCTTTTTCTTTTTTCTCTCTTTCCCTTTCTTTTCCCACTGCTTCAGGTCTTTTCTGATTTGTGTAGAGTATATTTTCTGGGGACGTTGTTACTCTGCTAGCATTTTGTTCTCTCATTAATCTATTCTTCTCTGGACAAAATGACAAGATGGAAAAAATCGCCTCAACAAAAAGAACAAGAGGTAGTACCGACTGCCAGGGACCTACTCAATACGGACATTAGTACGATATCAGATCTAGGGTTCAGAATCATCACTTTAAAGATACTAGCTGGGCTTGAGAAAAGCATGGAAATTATTAGAGAAACCCTTTCTGGAGAAGTAAAAGAACTAAAATCTAACCAAGTTGAAATCAAAAAGGCTATTAATGAGGTGCAATCAAATATGGGGGCACTAACTGCTAGGATAAATGAGGCAGAAAAGAGAATCAGTGATATAGAAGACCAAATGATGGAAAATAAAGAAGCTGAGAAAAAGAAAGATAAACAACTACTGGATCACGAGGGCAGAATTCGAGAGATAAGCGATACCATAAGACGAAACAATATTAGAATAATTGGGATCCCAGAGAAAGAAGAAAGAGAAAGAGGGGCAGAAGGTATAATGGAGCAAATTATAGTAGAGAACTTCCCTAATTTGGGGAAGGAAACAGGCATGAAAATCCAGGAAGCACAGAGAACCCCTCTCAAAATCAATAAAAATAGGTCAACACCCTGACATCTAACAGTAAAACTTACGAGTCTCATAGACAAAGAAAAAATCCTGAAAGCAGCTCGGGAGAAGAGATATATAACCTACAATGGTAGAAACATTAGGTTGGCAACAGACCTATCCACAGAGACCTGGCAGGCCAGAAAGGACTGGCAGGATATATTCAGAGCACTAAATGAGAAAAATATGCAGCCAAGAATACTCTATCCAGCTAGGCTGTCATTGAAAATTGAAGGAGAGATAAAAAGCTTCCAGGACAAACAAAAATGAAAGGAATTTGCAAACACAAAACCAGCCCTACAAGAAATATTGAAAGGGGTCCTCTAAGCAAAGAGAGACCAGAAAAGAACACAGACAATATACAGTAACAGTCACCTTACAGGCAATACAATGGCACTAAATTCCTATCTTTCAATAGTTACCCTGAATGTAAATGGGCTCAATGCCCCAATCAAAAGACATAGGCTATCAGACTGGATTAAAAAACAAGACCCATCGATATGCTGTCTGCAAGAGACTCATTTTAGAACCAAAGACACCCCCAGATTGAAAGTGAGGGGGTGGAAAACAATTTACCATGCTAATGGACACCAAAAGAAAGCTGGGGTGGCAATCCTTATGTCAGACAAATTAGATTTTAAACCAAAGACTGTAATAAGAGATGAGGAAGGACACTATATCCTACTTAAAGGGTCTATCCAACAAGAAGATCTAACAATTATAAATATCTATGCCCCTAACATGGGAGCAGCCAATTATATAAGGCAATTAATAACAAAAGCAAAGAAACACATCAACAACAATACAATAATAGTGGGGGACTTTAACACTCCCCTCACTGAAATGGACAGATCATCTAAGCAAAAGATCAACAAGGAAATAAACACTTTAAATGACACACTGGACCAAATGGACTTCACATATTCAGAACATTCCATCCCAAAGCATTGGAATACACATTCTTCTCTAGTGCCCATGGAACATTCTCCAGAATAGATCACATCCTAGGTAATAAATCAGGTCTCAGCCGGTACCAGAAGATTGGGATCATTCCCTGCCTATTTTCAGACCACAATGCTTTGAAACTAGAACTCAATCACAAGAGGAAAGTCGGAAAGAACTCAAATACATGGAGGCTAAAGAGCATCCTACCAAAGAATGAATGGGTCAACCAGGAAATTAATGGACAATTAAAAAAATTCATGGAAACCAATGAAAATGAAAACACAACTGTTCAAAATCTTTGGGATGTAGGAAGGGCAGTCCTACGAGGAAAGTATATAGCAATACAAGCCTTTCTCAAGAAACAAGAAAGGTCTCCAGTACACAACCTAACCCTACACCTAAAGGAGCTGGAGAAACAACAGCAAATAAAGCCTAAGCCCAGTAGGAGAAGAGAAATAATAAAGAGCAGAGCAGAAATCAATGAAATAGAAACTAAAAGAATAGTAGAATAGATCAAAAAACCTAGGAGCTGATTCTTTGAAAGAATTAACAAGATTGATAAACCCCTGGCCAGACTTATCAAAAAGAAAAGAGAAATGATCCAAATCAGCAAAATCATGAATGAAAGAGGAGAGATCACAACCAACACCAAAGAAATACAAACAAGTATAAGAACATATTATGAGCACTCTATGCCAGCAAATTAGATAACCTGAAGAAATGGATGCATTCCTAGAGATGTATCAACTACCAAAACTGAACCAGGAAGAAATAGAAAACCTGAACAGACCTATAACCACTAAGGAAATTGAAGCAGTCATCAAAAATTTCCCAAAAAACAAAAGCCCAGGGCCAGATGGCTTCCCAGGGGAATTCTACCAAACATTTAAAGAAGAATTAATACCTATTCTTCTGAAACTGTTCCAGAAAATAGAAATGGAAGGAAAACTTCCAAACTCATTTTATGAGGCCAGCATTACCTTGATCCCAAAACCAGACAAAGACCCCATCAAAAAGGAGAATTACAGACCAATATCCCTGATGAACATGGATGCAAAAATTCTCACCAAAATACTAGCCAATAGGATCCAACAGTACATTAAAAGGATTATTCACCACGACGAAGTGGGATTTATCCCTGTGCTGCAAGGTTGGTTCAACATCCTCAAATCAATCAATGTGATACAATACATTAACAAAAGAAAGAACAAGAATCATATGATCCTCTCAATAGATGCAGAAAAAGCTTTTGACAAAGTACAGCATCCTTTCTTGATCAAAACTCTTCAGAGTATAGACATAGAGGGTACATACCTCAATATCATAAAAGCCATTTATGAAAAACCTTCAGCAAATATCATTCTCAATGGGGAAAAACTGAGAGCTTTCACCCTAAGGTCAGGAACATGGCAGGGATGTCCACTATCACCACTGCTATTCAACATAGTATTGGAAGTCCTAGCCACAGCAATCAGACAACAAAAAGAAAAAAAGGCATCCAAATCAGCAAAGAAGAAGTCAGACTCACTCTGCAGATGATATGATACTTTATGTGGAAAACCCAAAAGACTCCACCCCAAAACTGCTAGAACTCATACAGGAATTCAGTAAAGTGGCAGGATATAAAATCAATGCACAGAAGTCAGTGGTATTCCTATACACCAATAATAAGACAGAAGAAAGAGAAATTAAGGAGTCGATCCCATCTACAATTGCACACAAAACCATAAGATACCTAGGAATAAATCTAACCAAAGAGGCAAAGGATCTGTACTCAGAAAACTATAAAATACTCATGAAAGAAATTGAGGAAGACACAAAGAAATGAAAAAACGTGCCATGCTCATAGATTGGAAGAACAAATATTGTGAAGATGTCAATGCTACCTAGGGCAATCTACACATTCAATGCAATCCCCATCAAAATACCATCCACTTTCTTCAAAGAAATGGAACAAATAATCCTAAAATTTGTATGGAACTAGAAAAGACCCTGTATAGCCAGAGGAATGTTGAAAAAGAAAAGCAAAGCTGGCGGCATCACAATTCCGGACTTCAAGCTCTATTACAAAGCTGTCATCATCAAGAGAGTATGGTACTGGCACAAAAACAGGCACATAGATCAATGGAAGAGAATAGAGAGCCCAGAAATGGACCCTCAACTCTATGGTCAACTAATCTTTGACAAAGCAGGAAAGAATGTCCAATGGAAAAAAGTCTCTTCAACAAATGGTGTTGGGAAAATTGGATAGCCACATGCACAAGAATGAAACTGGACCATTTCCTTACACCACACACAAAAATAGACTCCAAATGGTTGAAAGACCTAAATGTGAGACAGGAGTCCATCAAAATCCTTGAGGAGAACACAGGCAGCAACCTCTTCGACCTCAGCCGCAGCAACTTCTTCCTAGAAACATCGCCAAAGGCAAGGGAAGCAAGGGCAAAAAGGAACTATTGGGACTTCATCAAGATAAAAAGTTTTTGCAAAGCAAAGGAAACAGTCAACAAAAACAAAAGACACCCGACAGAATGGGAGAAGATATTTGCAAATGACATATCAGATAAAGGGCTAGTATCCAAAATCTCTAAAGAACTCATCAAACTCAACACCCAAAGAACAAATGATCCAATCGAGAAATGGGCAGAAGACATGAACAGACATTTTTCCAAAGAAAACATCCAAATGGCCAACAGACACATGAAAAAGTGCTCAATATCGCTCGGCATCAGGGAAATCCAAATCAAAACCTCAATGAGATACAACCTCACACCAGTCAGAATGGCTAAAATTAACAAGTCAGGAAATGACAGATGTTGACGGGGATGCGGAGAAAGGGGAACCCTCCTACACTGTTGGTGGGAATGCAAGCTTGTGCAGCCACTCTGGAAAACAGTATGGAGGTTCCTCAAAAAGTTGAAAATAGAGCTACCCTCAGACCCAGCAATTGCACTACTGGGTATTTACCCCCAGGATACAAAAGTAGGGATCCGAAGGGGTACGTGCACCCCGATGTTTATAGCAGCAATGTCCACAATAGCCAAACTGTGGAAAGAGCCAAGATGTCCATCGACAGATGAATGGATAAAGAAGAAGTGGTATATATATACAATGGAATATTGTGCAGCCATCAAAAAGAATGAGATCTTGCCATTTGCAACGACGTGGATGGTACTAGAGGGTATTATGTTGAGCAAAATAAGTCAAACAGAGAAAGACATGTATCATATGACCTCACTGATATGAGGAATTCTTAATCTCAGGAAACAAACTGAGGGTTGCTGGAGTGGGGGGTGGGGTGGGAGGGATGGGGTGACTGGGTGATAGACACTGGGGAGGGTATGTGCTCTGGTAAGCGCTGTAAATTGTGCAAGACTGTTGAATCTCAGATCTGTACCTCTGAAACAAATAATGCAATATATGTTAAGAAAAAAAAAAAAGGAAAAGGTAGCAGGAGGGGAAGAATGAAGGGGGGAAATCAGAGGGGTAGACGAACCATGAGAGACGATGGAATCTGAAAAACAAACCGAGGGTTCTAGAGGGGAGGGGGGTGGGAGGATGGGTTAGCCTGGTGTTGGGTATTGAGGAGGGCACATTCTGCATGGAGCACTGGGTGTTATGCACAAACAATGAATCATGGAACACTACATCTAAAACTAATGATGTAATGTATGGGGATTAACCTAAGAATAAAAAAATTAAAAAAAAATCAATCAGAGGAAAAAAGAGAGAGGCAAACCAAGAAAAAAAACTCTTAACTATAGAGAACAAACTGATGGTTACCAGAAGGGAGGTGGGGTGGGGATGGGTGAAATAGGTGATGAGGATTAAGGAGTACACTTTTGTGATGAGGACTGGGTGTTGCATATAAGTTTTGAATCACTGTACTATACATCTGAAACTAATATTACACTGTATGTTAACTAACTAGAATTTAAATAAAAACTTAAAAAAAAGACAAAAAAAAGACAGGAAGAGCACCATGTGAAGTCCAAGGATTGAAGTGATGCATCTACAGGCTATAGAAAGCCAAAGATGGCCAGAAAACCACCAGAGTCTAGAAGGAGGCAAGGAAGAATGTCCCTACAGGTTTCAGAGAGAGCATGACCCTGACAACACCTTGTTATCTGACTTCTAGCCTCCAGAACAGTAAGACAGTACATTTGTGTTGTTTTAAGCCACCCAGTTTGTAGCACTTTGTTATGGCAGCCCTAGCAAACTAACACAGACAATTTCTTCATGGAATTCTGAATCTTCATTTGCATGTGCAGCTGTCCACATACCAGTTAGTTCCCAAGCCAGTTCGGTTTCCTGAAAGGCCACTCTAAATATTACCATCTATGTCTCTCTGGTTTATCATAGTTGAATAACTGCCTGGGGCTACAAGGCTAGGCCCTGGTAACTCACATTTTTAAATATTTTTAGTTCTTAGTGCCTAAACCTCAAAGGAAGGCAAAGTTTTAATTATAACTGTATAACTTTCATATTATTAGAAATGGTAGTCATTTTCAGCAAGTCCTGAAGATAGATATTAGGAAATATCTATATTTTAATATATAATGATAAGAGCAATTCCACATAAAGGGGTGATAATAGAATTTTATTTTAAAATGTGGAATATAAGAAACACACAGAGGATCATAAGGGAAGGGAGGGAAAACTGAATGGAAAGTCATCAGAGAGGGAGAAAAACCATGAGAGATTCCTAAGTATAGGAAACAAACAGAGGGATGCTGGAGGGGAAAAGGGTGGGAGGATGGGGTAATTGGTGATGGGCATTAAGGAGGGCACATGATGTGATGAACACTGGGTGTTATACGCAACTGATAAATTATTGAACATTACACCTGAAACTAATGATTTAAATTTTGAATTTAAATTTTAAAAAAAGCAATAAAAAGAACCACCAAAATCTAGAGAAGTCAGAAAACAAATTTGACATGACTAGAAACTAATATAAAAAAGACAAAATAACAAGGAAAATCTCATTTGGTTTCCAAAAATTTTCCTTGCATGTCACTTAATTTTTGATAGGGATTTCCCTCCCCCCCCCATTCATGCTATCAAAGAGAAACAGCCTATTGACATCAATTCATAGAATATTTTGTGCCTCTACAAAAATTAGAATGAATAAACTAAGAGGATTCACCGCGGTGAGAGTACCCGGGTAAAATTAATCACTTCTGTCATAGTATAAATAGAAAAGGACTCCATATAAGCAGTGAGACTTCCGAATGAAAAAGAAGTCATTTTATTAGAGCTGAAAACATATGATGGAAGAGTTAGCATGGCTTATCCTGGCCTAGATTAAGCCCAAAGCAAACCTTCCAACTGTTGTTGAATTACAAGTTAAAAAATCTTCAGAAAGTTTTCTTTAAGTACATATCTTACAAAATTTCAGTTTTTATGAAAAAGTTACAAGCTGAGAAACTACTTTCCCCTAATCTTATGAAGCACAAATATTAAATTTAACATTTAAAGAAACATGATAGTGTTTTAATGGGGATATGTTGAAAAGAGACTTGTTTTATTTATATTTTTAGTTATCTGGCACTAATGTATATGTAGTTAAGATATGTAAGTGTTAATATTAGTGTGTTATTTATGTGTGTTCCTTCCAATATGCTTTCATAGTATCGTACTGAGTCTACAATTCTATTTGTATACAAATTTAGCAAATAAATTGTGGGCATGTTGTTTATTTTTACATATCTTCATATCTAGAAATCCATTTTAAATCTTGTTTCTTAGGGAGCCTTATACTCCCGTTGCTTCACATTTGATATTAGCTCAAAAATAATTTAAATAATTTGCTTCTTTCAGATAAATGACTATCTTCTTCCTTTCTCACTTTCCATCACCTACCCCTCACACACCAAACACACACATCGTTTATCTTATTTTACATAGAAATATAATCTACCATTACATTACATGCTGGGTTTCCTAGAGCTTTGTCATCAGATTATGACATTATTACCTCACACTTAATTAACTAATTAATTAGCTTGCACATTTGGAGGGTAAAATGTCAGAAAGAGATCTTGAAACTTTTATTATTCCTGTGGTTATCTAAAGCAGCTTCAAATAAGGACATTAGATCATTTGTCGCTCTGTGTTCATCATCTTCCATTCAATCTGCAATGCTTGACATCACCATACTCAACCGAGCATCTTTAAATCGGCACATAACTAAATGAAACGCACAACTATTAGTTTAGCAAAAAAATTGCAATAACAAGCAATAGTCTCCCTGTGCCTTGTCATAGAGTAATCCCATTCCCTGTAATTCAGGTCCCCCAGTGACCTTGAATTGGGGTAGAAAGAGGAGTGAGAGATGCCCTTTGAAATGGCCACCCCCAGGAGGATGGGAAGAGCTGAGCTGTTTTTCCAGTCTCTCCCTCCCTTTCACAGACCTTTAGTAAAATCTCCTAGTGGCTCAGCACAAGTAGTCTTCATTACTTACGCTATCGCTCTAGATCTGAAAAGAATTTCCTACAACTTGTTCTTAGGAATGCTGAGATGATATTTAATGAGTATTCTGTAATTTAAAAGTGACTGAAAAAAATAAAAGTGATTGAAATATTAGAGGGAGAGAGAGAGGAAGGGGATAGATAGATAGCTGATGGATAGATAGGCCGACAGATCAGTAGGTATTTTAGTTGTAAAACTACAGGTAGTAGAACATCATAAAAATAGGACTTGTCTGGGTACCTGGGTGGTTCAGTCAGTTGAGCATTTGCCTTTGGCTCAGGTCATGATCCCAAAGTGCTGGGATCGAGTCCTGCATCGGGCTCCCTGCTCAGCGGGGAGTCTGCTTCTCCCTCTCCCTCTGCCTCCTCCTCCCTGCTCATGCTCTGTCTGTCTCTCTCTCTAAAATAAATAAATAAATAAAATCTTTGAAAAAAATAAGACTTTTCTTAGAAATTTAATACTGCAAATGCCATTATAACAAAAAGTGTTCAGGAAAAGCTTCCTGTTCTGTCAAGTTTTACCCTCAGCCATTCTGCTCCCCTCCCCCGCCACCTAACAGTGAACAACATTCTCCTGACAGCCCTGGATCCTGTATGCATAAAACCCTGGATCCAAGAAAATGTCAATTGCTAGCTCCTTTCCCACTAACTCACTTGTGACCTCTGGGTCACCTCTCTTAACCTCATCTGTAAAATGGGGCTAATAACATTGACCTGTTTTATTGACTGCTGGGAGGTTTGGCAGTGAATGTTTGCAAAGCACTTTAAAAATACCAATGAAAAATGAAAAAAAAAATAGGAAAGGTCATTTAGGTGACAGCAGAAATGCACACAGTATTTGAGGCGAAGCAGGTTAAACAAATACGCAGCCAGGACCAGACTCTGGAGTGAGGGGTGGTTCCCTGGGGTGGGCAATTCAGGCTCTTTCTCTTCAGTGGCAACAGCTTGTTTATGAAACATCAGGTAAGACGACACCATCAGGAAGAGGGCGTTTGAGTCCCAGGGGACGGTAATTTCATTAGTGAGGGCTCCAAGCAAAAAATTAGCCCTGTAAACATTTTTGAAAGTGTAAATGCAAAGACAACTAAGGTGAAAAGGAAAAAAAAGCTCAGAGACAAAAACAGAGTTTTTCCACCTAAGTGCAAAAATACATAAAAGTTGAGAACGCCGGGGAGTCAGAATGTTGAATATCAGTATGGGATCATCAAGAAGAGCCCTTCCTCAAGTAAGGGATGTCTAATTGAGGTAAATGTATTTATCCAGGGCAGAGATTAGCAGGTAAACAGAAATACTTCCATAAGCATCTCCTTGTCAAAATAACTATAGTTTTGAACACCTATTATGTGTCAGACATGTACTAAATATTTTCATAATTTCAATTAACCCTCTCAATAATGCTAGAGGGTTGGTGGTATTATCTCCAGTTTACACACGAGAGAGCTAAGGTTTAAATATCTTAACTTCCTCCGGATCACAAACCTAAGAAGAGATGCAACAGGGATTTATACCAGTCTATCTGATTCTAAGCCCACCTTCTGCAATTATAAATATGGATGTACATCCCAACTGATCATCCAGAAACAAGGCAGGCATTCAGACGGAATCAGGGCCCATATCAACCTTAAGTGTGTAGGACTAGGTATCTCAGTAACACATTTGTAAGACTTTTGCTTGTAACGGACAGTATATGTATATCATCCACCTATAAAGTTACTTATCGAAGTGTGATAAACATACACAAAAAGGCATAACTCATAAGTACACAACACCTTGAATTTTCACAAGCTGAAGGCCCATGTAGCCAGCACCCAGATCAAGAAACAAAACATTACCAGTACCCAGAAACCTCCTTATCCTCCCCTTGCAGGCACTATCCCCCCAAAGGTAATCCCTACCATGCCTTTGAACACTATAGGTTAGTTTTGACTATTCTTTCTTCTTAAGATTTTATTTATTTATTCGACAGAGAGAGAGCACCCAAACAGGGGAGCAGCAGAGGGAAAGGGAGAAGCAGGCTCTCTGCCGAGCAGGAAGCCCAATGTGGGACTCTATCCCAGGACCCTGGGATCATTACCTGAGCCGAAGGCAGACACTTAACCGACTGAGCCACCCAGGCACCCTTGACTATTCTTGAATTTAATGTAAATGGAGTCATAATGTATGTATTCATTCATATCAGATTTCTTACCCTCAGTTTTCACAAGTTTCAGCCAATTTATTGTGTGTAGTTGTTGTTACTCATTCTCATTGCTGATAGTATCCCTCAATGTAACGATAGGACAGCATATTTATCCATTTTACTATTTATGGACATTTGGATAGTTTCCAGACTGGGTCTATTATGAATAGTGTTACTATGAATATCTTACTCATGTATTTGGTAAACACATATATGCATTTCCATTGGGTATATTTCTAAAGCAGAATTTGTGTACCATAAGGTTAGCATATGTTTAAAACTAATTGTATAGTTTTTCAATGTGTTTGTGCCAATTTATACTCCCACCTGCAATGCATGAGAGCTCCATTTCCTCCAAATTCCACCAACATTTGGTATTTTCCTTCTTTTTTTCGTATTGGTTTTGATTGCACATTTTTATTGTTATTACTCCTTGTATCTGGGAAAAATATTTGTAAAAGATCTTTGTAGTAAAGATAACTTAACTATCTTATGTAGCAGAATCCCAATGTAACAAAAACTTTTGCCCTTCCTTTTAGTAGGTATGAACTCCATGACTAATCATAATGGGCCTAAAAGTCCCCATTGGCATTGATGGAGAATTTTCTTTTCCGGATTTCCTTTTCTTAGAAAAAAATAAATAATATGCACGCCAATGATCTCTCTTTAAGAGCCACTTCACCTCTGACCTGAGTCTTAATGAATTTATAAACTCTCTATTCTTTTCTCATAACACGAAAAGCAAGATACCACACAGAAGCCATTATGTTTATGGCGGCATTATCAGGAGAGCGAGGAAAACAGATAATCCATAGAGTGCCTCTGAAAGTAATACATTTCCTAATTGTCCAAAGTGTTTTTACTGTTTCACAGTTCTGTGTCTCCATGTAGCTTGGTGTGTCTGAAGAAGTAATGTGAAATGTGATCTTGTAAGGGATTCCTGATGAAATAAAAGTGGAGAATATATGACATGTGGGTAGTCTCTGTTCAGAGGATAAAAATGAGTGGGCCATAGAGAGGGGTGATGGGCAAGGAGTCTTGAACTGTGTCAGGAGACTTCAGCTCCCTTCTTGGCTCCACCTTGGCTTTATAACCTTACCCGGTACTTTCCCCTCTCAGGATCAGACCTTCCTTGGCTATAGTTATACAGTGTCTAAGGCATGTTTCTGAAAGTAAGAAAATGTTAATCCAGATTTCTGCAGTCCACCCCACGGTAGTGAATTAGATTTTTTGGCATGGGGCTCTACAATTAGCTTTTTAAAAGAAGTACGCTAATGATTCTGCCCATTGAAGTTTGAGAACCACCGCTCTATGATAGCTTCCAGAGCAGCACTTTCCAAACTTGCCTTAGCATAAAAATGGCCAGGACTGTTCATTAGAGATAATAGATGCCCAAGCCTCTACTATGACCCTAGACATTCTGATTAGTAGGTCTGGAATGAGTCCTGTATGTCTGAACAAGCTCCCTTAAGAAGACAAATAATCAACTAGATTTGGGGGAGCACTCCTCTCTTTCTATAGGCTTGTAGTTTTTCAACAGCTTTCTCCAAAGTCCCTGGAGGTCTTTTAAGAATGTTATGGCTGGAAAAGTGTAGGATGGGGTAAACGGGTGAGGGAAAAGTGTACGGATGCTGGGTTAATGCTCAAGTCCTTTTTAAATGTTTAAAGCCCTCTGATTTTATCCAGAGTTTATCCACTTCCATGTAATTTATGTATTATATTATATTGTATTATATATTATATATATTAGGTGTCCACTCTAATTTTTATTTTAAAAAAGAGTTCCCCACCCTCCTACACTGTTGGTGGGAATTCAAGCTGGGGCAGCCACTCTGGAAAACAGTATGGAGGTTCCTCAAAAAGTTGAAAATAGAGCTACCCTATGACCCAGCAATTGCGCTACTGGGTATTTACCCCAAAGATACAAATGTAGTCATCCAAAGGGGCTCATGCACCCTAATGTTTATAGCAGCAATGTCCACAATAGCCAAACTATGGAAAAAGCCTAGATGTCCATCAACAGATGAATGGATAAAGAAGATGTGGCACATCTTTTTTACCTATAATACCCTCTAGTTCCATCCGCTTGTCGTTGCAAATGGCAAGATTTCATTTTTATGCAATCAAAAAATGAAATCTTGCCATTTGCAACGACAAGCGGATGGAACTAGAGGGTATTATGCTAAGCGAAATAAGTCAATCAGAGAAAGACAAGTATCATATGATCTCACTGCTATGTGGAATTTGAGAAATAAGACAGAGGATCATAGGGGAAGGGGAGGGAAAATGAAACAAGATGAAACCAGAGAGGGAGACAAACCATAAGAGACTCTTAATCTCAGGAAACAAACTGAGGGTTGCTAGAGTGGAGGGGTGGCTGGGTGATGGACACTGGGGAGGGTATGTACTATGGTAAGTGTTGTGAATTGTATAAGACTGATGAATCACAGACCTGTGCCCCTGAAACAAATAATACATTATATGCTAATTAAAAATAAAAGAGTTCCAGCTAAATTGTTTGAAAACTACTGTCTATTTAATGATCTCTGTTTTAAAAAATTAAAGATTTGTGTCAACTTTCTCTTGACATATCTATCTACACAGAATATGTATATATATATATATATATTCATACACAGAATTTATATATGTATTCATACATAGAAAATTACACATAAGTGCACAAATTAGTGAATTTTTACTACTCGGAACACATTCAGACCAAGAAACTAAACTTGACCAACATCCCAAAAGCCCCAGTCATATCCTTCCCAACCGCTATCCTTACTCAAAAAATGATCACTATCCTGACCTCCAATACCATAGATTAGTTTTATTTGTTTTTGAACTTGACATAGCAGAATCATTCAGCATACAGTCTCTTGTATCTGGCTTTTTTTGTTCAGCACTGCATTTGGAATTCATCTATATTATTCTGTTATGTAAAGTACCTTTCGTTGCTTCATAATATTCTATTGTGTGACTATACCACAAGTAATGTATCTATTCTATCGATGATGGTCATTTGGATTATTTCTAGATTTTGGATAGTGCAAACAGTGCTACTATAAACATTCTTCAACAGGCCTTGTGGTGAACTTATATTTGCATTTCTGTTGGGTATATTCTTAGGAAGGGAATTAGAGGGTCCTAGAGTGTAGTGGATATGGTCAGTTTTTAAAGTTGCTGCCTAATGGTTTTCCCTAGCGGGTATCCCAGTTGTTATTTCTTCAGCAGTGTATAGAATCACAGCTGTTCCACACCCTTACCACCACTTGATAATTTCTGTCTTCTAGCTTTTGTCAGTGGGTGACTGGGTGGAGGGTTATATAGTTTTATTTCATTATTGTTTAACTTTTTATCTTTGTTAACTTTTTCTTATGTTTATCAACAACTTAGACATTGCTTTTGTGATGTGCCTATTTAAATCTTTTGCCCATTTTAATTTTTTAAGGAAATGTATTCTTTCTCTAATACTCTCCCTTTTGTGAATTCAAGTTTCTGACCTGTATTATTTTCTTTCTCTCTGAAGAACTTCTTTTAACATTTCTTGCAAGGCAGTTCTTCTGGTGACAAATTTCCTAAATTTCTGTTTGTTTGAGAAAGTATTTCTCCTCCACTTTTGAAAGATAATTTCACTGAATAAAATTCCAGGTCGGTGGGATTTTTTTTCAATCAACATATTAAATATTTTGCTCCACTTTCTTTGTGCTTGCATGGTTTCTAAAAAGATGTCCAATGTAATTCTTATCCTTTTTCCTTTATGGGTAATACCCCACCCCCCGTCCCTACCCCAGTTTCTTCCAAGATTTTCTCTTTGTCTTTGATTTTCTGCAGTTTAAATGATTTACCTAGGCACAGATATTTTGATATTTATCCTGTTTGGTATTCTCTCAGATAACTGGATCTTTCATTAAGTTTGGAAAATTCTCAGTCAATATTACTTCAAATATTTCTTCTTCTTTCCTCTTCCCATTAGGTGTATGTTACATGTTACATCTTCATAACTGTTCCACAGTTCTTGGATATTCTATTCCATATATTTTTTTTTCATTCTTCTTTCTCTTTGTTTTTCAGTTTGGGAAACCTCTAGTGACATTCCTTCAAACTCGCTGACTTTCCTTTAGCTGTGTCCAGTTTACTGATGAGCCCCATTAAAGGCATTCTTTATTTTTGTAATAGCGATTTTGATATCTAGCTTTTTCTTTTGGATCTTCCTTAGAATTTCAATCTTCTGCTTACATTTCCCATCTGTTTTTGCTGTTTACCTTTTCCATTAGTGCTCTTAGCATATCAAGTTATTTTAAATTCCCAGTCTGATAATTCCAAATTCTCTGCCATGCCTGAGTTTAGTTCTGATACTTGCTTTATTTCTTCAGACTATGTCTTTGCCTTTTAACATGACTTTATTCTAAGTCAGACATGGTGTATCAGGAGAAAGGAACTGAGGTAGATGGGCCTTCATTGTAAGGTTTATGGTTATATGGCTAGCAGTAGACTATGTTCACTGTTTGCTGTAGTTGTGGTGTCATGGGCTAAAATTTCCTCTAGTGTCCTTTTTTTGTCTCCCCTGTTGTCTTTGAGTTTCCCTAGAGCCTCCTTGGGGACTGAGATTTGCAGTTCTTTTGGCTTTAACCCTTGTGATTACCCAGGAGCCCTATGAATGTTGTAGTAAGGTGTGGGACACGGGAAGCATTCTGTAAGGTCCTATAGTTAGGTCTCAATCTTCTAGTGAGCCTAAGCTGGATATTTCTCTTCCTCCACATTAAAGGCTAAAGGCGGTTGGAGTTGAGTATCTTCCTTTTCCAGGTCTGTTAGGGTTTGGTAAAACTTCAGTTGGTTAGGCTCTGGTAAAATAGTTTACTTTAACAGCAGACCTTGTTAAGAACAGAAAGTTCTGGGCATATTTCAGAATGGTTACTTTTCCTCTTCTGCTGCCAGAAGTAGGAGGGGATTTTCCATTGATCGTTAGGCTGTGAGGATTTGTAATAACATTCCTCAAGTTGTAACTTTGTAGTTTGATAAAGCAGAAAAAAATTTGCAAGTATTTATTACATATTTTTAAAAATTCATTTTTGATGATAATTCTCTTGACTGTTAGGGAGAGAGTCCATATTTTGTTTAAATCCATGCCCTTTTTGAAGGAGAGGGAATCATAAGTCACAAATTTACACTTTGATGGGAGATACAAAGATCCTCTAAACAGCTTAAGCATTCTAGGTATCATTTAAATGGTGTTCATGATTCAGTTTTGGATAATGAAAGATATTTTTAAATTGTCTTTCTTCCATTTAAAAAATAGAACTATTTCAAGGTGGTGGAGATTGATATGTTAGAGAAATTTTAAGCATTATTCTTCCAAGCCTCTATCGGTAAAGATATAAAATAGAGAGAGATCAACTTTAATTAAGGTCTTGTCTATATAATTCCCTTACAGATAAAAAAAATATCACAGGAGTTTTTAGTTGTTGGTTGTTGAATACATTATGTAAAGTAGAGGCCTTTGCTTTTTTTAATTAGATTATTTTATGATGTTACACAATTTGGAATTAGTGAAGACCAAGAGTTATTTAAATTATAACTTAGGGAAATCAGCTCTCTGTGTAAGCATTAAAAAAAGGAACTAATAATAAGGTAGAAATCTGTTTAAAGATAAATGTTAAAGGAAACACATGTGCTTTAAGGCAATACTGAATCCAATTATAATCTGACAGCTATTTCATGGGGAGAACAATGCATTAAAATATTTGGACCTCCAAACACATAATGTACAATACTACAGTGAAACTACTTTTGAATAGCTAATAAAAATATGCAGCTGTTTAAATAATAGAACTTCCAGGGTCCAGCTTTATGTGTTTAACATTTTTTTTCTCTTAGTATTTGTCTTTTCAGTAGTTAGATTACTATCCCAAATAGTTCACTAACTTAATTTATTATTTTTCCAACAAAGGTAAGTACATCTCAGGTAGCTAAATGCCTATAATATTGCCTCTTAGTAATATAACAAGATGATAAGTGCTAATTTTTTCCAAATGATGCATCAATGAGGCATGCAATATGCGTTCAGCTGTTCAGAGAATAGAAAACCACAACCAAGATATGGCAAATTAAAAGACCGTGGCAGCACCACGGGTGGTGGGTAGGGAGAGGGATGCATTGCGACCGAGGCTTTCCACTCCGGCTTGATTCATTTTCACCGTGAGTGGTGTCTGCAGCAGGAGAATAGTATTTGACCTCCAGAAATTGCAAGTCGTACTTTCACAGTTGCCTACTTTGCATTTGTCACTGATGCCCCTCTTTTTACTACTAGAAATTAGATATATAGAACTATGCACAAAGGGAACTTATTCTTGGAAAGCACCACGGTTGAGAAATTTTCCATATCGTGCTCTGGTAAACACGTATTTTGCCTTTGCTTTCCCCACCATATTTAATGTGTTATGATGTCTCAGATTTTTCTCTCTTAATTTTGAAAAGTTAATTAAAAGAAGTGGAAGAATGGGATGGAGAGTTTCTAAAAACAAGTCAAATTCATTTGAACAGTAAAAATAATTGCTGTGCGAAATTAAGGTGCAAGCACATGCCTGCTCTAATTGGTGCATACTTATTAGGAGCTCTTCATTTGCAACCTCTCTCGGTGTTTGGGGCCCATGATAACGTGGATACTTAAGGGAAAAGTATGATTAGAGATGGTGTAGTTCATTCAGTATACATTTCTTAGTGTTTGATGTGACTGAACTGAGCGTCACATATGATTTTACACTTTTATCCTTTCAGACAACTGACAGGTCTCTAATCTCCATCTTAGAACCTTCACTCAGCTTGAACTTTGGCTCATAAAGGTCATTTTTGAACCACTTGGGACAGAGAGCCGCGTCCATGAAATCCCACAGAGTCGATAGATACGATAATAGCTTTAGGCACATTTTCTTAAGACCCAAGGGGAAAGACAATTTCAATAAATGTAAAACTATGCCATCTACAATCCACACAATATCTTAGAAAATCTCATAGGAATAAATCTTCTCTTTTCCTTCAGGCAAGAACCTCCTTAACAATAACAATGCAAGACACTATTAAGGGCATAAGGTACTAACTATAGCAAAAAAAAAAAAAAAAAAATACACACAATCTATTAGACAGAGAGCCTCAAACACAAAAAGAACATCCATTTGCTGTACCTCGCTTGCCTCACAACTGCTCGTGAAGCATGTTCTGAATAATTAGACCTTAAATTGTTAAAGAGACTATGAATTGTATGAACCAAGTTAATAATGTGAAAATGACTTAGGTGTATCATTCAATTATGGAATGCTTTAACTGTAGTCCCTCTTTTATTTTCTCTTTACCTTTTAGTCTCCAGCTCATAAAAATAAAAAATCCTCACAGGTTAGCTATGTCAGGATAATTAACAAAAGGTTCCTCAGCAGCAGATGTCTGAGATAAGTAGTAAAGGGCATTCTCTTCCCTTGACATGCCATCAAAGGGAAAAACAACAAATATTTAAATGAAAGAAGTAAAAACTATGTGGGTGTATGTTTTAATATCTGAATAATTAACAGATTTTTAAATCATGACTTAAGCTGTAGGAAAATTAAGAGATCTCATGACCATGTTAATATTAATTTTTTCTTGCCTGCCACAAATTATAGCATTGTCTTTGATTTTTTTTTCCTTCCCTCGATATATTTCATGATGCAAAAGAATGCTTCTTGAAAGTAAAGTATCCCCTCCAGCGAAATATTTCACTCAATTTGCCTCAGAGAATAATGCCGGCCGGAAAAAAAAAAAAAAGATGCTTCAGAAAAACTTAAAATTCAACAACTTAAAAGTATTTTTTTTTACTGATCTCTCAAATAATATTGTTAAATAAGTCAAAATAAGTGAATTCCAAAATTCAAATTTTTATTTTAATTTATACTTAAACTTTATCTTAATATTCTATATTTTGTGCCTTTCTTCTCTTTTGCATTTATTTTAAATAGTAATGTGAATGAAATCAACCACAAATCCCATCCTCCGAAATAATCTCCATAGAGATTATATCAGGAAGGGTTTTCTTGTTTACTTTTAAAAGGTCTCCTGAATATAGCTGGTGCCAACAGAGAAATTCTTCTAAAGGTAGTATAGGGATTTTAATCTGCCCCTTACCAGGAAGTGACGGAGGCCAATGCAAATAGCACTCATCTGATTCTGTAAAACTCATAATAAGAAATAATGAAGCATCTGGTAGACAGCAAAAGGTCAAGGAAGAAACATTTTGAAACAAAGTGTATCAGTCCCTCTGGCAAAGACTTAGAGGTTGGCAAAGACTGTTGTTGCTTCAGGAAGCTTTTGTGTCTCATATTCAGACTAAGAATATATATTCCTCCGTGTGCTCAGTAATGCATTCAGAGCAGAATTAGTCCTTAGTACCAGTAACAGAGCATGAGCATGGTCTACCTTTTTTCCCTCAGTAGTTGAGGGCGGTGATTTTAAAGCTTTGCTGCTTCTTAGAATCCCCAGGAGAGCTATGAAAACTTGCCATGCTAATGAAACCAGAGACCCTGGGCACCAGTTGTGGCTAAGGTTCTGCGGGTGCTGACAATGTGCAGCCAAATTTGAGAACCAATGATTCAGAGCTTTTAGAAGGCACAAGTAGATGCAAATGTGTGTGGACGTGCAAATGTAAGGCACCCATATTCTTGTATCGGCTTTAAAATGGGCCTAGGGAATGATGTAGAACCAGTTGCAAATCCTTGAGTAAAAGAGTGGGGTGACAGGGAATTCATTCAGATAAACACTGGGATTAGATGTGCAAAAGGGTTTCTCATTCAGAGTATATGGCTTAATTTCTTATGATAGGGATTTGGATATAAATGAGATTCATGTAATTGAAGTTTCCTGAATATTCACTTTTTAGGAGATTATCTCCATTTTGGCAAGTGAGAATGTTTCTGGATCCTGGGAAGAAAAATCTCAATATGCTGCCACTGATTTGGGAGTTGTAGCTTCAGGAAGAATAACACCTGATAACTGACAAGAATATCACTGATAAGTCTAGTGTTTTAAAACCAGCTTAGCCATTTGTGGGTTCCTATATATCAACTTTTTTTCCCTTATTTTTCTTTATTTTTCTGGAAGTTTTCAACTACTAGTACTTTGATCGTGTAAACACTCTCACACCCTTATCAGACACGAACTTCACATGAATCCCTCATTGGTTGGCTTTTACACCTAGTCTTAAAATCTAAAGGGAACCAATTTTAGAGTTCATTAGTCATATCTAATTTATACAAAAGAATGGTAGGATGATGGTTTTGATAATAGTGGGTATGCTGTCTTTCATAGCTGATATCACAATACATTAAATCCAAACTACTCACTTTACTGACTTTCTTAAAAAACAGAAAATTTGTCATGAGCTTAGTCTGGATCTATATTCTGATGCTGTTTTATATATTTGAAATAAATTAATGTTATGGGGGATTTTTTTCTCCTTAAAAATTGTATTCTATCTTAAATCACTTTAGAATAGTCTAAGACAAATCCAAAATGTTCTGAAGCTACATAGTCGTAATAATTACACTCTGTAAGTACACCAAAAATCATTGAGTTGTACACTGAAAACAAATAAATGTCATTAAATGTCAATTACACCTCATTAAAACTGTTAACGAAAACAAAAAAGAAACAAAAACAATTTCCGTAGTATAGTGAGAAATCATTTAAATAATAAAATTCTTGTTGTACCCTGCATTCTAGCCATATCATTATTTTTAAAGATTTTATTTATTTATTTGACAGAGACACAGCGAGAGAGGGAACACAAGCAGGGGGAGTGGGAGAGGGAGAAGCAGGCTTCCCGCTGAGCAGGGAGCCTGATGCGAGGCTTGATGCGGGGCTCGATCCCAGGACCCAGGGATCATGACCTGAGTGGAAGGCAGACACTTAATGACTGAGTCACCCAGGCTCCCCTAGACATATCATTTGATAAACACGACAGCACTTTTGCCCTGGGCCATGATCCCATCAGGAAAAATGTTTATCTGCCACCATTCCACCCTTTGAAATCCTGTCCATTCTTCAAGGACCACCTAATGTCTCACTGTTTAACAAAATGGAGTCTGGTAAGTTCCATAAAAGAAAAGAAGCTTGTTTTTTGATGATCGGTGATCATCAAGGAACAGAGGTTGAAGGAGTAGGAGACAGTGAATATATGATATGTTTATATTTGGAATATATTTTCCAATATTTAACAAGTAAAATAATAAATTTGATACAGAATTTGTATGTTGTCTAAAAAAGTAATGAATTAAAGTATTTATGAAACACTGCTCAATAATATGTGAGTAAACATACATAATATGAATAAGCATACATCATAATAATATCTCATTTGATATCATTGGGAATGAATTTTCTAAATGCCTGAAATTTGCTTCTAACTGTAGTGTCCCTATAAAAATGAGTATTATTAATGGAAAACACACAGAATTTGTTTAGTTTCTCTTAGAAACATTCGGTTTTGTTCTTTAGTGACTATGAAGTGAAAGGCAGTTGCTGCCGTGTTAAAACAACTGGATAGAAGCAAATATAGGAACAGAAGAAATAGGAGAAATGACTGAGGGAAAACAAACAAGAAATAAGGGATGGACACAAGTTTGGATTTTCTGAATGTATCACTCCAAACATTGATTCCATTCCCAATATTATTCAAGACTGGTGGGTTATATGTATAATTTGTATAACAGTCTCAAGGTCCATAATAACCCAGGTCTATAACCTGTCAAGGGTAAATATTCTTCACATATTAATGCCATCTTAGAGGATTATGAATCCCAGGATAGTGCAATGAAAATACTAAAGAGAACATTGAAAATTGCCAAGTACCATGCCAATTATATGGGACCAGTATGATTTTCATAATGAAAATATTTACCAAAATTCATTCCATTTTGAAAAATATAGTTTATTAAAACCATGACATAATTACTATATTTTAGAAATATTTCCATCAAAGAGAAATACCATTTTAACTAAAAGTATCTGTGCTTGGATATGAATCTGTGATTTTGAACCACTTTTTTCTTGGACATCTTTTCTTTAAGAAGTCATATAAATGAAGTTTGGTATAGACAAAGAATCAGCAATCTCTCGGAAGCCATACACTAAGCTAGCATTTTCTATTTTTATCTTCTACTTAAAGAGTAGGAAAGGACCCATAGGACTACCAGAATAGGAAGATATAGGACCAGACATTAAGATTCAACACAACTTCTCATGAAGCCACAAGAGTATCTTGTCAAATCTTTTGGGGGCCTGTATGCCTGAACTAAATCTAGTAGAAAAATGGCAGCCTTCATGTTTCCTATAAGTGAAAAAAAGGGTAAATAGACCTACATAATATTTTAGAAGAATTACCTGCAATTCTTATGGTCTGTTCTCTCTTTTAGTGGCTAATTCATAGCTGCCCATTTGGAGGAAACACAACAGAATTAGATGTCAGATAAGTAGGATTTTAGATCTGTATCAACCACAATTTAGTTGTATCATGGTTAAGTCACTTAATAAGAGATACCATTTATGCACCAAAAATATTGTTTAATGTGGGACAATACAGGAGGTAGAAGCTTCTGAAAATATAAATTGCTAAAATCAAGATTAAAAATGATAAGGAATGTAAAGAGTATATAACCAAATAAAGTCATTTTTTTCCTCAAGATTTTGCTCCTTAAGTTACTTAAGGTTCATTACAGCTTAAATTATCTGAAATGGAAGAAGATATTGAAAATTCAGCACAAGTGGAAGCTCAATAAAGCATTCATCTATTCAGACTAAGCAGGAGATTGAAGATAGTCATTCATTTATTCATTCAGCCTTGATTATTGATAATTGAATAGAAACTCTGCTCTAGGCACTGTATTGGGCCTTGGGATTAAATAGTGAGTCAAAATAGTTCTAATCCCTGTTCTTAGGTAGTGTACATTCTAGAGGGAGACATAAACATTAATCAAACACACACAAATGTAAAATTGAACCGGGAAAGTACTTTTAAAAATAGAGTGATATTATAATATATGGGGATTTAATATTTTCAGGGAAGCCAAGGAAGCTTTTTCTTAATAAAGGACATGTGATTTGACATCTGAAGGTTAAATAGGACTTAGCTAGGTAAGAGGGGAGGAAATAGTGTATCAGTCTGAGAGAACAGTACAGATAAAAACACTTGACAGAACCAACCATGGTGCATATACACAGTAACGAGCCAAAGTCTAATATAACAGGGGCAGGAAGAAGGATAGTAATGGTTCCAGATAAGACTGGAGTAGGATAGCAATCCAAATCACTTAAGTCCTTGTAGATCATTCTCAATTGTGCCTATCTATGAGCAAAGGGAAATTACTGGACAGTTTTAAGTAGGAAGATGATATAAATTGATTTACTTCTAGAATAGATTGCTCTGGTTATTTTGTGGAGAATGGGTGGGTAGGATACCAAAACAGATGGAGATAGACAAGTTAGTATAGATAAACAAATTAGTAGGATATAACAGAACAGGCAAAAGGTGATGACAACTTGGCCTAAGAAGGTGGTGGGGGGAAACAAAGACATGGAAAGATTCAAGAAATATTTAGTAGGTAAAATTGACAGAGTGTATTATTAATACTTAATTAATACTTAATTAAAATAATTAATGTTGAGGATGTTGAAGGAGAGAGAGATCTCAGAAATGAGTCTTAGTTTTTTAGCTGGTATAACTAGATGGAACATGAGGTCATTCATTGATTAGAGGAAGGAAGCAATGGAAAGGTCATGAATGTAGTCTTGGTTATGTTGAATTTGTGATGCTTTTGAGCTAGTCAAGAAATGTTAAACCGTTAGAAAACCTTATGAGTCAGAAGCTCAGAGGAGATGCCTTACCTGGAGTTAAATTTTATGGGTCATCTCTATCTAGTTGAATGAGACCATCTGGGGAAAAAGTGTAGAATGAGAGGTAGAGATGGATTAGATTTTAGGGTCAAGGAATTTAACTTGCAATAGACAAGCAGAGGAGGATGAGTCCAGCAAGGAGAAGAATAGCCAGATAGGTAAAAAACATGAATTATACAGGTCCGCTTTTCAAAAGCTCACGTTAGGCCACTTTGCTTTTATGAAAGACTTACATCAATATCTTTTTGGTAACTGAAAGAATCCAAAGAGGATTTTTGCTTTTATGAAAAAAGGCGGAAAGCAAAAATAGCATTCAGCAGTCAGCAATATCAGTGAGATATTACTGAAGCAGGATACGCTAAGCAGCGAGAGTGGCGCCGCCGAACCCCTTCCCTGGGAACGACACTCAGCATCCAGCCACCATAGCGTTGAACTGTGTCTGTGAGCATCTGTGCTTTATCTCAACTTGTTTTGTGCATTCCTTCACAAGATGTGTCCTCAGATTTCAGAAAAATCTAGGAGAGGTTGTTTACTGGGTCTGGGGTTGCTAAAAAATTTTCCGTATATACAGAATTGTTGAATCGCTGTGTTAGACACCTGAAACTAATATAACACCGTATGTTACCTATACTGGAATTAAAATTTAAAAACTTAATTAAAAAAATTTCCATATAAATTAATGGTAATTGCTTCTTTGCTTTATGCCATTTCCACTTACAAAAGGTTTCAGGGGAATGCTCTACTTTCAGAAAGCAGGGGAAATCTGTATCTCAAAAGCCAAAGGAATAGCAGATTTTAAGGAAGACATGGTCAACCATGGGGAATACTGCTGTTGAAGTGTGATGAAAACTGAAAAGAATATGCACGACACTTTATGTCTTTTGTAAAATGGTTGGAAGCCAGAGTGAAGTAGGCTTGGAATGAAAATGTAGATTAAAACTAGAATAGTGAGTAGAGCTAACTCTTTCTAGGAAGAGTAAAAGGGTTAAGATTATAAGAAAGAACATGTATGTGGACAAAAAAAAAGAATTTTTTTTTAAAAAGATTTTATTTATTTATTTGACAGAGAGAGACACAGCGAGAGAGGGAACACAAGCAGGGGGAGTGGGAGAGGGAGAAGCAGGCTCCCCGCAGAGCAGGGAGCCCGATGCGGGACTTGATCCCAGGACCCCGGGACAATGACCTGAGCCGAAGGCAGTTGCTTAACCAACTGAGCCACCCAGGCGCCCAAGAATTTTTTTTTTTTTTTTTATTTCTAAAAGCATTGATGTAAAAGCTCAGCTTCCTCCTGAGAGTTTCCTGGGAAATGTTTACAATCAGTGCGGAAGGAAAGTGGAGTGAAGGTTTCAAAGGTACATAATACCATTGGGGACTGCTCACAATTATTAAGATTATTTTAGTTTCAAAAATAAACCTACTTTATATTTAGCATGACTGAGTTTACTGGATAACTGATGATTAACACCTTTAAGTTGAATCCTTTAAAAAGACAGAATTCATTTTAATAGAAATGTACTTAAAAGGTATACTCCCCTGAATTGTTAAATGTAATGTACTGGTCGTAATTTTCACTCTATTACATGACTTGAAATTACTACCACCACTAATCATTCAATGTGTTTATAGAAGAGTATTTTCCTTAGGGTTTATTGCCATTTGTTGGCCTCTATGTTATGTCTCTCCATTTACTTTTTTATTTTAACTATGTAGATCTTCCTTTAAAGTGTGCCTTTCTCTTACTGCGATAAAGAATCACTTTTCACTAAAATAAGCAAGTGATTCTTTTTAATTTCTTTTTATATTAGACATTATGGCTTTCTGGAGGTTAAAATGATATGTAACATAGAGGTAAATAAGGTCAGAGAGAGAGACTGAGTCTTTTGTTAATGAGTAGTATTCATGCGTGTTGGTTCTTGAGATAAGTTTTTACTTACTTTTACTTACTTTAGAGTAAGTAAGTATTGCTTTCTGGTACCTTATGTGTTCTGCTTGAAAACCTGGGCATGCATTTCACTTTATTTGTGTTTTCAGTGATGATTATAGTTATCTGACACATTAAAGGTATTGTTATTGTTATCTCTTATTGTTTTGGTTTTGGTTGGTTAAGGTATTCATTGTGTTCCCATATCTATTTAATTAAAGCACAAACCTTATTTGTTTTCCCTGTAAAATTGTGCCAATAACATTAAAGTAGATAACATGAGGAGATTTCTTGGCTCATACATCAGAGTCCACAGTTGCTCAAGCTTCAGGAGAATGAGAGAATGTAAACTTCATGAAGGCAGGGAGTTTGTCTTTGTGGGTTTTATTTATTTTTATTGTTGTTGCTGCTGCGGTTTTAAGGTGTATTTTTACCAATTGTCCTTTTTTTGCTACAGAATTAATGAGGAATGGAATGAATATTGGAGAAGTGATCAGAATACTCATTTACTTTCTTCTTATGGTTATTGTCAGGATTAAAGGTAATAATGCATATGGAATTTCTAGGGCTTAACTTAGTGAACACTGTACAGATGTTGAGTATGGTTTCTATTATCATCATCAGATCTATACTTGTACCATTTTCTAAATGTATTTGACAGAAACAAACATTGTGGATGAAAAGAACAACTCTGGACTGGTTACATGATTTCAGCTTTGCTATTTTATTTTTATTTTATATGTACCAAGAAGTTAAGTTAAGGGAATTGAGGAAAGGGAGTCATCTTGAAGATCTTGGTATCACCCATGAAGAGAATAAAGATAAAGCACAAATTATGGGTGTGTTAGTGGTACAGGAAGGAGAGTTTTAGATTTATGGAACTCTGATTTTTCTAAACAGATGTCCTCATCATGGAAGTTATTGTAGTCTCCACTTAACCAGATGGGATACCAAACTCCCTGTTGTGTTCGGAACTGGCAGGGCTCATTAAGTTGGCTTTAAATTGGGTATTAAGGGAGGATCTTTTGCTTAGCCCAAATAATCTCAACATGCACAATGAAGAGAATAGGGAGTTCTACAAGCTAAGATGAAATATAAGATAAGTGATAAGTAATATTAACATACTGGACTTAATTGTCTATAAGTAACTACAAAGTAAATGGGAAATTAAAAAGATTAACTGGAAATGTTTCTAAATGATGGAGAATATGACCTGTTGAGCATAATAAAAATGGAAAGATAACATTTTCTTAATTGGAATATCAAAACTGGTAGGTAAAATATACTCTATAAAGAAGACTAAGAGGAAATTGAACTTGAGGAATAAGCGTTGTATATGAGATCCAAAAAATAGAAGAAAAAGAAAAAAGTGGCTTGTTATATTAAAAATGGTAATATTGGGGAAAGTCTTTTGATTTAAAGATACAAAAGAATAAAATAAAAGACTGTAGTAGGTATATACTAAAACATAAGTGGTGACAATTTCAACTTGTTAGTCCTTTAAAATTTTGGACCAGGGACTATTTTGGACTCTTTAAAATAAAAAACCACTACATATTGAGATATCAAATGAATAATATTTATGTATATTCACTCATGTAATATTCAATGAACATATGAGTTGATAGGCCTAGAGCAATGAAATATTAATGGAGGTGGTATTGGTAATAATAAAAATTATTTTATGTTTTAGAAATAAAGTATCTATAAAGATACTGAACTTATTGTACTAAATAAAACTTATTTTACTTTACTGGGCTAATTTTACTAAACAAATTTTACAGGGGTATATGCAGACAGTTAATAAATTTAGTGAAAACAAACAATGAGTGATTGCATATTACCTACATGATATCTGATTAAAAGGAATAAACTAAATTGATTAGCCAAGCTTTAACCTTTAGAGACTGTGAGAGGCAGCAGATCCATTAATATTTATGATTGATACAGAATATCAGATATTAATAATAGCTACTTTAATATGTTAGTTTTGAGCAGAGGTCTTAAATTAAATCTCTTTATTTACAGTTGTGTAACTTTGAACAGATTATTAATTCCTCTATACCTCATTTTTTCTATTCTATACAATGAGAATATTACTTATCTGGATTTTTTTGGTAGATAATTGTTCTATAGATTTAACTTAGTGTTCAGCACATAATGGAAACTAAATAAATGATAGCTAAAAAAATAAAGTTTAATTTTATAATTACCAAAATTAGCCAAGCCAAATTTTATTCTAGAAATGTGAATTCAGGAATAAAAATATAAAATAATAATAATTTGCATCTTCACATACTATTAATCTTTGCCAATATTAACTAATTAATATATAAAGCTAGTCTTTGGGAAACAGAGTATCACTTCTACCAAAGAAAAGAGGGAAGTGAAACTCAGGAAAAGTTAAATCACTTGCCCCAAATCACAGAATGAGTGAGAATTGTTCTGAAACAATGTGTGGAAGTTTCCAAAGTATTAGTTTTGTTAATTTCTATGCCATTTGTGGATCTTGAGAAGTAGTCTTTAAAAAATATAAGTCAATCAGAGAAAGACGTATCATATGACCTCACTGATATGAGGAATTCTTAATCTCAGGAAACAAACTGAGGGTTGCTGGAGTGGGGGATGGGGTGGGAGGGATGGGGTGGCTGAGTGATAGACATTGGGGAGGGTATGTGCTATGGTGAGTGCTGTGAATTATGTAAGACTGTTGAATCACAGACCTGTACCTCTGAAACAAATAATACATTATATGTTAAAAAAAAAAAAAAAAAAAGAAGAAGAAGAAGATAGCAGGAGGGGAAGAATGAAGGGGGGGAATCGGAGGGGGAGACGAACCATGAGAGACGATGGACTCTGAGAATCAAACTGAGGGTTCTAGAGGGAAAGGGGGTGGGGGAGGGGTTAGCCTGGTGATGGGTATTAAAGAGGGCACGTACTACATGGAGCACTGGGTGTTATACACAAACAATGAATCATGGAACACTACATCAAAAACTAATGATGTAATGTATGGTGATTAACATAACATAATAATAATAAAAAAAGACAGGAAGCTAATAAAAAAAGGCAGGAACTTAATTTAAAAAAAGTACAGTTTTATACTGGCTAAGTGGTTAAGAAATTCACAAGAATTACAATAAATATGGCACCTCAAACTGAAAAAAATATATCTAATAGCTGAATACAAAGGAATTATACCCTTAAAGAAGTGGGGAATATATTTTTATCCCAAAGATACAAATGTAGTGATCTGAAGGGGCACATGCACCCCGATGTTTATAGCAGCAATGTCCACAATAGCCAAACTATGGAAAGAACCCAGATGTCCATTGACAGATGAATGGATAAAGAAGATGTGGTATATATATACAATGGAATATTATGCAGCCATCAAAAATGAAATCTTGCCATTTGCAACAACATGGATGGAACTAGAGGATATTATGCTAAATGAAATAAGTCAATCAGAGAAAGACAATTATCATATCATCTCACTGATATGTGGAATTTAAGAAATAAGGCAGAGGCTCATAAGGGAAGAGAGGAAAAAGTAAAACAAGATGAAACCAGAGAGGGAGATAAGCCATAGGAGACTCTTAATCTTAGGAAACAAACTGAGGGTTGTTGGAGGGAGGTGGGTAGGGAGACGGGGAGGCTGGGTGATGGACGTTAGGGAGGGTATGTGTTATGGTGAGCTCTGGCTGTTGTGTAAGACTGATGAATCACAGATCTGTACCCCTGAAACAAATAATACATCGTATGTTAGTTAAAAAAAAATAATAATTAGAAGCGGGAAATATATTTTAAACATTTAAAAAATATGTTTCTTAAACACATAACTTTGAAATGAAGGATTTTAATTTACTTTCAGCTTTGAGACAAGGGTCTTTATTTGTAATAGTTATGGTTATAAAAGTTATAATAGTTATGTATATACATAACATCTTCTTACTTTAATTGTGGGGGAAGGATGCCCTAGGAATACAATCAAGACATTTGGTTCACAGCAAAAGTAGTAAGATCATAGCTTCTAGATTTGATCAAAGATAAGCCCCAATTTATTTCTAAACTCTTTTCTATATTCATGCTGTAATTTACTGAGTGCCTATTAATAACCAGGTACCATGCTAGCTTTTGGATTCTGGACTGTTCTAAAATTACTCTACCAAGCATGGCTTTTTCACAATTCCTTCTTCCTTTCCTTCCTATGAGTCTAACTATCCCCTACTCATGTCCCCTATATAGACACAAATAGAAGTTTCTTTGCAAAATCCTAGCCATGTAATAATCCAATTTTATCATTTCTTCAAATTTTCTTAAATTATTCTAACTCCTTAGCCTGACACACTTTTTTTTTTCATAAACTTGTCCATTCCCTCTCTAAACTAATATTCTTCTCTTCCCTGCATGCTTTCTGTGTTCTCATTACACTGAATTTTCACAACTCTATTGACATGTGATGTAAATGACCCAAGCCTTTAAGCTTTTACCCACATTTCCTCTATCTGGATAGATCCTCCTTTTCTTTTTAAAATGACATTCCCATTCTCATGATTAAATCATCTTTAACTCTTCACAATATGACAAGTATTTTCCTACTGTCCATGACACATTTCTAAAATATCTATAAAGGGGCGCCTGGGTGGCTCAGATGGTTAAGCGTCTGCCTTCAGCTCAGGTCATGATCCCAGTGTTCTGGGATCGAGTCCTGCATCAGGCTCCCTGCTAGGCGAGGAGCCTGCTTCTCCCTCTGCCCCTGCCTCTCTCTTTCTCTGACTTTCATGAATAAATAAATAAAACATTTAAAAATAAAATAAAATAAAATACCTATAAAACATCAAATTTGCAGAGTAGGCTTCAATTTGAGATTGAAGGTCAGCTTCTCTGTCAATCCTAGTAATTCCCAAACTTGCCTAAATTACAATAATTTTATGAGAATTAGCAGCTTATCACTAATGCCTTCCTGTCACTTTCATTTTTTTCTTCTTAAACATTTTTTTTCTTTTTTTAAACATTTTTGTAAGAAAGTAAAGGTAGTTTACAATTAAAGAGGCAACTAATTAATCAAACTGTTGAACAGAGAAAAATGATAACACTAAACAAATGGGATGGTTGATTGGCCTGCTATGCCCTGATAGTTTTGACATCAATGGTTCATTTGGATATTTAAAAAGCAATTTGGGGTTGTCAGAGTAAAATAAGCAAACAGTCAAATTGTTGCAAAAATGAATGAAAATTGAGGACTGTCAATTGCTAAAAATAGCTTTCATGTAATAATTTTGCTAAGGACTTTGTACTGTCTACAGAGTCCATCCAACAGTCCTATGAGGTAGTAGTCAGTAAAGATCTACTTTACAGAGGAGTAAGCTGGTAGTGTCCTCAATCACACAGCTATTTCATGGCACAGCTAAAATGCAAGTCCTGATCTTTCTGGTTCCAAGACCATTTATAATTATTCCCTTCCTAGGTGATGTTGTTCCATCTTCTGTGCCTAGTCTGCCCATTATCTTCATTACCATATTGTTTTCTTTTCTTTTCTTATTTTTTTCTTTTCTTTGTTTCCTTTTCTTCTTTCTTTCTTTCTTTCTTTCTTTCTTTCTTTCTTTCTTTCTTTCTTTCTTTCTTTCTTTCTTTCTTTCTTTTTCAGCATTCAAAATCTTGTAGTAACAAGGCAGGATCTGGGGTTGGTTTCTGTAGTCCCAGTTGGACCTGCGGCCTCCAGTGCCATCGAGCTTCCATTCCTTGGCTCGCACGTAGGGTTTGATATGGCTGTGAGCGGTTCCTGGGGCCTTGCCACAATGCCTGTATACCTCTCTGCCCTTGTGTGGACCAGAGAGCAAGATGGCGCCACAGCCCTGGGGGAATCCAGGGCCAACTGGTTAAAAGTAAGGATCTTGCTTCCAGTTTTGAGGATGCAGCCCTAGGCCCAGCTGCTCATGCATAGGACTCACACCTTCAGTCTGGGCACCTCCTGGACATGCACACCATTGGTTATACTTCTTACAACCACAGCTGTTTTGTTTTCCTGGCCAGGCAACTTCATCTTCCAGATCATCCGGGAAAGGGACAGAGGCGGCAGGTTGGTGCGACTCAGGAACAACCTCTTCAACACAACTTGGTTAAAGGTAGAGTTGGTTCATCTGGCCAGAAACCTGTATGTACAGCTTGACCAACAGTCTCAGGTAGATGTCCTGGCTCTTGGGCTCCTTGCGCAGAACCTCTTGGTCCTTGTTGTGGTAGGTGTCAACTCCCATGATGGCTCTCCTGCTCAGCCAGGTCTGGAGAGAGAGAACCTACATTGTTTCATTTTTGATGGTCACGAGACACATTAGACTGTAGACTTCTTCCAGAGTAGTCCTGAATCTAAAGGTATTTGATAGCCCCAAAGCCTTGCCAAATTTATATGCCTAGAGCTCCACAATAATTGCTGAATAAATAACTGAATAGACAAATAAATTAAAGAAATAGAAACATGTATGATAAGAATTATTGTATGTATAACCACAGGGTCGTTCTTTTTTCACCAACTTACAGACATTTTGGGGAGAGCTGACTTGTAATACTGTTCTATTATCCCTCTGTAGGGAATATAAGCCCAGTTCTTCAGTTTAAAGTGGAATTTAAATAAGGCAGCATATGCTATCTCGTTCCATCAAAAGCAGTAACTTACAGAAATGAATGGAACAATGAGTGGATATGCTTAGGTTGTCACACTGACGATGCCTCCTATCTCAGTGTTTGCTCTCTTGCTGAAGGTACCAGAGAATATTTTGAGGAAAGCAAAGGTTTAATCCTCCCAATTGTTGGTTTCAAAGGGCTTAAAATACCATTTCTATACTCCACTGCTAAATTACTCTGTACATCTCACTATTGAATTTTTAAGGCCCTGTTAGAACCTGTCTATTTAGCATCTGTAATCTCATCATGAAATAACGAATTCTGTGTATTTACCTCTCAATATGTAATGTACTTGTATTAGTATCACAATAAATCCTTTCAAGGCTAAAGGATTTCCTCCTTTTCTTGCCATTCAGGAATACATTACTCAACTTAGTATTTTATCCTTTTTATACTCTTCATGGGTTTAAAACCATAAGTGAAATTTATAATTAAATGTATGGAAGTATCTTTAATTTTAATCATTTTAATTACTCTTTTCCTATTCCCTTTTGCCTTTCTTGGGAATCAGTAGCAAAAGATTCATGCATTATTCTAGACCACTGGTTTTTAAAATGTTAACTATGTTCATTTTGAGGGATGAAGGTATCTACCCATACTATGAACTTTTCAGTTTTGCTCTATGAATCACAATAAGATCTGTGGTAGGAAAAATACAAACTAAGGGAATGTTTTTTGTTTTATTTTGTTTTTATAACAAAGTTGCAACCATGTAGTACTTTTGGTGTTTCTTTTTTTTTTTTTTTTAAAGATTTTATTTATTTGACAGAGAGAGCACAAGCAGAAGGAGAGAGAGGGAGAAGCAGGCTCCCTGCTGAGCAAGGAGCCTGATGTGGGACTCGATCCCAGGACCCTGGGATCATGACCCGGGCTGAAGGCAGCTGCTTAACCGACTGAGCCACCCAGGCGTCCCAACTTTTGGTGTTTCTTATTGTAACAACTTTGTATGGTGACAGATAGTAGCTAGGTTTATTGTGATGATCACTTAGTAATGTATATAAATGTTGAACCTCTATGTTGTACACCTGAAACTAATGTAATATTATATGTCAATCGTACTTCAATAAAATTTTAAAAGGACTGAAGAAGACCCACAGGAAACCTTTCTTACTTGCCGACTATTGTTAATATGGTAACTACTGTCTCTCCTGGTCACATTGCTGCCATAAAGTTGTGCTCGAAGAAGCAGGACTTTTGATTCTCTTTCTTTCTTGTGTGAGTCAGTCATCTGAGTCTTCTAATCATTTCTGGAAGCTTTGGTCAGGCACGACGCAAGGATTGCCATTATTATCAATTTTATTAACATACTGTTTAAGTTCCAGCCAGTGCTAGATACAATTCTATCTATCCCCTTCAAACAGTAGATAGTTTTACATAATGCTCTTGTCAGAGGTAAAAACACACAGATCAAAAGAATAAAAAGGAAGTCCTGAAACAGATGTAAAAATACATACAATTTTAGAAGGTAATGAAGATAGCATCTCAAAACATTGAAAAAATATATTAACCATTCAATAAGTGAGACAACAGGCTAACTATTACTTAAAAATAAAGTTATAGCCATAATTTAAATAAAATACGAAAGGTAATATTAACTGGATTAAGATTTAAATGCATAGAATGAGCCCATAAAATACAAGAAGAAAATATACTTTCTCCATTACATTGGAGGAAGGATCTCTATGTATGACATTAGCCATAAAGGAAAAAATTAATAAATTTGCTTAAGTAAAATTTATCTGTTAATTTTAGAGACACAGAAATACCATGAACTATGAATTAATCACACATATAATAAAAAAGGGTTAATATTCTTAGTTCTTAGAGTGCTTTTACAAAATTAATGAGTATCTTAGAGAAATAAGCAAAAAAATCCCAGAGAGGAATATTATAAAGAAAAATATATAAGCAGAAAATTTAAGAAGTTAAACTATATTAGTATTCAAAGAAATGCAAATAGAAGTATCATCAAGACATCATTTTATGTATTAAGTTAGGAATAGGATATTCATAAGAAAAAACCCTTAATCTCCAATTAAATTTTTGCACCTGTTAGGTAGGGATGAAGGTTTTCTTTTTTTCTTATGAATATCCTATTGCTTCACTGTGACTTATTGAAAAAAAATCCTTTCTCTTTGAATGGTGTTGATGCCTTTGCCATAAGTCAAGTGAATACATACATGCTAGTCTACAGTTTGGTTCCTTGTTCTGTTATCTTGGTCTGTTTATCTACCTTTACACCAATATCACACGCCCATAGTTACTATGGTTCTATCATAATTATTTAAATTTTATACTTTGTTTTAAAGATTGTCTTGTCTATTGTAAGTCCTCAGTACTTCCAAATAGATTTTAAAATCAACTTATCTATTTAAAATTCCTGCTGTGATTTTGATTTCCATTTTATTGACCCTAAATCAATAAATCTAGATCAATTATGGAAAATCAGTACACTAACAATATTGGATCTTCTAATCTGTTAAAATATTCTAATTAGACATTTATTTAAATCATCTTTAATTTCACCAATTTTTTTTTTAGTTTTTAGTGTGAAGTCTTCCATATTCTTCTTTAGATTTATTCTAGTTATTTGATATTTTTTTGACTTCTGTAATTGGTATTGTCTTTTAGATTTCAATTTGAAATTGAAATTTTTTATTTTGTGTACAGAAATTCTATTGATTTTTTTCTATATTGACCTGAAAACTAGAGATCTTGCTAAGAGCCATATTACTTTAATACGTTTATAAATTTTTCAAATATTCTTGCTATATAAACATATCATTTTCATATCACCTAAAAAATGGACAGTCAGGCCACAACTGGAAAAAGATACATAATATATAGAGAGAAAGAGTCAGATATGCATATATCTGACAAAAGCCTTGTATTTACATTGTATAAATAACTTTTACAAGTCAATAAGAAAAAGCAATCTAAAGTGGGCCAAGATTGAATAAGTAATTTATAAAAGGATTACAAAATGCCTAAAAAACATATTTTTAAAGTGTTTATACCATTACTCATCAGAGAAATGTAAATTAAAACCACGGTGAGATATGTACCAATCAAAACAGCTAAAGTTAAAAAGACTGATGATATCAATTGTCCATGAAGATGTGGAACAGCTAAAATTCTCGAATCTTGATGAAGAGAGTACAAAATTGTTTTATGCATTTTGGAAAACTGTTACTATCTACCAAAGCCAAATTTAGGTCCACCCTCATGAAAAAGCAATTCCACTCATAGATGAATTTTTTTTTTAAATGAGGGCATAGGTCCACCAAATGAGATATACATGGCTGCTGACAACAGCTTTATTCTTAATATCCCAATCTGGGAACAATCTGAATGTCCAAACTTATGAAACTATATGAACACATTGAGGTATGTTTATAGAGTAGAATAATGTATTACAAGAAAAAAGAAGACACTACTGTTATACAGCCGGATGGATCCCAAAAACATGTGTTGAGCAAAAGATGGCATACACAAAATACATATTGTGTGATTTCATTTATTTTAAGTCCAAGAAGATGCAAACAAAACAAAATGACTTTTATAGTTATAGAAGTCAAAATAGAATTTAACTCCATGTTGGAAACATATTAACTGGAAAGAGGTAAGAGGAATCCTGGTGTGTTGGAGGTTTTCTGTGTATTAATTGGGGTTGTGGTTACACAGATGTATTCATATGTAAAAATCCACAAACTGTACAGTTAGGATCTTGCAATTTACATTGCATAGATTGCACCTCAATTTAGAAAATTGAAAATATGGAAATGGGAATCTTATATAATGCTGGTAGAAATGGAGGAGTTATAATCTCTCTGAGACAATTTCAAAGATGATACAAAGTTTTTTTTTTTTTTTAAAGATTTTATTTATTTATTTGAGAGACAGAGAATGAGAAAGAACACATGAGAGGGGATAGGGTCAGAGGGCAAAGCAGACTCCCTGCTGAGCAGGGAGCCCGATGCGGGACTCGATCCAGGGACTCCAGGATCATGACCTGAGCCAAAGGCAGTCGCTTAACCAACTGAGCCACCCAGGCGCCCAAGATGATACAAAGTTTTATTTTTTTAATGCCTGTACTCTCTGACCCAGGAAGTCCTGTTTCTAGTAACTGCTTCTAAGGAAAGAATCTGACCAATGGTAAAAATGCATATATAAGGTGACTCAAAATCCCTAAACTGCAAGCTCCCTGCCAACTTAACACAGGAGGCTCATGTCCCTACCTATAAAATGAAGGGCCACCTACAGCATTTTCTATGATACGGATGAAAGCAAGATAGGAAAACTCGAAACATCTAAGGTTTGAGGACTAGACTGGATAATTAAAATGTTCTAGCCACAAAATGGACTACTAGGCAGGATGTAAGATTACCATAGAGATAAAATTCAGAAAACTAATATTTTTTGGAAGAGCATATTAAGTGTCATGCAATTCTACTATGTTTTTAGTATGGATTATTCCAACTGATGGGTAGGGATGATTAAATTTTTTTTTTTTTTTACAAATGCAAAAATAGAGACTTAGTAACTTCCTCAGAGATACACAGTGTCAGAGTTAACAGTTGAACCCACGTGTGTGTGTCAAATAAATGTTATAAAGCCCCTGTGATTGGCAGTTGATCACCAGATCCTTTGCTCTCCTATTCAGATATCTAGCTGTGCAGGTTCACCCTAGTCTTCTCATTAATCTTGCAAGAAAATTTATCCATATTTTATATATTTTATATATTGCAAGTTTTACACCCCATTTATATGACAGAGTTTTACTGTATATACATCACATACAAATAAATCTATTTGGTAAAGCAGATGCCAAGCTGCTGACTCTGCTTCTTTCTTAGTGTTGAGATTATGGATGATTTCAAAATATATATATGTTTTGTTGATCTGAATTTTCTATCTTATCTAAATGGATGTACGAAATTGATGCAATTAGCAACAATGAGGGCAAAAAGCCTCACAGGAGAGGTGATTATTGTGTTCTAATAAAAGAGGAGCCTGTTTTTCAACGGATGCCCTAACCTCACCTAACTGAATGACATCTGGCTTTACACTTAACAGTAAACACTAAAGTTTATTAAGAGCGGAATTTGTGCCAAGTGCCTAATAAATGTCTCTTATGAATGTATTAGTCCAGTTATCTGCAAAACATCTACACGAAGTAAGTTCTATTATCCCTAGTTTGTATATGAGAAAAGTGAAGCGCAAAGAGGTTAAATAAATTGCCCCAAACTACACAGTATGATTCCAGCTCAAACTATCTAACTCCAGGGACTCACCCTAAACCCCTAAATTGTATGTGCCCTCCCGACTTAATACGAGGGACTCATCTCCTCAACTGTAAAATGCAGGCCCACCTATACATCTTATTACACTGTGATCTTTAATACAAGGTTTGCCAAAAATCTACGTTTTGTATAATCAATCGATACATTTATTCAGTGTCTACTACGTGCCAAACTCAGTAGTATCTTTTTTTTCTTTCTTTCTCTCGATTCCAATTTCATAAACCATTTAAACTGAATGACACATTTGCCTTGGACACAGGATTGAGGGCCTATGAATCTGTGCATACGCAGGGCTTGAGCCCAAACAAAGCATTTTGATCATTTAACAAATTCTAACTTGAAAAGAGGGGCTGACGGTTATTTTTGAACGTCTGCTAACACATATTCTAATTTTTAAGTCAGTGGTTTACTATAATTTCTTGAGCTGCTTGATTCAGAATAGGAGTCAAGCATAAAATCACACAAAGCTTTTGTTTTGCAAAGCTCTTTCACAAATCACCCTGGTTTCATGCCCTAATTAACCAGTGTTCGTAGGGGAATGAGAGGTTATTTGCTTTTCAGTTTCTGCAGATATACTAATAGCATAGCAGGAGAATTCTGAAATAACATGGATTATTTTCCATATTTGAAGCAGTTTCCCATGGCTTCTTACATAATTATCTAGAAAATGTGAACCCTTGTTTCTATTGGAATTTTATCTCGTGCTGACAGGAACTCCCAAGATTAGAAAAATCTACCCATTACTAGGTCTTTTGAGCATACTATTATTCCAATATGTTAAATTGAACATATCATTATATTTAGAAACCCTGCCATAGTCTCCGACCCTTATAACCACAGAAAAATGTAAGCATTTGTTTTTCTCAATTAAATCATTTTTCAGAACATGTAATAAAGCATTTCTCATTGACTGAAATAAAAATAGTGTACGATTTTCCAATTTAGTAGAATAGGTTAACAAGATATTGGGATCCAGTAAGGTTTAGCTGACGATCAAGTCTAAAGAGAAACATTACTTGATTTTTTTCTATGTTATCATTAGCCCCGTAAAATTGGCTTATTGAGCAGAATCTTAAATCAAAATTTTACAACGTCCCTCCCAGCACATTGCACACTGGGGCCTTACGCTCAAAGGATATTTTCATACTTTCATTCATTATCCAGAACTTAAAAGAAGAAGAAGAAGGAGGAGGAGGAGGAGGAGGAGGAGGAGGAGGAGGAGGAGGAGAAGGAGGAGGAGGGATTGTAGGCTGTGGGGATTGTGACCATATTAGGATTGAGGCTGTTGTTTTCTCTACTAGAAGGCAATTTGGGTTGCAACAAGTTCCATGGGTCAAAATAATGCTATGGCTATGAAATTGCCTTAGAACAGAAAATCTAAGCCAGACATGATAAAGTAAATATGATCCATAGATTTTCATATTTTAGGATTCTGGTTTTCGCTTCTAGTTTTTGAGAACAAGTCTGGTTATAAAGGTAAAATTATTTGCGTAATTACAGATCAAACCAGTTCCTACCTCGTCAGGCTAAAGGTCACGTCTAGCATAAGCAAGTAGCCCGGATGCCGCTCTGCTGTTAATACTTGTTCACACTGGGGCTGCCGCCCTATTCCCAGGGCTGATTGCCCTCTGTCCTGTGGCTTCAGGATACAATGTAAATTGTATCTTGTCCCTGGGTAATCGAGATCAGTGTTGTCTTGTCTGTCCACTCCCTGCCGATGCCCTCTCTGTGCTGGGATAATGGTTTTGGTGGGCAATCAAGGAGGCTGCCTTCTTGACTCATCTCTCATAATAGATTGTCCTCCTCAGGCAAAATTGAATAACCCCCGACATGGCCTGGAGGCAAGCAATGAGAATTCAATAAGTCTGCAGGGTCAGTGTCCTGTCATTTTTGGCAAGCAAGTAATTATTCTGCACTAACATTCGGTAATAGGAGGAGGAAACTGCCGTGGACACCTTTATCCTGATGCCCAGAAAAGTCACCTTAATAGGATTTTGCTTCTAATCAGCAATAATTCCTTCTCCTCTTCTGATGTGATTTGGTCCACTTTTTCACGTGAGTTGCATGTGTGGATTTTCTAGACGGTCTTTCCGTTCCCCCCCCAAACCTGCAGTGTCTGTGGGAAAGTTTAACAACTTCACTGCCTGTTGTTTAATATTCTCCACTTTTATGGATTGCAGTTGTGCTGTCTATTTGCTTTTACTGATTTGTGAAAGATTTATTATAAACCAAATACAGCTGTTCTCCTCTTTCATAAAGTCAAACTATTTTGGCAAACCTGTTTTCCACTATGAAAATACATTGAAAATTATTTCCCTTACCATCTTTCCTACCATAAGCATTCAGTTATGCTTAGTAGCTCAGGGTAGGTGCCAAAGCGGTTGTGGATTCACTTAAGGGAAAAAGAATGCATCTGCTTCAAAAATAAACAGGCAGAAGAGAAGAAATGACTTTTTTTTTTTTTCCTTGGGCCTTCTGGTGGGATTCAATGTTATTATGTACAGATCCCAAGAGGACAGAATTTTAATATCCCCAAAAAAGGGCATCTGTAAATTCAAGCCACTTGAGTATTCCGCCTTCGCATTTACATTTATGAATCGTACACATTTTATTTAACTATGTAACCTTTACCTAAAACTAATATTATGATTAACCTTTTAATATTCTTAAGATATTGCTGCCATGTACCATCACTCCATTCCCCACATATACACGTAAAGAAATATTCTTATGTATATATTTAAAGAGAACATATTCACTCCAATTAGTCAGCTCCCACTGTGCAGATTTAGATCTCTGACTTATGACATTTATTTAAGGAAATGACGAATTACTGGTTTTGAAGAAGGCAAATTTTAGCACCGTTTTAGTTAGTTCTATTGCCACTTTTTTTAGAAAGCTATCTTTTTAAATGGAAAAAAAAACCCCAAACAATTAGAAAGCAAAAGTGATTTCTAAACCCAATCTAGGTTGCTTTTCTCTCCATTTCTCTCTGAGCAGAAACTATTGCTTTATTCATTGAAAGGAACCTTTATCTTCTCTCTCCTGAGATCAGTGCACAGCCAGTAATGAAGAGGCTCGTACAAGAGCAGAATAAGCACTTTCCATGACTGATTGACGATTGATTATTGCCAGGATGTTTCCCCACGGTCACTCATCACTATGCTTTTTTGACAACCAAGCTCTATTCCCAACATGAAAAAGGTGTTTTGATCTGCATCAATTTGGCTTGTTAACTGTGACAAAACTCAAACTGATACTGATCATGTTCAGTTGTCGATGTTGATTTGGATCCTGGATGTAGAAAATGTTCATAATAATCTGTACTCTATTCTTTACTTAGGATACTATAATACTGCGATATTTAATGACTGCCCCTCTTGAAATCCTTTTTGTTATCCTCGTGTACTTAGTATTTTGCTCACTGTAATAAGCTTTTGATGCTATTTTATCTTGTCATTGCTCCTTTCAATGTATTTTTAACTCTGCTTCCGAATTTCTGGCCATCTTTTCTATAACCACAGTCAAACTTTTCACCATTAACATTGGAAACTACGGATACTTTTCATGCACACTACCGAAAAATAAGATTTATTTAGAATTATTATTTTGCATTGAGCGAGTATGTATCTTATAGAAGTAATGCACAGCACACAGACTAAATTGTAGAAATTATATCAAGGAAAATAATGAGGCAATCCCCGTTCTCGTCCCCACACCCCTGCCGAAGTACTTTGGGTTAAAAGAATGAAATACATTCTTGGCAATTAATTACTTCCGAGAAATTTTAAAACCAAGATTTATTTGGAATGAACATATTATAAACAATTGTCAAAATACTTACTATGAGATAATGTTTGCCATTAGGAAGCTCTAAATGACTTGTATTTTAATATATTTAACTTTGTTGTTTTTGTTTTGTTTTGTACTGAGAAGTTACATCTAAGACTTAATGAAAATTTTATTTTCAAATCAAATTGTTTCAAACTGAAAATTGAAGTAATAATCCTTCTTTTTGTATCCCCTTCGTCCCTTTCTTCCTAGAATTTTTAAGACCTGTATTTACTCACACATCACAGAGAAAGCACAAAAATTCCAGTGAGCAGTTTTAATTGTGTTTCTTGTTGCAGTCCTTGAAAATGGCCATGAGATTTTAGTGACTCTTTTATTTATTTATTTTTTATTTATTTATTTTTAAAGATTTTATTTATTTATTTGACAGATGGAGACATAGCAAGAGAGGGAACACAAGCAGGGGGAGTGGGAGAGGGAGAAGCAGGCTTTCCCACTGAGCAGGGAGCCCGATGTGGGGCTCGATCCCAGGACCCTGGGATCATGACCTGAGCCGAAGGCAGACGCTTAATGACTGAGCCACCCAGGGCCCCTTTAGTGACTCTTTTATTAAGGTCAGAATAAAGTTGTCCAGTGAGAACTCTGGCATATCATTGGGGGGCATGCATCATTAATTCTCCTCGCTCCTTCCATATAACTGTTACATTTAGTTTCTTAATTCAAATGATCAACCATTGTGTTGCGTTTGCTAAACTATATTTATTTTTCTTTAGTTTGTTGGATTGGAGCTACTGCACGAATCACTATTTTAATCCAAATGATTATACAAAACTCCTTTCTGATGCATTGACTGCTCTAACCTTGAGTTTATGAGGTATTAAATTTATAAATTAAAGCTAATATCTAAATATCTCTCTACCATTCAAGAAAAAAAAAACTGGATGAAAGTAGATTTTTCTCTAGTGGCTGGGAAGTTGCCTAATTAAGAAGTCTCCTCACTCTTATCTTTTTACAAGGGCTGTGCTCCAGGTCAGTGAAACCTGGGAGCTGAAAGCCACTGGGTGGCTTTCAGGAAGTGACTACACACTACTATTTCCAGGTTTTGAGATGATTTGTCCCTCTCATGAGTTTCTGCCTGACATGTCTTTTCTTGGTATGCTTCTCTCAGTGCCTACGGTGAAGTGGGATGTGCATCCAGCCTTGCAGGGATCCTGGCTGCCTGCTGGCCAAGGCCCTGATAGCGGCTGCCTGCCAAGCTCGAGCCCCACCACTCACCTTTGGCTCCAATGTCTCTGTGAACTGCAAGAAAAAAGAAAAATCCAGGAAGACCTGATATGGGGAAAGAGGACAGAGTGAACATGGAGGTGTAAAAAAATAACTTACACTTTTGGTTTCCTCAATCTGCCTTGTCCTTCCTCAAAAATAGTTTTTAGTAAGAGCAGGCTAACCAGACAGTGAGGTAGGTTACAGTCATGCCATGATGTTTCTGAGTCATTCTTTCTCTTGAACTTCTGCTTGTTTGTTTTGGGGTTTTTTGTTTGATTGTTTTTTACATCATTTCATCTCACTCCTCAAGCTTACTTTATAGAAAAGCTCATAAAGTATGGCAGAGCTATTCCTGAGAAACAACACTACAGAGGCAAGGAAGGTCCAGAAGTCTCAAAGTCCCGTTAGTACGTTCTGGCAGAGATAGATGCCATCACTGTGGAATAAGAGAAAGAGAGGTTGAGAACTCAGAATCTGGAGCCAGATCCCTTGGGATCAAATCCTGGCTTTGTCACTTATTTTCTGTGTTTTCATAGGTGCTTCATATAACATTTCTGTGCCTCAATGTGCTCATCTGTAAAACAGGGATATATAGATGGGGACATGTCACCTTGTAAAGCTGTTGTATTAACTAAGTTAAAATAGCTGACACCGTTAGAATGGTGTCAGCTGCCTAAATTATAATGTCTTATATATATTACTATTTATGTAGAAGTTGACACCTTACAAAGTGTTTTCTCAAATATTATCATTTGAATCTTATAACAAGTCAATAATCCCATTTAAGATGAAGAAACTAAGAAAGTAAGTGATGACCAAAGGCAGACAATGAGCAAATCCTGAAAGACTTGATTTTACTATGGTTACTCTATCATTAAGGCAGTATACTTAGGAGAAAGAAATAATTATATAATAATATAATTTTCTGATTCATTGAGATGTTTCTCTTATTTTCAGGGAAAAAAATTTAAATGGTTTTGCTCAAGGTTCTATTTTTTTTAATGATCAACCTTGACTTAAAATCTGGTTTTTATTAATGCCCTATCTATCTATACATCTATCTATCTATCTATCATCTCTTTCCTTAAATAGAAAAAAAATCTATATGTTCTGAGGAATATAAAATTGGAGACATATTTAATTTGGAAAAAAAAAAGAAGTTTAGGAGCTACAAAGTAAGTCATTTTGGGGCATAATTTGAGAGAGTTTTGGATAAAATTATCAACACTGAGAGATAAAAATCTGATTGTTTATAGATTACCAATGTATGACTGACTAGAATTCTTCACCATAAAATTCACTCAGGGAATGGTGGTTTTTCTCCTGTTTTCTTCTCACTGAGCTTTGGAAGCTAGGCCCATCACTGCTTCCATTTTTTGGTCAACGGGCATTGACTGACTTTTGTTAATGTTGCTTTTAATGTAAAGCACTTAGCATTTCTTCATTTGGTGCTCAGAGTTAGCTTTATATAGAAGGTAGTGGCATCAGGCCCTCTCTCTATATATATATCTTCATCCTTTCTCTGTGTAGTAAGCCTTGTTTGCTGGGTAGTGTAAGAGTAAGGGCCAGAAAGAGCCAGAGACTAAGCTAGGCTATATTTTCTATCACATCATTTCTGGCTCTCTGTGTGCAATAAAAGAGCTTCTTATACTCTATAAAGGGACATGTATGACTAATTTTTTGAATTCCAGAGAACAGTATAAGGTGGCCGTATCATTTTCTTGCTTATTTGTTAATAAGTTTCAGTAACAGATTCCTGGATAGATAACTAACAGAAAGGACATTTTCCCATTCCATGCTCAAAAAGGACAGTAGAACTCTGAGAATATCTGTGAAGATGCAGTACAGTTTACTATGGAAGCATACAATCAAGATTGTTGAAAAAATAGACATTTACTTTTGCGTGTCTGGCAAAGGTGGTAAGTTCAATGTACATATGGCTAATTAAGATTCTTTATTCCATGGTAGAATGAATACCTCTGAACATACTAGATTTAAAACAACAGAAACAAAGCTATTTTAACGATACCATCTTTCTTTAAGAAGACAACATATTGTTATATTTCAAGCAACGTGCCAGATCTATAATGCCTCACCTCTAAGACTGTATTTTCTACAAAGAGAGGTAGGAAGCCAGCTTCCTCAAATGAACTGTGTAAGAAAGGAAGGAAGAAAGAATTATAGAGGCAAGAATACATTCCAGTGTCTAGAGCTGTATTCCCCCTTGTACATACATTGTAATTATATACTGACCTTTGAGATCAGGGGCTGGTTACTTATGGGATAATATGATTAAAGTATACGTAACAAGTATGTTAAATTATTTTTAATGCAATTCTAGTGGAGGAGATCTGTGTAATTGTTAATTCCATTTCATTCTAGAGGCATCTGAGATAACGTCCCTTGGGTCCAAGCTTATAAACTAGACTAAGGCTCTATCCACACAGAGGCCACTTTGAATTTTGTTGGTTTTGCTTTCCCGATGACTGGTTTGCATGAAGAAGGAAACTTGTGGCTAGTTAGAAAATGCAAAGGAAACACATGCCCGTTACAAGGGATAATTTGTGGCTTACACATAATTCTTAAATAAAATGTTATTTATTGTCATGTTTGGAGTAAACCTTGCTCTTCCTCTTGCCTCCCTGAAACACAAATATTAGAGCATATGAACCTCTTTTTATTTAGTGTGACCCACCTTGTTATTTTTATTTTGGAAATTGATGGGGGCAATTCTAAATGCCTTAGAAGTATTTCTAGGAGGCCAAAATTTTGTGGCTGATGATCCTTTGAAGGAGCATGTAATTTTATCTGCTGATAGAGATAGAGAACACTGACTTGAGCAGGGGCTGTTGATGATGGTAACTTGAATTTCAGGGACGTACCTCAGAAGGGATTGGAAGACTGATGGGGTCCAGAGAAAAAATGTTTGCCTTAGAGGTGGTGATATAAATGCAAGAAAAATAATGCTGGAGATACAGACAATGGGGATTGAAGCAGTAGCTGCTCTGTTGAGGATTTGGTACCATGGCAAGGAGAGATAATAAGCAGAAGAGATGCTTATGATATTACACAAAACCTAACGATTCACTCAAACTAAGTTACATTCTTATTTCCCAATGTTATAAGAATGTGTAAACTTTGATACAGTATGATGAAATTGACTTTTGTATACTGAAGCATACTATTAATAATAACTGATGATGATGAGTATATTTACTATTGATGACTTATGTTTCATCCATCATTCCGTTATTTTCACAGATTGCCAATATAAGTTGAAAATACAAGGTATTTTCATTTCCCTCTGTGTCTAGTGCTGACTTAAAATTGCTGTCAAGTAGCTGTACAATTTTTTGGTCTTTAGCTTTCTCCAGTCATCACCACGATGTTCTGGAAGCATGTTCCCTTTGTTTTCAGTTCTAACTTTCTTCTGTAATTGTTTGGGCAAGTGTCAGTAATCTACTAACGGCCTCTTTGGTAAGGAAATCGGCCTTTTATCCAAAATTTCAGCTATTTTCTTAAAGAAAAAGCCATAGAGCTCTAAGTGGAGAGTCTGATGCTCTTAGATCAGACAAAATAAAGGATTTGCTTTTGCACTCATTCTCAAATACGTTAGGAGTAATGTAGAATGCTGTTTTAAGTGACTACTCTGTTGGCTGACTGGTTTGGTTCCTGATTCTGATATATATGAGCTATGAAACCTTTGCAGTTGCTTTCCTTATCAAAGCTCAATTTCCTCATCTGTAACATGGGAATAATATCAGTGCCTACCCCAAGGAGTTGAAGAATTCCATCAAATAATTGACATAAAACACTGTCTAGCATCTAAGCTCTTGTTGTCAAAGATCACATTTACTGAGTTCTATGAAAGCAGACTTTTTTGTGTCGTTCATCACTGGATCCTCAGCACCTAGAACAGTGACTGACACAAAGTAGGCAGCCGGTATTCACTCGCCAAGTGAATAGATAAATTTGAAAAGGCAATGGTCCACATTTGCTGATTTTAGAGTACTGGAGCTGGAAAAGAGTGTACATATTATTAAGCTCCAGTCTCCCGCAGGAGTTGAAGATTAATCCCTTCATCCCCACTGACGAGAAAGATTGCTAATGTAGGACAAATTCAAGGAAATGACTCAGCCAAGAACCAGGAATGGGGATATTTAGTGGGACAATAAAACGGGCAAAAGTTTTTCTTTCTCTGTTGAGTGTTCTTCTAGTATCATTTTCTCTTCTGATTATCTTCCTTTTGAGAATTTCTTTTTCTAGAGCATTTCTGGAAGGCTTGCTTAATATTGCTTTTCTCTTTTTAAAATTATCTTCTAGGTAGCAAGGGCAGGAAAAGGGATCATAGATTTGTACTAAAGGAAGTATCTAGTTATCATCCCTCTTGCTCGTTTCACAGTATCTGTTAGAATATGTATCCCCCCCACCTCATCATGAAAGAATATTTGCTTCAAGAAATAATTCAGGTATTCAAGCACCCAAGGGCTGTCAATGCAATAATAGACTCTGATATATAATTCAGCTTTTTCCATGTACTGTAAGCTGTCTTCATGCTGACTAACATTTATCTTACTGAGTCTCCTATGTATAAACCAAGGAGCTAACACTATAGTGGAAACTTCAAGAAACTTGAAATCTCTGGCTTCAAGAAGCTTACTGTTTGTAGCAATTAATCTTTCAGATCTGATGGGAAATTGAATTGCTTCACCTAGAAACTCCCAAAGCTAAGGTAACCAACCACCTCAGATTTGTCCTTGACAGAAGTCTCAGTTGTAAGTGATGTATGTGATGGTCATACAGGTGGCTGATAGGGTATTTCATAAGCTGAGAGGAATCCCTAAGTCTTAACTGAAGGTGCATAATGGTCACAGCCCTTCAAATAAACCGCCACAAAAGTTATGCTATTTTTGAATAAGCTGTTGTGCTCATATAAACCCTTACAGCATTTTAATGTGAACTGATTATGTTGTTTGGTGGTGTCTCTATCCTCAGTAGAGTAAACATATTCGAAACATAATATGCACTCAGTAGTCATTCATTTCTTCAACCAAGACATAATTATTGAGTACCTACCTATTAGTTGCCAGGCACTATATCAAAGCAGGGTATATTGCTAAGAAAGACATTAGAGACTCCACCCTCATGCAATTATAAGGCAGAAAAAGTAGACATTAACTTAAAATTACATAATTAATATACTAAAATGCTGATAAGCACTATTAAAGAGCTATAGGATTCTATAAGATTAATTTGATTAAATCGTACTTTAAACTTTGTCTTTCAATCCAGTTTATGGATGTACACTTGAGTTACGATTCATATGAAAATAAAATAATTCCTATACTGGCCAAGTAAAATAATTTTAATATTCTGCTACATACAGTGACTTCCTTGCTTTTACTATGTACGATATTGCTAACATAATTGGCGATGAATCTCAGCTGAGTGGATAGTGATCCCAAACTGCTAGTTGAAACAGACCTTTAAAAAATAAGGTTTGGGAAAAGAGCCCAGCGGATTTGGCTATGTAAACACATATAAGGGTTGAAAGAGCCACATCAAATAGACTCTGAGGCCGCCAAGCCGCTGAAGACTTCACCAAGTCAGTGGTGGGTCAAATGGAAGGATTTGCATTTTCATTACTTCTGTGTTGGGTCTGTTGTCACCTTTATATCTGCAGTCCCTCTCTCTCTGTCTCTATCTCCGTCTCTCTCTGTTTTTCCTACCTCACTCTCTCCCTCTCTCCTGCTGTAAAAATTTTTAGAAAGGAAGAAAAAAGAATAGTTATTCACAGCTCTAAAAAACACACTTCTAATGGCTAACATAAAACACATGCTCACTTTTCATCTGAACTCTCCATTGTGGAAGTACTATTACCCTAAAGGAAAGGAGCGGCAAGGGTCTTCTCTGCATTGCCTTCAGCCCATGAGTCTAAACTGTTCACAGATGCAATCACTGACTCAGGACCTGGCCAGACCCTGTAGAGGTTAGCAGAGAGAAACCTGCTTCCACCTACAGACCCAAAAGAAACAAACTCTCCTTTGTGCTTTTTCCTGAGTCATGCTTCTTTTGGATCATACACTTTGGGAGAGATATGATAGGGAAATGATAGATAGATACACAGATGTATAGACAGATAGATACATAGATAGATAGGAGAGGAGCAAAGGGAAATCCTTCTCCCTTCTCTTAAAGATGTATAGGTTATGCTGAGTCACATCTTGGTCTGTGTCCTGACCTATGGCACAGCTGAAGGAGAAAGAAGTTGCAAATTTGTAATGAGAATTCTGACTCTGTCATTCATTTACTCTTCCAAATAAAGAGGGTAAATTTTAGAGTCAAGTGGGCATGCATTTAAACTTGTAAAAGTTTCAGCCTTTTCTTCTGTAAAATAGTGATCATACTATTGCTCTGATATCAGCTCTTCGTTCTACGTATACTTATTGAATAATTGCCACGTGTCAAGCAAAATTCAAAGTGATTAATGGCTTAGTTACTACTTAGCAGTGAACAGACTAAGTTCTAACTTCATGAAGTTTACCTTCTATCTATTATTATTGGAACAAAAGAAATGTGTCCTTTTTTATAAAAGATTTGCAATAGATACTTTCCTTTACCCTAAGCTGCAGTTTTATATCATGATAATAAAACTATATGTACAACATATAACTAGGAACTTTTATCATTAGATAGCCTATAAAGAATGATTTTTTAAGGAAGCCTTTAAAAATATTGATTTAAAAATATTGATTTAAGGTTTTATTCTTATCAGATGGCCTTGATACTCTTTCTCTTAATTAAAAAGTGTTTATTGCACTGTCTGTATCCTACTGTTTAAGTACTTTGGACTAGATGTTTCAAGATTCATCTATATGCTTAGCGTTATCTCTTATTACTCCAGAATGTGAATATTTGACCCTAGCCCACTGTCCATTCTCAGTTCATTCCAAACTATGCATACATCCACACTGTTTCTTCAGTGGGAATATCTTTCTCATACTCATAGCCTATTTGAATGCTACCCATGCATCAAGATCTTATGCAAGTCCTGCATCTGTCATGACATTTTCCCCAACTGGTCTGGTATGCTTTGAATTTCTTCTTCTTTCATTGCTTATAGCTACAATGACCATATTTCCTGAACCATACCCATGCTATATATGACTCTGTTCTCTAATTATATACTGCTGTGAATTGTTATATATTTTTTCCAGAGTGCTTCTTCTATCTACTTGGTTAGATTATTTAAGTCCCAGAGAGGCACTTAATACTGAATGGGTAGATGATTTGATCAAGCAATCAAATTGCATTTTGACTATTCCCCTGTGCAGATGGTTCATACATCATTAATTTATTTTGGCAGTTAATGTGATGGAAGAGCTATGGGTGTGGGAAGGTAATTTCTGGCTCTCTTCAAATCTCAGCACATACCAATGTATATATGACTTGATCCAGGAATTGGGTCTTATGGGGATGTATACTAGAAAAGCAACCATCTGGATGAATCAGGGGGAATAAAAAAAATGTTTCTGTCTTCCACATTCTCCTTTTGGTGAGTAATGAAGAGATGAAAACTCGTGGTATACAGAAATAAATAAAACAACTAAACATAGTCCTCAAATGGGATTCTGGCAACCATTCAGAATTTTTATGTTTTCTTAAAAGCCCAAATTGCTTATTATATCACATTCTAAAAGAATAAATGGCTTTTAATGAGTAATGTAATCATTAAAAGCAACAGTATAAATGAAATCTTCCCAATCTATTTTGATTAATAAAAATACTAAAAGGGGAGTGGCAATTACTCGGTGAAAGATGGAAGAGCAAACTTTTTGCCCCCTTTCCTGCTGTCTCTTTTCAGCTACATCCTTATGTCTCTTCCAGATCCGACACTAACCTGTTTTCTGAATGAAATCAATGTAACTAGTAAAGTGTAAAATGCTGGGCCATTATAGTGATGATCTTTGTTCTGCCATTGCTGACATCCGAATTTACTAATATTGATATAATAAGCCATTTTGTGTTTTCATTTGTATAAAACAAATGTGTAGCTTAGCTTATTGATTTTGTAATCAAGATATAGTTTACTGAAGTGTTTATAAAATGAACTTGTAAACACACATTCTTTACTCATTCATTAATCCAACAGGCATCCCTTATGTAGCCTGCCCTTTGCTGAGGTCTACAGAAAATTTAATCTGGAGGGAGTGGTATGTGAACATGGCATAGGAGTGAAGATTGGCTACTGAGGCAGTTTGCTCAAGAAGTTAGAAGGAGACTATGTGAAAGAAGAGAAAAAGGAAAATAAACTAAAAATATGATGATGGTCTTTTTTTTTTAATAAGGAGGGAATATACAGTGGAAAACTGAGATTAAAAAAGATACTGGAGAAAAAATATACAAACTTAAGGATTAGGAAACAGAATAAAAACAGACTCTTCACACGATTTCACATACAATACTTAATTTAATCCTCAAATAGTTTTGTTATAAATTAGTATTATCCTCATTTTACAAATTAGAGTATTCAAATTCAGTTAGGGTTAAAGTATTTCCCTGTCTTATGCTTAAATATTCACTAGAAGCAGGACTACATCTCAATTTTCTTTGTCTGTTATTTATTCCAAGTCCTCAGGGATGATATCGAGGGCACAGGTGAAGAAAGTAGTTGTTATTTTTGGTGGTGTTGTTTTTGTTTGTTTGTTTGTTTTAGATTTATTTATTTATTTGAGAGTTTGAGAGAAAGAGAGCGTGCAGGCACGAGAGCGCATGAGTGGGAAGGGCAGAGAGAATCTCCAGCAGACTCCTCCCTCACCCTGAATGAGGAACCCAACAAGGTGCTTGGTTTCACAGACCCTGAGATCATGACGTAAGCAGAAATGGTCACTTGTTGTGATGAGCACTGGGTGTTATATGCAACTAATTAATCGTTGAACACTAGTATATATATAAAACTCATTAATACCACCTGGGAAAAAAAAAGAAATCAAGAGTCAGACGCTTAACCGACTGTGCCACCCAGGCGCCCCAAGAAGAGTTTTTAATAGAAGAAGCCATCTCTTTTTCTAAGGGAGGATGGGAAGACATTTTCTGCATGACAAAATGCAGGGAGTTAAGGATGTGTAGATACAAGAGTGGTGTGGGAATGTGCTAGAGTATTATGGGGAACTAGAAGATCTAGAATGTCTCCTCTCCAAAAAGGAGAGTAGAAAACTTTTTGAGCAATTGGAGACAGGTTGTGCCTGAAAACTATAACTGCGGAGTGGATAGGTCAAGTTTGCTGACGCTGCACCTCTATTTAGGAATGCTCTGTAGAATTCTACCATGCACACATTCATGCCTACCCACTGCGGCTAAACCCACCTCTCAACTGCATAGTCCAGTTTAAATTCTTTAGCTTCTCTGATTTTATTTTACCTCATAAAATCAAAGTGAAATTTGTAGATCAGGTCTTGTCATCCCCCTTTTATAGCAGAGAAAACTGAAGTTTTAAGATACTGAGTAATTATAATCACATCTCCCTCAGTCTTGTTGTCCTGGAAGATGCATTTTTATCTCTTACACAAGAATAGTTCCTCCAACCACATAACAGACCCTATGATGTCTGGTCTTCTCTATGATTTTTTTTTCCTTCAGTTTCCCCCCCACCCCCCAGCTTTTCCTCTGACCCTGGTCCTTTCCATCAGTATAGAAATATGATCGGTCTTACCTCTTATATATTAAAGAAAAATGCCTTTCCTCCATCTGTTGTTTCTATTTCAAGTTCTAAGTCTCTCTGTCTGTTAATGGGTATCCGAAGAGTGGTTAAGAATATCTGACTTATTAACTGTGGGATCTCAGGCACCTTACTTAATCTTTAAAGGTCTCAGTTTTATCACTTTAAAGTGAGGATAACAATACTTTTTAAATAGATTTTAATGATTAATGGCTTAGTTACTACAGAGCACTTGGCACAGAGCCTGACACATGGCAAGCACTCAAAAGACTAAATAATTATAATAATAATAATTATTACACTAATTCACAGATAAGCTTCTTAGAAGTACAATCTATACATGCCCTCTCCAATTCTTTATCTCCTATTTACTCTTTAATTTAATGAACTTTACCTAAAGGCTACACTAAATTTCTTCTTGCTAATGTTGCCAATGTCTTTTAAATTAAAGTAATTCACTGGACCTTTTCATATTCTTCATCTTGATCTTTCTGCAGCATGGAGGCCCGTGAATGCTTCTTCTTTTGAAACAAGTTTTCTACCGTGGTTTCTGTAACACTGTTTTGTTTTTAAATCTTCCTATTTCTCTAGTCACTCAAGGGCCCTGTTTTTGAGTCCTCTTTCCTCCTCTCTCTCCCTAAGAGTTCAAATGCCCTGCAAGTCTCTTCTTGAACCTTTGCTTTCATAGCCTTGTATGTTCTCTTTCTCTAAACGTGGAACTTCAACTCTTCCTGTGCACTGATGACGTCTGAATTTTTGCTCTATAAATTCTGTACCCCATTATCTCTGAAACATTTCCACTTGGATGTCCTATCGTCGCCTGAAATGTAACATGTCCATAATTAATAAAATTACTCCCTTTCCTCACTTTGAAACATTCTCTTATAATTGTATCTCCTTACATTTTCAGAATCCTGGATGTAACTGCAGACTCCGCTCTCATACCCCATTAGCCGCCAAGTTCTGCAGACGATCCCTTCCACGTATCCCCCTCTTCATCCACTCCTTCCTTTCCATCCTACCCAAGGACAGGGCTCTGGCTTCTTCCCTTTAACCTTCTAGTTTCTCTCCACTTCCAGGCTCACTCTGTCAGTTTACCTCCACACTGCTTGCAGTGTGATCTTTTCACTAAAACTTTAAATTATTTTCGTAGCATAGAGGGAAGGAAAACAAAAACAAAAACTCTAAGTACTAAGCCTCACCCAGAGGCCTCTGATTGCCGTAGCCCACCGGCCACTCAGAAGTCGACGGCCCTATTCCCTTCTCCAGTTCTGTCTCTTCGCTGCTGCAGCGTCCTCTGCCGGGCGCTGCCAGCCTCTTTCCTTTCTATCTAGCTCTCTCCTGCTATTTTTCACGCTTAACTCAAGACTTCCCTTCTCTCTAACTCTAAAGAAATGGAACTGAAGAGGTTGGAAGTGAAAAGAACATGTTGTGAACACACACATACACATATACAGTATGTACATTATATAGCTACTGTCATCTTATTTTTGTAAAAAGCAGAAGAAAAGCCTAAGTGTCAGAAAGGAAAGACACTAAAATTAATGCTCTTTTCCTCTGGGGTCTAGAAATGAACTGATGTGGGGTTGGAGTGGTCTTAAAATAGTTACCTTGAATAATTTGTATAATTTCACCTTTTGGTGTTCTTTGGGGTATTTTTTCTGTAATAAAAACATAAAAAAAAAAGGGGTTTCCCAATCTCAGGGTTTCAAAGGAGAGGGCGGTGGGGGGATGGGTTAGCTCAGTGATGGGTATTAAGGAGGGCACGTGTTGCAATGAGCACTGGGTGTTATACGCAAACAATGAATCATGGAACACGACATCAAAAACTAATGATGTAATGTATGGTGACTATCATAACATAATAAAAATAAAATAAAATAAAAATAAAATAAAAAAGGGTTTCCTTCTCTAGAAAGCCTCTCGAATCCTACCAATATTGCAATACAATTTAGATGTCTCTCCTTCTTACTCAAATCACACCTTGTGCATACAGCCATTGCAAAATTCAATTATTTTCCAATTGAAATACCTATTTTCGTTCTCACATTAGACTATATAATTCTGAGAAAAAATAACATCTTAAGCACCCCGGCAACTAGTTGACAACCTGGCACACCATAGCCATGCAATATGTGTTTGGAAGGATAAGGATTCACAAACAAGGCTGTTGCTTTTTCTATTGCATCATATTGTTTTTTCCCCCATCTCTCTCTCTCCCTCTGTCTCTCTCTCTCTCCCTTTCTTTCTCTCTCTCTATTATACATACATATGTATTATGTGTATATATAGATAGATATAGATATATGAAATGTTTTAGTGTTATATGCATACTAAATAGTTCCGAAGGGTGTTCACACATTGACTGAAGAATCCGGCCCTATATTACTATTAAACTACTATGTTACCTTATTTAAATTAATTGGGCCTCATTTTCCATATCTGTCAAATAAGAAGATTAGATCAGCTACTTTTTAGTTACTTGGGAAACTCGAAACTTTTAAATTTCTTACAGCACTTTATTGTTTGATTAACAACCTTTCAGGTAATCCTAAATAATATAAAGATATATGAAATGATAGGAGGATGTGTGTTCTTTGGGGTAGATTCACCATATTTTCACATTTATTTTACCTTTTCTTTTCCATTTACTGACACATTAGTGTCATTTTCCAATAAGAGTATAACACCTTATTTATATATAATGGCAACATCATAAATTGCTTGATCTATTGAAAACAATAAACTAAACATGCTACACAAGAAACTAGTGCCTTTCATTGGTATTAGCTCCTTCAAGATGACAGGCGATCTCGGGAGGCCAGAGAATTCTTAGTTGTATGAGTTTGTGACTAATAGGTGGTTTGATGTGACAAGAGCTGGCTGTCTTGGGAAATTGAACTATCTTTATGCTCAATACCCTTTGTGTCTCATTCTTTGTAGGTTATTGTTGGAGGCCTGTGGGGACCTCTTTTACAGTTTGCATTCACAGACAATACGAGATCAGCAAGAACTCTGTAGTTTTACTGTCATTATTGATCTACTGCCATTCCATTCAGTAGCTAATTTGCTTGTTAGCAGTTATTGTAAAAGCTATTTCTACTTTTTTAGCCTGATATATGTTATGTACCAAATTTTATTTTATTTTATTTTATTTTTGCTGAATTAAAGAAAAATGGTATAACTTAGCACCAAAAGACTGGACTTTATGCTAAATGTTTCTGATCTGTAGTTTGTGGATAATTATTTCAAAATTACAAGTATATTATTGTGGATTTGATATTTTGGATATAAGCAACATATAAGTTCAAAAAAAAATAAAGGGGAATAGTATATTAGTAAGAAAATATCACTTGTAAAACATCGGTTAGCCTATAAAATTTAGATACAAATAGTAAGAAGGGTGATGTATTAGGAATTCATGAACACTGCTCCTAAAGTTGGGATTTATTTGAAGTCGAACACTCAATAAACGTGTGGGTTGATTGATTCTCTCTTCTGAAGGTGACCATAATACACCCTTCTTTTTCATACCAACTGTTGAAGGAAAGAAAAAAAGCCTCTTTCTGCTTCTCTGGAAAAAGATCTGCTTCCACTCTCTGAAGCCAATTTCCGACACGTATTTATCTGAAATGACTTCCTCATAAGCTGAGTGTGCCTATGTGTGTGTCCCCCACCAACACAATACCTCAATAGGGAGAATCCATAGCTCAGGGAAAAACTCATAGAACGCAAGGAAAAAACAAACAAGTCAGCAGTTTAGCATAATACGGTATTTCCCCCAACTTAAATATGCCAAATTATTAAAATATATTTGGGATTGTTTTAATTGAGTAGCTGATGGGTAGGTATATATGATGTACATGTATGTACATATATACATACATGTTGTTGCTAAAAATGAAGAAACTGAAAGCCAGATAGAAAACAACACGGGAGCTGAAGTTAATGCTGCCCTCTGCTGGTGGGGCAGGGATAGGAATGTTATCTTTAGAAATATAAAGGCTTGGATTTTTATCCCAAGGCAATGAAAGGAGCCCCGCGTGTAGGGTCATCACAGCATTACAGAATGTAACTGAAACTCCTGCATAAAATGTGGAGCATCAAGTAGTCACAAAGACACCGAAAGGGAAGGCTAGTGAAAAAAAAATCTGACTACCATAGAGTAAATTATAACAGATTTACAGTGGCAAGAAAAACTTCTGCCATGAGAAGTTACTGGGCGCATACTCACATATTCTAAACTAAGAAATGAATAGCAACGGTAACAACAAAAATGGTCTTCAGGTAGAGACTCCTAGCAGAAGCTAATGTAATACTGTTATGGAGATGACTTGCACAGTTTAGGATATAAGGGATTATCTGAAGAAAATGGAGACAGTATGACAACAAAATTTGGTTGGGGAGGAGAAGGAAACAGAGCTTCTAGAAATAAAAAAATTACTCAATGAACTAGAAATACCACTGGGAGTGTTTAAAAAGAGATCAGTATATGGGGCACCTGGGTAACTCAGTCGTTAAGCTTCTGCCTTCCTCTCAGGTCATGACCCCAGGGTCCTCAGATGGAGCCCTGTGTTGGGCTCCCTGCTCCACCAGAAGCCTGCTTCTCCCTCTCCCACTCCCCCTACTTGTGTTCCCCCTCTCGCTGTGTCTCTCTCTGTCAAATAAATAAAATCTTAAAAAAAAGAGAGGGAGAGAGATCAGTATCATCTGGAGAAGGAATTATGAAAGTGAACAGAGGAAATTGCTGACATTGTAGCATGAAGAAAGAGATCGAAAATATCAAAGAGGGTAAGAGCAGAAAGGCTTTATAAAAGGGGATAAAAAAGGATACTACTTGAACAGTTACTATCAGAAAAGAAAGTAACAATGAAAGGGAAGAGACAATACTTGAAAATTTTCCCAAATTTATGACAGATATCAGATTCATTAGAATCGTCAGATTTAAGGAAGATGGTGAGACTATAATTGCAAAAATATAAACAAATTCATGTCAACATATATCATTCATTTGAAGAACATAAAAAGCAATGAGGAGTAGAGGAAAGAGAGATAACCTACAAAGAAAATGGGGCATAAAAAGCATTTGTGAATAAAGATACTAGGGATTAATATAAATGGATATTGATTATCCAAGAAAATGAGACTAATGACTATAAAATATTAATAAAATACTATAAATCAATAATATGTAAAACGAGTGAGTTACTGGAGATATAGCACACTGAGATCCTTGTGTTAATCCAAAGATTTATAGCACTGATCAAAGTTAAGCTTTGCTAAGCCAAGCATTCATATTTAAAGTATAGGGGAAACTTCTAGAAATAAAAATACAAGTAGAGTAAATAAAAGGATATCAGGATAATTGATTGTTTAGAAGATAATCATGAGACATAAAAAAGATTTGTGAGTGAAAATGCTTATTAGGTAGAAAGCCCACAATCATATGGTGGGATTTATTCCAAATTTATTGATAATCATAATAATTGTGAAAAGAATAAATATCTTAAAAGTGATTCTCAGATGGGAGGACAAAAGTTATATGCAGTCATATGATATAAAGTGCTGATGATAAGGGGAAGGAAAAATATAGCAGGCAAATATTAACCAACAAAAAACCTGATACAGTGAGATTAATATCATTCTACTGTGAGGAATTTATTTGTTTATGAGCAACAAAACCTCTAAAGTTCCTAGAAATAAATCTTACATACATATGTACATACATAAATATACATATATGTGTGTGGTAAAATAATTTACTTGGAAAATTACGAAGCTTTATCTTCTTATTCCATAAACAAAATTCAACTTTCAACTCCAAAAAATTGGAGATTTAAATATAAAAAGCAAAATTTGCAAACTCTTAGCAAAAACTATAGACAATGTCTTTATCAGTTTATTATGAAATTAAGATAATATGATATTGGCATAGGTAGAGACAAAAACTTAATGGAACAGAGCCTTGACAATAACTCGTGTATATGTCAACATGGTGTGGTGGAAGGAACATTAAAAATAAATGGAGAATGGACTCAAAAAATTACACTTCAATTATTTAATCGCATGGTAAAAGATAAAATTAGATACCTACATCATGTCACTCAAAACATTAATTTCAGATGCATGAAATACCTAAAGCAAAAGCAAAATTTAGAAGTATTAGAAGAACGAAACAAACATAATAAAGACTTCAGAGTAGGGAAGAACTTCTTTCAAAAAGACAGGAATGTACAAACTATGAAAGAGAAGATTAATGTAATTTGCTACCTTAAGAACCCAGGTGTCCATTGACAGATGAATGGAGACAGAGAGGTGCTATATACATACAATGGAATATTTCTCAGCCATCAGAAAGAATGAAATCTTACCATTTGCAACGATGTGGATGGAACTAGAGTGTATTAGCGAAATAAGCCAGAGAAAGACAAATACCATATGATCTCACTCATATGTGGAATTTAAGAAACAAAACAGATGAACATGGGGGAAGGGAAGGAAAAATAAAATAAGAAGAAAATAGAGAGGGAGGCAAACCATAAAAGTTGCGGAACTATAGAGAAAAAACTGAGGGGTGCTGGAGGGGAAGGTGGTGGGGGATGGGATAATTGGGTGATGGGCATTAAGGAAGGCACTTGATGTAAAGAGCACTGGTGTGTGTCGGGGTGCCTGGGTGGCTCAGTTGGTTAAGCAACTGCCTTCGGCTCAGGTCATGATCCTGGAGTCCCTGGATCAAGTCCTGCATCGGGCTCCCTTGGCGGGGAGTCTGCTTCTCCCTCTGACCCTCCCCCCTCTCATGTGCTCTCTCTCATTCTCTCTTTCTCAAATAAATAAATAAAATCTTTAAAAAAAAAAAAAAGAGCACTGGTGTTATATGCAACTGATGAATCACTACATTCTACCCTGAAACTAATAATACAGTATATGTTAATTAAATTGAATTTAAATAAAGAATTTTTAAAAAGACACAAAGTATGAACTATGAAAGAGAAGATTAAGGTAATTTGCCACCTTAAAAGTAAAACCTTTCATAAAAGAACAGGTGACACAAAGTGAAAATCTGTAGATTGGAAAGTGATATTTGCAACCCATAAAAGTTATAAAGAATTTGTGTTCTGAATAGTCACAGAACTTCTACAAATTAGTAAGGAAGAGTTGAACAACTCATAGAGAATATGAGGATATGAACAGGAAACTCAGGCAGGAGGAAATCAAGTGGACAACAGGATAAAAAATATATTCAATCTTAATTATAACCAAATCAATTAATATGAAAACAATAACATAACGTTTCATACCTCTCAGATCAGAAAAACTAAGTCTGCTAATGCTGAGTATTGCTAAGGTGAGGAAATGTGGACTCAGAACTCAAATTATTGCATTGACTTTAGACAACAATTAAGAAACATCTTCACAGTCAAGAAAATAAATCTTGCTCCAACTGTGTGTGTGTGTGTGTGTGTAGCAAAAAGTCTTTTCAAGTACACCTTTTGTGATATGTTAAATAATGTATACAAACTTAACCGCTTGCTCAGTAAAGAGCCGCAACTGATCATTTTAAAAGGTGCCATGTTCCTCTTAAAGAAATGTTTTAGATAAATAACCACAATTGCTGGAAAGAAACATTTGCATAATGGGGTTCTCATTTTAGAACAGAGTCTATCTGTTACAGCTACATTAAATCAGCCCTAATTACAAAGCTTAGTAAATTTCCATGACTGTAAGAATAGTTTCTAAAAAGTTCTTTTAGGAAATCTTTTTTTTTTTTTTTTCCCCTCCCTCTGGGCTTTCAAATATGTCCAGCTCACTGTTTGGAAGAATAAAAAGGAACATAAATTTCACTTACCTCTATTAATTCTTGAAACCATTCTATTTCTTTAATTTATTTCTCTTTCAAACTAGGGAGGATCTATTTAAAAAAACAACTAGGAAGGGGAAGCTTTTTAAAAGTTGACTCCTTCAATACTATCTGTGCCCTTATAACACCTAAAAGTCTTTCTGAACCTCTAGGAATATGAGTAACCTAGTTTAAATGCTGCAGAGTATCTGAGTCCTGGCAGACTCTCACACACAATTTCCAATAAGGTCTCTAGTCTTTTAACCTGACCCAGAAACGGACCCACAGTCAACATTTTGAGGTATTTTAAGTCTCACCTAGGAAAATTTAAAAATTAATCTGGACTCTAAATATTTAATATAACTTAGCATTTTTTTACATCGTTTGCTCAATTTTATCTTATGTTTTACTAAAACCCCTAGTTGTTCGTTTGTTTATTTTTATTTTTTATTTTTTAAGTAGGCTTCCTGCCCAAGGTGGGGCTTGAACTCATGACCCTGAGATCAAGAATCACATGCTCTATTGATGGAGGTCAGCCAGGTACCCCTTCCTAGTTGTTTTTAAGATTTTATTTATTTGTCAGAGGGAGAGAGCACAAGCAGGGGGAGTATCAGGCAGAGGGAGAAGCAGGCTCCCCACTGAGCAAGGAGCCTGATATGGGACTTGATCCCAGGATTCTGGGATCATGACCTGAGCTGAAGGCAGATGTTTAACTGACTGAGCCACCCAAGGCGTCCCTCTTTAGTTTAATTTTTAACACAAAGTAAAAGTCTAAAATTTAATACTATTGCTACTTTCTTCCTGGAAAAGTATAAGAAATTCAGAATGCTTAAATTTTAATTATCTTCTGTGTTTTATGTTACTGTTGACCAGTATTTGGCTTTCATCTGGTTTTTAATGCTACCCAAATTTAGAATTTTTGTTATATATTTATGTTATATTTAACCACTTGGTTATTAATTTCATGTTTTTGCCTTGTTTCTTACATCATAGTTCTTATTTTTGGATCCAATCATGCTTCCTAAAAGATTTCTTTTTGTTAAGGGTAACTCAATTTTCTCTCTCAAAGAATGTCTTTATTTCTCTTTTTCAAAAGTGGTGATTTCACTAAGTATAAAAAGTCTAAGTTGACAAGTATTTTCCCTCAGCATTTTGAAGGTAGAAATTTTCTGCCAGGCTCATAGTAGTTTTTTGTATTCTTTTTCTCTGAGGAAGCTTGTAAGATCTTCTCTTTGCAAAGGCATGGAGAGGTGTTCTGCCATTTTACTCTAATGTGCCATTTATTAAAATCTACCTTTTTCAGCATGAGCATTCATCTGAATATTGAGCAACTCACCTATTATAACTTTCAATGCTTTCTTTCTCACATTTTCTGTTTTTCTTTCTGGTATTCCTATTAGACGAATTTTAGACTTACCATTCTTTCTTTTTCGCATTCGATTACTCCTTAAGATTTTCCAACTATTCATCTCTTTGCGCTACATTCTGGGTATATTCTTCAGACTTCGCTTCTGTTTTACCAATCATAACTTCAACTATGTTCAATATGCGGCTTAGCAAAGGCATTTAGGTGTTAATTTTAAAAATAAACTCAACTTAATTTTTTTGAAACTTTATTGGTTTCTTTTCCAATTTGCCTATACTTTTCAAAAATTTTGCGATATAATATTGATCATTATTTTTTCTTTTTAAAAAAAATTTTAATTTAAATTCATTTAGCCAACATATAGTACGTCATTAGTTTCAGATGTAGAGATAATTTTTTTAAAGATTTTATTTATTTTTTTTGTCAGAGAGAGAGAACACAAGCATGGGAATTGGCAGGTGGAGGGAGAAGCAGGTTCCCCAATGAGGAAGGAGCCCAATTTGAGACTCAACCCCAGGACCCCAGGATCCCCATGACCTGAGCTAAAGGCCGATGCTTAACTGACTGAGTCACCCAGATGTCCCTCAGATGTAGAGATCATTTTAAATATACTTATTGTAAAGTATCTATGAAATTATTATATAATCAGAATTTCTTGGTCTTCTAAATGCCGACTTGTGTTTTTTAGCCCTTGGTCATAGTGGAAGCAAAAGAGAAAAACTTGCTTTGTGCGCCAAAAAGAGTAAGTTCTTATTTATTTATTTATTAGAAGCTTTAGTCCTACTTAAATCTATACCTTTGTTGCGAGATAACAGTGTAAATTTTTAAATATTTTTTCTGTATAATAATCCCTTATTGTGTATTTAAATTATAATCATAAACAGATTGACTTTCTAATCCTATTATTCTCGACTTCAGGAAGGGCTTTTGAGTGTAAATTCATTTTCAATACTTCTATGGAAACAGAGAGGGAAGGAGAGAGAGCGCTACATTATTGAATTAAATTTTTTTCCATGTAACAATGTATCTTGGGGAGTTATTCATACCTACATTTAGAACTTTATTCCATACCTTTAAACTATTGTGTATGTCTTTATTTATTTGACTATGCTATTAGTGTGTATTTAATTGTTCTCTAGTCACAGTATACATGATTTAGTACAAAATTTTTTGTATAAATGATTTGTACCTAATTTTTTGTGTGTGTTTCTATTAGGTATATTTCTGAAAGAGAAATTACTGAGCTTACGACTTTGTGCATTTTACATTTGATAATATGAAATTGTTCCAAATTTTGAATACAGAAAAGAATAAGGGACTCTGGATGACTGCCTTGAAGAATTAGAGCTAATACAACAACTGAAAATAGAGAGCTGCCTCGGTGACCAGGGCTCTTGCACTTAGCCACAGCATGCTTGATCCTGCTCTTACGCAGATCCTAGTGGGAGCTTTGGCTGTGTACAAAGCAGAGGAGCATATTTTCAAATTATTGTGAAGAGTTTGGGTGTTGTACGACAAGATAAAGTGGTATCAAATTGTTTATTGCAGAATGTCCTTTCCAGGATTTCAGCCAAAGTCTTCACACTTCAGGTAACTTCTTGAGCTTGCCATGAGAAGAGGAGTTTCTTTCCAGCTGGGTGCTGATTTTTATGGTTGCTACTGACAGTTGAAAATCATGTTTTGTTTGAGGACTTCTCTACTAAATAGCACATCCTCGAGTTTTTCTGTTTTTCTTTTTCCTCTCCTATCTTGGGATTAAATAGAGTTAGATATCTTTTAAATACATTTCTTCTTTTATAACATACATCTTTGGTTACATAGCATTATGATATTCTTGTAAAAAATGCATACATTTTAGGGACACCTGGGTGGCTCAGTTGTTAAGCGTCTGCCTTTGGCTCAGGTCATGATCCCAGGGTCCTGGGATCAAGCCCCTCATCAAGCCCCGCATGGGGCTCCTTGCTCAGTGGGGAGCCTGTTTCTCCCTCTGCCTGCCGTTCCCCCTGCTTGTGCTCTCTCTCTCTCTCTCTGACAAATAAGTAAATAAAATCTTTTAAAAAATGCATACATTTTAATATTTAACTCAATTTTTTTTGCTTTCATATCTCTTAATTCTATATTTTTTTTTCTTGTCTTTTTTTCTTTTCTTAAATGTCCATCTAACTGATCAAGGGCATCTTCAGTCAATGGTAGAGGAGAAAAGGACAGAGTAGAGTTTTTAATCTGCTACTTGGTGACTTACAGACTCAGTTTCATGGAGCTGACATTTCCTTTCTCTCAAGTCTTAGAGACTCATGCCAGTCTGATTAAACTGAGTGGTGGAGATACTTTTTGTTCAGACCAACTCAGAAAAGCAACAGTTAAATATAATGGTGTTCTTAATGTCAAACTTACTGAAGGTATTGGTTGCCTCCCACATTATCTATCTGGGAAAAGGCTACCAGTGCCCATGAGAGACAAATAGGTCTAGACTAGACTCACTGGATGAGGGATGCTATTATACCCATATTAACTGATATCCTTGGGGAGATGACAGTTGGGACACTTACAACATTCCACATCGAACCATGCAAGGCAAGAAGCTGTCAGAGGGAAAACATTTATTTTATCTGACTCCTTTGTCTATCATGATGGTTCACTATCTCTCTGTTATAAAATTGTCAACATTCCCATGCTCACTTCTAAGAATGCCTTTTGGCATTTATTCTTTAAATAAGTTAAACAATAATTTAATTTTCAGAGTTGACAGTTTTGTATCTCTGAATAATAGGAGATACATTAGGATGGTTCAGAATAAGGATTAGCAAATACTTGATTCTAACTTTTAATATATTGATTGCACTATTGATTGATTTACCAAAAACATTCATATTTCAAGCCTAGCATTGGACTAGGCATTTTCAGTTTTAATTGTATTTCTCTAATGACTAATGATACTGAATATCTTATCATGTAGTTACTTGTCATTTATACATTATCTTTGGTGATGAGCCTGTTCAAATCTTTTGCCTACTTTTTTTCTTGAGTTGTTTGTTTTCTTAGTATTGAATTTTAAGAATCTATATCCTGGAGACAAGTCTTTATAAGATTTTGTAAATATTTTGTCCCAGTCTGTAGCTTGTCTTTTCATTTGTTTAAGGGGTATCTTTCAAAAAGCAGACATTCTTAATTTTGAAGTCAAATTTGTCACTTTGTTCTTTTATGGATCATGCTCTTAGTGTAGTATTTAAGAAATTTGCTAACCCAATGTAATAAAGACCTAATTCTCTCTTTTCTTCTAGAAATTTTATAGATTTAAGCTTAAGTTTTACATTTAGATCTATGATACACTTTGATATAATAAGAACAAAATTCTTGATATTTACCTAAATTGCTATCATTTCTCATGATTTGATCTTTTATGTGTAAATACAGTGTCCAGCTGGCATCACTGTCTTTTTGCCTGAATGACTCCTTTAAATTTTCTTATAAAGCATTATGTCTGCCGGTGATAAATGTACCATCATTTGTATGTTTGAATAAATCTTTATTTCGCTTTCATTTTTGAAAGACATTTTCACTATGTACAGAATTCTGGATTGATAGTTTTGTTTTGTTTTTTTTTCTTTGATTATTTTAAAGATATTGCTCCATGACTTTTATTTACTTTTTAAAATATGGAACACTTCGTGAATTTGCATATAATCCTTGTGCAGGAGCCATGTTAATCTTCTCTATGTTATTCCAATTTTAGTATATGTGCTGCTGAAGCGAGCACACTCCATGACTTTTTTTTAAAAGATTTTATTTATTTATTTATTGAGAGAGAGAGAATGAGAGACAGAGAGCACGAGAGGGAAGAGGGCAGAGGGAGAAGCAGACCCCCGCCGAGCAGGGAGCCCGATGCGGGACTCGATCCCGGGACTCCAGGATCATGACCTGAGCCGAAGGCAGTGGCTTAACCAACTGAGCCACCCAGGCACGCATCGCTCCATGACTTTTAATGTGCACTGTTACTAATGAGAATCGTGCAGTCATCCTTATCTTTGCTCCCCTATACATAGTGCATCTTTTTTTCTTTGGTTGTACAAGGTGCTTTTATCTTGTTTTATGTTTTTATATATATTTAAATAAAATAATGTAACACATTTATTTTTGTTCTTTCAAAAAGGTTTTTGTATTGTCCAAGGCTAGGCAGCCTTGAAAAAATATATATGTGTATATATTTTCCTCATGGAATGGGAATCAGGTCAAATTCATAGAATGTTACTTGGTCTACTTTATTTTATTTTAAATATTTTACATATTTATTTGAAAGAGAGAGAGACAGATAGTGAGAGAGCACAAGTGGGGAGGGAAGGCTTGATCCCAGGACCCTGAGATCATGAACTGAGCCAAAGGCAGCCACTTAACCAACTAAGCCACCCAGGTTCCTGGTCCATTGCATTTTAGAAGGCATACAAATAAAATAAGGTGCATAAATTCAGTGAGGTGGGAAAAAAATGCATAGTATGCAAATCATCTTTAAAATATTTTTCTTTAAAATAATAAAAAAATAAAATGTTTTTCTTTGATTAAGAATCATGTTTGCTTGCTTTTTATACTTCCATGAAAAATAATAGAATGAGCTTTGTTAATTTACCAGAGTCTCTAGGTGAAAAATATTGTGATTAAATGTCTTTGGATTTCTGCTTTGAGTGGAAAAGTGAAAAGAGTCTGAACAAATTTCCCTTTGTCAAGCTCCCCAAGTTGTGCTCAAAGAGATTCAGCTGCAAATGCAGACAATCCCTCTCCTTGCTTTGTAGGCAGGTCAAGCCCCAAAATTTATCAGTGAGTTGAAGAATCCCACCTTCAGTTAGATCTATCAATTAGGACTAGGTCCATCTGCATGTCATAGGGACAATGGCTTAAACAAGATGAAAAGCTATCTCTCTCACATAAAATTCCAGACTTAACAGTACAAGGGTGTTATTGTGACTGTTCCACAAAGTTTTTTAAAACCCAGGTTCCTTTCAATTCATTGTTCTGTCAGAGTAGAATATGACTGTTGCCATCTGGTCCAAGACAATGGCTAGAGTTTTAGCCATCCTTATCAGGAAGCCAAGTATAGAAGGTGATAAAGAAAAAGAGTAAAGGGCATACACTGAATGACATCTGGAAAGGGATTTCAGAAGCTGACACCAATATTTAACTACCATTTCACTGACCAAAATTCAATCACAAAGCTGCACTTAACTGGAAGGGAGATTGGAAATTATAGACTTTTTATGGAAAGTCATATATCCAGCTATGGTAAAAGAGAGGAATGGGGACTAGGAAATTAATAGTCTCTGCTTAGGTGAGTATAAATAAGCATTGTTATATCATCCTCTCTAATATGAGATCTGCCTTATTTTTTTCTCCACACTTACTTCCTCTGACATAATTCCTATTTTACTAAAAATTTGTTTCATTGTTATTTTTGCTGACCAGAATGTGCACATTATGAGGGCAGGGATTTTTGTTTGCCTTTATGAAGGGAATAAATACAGAACCTGGCATGTGATTGATGCTTAATATTTGAATGAAGAATAAAATAAACATGGAGCCTATAACCAGTCTCTGTCATTGTAATTAGAGTAAAAAGCGTTAATCTTCTCAGAAAAGGCAAACACCTTTAATGTGACAAGACATAAGACATAAGTAGATATGTAATAAAAGAGATCAATGAAGACAGGAAAAATTAGAGATCTGAATGCAGTGGGAGTTAAAATGAGTATTGAAGGAATTTAAATTGTAAGGAAAAGACTTTCCTGACAGAATAGTAGCAAGGAAAGCATACAGAGGCTAGATTTCTTTTCTTCAGGCAGATGCTATCATAAGCAAAGTTGGTTGGATGAGTTTACCTTAGGAGTCAGGAAGGAGACAAACGAGTCAATATTACCTCACATTTGAAAGCTTTTCCCTTGGTAAAGCACTTTAGTATTGTTTGATCGTTTTATTTTCATAATAAGTTGATTTAGAAGGTGTTGTTATCACCAATTAATAAGTAAGGTTAAAAACCTAAATCTGATAAATTATTTATTTATGGTCCCATAGTTTATTCATTAATTACTTCATATTAATTCACTGGGGTCCAGAAAAGACCCAAACACTAACCTATTGTCTTTAACTTGTGCTCTTTTGTTAAGATACCAGTGCTAAGGTAAAAGTCAAAATATACACAAAGAACCATAAGTTGAATTGGGATATATCATAATCATTTAAAAAAACTATTTATTTTATATCAATTTCTGTACCTGGATGGCGAGAGCAACATGTTTTATACCTAACACTGAGGTGTATATAAGAACAAATAAGATTCAACCTCACATTTTATATTTTCTGAATTTAATGGTGAAGAAAATAAATCAATTACTTACATTTAACTTATGGGCCTGAAGTTGCATATGCAAATTACAATAACATTTGCAATTGTACACTTTATAGGGTTTCAAATGTCTTCTTATAAAGAAAACTACATTAAATAAAGATAATGCTTGCTCTTCATCTGTCCTCAGTTATTACTTTTCCTTTGGGATAGTGTTTCTGCTAACTTTTTTCCTTTTACTGAATGGCCAGTAAAGGGAAAGAAAAAACAAACTAAGGCTCTTAGTCATTAAGTGTCAAGAAATCAATATGAAGATTTCCTTGGGCAGATTAATGTGAAATGAATTAAAACCAAAGCCTTCATGATGTGAATGTGTACATGTACATATTCTGCACAATTCAGAGTAGACATAATTCAAATATGAATAGCATTTCTTGTTATTTCTATTTGAGTCATTGGCTGATTGAAGTGGTGAAGAATATTAAAATCACCAGCAAAACTTAGCTGAACAAATGTTTCACACGTTTAGTAAAAGATATATTATTAATCTCATCACACAGGAGTTATCACTGTTACAACTAACCCTGGAGCTGTAAAATGAGCTGTAAAATAGATTTGATTTTAGAATATTACAAGTTCTGTCATTATGGCTAAGATTAACTATATAGCCTGATAAAGATCTATTGCTTTTAGTGATACAGCAATGTCGCAGATGGGAACTGCTTGGTAATTATAGCTGACTTACTAGAAATAAAAGGGCAGAAAAAGGGCACCTTTGAGTAATTATCAGTAATAGAAAGACAAGTGATTTCAGCAAGGTAATAGAGAATAACGGTTTCACAGTGATAGATGATAGAAAGGGTTAAGTCCTAAGTAAGTTAGAGGCTTTGATGGTGGAATAGTTATAATTTATTTTGGTACAATTGAGTGCTCATCTAGAGCCTTATCTGAGCTGAGGGATTTTTCTCTGGTGCTCTCTCCAGATAAAATATTCTGCCTTGATGATATAATGTGCAAACTTGAAGTTTGCATTGCATTGTAGCTCCTTGAGATCTAGGTCTTCCTTGTTGGTTTTTATTTCATTTACTGAAGGGTGAATATATGTATGCAGCTCTGACAGTAATCAAACCTGTATTTCTTTTCTGGTAGTATTTTCCTCTGTTCAAGCTCTGTTTATAATATTTAAGTGTTGGATGATGTATTAGCCCCTTGAAGCTATTGTATACCATACAAAGCATCGTAGGTTGACTTTATTAAATTGCACTTTTCAGAAATGAACCAGGAATACCATTTCTACTCTTGGCCTTCAGCATGCTTCTTAGATTCTCTGTCTGTAAAATAAGTCCATTAAGTCCAATTGGTTTTCTTGGCAAAACTCCAGGTGTGGCATACTTTATTTGGTCCCTTTGGCATGCACAATCTGGGAAATGATTTTTTGTTTTAGATTTTATTTAAATTCAAGTTAGTTAACATATAGTGTATTATTCGTTTCAGGGTTAGAATTTAGTGATTCATCACTTGCATATAACACCCAGTGCTTATTACATCAAGTGCCCTTTTTAATGCCCATCACTCAGTTACCCCATTCTCCCACCCACCTCCCCTCCAGAAACCCTCAGTTTTTTCCCTATAGTTCAGAGTATCTGATGGTTTGCCTCACTCTCCGTTTTTATCTTATTTTTCCTTCCCTTACCCTATGTTCATCTGTTTTGTTTCTTAAATTCCACGTATGAGTGAAGTCATATGATATCTTTCTGTGACTGACTTATTTTGCTTAGCATAATACCCTCTAGTTCCATCCACATCATTGCAAATGGCAAGATTTCATTCTTTTTGATGACTGAGTAATATTCCATTGTATGTATAAACCACATCTTCTTGATCCATTCATCAGTTGATGGGCATCTAGCCTCTTTCCATATTTTGGTTATTGCGGACATTGCTGCTATAAACATTGGGGCACCTGTGCCCTTTTGAATCACTACTTTTGTATTTATCCACTACTAGGATAAATACCTAGTACTGCAGTTGCTGGGTCATAGGGTAGTTCTATTTTTAGCTTTTTGAGGAATCTCCATACTGTTTCCCAGAGTGGCTGTACCATTTTGCTTTGGGAGATGGTTTATGCTTCAACATAACAATTCTCATAGTAACTCAAGTCACAGTGTTGGCAACCCATGTTCATCCCTCAAATAAAGAAAATGAGGGGGATGGGCAAAATGGATGATGGGTGTCAAGGAGGGCACTTTTTGTGATAAGCACTGGGTGTGATGAATCATTAAATTCTACTGCTGAAACCAATTTTACCATATATGCTAAGCAACTTGCATTTAAATAAAAATTTGAAATTAAAAAACAAACAAAAAACAAAACAAAAATGAAACAAAATAAAACAAAAACAAACAAAAAAAGAAAATGCTTTCCTTGGGAAGAAAAAGAATTAGAGAGACTGTGTTATAATCTAAAACTTGCTGAAGATCCACTAATCCAAATAATAAAAATACATCACATGTATTCTCATCAAGGTGCCCATATGCTATTTATATTCTTAGCACATGGAATTAAGAAATTATATTGTATTAAATATTACTGAAATATGTAATTTCAAAACATGAGATGCATCTAAAATGGTGCTTGGGGGAAAATTACAGCTTTCAAAAATATATAAGACAAGAAGAAAGGTTGAAGTCATCAATCTAAGCTATAATCTGAAGAAGAAAGAAAAAAATTTAAATTCAATTCAAATAAAGTAGTAAGAGAAGATAAAGATATGAGCAGAACCAATGTAATTGAAAGCAAATGTATAATAGAGAGATGTTTTAAAAGCCAATAATTAATTCTTTTAAAATATTAGTAAATTTGATGAACTATCAGCAAGAATAATCAAGTAAAACAAAGAAAATAAAAACTGCCTGTATCAGAACTGAAATTCTATGAATAAGACAAAATAAGAGATGGAAATGAAAAACTTTATGCTAATATATTTGACAATTTAAATAAAAATTGTCAGACTCCTTGAAAAACATAAGTGGTCAAAACCAACACCCATAGAAATAGGAAATTTCTATAGTCTCATATCTATTAATCAATCAATCAATCAATCAATCAATCCTTATTTAAGAATCTTCCCCAAAGAGAATCCAGAACATTCCCTGGTATTTTCTTCCAAATTTTTAAAGACATAATGCCAATTTTATTTAATCTCTTTAAGAGACTATAGAAAAAAAGGCATTTCTCAACTGATGAAACTGGCATGGCCTTGATACCAAATCCGACAAAAGCATTACAAAAAATGATGAATCACAGACCTGTACTCTGAAACAAAGAATACATTATGTGTTAAAAAAAAAAAAAGACAGTAGGAAGGGAAAAGTGAAGGGGGGGATATCAGAGGGAGAGACGAACCATGAGAGACTATGGACTCTGAGAAACAAACAGGGTTCTAGAGGGGAGGAAGGTGGGGGATGGGTTAGCCTGGTGATGGGTATTAAAGAGGGCACGTACTGAATGGAGCACTGGGTGTTATATGCAAACAATGACTCATGGAACACTACATCAAAAACCAGTGATGTAATGTATGGTGCTTAACATAAAATAAAATGTGAAAAAAGGAAATTATAAGCTAATATCTCATTATAGATGCAAAAATTCTATCTCAGTAGTAGCATTTAGAATATAGCTATGTAGAAAAGATAACTGGGGAGCATTCCAGATATGTAAATTCATCTAACATTAAAAAATATAAATCACACCTATTTATTTTTATAAAATGTATAAACCAAAATATAAATCGCAAACAAAATACTGGAAAATAAATCTATATTCTCAATAGATATGGAAAAGACATAAATTCAACAATTATTTATGGCAAAAACTCTCTGTAATCTAAGAATAGAAGGGGTCTTTTTGAACTGATGAAAGATATTAACAAACTATCATCATACTTGAAAGTGAAAGACAGTATTCATTTAATAATGAAATGTTGAGTATTTTCCCCCTGAGTTGATGATGCGCATGAGAATGTCCCTATTACCATTCTATTCAACACTGTACTAGATGTCCTAGTCATTTTTCAAGAGTTCTTTTTTGTTGTTGTTAATGTGCTTGTTAGAGGTCTTTGTATAAATATTTTTATCTATACATCTAAGCATATATCTACACATTTATGTGTTACTACATTGTAAATATTTCCCCTACTTAAAGAAACTTATAGTTTTGCTAAAATTTTTGTTTCATTTTTTAAATTTATTTGTTCTTTTTTTTTATTATGTTATGTTAATCATCATACATTACATCATTAGTTTTCGATGTAGTGTTCCATGATTCATTGTTTGCCCAGTGCTCCATTCAGTATGTGCCCTCTTTAATACCCATCACCAGGCTAACCCATCCCCCCACCCCCTGCCCTCTAGAACCCTCAGTTTCTTTCTAGTGTCCATAGTCTCTCATGGTTCACCTCCCCCTCCGATTTCCCTCCCTTCATTTTTCCCTTCCTATTATCTTTTTTTTTTTTCTTAACATACAGTGTTTTATTTGTTTCAGAGATACAGGTCTGTGAATCAACAGTCTCACAAATTCACAGGGCTCACCATAGCACACACCCTCCCCGATGTCCATCACCCACCCATCCCAGCCCTCCCACCCCCATGACTACAACAATCCTCAGTTTATTTCAAGAGATTCAGAATTCCTCATATCAGTGAGATCATATGATACATGTCTTTCTCTGACTGACTTATTTCACTCAGCATAATACCCTCCAGTTCCATCCACGTCATTGCAAATGGGACGATTTCCTTCCTTTTGATGGCTACATAATATTCCATTGTATATATATACCACTTCTTCTTTATCCATTCATCTGTCAAAGGACATCTTGGATCTTTCCACAGTTTGGCTATTGTGGACATTGCTGCTATAAACATAGGGGTGCATGTACCCCTTCGGATCCCTACATTTGTATCTTTGGGGTAAATACCCAGTAGTGCAATTGCTGGGTCGTATGGTAGCTCTATTTTCAACTTTTTGAGGAACCTCCATACTGTTTTCCAGAGTGGCTGCACCAGCTTGCATTCCCCTTTCTCCACATCCACGCCAGCATCTGTCTTTTCCTGACTTGTTAATTTTACCATTCTGACTGGTGTGAGGTGGTATCTCATTGAGGTTTTGATTTGGATTTCCCTGATGCCGAGTGATGTTGAGCACTTTTTCATGTGTCTGTTGGCCATTTGGATGTTTTCTTTGGAAAAATGTCTGTTCATGTCTTCTGCCCATTTCTCAATTGGATCATTTGTTCTTTGGGTGTTGAGTTTGATGAGTTCTTTATAGATTTTGGATACTAGCCCTTTATCTGATATGTCATTTGCAAATATCTTCTCCCTTTCTGTCAGTTGTCTTTTGGTTTTGTTGACTGTTTCTTTTGCTGTGCAAAAGCTTTTTATCCTGATCAAATCCCAATAGTTCATTTTTGCCCTCGCTTCCCTTGCCTTTGGCATTGTTTCTAGGAAGAAGTTGCTGCGGGTGAGGTCGAAGAGGTTGCTTCCTGTGTTCTCCTCAAGGATTTTGATGGACTCCTGTCTCACATTGAGGTCTTTCAACCATTTGGAGTCTATTTTTGTGTGTGGTGTAAGGAAATGGTCCAGTTTCATTCTTCTGCATGTGGCTGTCCAATTTTCCCAACACCATTTCTTGAAAAGACTGTCTTTTTTCCATTGGACATTCTTTCCTGCTTTGTCAAAGATGAGTTGACCATAGAGTTGAGGGTCCATTTCTGGGCTCTCTATTCTCTTCCATTGATCTATGTGTCTGTTTTTGTGCCAGTACCATACTGTTTTGATGATGACAGCTTTGTAATAGAGCTTGAAGTCCAGAATTGTGGTGCTACCAGCTTTGCTTTTCTTTTTCAACATTCCTCTGGCTATTCGGGGTCTTTTCTGGTTCTATACAAATTTTAGGATTATTTGTTCCATTTCTTTGAAAAAGGTTGATGGTATTTTGATAGGGATGGCATTAAATGTGTAGACTGCTCTGAGTGGCATAGACATTTTCACAATATTTGTTCTTCCAATCTGAGATCATGGAACATTTTTCCATTTCTTTGTGTCTCCCTCAATTTCTTTCATGGGCATTCTATAGTTTTCTAAATACAGATCCTTTGCCTCTTTGGTTAGATTTATTCCTAGGTATCTTATGGTTTTGGGTGCAATTGTAAATGGGATCGACTCCTTAATTTCTTTTTCTTCTGTCTTGCTGTTGGTGTATAGGAATGCCACTGATTTCTGTGGATTGATTTTATATCCTGCCACTTTACTGAATTCCTGTATGAATTCTAGCAGTTTTGGGGTGGAATCTTTTGGGTTTTCCACATAAAGTATCATATCATCTGCAAAGAGTGAGAGTTTGATCTCTTTTTTGCTGATTCAGATGCCTTTTATTTCTTTTTGTTGTCTGATTGCTGTGGCTAGGACTTCTAATACTATGTTGAATAGCAGTGGTGATAGTGGACATCCCTGCCATGTTCCTGACCTTAGGGGGAAAGCTCTCAGTTTCTCCCTGTGGGTGATATCGCTGTGGGTTTTTCATAAATGGCTTTTATGATATTGAGGTATGTATCCTCTCTCCCTATACTCTGAAGAGTTTTGATTAAGAAAGGATGCTGTACTTTGTCAAATGCTTTTTCTGCATCTATTGAGAGGATCATATGGCTCTTGTTCTTTCTTTTATTAATGTATTGTATCACATTGATTGATTTGTGGATGTTGAACCAACCTTGCAGCACAGGGATAAATCCCACTTCGTCGTGGTGAATAATCCTTTTAATGTACTGTTGGATCCTATTGGCTAGTATTTTGGTGAGAATTATTGCATCCATGTTCATCAGGGATATTGGTCTGTAATTCTCCTTTTTGATGGGGTCTTTGTCTGGTTTTGGGATCAAGGTAATGCTGGCCTCATAAAATGAGTTTGGAAGTTTTCCTTCCATTTCTATTTTCTGGAACAGTTTCAGAAGAATAGGTATTAATTCTTCTTTAAATGTTTGGTAGAATTCCCCTGGAGAGCCATCTGGCCCTGAGCTCTTGTTTGTTGGGAGATTTTTGATGACTGCTTCAATTTCCTTAGAGGTTGTAGGTCTGTTCAGGTTTTCTATTTCTTCCTGGTTCAGTTTTAGTAATTTATACATCTCTAGGAATGCATCCATTTCTTCCAGATTATCTAATTTGCTGGCATATAGTTGCTCATAATATGTTCTCATAATTGTTTGTATTTCTTTGGTGTTGGTTGTGATCTCTCCTCTTTTGTTCATGATTTTATTTATTTGGGTCATTATTCTTTTCTTTTTGATAAGTCTGGCCAGGGGTTTATCAATCTTGTTAATTCTTTCAAAGAACCAGCTCCTAGTTTTGTTGATCTGTTCTACTGTTCTTTTGGTTTCTATTTCATTGATTTCTGCTCTGATCTTTATTATTTCTCTTCTTCTACTGGGCTTAGGCTTTATTTGCTGCTCTTTCTCCAGCTCCTTTAGGTGTAGGGTTAGGTTGTGTATTTGAGACTTTCTTGTTTCTTGAGAAAGGCTTGTATTGCTATATACTTTCCTCTTAGGACCACCTTTGCTGCATCCCAAAGATTTTGAACAGTTGCATTTTCATTTTCATTGGTTTCCATGATTTTTTTTAATTATCCATTAATTTTATGGTTGACCCATTCATTCTTTAGTAGGATGCTCCTTAGCATCCATGTATTTGAGTTCTTTCCAACTTTCCTCTCGTGATTGAGTTCTAGTTTCAAATCATTGTGGTCTGAAAATATGCAGGGAATGATCCCAATCGTTTGGTACCGGTGAGACCTGATTTGTGACCTAGCATGCAATCTATTCTGGAGAATGTTCCATGGGCACTAGAGAAGAATGTGTATTCTGTTGTTTGGGGATGGAATGTTCTGAATATATCTGTGAAGTCCATTTGTTCCAGTGTGTCATTTAACGTCTTTATTTCCTTGTTGATCTTTTGCTTAGATGATCTGTCCATTTCAGTGAGGGGGGTGTTAAAGTCCCCCACTATTATTGTATTGTTGTCAATGTGTTTCTTTGCTTTTGTTATTAATTGCCTTATATAATTGGCTACTCCCATGTTAGGGGCATAGATATTGACACTTGTTAGATCTTCTTGTTGGATAGACCCTTTAAGTAGGATATAGTGTCCTTCCTCATGTGTTATTATAGTCTTTGGCTAAAATCTAATTTGTCTGATATAAGGATTGCCACCCCAGCTTTCTTTTGGTGTCCATTAGCATGGTAAATGGTTTTCCACCCCCTCACTTTAAATCTGGAGGTGTCTTTGGGTCTAAGATGAGTCTCTTGCAGACAGAATATCGATGGGTCTTGTTATTTTATCCAATCTGATACCCTGTGTCTTTTGATTGGTGCATTTAGCCCATTTACATTCAGGGTAACTATCGAAAGATATGAGTTTAGTGCCATTGTATTGCCTGTAAGGTGACTGTTACTGTATATTGTCTGTGTTCCTTTCTGGTCTATGTTACTTTTAGCCTCTCTCTTTGCTTAGAGAACCCCTTTCAATATTTCTTGTAGGGCTGGTTTCGTGTTTGCAAATTCCTTTAGTTTTTGTTTGTCCTGGAAGATTTTTATCTCTTCTTCTATTTTCAGTGACAGCCTAGCTGGATATAGTATTCTTGGCTGCATATTTTTCTCATTTAGTGCTCTGAATATATCCTGCCAGTCCTTTCTGGCCTGCCAGGTCTCTGTGGATAGGTCTGTTGCCAATCTAATGTTTCTACCATTGTAGGTTACATATCTCTTCTCCCGAGCTGCTTCCAGGATTTTCTCTTTGTCTCTGAGACTCGTAAGTTTTACTATTAGATGTCGGGGTGTTGACCTATTTTTATTGATTTTGAGGGGGGTTCTCTGTGCCTCCAGCATTTTGATGCCTGTTTCCTTCCCCAAATTACGGAAGTTCTCTACTATAATTTGCTCCAATATACCTTCTACCCCCCCTCTCTCTTTCTTCTTCTTCTGGGATCCCAATTATTCTAATATTGTTTCATCTTATGGTATCACTTATCTCTCGAATTCTGCCCTCATGATCCAGTAGTTGCTTATCTCTCTTTTTCTCAGCTTCTTTATTTTCCATCATTTGGTCTTCTATATCACTAATTCTGTCTTCTGCCTCATTTATCCTAGCAGGTAGAGCCTCCATTTTTTATTGCACTTCATTAATAGCCTTTTTGATTTTGACTTGGTTAGATTTTAGTTCTTTTATTTCTCCAGAAAGGGTTTCTCTAATAATTCATGCTTTTTTCAAGCCCAGCTAGTACCTTTAAAATCGTCATTCTGAACTCTAGTTCTGACATCTTACTAATGTCCATATTGATTAGATCCCTGTTAGTCAGTACTGCCTCTTGTTCTTTTTTTTGAGGTGATTTTTTCCATCTTGTCATTTTGTCCAGAGGAGAATAGATGAATGAGAGAACAAAATGCTAACAGGATAACAATGATCCCAGAAAAATATACACTGAACAAATCAGAAGAGACTTGAAACTGGGGGAAGGGAAAGGGAAAGAAAGAAAAAAGAAAAAGATTAAAAAAAAAGAATATGATCAAATATGATCATGGTGTTGCATAAATCAGTGCCACACACTAGATTTTGGGCGTATTTTGGTCTGTTTGAAGAAAGTGCCTCCCAAAATTTTAAGGAAAGAAAAACTTATATATGTACAAAAATAAGGGTAAATACGATGAAGGAATGGAATATGATTGTAAAGATGAAAATTATAAAAGATTTTATAAAAGGAATTGATAAGATAAGAAGTTGGTTGAAAAAGAAAGAAGAGGAATAAAAAAAAAAAAGGGAGTGTGCCTGGGTGGCTCAGTTGGTTAAGCGACTGCCTTTGGCTCAGGTCATGATCCCGGAATCCCAGGATCGGGTCCCATTTCGGGCTCCCTGCTTAGCAGGGAGACTGCTTCTCCCTCTGCCCCTCTCTCCTCTCATGCTCTCTCACTCTCTCTCTCTCTTAAATAAATAAAGATCTTAAAAAAAAAAAAGGAGAGAATGTGATCAGGCAGGAGACTAGAACAAATCATACACTAGAGATTTAGGGTATATTTTGGTCTGTTAGAAGAAACTGTATCCCAAAATTTAAAGAGAGAACAACTTATATATATATATACCAAAAATAAGGTTAACTACTACGAAGAGATAGAATATGACTCTAAAAATGAAAAATAAAAAAGATTTTTTAAAAAAGGGATTGATAAGATGTTGGTTGAAAAAGGGAAAAAGAAAAATTCAAAAAAAAAAAAGAAAAAGAAAAAGAAAAAGAAAAAAAAGAAAATTAAAAAAATTAACTTTGAAATTCTAAAGAATAAGGGGGAAAAAAGCCACGAATTCTATGTGCAGTATTCCCCTAGCGCTGGAGTTCTGCCGTCTCATTGATCAGTAAACTTGGTCTTGGCTGGCTGTTCTTGCTGATCTTCTGGGGGAGGGGCTGATTGCCATGGTTCCCAAATGTCTTTGCTGGAGGCAGAATTGCCCCTCCCTTGCCGGGTGGGGCTAAGTAATCTGCTTGGGTTTGCTCTCAGGAGCTTTTGTTCCCTGCAAGCTTTCCCTACAGCTTTGGAGGATGAGAGTGAAAATGGCGGCCTCCCAATCTCTGCCCCAGAGGAGCCGAGAACTGGGGGCCCCCCTCCTCAGTCAATCACTCCCATCTCCCCGGTCTCTGGCTGCACTCCGTGCTCACCCAGCCTGTGACCAAGTGTTTCTAGCTCTGGCATCCAACCCCATGTGGAGTCTCCAAACCCAGCAGATCCCTGCGGTGCACTCCCACACCACTCCTCCCCAGGGAGGAAGGGGAGTCTCCCCGGATCTGCTGCTTGTTGGGTCTCTGCTGGAGGAGCAGCGGCCCGACTGTGCCCGGATCACGGTTTATAGCAACCCCGAGCTGAGAGCCTGCACCTTGGCTCCGTCTCTGCAGCTGGTTTCCCCGCTCCGATACCTGGGAGCTCTGCCGCATTCAGGCACCCCGGGTCTTTCTGTGATCCCGAGGGTCCTGAGACCACACTGTCCCCAAGAGGGTTCCACCCCCTGCTTAGCCACTGGAGCAACGTCCCTCAGCAGAGCTGACTTCTAAAAGTTCCACTTTTGTGCTCCACAGCTCTATGACTTGCCAGTAGCGGCTGACGGAGGCCCCCTCCCCACTGTCTATGTTCCCAAATATCACCTCAGAGTCACTTCTCTGCACATCCTACCTTTCAAAAAGTGGTTGCTTTTCCGTTCAGAGAGTTGCTGCTATTCTTGTCTTCGATCTCCTGTTGAGTTCGTAGGTGTTCAGAATGGTTTGATCCCTATCTAGCTGAATTCCTGGGACCAGATGAAATTTAGGTCACCTACTCCTCTGCCATCTTTGTCCACCCTTTGTCCTACTGGGATTTTGCTTGGGATTATATTAAATCTAAGAATAAATTATGAGAAGAATGGATATATTTTCCCATATTCCCATTCATACATTTATAAAGACCTTGCCTAATAAAATGTACAAATTAATAAAATGACTAAGTGAATTATTAATGATCCATTAAATGTAATTTTTGGTCACTAAAAATATTCTTTAAACATTTATTGATATAGAAGATTGCTCATAATATTATATGAAAGAAGCAAAATATAGTTATATTTCATAACAAGCACATTAACAGCAACAAAAAAGAACTCTTGAAAAATGACAGGGTTTGAAAAGTCACTCTTACAAGAACAGATCAAGATGGTTAATAAAGACATTAAAAAATCATCAAGGAACAAATTCAAATGGCCAGAAACATTTCAAAAACATACAAAATTTATAGAAATGAGGGAAAGATAATTTATTTTTTTAAAGATTATTTATTTTAGGGAGAGAGAGAGTGAGAGAGAGAGCAGAAGGGAGGACAGATGAGGAGGGAGAGAGACTCTCAAGACGAGGGGCTGGATCTCACAAGCCTGAGATCAGGGCCCTGAGATCATGAGCCCGAGCTCATGACCTGAGCTGAAACCAAGAGTCAGTCACTTAGTCAACTATGCCAACCAGGTGGCCCAATGAGGGAAAGATAATTTAAGGACAAGATTGTACTTTACACTCATCAGTTTGAAAAAAAAAAATATATATATATATATATAGAACTGCTGGTGGAAATGCAGGGATAAGGTTATTCTTGCACAAGCCTGATGGCTAAGTAAATTTTTACACTAGCATTTTTTTTAGAAGCAAAACATTAAGAGTGAATGCCTGGGAATAAAGGAGTGGTAGAATAAACAGCAGTGCATTCATACTCTAGGCTACTGTGGAAATGTTCAGGGATCTTTAAAATCCACACCGGTTCATCAGTTCACCTGGACAGTGGAACAGATTAACTACAAAAATACTCATTTAATAATGATTTTAAAAATTTATTTATTTTTATTTATTATTTTTTTTAACTTAAGTTCAATTAGCCAACATAGAGTACATCATTAGTTTTTGGTATAGTGTTCAGTGATTCATTAGTTGCATATTTAAACACAGCAACTGTAATGCTCACTTGTCCTGTCTTGAAATGGCAAATATGTTTAAATTTTTCAAAGTGCTCCAAGCCCTTGGAGAATTCTTCACTTCTTTGCTGTACATGGGGAATTTCCTTCTTATCTATAAGCAATGGAGAATAACACTTATCAACAAGACAAATATCCTTTAAATTTTCTAAAGAAAATACACTTGAAATGTGTTTCAATGTGATTTTATGGAGTCAATGAACTTAACTTTCTTGGTATCTCTTGTCTGATATCTATCTATCTCTCATCTATCTATCTCTCATCTATCATCTATCTATCTGCGAAAGATGAAGCAAGGAACTCAGAGATTATCTTCACTTTATTAGGCCACATATATGACATCATCAGCTTCTATTCATTCTGTGGCCTAATAAAGCGTAGATAATCTTTGAGTTCTCATCCTTGCTTCATCTTTTGCTGCTCCTAGAACTTTTAGCAAAAGCCTCCACTTTAGCAGAGTAAAGGCTTGAGGACATTGGACATGTTGGATTAAGAGGGCAGGGTGAGGGCAGGGAGTGGAGAAACAGGGAAAATTCACGCCAAAGTTTATTAATAGTTTTCTTTGAGTGATGACATCACAAATGATTTTAACTTCATCTTTATTGGGCAAGGATCATTCATCAATGCCCCTTATCACACAACAGACATAAGGGATATTTTCAATAATAATACCAACAACAAGAAAGCCATATCCTAAAGACCTAAGCATTTTGGGAATGGGGAATCAATTAAAATTAAGAAAAAAAATAGATTTTTTTTTTTCTTAATCTAAGTGTTCTAGCTGTTAATATGGAAAAAGCAATCTGGTCAACAGGACTAACTCTACCCTTTCCTCCTTCTCTTTTATCATTGAGATGTGCTGACAAGAGAAATCACGTTGTCCACTTAAATAGTTTTTGCTTATGTACATTTGTTCCTTGGTGCTCTGGATAGAACAGAGTGGTTTAGCAATACACAACTTGAAGCCTAATAAAGCATGGGAGATCCCAAAAGAAAATGATTCTCTGAGTCGTTTAATTCCTGACATAGTTATCTGTTTAATCATACATTCCTCTTTATTTTCAATAGAGAAGGGATATTAATGATTTAAATGTGTGTTTGGTTATGCTCATGGTTCGGACCCTGTCACATTGCTAACAATACAATTTCGGACATAAATTCTGAGTCTCATTTTTGAGTTGGAGTTCCAGAGATCATTTTCATTTTTGTTAATATGGCCAATTTTGCAATGAGTATGCATGAGATTTTTCATCATGGCACTCTTTTTTTCACAGTTTTGTATCATTTTAATGTCTTTGTCTTAGTATTGTATGAAGAGCCTCGCTGTAGAGATGAGGAGAAAACTCTGAGGCACATGGCTTTGGTAGTAATTAAATGGCAGCACATTTCAAAGCTATGGATATTTAATGTCACCAAAGTATCGGTTTCACATTTGGTTCAATACTGTGTGTGGGAATTAAATGCAGAACAGTGTGTGTGTTATCACTGCTTAATCATGTAAATGGCATTCACATGTGAGGCCTCTGTTCTTAATTGAATTTTTGCTTCTTTATTTAGAAACAAAGATTTCTTGATAAGGTTAAAGTGGTTTTAAGCAGAAGCATATTCTTAAGAAATTAATTTTCATATTTTCTCACTGGTACTCAGTTGTAAGTGAATGTCACAGTGTGTGGTATGACAAAACCGCACATTTCATCTTTATTCTGGAGGTACAGCACAAAGCTGATGAGCAATGCTCAAGCTGGAAAAATACCTGTGGCAACAATGTGCTTTCATTTCGATTTTTTGATCAGAAAATGGTCTATGAACACCTAAAATTAATACAAGTGAATATTTAAAAAATTCCTTAGGCATTAACTTCAGATGTACCTCGGATATCTAAGTTACAGAAGACATGTAGATTCTTAGGTCTTTTAGGCAGCGATAGATTTAGTTCATTTGCATCTAAGGAAAATTTCTTCTAACTTGCTAAAATTTTCTATTGCAGAACTTACTTTAAGGCACGTGGTGAAAAACTTTCTGTTCTTAAAATTACTGGTGTTGTTTCTTAACCAATCACATCAATGAATTGTGGAGATTTCTCAATTGGACTTCTGAAACTCTTTTAGGGCATATGAAATTTTTAGGAAGGAGCTAGTCCATTGCTAAATTATTATTATTATTATTATTATTATTATTAATTATTTTAATTTAAATTCAGTTAGCCAACATATAGTGCAACATTAGATTTTTGGTGTAGCTAGTCCATTGCTAAATTAAACATGGTTGTTTACATATTAATGACATGTATATAAAACAGTTGTTTTGAATTTCAGTTGAGTTCATTTGTAACAAAAATAAAACATTTAAAACATTGGCATAGTTTTACTTCCCAAGTTAAGGCATTCTTTTTCTTAAGATTATTGCTGTTCACTGATCTATCATAGCAGTAAACCCTTGCTGATAATAAAGTATTCATTTAAACTTAGGAAAGTTACAATTAAATTTAGGAAGTTATTTGTCACTCTTTCATCTCATTGAGTGAGTAAACAGAATGAATTTATCATCCACCAAATCCAATTTGCATGTAATAATATAGCCATTATCTTACACCAAGAGATGCTGGAGAAAAATATTGAGAATGACTGGCTGAATATTTAACAGGAGTCCAGGATTTTAAGGATTTCTGAATTCAAATCCCAAGTCTTATAACTGATCATGCAGTTATTAGCTAAACATTACTTATTCTCTGCAAAAGTTAAAGCTGAAAAATACTAAGTATAGAATTAAATGGATAGTATCAACCCCATTTTGAGATAAATCTACTTGATAGGTGTCTGAGAAACTATAACCCATTTAGGACCCACTTCGTTTAATATATTCATTTGGATGAATACATGTATCATCCAAGATTTCTGATCCAGAAGCCATTCTCATCCACTGCACCTTTGACCTACATTAATTTCTTGCTTATAGATCTGCTTTGTATGCTGGGCTGAGAACTTTTTGTAAGTAGTGACTTTCTCAAACATTTTTGCACTATAATCCTTATTTTATAGTGCTTCATAATAATAAGTGCTCAATAACTGCTTCTTGGCTCTAATACAAAATGGCTTGACCATTCTTCAGTGACTTTAAACCCCTAGGAACAGGAATTTTAAAGTCCATTTATAGCTTCAGGACCTTTCCAAGAAACAACCACAGGAGCAATAACAACCAAACCAAACCAAATGAAACACGACCATCTGCATTCTATTACTCTTTATTCTCAGAAAAGTGGCTGGCTGCCTCATATGTCCATAATAAAAGAGGAGGGGTCTTGGCTGGTTCTTTAGAGAATTATAAAATTCTACTTCTAAGTAACCTGAAGGAGATGTTGGTAGAAAGATTAGATGTGGGTTTTTTTTTTTTTTAAGCCACATTAAATTTAAAGGAATTTGAAGATATTTAGGAGGAGGCATCAAGTTCAACAAGTCCAGTATGCAAGAGAGAGGACTGGGATGGACATTTAGATCTGGTTATTCTGTGAGCTTTAAACATGCTTTATTTATACTCAAAAACGTGATGTGTTTTAGTAGATGAATCTTGCTTAGAGCTTATGCAATTACTCTAACTATTGTATTTATATGCTTCATTCCAGGATAGAAATGTTGATAACACAGCTATTTCCTCAGGGATGAACATATTGTTTAAGGAATACATACCTAAATCTAGTTATTCGAGCTAAGTCATTTCTCATGAATTCCTATTACTTATTATACTAAATATAATAAGTTTTTCTTAGATGAAACCTCATACAAAGTTTAAGTCCCCCAAAATGCAAGTGCATAATTCTTCACCAAAGAAAAAAAAATTATTATACCAAATCCATGTGTCCTTTAGTTTTAGAGATACAGAAGTTATTGTTTATGTGCAGAATAGGCAACAAAGTAGGAAAAGCACCTCCTGAAGAGCCTAGTAGAATCCCTGCCAACACAGATGAAAAAGCAGATCTTTACCACACCTTGGTGCTCCTATTATTTGAATTTAAAAGCCTGTCACCCACATGTTCCTCTTTTTTTACTAAGATTTTTTTTTATTCTAATTCCAGTATAGTTAACATACAGTGTTATATTAGTTTCAGGTGTACAATATAGTGATTCAACAATTCTATACATCACCCAATGCTCATCTTGATAAGTGTACTTTTAAGCCCCTTCACCTATTTCACCCATCCCCCCCACCTTCCCCCGGTAGCCATCAGTTTGTTCTCTATAATTAAGAGTCTATTTCTTAGTTTTTCTCTCTCTCTCTCTCACCTCTCTCTCTTTCTGTTTTTTCTTTGCTCATTTGTTTTGTTTCTTAAATTCTGCATATGACTGAAATCATATGATATTTGTCTTTCTCTGGTTGACTTACTTCACTTAGCATTATACTCTAGCTTCATCCATGTTGTTGCAAATGGCAAGATTCCATTCTTTTTTATGGCTGAATAACATTCCATTGTATGTATCTACCACATATTCTTTATACATTCATCTATTGATGGACACTTGGGCTGCTTCCATAATTTGGCTATTGTACATAACGCTGCTGTAAATATACGAGTGTATGCATCCCTTTGAATTAGTGTTTTTTGTATTGTTGGCATAAATACTCAGAAGTGCAAATACCCTGGATCATAGTTCTATTTTTAACTTTTTGAGAAACCTCCATACTGTTTTCCAGAGTGGCTGCACCAGTTTGCATGCCCACCAACAGTACACGAGGGTTCCTTTTTCTCCACATCCTCACCAACACTTGTTGTTTCTTGTGTTTTTGATTTTAGCCATTCTGACAGGTATGAGATGATACTGTAGTTTTGATTTGCATTTCCCTGATGATGAGTGTTGTTGATCATTTTTTCATGTGTTTGTTGGCCATCTGGATGTCTTCCTTAGAGAAATGTCTGTTCATGCCTTCTGCCCATTTTTAATTGGATTATTTATTTTTGGGGGGTATTGAGTTTTATAACTACTTTATATATTTTGGATACTAACCCTTTATCATAAATGTCATTCGCAAATATCTTCTCCCATTCAGTAGGTTGAATTTTCATTTTGTTGGTGGTTTCCTTTGCTGCCACACGTTCTTCTTAAGTCCTAGACTTATTTTAGGCACCTCCACATCCAAACGTGTGAGAGTGTGGTCAAAATCCTAAGGCCTTCCCTTCCAATGTCAATATTGTAGAGTTATTACCTTAAAAGATATTGATGCAGTAGAGCAGATGTGCATTTACATATACAATGTATGTTTATTCAGAAAATTGTTTTACACAGCAAGAGGACAGGGTTAGTAGTTCAATAGTTCAGGAAAAGAGAAACTATCAGATCCTTTGTATTCATTTCAAGGATTTAAAGTGTAAAAAGCCATCTGACTCTCAAAGAATTTTTCTGGGGAGGAAATGATGAGCTTTAAAATTGGAAAAACCATTACCTTTGTTGTAGGCATTAGATCAAAAGAAATGGAGTTATAAGAGTCCCCTCTGAAGTATGTAGTGATTCATTTGTTAAGTTATTAACAATGCTGTTAAACATGAGTTAACAGTATAACCTGGCTTGTCACTTAATAATTGCAAGCATTTTTAATGATTTATTATTTATTTATTTATTTATTTATTTATTTATCTATTTATCTATTTAGTTATTTAAGTTTCCTTCATTCTAGAAATAAGCTGAGACACTGAACTTGCCATATATAAACTCCACATGAGAACATGTTGATCTATCTCTTTAAAATATTAGAGTATTTTTATTTTAAGGGATAATAATACCTTGCAAGTTTATTATAAAAATTAAATAAGAGAATAACTGTAAAATACCCAGCATAGAATCTGGGATATAATCTGCTAAAACTGGTAGTTCTTATGCACTGATGATAAAGACAATGATTACATTCAATAACAATGTATATACTATATACTCCATTACAAAAATCAATTTTTTGCTCAGTGCTTACACACATATATATATGTATATATATATATATATATATACACACATATATATATAACTGTTAAGATAATCCTTACACAAACTAAGAAATCAGTATCTCATTTAAATGTAATTGTGTAATTATGCAATTGTTTTCGATGAGTCAAGAATTTTTATAAGAAACTATGATGCTGGAAAGGATTTTGTAATCCTTGGGTTAGAAATTAATGATTAATAAAATCAATGTGAGCATTTTATCATAGGAGAAATTTCTTACTTTAGTCTACTATAAAGGGAAGAAAAAAACAAGTAAGACTTTAGGTACACAGATTCATATGACATTTACAGAAGAAAGGGGGACAGGCCCTGGCCACAAAGCCAGAAATAGACAGTATGTTAGGTCTGCTGGAACTGAACAAATATTCCTTTTCCATTGCTCTCAAAACAAGGAAAAGGTTCCTGTCAGGAAACTAGCACTCTATTACTGACCAGGTGGACCTTGTCTTTATAAACAAAACTTATTATAGAATCTTGCAGTCAGTGAGAGCTTATATCTAAATAGACCTCTGACCTGCCGAGGAGACTAAACGGCATAAAAAAACAGCATTGAGATGAAAGAATTTCAAAATGTTCATATCACAAAGAATACTAAACCCTCTAAATGGCTCCATTTAATTATTTATGTCAAAAGTATATGATGGCTTTTTTAGAATCAAGGACTTATTTCAAACTTTACCAAAAGCCTTCTCTGTTCAGTCAGAATAGACAGAGTCCCTGTCATCTGGAATCTCATAGATTTATACCAGGGAGCTGATGGAGAATTAGGCAGAAAACTGATGGAGAATTCTGACCTCTCATCCCAAACAAGAAACATGAATACCAGGGAGGGCATCCCAGTTAATTACTGGGAGATCCAGGTCTAATTCTCCAATATATGAATTCCATGAACACTAAGAATGTCCCCCAAATATTTTCAGTGCTAAATATGAATGTTACTACATTTGAGTCAAAACTACTCTTGGGCCCCTGCTGGCTCTGTTTTAGGTTTAAAAAGATGTCAATTATAATTTTTTTTAGAAGTTAAGTTAAAAATAAAAACAAACAAATCCACAGGAAATTAAGGAATGAAATCTTGAGTAGCAATTTTTTTCCCCAGCTCCTACAGAATTTGATCATGTTCACAGACAAATAATTCCACTCCAGAGTGGAGATTCCTGAGCTTGTTCTCACATGCTGGTAATCTGGAACTCTCTCTTTCCCCCAATAGATCTGGGGAAATGCATATATTGTGCTATTATAATTATCACTGTTTTGTAATTTGCAAGTATTTAGTATGTGCTAATTATGACAATGGACCCTATTCCTCAATTGTTGAAGAAAATAAAGAATATTATTGAATTGGTATAACACACGGGTAAAAAACTCAAATTCTGACAGACATTCCATCCCCTTTCTTCTGCTGTTTTAATGGCAAACCAAGACTTTATGCAAATCATTTTTAGAAATGATTCACCTATTTCTCTAGGGACCCACTTCTCTAGAGCTGGTGACTTTGGCAAATAATAAGCATACTAATTTCATATCTTTTATCATTTCATTTATTATGAGCATGTATCTGAAGAGAGGAGAAAGCTGTTAAAATATTGATAAAAGCTGATAAAGTGTTACGTTATTTTAACTTTCTTCATAAATGCTGTTCTTAACCATTTAGCAGCAATTTCATAATAATGTATCCTTATGCATCCACAATGACTGAACTTGTTTATCAGGTCAATAAATATGGCCTTCTAAAAATGTTTACTTTTGTCTTTTGCCATCTACATGTTTCAATTTTTATATATTAGCCTAGTGTGGATGAATGAATAATATGAAGTTTTTATAAGTATGTAAAGGAATTTATGTCAATGCTAGCAATGATCTCTGCAGAACAAAACAGTGATATGGGTTTAACAGTGAGGGCAAGTATGGAAAAATTGTGACCAAATTTCTGTTGCTCTAAAATACAACAAGGAGCATACCCCTGTTCTAGCACCCATATTTTAATGGTTTTGGACCTTTGAAATCTGTTACATTTCCCATATGTGAAAATCAGGTTAGTGTTAATCATGGATATGTGTTTGCAAAAAAAAAGAGAGAGAGAGAGAGATGGTTAGAAAAATAGTAAATTCAGGTTATCTGTGGAAATATTTTACATCTTTCTCCCCAAAATGAGAAAGGTAAGGCAATTTGTGACATTAAACTGAATATGGGCAATAACCCAAGCATCCGTCAATGGATGACTAGAAAAGAACATATTTTTATATATGTGTGTTTATATAAAGAATGTGTGTGTGCATGCGTGTGTGTGTGTGTGTGTGTATGGATAGATAGATAGATGATTGATAGATAGATAGATAGATAGATAGATAGATAGATAGATGATAGATATTACTCAGCCCTCGGAAAAAAAGGAAATCATGCATCTGCAACATGGATATACCTTGAGAGCATGATGCTAAATGAAATAAGTTAGAAAAAGATAAATATTTTATATTACTTATATGTGGAATCTAAAAAAGCAAAACTCACAGAAACAGAGACTAGAATGGTGGTTACCAATGGTTAGGAGGTGGGGAAACAGGGAGATGTTGGTCAAAGAGTATAAACTTCCAGGGGCACCTGGGTGGCTCAGTCGTTAAGTGTCTGCCTTTGGCTCAGGTCATGATCCCAGGGTCCTGGGATCGAGCCCTGTGTCAGTCTCCACACTCAGCATGGAATCTGCTTAAGGATTGTCTCTCCCTCTGCCCCACCCCCCTCTTTGTCTCTCAAATAAATAAGTAAATCTTAAAAAAAAAATAAAAATGGGGCAACTGGGTGGCTCAGTCATTAAACATCTGCCTTCAGATCAGGTCATGATCCCAGGGTTCTGAGATCGAGCCCTGCATCGGGCTCCCTGCTCAGCAGGAAGCCTGCTTCTCCCTCTCCCACTCCCCCTGCTTGTGTTCCCTCTCTTGCTGTGTCTCTCTCTCAGTCAAATAAATAAATAAAATCTTTAAAATAAAATAAAGTAAAAGTAAGCTCTGGTACCACTAGCATTAACTACAACACTGATAACTGAAGCCAACCCCTTATGATTATTATTGCAAATAGTGATAAATTTCATTCCCTATCTTTCTGAGTGCTCTTGATGTGTTATTTTAAGCATTTTATATATATTATTTTACCTTCAAGCAACCCTATGAAAAAGTTGTGATTATTATTCTCATTTCACAGATAAGACTAAGAGAGGCACAAAGATGTGAGGCAACATCTTGGAGTTCAAACAACTATAATTAGTCATAGAGCCAGGGTTTGAACCCAACTACTTTCACTCTTATTCTAATACTATAGTCATTGGGTAAAATTACCCCTCATTTGGCTATAATTGCATTTTATGGTTTTATAGCTAGAATTTGGCAAATCAAACTAATTACCTTGGGAATAACTCTCCATTTCTTCCTCACTAAAATCATCAAAAAGAGCAAATGATTGGTTCTGCTTCTCCCATCCTCATTTATGCAGGACCTATAAATTATTTCCACTTCCATGTTTCCAAATAAACTATCTGGGCAAATAGAGTAATGTGTCCCTGTGTAGACCTATTTGAACTGATCGCAAGCCTTAATAAATTACAAGATGCATATAAAAATGTGTCTAGAGAAAAGAGTTAAGATTTAACATGGTGTCACCCAAGTAGCCAAGAACAGAACTCAGGTAGACAAGTTCATGGCTTTTTCAAGAGTATAAAATACCTTACTTTATATATGATCATACATTCAGTAGGGACTCAGCAAACTGAATGAATGTGGCCCACCAAATATTTCAAGTAACTGGCTAATCCTATATTTGTAAACATCATCTTCTCTCCTACAACTTTTCTTTCTTCAGTATTCCTTAACTAAGAGAATGGCCTTATGCCAAAAATATAGCGGTATTTTTGACATCCTTCTACTTTACTACATACCACAGAAAATTAAGAATAAATTATTGGCACTGGCCTCATCCTAACAGAAGGCTCACACTTGGTCAGCCTGTTTAAATTGTGGTAAAGAAAAAATATTTATCATACATGGATATTTTCTTGGGTTCTCCCCAACAAGAAGAAAGTGATTATGATTATCCATGGTGATATAAGTCAAATTGAGAATGAAATGTTTTAATTCATAAAATAGTTGATCACTTGCCTTGAAGATTTCTATAGTTATACATCACTATTCTGCATGTATGTGTATGTGTTTATGTATGTAAATACCTCCCTAATCAAAATTGGAAAAAAAAATGGCTGCAAATCAGTTACTGGAGAAGCACTGAGGGAAATAATGGAATTACAATCAACATGTGTGATCTAAATGAGCAAGTGTCTTTTATGAGAAGAATCTTGCAAAATCCAAACACATTACAATGGCACAAAATATAGTTCTACAAAATTTTTTCACATAACCTTTTTTGTATAAAAAGCCTCAGTGACTCTAGTATAAATTTATTTGAATTTTCTGATGCTATTAGTCAGCCTTGGAAGAAAAATATATTATCAATGTAATAGATATCTCCATTTCTTCATAGACTATTAGAAACATTTGATTTTTTTAAAATCTTTTTTTAAATATTTCATTTATTTATTTGAGAGAGAGAGAGCACAAGCCAGGGAGAGAGGCAGAGGGAGAGGGAGAAGCAGACTTCTCACTGAGCAGGGAGCCTGAGGTGGGGCTCGATTCCAGGACCGTGGGATCATGACCTGAGCTGAAGGCAGACACTTAACCTACTGAGCCATCCAGGTGCCCTGAGACATTTGAGTTCATCTAAAAGTTGCCTGTAACAAAAGTTAATAATGCCAGTGTTCATAAAAAGAAGCAAATAAATAAAGCTTAAACAGAAGTTTTAAATAAATTCTTAGAAGTATATGAATACGGGGCGCCTGGGTGGCTCAGTTGGTTAAGCAACTGCCTTCAGCTCAGGTCATGATCCTGGAGTCCTGGGATCGAGTCCCGCATCGGACTCCCTGCTCAGCGGGGAGTCTGCTTCTCCCTCTGATCCTCCCCCTCTCATGCTCTCTGTCTCCCATTCTCTCTCTCAGATAAATAAATAAAAAATCTTTAGAAAAAAAAAGTATATGAATACATAGTCTGTTTCATGGCTTAGATCTAGAAATTGTATAAGATTCTATTTAAGTCATTCTATTTTTTATATTCTTTCTGTAGCTTCCTTTTTCTCCTTTCATTTTTCTTTCCTTTTCTATGCTCTCCCCCCCTTTTTTTCTTCCCTCCTTTTCTTTTATTTTTTCCAGAAAATTGGTGCTGGAATGATTATGATACAGGAGATCTCCTGGGCCTATCACCTTTAGCATATGAAGGGACAAAAAAGGAAAAGGAAAAAATTGAATTTCAAACAGCAGTGTATACTGAACACATTTTGGTATGAAACCTCAGGCTGGGAAAACAGAAACCTTTGTTACACAATATAGAATGAGTTTATTATACTATTTCTGGTGTGCCAAATACCAGCAGGATGATAATTATATACCCCCAATTATAAAGTGTGCAGGAAGAAACTATTGCACTGGGAGGCTGGTTTCTTCTTCTTTTTTTTAATTATTATTTTTTATTAACATAATGTATTATTTGTTTCAGGGGTACAGGTCTGTGATTCATCAGTCTTACACAATTCACGGTGCTCACCATAGCACATACCCTCCCTGGTGTCCATCACCCAGCCACCCCATCTCTCCCACCCCCCTCTACTCCAGCAACCCTTATTTGTTTCCTGAGATTAGGAGTCTCTTATGGTTTGTCTCCCCGTCCGGTTTCATCTTGTTTCATTTTTCCTTCCCTTCCCCTGCTGGTTTCTTATGTTTTGCCAACATAAGGCAAGTGAAGATCTTCACTGTCCCTTATCCTACCTTATCTCAGCCAGTTCCATAATTTGGAGACTTCCATTTGCAACACTCCATGTCAGGCAAGACCCTTTGGATGAAAGAGAAAACTCTATCTTAGAGATATAAGGGAATTTATTGGCAGGACATTATATAGTCTCATATAATTGTTGATGATAGAACGGTGTAGCTGAGAGACTTAGAGGACATTGGGACTCTCTCTCTCTTTTTATTTCTTCTTTTTTTTCTGGATTATTTATTTATTTTTCATACCATAGACTAGATTCCGCCAAAGAGGATAGACTAGTGTCATCAACACTGAGATTTTTGTCTACTTGAGAGGACCTGAGTCTTGCTTTTGATAGTTCCAGTTCAAACATTATATTTTGTCTAACTTGAGTTAACTTGAGTTATGTGACCATCACATGGCCAATCAATTGTAGTACACAGAAAAGAATCTCAGAGTCCTCTGTCTAACCATTGCAGAGAAAGACAAATTGCCGGGAGCAGGTACCACTCTATTGGGACTCTACTATGTTCCTTGTCCTTGTCCTTGTTTTCTTAATTATGATTCCATTCTTAGTTTACTGGGCTATTTATTTAAGAAAATTTCAAGATGATTATATGAGTTTAGTGTATTTTGTGAATTTTTGAACATTTTCAAATGTCCTCCAATGACTCTACACAAAAATTTTGCTTGCTACTCTGAAAGTTCTAGTTAGTTTACACTACAGGAATTTGTGCTTACTTCTCAGACAAGATTTAACTGGGTCTTTACTCAGTCCCACCTTTTCTTGCAGAAATTGAGGTTTCTTACATGATAATGGTATCTTTTCCACTTTGAAAATAAATCTTACATTTCTGAGTCCATTCAGTAGAAATACACATAAATATGGTGATAAATATATATTTAGGGGCACCTGGGTGGCTCAGACGGTTAAGCGACTGCTTCGGCTCAGGTCATGATCTCAGGGTCCTGGAATCGAGCCCTGCATTGGGCTCCCTGCTCAGTGGGGAGCCTTCTTCTCCCTCCCCTCCCTGCTCCTGCTCTCTCTCACTATCTCTGTCACTATCTCTGTCTCTCTCTCTCAAAGAAATAAGTAAAATCTTTATATATATATATATATATATATATATATGTATTTAAATCATCTTATATATTAAGTGATTTTCATATGAATAGAATACAGTAATGGGATTCTGGTATTTTTGCCTAAATTAAGTTTTTATTGGACTTTTTACTGATTTACATTTATAAAAAATGCTTATGTTTGGTCTTACAAATACCATTTTGATACATAATTTCTGACTTTTGTTTTCCCTCTGTATTTCCTCTTTATCTTCTATATTTTTATACATGAATTCTATTTATACTATTGAATTTGATTCTGTTTCACAGCAGTTATCTGGGAGCTATTCATTCTTTTTTCTCTGGGTGTATTTTTTTAAGTTAAAAAAGTGTGTGTGTGTGTGTGTGTGTGTGTGTGTATGTTATTCAGGTAATAACTAAAAAAAAAACAGAACCTAGCATAATCAGGACACTACCCTATGACCCAGCAATTGCACTAGGTATTTACCCAAAAGATACAAAAATACTGATTTGAAAGGGTATATGCACCCTGTTGTTCATAGCGGCACTATCAACAATAGCGAAATTATGGAAGCAGCCCAAATGTCCATCGACTGACGAATGGATAAAGAAGAGGTGGTATATATATACAATGGAATATTACTCAGAGTGTATTATCATAAGCAAAACAAAGTCACAGAAAGACAAATATGATACGATTTCACTCATATGTGGAGTTTAAGAAACAAAACAGTTGAACATAGGGGAATGGAAAAAGAAAAGAGAGGGAATCATACCATAAGACTCTTAATTATAGAGAACAAACCATGGGTTGATGGAGGGAGGTGGTGAAGGGATGGGCTAAATGGGTGATGGGCATTAAGGAGGGTACTTGTGTTGAGCACTGGGTGTTCTATGTAGGTGACGAATCACTAAATTCTATTCCTGAAATCAATATTACACTATAAAACAAAAATTTGGGAAAAAGAAAAGAAAACAAGACCGACCAAGCAAAAACAAAAACAAAAATGAACAAAAAAACCTTAATTTCCTCACTAAACTTTGTGAAAGGTTACAAAAAACTAGGTTAGAAATAACTATAACCAGGGATCCAAACACTGTGAAAATCCTTTTTGTTTGTTTGTTCCTTCTCCTTTCTAAACCCTGGCTTATTTTGTTCATGCTAGCTATTCCTGTATGTTTGCAATTGAGATTTTTAAGTAGCTATGATTCTAATCCTTATGGTATCCTGCCTGTTAAAAAAGAATCCTATCCATCAGATTTAGGGAAAAAAAATATTAAGCAATTATTTTGTTTGGCCCAGACTAGGTCACACACCATCCTAGTGACTAGGGACTTTAGTTTACTAAAATTTCAAGGCTGCACCATAATTCACAGAACAGTTACACAAAACAAGAGGAGGGCTATTCCATATAGAAAAGATGATAAGTGCTCACCAGCTTTCCCACAATTACATAGCTGATAGCCATAGAATATGATTTGGACACGGTAATTATGACTATAAATTCTATTATCTTCCAAAAACAAATTGGCCACCCTCAAAATTCTGAACTTTTCGTATGCATTTTGCTGCATAAATGAGTTATGTGCTCATTTTCCACTACATCTAGATTTTAAACTGCTTGAGGGCCAGAAAAATGCTTAATTTTTCTTAAAACTCTCCTAATATATAACAAAATAATTTGTACTGAGAGTCAGAGTACATATTTGGAATTGGCTTGTAGCCCAATTGTAAACATTTTCTTCAGCATGTCTAGCAATTTTCCTATTTGTCATATGCAAATGCAAAAACCTTTCCTAAGTACAGTAAGAGTAAACAGAGTAGAGAGAAAGATATAAAATACAACAGACTGAGCAAAGAGTTCTAGGAAGCAGTAATTTGAGCCACTGATATCCATCACTGTATAAAAAAGCATGGAGAGCTCTGGAAAATAATTGAACTGAGAGTCCTAGTTATTAATAAATGTATCTATAAAACTTAGGGTAAGAAGACCATCATGACAGGTATATTGTACTCCTTGCCAGCAGTGACTTAACTTCCTAGCCATTACTCTAGGTTTTAATTGTGAGTTTATTTTAGAATCAGGTGTGCAATTAGTGTAAATGACTATTTTAACTAAGTGGTTTTGGGTGCTGGCCAAATTATTGTAAGTCTTGATGCTATTGTGTTTGTTTGTTTGTTTTTAATTTATAGACTCTGGATTCATGCTGAATAATTATTTGGGTACAAAACACGTACAGAATAAAAATTTGCTAACTTTTAAAAATATTCTCTCATAAAAACACCTAAAAATCTCTAAGATGCCTGTGCAAACATCTATTTTTCAAAAATAATTTAACATATCTTTGATGACATACTTTAACACATGGTAGGACAAATTTATTTTTTTCTTACTAATCCAGACTCGAATTGCATTTATGAAGTCTTAGAAATAAAGGACACCCCAAGTAATTCTACCATACAGTGAGGGAAATTTTCCTAGTCACATATTTTGATATGGAATGATGGTACCTAAAAAATCTGTTACAGTTCCCAAACATAGATATAAATCCCACCAAATAATATTTCTAGGCATATCCTCTCTGTTTGCATCAGTCTCCAAAACAATGATATCATTTATTTGTGGTTGCTTTTATTTCAGATGTAGCCACACCTCCATGTAGGATTGACCAGATTGGTGATGGTTGTTAAACCCTTTTTGAAGACACCATGGTATTGCCTGTGAAGATTTACTTTGTGAAAGGCTTTGAACTCAGCACCAGTACTGGAAGTTTTCACCACATACACAAGGGGAAGATTTCTTGTTATGCCAATTGCAAGCTTTACCACAGCTGTGACACAAAATCTGGAAGTTTGTGTTGGAAAGGCGACAATAGGCACAGATGTTGGGAAATGATACCAAGCATTTTTCAGCCACCTCATGGAGATGACAACACACATACACACACACACACACACACTCAAATGAGCTTGCAAAAGAGTCCGAGTTTCTTCAAATGATCCTGGTCTCATGGGGGTTGGTTACTTAAGAATTAGAGGAATCTTTATCGTTACTGGACTCCTTCCTGCCTTTGCAAGGACTGATGATTTGGAAAATCCAAATTGCTTGCTTTGTATCTTCCAAGTCTACAGCTGAGGTTGGGCAGACTTTCAAGATGAGCTACTTGAACAAATAGAACTGCAGGCACAGATCCAACATTTCCCAGGGTGCACTGCAGTCTATTTAACAGAGCGAGCTCCTTAGCATACAGAGAATGGCAGGGCATCTTATTTACCTTCACTTCGGATTGTATGTTTAATGCACCCAGAATAGACAAAAGACAATATGACTGCTAGGATCTGATTCACATTAATTTGTAGCAGATGGGAGAACCCGTGTTTTTCCAAGATGTTTGTGGTAAAGCAACCCTTGCTGCAGAAGAAAAAAGAAATATGGCATTCAGCTGTTTGCTATATTGAACGTTTATATTAATGTATTTTAGAAGCAATTATTTTATTAAGTGATTTTAATATAGTGGGTGTATGGGATTAGCATGGTGTTATGTTAGGCTGGCCAAAATTAAAGCTGTGCAAAACTAGCAACAATGTGATGTAATTGGCAAAATGTCCTTTCTCCCCCTTGAATGAGGTTTTGAAACCTACCACATTTTCAGAGAATTTGTATTGTTTCCAAATGGTCTAGGAAATATACATTTTAGAAATGTTCATGTTGAAATGTTAGTGCTTATGAAACTGGAGCATCTTCCTCAAGGGCCTCTCTGATGTCTTTCTATTTTTTTTTTTTTTAACTCAGCTTTCTGTCATGTTATTTGCTTGGCTCAAGAATTTGTGGGACATCTGGTTGGCATTGCCCTAATTACACATAAACTGTAGATGTATGAGTTAGTAGCATTTTCTACTAAACCTGACTACATAGGCATAACATTAATGTCAGGATGCAAAAAGATATCCTAATTCTCCACTGTATTCACCAAAAACATATGAAGCTGTTAGTTGAAAAAGTCTATGCCCATTAAGTGATTTTTAGCAAAATTGACACTGAATTTACTTAGCTAGCCCTACTACATATAGAGGGAATTTTAACAGAAATTATTTATTTCTGTAAGTCATCTCTTAGCTAGGTATATTTTCTCATAAATATTCATATTGTGACCATGTTATTAAAAGTTTCTTATCTGATAATTTTTACTCCATTTTTTGAGTAAAGTTAAAACCAATTCTCATATTCTTTATATCAAACCAAAGGGCATTATTTAAACATTGTACAAATTTCAAAGTGGTCCATTTGTTTTCAGAATTCACAGACTCTCCTTAACTAAAACAAACAAACAAACAAAAACAAAAAAACCCATTTAAGTTAAGGGTAATTTAGTGCATTTTAAAATAAAAAGGCTTTTAATACATATTATCTAAAAAATTATTTCTTAGGAAATTAAGCACTTTCCTCATGAATGTGAACTAACATACCAATTTGCAAGTAATACCAAGTGTGCAAAACACCTATAGCAATCATAATGATTAATTTATAATCTAACATCTCATTTATCCTCAGAAAACCTTGATGAGGTTGAATATTCTATCTTCCATTCCTTAATAAACATCCACAGGTACAACTCAACATAGATTCAGTGTTCAATGATTTGTTATCCCTAAAAGGTGCTGGTCCCCTCATTTCTTTGAACTTTAAATGCTGGAGTGTTCCAGAACAGTCTTTTGACCACCTCTCTATGTAAAGCCACTCCCTTTGGATCTTATAAATTCTTTTTAAACTGTGTGACTCTATTGATTAATTTCTTATTCTTGAAACATATTGTCTAGCCCTCAGTACCATCTACCCTCCTGATAAGATAGTCTCCTATTTTTATTTGCCCCTTCTCAGTTTACTTTCCAGATTTCTCTTCTTTGACTCTCCCATAAGGAATTGTCCTCAAATTCTTGCCATTTTTTTGTCCTCTCCTTTGAAAATCTTCTCCATTATTAAGGCTTCATTTGCCCTCTATATACTGAAGATTCTCAATTCCATTACCGATAGGAATCTACTAATGGAATCTTTAGCCTACACTATTGAAACTGTTATTTGATTGGTCCAAATTCACTTTTGATCTGATGTAAGCAATTCAGTTCCTATGATAAAAGTGATTTTTCAAAAATAAATTCTGAGCATGTTTGTTCATGCTTCAAAACCTTAAATGGGTTCTCATTGATCTTAAATAAAAATCTAAATTCCCTAACTAACCCCTGGGAACCTCACTACCTTAATTCACTATTCCTTGAATAGTGAATAGACCTTATGGTCTCTGGACATTTGTATATACTCTTCCTTTTTATAGGAACACACAATTTTACTTTTCCTGTGTAAGTCCAGAGCCTTTCTTAGATTTCAGCTTAAATGTCAATTTAAGAGCAAGATTTCTCGGGGCGCCTGGGTGGCTCAGTTGGTTAAGCGACTGCCTTCTGCTCAGGTCATGATCCTGGAGTCCCAGGATTGAGTCCCGCATCGGGCTCCCTGCTCGGCAGGGAGTCTGCTTCTCCCTCTGACCCTCCTCCCTCTCATGCTCTCTGTCTCTCATTCTCTCTCTCTCAAATAAATAAATAAAATCTTAAAAAAAAAAAAAGAGCAAGATTTCTCTAACCCAGCCTTTACCTGGACCATATCACACTTCAGTTTATTTATTACTTAAATGTCTATACTTCCTCCCTCAGTAGTCCTTGAAATCAAGAATTACATTTATCAGAACCTAATGTAACTCTATCATACAGTACATATTTAATGAGTATTTGTTAGGAAACAAAGGCAAAAGAAATTGCCTCTATACACTAGGAGTTTAGATTGGTGGGAGAGATAGATAAGAAAACAGACCATTAAAAAGAGTATAAAGAAGGAATAAAGTTCTTGAGAACAAGACCAGAAAGCTTATTTCAATTCTCAGTAGAGAACTAGATTTTGACATAGGATTCTATCTCATGGCTGTATGGTTTCAATGAAGTATGCAGCAAGTGATAGGAATACAAGAGGTTTAAGAAGTTTGGAGAGGAGAAAAAATGTAATTAATAATTATCAGCATATACGGAAAAATGACTTTTCTAGGGAAACATAATTGGGCTTGTAGACTTCTGGGCTATGTTGAGAGCCCATCTGAGGCTACTGATCATAATCTTTAGACTTGACTCTGTGATTTTTCTCCAGCCATAATCAGCTGTGTGGGTGTAGGTGATGAAAAGATGGATACCTGAATTAGTACAGAATGCACTTTGAAAACACAGTGCGATAAATCCTCTGCCTAGAGGCAAAAGAAAGCCAAACAATTCAGATTACCAGGATCAAAGATTTCCAAAACTCTTTTGGGGGATTTCTTAGTAAAGATGGGTTTGAAGAAAAAGTAAAATGGGACATTTCAGGCAAAGGAATGCACATATGCCCACATCCGGACATGTGAAAGAGCATGGCATGTTCAAGGATCTATAAGAAAGAAAATTAGGATGCCTGGATCACAAGGCATAAAGTGATGGAAAGATTAGAATGCAGTGGCCAGATCCTAAAATACATTTAAGAATGTTTAAGGAGATTGGATTTATCCTGAAGATATGAGGTGCTAGTAAAGGATTTTAAATAGAAAAAATGACAGAATTCTTCTGGCAGTAGGATGTAAAATGAGTTTGAATGTAGGAGGCAGTAAACTTGTGCAATTGAAGTTATGCAATTAGGAGAAAATGAGGGAGGGACTGAATTAAGGTGGTGATGACCAGATGATGATGATGATGATGATGATGATGATGATGAAGAATGATGATTATAATGAATTAGATTATTTTGAAAGATTTTCAGAGACATTAAATAATTTTATACAATCCCACAAATCTTTAGTGGTAAAAGTAAAACTAACATCCAGACCTGGTTCCAAGACCAGTTCTCTTCATACTATTAATGAAAAGCTTCCCAAGTTGGAGAGTATAACTTGCTCATCCTTTTTTGTTAATTTTTATTAACAGATTTTATTTTTTAGAGCAGTTTTAGGTTCATGGCAAAATTGAGCAAAAAGTACAGAGATTTCCTATATATTCCCTACTCCTACTCATGCATAGCCTCCTTCGTTATTAGTATCCCTCACCAGAGTGGCATATTTGTTTGATATACCTACAATGATACATTATTATCACCCAAAGTCCTTAGTTTACCTTAGTGTACATTCTATGGGTTTGGGCAAATGTATCCACCATTTATACTCGTTATGTTATACTCTGTATACTATTATACAGAGTAGTTTCACCACCCTAAAAATTCTCTGTGTTCAACCAATTCACCCCTCCCTCCACCCTTCCAGCTCCTGGCAACCACTGACATCTTTCCCCTCTCCATAGTTTTGTCTTTTCCAGAATGTCATATTGTTGGAATCATACAGTATTTAGTGTTTTCATATTGGCTTCTTTCACTTAGCAGTGTGTGTTTCAGATTTCTCCATGTCTTTTCATTGCTTGATGGCTCATTTCCTTTTAGTGCAGAATATTATTCCATGGTCTGAGTGAATCAGAGATTATCTATCCATTCATCTTTTGAAGAACATCTTGGTTGTTTTCAAATTTTGGCAATTCTGAATAAAGCTGCTATTCACACTTGCATACAGGTTTTTGTGCAAACATGAATGAGAGTTCCTGTTGCTCCACATCTTCACCAGCATTTGATGTTGTCAGTGTTTTGGATTTCGGTTGTTCTAATGGGAATGTAGCGGTGTTGTATTGGTCTAATTTGCATTTCCCTAATGACATATGGTGTGGAGTATCTTTTCATGTGGCTTTTTACCATCTTTATATCTTTTTCCATGAGTTGTATATTTAGGGTCTCTGGCCCATTTAAAAATTTTTTTTTCTTATTGTTGAATTTTAAGACTACTTCATGTATTTTGGAAAATGATCTTTTATCAGATGTTTCTTTTGCAAATATGTCCTCCCAGTCTAAGACTTGTCTTCTCATTCTGTTGACATTGTCTTTTGCAACTTACTCATCTTTTATCCTCAGTGTATAGCTCTGAGTCAGTGTCAATGATGTGGGAGGAACTGAATGCTAAGGAGTTGAATTATCCCATGTTGTTCTGAGCAGAAGTCATAGAAATGGTTCATGTATCTTTTAGCAGCTATTCTTTATACTAAAGAAAGAAAGACAAATCCGAAATTGGGATTCGTCACATAGAAATAGTGGAAAAGAATTTCAGGACTATTTGATTTGACTTTAAAATAACACCCAAAGTGGGATGCCTGAGTGGCTCAGTTGGTTAAGCACCAGACTCTTGGTTTAAGCTCAGGCCATGATATCAGGGTTGTGAGATCAAGCATCCCACTGGGCTCTGAGTTCAGCAGAGAGTCTGCTTGAAGGTTCTTTTCCTCCATCCCTCCCCCTACTCAAGCATGCGTGCTCCATCTCTCTCTAAAATAAATTAATAAATCTTTAAAATAATACCCAAGGCACTTCATTATTCCATCATATTTTGTCTACCTTTCCTTCCAAAACCATCTTATCACCCACCCTCTCCAAACTAATTAAATTATTTTGAACAACACAGCTGTTTGTTGATATCCTAATCTGAAAGATTTCTCAGCTCCTTTTTTATTTTTCTCATGAATGCAGTATTCATCATGTCTGCAAATTGAACACTCTTAGTAGCAGGACCTGTAATCTCTGTACCTTAGGCTATAAGAAATATCACACATAGTACATGTGCAATGCTGTGTGAAATAGCAAGCAGAATAGGGCTACTTATTGTCAAGTGCCCACACTTTGACTTTGTAACCCTAGGTAAAATTCAAAAGCTTACATGTGTGAGAAAATTAGTTGTTCTATCCCAATTTTCCTTAGCATTTAAAAGTATGCAAAAATAAAATAAAATAAAATTTTTAACTAAGAAGGGGAGAGATATGATTGAGAATAAAGATATGAAACCATCTGAATGGCTGTGCCATTATAGATGTTACAACTGACTTTCAAGGAACTTAATGACTATACAACTTGAGATGTATAGGAATTGCACAAGCATCCTATACATCACAGAAGTTATGGTTTTAAAGCCCACTGTCCAATGGTGCTATGGTTGGAATCTTTGTGTCCCCTCCCAAAATTTATAAGTTGAAATTTTAACCTCCAAAGGTGATGATATTAATAGGAGTGGCCTTTGGGAGGTGATTAGGTCATGGGGATGGTGCCCTCATGAATGTGATTGGTGTTCTTATAAAGAGATTCCACAGAGACCCCTTGCTCTTTCCACCATGGGAAGATACAAGAAAGTCTGCCACCTAGAAGAGGCCCCTCACCCAACCATGCTGGCACCTGGCTCTCGGACTTCCAGCCTCCAGATCTGTGAGAAATAAATTTGTTGTTTATAAGCTACCCAGTCTGTGGTATTTTGTTATAGCAGCCTGAACTGACAAAGACAAATGGGTATTGCTACATCTAATAATTTCATTTTTTGGTCAGAATTTAAACTGCTGTTTTACTCTCTCATATTTTTGTTAAGAAAAATCATTGGTAGGCTAAGTGAATCCACAAAGCTAACCAGGTAGGCCTATAATGTGCAATACATGGTGACAATATTAATAATGGCTGCTATTAAAAGACTGCTTAACATGTGCTAAGCATTGATTTATCTGACTTTTTTTAAAAAGATTTATTTATTTTAGAGAGAGCGAGTGCAGTGGGGAGGGGCAGAAGGAGAGGGAGAGAGAGAATCTCAAGAAGACTCCCTGCTGAGCCTGGAGCCTAACGTGGGGCTAGATCTCATGACCCTGAAATCACAGCCTGAGCCAAAATCGAGAGTCAGATACTTAGCTGACTGAGCCACCGAAGCACCTGATTTATCTGACTTTTAATAAATTAACTCATTTAATCTTTAAATTCTATAAAACAAGAAATATCAATTTTATTTAGCAATGACAAGCAAGGCTGGGCATTAATTAAATTGATTAATTAAAACCCAGGTTCTTAAAAACTATGCTCTACTTTCCCCTGGTATAAAACTCAGATTCTTTACCATCAGTGGACTATTAGATAAGAGTAGGTGTCCCAATGTGTCATTACAATACACCCGCTAAGTTGTTTTACCATCCTGCATTGCGACTCAGACAAGTATGCAAGTATCAGGAGAGTGTACTTCTTAAAAACATTCAGCTATTTATTCATTCATTCAATGAATATATATTGAATACTTATTTTCTAGGTACTGTTCTATTCCAAGTGCTGGGCAGAAAAATATGTAAAATGTATATATCGCCATTGAATGAACTAGGAATAATTTTCAAGCAAAAGTATGATTATTATCCTTGTGGAATATAAAATTAAGACAACTACATGTGAACAGAGGGAAAAGCTTTAACTAAGAACGTTTAGATATTCTGCAATTTTCCTGTTAGTATTTGTCACTCGTTCATTTATTTACTCAACTGCCATAGATTACTAAAATCAAACACTAATATATGCACAAAAAATAATTGAGAAATTTTAATACCTTTTTGTGCAAGTCAAAATAAGACTTCTATTATTCAATTTGCATTCAATTCAAGTCAAGGACTATCAGTGTTCCCTTACAGCATAATTTCATAATTACTAACTTAGTAGAATTCACGTCTAAAAGAGGAATTTGTATCTATACTTCGGATATATTTAGAAGATTTTTGGTAACAAAAGAATGATGTTTATAGCAACCATATTAAGAGTCTTTGCTATGTAGCAAACATTCTATTTTGTATTTCAAATGATTATATCCTTTATTATTCATAAAAAGTATGAAATAGATATTCATTTGCCCTCTATCTACTGAAAATTCCCAACCCCATATTTTAACTTTATTTTAGATGAGAAAACATAAACTAAAAAGGCTCAGCACTTGCTTAAGGTCACACATAATAATGAGCATTAAGTAAGAGAGCCAGATTTGAGTACAAGCATTTTTGCTTCCAATTCTAAATACCTCCAATAACATGAAACTATGACATGTTATTCATCCTCTATGATCTGTTATTCAGTCAGAGGAAGTATCTAAAGCATGCTTTATAGAATATCCTTCTGAACACAATTTAGGAAATTAGTTCTATTCAATTTGACTGACTGCCATCATTTGGCCAGAGGAAAGAAGTTAATGCTACATATGGAGGTATACCGAGAGGGGTACAAGAGAAGAAGGCATTTGATATATATCCATTCAAATATCTCACTTTTGATCCACAAAACATGTCATAAATAATATTTTAAATATCATACATTTTATTATTTTGTGCATGGTATTCACATGGAAAAAAAGATTCTTAGAGATACATGAAGTTAAACAAATATAATATTTGTGAGGGAAGGGGGAGAATTGCCATGACGAGACCACTAATAAATCTGTGAAGCATTCTATGAGAGCAGAAATTTTTTTCATCTTTCTGAAATATTATCTATAATGTATATGTGCAAGTCTTCAGATTGCTAATATAACTCTACCTTCTCATTCTATTTAAGAAACATGGGACTGAAATGGAATTCTGCAGGAGATTAATAGAAAAAAAAGATAATGAAAATGTGACTTCCATACAAAAGTCATCTGATCTAGAAAGAAATAGATATTGGCTTTGTAGAGCTGTAGCTTTGTACTTTTGAAAAGTTATATTCTTTCAACTTAAAAGTAATTATATATGAATGAGGGAAGGAAACATTTCTATGAAAAGAATGTACTATATATGAGTCATTTTGAATGACAGTTTTCTTATAGAATAATCCACAACATAGCTAAGAAGAGTGTAGAGGGGCAATAATATTTATTAACCTGAATATGAAGAAAATTTTAGTTATATGAAATAATTTTTTAAAATTTTATTTTATTATGTTATGTTAGTCACCATATAATAACATCATTCGTTTTTGACGTAGTGATCTACAATTCATTGTTTTCGTATAATACCCAGTGCTCCATGCAGTATGTGCCCTCCTTAATACCTATCACCTGGCTAACCCATCCCCCCACCCACCTCCCCTCTAAAACCCTGTTTGATTCTCGGAGTCCATAGCTTTTCATGGTTCGTCTCCACCTCTGACTCCCCCCCTTCATTTTTCCCTTCCTTCTCCTAATGTCCTCCATGCTATTCCTTATGTTCCACAAATAGTGAAATCATACAATAAGTGACTTTCTCTGTTTGACTTATTCCACTTAGCATAATCTCCTCCAGTCCCATCCACGTTGATGTAAAAGTTGGGTATTCATCCTTTCTGATGGCTGAGTAATATTCCATTGTATATATGGACTACATCTTCTTTATCCATTCATCTGTTGAAGGGCATCTCGGCTCTTTCCACAGTTTGGTTATTATGGACATTGCTGCTATGAACATTGGGGGGCATATGGCCCTTCTTTTCACTACATTTGTGTCTTTGGGGTAAATACCCAGTAGTGCAATTGCTGGGTCATAGGGTAGCTCTATTTTTAATTTTTTGAGGCACTTCCACAATGTTTTCCAAAGTGGCTGTACCAACTTGCATTCCCACCAACAGTGTGAGAGGGTTCCCCTTTCTCCACAACCTCTCCAACATTTGGTGTTTCTTGCCTTGTCAATTTTGGCCATTCTAACTGATGTTAGGTGATATCTCAATGTGGTTTTGATTTGAATTTCCCTGATGGCTAATGATGATGAACATTTTTTCATGTCTGTTAGCCATTTGTATGTCTTCTTTGGAGAAGTGTCTGTTCATGTCCTCTGCCCATTTTTTGACTTGATTATTTGTTTTTTGGGTGTTGAGTTTGAGAAGTTCTTTATAGATCTTGGAAATCAGCCCTTTATCTGTAGTGTCATTTGCAAATATCTTCTCTCATTGTGTGGGTTGCCTCTTTGTTTTGTTGACTGTTTCCTTTGCTGTGCAGAAGCTTTTTATCTTGATTAAATCCCAAAAGTTCATTTTTGCTTGTTTCACTAGCCTTTGGAAGATGTATCTTGAAAGAAGTTGCTGTGGCTGATGTCAAAGAGGTTACTGCCTAAGTTCTCCTCTAGGATTTTGATGGACCATTTTCTAACACCATACACAAAGATAAACTCAAAATTGATGAAAGACCTCAATGTGAGACAGGAATCCAACAAAATAATTTTTTAAAAGTAAATCTTTCCTATGTAATTAGGTCATCAATAACAGGGAACTCTTGACAGGTTTTAAACCACATAAACTAAACAGTACAATATAGGTGTTATAAATTTAAACAAGCTAAACTAAGGAAAGCAAGACCAAAACTGTCATAACAGGAAATGTAATCAGTTAAATGACTCATTAGAAAATCTAAATACCATTGAAAAATTAGACATTCATGAAGTGTTACTAAGTCCTCAAAAGCATAAAAATTATATTGGTTTCTGTGGTATTTATAAAGTCAAATATTCTTCAAACTGTCATCTATTTTAATTATATTTTGAAAAACAAAGACTACACAAAAGGAGAATCCCAATATCTACCTTATTTTCCATTACTCTGAAACTACAAAAGCAAATCAGTTCACTCATACAACCAACTACAAAAGGATTATGATAATTTATGATCGTAGAAATACCTACATAATTCTAAATGTGCAGCCCCCAATTTCCCGAATGCAGTCAAAAGTCAGTTTTCAACTGTTAAATCTTTTTAAAAAATATTGCTTTAATCATTCAGGTATTTCTTCTATTTTACAGAGAAGACACGTGAAACAAATCTCAGATTTTAAAGTAAATTCATATTAGAGCTACTTGTGGTTTCCAAAATACCTTAATTGGTTTTGCCATAGAAAGAATAGATATATTTCTACACCAAGCTATAACTCTAAATTGTTCCATGTATATGTATTTTAGGCCAACTTAGTGTCTGGACAAAACATGGAATTTTAATCTTCTTTAATTTACACACAATTATGCATAAACTATAATTTTGATTCTTTACTCACTGACAAATCAGTTAAAATAGCAAAGCAACCAAAATCTCTATCTCAATATATATTAAGGACACTATGATCCTTTAAAACAATCCCTTCCATTCAGTAACTAATAAAAAGACAAATTATGGAATATTACAGATACAAGTAAACTTGAAAGCCAGTTTACCCACTATTACATATCTAGATTTAATATATTCTTAGTAAATCATTCCTAAACACTATCAGATCATTAGCTACCTATTCTTACCATTTTAAATACCATAAAATGTGAACATTGCTTAAGTAGAGATGATAGAAAACTGCCTAACTGTTCAACTACATGGAGTTTTTTTTTTTTTTAAGATTTTTTTCTTTTTTTTTTTTATTTGAGAGAGAGAATGAGAGAGAGCACAAGAGGGAAGAGGGTCAGAGGGAGAAGCAGACCCCTCACTGAGCAGGGAGCCCGATGCGGGACTCGATCCCGGGACTCCAGGATCATGACCTGAGCCGAAGGCAGTCGCCTAACCAACTGAGCCACCCAGGCGCCCTTTTTTTTTTTTAAAGATTATTTATTTATTTATTTATTTTAGAGAGAGAATGAGAGACAGCACAAGAGGGAAGAGGGTCAGAGGGAGAAGCAGACTCAACTACATGGAGTTTTAAAAATTAGTGTTACTCAATGTGTTTTAACCAAATAATAATTCTATAAGTCATTAAAAGGGTTTATGTAAAACAAAGACTCTTTGACAAAATAAGCTTGAAAAAAATCTGTGTTAACCAAATTTTAAAAATTTCTTCATGCAGAACTACATGGATGAGTTAATTTGTACATTGTAAATCCTGAAGAAGGTGATATATTATGTTGTTTTTCCAAATGTGTTTAACCACAGAATATATCCAGAACACCTTATGGGCTAATGGTTTTGCAGGATATATTTTGAGAAAATTGAATTTAATAACCTATAGTACATAGAAACAATAAAAAATTAAATAGTCATTCTAAGTGACACAAACTATTTAAAGGAAAACTTTGTGAGTTAAGCAGATTACAATATAGAGTATTATTAATTAATTAATTTATTTATTTATATTTATTTTCTGTATAATATATATTCATATTATATTTATAATGTTATGAAGGCCAATTTAAACTTTATAAAACTGTACTAATTCACTTTTTAAAAAACCCATTACAACCATGCCCTGCAGTCTACACTTAAAGAAAATTTACTTTACATACCCTGATCTTAAAAACCTTCATAAAGTTTGCACTACATTAAATGTTCAAACAGTAAGCAAAGGATACATTGAAATCCACATCTTTGACTTCTCCAGTTAAATTTTCACTTATTTGCCACAATATATTAGAGAGCATGTTTTTCTTTATCCGTTTTGCCTTTGAAAGAAATTCCCTAAGGCAAATTCTCTCCAGTTTTTGGAATGATACTGTCTTAAATTATTGGGGACAGATTTTAATACTGCATGTTTATCGTGTTACATTTTATTTGCTCCCACAAAGAAAATTAAAATCCGGAAATAATTTGAAATCACATGTCAGAAGGAAGCTATTAACTATATCTGATTTCCAAGTTGAAAAAGCATCCAAAAATCATGTAAGACAGCGGTCTTATCATTGAATATGAGCACTACGCATGCCAAATTTAACTTTCCTTTCTCACTTTTGTTAAAAGTAGGTGTGAAAAGATATCTCAGTTTGCTGGAAAAGTCCTATTGTATCCGTTTTTCTGGTATGATTTTTCATAGCATCCTTTTTCACTCTCATAAGTGTCTCAGGTTAGTTGATAAATTATATAGTCACTGTTCCCACCGTTTACCCATCTCATGTGCAGAAAAGGTCCATAGGCTTTATAATCTGATCAAACAGGCTTTGGAGCTGACTTTCAGAATTTGTTATTATTTGTTATGTAAATTACTCTCCAACTTATGGATCTAATGGTTCAGTCAGGTAACTTAAGCCTAAAATTACAGAAGCAGAAACTATTTAAAAATTCCAGGTTGTGCCTACTCTACTACCTCTATTATATACGTACAGAGAGAGAAATTTCTTCCTCCACTAACCTTCTGCTTTTCCCTTTGAAGTACTCCTCCACTTAGTGTGTTTTTTGGTTGCTTTTTTTCTTTGCTTGTTTTGATTTGTTTTATATTGCCTCAGGGACAGCTAACATAATGACTTTAGTGCTTTTAAGATTTGGAAATTTTAAAGAGTGACTTTGAGGTTATTTCTGCTTTCTACTCTGCCATTTCTCCCTGAGGGAATAAATCCCAAATGGACAATAAAATTAAATGAGGTCAGAAAAGGGGAGAATAAGGAGAACATATTGAATGAAAAAAACAATATTTAAAATTTATTTTTCTATCCTACTTCTTTTATTAAATATTTTTCACTAGGCATAACAAATGAGTAAGAGTGGAGATTGAAAACAAAAAAGCACAAAATAAATTTTGTTTGAAGAAAAAAATTCTAGTCATAAAAATACCTTAAAAATTGTTTGCTGTTAATGAAACTTTGTTTTAATTGAAAAAAGCATTGTAATCATACCTTGTCATTGAATGTAGTTATAAAAAATATTGATGATCACTATGAAAATATAACTTTTATCTTCATGATTGTGCTAAGATCTTTTGACTATAAGAAACAAAGAATCTTTGTAAAGCTTTATATAAAAAATAATTTTACTATCAACTCACTCCCCAAAGATAAAAAATCAATTCCCACTCCCAATCCCCCAAACTCTATTGTAAATATTTCATCTTTTGACTAAGATGGACCATCATGTCATCTTATTCTTATTTGGATCTCTTCATAGAATTAATTTTATTTCACTATGCTTTGGTAGATTGAAGACTATTATTACAGATAGGTCTATAAAATCTTATACATTTACTTTTATAGAAATGGTATTCAACTTGAAACCTCTACTTTTTTTTTTTTTTTGAAACCTCTACTTCACTCCATGATGTATTTATGGCTTCAGGACAAAGAAGGTACTCTATAAATCAACTGTCCTATTTTAGTCCTGTTAATATTGACTTTTGCAACTGATTATGTTTTTTTTTTGTTTTGTTCTATAGGATGCTCATAGCAGACATACAGAAATTAATAAGTATGTTTTCTGTAATAACCTTGTCCTTTATTTCATTAATTTTTCTACTTTTATTTTTCCTTATTCCTAGTATCTTTGTTTTTTTAAATCTTGTTATATTATACATTATTCCATAAAATGCCACAAATTGTTTTAAGAATAAAGTAGGCTATAAATGATGCAATAACTCATACTTTAAAATATATATATTTTGGGGTGGCTGGGTGATTCAGTCGATTAAGCATCTGACTCTTGATTTCAGCTCAGGTCTTGATGTCAGGGTTGTGAGATTGAGCCCTGTGTCAGGCTCTGCACCAAGTGTGGAGCCTGCTTAAGATTCTCTCTCTTTGGGGTGCCTGGGTGGCTCAGTCGTTAAGCGTCTGCCTTCGGCTCAGGTCATGATCCCAAGGTCCTGGGATCGAGCCCCACATCAGGCTCTTTGCTCAACGGGAAGCCTGCTTCTCCCTCTCCCACTCCCTCTACTTGTGTTCCCTCTCTTGCTGTGTCTCTCTCTGTCAAATAAATAAAATCTTAAAAAAAAAAAAAAAGATTCTCTCTTTTTCCCTCTTCCTCTGCCCCTCCCCCCAACAATATATATATATATATTTAAAATTATAGAAAATAAGGTTTCTTATTAATGTTCTTCTAAACAGGAGTGCATTTTTAATATGATAAAATTGTGTATTTCAGACAAGTAAAGGAGAAAAGAGTATGTTGATTGTGATATATGCTCAACTTTCATATCAATTTATTTCATATTTATTTTCTCAAACTCTTAGCCATTATTTGTATTAGATATATTATTTGCATTATATACTATATGACATATAGTATTTTATTTATATTATAGGCATTATATATATTACATACAATTTATCTTTAAGATATCTGTTTTTTTTAATAAGGGAATAATATTGCAGTTTTATAGAATTGATTTAGTCATATCTTAATTATGTATCTTCAGCAGAAAACTTTATAACAAAAAAGTTGGTTTTAATCTTCCTGCTGTATAGTGCAAAATACTACTCCACATTGAAGCATATCCAACATCTGTCTTATGCCAGGAAAGCCCAAGCATTATAACCTCTGCCAGCTGTAGGGTAACAAGGGAGAAAAATATGTGTAAGAGTGAACATATATATTTCCTGTCTACATATCTTTTGTCTCTGGGTTTTTAAAGTGAAGTTGCTGCTACTATTTCTAGCACAAGAATAATAACTAGCAGCATGACTTACATTGGGCTCATTTTGATAATCCTGGCTTCTGCTCTACCATTTAAAATATTTTCCTTGTTACCTCTTTATCTCAGATGGGTTCTTGATGGAAGACTCTCCAGAGACACCAAGAATTTAATAAACATAAAATTGAGCTCAATAATTCTAAACAAGTGAGCAACTCATGATGATGAGCATGATGGCAAGTGCCCACACTATTCAATTTGACAGATGGTTTATGAGCATAAATGAGCAGGGGAATAATGCTTGGATACTCTTGATCTTTCTATAGAAGTTAATATAACTTGCTTGTGTCACTGCTTAGTGGAACAACAGCAATAAAAGCAGATCTTAATTATTACATTGGTCACACTCTGATGCAGAGCAGCTTAGAAATCTGCCTTAGAAAGTAGTAACTTGAAAGACAAGTTTTATTTGGAGACGAATTCTCAGTAAATGATGTGTCTTGTAGAAAGATCTGAAAATTTAGACTTCTTGATGTATAGCAAAAGACTATATGAATGTGGTAATAGCCACAAAAAGATTATTGACAATCACCTCTTTAGTCCAATACATCCTACTGAATTACAATCACTGTCAATGACATCCTCTTAAAAAATAATCAAGGTGTGGTAGTATATGCACAGATACACATTTAAATCTCCATCAGTAATCTATATTAATTACCTCTTGGCACTCCTAAGTGTTCAAAAACACCCCAGTGAGGATTATGTTATCATCCCCATTTTAAATATAAAGAAAACTGACTTCAGTCAGGGTAAGTAGCTCCAAATTCCAAATCTGAAATATAGCAATAAAATTGCTCAAAAACCTCATGGAAGACATGGAGAAAGTCAAGAAAATACTGTATGCCAAAAATTAATAAAAATAAAACAAAAACAAAAAATCAAAAAAGAAAAGAAAATTATGTATGAACAAAATGGAAATATCAATAAAGAGATCAAAAACTTAAAGAGAAGACAAAACAATTCTGGACAGCTAAATGCAAAACAATGAAACTGGATCACTTTCTTACAAGATATAGAAAAATAAACTCAAAATGTATTAAAGACCTGAATGTGAGACCTGAAATCATAAAACTTCTAGAAGAGACCATACGCAGTAATTTCTTTGACATCAGCCATAGCAACATTTGTCTAGATATGTCTCCTAAGGTAAGAGAAACCAAAGCAAAAACAAACTACTGAGACTGCAACAAAGTAAAAACCTTTTGCACAGCAAAAGAAACCATTAACAAAACAAAAAAACAAGCTTCTGAATGGGAGAAGATACTTGCAAATGGTAAATCCAGTAACAGGTTAATATACAAAATAAATAAAGAACTTACACAACTCAACACTAAGAAAACCACCAAAAAATCCAATTTAAAAATGGGCAGAGGACCTGAATAGATATTTTTACAAAGAAGACATAAAAATGGCCAACAGACACAAGAAAAGATGTTTAACATCACTAATCATCAAGGAAATGGAAGTTAAAACCACAAAGAGATATGTTACACCTGCCAGAATGGCTAAAATCAAACAGACAAGAAAGAACAGTGTTGACAAGAATGTGGAGAAAAAGGAACCTTTATACACTGTTGGTAGAAATGTAAATTGGTATGGTCACTGCAGAAAACAGTATGGAGGTTACTCAAAAAATTAAAAATAGAATTATCATATGATTTAGTAATTCCACTACTGAGTATTTATCCAAAGAAAACAAAAACACTAATTTGGAAAGATATACGTGTCCCTATGTTTATTGCAGCATTGTTTACATTAGCCAAGATAAGGAAGTTGCCCAAGTATCCATCAATAGAAGAATGGATAAGGAAGATATGGTATACACACACACACACACACACACACACACAGACACACACACATATAAGCATCTAAGAACCTTAACAAACCCTATGAATATAAACATCTAAGAAGCTTAACAAACCCTATGGATCCAAAAAGATCCACAGTGAGACAAATTATAACCAAGTTGTTGAAAGACAAAGACAAAGAGAAAACCTTGAAAGTAGCAAGAGAGAAGCAATTTGTCATGTGATTCTTAATAAGATTCTCAGCAGATTTCTCATCAGAAACTTTGGAAGCCAGAAGGCAATGGGCTTGATATATTAAAAGTACTGAAAGAAAAACAAAACAAAACAAAACAAACAAACAAACAAAAACAACCCTGTCAATCAAGAATCTTATTTGGGGCAAATTGTCCTTCAGAAGTGAGGGAGAAATTAAGTGATTCCAGATAAACAATGCAGAGTGTGTTTATTATTATTAGACCTGCCTGCAAGAAAAGCTAACTAGAAACCTACAGGTTAATATAAAAGGACACTGACAGTAATTCAAAGCTGTAAGAAGAAATAAAAATAACAGTAAAAGTAAAAACATGGGAAATTATAAAACTAATTATAACTTTGGTTTGTAATGCCATATTTTTTCTACATAATTTTGTGTGTTATTTTAGTTAATTGATAAATCCAGGTAGAATGTTATAACTTTAGGATGTAAAATGGTAACCACAAAGAAAAGAAAATAGCTATAAAATGTCTATAAAAGAAAATGAAAAGGAAATTAAAACATTACACTACAAAAAAATCAACTAAACAACAAAGTAAATAGAATGTAGAAAATGAAAGACAAAGTTCTATAAGGCATATAGAAAACAAATAGCAAAAGACCATGAAGGACATTACATATTAATACTGACTCAATTTGGTAAGAAGATATAATAATAATAAGCATTTGCACACAGAACCTCAAAATATATAAGCAGAAATTGACAGAATTAAAGATATAAATGGACAGCTCTTTACTAATAGTTAGAGGCTTCAATACCTCACTCTCAGTAATGGATAAAAGAGATAGAGTTTTTGAATGCCACAGTAAGCCAACTAGATCTACTGAACAAATACAAAATATTCTACTTAAGAGCAACAGAAAACACATTCTTTTCAAGTGAACATGGGACATTTTCCAGGATAGACTATATATTAGGCCACAAATGAAGTCTTAAATTTCTTTTAAAATAGATATCATACAAAGTATTTCTCCAGTCACAATGGGATAATTTTAGCAATCAATAACAGAAAGAAATTTGGAAAATCCACAAACTTGCAATACCAAAAAAACACACTCTTTAACCAATGGATCAAAGAAGAAATCATAAGGGAAATTAGAAAATACTTAGAGATAAATAAAACTAAAACACAATATAACACAATTTATGGGTCACTGTGAAAGCAAGGTTAAGGAGAAATTTATGGCTATCAATGCCTATATTAAAAAAAGAAGAAAAATCACAAATCAACAACCTAACTTTACAAACTAGAAAAAGAACAAACTAACTGTAAAGATTGTAGAATGAAAGAATAAAGATTAGAACAGAAATAAATCAATTAGAAAAGAAAAACAATAAAGAAAATCAATAAAACCAAAAATTAGTTCTTTGAAAAGATCAACATATTGACAAATCTTTGGCTAAATTGACTAAGAAAAAAGAGAAAAGACTCAAATTACTAAAATCAGAAATAAAAGTGGAGACATTATCACCAATTCTCCAAAAATAAAAGGACTATAAAAGAACATGATAAACAATTATACATCAAAAAATTGGATAACCTAGGTGAAATGGGCAAATTCCTAGCAACCCAAAGCCTACCAAGACTAACTCATCGGCAAACAGACTTATAGACTTCTAAATAGTAAGGAGATTGAGTCAGTAATCCAAAATCTCCTGACAAAGAAAAGCTCTGGACCTGATGGCTGCACTGATAAATTTTACCAAACATTTAAAGGAAAATCAAAACCAATCCTTCTCAAACTTTTCCAAAAAATTGAAGGTATGAAACACTTCCTAACTTGTTCTGAGGCCAACATTACCCTGATAGCAAAGCCAGAGACAGTATAAGAAAACTACAGGATAATATCCCTGATGAATATTGATGCAAAAATTCTCAACAAAATACTAGCAAACCAAATTCAGCAGCATATTAAAAGGATTATGCACCATGAGCAAGTGGGATTTATTCCTACAATGCAAGGGTGGTTCAACATACAAAAAGCAATCAATGCAATACACTACATTAGCAGAATGAAAAAAAAAAAAAAGATCATTTCAGTCAATGAAGAATAAGTGTTTGGCAAAACTGAATGCCCTTTCATGATAGAAATACTCAACAAACCAGGAAATGAAGGAGAAGGAGACTACCTCAACATAATAAAACCTATATATGAAAAACCCGTATTAAACATCATACTCAATGGTGAAAGCTTGAAAGCTTTTCCTGTAAGATCAGGAACAAGGCAAGGATGTTTGCTTTCAGCATTTCCATTCAACATAGAACTAAAAGTGCTAGCCAGGGAACTTGGGAAAGAAAAAGAAATAAAAGGCATCCAAATTGGAAAGGAAGAAGTAAAATTATCAGTTCCCAGATAATATGATCTTATATGTAGAAGATCCTAAATACTTCACATAAAATTATTAGAACTAATAAGCAAATTCAGCAAATTAGCTGGATACAAAGTCAACACACAAAAGTCAATTGCATTTCTGGATAATAGCAATGTACAATCTCAAAGGGAAATTAAAAGAACAATTTCATATTCAATAGCATCAAAAAATACTTAGGAATTAACCAAGGAGATGAGAACCTAGTAAAATAAAAGCTATGAAACATTGCTAAAAGAAATGTAAAAAACCACAAATTAATGAAAAGACATCCCATGTTCATGTTAGTATTGTATGATATCAGTAACACCCAAAGTGATCCACAGATTTGATGCAATCCCTACCAAAATCCCAATGATGTTCTTGGCGGTATATCCATTCTAAAAGTTATATGGAATCTCCAGGAACCTCAAATAGCCAAAACAATTTTTAAAAGGAAAATAAACCTAGAGGAATCAGACTCCTTATTGCAAAATATACTAAGCTAAAGTAATCAAAACATTGTGTACTGGCATAAAAACTGAAATGTAGATCAATGGAATAGAATAGAGAGCCTAGAACTAAACCTTCACGAATAGAGTCAAATGATTTTCAAGAAGAGGCCAAGATCATTCCATGGGGCAAGAACAGCTTTTCAATTAATAATGCTGGGAAAATTGGATACCTAATGTGAAAGACTGAAGTTGGACCTTACTTAACACTATACAAAAATTAACTCAAAATGGATCAAAGACCTAACTATAAGATCTAAATTGTAAAAGTCTTAGAAGAAAACTTAGATAAAAACTTCATAGCATTGGATTTGGTGAATATTTTTTGGATATGACACCAAGGGTACAGGCAACAAAAAAATAGGCAAACTAGACTTCATGAAAATTAAAAAAAAAAAAAATCAAAAGGGACTGTCAGGGCACCTGGGTGGCTCAGTTGGTTAAGCATCTGACTCTTGATTTTGGCTCAGATGGTGATCTCAGGGTCATGAGATTGAGTCCCATGTCTAGCTCTGCACTCAGCAGGGAGTCTGCTTGAGATTCTCTCCCTCTTCCTCAGCCCCTCCCCCTGCTAGTGCACATGCTCTCTCTTGCTCCCAAATAAATAAATAAATCTCTTAAAAAAGAAAAAGATACTATCAGCAGAGTAAAAAGACAATCTGTGGAAAGCAGTAATATTTGCAAATCACATATCTGATAAGGAATTAATATCCCCAACATATAGAGGACTAATAAAACTCAACAACAAAAACCAAACAACTTGACTTAAAAATAGGCAAACTTATATAGACATTGCTCCAAAGAAGATAATGGCCAATAACTACATAAAAATATGTCCAACATCACTAATCATTAGAAAAATGCAAGTCAAAACTACAGCAAGATGTCCCCTCATACCCATTAGGATAGCTACCATCAGAGAACAAAATAAACCAACCAACCAAACAAAACCCAGAAAGTAATAAGTGTTGCTGAGAACATGGAAAAAATGGAATTTTTTGCACTGTTGATGGGAATGTAAAATGGTGCAGCTTCTATGGAGAACAGTTAAGTGGTTCCTCAAAAATTTTAAATTAAAAATGCTCTACAATCCAGCAATTCCATTCCTGGGTATATACCAAAAAAAAAAAAATGAAAGTGGAGTCTCAAAAGATATTTGTACAGCCATGTACATAGCAACATTATTAACAATAGCAAAAAAGTCAAAACAATCTATTTCTATTGGTAGAAGAATGGATGGGAAAAATGTGGTGTATATATACATATAATTGAATATTTTTCAGCCTTAAAAAGTGGAAAAAATTCTGACACATGCTATAACATGGATGAACCTTGAGGACATTATACTAAATGAAATGAGTCAATCACAAAAAAATTTAAACACAAATATTGTATGATTCCACTTACATGAAGTATTCAGAGTAGTCAAAATCATAGAGACAGAATGGTAGTTGCCAGTGGATGGGGAGTAAAGAGAATAAGGAGTTCCTGCTTAATGTATATATGGTTTCAGTTTTGCAAAATGAAGAGATTTCTGGTGATGGATGGTGGTGATGGTTGTACAACAACATGAATGTACTTAATACCACTGAACTGTATACCTAAAAACTTTTGAAATGGTAAATTTGATGTGCATTTTACCACAATAAAAAACACATTGAAAAAAATGGTTAAGACATATCGGAACCTAAGTTCCTGACTCCTAGGAGATAATTTTTCCCCTCCTTATGCTACTCTATTGTTATGCCATGTGTTGTAGGTTTCAACCTCTCTTTTTCTGTTACATTCTTCCTGTCACTCTTATAATCATGTTTACATCTCTCTCCTCCTTCAAAAGAAAGTAACAATAGCCCTTTCTTATCCCCAGTATACTATTCCTAATTTCCCTTCTTGATTCCTAGACAGTAGCTCAATTATCACCTCATGCTGAGTTGTCTAGGTTACTCTCTGTGCTACTCTATGACTGCGTTCACATCTCTCCTGTAGTTCTTATTATGTTGCTAAAATAGCTTGTTTTCATATCTGGTTCTGACATAATGTGAACACTTACAGGGCAGTTGCTTCATGACGTTACTCTCTGTGCCTACAGTACATGGTCTGGTCCCCAAATCAACACTTTAAAAATGAATAAAGTATGTATTAATACAAATCTTATTTATATACAAAAATGTGATAATTTGGATTTAATAATTTACAACTTCTGTTTATCCATAGCAAGGATTCAATAAAAATTATTTGCATTCTCTGCGAGACTCTAGCTGTGGAGGGCAGCTTCCCTTTTGCTTTTGACCTCCTTTTCCATCTAGAATGTTTCTCTTCTCCAAGTATTCAGAGTACTCAAAAGAGTATCTGAATCAATATATAAATGTTCTGTGGCAAAACAAGAGTATTCACCACATATATACAGGTTCTATGGCAAAATAGAGTATACTCCAGATGGGTTGTGGTTTTCTCTTTGGAGTTGATAATGTAGGCAACTCCCACAAGTTTGAGGGGAACTTATACATCAAAAACTGTGTCTCTAGGTTCTAATTTCTCTCTACCCCAAGCATTTTTAGTAGGGGCAATATCATTCTTAAGGTTATGAAAAAAATTTTTTGAGAGGCAAAATATCTTACAAACATAAACAGACATGCAGTATATTTATGTTATTAAACTGTCAGGCAGAGGGATATTTGGGAAAAAAAAGTCTAAAAAGGCTCTTTAAGGGGCAATAATAAAGACGAGTTTGAGAAACACTGTTCTACTTTAAATGTCTGGTGACCATTTTTTTCCATCCATGTGCAGATTTATCACCATCATCGAACAAGACTATTTGTAATATAAGGTAAGAAAATCAGAAAATCATCAGATACAAACTGTATGATTGAGGTGGCTCACAGGTGTCATCACTGGCAGTTGCACCCGTACATTTAAAGGGTAAAATAACCCTTTCTTGTTACAATTTGTCTTTATTTCAAAGGAAACATGTAAAAGATAAATGCATTTAAAAAAAATAAAAGAGACCCTGTCTTATGTTGCAGTCATATGCACCCATCGTCCCCACATTAGTCTTGGGTCCTCCCAATGACAGTCATCTTTATACCTTTGGAAAAATGGCTTTTTTCCCCTGTTGAACTTCAAGGTGCAAGTTCCTTGGCGTCCAGCCAGTGTTTCTAGTGTCTTGGGCCACATCACACAATTGTCTGGCCTGTATTCCCCTGAACGGGAGATTTCTAAAAGCTGTTTGTGATTATCTCACATTGGGAGATAAGGAAAAGATAGCAAGTGTCTGTTTTATATGAACCCAAACTACTTCACTTAAAAAAAAAAAAAAAAAAAGCAAAAGTTTAACATGTTGTATTAATCAGCAAGATGTTTTAATTTTGCTATTACTAAACTTTGCCTCCCTAGGCAAGATAAAACAGTGGAGCCAATCACAGTAAGATCTCTACTTCTAATTCATGTGTCTGATGTGTAAATAAGTCACCAGCATGAAGTTTCTGCATCTGAGATACAACCCTGGGGGGAGAACTTTTGAGGACCAAGACCTGCTTCTAACCCAGGAGAGCAAAGAGCAAGCAGAGGGTAGGAAGGGCACTATAGGGGACCAACAAATTCCTAGTCCAGTTGGAACCTGTTTAAAGGCTTCTCTAAGACCCAGCTGGATTCTTTTCATTTTCTCCTGGCAAGAGCCTTTGCAAAGCAATAAAGCCATTGGCCAATCAGGATCATATGACTTTGCATCTCCTCTCTCCACTGTGTTGCTCCTGAAGGGATATACCTGGACTATGATTATAGTCTGCCTTAGCAAAAAGGATAGGAGATTGAGCTGAATGGACTTCTGCCCATTATTCTTTTTTGTTTACTGCATCTGATAAATATATTACTTTTTCTTTATTGCCATCCTGGATTGAAAGGCATATATAATTTTTTTAATGTGGATCAAATAGAAATGTTCATAATTCCCCTGGCTTAAGCAGAGTCTCTCTGTATAATGCTCTTTTTCTCCTCCCCTAAATAGGGAGTCCAAGAATTATAGAAATTTAGGGCTACCAGTGTATATAAGATCATCTGGGTTCCCTAGAACAAGGGCTTCCCTTCTAATCCAAACTCTTCATTTTACAAATAAGCTCAGAAAAATTGTTTTCCCAAAGATTCCACAGTTAGTTCCTGACAGGTCTCAAATCAGAACTCAAGCCTACAGATTCTCCTTCCAGCACTTTTTCCACCATGAATATCCTGTAAGCCACCCCCATTCATTAACTCTTCACCCCCACTCCAATTCTCCATTTCTTCCTTGAAGTTGCTCACATTTGGCTGTTTCTCCATTTTGTATATCAACATCCTATTTCTCAAAAAGCACTGTAACACTGTTTAATTATCCATCAAGCATCTCTGCCCCATCACTAAACTGAAGCTCTCTTCATCTTTCCCTTTCTCTATACACGACTCCCTTACAGCATCATGCTCTCACACTTCCAAATTGTTCCTACAAAAATATTAATAACACACTAATTGTGAATTCAATGTTTCCTGAACAGTCATTTTCTTCACTGACCTTTGATTTGGATTTCCAGCTCTCTTTAGATACCACTGAGGGTCCTACAAGCACTCACATTCCACTTTCTAAAAATGAACCCATTATCTTGCTATGTGCTCTCACCACATTCCTTCTCCTCTAGTGTTCTTTGTGTATTGTAAGACAATCACATTTGCCAAGTCACTTAGAAAAGAAACTGAATAGATATCTTTGATTTTTCCCTCTTTTTTTTTCTTATATATCCTATATGCAAATGGTCAGCAAATCCTAGGAACTACTGCTTAAATGTCTCTCAAATGTATCCCCTCTGTTCTAGTTTCATTGCTCTGGACCAAGTTTAGGTCCTCATTGTCTTTCATCTGGACCATGACAATGGCATCCCAAAGTGCCCTGTCTCCCCTTTCTAATCCATATTCCCCAATGCTGCCAGAATTCTCTTCCTAAATCATAGATTTAATTATATGAGCCTTACATATTAAAAATTCCCTACATATGTTAAGTCTTCATTCTATATCTTGATTTAAAGAGGGTTTAAGTTACCTCACAGAAACAGGTAAAAAAAAATGAAACATTAAAAAATAAAGAATTTGAAGGGAAAGAAAAATAAGATGAAGCCAGAAGTGAAGCTCAATCCCTTGAACCCTGTGTTTCCTACTGACAGACACAAATTTGGCTCTAAGTTTTAGAACAGGGAGCAAAGAAGGAAATACGACTTTCGATAACTGTTTCTACATATGTTGGCTTCTTCTGGTTGATTGTAAGTTTCTTGTGGGAAGTTACATGTGCTTTTGTGTGTTTAATTTTTCTATTCACCAGAATTTAGTGTAACGCTTTGTTTACATGGGCAGAAACACTGCCTCTCATGAAATATATAATTCTGCCTCTTTAATATCTTGAAATTCATACCATTATTTCTTGTTGGTGTTTGCATAAACAAGACAAATTAGTAAGTGCTGAATATGGTATGTAAAAAACATATGAAGAGTCTATGTCCCTAATATACCACCTACTCCTAAACATTCACGCACACGTGCCCACAGTTCAAAACACTGATAAGAAATCATTTTTTCCCTTGACTTTCCTCACCCTGCTTTATACATTAAATATTCTTGCCATAAATGATTTTATCAGGTAACAGTCTTTCTTCAGAGCTACGTGATTTATTGAGAAACATAGGCAAGATTTCTACTCAGGTAAATACACCTTGGACATGACATAACTGTGTAAGCTCTCCACAGAACCAATGTACATATTCATGTAACTATTACTGTGCAATCAGGGTATATATGTCTGAGGGAGGCATCTGATATTCACTTGGAAAATAAAGAGAAGCTATTATGAGAGATTATAGTTTGTTTTCTTAAAATTTTATAATCTTTCTGAAATGATTCAGTTTCCCATAGCTGTGGGGCAAAGTGGCATACTTCTCACTCTTTTGAATAAAGAGCTATATGCATCTCTGTTACGTTCTTCAATTTGTATAATTATTTGTTCGTCGTGAAAGTTGACATTGATAGCTAGGCAAAATGGCATTTCGTGTGTTTTTGTTGATGGATCTGGAAAGGGAAGAAACAAACTTCTTCATGCTGAAGAATTGATTGCAGCCATATGATCTTTTCAAAATTAGTGTGATGACCGGAAAAGGAAGCATCGTTAGTTTCATAAAGAAGATATTCCATTGGAAACATGAGCTTGGGTATCCACTGTGCATAGCATCAGGTACTAATCACAGACACGTACTTCACAGGTCCTGGTGTTTTTGTTTGAAAGCTCCGCTGCCACAGCATCGCACAATCACCACCTCGACATATTGTTGACAAGAACTGCCAAGCACCTCGACTTCATTTCTCACACAAGAAAGCAACAGAGTTGGAAATGATCTCCAACATGACACCGCTTATACTTTTTTCAGCTGGAGCACAGATACTCTTCCATTTGTACCCTCTTAGCTAACTCCTAGAGTTTTTTCAACATTCCTCTAGTTCCAGGAAACGCAAATAAAATAAGAAATGTGTGGCTGTGACACCATTTTAAACACATGTCATCCATTCCATACTAAAACATACTTTTGTTAGAGTTTGGGTATGTCTTTCTTTCTCCTTTAATATTTTAGTACATAAAATATGAGAGGACTTGCACAAACAAGACAAAATATCACTCTGTGTATTTTTCAGGTAGGTTTGATTTTGATCCTGGGTTGGGGGGGGGTTGCAAAATATGTACGATGTGATTTATTTCCGAATCTTTAGCTCAGAATGATTTCCTATTAGTGTTGTGTTTATTCAGTTTACCCTGATCCTAAAGGGAAAAGAAGTCTTCTCCAGTCTCAAACCTTCCTTTCTGTCTCCCAAAGCCCATATTGTTCTTGCTATCTGGTAGAATTGTTCTTCCCTACATAGTAAGTAGCCTGTGCACAGTCTTAGAAATGGAATAGCAAAGTGTCCTCATGGGCATGGAGACTCCAGGGCTAGGTAATGCAGAGTTCTTTATCCCTAATGCCTAGGACACTATAAGATATGCCATCTATGTTAATAAAGAAAAATAAAAATAAAACACTATAAAAAAAGATATGCCATCTATGCCATTCATTTCCAAATATCAGTTGTTGATTTCATCTGTTGACCACCTTTACATTTTAAATAGCCAATAATAAAATATTCCAATACAAACAGTTTTTGTGGCATTCTTGCAATAACTTTCCTGCTTTTGTCTTTTAAATGAGGCATAACATAGAGCACAGCCTTCTAGTCATAATTGCTTTCTGAAATCAAGTAGTGTGAAACTATTATTAACTATTTCAGATTAGGGATGCCTGGGTGGCTCAGTTGGTTAAGCAGCTGCCTTCGGCCCGGTCATGATCCCAGGGTCCTGGGATCGAGTCCCACATCGGGCTCCTTGCTCAGCGGGGAGCCTGCTTCTCTCTCTCTCTCCCTCTGCTTGTGCTCTCTCTGTCAAATAAATAAAATCTTTAAAAAAAAACTATTTCAGATTAGATATATGCAATAAATAATTACTCAAATTCAAAAATTCAGTGCTAATGCATAGAAATACACAAGCACCAGGTCCCCAGATATGATCCATGACCTAGGCTGGATTGAAAAGATTCAGCCCAGGGGGTTCTGTTTCTCATATTTCTTGTAAGTAAGAGGGAGAAGGCATAAGAGTGGCCAAGTGGATGGATTTAAATAACATCAATTTCTGAAATGACCAGCAAGCCCTCTGATAAGAATCTAAGCAGAGTTCAACAACACAATGTTATATAACGGGACTGAGAAACATAACTGATATCATTCTGTGTTCTTTTTATTTGTAGGAATGAGTGGGTTTTAAAAATGAATTTAGGCCAATAATTCCGATAATTATGTATTTGAAACCGTGCTTGCCACACAAAGCATTCCCCCCCCGCCTTCCCTTTTATTGAAGGCTAATCACAGACCATATTCCATGTAGAAAATGTATTTCCAAATCAATGGTTTGTATTTCCACATGATATAAAATGTGTACTTCTGTTTGTGAAAGAATGTTTCAGAACTTGGTGTTTTCTTTTGATGAATAGCTTTCTATATTGTAGTTTCTTGCTGATATGTCATCTTATTCTTAGCTTAGATTATAAAACTATTCTTCAGGGGCACCTGGGTGGCTCAGGTGGTTAAGCGTCTGCCTTCAGCTTAGGTCATGATCCCGGGGGTCCCGGGAGTGAGCCCTGCATTGGGCTCCCCGCTCAATGGGGAGTCTCTTTCTCTCTCTCCCTCTGCCCCTGCTTGTGAACTCTCCCGCGCTCTCTCAAATAAATAAATAAAATCTTGGGCGCCTGGGTGGCTCAGTCGTTAAGCGTCTGCCTTCGGCTCATGATCCCAGGTCATGATCCCAGGGTCCTGGGATCGAGTCCCGCATCGGGCTCCCTCCTCGAGGGGAAGCCTGCTTCTCCCTCTCCCACTCCCGCTGCTTGTGTTCCTGCTCTCGCTATCTCTGTCTCTGTCAAATAAATAAATAAATAAATAAATAAATAAAATCTTTTAATAAATAAATAAATAAATAAATAAATAAATAAAATCTAAAAAATATATGTTCTTCAAAAATTGATAAGTTCTGAATATGCATTAGAATCTTAGAATATTACTTCAATTTCCATCCTACGTTGGTTATACAAATATACGGATGAACTGGCCTTGAAACCATCCCCATCCTGGTACATACTAAACACAAATCAAGCCTCCATTATGAAATAGGAATCAAATCCACATCCTCTGTGCCACACATTGAAATTCTTGCCTTTTTTAGCTAGTATATATGTCAGCTCTTTCTTTTCTTTTTTTCTTTTTGTGAACTCGAAGCCTCAGATGTTAGTTAAGTTTTAGTATTCTTCAAAAGCATTTATTTGAAAAACATGTGAATGGAAAATGAACATGCTAAACTAATTAGGATATGCAAATGCGGTTCAGTGGGACTGCTTTTTAAGTGAATCATACTCATTTGGATGCACAAATAAAAGAAAATTTGTTTCAGTAACAATCTGGAAGTTAGTTCATGTGGAACAAATAAGGGCTTAAATTATAAGGATTAACTTTTCAGAATCTACTTTGCAGTTCACCTTTTTAATAGAAGGAAATGTCGACTTGAGCCAGAGGCCCCTGTTGGCATTCAGGGAGGTTTGGTGAGCCACAGAATGCTTACCAAGTTCTTGTCCTCATTTAAAGTGAATGAAGACTGAGGAAAGGAAGTCCTGGTGATTTATTTATGTCCTCCAAGGCAATTTAAGGGCAAGCAGGTACAAATCTAAAAACCTTTTCTTGTAAAAACATTTTTAAATCATGGAATGGAAAATACTTGGCATGTTCTAATACTCTGTTCTTGATGCAGAAAGAACCACAGATGATATTAAAAGGGAGAAATAGCATTAAAAGAAAGGAGGGAATGGCATTTAAAAAGGTAAAAAGAACTCAAGGCAAAATAATGTATGAAAGAAATGGATTTTGAGGATACTTGGACTAGGACTATATCCTCAAAGTACTAATGTCATATTTAATATTTTGGATTGACTTTACTTAGACAGAAAGGATTGGGATTTATTAAGTCATGGTTAAATCAAAGAGTAAGCCATAGTGACTAAAAATGTTATTTTAGCTCACTTTACTACTTAATCAATATATGCACCTTTTCTGTAGGGGTATTCTAGCTTTCTGTGTGGTTACCTATAAACCTGTTTAATTAAAAACAGTTTTATTCCAATGACATAATTCAATACTTTATATTAGGTCACCTACCCTTAGAATCTTTAATAATGTTTCCTTCGTTCCTCAAACTACAAATATTTGTTCAGCTCCAAAGATACACCATTCACTCTCAAGGTGCCTTGGGGAATACAAAGGTGACTATGAAATGGGTATGACCTACACTTAGCTGGCAGTCTTATAGAAGAGACCACGTATAAAATACTCATTTTCCAAGAGAAACATGTCCAGCTAAAATGCTCTAGGTGTCTATCTACATCAGTTGATTTGCTTGATGGCTTTAGTTTTTGCCTAGAGGGGGAGTGAAAAAGAATATTGATACCCAAAGGCTTGGGGGGCTGAGGAAAATCAAGCAATGGAAAGTAGCTTACACGTTGATTACCTGTTGATACCAGAGGCTGATTTTGAGTCCCCATGGAGATGAAGAATATAGGAAGGAGCTGAAGGAAATATTTTCAGATGAGTCTTAGAAAGTTTAGAACAAAGTGATATTGCTTTGGAGCATACATAGACATAAAGATGTGATGCAAAGTTGGGGAAAGTCAGTCTCTTGTGATAATTCCCCTTTACCTTGGAATACGGTATGATTTTGTCCATTCAGTGGCCCCAAAGGGGATAGGCTGCATATAGTGGGAAAATCCTACAGATGGCTTTTTCTGAGATTAGCTTCAATAGACCGTTAACAAGCCGACGTGGTACATCTGCTGTAGAAACTTGGTGGTAAAAGAGCTTAAAGGTCTAAGTGTGCTACAGAGCACACAGAGGCCCTGCCATGAACTCTCAGAGATAACTAGAGACTTTGTGGGATGGGAGTGACTTGGAGGCCTGAAGTCACACATTGACTTATGAGTCAATGAAATATAGGTATGCGTGTTGAAGTGAATTTCAAATTTACAGTTATTTAACTTCATCATAAACTATAATGTGACAAGTGCATATTAGCAGCATAAACTGTGAGTTGTCTGATCTCAACAACCTAGTGTTTCTAGAATGTTCACTCACCCTCAGAATGAGGGTTTAGACTAGGTAATTTGCAGTACAAAACCTCCGATAAACTACGTGGCTCTGAACTTAGTACATAAGAGAATAATTAATTATAAAATTACATTCACTGAGTGATATTTGTGTTTAATGAATTTTGACATCTAGACAGAAGAGAAAGGTAATAGACTGAGGTGGAGCAAGTGCAAATAATGAAGAGACACAGTCATGTTCGGGTAATAGCCAATAGTCTCATTTGCTGAACTTCAGAATGTAGATCACCATAAAGATAAGTTAGTAAGGGGTGCCTGGGTGGCTCAGTTGGTTAAGCGACTGCCTTCAGCTCAGGTCATGATCCTGGAGTCCCTGGATCGAGTCCCGCATCGGGCTCCCTGCTCGGCAGGGAGCCTGCTTCTCCCTCTGACCCTCCCCTCTCTCATGTGCTCTCTCTCTCTCATTCTCTCTGTCTCAAATAAATAAATAAAATCTTTAAAAAAAAAAAAAAGATAAGTTAGTAAGGAAAAAAAAAAAGTAGGCTAAAATCAGATCATATAGTTGTTTGACTACCCTCCCAAGTACTTCAAAACTGACATTGTATGTAGTGGGAGATTTCAAAGGTCTTTGACTTGGCAAATGAGAAAAATACGTATTTTAGGGAGAACATCCTATTCTTAATGGAAGGTTGAAGTTTCCAGAAGACAGATTTGAGGCCAAAAAAAAAAAAAAATGAGGACTCTATTGCAATAATCCAGATATTGAAAATGTAGGAAATGACCAAATTACAGAGACGGAATCTGTAGTTCTTGCACAGGTGTAGCAGATGGAGGGAGGAAAGTAGATGAGGATGACTCCGAAGTCACCTGGGGGACTGGAATCCGCTCTTGTAAGTTTGTTAGTTTGGTTGCTGTGGAGAAAAGGAGGTAGTATTTGGGGGGAGGCCTAACAGAAACACCATCTCGATCTTGTGATGATCAAGAGATCATCCAGCTCTAAGGAATAGGGCTAATATGAGAATTGCCAAATCTTTGCATCTGTAGAGAGCACTTAGTATGAGTACTCTCAAGTTTTCTGATGGAGGTAGACACACACACAAAAACAAGGACAGCGGAAGGTGCTACTTGTTACCAGATTAGATTAGGCTCAAGCCTTTATGTGAAAAACTGCTATAGGAAATGTGTGAACCAGTGGGACTCTCTAAATTTGTCTAGATGAACCACAGGCAAAACTGCCTGCATGATTATGCTTTTATTTGGAGTCAGATTCAAATGTCTTAGGGTGGGAACTTGTCCTGAGTGGGAATTCTCCCCAAGCTTATCTCATCATTTCAACCACATACAGTTTCAAAAAGAGAATTAGAAGAGAAAATAAACAACAAAACCAAAAAGCAGACCCCCAAAAGTGAGTAAAACAGTCAATAAAGACACATCAATAAATGGCTGCAAGAGGTTTTTAACATCTTTTTTCTTATCAGAACCAAGTTCCAATACCAACACTGTGGCTTAATAGTTGCTTGATGTTCATCCTTCTTCACATAAGTATTCCTTCTCTTTATGTACCATGAGGGGTTTCCCTTTAAGAACCAAGGGACCTTGGTGGAGTTAGAAGTCCTAGGATCTGAGCTAAAACTATAACGTGCTGCCCTACCCTCAGGCACCTGTGAAGGGGAAAGCACATCTTTAGTCTTTAGGAAGTTTTAGATTTCAAGCTTTAAGTTCAAGGTGATGAACCCAAAGAGTAGTGGGACTCAAAAGAGGACACCAAGTGAGAGAGGTGTAATCAAGTCAGAAGTACATCAAAGAAAAGGAAGGGAGCATCCAGGGAATGACTATTAAGTGCAGATACAGTGTTTGCAGCTCATTGTTATTGACACCCAGAGCAAGGACCATGGGGTTATAGATGAGCTTAAATATAGAAAATGAAGGCAAAAACTTAGAAAATAGAGATGTCATTGAACTCAGGGTAGAGTTTTGGGAGATCACTCTACACTTGATGTCTTTCCATGACATTCGTGGAGAAATTCTAACATGAAAATAGAAATATGCATAAGAAATAAAACAGAATTTAAAACTTGAGATGTAAATTTAGGAATTATTCATATAGAGAACAATAGAAGACACAGGAATGAATGATGTTAAGTGCAAAGAGAAAAAAAAACTATATGATTTTTTTTCTCTCTAATAGGATATGGATTATATATTATATTTTAATCATTTCTTTGAGTATGCCTTAAAAAAATCCCTAATCCTTGGTTTAAGGATTAGCATAGAGATAGAGCGTTTTACACACTGGGAATTCTATGGTGATGAATATATAATCCTAACTGTAAAATCAAAAATGCTTAAATAATAGGAAGAGGGAAAGGATGCATGCCAAATCTCAAACCTTACCTACAAATTTTGGTGCTAAGTGGGTGTTTAGAGTTTCTTTTAATGTATCAATGCACATTCTATGATCAGAAAAAAAACAGCACTCGACTTCCACTGTGTTCCAGACCAATAGATGAACTCAAGATGTATCCCCGTGTGGTAAACTCATGGGATTTTCAGAGCACCATAAAAACTTTTTATTGTACACTCCAATGCTGTCATCCGCAGTTAGCTAACAAATATGATAGGTTTTTAATATAATCCACCCCGTCCTTGCCAGTGCTCCTTGTATGTTACGTCATCGTTCTGTGGGCCAAGAGTTTGTTTTCCCCAGATGGCCTTCATGAAGCTGCTGACAGCCCTTCTGACTGAGAAACTGTAGAACAGCAATCTTCCAATTCATTTAGTAGTACTGACAAAGCGAGAGCTGTTGATATCCCGATGCAAAAGCACTCTATCAGGCATTACATAGTGTCTGTGTTCTCAGCATGTTTGGGGCGTGATAAGTCATAGCACATGCTTTTTGACATCTTTCTGCATTTCACTGCCGTGTAGAGTTTCCTGCAGTTGAAATTAGGGTGACAGAATGTAAAAAGCCAAGTGTGACATCATCAGCAACTGGTAGCAGTCACTGTATCGTAAATAATACTTTGCAGACGTGTAAAAAAATTAAGTTGTGAAAAGTTCACAATTCCTTTGAAGAAAATTTGAAATCAACGGTTTCACTAATTTCCACCCACTATTTTGTCTAAGTAATGACAACAGACAGGAATATCTGTAATGATTTATATTGATAAGCCAAAGATCTTTTTTGATTTTTTTTAGCAAGTTGAAAAAAGGTTTTTTTGTGTGTGTGTTTTTTGTTTTGGGTTTTTTTTGTTTGTTTGTTTTTTAAGAGATTGCTTTTCTCTTTAAAGGGAGATCACGTATCAGTGACCGTAGGTCCCACAAAGCAATGGGTGGCACTGCACAGGAGGTGGCTCTACTTTGGATGGAATGTCTCCTGATTATGATTACGCCCTGGTATTAATAAGGACGGCAGCTGCAGCAATCTGTTCAATTTTATGCAAATTAGCCCTGGCCCTCTGGCTTCTGGCTAGTGGCCAAGGCAGCCTTTGGCTGGGCAAAGTTTGGATGTATGCTTTATTCTACGGCTGCAACGTTTTATTTAATTATCTGTATTTATTTAAAGCAGGACAGTACAAAGCATTTCTGCATCTTGGTCAACTTTGTAATGGCTGAACTGTATGCGATTTCCCACCCACCCACAAACTAGTTTAAAATCATTGACTATGTGTACCATTGACTATGTCCCCGAAGAATAAGAAAGGTTGACTTTTCTCACTGCTTTCTCTGGCAATAAAGGGCTCAAGGTGGTTTCTCCTCACTGCACCATCGAAGGCCTTTGAAATCAAATAGTGCAGGTATCTTTTAACTGATACTGTAAATCTTCACTATGTGGAACTTAATGGAGGAAACGATCTGAATTCGAGACCTTGATTTCTATAAAATTTTTAAAGAAATGGGAAATTTTAAAAGAAATGGGTAAAGGTAGTCAAAGGTACAAGTTTCCAGTTATAAAATGAGTTAAGTCCTGGGGATGTCATGTACAGAATGGATACGACAATTAGTCATACTATAAAGTTGCTAAGAGAGTAGATCTTAAAAATTCTCATCACAAGAAAATAATTGTGTTACTATGTATGGTGATGAATGTTAACTAGACTTGTGATCACTTCACAATGTATACAAATAATGAATCATTATGCTGTACACCTGGAACTAATATAGTGTTATATCTCAATAAAAATATTTTAAAAGAAATGCAGACCTATTATTTCCAAGTATATATACTTAACAATCCAAGATGATCTAGCATGCTATGGTCCAATATATGTTCTTTTCTGCCTGTTTTCATGCATCCATATAGTGATTTGTACCAATCACCTCAGTTTTATATCCCTTCTATATAAAATGTTAAAAATAACTTATTACCACCTTGTGTGAATTAATTATTCCCTTTGTAGACTTGCTTACAGCCTGGTATAGCAGACTGATTTCTTACTGAGGAGTATATAGGAGAACCTGAGACCGGCTCATTCATGTCTTACTCCTCAAACATCAGAATTAACCAGGTTATAGCAAAATTGAAAAATGTAGTTGCTGGCCACCTACAATTCGTCAACCTCATATGCAGTGAAGTAATATGAGACATGGCTCCGCACCCATTTCTGAACTTGCATTTCACATTTTATTGTAATTATATTTGCGATCCTTCTTGGTTTTCATATATTCAGTTTTCATAAATACTATCAATTAAATATTACATAGGGCACTTGGGTTACGGGAATCCTATATCCTGTTTTATCAGCGAAGTCATCTGCAATCGTATTAAAAGCCACAAGAAATGTAGGGACAGCACCCACCATTTTCAGCTACTTGTACTAAGATTTCAGCATTAGATTGTCCCTTCTTCCTGCTAATCTAGGCTCTTATGGGCCTTCTTTTATTTTAAGCACAGACTCAGCTGACAGCCAGCACTTGTTCTGGTTTTGAATCAAATGCTGGCAGTGATCCCAGAATAGGAACCAGTTGTTTCTTTTACACACTCTCTCATTGTCCCCCACCATCGCGACTGCTTTCAAAGCAATGTGCCATAACCAAACTTACACTTGCTTTAATGAGAATTAAAGTGCATGAATCAAAGCAATGCCTCCCATGTGGCCACTGACTATCTCTGGGGGGAATTAAGACAGTTGATATGCAATGTAGTAAAAGAAAAGGCGAAAAAATGTGTACAAAGACCTCTCCTCCTTCGAACCGAAGCAGAGAAATTTTTGTCTTTATAAACAAGTTCTCCCTGAATTATCCATTCCTACCCACCTTACTTTAGCTATTAGAAGGCTAGTCTAAGACTTGCCTTAATTTTTCTCGCTGGAACTGAGAGCAACTCTTCCGCTTTTGCCTTTAAACATCCTACCACTCTCATTTTTCTGATAATGACCAATCCCTTACATTCAATTTCCCATCCTCTTTACTGCTAACATGTATTTTTATTGCAACATTATTTCGATTATGGCAAAGTACACTATAAAGTGTGTTTATTCTGGGCCCTGTTCAATAGAACTGCTTTCTAAAGTTCTGAGAGGATGTTTTCATTTAAGTTCTTCCTGGGCAAGAATTCGGAGGACATTGTTATGGAGGGACCATTGAACATCTGAATTTATACCACAGTGCTAAGACAGTAATCATTATTTTAAGTATGAGGAGTTTAAGCATCTAATACTTCTACATTGTGAAATATCATCATCTAATTTAGCTTTTGAAAAAATGCTGATTTTAGAACGTTTTTATTCATAAAACAAAAAAGGAAATAATATAAAGGTGTAATAAAAGAGGGTAGATTAAATAAGTTATGGCACATTTAATATATGACCATATAGACATAAAACTAGAGACATGGAAAGACTGGTATTTTAACATAAAAATAGTAGGTTATACTAGTTTCTATTTTACACACACACACACACACACACAACTGAGATGCACACGCATATAGCACGGTTGCCTATTTAAACTCTGCTCCCCAGATGGAAAATAATTATAGCTTCTTTACGTTCTATTACTGATCTGATTTCCTCACTATTTCCCATGCTGCCGGGTTGGTAGGGATAGATAATAGATGGGGGCAAATTAACTGGCAAGTAATAGGTTTTTCCAGTCGAACAGTCTGTTCAAAAGATCCAGTATCTTTGGAGGAAATGCATAGTTTCTCTATACGTCCTCCCACGCCCATGTCCACTGATTCCCTCTCAATGGATCCAAGTGGATGGAAGATTTATATGACTTTCTGGCTGTTGGGGAGAAAGACCCCCTTTCCCCACAATGGTCTTTCATCTGTGCTAGTTTCTGCAGCTCATTTCTCCTTACACTTGTTCTGGTATTCATTAAGGACAGAATAGTCCCATCTACTCTCTTTAGGTTTCATACCAGTACCAACCATTTATGTTCATGGCCTTGGTTCCTCACAGCTAGTTTCAAAGTCCCTGATCACCATGGCCTCTTTGTCCGTGCACTTTGTTTCTGTTGCCCCCACCTGCCCAGCCAACCTTACAATTATGTGTTCCTTCAGGGATGCTCAGTGGGATTTCTGGACCCTCAACTGGACCCCCCTTCCAAAGGCCATGGGGAGCTGGAAGGCCTGTGTCAGGCTCACCTCCAGTTATTACTGTTAATCTCTTACTAAATTATAAATTAAAATTTATCACAGGTATGTATGTTTGCATAGGAAAAATAAGGTTTGGTACTATCTGTGGCTTCAGGAATGTACTGGGTGTCTTGTAATGTATCCCCATGGAAAATGGGGGACTACTGTATATGCTGAGATGGTTATAATATTTCACATTTTGCATTTTACATTTAGCAGAGGTAGCCCTTGTTCTCCATATGAAAACTGAAGTTCTGGGTTAGTTACCTAGAGATGATTCTAAGGGGTCCCTCTCTCAATCCTTCTGGCAAGGGTTGTCGGCAGGGATTATTAGAATCACATGGGTGTGGCCTTAAGGGGCAATTGTCAAGAATGTTAAGTGGTGTCTACCAAAGCTACCAACAGCTGATCTGCATGTGGAATCCTGGATGTGTTCTGCTTCTCCATTCTGAAAATCACAATACATCTTGTCATCTTCCTCCCCAGATGGGCATGAGCGCACACACACACACAGGCACACACGCACACACACACACACACACCCCTAATTGGATCAAGACCTCTAAGCACTCCAGTTTTGAACCCACATAGCCCCAATGTAAAGATTTTCTTTCCCATTAGTTCCTTTCAGATTGATAGCCTACTTCTGTAAATGAGTTTGCAGACCACCAAAACAAAATTTATGCTATGTATAAACTGTACACAGAAAACAATTTTTTAAAGATCTCTCAAAATGTGAAATTATACAAGTCTAATATGCATGTTAAAACTTAAGTTTGGGTTGTTATTTTAATAATGCTTTATTTTTAATAGCGCTGAAGCTAATTCTAAACTAACTTAAGAGCTTAGTCTCATGAACGGTCTCTGAAGTCAGGCTGAAAGTTGGGTTTATGACTGTTAAATAACAGTATCAAGCTCTGTTGAAAATAAAGAATATTTTTATTCTCTGATCTCAGTAAACATCACAAATCTAGGGTGTTCTGCCCTATAGACACCAAGGAGAATATTACACTATTACTTTTTTTATTAAATATTCTGGTTTTTGAAAACACAACATTACTTTCAGCAATTATTTGAAAATTCACTCTACAGAGTATTTGCAGAGCCAATGGAGAAGCACCTCTGTGAGACAGTATGGAGAGGGGGGAGTACAGATTAATGTAGTTTGTGGAAAAGCAAAGTTATGTCTTGTACTTTAGTGCACATCAATGATTACCTGGCATTTTATGCGTGGTGTTAAGTAGAAGGATGTTCATCTGAATCCAGTACTTGCACTATTATTTGGACAAGATTTTTGCTCTTCAGTATGCAATCTCGAAAATAAGTCTATTATTCCTGGGTGGTCACTGTAGAGATAGCTTCAAGCATACAAAATATAAAAAGCATGCATGAAATATGCCAGTATATTAAATTAACATCTTGCAAAAGCCCCTCTCCAAAATCCAGATGCTTATATTGCTTTTGACAGACCGTAGGCGGTAACGTTTTAACTTTAAAGAAGGGGCTTTCTGTTTCTGTTTTCAAGTTAAAAATAATGAAAGGAAAACACACTGAAATTCCCACATTATTAAATAAAACATTTAAGTGGCCAAGGGCCAATCATTGTCACGCTATGAACAAATGCCTTACGGTAATATGTTCCATAACTGTTTGCTAAAAACTACCAATTTTAACACATTTGCACATGATTAGACACCATAAAAAGTTGCTTATTGAAGCCAGTGTCATAACACTGTTACTCATGCCCAAGGGGAGGGAAGCTTCAATGCAAACCTGAACAAGAAAGGTGGTGTGAAATAAGTTCCACGTTGTGAAAACAGATCCTAAGTAGATTTGCCAAATAGCTGACTCCATTCAATGGTCAGAAGTTCATAACATCAGCATCATGAGATTGTGCAGGGCTAAGAAAATGTTAACTGAAGAGTTTCCTAAACAATTAAAGTATGCAAAGATGGATTATTAAAATTAAATTTTGGAAAAATCTATTTGACCCAAGAAATCTCCTTATGCAGAAAATAAATGCTTTATGCAAAGCGAGAATTTGGGTTGGCTTTGTTTGAGTAAGCACTTCTAAAAATAAAAATATATATATATTTAAAAAGCAAAGGAAATTTTCTATCATATCTTACCATTAGTATGCTAAGGGACAAAACAAAACAGGAAAATTTTTTCAAGTTTTAATATAATGAGAAGTTATCACTTCATAAAAACCAAGACAAAAATGGAAAAGTGAAAAACTAGCCATCTTCAGTGTTTCTTGGCTCTCAAACTGCATAACTATAATCTCTGTCTTCATCATCACGGAGCATTGTCCTGTGTGCCTTTGTTTTCACGTGGCTGTCTACTCTTGGGACACCAGTCATATTGGAGTAGGGTTTACCCTCCAGTATGACATCATCCTAACTAATTACAGCTGCAACATTCCTACTTCCAAATACGGTCCAGTTCCAAGGTACCTGGGCTTAGGACTTAAACTTACCTTTTCTAGGAAGACACAGTTCAACCCATAACAGTATTTGTGGAGTCAAACATTTACAACAATTAATGATAAATACTAAACTGACAGAATGATTCATTTATAAAGGAGAAATATGCATTCAATTAATTCAGAACTTGTATTAATTCATATAGTGTTAACATTGTAAAGGTATTGAGTATACGTTTTCAAAATTACATCCCCAACTAAGGAAAACAAAATTCAGACTTGGGTGGCAGATCTTTAAAAGCTTTATTATTTAATTTAGATTCCTGAGAAGAATTTCTAAGTGTAATTAATCTCTTTAATTTCTCTACCAGGTGATTTCCAGATACTTAAAGCAATAGATTTCTAAAAGATGGTGTCTCACAAAATTGTGTCCATACAGTTTGTACATTTAAAAAATAGCATTAACCTTAAATATAGTCCTGTTCTGTTACTGATTAAGTAAATTACAAAACTGCTATCTTAGTTTCTCTGTAAAACAGAGAGTCTAAAGTAAGATAATATATACAAAAATACTATACATAGAAAGCCTGAATTTCATAAATTATTATTAATATAATTCAGTTAATTTATTGCCAATAGCCCAGGATGTGTCCTATTAGGCATGCAAAGAGGAAGATCCAAAGGACTGCATTATGGTATTCCCAGCTCCCACCTCATGGTGTTCTCACCCCTTTTGAATACTATTCCAGTGGTTTCAGCAATTGGAATCCTATTTGAAAAAAGTGAAGAGGTATATATATAATATATGTATATATTATATGTATATATAATGGAATATTACTCAGCCATCAAAAAGAATGAAATCTTGTTATTTTCAATGATGAGGGTGCAGCTAGAGTGTATTATACTAAGTGAAATAAGCCGGTCAAAGAAAGACAGATACAATATGACCTCACTCATGTGGAATTTAAGAAAGAAAACAAATGAACATATGGGAAGGGGGAAAGAAAAAAAGGAGAGAGGGATACAAACCGTAAGAGACTCTTAAAAATAGAGAACAAACCGAAGATTGATGGAGGGAGGTGGGTGGGGGATGGGCTGGATGGGTGATGGGTATTACAGAGGGCACTTGTTGTGATGAGCACTGAATCGTTGAATTCCATCCCTCACATTCTTTTTCAGGTACAAATACCATAAGTTTAAAAGTAGAACTTTCAGAAAAAAAAAAAAAGACTAGGAGTTGTAAAACACATTAGATCAGAAAGCTCCTATTGGGTGTCAGAATAACTTCTTATTTATAAACTTCTGCCTCTTTCAGAACTTTGGGCTTCAAAGCACTTTAAACTCTTCAGTTTCTGCTTGTTAGGCACTTGAAAAATAGGAGCAAAGGTGAGTCCACAAAGAGGTGAAATGGGATTCTGAGGCCAGTACTATTTTATTTTGAATTTAATATACATACTTTTAAATCGGGTATGATTTAATCCCAACAATACAGTTGTTAAGTATTTACTTCTTGGTGTTTTGATAAATGTATACATTCATAAGCTGTCTATCCCTATTAAGATAGAGAAAAAATTTTTATCACTCCAGTTAGTACCGTACCCTCCAGTGTTTTCTAGCTAATTCTCACACACTGTAATTAGAGATCACTCCTCTGATTTCTATCATGATAACTTAGTTTTACCTTTTCTAGAACTTTATATGATGGAACTATATAGCACATGATTTTCGTGTCTGGCTTTTTTTTGCTTAATATGTGAGATTCTGTCTATATTTTTGCATTTATCAATAGTCTGTTCCTCTTTATTGCTGAGTAGATTGTATAATATGGATATAGCCCAATTGGTGAATCCATTCCCTTATTTATAGGGATTTGTGTTTTTTCCAGTTTTTGGCATGATAAACAACACTGTTGCAAACATTCATACAGAAGTGTTGTTTTTTTTTTTAAGATTTTATTTATTCATTTGAGACACAGAGAGAGAGCATGAGCAGGGAGAGAGGGAGAGGGAGAAGCAGGCTCCCCGCTGAGCCAGGAGCCCGATGTGGGGCTCGATCCCGGGACTCTGCGATCATAACCCAAGATGAAGGCAGACGCTTAGCCATCTGAGCCACCCAGGTGCCCCCAGAAGTTTTTTTATGGACCATAGTTTTTATTCCTTTTGAGTAGCCGTATAATAGTGGAATAGTCACTGGGTATGTGGTTAGTTTTGTAAGGAACTGCCATATCTTTTTCCAAAGTGGTTGTAGCATTTTACATTCCCTCCACAAAATTTTAGGATTCCAGTTTCTCCCCCATCCTGATAAACATCTGATGTTGTCTGTCTTTTTATTATAGTCATTCTCATTGTGATTTTAATTTGCATTTTCTTGATGGCCACTGATGTGGAGGATCATTTCATGTGCAACTTATTGGCCATTTCTATACCACTTGGGAAAAGAATCCTTAATGTCTTTTACTAATATTAATTGTATTTTTAAACTTTATCAAACTGTAGGAGCTCTCTATAAATTCTGGATAGAAGTAATCTGTTAAAGACTAGTACTGAGACTATTTTCCCCAAAATTTGGCTTACCATTTCATTTATTTAGTTAGTTTTTAGAAAAGCATGGGTTTTTAATTTCAATAACTTGCAATTTATCCATTTATTTTAATGATTAGTGCTTCTTTGTATTAAGAAAATTTGTCATCCCAAGTTTCTTAAGATATTCTTCCCTGTTTTTTTTTTTTTTCTTCTATAAGATTTAATAACTTAGCTTTTATGTTTAGGTCTGGGATCTATCTCAAAGTTTTTTAGTGAGGTGTGAGGCAATAATTGTGGTTCCTTTCTTTCCATAGGAATATTCAGTGGTTTCAACACCATTTGTTGAAAAGAATATCTTTTCCCAATTGGATTATTTTGGGTGAAATTCAATTGATCATATGTATGTGGATCTATGTCTGGACTCTTTATTATGTTTCACTGACTTGTTTGTCTCTCTTTAGACCAATGCCACACACTCTGGTTTATTGTGGCTTTAAAGTCTTCTAACCAGCATAATTCTTCCAATTTTGTTCTTTTTCAAAATTACTTGAAATAATTTATGTTCTTTTGCATTTCTGTGTAAGTCTTAGAATCAGGTTGTCATTTTTTTGCCAGGAAAAACAAAACTGCTAATATTTTGATGGAAACGGTGTTAAATTCATAGATAATTTTGGGCAAGATTAGCATTTTAGCAATATTGAGTATTACAACTAATTACCATGTTATATTCCTGCATTTATTTTGATGTTTTTACTTTGTCTCTGGGATTTTGTGATTTCAGCGTCTTACACATTCGTCTTTGTTATATTCCTAAATATTTTATATTTTTAATTTTAATGCTGGTATACATTTTTTTAAATTCCATTTTCTACTTGTTCATTGCTAGTATATAGAAATATTCCTACATTACTAGTTTCTAGTATTTGAAATTCACATATATTTTAGACTTGTTTGCTATAAACCTATTAAGTTATCAATCAGCTCTACTAGGTTTCTTAGGTACCTCAGTGTTTTCTATATAGTCAGTCATGCTGTGTGAAAATAAAAACAGAGTTCCTCCTTCCTTTTCTAATTTTTCTAATGTTTTACTCATATGCATCACTAGTTAGTATCTCCAATATAATGAGTAAAAGTGGTAAGAGTAGATATCCTTTCTTTCCTCTTGGTCAATATTCTATCATCAAGTATAACATTAGCTGTAGGTTTTTTGTAGATGACCTTTATTACATTGAAGAAGTTCCTTTCTATATCTATTCTCACTGAGCATTTTTAATATAAATGGGCATTTAACTTTTTTCCAGATGCCTTTTCTGCATCCATTGGAATTATTCCATGATTTTTCTTCATTATTCTATTAATGTTATTGCCTACACTGGTTAATATTTGAAAGTTGAACATTGCATTCCTGGAATAAGTCTAACTTGGCCATGATGTATTCTTATTTATATATATTTCTTTGTTTGATTTGTTAGTATTTTTACATTTTTGTATATGAGTGATACTGATACGTAATTTTCTTTTCTTATAATGTCCTTGTAAGATTTTGGTACCATTTTTATGAATGAATTAGGGATTGTGCCCTCCAATATTTTATGAAAGACTTTGGAGATACTGGTATTATTTCTTGCTTAAATGTTCAATGTAGTTTGCTAATGGAGTCATCCAGGAATGGCCCTTTCTTAGTGGGAATATTAGTTTCATAAGGCTGCTGAAACAAAGTACCACAACCCCGGTGGCTTAAAGCAACACAAATGTATTGTCTCATGCTTCTGGAGGCTAGAAGCCTAAGGTGTTGGCAGAGCCTGCTCCCTCCACAACCTCTTTAGGAGGTGATCCTTGTCTCTTTCAATTTCTTGTAGCCCCAGACATCCCTTAGCTTGTGGCAATGTAACTCCAGTCTCCACCTCCATCTTCCCATAGTGGGCTTCCTGTGTGTCTTTGTCTTTGTGTCCAAATTTCCCTCTTCTTATAAGCACACAAGTTATATTGGATGAAGGGCCCATCCTACTACAGTATATCCTCATCTTATCTTAGCTAATTACATCTGCAATGACACTATTTCTAAATGAGGTCACATTCTGAAATACCAGGGGTTAGGACCTCAACATATCTTTTTTGGGGAAAAACAATTCAATCCATAACATTGGATATTTTAGTTTATACAACTAAACACACAGATCATAATTAGTCAGTAAAATAAGTTTCAACAATTGTACACATTTGTACATCTATCATACAAAACAAGACAGTACATTTCTATCACCCCAGGAAGTTACTTTATGCTGCCATTTGTCCATCCTCCCCATCTCCATATGTTATTCACCATTCTTAGATTTAATATAAATGGAAAGGCATAGCATGTATTATTATGGTATGGCTTCTTTCCTAAACATAGTACTAATATATATTATTGATTACATCAGTAGTTTTTGTTGTTTTGTTTTGTTTTAGTAGATAAATAATATTCCATTGCCTAAATATACCATCTTCCCCCCTTACCCTATTATTGTGTTAATAGACTTTTGCTTGCTTACAAGTTAGGATAATTATGACTAATTCTGCCATAAACATTGTTAGATAGTTCTTCTTTCTTTTTGATATAAAGTTTATAAACATTAATACTAGTTGTTAATATTTTTATTCAATTCTATCTATTTACTTATTTTTTGTCTGTGTGTTCTAATAATCACTAAGAGAATTAAAATCTCTATTTTTGTGGATTTCTTTGTTAAGTTTATTTTTTTAAGCAATCTCTACATCCAACATGGGGCTCAAACTCACAACCACGAGATCAAGAGCTACATGCTCTACTGACTGAGCCAGCCAGGTGCCCTGTGTTTTCTTTAGTTCTTTTAACTTTTTTTTCTGTACTCTTTTTTTTTTTTTTTTAATGAGAGAGCAGAGGGGGAGGGGCAAAGCGAGAGGGAGAAAGGGAGCATCTTAAGAAGGCTCCATCCCCAGTGTGGAGGCCTATGTTGGGCTGGATCTCACAACCCTGAGATCATGACCTGAGCTGAAACCAAGAGTCAGAAGCTTAACCAATTGAGTCACCCAGGCGACCCTGTTTTATGTGCTTTGAGTTTGTTTTTTTTCATTAAATTTTAGTTAGTTAACATACAAGTGCAATATTGGTTTCTGTAGTAGAATTCGGTGATTGATCATTTATATACAACACCCAGTGCTCATCACAAGTGCCCTCCTTAATACCCTTCCCCCATCCAGCCCATCCCCCACCCACCTTCCTCTATCAATCCTCAATTTGTTCTCTATCATTAAGAGTCCCTTATGGTTTGTTTCCATCTCTCCTTTTTTTCTTTCCCCCTTCCTATATGTTTATCTGTTTTCTTTCTTAAATTCCACATATGAGTGAGATCATATGGCATCTGTCTTTCTTTGGCTTATTTCACTTAGCATAATACACTCTAGTTCCACCCTCATCATTGCAAATGGCAAGATTTCACTCTTTTTGATGGGTGAGTAATATTCCATTATATAATATATAATATATTCCATTATATACATACACACACACACACACACACACCACCTCTTCTTTATCCATTCATAAGTCAATGGACATCATTTGGGCTCTCTCCATAGTTCACCTATTGTTGGTAATGCTGTTATAAACATCAGGGTGGGGGCGCCTGGGTGGCTCAGTCGTTAAGCATCTGCCTTCGGCTCAGGTCATGATCTCAGGGTCCTGGGATCGAGCCCCGCATTGGGCTCCCCGCTCCGCGGGAAGCCTGCTTCTCCTTCTCCCCCTCCCCCTGCTTGTGTTCCCTCTCTCGCTGTGTCTCTCTCTGTCAAATAATGAATGAAATCTTTAAAAAAAAAAAATCAGGGTGTATGTGCCCCTTCAAATCTATATTGTTGTATCCCTGAGTAAATACCTAGTAGTACAGTTGCTGGAGGTTAGGGTAGTTCTATTTTTAACTCTTTGAGGAACTTCCATACTGTTTTCCAGAGTGGCTGTACCATTTTGCATTCCCACCAACAGTGGGAATTTCTCTACACCCTCACCAACACCTGTTGTTTCTTGTATTGTTAATTTTAGCCATTCTGACAGGTGTGAGGTGGTATCTCATCATGGTTTTGATTTGTATTTCCCTGATGATGAGTGACGTTGAGCATCTTTTCATGTGCCTGTTGGCCAGCTCTATATCTTCTTTGGAAAAATGTCTATTCATGTCTTCTGCCCATTTCTTAACTGGGTTACTTGTTTGTTGGCTGTTGAGTTTGATGAGTTCTTTATAGATTTTGGATACTAACCCTTTATCAGACATGTCATTGGCAAATATCTTCTCCCATTGCATAGGCTGCCTTTTATTTTTGTTGATTGCTTCCTGTACTGTGCGGAGGCTTTTTATCTTGATGAAGTCCTAATAGTTCATTTTTGCTTTTGTTTCCCTTGCCTCCAGAGATGTGTCTAGCAAGAATGTGCTGCAGCCAAGGTCAAAGAGGTTGTTGCCTGTGTTCTCCTCTAGGATTTTGATAGATTCCTGCTTCACATTTAGGTCTTTCATCCATTTTGATTTTATTTTTGTGTATGATGTAAGAAAGTGGTCCAGTTTCTTCTGCATGTTGCTGTTCCCAACACCATTTGTTGAAGAGACTGTCTTCATTGGATATTCTTTCCTGCTTTGTTGAAGATTAGTTGACCATAGAGTTGAGGGTCCATTCCTGGGTTCTCTATTTTGTTCCATTGATCTATGTGTCTGTTTTTGTGCCAGTACCATGCTGTCTTGATGACTACAGCTTTGTAAAATATCTTGAAATCTGGAACTGTGATGCCTCCAGTTTTGTTTTTCTTTTTCAGAATTGCTTTGGCTACTCAGGGTCTTTTGTGGTTCCATACAAATTTTAGGATTGTTTGTTCTAGCTCTGTAAAAATTGCTGCTAGTAGTTTGATAGGAATTGCTGTTTTATGTACTTTGAAGCATTGTGATTAGGTATATGAACACTTAGGAGTCTTAGTAAAGAACTGATTATTTAGGGGTGCCTGGGTGGCTCAGTGGTTAAGCAACTGCCTTCGGCTTAGGTCATGATCTCAGGGTCCTGGGATCGAGCCCCACATCAGGCTCCCTGCTCATTGGGAAGCCTGCTTCTCTCTTTCCCACTCTCCCTGCTTGTGTTCCCTCTCTCGCTGTCTCTCTGTCAAATAAATAAATAAAATCTTTAAAAAAAAAGAACTGATTATTTAATCATTATAAAATGATCTTTTCTGGTCATATTTCTTTTTTTTTGAAGACTACTTTGATATAAATACAAGCAATTCGTCTTTCATAAGTATATCATTTTTGAGGGCATATCTTTTGCATCATCTTAGTTTATTTGTTGGTGTCCTTAAATTTAGTGTCTCTCCTGTAACCCATCTTTTCATGCTTCCTATTTGCCCATTCCAGTCTTTTTTTGTTTGTTGTTTGTTTTGTTTTGTTTTGTTCTTCTTTCCATATTCTTTTGGATTAATCAAGTATTTTTTTTATTATTCCACTTAAATTTCTCTATTACCTTTATAACTGTATCTCTGTATTATTTTTAGTGATTTTTCTGCAAATTGCACTCTGAATCCTAACCTACCACAGTATTGTAATGTAAGAATATTATAACACCAAATGTTTGATATAAGAAATTTATTGCAGTGTTATATTTCCCTTTCACAACCTTTCATTATTTATGTTGCTGCTGCAATTTATTTTGTTTCTCTACATGTTGTATACCCTATATGCTTTGTTATACATTTGCTTTATATAGGCAGTTGAGTTTTCAAAAGAAAATTAGGAAAGGAATATTTTATTACTATTTAGTGATCTTCCTTTTTTATAAATTAAATTTTCCATCTGGTGTCATTTTCTTCCATCTGAAGGACATCCTTTGGTATTTTTTTTTTTTGTAATGTGCATATGTTGCTGACAATTTCCCTCAGCTTTCATTAATCTGAAATTATGTTTTATTTCATATTCATTTTTTGAACCATATTTTGTTTTCATGGTAAATAATCCTACACTGATAGGTTCTATTTATTCTGCATGTTAAATATGTCATTCCATTTTCTTATGTTCTGCATTATTTCTGATGAGAGGCCTACAATAATTCTATTCTTGGTTTCCCTGGATTTAATTTGTCCCTTTCTTCTGGATACTCTTACAATTTATTTCTTCATCTTTTACTTTTAACAATTTGACTATAGTCTATGGAGCTGGATTTTTTGTTTGTTTGTTTTTTGTTTTTGTTTTTAATTTGTCTTCCTATGAATTATCCAGCTCCTTTGTTCTTTGGGTTGGTGTTTTTATCAAATGTGAAAGATTTTAGCCAATATTTATTAAAATATATTTCCTGCATCATTCTTTCTCTTCCCACTTTCTGGGACACTAATCATACAAATGGATAATTATACAATTATATAAATATATAATATTACCTCACAAGGCATTGATTGAGACTCAGTTTTAATAATTTTTATCTCTCTATGCTTCAATTTGTGTGATTTTTTAAATCTATCCTCAGGTTTATTTTTTCTTCATTCTTTCCAATCTCCCGTCAATCTCATACAATAATTTTTATTTCATATATTGTATTTTTCAGTTTAGTAATTTCCATTTGGATCTTTTTTGTGTTTTTCAAGTGTATCCTGACAATCCTCATCTTTTTATCAATTTTACCCATCCTTTGCTCTAGGTTTTATAAAATATTTATCAAAAATATTTTAAAATGTTTATCTGTCAATTCCAACATTCAGGATGTTTGTAGGTCTTGGTTTCCCTGGGCTTTTTTTTTTACTATGGTTCACATATTTCTATTTCATTGCATATCTAGCAATTTTTTAATAATGTACAGGACCTTGTGGGTGATACCTTGTAGAGATTTTTGATTATGTTCTTGTTCTCTGAAGAATTTTGTTCTAAAAGGCATTAAATTACTGGCACATAGCCTTGAATTTGTAGATACTTGGTTTTATGCTTTATTAAATTGGGTCCTTGGTTTTGATCATAGTCCAAGAGAAAATCCCCTACTCCAGGGATGTAGTTTTTACTTCTAGAGTGTGGCCCTTCCAAGTTTTCAACAGAAAGCACAGTGTGCTTACCAGGCTTCTCTAACTTGGCAGGATTCAGACTCCAAATTCTGTCTCCTCTACAGCAGGCAGTTGCTAAAAAATCTGGTTAGTTCTTCCGGATTTCTCGGATTATTGCCCGGGCATGCATAACTTAAGGGCAAATCATAGATTCAGGGGACTTATATACACATTTTGGGGATGCCTCCTCTGTAACTTCTTCATATCTAGAATTTCCCCCTGTAATTTCTAACAGCACTTATACAGTTGCAAACATCTCCTCTCACTTCTATGGTGAATAAAACTGTGGTTTTCTGTTTAAGTTCTAGCTGCTTCATCTATGTGTGCTGTGAAATGCCCTCACAGGAAAAGCCATGTACATTCTATGTCTTATCCATTATGAGTTTCTTCTTTTAAAAGTTAAACAGAATACAGTTTCTGCCAGATTTTGATACCTTCAAAGAGTTGTCTTTATATTTTGGCCAGAGTTTATAATTACTATTTGTGGGAGGATTAGTCCAATTAAAGCTTTTCCTCCATTACCAGAAACAACCTCTGGGCCAGTGATTTAGTAACTTGCTCCTCTGAATCATAAAGATTCAAATAGGATATGTCATTTTTGGTAAGATGGTGTTCTCCTATCTCCATTTATATTTGTGTATCTTTAATCTATTTTGCATATTGAGCTTTCTCTTAATATTTTACTTGAAGAAAATATTCCACTATTTGGTAGTCATTATTTTTAGTCTTGGGATCAGTTCCCAGTTTGGGGAACAAAATTATTCTTAAAACTCTGATTTTTCTGATTGAGAATATTTACAAAGATCATATTATGACAGAACCTGTGGGAATGTTGCTCTACTCCTGGGTTATTCAGAAACGTTGCTGATCCTCAGTTGGTTCTAAATGCTCGAGCCTTATTATAACAACTTGGAGTTATCAAGGCTGATGCCAATGATGCATGATGGATCACAGTGTACTTAAGACTATGGAAGGACTCCAGGAGCCAATCTAAATTCTTAATATATGGACTCCAAAGCATCAGCTGTTTACATAAGACTTTTTTAATTTTTATTTTCTGGAATGATGTTGTTTGTACTCTGTCTTAATAATAATGGCCAATCTTTTTCTTGTGATTTAAAAATTCAAAACTAGGGGAGCCTGGGTGGTGTAGTTGGTTAAGCGTCTGACTCTTGGTTTCAACTCAGGTCGTGATCTCAGGGTTGTGAGATCAACCCCACATCTGGCTGTGTGCTCAGCACGGAGTCCGCTTAGGACTCTCTCTCTCTCCCTCTCCCTTTATCCCCCCCACTCTGTCTCTAAAATAAACAAATAAATTTAATAAATAAATTAATTAATAAAAATTAAAAAATTCAAATCTAGCTGTTGACTAACCATAACAAAATTCTTATCTTATCATAAGAAAATTGACATCAAACTAGAGCTGCTTGTCACAAGTTGTTTTACAGAGATTTGAGAAATGATACATAACATGTAGAATGTAAAAGAGTTAACTGATATGCATAGTTTATCAGGCCACAACTCAATTTTACATAGAGACATACAAAAAGAAATGATTGAAGGACCCCTTCATTTCCTAGGACTCCTAAAATAACTTTGGCCTTGGTCATGAAAAATATAGAGAGAGAATGCAGTGAAAATGTTTGGTTATTCATTTACAAACATAACTATGAGCTGCATTGCATAACTTATTTATATGTGTACAAGTACATGATATTTTGGTGAAATCATCTCATACCATCAGCAAAAGTCAGTGCCATGAAATAACATCCTATAATTGAGGTGGAGGCCGAGGCAAGAAGAAAACCCTCATGTAGAGAAACAGTTTCCTTTTTATAATCTTTTTACTATAATATTGACCAGTTTGCTATTAATTTTACATGCATTTCTAATATTATAGTAAACTTGTTATAGTCACTCAACAACGAATATTGAGGCAATAAATTCACAGGCACTATTAAAAAAAATAAAAGGAATAAGAAACAATCCTGAGCTTGTGGAGTTGATAGGATCTTAACGAGATGTACCGTAATAGAAGCTGATGAATGTGCATCATGTTATGGAAACATTAAGTCTTCATGGATAATGCACTTCACAATATTTTTGTTGGGTGGTATATTAAACATAAAAAAATTACAGAGAACCACATATTGCCAACACACTTTACCTATGGTTTAGCTATTAGAAATTCCAATATTTTGAGTTAAAAATTTTAACAAATACAATATTAAAGTAAACTTGAATTCCCTTTTGTACTCCCTCTCCCTCCCTTCCCTGAAGATAATTAGTATAGGAAAGTTGTCGTCGTCCTTTTTTCCATGTTTTTGAAACTGACTACACATGTTTATATCTGGGAACAACATGTACCATCGCCCGGGATTTCAAAAAACTTCCACAACTTATTCTATCTCTCAACATTATCCTCGGGAAATTAATCTGATACACAGAGTCTACTTCATTCATTTGCATTGCTGAAAAGCATTTAGTTGTATGAATGATACCACCATTTGCTAATAACTTTTGCAGTTGCTTTCAGTTTTATGCTATTAGAAACTAGGCTATTATGACCATTCTTGTATATGTTTCCTTCTCTACAGTTCTGAGAGGAAAACTGTCTCTACAGTATTTATGTAAATGTGGAATTGCTGTGTTTTAAGGGATGCAAATTCTCAACTTTACCAGAATTGGAAAACAAGTTTCCAAATTTGTTGTAACAACTTTCATTCCCACTGAGTGAATATGAAACCGTGTTTTTTTCTACATTTAACAGTATTTGGTATTGTTAGACTTTTAAATCTATTGGGTATTACACTGCTTAATCTGAGTTTCCTATTTACTAATGAGGTCTTTTGATATGTTTATTAATCATTTAGGATTCTTCTACTGTAAATTGCTGATTTATATTCTTTGCCCATTTTCAAATAAATTATGTGGGTGTTTCTTTTTGATTTATATGATTAGGTTTTTTCTTATACTTCTCTTAAGTCTCTCTCAATATTAGGAGTTAACAATTGATAGCACATGTGGAGAAAATTGTGCTCAAAACAATTTTCTGTGAAACATGAGTAGGTTGTCAAAATCCCACCTATACTTCACCAATTTAAGGTGAAATTGCACACACATAACACACATGCACGCACCTTACTTCACATCTTAGAATGTAGGCATCACTACAGAAATAGGAAATTGATTCATTTATACAAGCTGTAATACACAACAGATCTAGAGAGGAAACAAATACATCTGGATTTTCCATGTGAAAGAAACAGACTAATCTTGGACAACACTAGAGAAAAGAGACTTCAGGTGATGGTTCTCTAGCCTAAGGGTATACAAACCCAGACAGGAATTTGAAATAATCACTTTTGTCTTTGTTGTCCATCCATCTCTTTCTCTGCTCCTCTGCAGTTTGAAGTCATCTGACATCTCATCTTTCCTGCTTTTCATTGGCTCAGCTCTCTTAGCGCCCCATGCCAGTGAGCACTGAGTTATAGTGTTGTTAGATATCCAGAGAAAAACAATGTGATTCACACTAATGTGAGAATTACTGATTAGATTCTAAAATTGCTGATATTTTATAAAGGACACCAATGACTGGTAAAATTTAAAAGAAAGACAGGATATGTGTTAAACAAAATAGTGCTAGGCACTAAGCTAGTGTCATGTGACTTAATTTTCAATGTCCTGAGTACTTGTGAAAGAGATACAAATATACATACCCTTTCCATAATAGAGAAGCAAATTCAGAACATACATAGTAGGAGGTTGGCCGTGGAAGTCTGTCTTCCACCCTTCAATTATGTTGGAAGGATGGACTATGTAAAAGACCTCTCTCTTACCCTAGTGCATGTTTGTGTCATAGCAAAGGAAACTGACCTAGTTTAGGGAGGTTAGAAAAGCCTTACTTGGATGTAATGTCTGAGTCCAGATACAAAAGATGAGTAGAGATTAATAGATGGAGGGGAGTTTAGGGAGATAGGAAGAAGGAGATCTTTCCAGGGGTGGAAATAGCATGTGTAAAAGCCCTGAACCCCAGGGATCTGGTGTGTTCGAGAAGCTGAATGAAGACCCATGTGCTACAACCACCAGGAACAAAAGGAGATTTGGTGAAAATTGCCATTGGAGGAATAGTCAGGGGGCAATTCACCCAGGGCCCTGCAGGCTATATTAAGAATCTTGGTCTTTATCATAAGATCAAAAGGAAGCCATTTAAAGGTTCTAATGATGGAAGTAACATAAAGGTATACTTTGAAAAGATCACTTCAGCCATATTGTAGAATAAGTTTAAGGGGTTTGGGTGAACCAGGATTGTTCCAGGATTTGGATGAACCAGGATGAACCAGGACCAATAGTATCAAGGTGGAAAGAGGAGGAATAGAGAAGGTCCAAAATTCAAGAGATTTTCCAAGGGTGAAATCAACAGCATTTGATGATAAACTTAGCATAGAAAGTAAAAAAAAAAAAAAGAAGAAGAAGAAGAAGAAGAAGAAGCTGTCAAAAATAGCCTTCATATTTACAGCTTATGAAACTAAATTGATGGAGGTGCCATTAACTGTGGGAGAAACACCAGAAAATGACCAGGTTTGGAAGGGATGCCTGCAAATCCTATGAACATGCTGAATTTAACTTTACTTGGAAAAAACTAACTGGAAAATATATTGTTCTGGAGTTCCAAAAGAGAGCTATTTAAAGATTCTAAATATCTTGTACTATGTTTTCCTTCTTTACTCATCAAAATTTTATTGAGAGAAATGAAGGCCTAAATAAAAATATCTATGGGATGTGCCCATTAAGTAATTCATGCTAAATCTTATACTAATTAAATTTGGAAAAGTATAAAGGTTGAATAACATAGTTTTAAAATACAATAATTGCCTGCATTAAAAAAAAAAAATCCTGATGAATAGATATGGTCTGACTCCAAAGTGAATCTTCCCTCCAGTACCAGTCTGAACCAGCTGTCAAGTCAGAAATGCAACCTGTTGTCATTATGTTATATGTTTGACCTAGAAATAATTTAAGAAGAGTAAATTTGCTGCCAGACCACACTTCATGCATTCCTAATGTGCAGCAAAACTATGCATCTTCAGCCTGGCTAAGATTCCTATTTAGCACAATCTCAAAGAACTTTTCAAATGTAGACAAGTATAAAAAATGAGCATGTGGAGAAAAATCAGAAAGTGCCTGAGAACTGATCATTATGAGAGCTATTCAATTTATTCTTTTAATAATATCTAAGAGGCTAAATGCGCTCTATAACTGGAGAACTTAAACTCTATATCTGAGCCAAGGGCTTCATCACTGATAGGAATTTTGATCAAGTAATCTGATTTGGGGAATTTAATCTATATCAATTAACAACAACAAAATACATTGTTGCTACATTCTTGCACAAATATCCCTAGTATACAAGTACATATACACATATATCTACAGGTACACACACACACACACGCATATGTATAGGGATATATCTACAAGAATGCTTATAGCAACGTTGTAAGGACAAGAATGTGCCAGCAACATAAATTGTCACCAAGAAGAGAATGGTTGCATGAATTATGATAAAGCCAGGCATGTCTGTGTGTATTTACCTGGAGAGATAAAATAATGTAAATTAAGTAAAAAGGAAGTTGGTTTATATAATACAAACTCATTTTGGTAAATAAACAACATGTATATATTCACAAATGTTTAATACAAATATAAATGTGTTCAAGGATAACTATTTTATTAAATGAGTTGGGCTTAGTAAGATTCAAGCATGAAAAAAAATGTATTCTTTCTCAGCACTCCCTGTTGAATTCTCTATGTTGACATTTTCTTTCCCAGAACTCTGTGGAATTTCAAGCAAATCTCATAGTTCTTACAATCCTTCTAATATAATTTTTAGAAGTTCTCCGACAATGAATATTCCTACAAGTCAATGGGGGAAAAAACAAAACCAACAGAAAAGCAATAGAAATGGCAAAGTTCTTTCTAAACATACATTCTACAAAAGAGTATAACAGGGGCGCCTGGGTGGCTCAGTCGGTTAAGCGTCTGCCTTCAGCTCAGGTCATGATCCCAGGGTCCTGGGATCGAGCCCCGCATCGGGCTCCCTGCTCCACGGGAAGCCTGCTTCTCCCTCTCCCTCTGCCCCTGCTTGTGTTCCCTCTCTCGCTGTGTCTCTCTCTGTCAAATAAATAAATAAAATCTTTAAAAAAAAAGAGTATAACAAAATGGTCAATAAACATATCTAGTGATATTGAACATATCTGTACCCCATGACCCAGCTATTCTTAGGTTTATACCTATCAAAAGTGTGTACATATGTTCACCCGAGGACATACACTCAAATGATCACAGCAGCACTTTCTGCTCTAGTCAAAAGCTAGAAACTATCCAAATACCCATCAACAGTAGAATAGATTTTTTAAAAAGTTAACCGGAACATAGTTTATGAACAGACAACTTTTGTAGGAAAGTCAGAGAGATTCTTCAAATGAGGATTGTGTTTATCTCTTCTATCTTTCTTACTACCTCCTGCATCCCCCACTGTCCCTCCAGCCAGACAGATATCTACACAAACTTTAAAAATAACTAAAATATTATCTACCCCACTAAATATTTCCTGATGCAGCAAAAATCTTCTCATTACCTGAATTCCCATTATGTTTTATTGGGTCCGCTCTTTAGGAAGTTGGGATTTAAAGGGGCTACAAAATAGCAATTCTTTGTTCTCTGTTGTCTGAGTTAAAATCCACCCAAGGACAGAACGATAGCATATTCATTTCTGATAACTACTAGAATGGCAGTTGAGGCCTTAGCAACAGTGGGCTTCCTAATACTGAAGCCAGAATTATACTGATTTATCAACTCAGTTACAGAAAGTATTGAACAAAAGCAGGTCTCTGAAGAACATGGACTTTCTGTATATTTCTTGGAAGCAACTGACTTCTAAGGAAAGAGAGAGAGAGACTGAGATAGTCATGTCCAATTTCTTTTCCAAACTCACAAACCTAGTAACTCATTCTTCCCCCCTAGGGAGGAGCACAGAGGGAAGCAATAATTAACAGTGTTGAGGGAAAATCCTACCTCACAGAAATCAGAATCATGGGGAATAAACATTTTCCTAACAGTAATTTGTCATATTTTAGGTGTAGAATTATCAGTAATCTGTTTATCTTAATTCTGGATTATAAACTGAATAAAGAATGAGCCTACGCAAGTTTTTGTTATTCTTGATACCATAGTAGGGTTTTGCTGTTAATAGACAATAAGTAGTATATTTAATTTATATATAATTGTGTTTGTGTTCTCCATTGGGAATATGAGAATCAGAATTTGGGAAACAATCAAAATTTAAAGAGATTATTTTTATTTTTTTTTTAAATATTTATTTATTTATTTGGGGGGACAGAAGGAAAGGGAGAGAGAATCGTAAGCAGAGTCCACACTGAGCTCAGAGACTGCCACGGGGTTCAATCCCACAACCTTGAGATCACGCCTGAGCCAAAACCAAGAGTCGGGATGCTTAATCAACTCTGTCGCCCAGGCGCCCCAAATTTAAAGAAATTATTAATAAAAAATTTGGAGCTGGTTTCAAAGATTGTTACACAGAAAGTGTTTACCGAAAGATCACTAAATTTAAAAAAAAAATTTTAGAGCAACCATAAATGACACTGCTACCTCATCTAACATTTTTTTTTAAATTATGAAAACATCAAATACTTGACAAAATTAAGAAAATAGAATTTTCCACAATGGGTTATTTTTAACAAAAGAGAGTCTGTTTAAAATGGATTTCTTCTGGAACTTGTCTATATATTTTACAAAAATGAATCATCATGGTCATAGTCTGCCTTTAAAAATACTTATTTATTATATTTTCTAATTTTGCACCAATAGTTTAAAAATAATTATAATAGCTACCCAAGCAGTTACACCATAAGTTGCTAAAACACTCTCCAATCACTGAACATTAAATTGTATTCAAGTCTTTTTATTTTAGGGAATACTTCAATAACAACATCTTTCAATTTTGGAGAATTTTATCCTAAATATAATTTCCCATTAGTGGGTTTGGTCAGTCAAAAAGAGTGAAAAAGCATTCCTTTAGCTTGTTTGAGCCATTGGTAAATGTGGTCTCTGATGGTGTAGTCAAACAAATAACCTAGCAGGAACAATATTCTAATATCAACTGACCCACCAGGATTGTGAGTTCAGAGAGTTTAGTCTTTTTTTATTCTGGCTCAGAATGTCTGGCATGTAAGAGCTGAGAGCATTGCCCTCACAAATAATAATGCTAAGTCACAAATACCGTCTCACTTCAGTAATTAGTTTATCTGTTCCAATATATTAATCAAAACTAAAACAAAAACACACAACTCTAAAACCAATTCAATATTAAATCTTCCCCTTCCCCAACTCGAAGACTGCTCCAAACTAGAAATTTGAAATGGAACAGGGGGGTGTTTGCAATTTCTTCTCTGTCTCATTTTATTTTTTCTCCTTTCCACTCCCTCCAGGTCCTAGTTGTTTCTGACCCCTCCAAGATCAGAGTTTGGAGAGGAAGTGTGCTAGATAGAGAGGTTGAGCTCTTGATTGATCAGGTACTATTTCCATAGGCTTTGTTCTCTCTAGACCTGGCCAATATTTACATATAATTCATTGTCTTGAAGTGTAATTTCCTGGGCTCTTGGTAGGACCTATCACTGGGTAATTCTCTCATGCAGATCTTTTGACTCTGGAAGATGCATTTGTATTCCTAATGGTCACTTGTGAATCCTCCCTCAGATCTTCATAAACTGATTTTCACATTGATCTCCCTGCTTCTGATATTCTATTGTCCTTCTAGGGTCCACATCAGTTCCAAGGAAAACACTCACAGAGTCTTTCTCCTGACAAAGTCTTGGAGAAGAGGACAATCCTAACATAGCCCCCTATATCCTGTACACACACTTCCTGCTTTACCTTCCTCTGGAGTAAGTCTGGCCCCAGATACCTGGGCTTTCCAGTAGCAGAGAACACATTTCAAGCTCTTTAAGTCTTCCCAAGGAAGACCCCATCATTAGGCTTGAGGTGTTTCAGATAGGAACCCCCACCTCCTGCCCAGTTCTAAAACATTTATTTTAAAAGCTCCATACAAGAAATTTGTCTTACTTTGATAACTGATATTTTATTGGCACCTCAGTCCAAACTGGGGGACGAATAGTTCTGTCCTATGTTATAATCTCTGTTACAGCTTTCAAATTTATGAGGATTTTGGTGGAAGTGTGTATTTCATTGGCCATTACATACAATCCCAGACATGCATGCAATAACCTCTATGTACCAAGAACTACATATGGGAGGTAACAAGGATACCAACATGATTAATACTGGATCCCTATCTCATTGTTACTTTCATAATTAAGGTAAAACAAATATCAAAATAATAATCTAGCTGTGAAGTAAATATTCCAACACCATTTAGCACTGGCTTTTTAAAATTCTAACATATTTAATAACTTCTACCTGGAAAATACAGCAAAGAAGCACCAGCATAATTTTGTTCTTTTTCTGCTTCATTGGATACCTACTTCCATGTCCTGATCCTCATTTTCTAGGGTTAATGACCAAAGAAAATAAGTTTCCTTTATAAACCCTCTATCTATGAAGCTCTCTTTTTACTTTCTATGAATTTGAACTCAGTATTATTTCAAATACATGAAAAACTGGTTGGCATGTTTCAGAGGTTTCAAATGACCCAGCTTATACCAAATAAGAGATCTTATCAGAAACCCCAAAGGATTTTCTGGAACATGGAACAACATGCTTCCAGAAGACTGTATAGAGTCACATAAAAAAAATCGGGGATATTTGGGTTACAGTAAAACTGACTAATTCTTTCAGTTCTGTGACTTTGACTAGTTTACTAAACTTCCTGAATTACAGTTTCCTCATCCTTAAAAAGATGATGTTGCAGCCCACTTTAGGAAATTGTTTAATGGATGAAGAGATAACGTATACATGATGCTTGGCATCAAATAATACTTCTTATCCACTTATCTGATAGTGTTCCTATGTTAAAATATACTTTTCTAAATACTTAAAGTTTGTTTCCAGTTGAAAAACACTTTGAGTCTTAAAAATTACTTTGGTATTGTGATTGTATTTTAAAATACTAAATAAAGTAGTTAATGGATACCCAAATGTTTCACAAACACTGGAGTACTAAGGCCTGGTACTCCTGGGCAGGAAGGAGATGGCACAAAGGGAACAGTTCTTACCTTCTGCACTTTCATGAATTTACTGCAAATAATAAAAGCATCACTTGGGGTTGGTCATTTTATCAGGATCTGTGCTATAAAAGAAAAAATAAATGTATAACTTAGATTGGAAAAAGATTCAATTCACTCTCAAACGATTAAGAAAAGCACACCTCTTTTTTTTTTTTTTTCTTTTTGACAAGTTGATGGTGGGCGGCGGGGAGGGGAGGTGGAAAATGGCCCTACTTAAGAAAAGTAAGCAAAGTATTGGCAGGCAGTGACTTTAAATTGCACATTAAACTAATCCAGGGCTATGCCTTAATAAAGGCTAGGGTTGGGAATTCTTATGGATTTTCTAGCTCATTGCCAGGACAACATCGAAAGGCAATAAATGTTCTATTACTTACACAAGCTGCTAGTTTTCAGAAAATTAGTCACCAGTGACCTTTTACCCTTTGTCTTGCTCCCCTTCTCAGTAACTGTACCTGATCTGAATCAAATGCAGACCAATCTACAGAGAAGTTTCTTTGCTAACCTGCTGTGAGTCTAAATAACTGGGTATTGGTATAAACAATAAAATTGACCTATTAAGAAAAAATATCATTCTATGCATTTATTTTTCTTGAAACAAAAGCTACATTCCCAAATTATTGTTTTAAGTGAAATAAATTAAATAACCTTTCAAACTAGTAAATCTCAGTCCAAACAAGTTGAATATGAAAATGACGTTCAGCTACAAGTTCTTGATTTTTATGCACTTAGCCAATAATATAAGATTTTTTGCAATTGTTTATTAGCACGTGCCTAGCAGGACTATGGGTATGTGAGCAATGGGGTGGGGGGAACCAGGAGGTGGAGGAGGCTGGAGTCTCAGGGTTGATAGTAGAAGGGGGCAGAAAAGGAGAGAAGTTATGTGATTTGGGGGCACCAGTCCTTATATTGAATTATATTGATTAGTTTTCCAGTTAGCTGGGAGACCTCCTTCTGACCCTATTTTCAGGGTCACTAGATCATAATACAATCTCACGAAGAGACTAGTATCCCTCCCCATATTGCTTTCTGAGGAAAGTATGGACCTGAAAATCGCCCTTTTAAAGCTTTCTCTTTTTTCCTCCTTTTGCTGGACTCTACCTAATAAATGCATATATAAATTTCATATACAGTGTAATAACACATGGTGCAATGGACACAAGATAAGATATAAAAATGGCTCCAACCTTTTGCAAAAAAAAAAAGCTATTTTAGAAATTGAATTTTGTGAAACAGCATTCCATCTGAATCAGGAAAATAAAATGGTAATATCTGACAAACAGGTGGGCCTGCTATAAGATCTGGACCCCTTACTAGAGAAACCTTAAATTTGTGTTAAAGTATGGTTGAAGCAAACAGCAAACACTCAATATTAAAGTCATATAAGAGATATTTTGATTTATTTACGTACATTTACCAAAGCATGAAGGACTAGACCAAACATGAATGATTAAATGGTAGACTAAATAATTTTATGTTTCTATGAATATTTATGAACCAAAAAAGTGTCTGAGGTTTCTTCAAGATGATGGCATAATTTCAAGACTTTCTAAGTCTTAAAACATTTTATTTATATGAAACAGCCTGGAAAGTCTGTAGTTTAATAAGCCACTTACTGTAATTCACAAGAAACTAAAAAAGAGACATTTTGACATCATGTGGGCAAAGTAAATTCATACTTTTTACATTTTAAGTTATTGTACTGACACTGGACTATCATACTAACAATCAGTAGTATGATGTCATTTGACATGCAGTTATAGGTATTAGGTAGGGCCTGTTAATGCTTTAGAATCTGTTTCCTTATTTGATATGCCTCTATGTCTTCACATCTTATTTGACTAGAGAAAACTGTCCCATCTTTGAACACTGACTTGTCTATAATGCGGTAACCCAAACTTTTGACACTGTGCTGAACTAGTGGGTCACTGAACCCCACTTCTCCTCCCTCAGTCTCTATATGCACACTTAATATTTTGTTACTAATATAATTTTCTCTTCCTCTAGAGAAATCCTGGCCTACTGATATCACTTCATAAATCAAAACCTTCGGTTGACTCACCAGACTTGACATATATCATCTTGAAGATGCTATGGAACGAAATTCTTTTTATTGATTTGGGTCTGCCTATAATGTATGAATATTAATAAAGTATGTGAGGTGGAGATGTTGGAGAGGATAAATCATAGTATTGCTAGAACCACAAAAACACAGTATTTTTAAATAATTCTCACCAACGAATAAGCAAGATTCAACAAATTATGCCCAAGTCCTTAAAAAATATCCCAGAGCATACCTATTTCCCATGCATATGTTTGTTCCCATTGTCTCAACCTGTCAGAAATATCAAGGAACAGAGAGAATGAGCTATTTATTTCTTAAAATTTCTTTCATGTCACTGCCCCTGATACTTTTATACCCAAAGTGCCCACGTATTTCCATCAACACATTTTTTCTCCATCAAATATGCCAATGAGCCTAGATTCCCTAGGTTCAGGTGAAAGTAGCCCACTAGCTGGGACTTTGATGTACTGCTCAGCAGAGCAAATGTGAAGCCCCGACCCGGGGAACTGGCCTTGCTGCTGTTGATAGTTATGTGCTCATGATGATATGTTGAAACTAGCCCAAGGGTTGGTTGAGATTTTTGTGGAGAATAAAGGGAGAGCTATGGAGAGAGAAATAGATCTTAGCAGAATTCTTTTTAGCCCCATTTCTCATTGAAATCCTACAGTGTCTTGTTTTACATATATTACTTTTGTTATAGGTAATTTATTTTTTTTTAAGAGTTTGGTTGTTGTTTTTTTTTTTAATTTTTATTTATTTTTTGACAGAGAGAGACAGCGAGAGAGGGAACACAAGCAGGGGGAGTGGGAGAGGAAGAAGCAGGCTTCCCTGCTGAGCAAGGAGCCCGATGCGGGGCTCAATCCCAGGACCCTGGGATCATGACCTGAGCCGAAGGCAGACGCTAAACGGCTGAGCCACCCAGGTGCCCCTGTTACAGGTAAGTTATAAAAGAGATCGTAGCCCAGGTAGTGCATTTGCAGATATCATTGAAACCTTAGTTTGATATTTATATTTTGGGCCATGTACAGACATTTGTTTTTGGAAGAAAATTATATGCCTGCCATCCATCCATGATACTATGTTAATTATAGCACAATCTGTGCAATCTTATAGGATTCCTTTTCTATTTTTAGATTATATTTTAGTTGTAATATAATCATAATCAAGAATAAACAGAAATAATCTTGGCTGACTGTCCCAAATAGTTTATTCTTTTTTTAAAGGTATTATTTATTTATTTGGGAGAGAGAGAGAGAGAGAGAGAAGCACAAGTGGGGTGAGGGGCGGAGGGAAAAGCAGACTCCCCGCTGAGCAGGGAGCCTGATGTAGGGCTTAATCCCAGGACCCTGAGATTATGACCTGAGCCGAAGGAAGACACCCAGACGCCCCGACCAAATAGTTTATTCTTTACTCAGACTAGTGGTGATTTAAACTCTCCTTATTTTGGGTGGATTAAATAATAAAACTGGTACTTGTTAAATAGCTTATTTTATTAATAAAGAAAACTAATAAGACAAACTGCCATCATTTTCTGATGTTTTGGTCAATATTGTGCTGAAATTACCTTATAATCATCATCAGATGCTTTTAGAAGTCCAATTTAGCAGTGTATAAATTAACAGGTAAGCATCTCAGTGTTGTCAGTCCTCTATTGAACTTCCTCTACTCTCCTTTATGGTTTGACTGGAATGGTTGCTGTGAGTATGGCAGAAATCATTTTTCTTTAGTATATACATCACAACTTGAAATGAAAACCTTAACTAGCCAATTTTTACATAGAACACTAAGAAATTTTATAGGTTATATCTGTTAACTTAAACATGAAAAAGCCCATATACTTCTCACCTATAATTAACTTTACCAAGCAGGATAGTTTTTAAAAAAAAATAAAATCTAGAAAAAAACATTAATTTGAACAGCTTGAAGAAATTGTTATTTGATTGATTTTATCTGATCAGCAGTCATTTCTTAAGCAGCTATATGTTTGATGCCATACAAAATGAGAACACCAGAGGTGAAAAAGACACTAAACTTTCTGTTAAAGAGCATAAAATGATATGCTTGTTTGGCATATGAGTAGCCAAGAATGCAGTATGTTTAGGAACAATAGAAATTTCCCATGGAATGGTGACAAATTCATTCATATTGCAAACCATATTTCACCAAGCATCTGTCCAGTTTGGCTGCAAGGAACTGTTCTTGGGGTGCCTGGGTGGCTCAGTGAAGCATCAGACACTTGATTTCAGCTCAGATCATGATTCAGGGTCTTGAGATTGAGCCCTGCCATCAGCTGGGAGTCTCTTTGGGATTCTCTTTCTCTCCCTCTCCTTCTGCCTTTCCCGCCTCCCGCTCACTCTCTCTCAAATAGTAAATAAGTAAATCTTTAAGGAACAGACAATTCTAGCTACTTGAGGTAGAAAACAATTTAGTACAGGAAACGGGTGCTCCTACAATGCTAGAGGAGTAGAGTTTTGACAGAGTCTCCAGGAAAGACTCCTGAAACACCATCACCACTTTGGCCAGCCTGGGATCCGCACCCTACACTCTGCGGGGCCGTGGGGGCATGGGGAGCCTTCAGGGAACTGCTGTGTCCAAGAGGGCTGTGTCCACAGCTGCTGTCCAAGGCTCAGGAAGTACCTGCCAGCCCGCTACCAATGCCTCTTGACACCCACAGAGCTAATTCTTGGGCAAAAGTACCTACTATCTCCAAAATCATGCCTGTTAGCAAGACCAGCTGAGGCAGTGGAAATAGAGTCTTTCAATTCTGTCTTCAAAAATCTCATGCAAGTTCTAGCTTTAAATTGGTAGGATCTAATTTGCATCCTGAGCTTTATCTTTGAAGAAATCTAGTGAATAAAATGTTCACCTTCCAGGCTTTGAAATCTAGAAAAAAAGATAAGGATGACTGCTGCCTGCCAGCACACTACATCTGTTACAAACTGTGCCAATCCTAAAATTTTCTAAATTTTCTTCAAAATCTTTTAGTTAATTAAGACAGAAAAATACTCAATGCATGAATATCCATGAGACATAAATTTTTCTTGAACTTTGTACTTCCTTCCCAATGAATTACTATCTTTGGGCTTTCTTCTGGGCCATACACATATTTACCTCTTCCTGGAATACCTAACATCTGCCAGGCTTTGCTCCCTCCAGGAGGCTGTGGACACCCCATTGGGGGACCTGTGCCCACCTAGATCACAACACTTTACATTCTGTGAATAAATTGGCTTTTTACTTGTGTGTTTCCTCGACATGACTGTAAGCTCATTGAGAGCATGAAATGGGCTTTGTATTCAGAGTAACTAATTTATTGCCTGCTATGTATTGTGCACAAATGAATGAGTTCTCTCAAATATGACAATTTATTTTATTTTGTGTAAATATTATTTTTTTCATACTAGGCCATTCATGTATGTATTTATTCTTCAAGAACTGATTAACAATCTGCTATGCGTAATGCATGGCAGATTGTGTGTGGTCCTTGACATACTCTAACTATAAATTTAAACCTATCTCTATCCCTGGTTTTTAAATGGTATAAAAGAGTATTTATTTCTCTGTACTTTATGTATTTTAACCTTCCCAGGATGCTCTATAACAAATCCCTTAAAAATAATCTCTTCATTTGTTTGCAACATTTCTGCCTTTGTGAGAGAAAAGAACCAGTAAAAGGTATTCTGATGAAAAAGTAGAACACAGAGAAAATAGAAAACATATTTTAGTTCTAGTTCTCTTATTGATTTGCCGTGGGACCTTCAACAAATCACTTCACATAACCGTAGCACTATTTCTCGATTTCCAAAGTAAGTCTTAGTTTCCACTGCTTACCTAATATAAAACTCAAACTCTTGAAATATTAACAGAAAGGATAAAGAGAATAACAGACAGAAATTTTCTCTGAACTCATTAGAGAAATTGGCTGTATAAATCTAGACAGTATTGTAATTATACAGGACACAATGTGGTATAGTGTTTAAGGACGCCTCCTCAGACAGACAGACAAGTACTTAAGATTCTCTTCACCACAGGTGAGCTAGAGACTTGAGGCCGTGTACTTGACCTCTCAATACCTTAATTTCCTCATACTTAAAACTACTAAATACTAAAAACTAATTTCTACCTCTACATGTTATTTCAAGTTCTAAATATATAATTTTATGCTTCATTTTGATTGACTGCAAAAGTTGCATAAATGTAGGTTAAATGATGCACAAAACAGGCTCATATTTGCCTCAGGTTGAAGTAGGTAACCCACCTTAGTATGTAGCATTTGGATTCACAGAATCATGTAGCATTTTATAAAATATTCATTTTAGGAAAAATTAACGGAAGGCATGGATTCCCTCATCAGAACATTATCACAGCATTGCTGTTTTTCCTAAGAAAACAGTATCGGTCTTTTGCCTGGATTCCCTTTAGTACTATGAAAACTTTTCACACTTCATTCTCATAGCAACTTAGATTGTTGCAATAAGGTATGCATATGCTCTCCAAAATACGCTTGGCACATAAGCACTATCTAAATAACAGATTCATACTGAGATGCGGAAGCTTTACATAAAACTAGTGAATTAAATTTTATTACGTATCATCAATGTAGTTGAAAATAGCCAGGTGTAGTGGAGTCTTACACAGAAAACCAGAAGTAGAAGATACAAGGTAGTTCAGAGTTGACATTTTTGAAAGGATAGTGAAAGTAATTTATCCTAAGATCATTCCTTTATCATATTAGACATATTTATGAGTCTCGTTTTACAGATGGTATTAGTCTTTCCTCATTTCTTTTTGAATATTTTACATAAGTAGAATTTGCATGGTAGGTAAATTTAAGAATTCAAATTGACATCAGAGAGAAAGGTACTTGCTATAAAGTTTAAAGTTGAGCCTGTTTTTGTCATGTGTATATATACATTTGTGAAATAAGATCTGTTTATTAATACAAAGCAACCACAGACTTGCTTAAGAAAATAACTGTATGGTTAAAACAGAAAAGAATAATCATAACTGCTTGTTGGGGCACCTGGGTGGCTCAGTCGGTTAAGTGTCTGCCTTCAGCTCAGATCATGATCCCAGGGTCCTGGGATCGAGCCCTGCATCAAGATCCCTGCTCAGCAGGGCGTCTGCTTCTTCCTCTCTCTCTGTGCTCTCTCTCTCTCTCAAATAAATACATCTTTAAAAAAACCATAACTGCTTGTTTTCAGTCCCCAATAAAATAAGTATAAAAATTGAGTAAATGCTTAGTAACTTTCACAATTCAACAGAGCAATTTTAGGCCAATCAAATCTAATCATTAAAGATATGACTTGTATTTTGTACATTTGAATTTTCTTTCTTTTCTTTCAATTTCCTAGTAATTAACTATCATAGATTGCATTTTACAAAAGTATGGTCTGTGGTGTGTTGGAATAAAAACATACATATGTACATGCATACATATATACATACATGCCTGGTCCTTCCCTTCTAGACAGTGTGAAAAGTGCTGCTCTAAATTATTCTCTTAAATGGTCCTATTAGACACATAGAACAGATGTTACAATCTTCACTCGCATATAGAAAATACATATCTCAAGGAGATTATGTGATGTCGTTAAGGTCACAGAGCAAGTAAGTGTTGAAATCAAACTCCAAGTTTATTATTCCACTATGCTCTTCCCCTTATATCACACACTTTCAGAAAAGTGGTACCTCATGCTAAAAATCTATTTGCCTAGGTAGACTTATCTTGCTTAATTATTAACAGTGTGAGGAGAAACATCAAGAAGTTAGAAGATACAATCTCTCATCTATCTATCTATCTATCTATCATCTTCATCATCATCATCATCATCACCATCATCATCTACCTGGAGACAGACCTCAATGTCAAAGGAACATTTAAAAATTGTCTCAGTATAAGACAGAAGGAAGCAAAGTTCAAAGTCAAAATATTTCTTGGGCATATAAGAAAGAAGAAGAGGTGAAATATATATATATATATATTCTGTTGAATTGCTGTGAAAGTTTCTAAGCATTTACTCAATTTATATATATGTGTGTATAAATATGTATATATATATAAGTGAAATATATAATAACATTATAATAAAATCTAATGCTTGCAAAGGGTTTAGAGCTTTAACCAGTTACTTCCTTAAAGCCATCTATAAGGCAATCTTCTAGCTAACCCAGTATTTGAGGTTGTCATTCTAAAGTTACTTTGGATTTAATTCTCAATAATTTTGGGATAAGTCTGCATAGTATCTGTTACAGACAGTAATGGTGTTCAATTAAGTCAGTGATAAGGCCTGTATTTACAAACTTGGAAAATAAATTTAAATTTGTTTTCTTTCCCTGCATGTCAAATTTCCTGGCTGGAGGAAGACTTTGGACCAAACAAGGATGGCTCTGAGACTAAACAAGTCACTACAATTACCTAGTGACAGCTATCTTGAATCTCTGATATGTGGTCCCTAGAATTTTAAATGATTTGCTAGCTGATATTTCACTCATTATCCTGATTTTCATGACACTAGGGTACAGCATATACCAACTCCAACAGTCAATATCTTTTTCCACTTGACATATTTGAAAACATACTAGTTTTACTTAATATAGTGACCAAATTAAAACTTTCATTTACCACGCAAAAAAGTTATTAATGCAGAGTATGAAGTTTATTATCATTTTAAGTAAATGGGCTTGCTTTTTAAGAAAATGGAGTTATTCATTGAAACAACCACATATTAACTATTAGGTATATGATTATATCTTTATGTTGCCTACAGGTTCTTAAAACTCCGAAAAGTTCAAATAATTATATTTCTTTCATTTGTAGGATATTTATGACTTAAAGACAGTACTTAAGGATTGTGTTGATGCTCCTTTCACCCCAGCGACCCTAGCCTTCTAGTAAATTCTGTCTTGATATTAGTTTTCATAAGTCAGGAAATATTTTCCAAATGCCATGAAGCATTATCCAAAGGAAGTTCAGAACTATAGTGTTCATGCTTTATCATCATCTTTCTGGCTGAAACAAAAGCCCTTCTCAGTGATAGCACCCAACTGATAAATTATACAAAAGCATTTTTTGGTACACTATTGGTCTTTCTTTGGGTCATCTGCTTCCTTGGACTGAAATTGTTTCCCAGTTTTTATTAAAATTATCATGAAAGAACAGCCAAAAAAATAAAAATGTCTGAGTGAATCTTATTTGGTGTCATCAAAGAGAAGTCATCTGCCCTAGAGCAATACGTGAAATTTAACAGCCAAATTGAATATCTGGAAGTAAGCAGAGGCATTAGAAAATTGCTAAGGACTCCAGAAGTGCATTATTTCCAATAAACTTAAAAAGCAGCAGAGAAAGGAAAAAGAATGGAGAAATATAAAAAATAGAAATTGTTTTAAAGATAGAAGGAAAAAACACTGTCAAGAAAACCTATATAAAAGCATAGCAATGAAGACAAAAGTGAAATAAATTATCTAAGGCTAAAATAATTGGAACAGAAATCAAAATGTGTAATTATAAAGCTGTTGCTTCATATACATCAACATTTAGGTATGTTTAAAGACATTGAATGAGTAAATATACAGGAAAATCAGCTATTATACAATTTCTATAATTTGGCAGGGGCAGATTCTTATAAACATTAACCTTACAGATTCTTATATCTTAATCATTGACGAGGGAGACATATTTACATTGTCCAAGAATTCAATAGACACGAATTTAGTGTCTGCCAAAAAAATACTCAACAATGCCATTGGTGTTATTTTTAAATAATTTAAGATCATTAGATCCATTGAACACTAAAACTCAAAATAAGATTATTTAAATTATCAAAGATTAAAACTCAAAATGAAATTATTTAAAATAATCAGATCATACACAGCTTAATAAATGATTTTCAAGGAAATCAAACCATGTGATAAATCAGAGAATGCACAACTTAGAAAGAAATGTCTTCTGTTTGACAATGGCTAAAAACTGAAAACAATTATATTCAAGATATGCAAACTAAAATTACAGAGTAAATATTTTTTACAATGTGTGAATGCCATGAGTAATACTCAGCATAATATGATGATTTGTTAAAGGGGGCCTCTTAAAAGTAACTCTTTATATTATGATGCATTAGCAAAAGAGCATTTCCTTTTCTGCTCTTTCCTATTCCTGCTGTAGCTTAATCATGAACAAAATTCAGATAATAGAAATTGTTCTTGCCCATGGGGTTGTAAGCTAAGTAAAATAGAGGGTAAGAAATTTATCCCTTGAGTCCTCTAGATTAGAAGTGCAAATTTGATTAGCAAAACATATACCTGACAATAGGTATGTTAGGCTACTCTGAGTCAAACTAAATATTATCCTCAGGGACTGGCTGAGAGTTGGGCACTGGTTGAAGCTCAGAGAATATAAATTATAAATGGAAAGACTTGAATGAGACAGATATTTTTAAATGTATATTATTATATACATATATAAACTTAACTAGTTGAAGATTTCTAAGCAGTCTCACAGCAGCTGTTCTCAGGACAATAGGACTCTGCAGAAATTTTTTCAAAAAACTATCTTATCTTTGTCAATAAATGCCAAGACTTGGGAATAAAAGGAAAACAAACAAGACTTGAAAGTTCTCAAAAAAATTGTTTTAAGATTCAACAGACTAATAAAAATGCAATTATGTAATTCATGAATTTCCACCTCTTATGCATATAAAACACTTCTAGTAATTATTGTACTTCCCAAACACAAGTTGAGATTTTCAATGAGTAGCAAAACCAAGATATATAAAAGCATTTTCTAGGTTTTAGCTTAAAGGTGCAAAACATTTAACAAATTATGCCAGTCTTTAGAACAACATAAATTCTATCTCAGATTTTCATGAACGGATAATGTAAAATAAGTCTTTTCCCTACCACATCCAATACCTTAATTGGTCACTTGTCTTTCATCAGCACTAAAGTTGTAGTGTTTCATTTTTGCCAATTATCAAGATAATTGGGCAGCTTTTAAGACATAAAGTGACAGGCTGGGATTATTTAAAGTATTTTAAAAATGCATTCAAAATGAACATCTATGATGATTAATCTCTTTTGTACTAACTTTCTAAATCCACAGAGCAGTGTCTGCTTAAGAAACCCACCTAAATAATTTGAAAATCAATGAAAAAGGCCCACCGCCAAAATCAGCCTTCTAATGAGAAAATTCTTTGAAGACCACGTTTCATCTTTAGAATTTGTGCAAATGTTAGATGAAAACATATGTAAAACTATCTATACTGAAACATTTTACACTAAATATGTAATGTTTCATTTCTAAACAAGTGTTTTAGAAGAGACAAATGTTCTTGCATTTCATATTGGGTATGTTCTTACATTTCATATCAGGTATGTTCTTCTACCTTGAATGGAGAAAAATCTTATTCAAAAGAAATCACAAAATGGAGGGAAATTAAAACAGATGTCAAAATTGATGTTGATGGGAGGAACAAGATACAGAGAAGAGAGACCAAAAAAAGTCTGCATCCCTCAATCAATTTGCAATTAACCCTATGTGGACTGTCTCATGCAGAAAGTAAAGCCAGACCTCTAGGGGGAGTACAGAAGAGCATGGAAGACATCTCAACAGGGGCAAGTGACTACTTGTCACTGCCCCTGAGTTGAAAACATGCATTAGGGTGGCAGACCCAGTCTGCTAAGTGGCATAGAAGGAAATATATGTTGACCTATATGGAACTGTGCCCTCTTTCTAAAATATTCTGCATGCATTGTAGTGTAAATCCTGGTGAGGGTTACTAATCTCACTGACCACTAGTTACTTGGATTCCTTACCAGAAGGGATATAGGAATAATCCCTAAGGACTATGAAGTAACAGAAACAAATGTGAAGAACTTGAGAGTAATGAATGTTCTATATTATTTTCCTAATGAAATTGTTACAGCTTTGTGAAGAGAACCAGGGCTAAGTGATGTAAATGACCAATTACCTAATGGTGTAAAGTACTGATTTGTTACTTAGGTATGCTTCACAATACCTGCATGCCTACCGTTTGATTAGAATCTCAGAATGATTACAATATGTGTGCCTGCCGTGGGGTTTATCCATTTATTGCCTCTCAGCCCCAGATTTGCTCCTTTTGACTAAATTGTAAGAATGGATCTGGGCCCTGAAAGTATTTTTTCCTTTGTTGTCTGACACTGAAGATTTTTCAATACGGGACACTGGAGAGTCATTGTAGGAGGTGAGGTTTTGTTTGGGTTTGTTCTCTCTGTAGGCTCCTACAGCATGCTTAGTTTCTCCAGGCCATCATTCCCAGCTTCTCAATATCTGGTTCCCACTGTGCATGCTAATCAGCAGTACCTAGAAGCTAGTAGCTACCCCTGGAATGTCCTCTGGGGAACATGTGAGGTACCATCTCACCATAGAGAAGGATTAAGGTTATTTCTGTTTACTATCAAAGTGATGAATCCCCTCAGATCAGTGTTTGTCTCCAGTGGTATTGTGTGGTTGTGTGTAGATATCCATATTCACCACCCTGAACTATTCTGGGGAGTTGGTGAGCATCAGAAACCAGCCTGAGTGGCTCAGTCTGTTAATTGTCCATCTTCAGCTCAGGTCATGATCCCAGAGTCTGGGATCAAGCCCCACGTCATTGGGCTCCCTGCTCAGTGGAGAGTCTGCTTCTCTCACTCCCTCTGCCCCTCCCTCAGCCCTTGATCATGCTCTCTCTCTCTCTCTCTCTCATAAATATAATCTTTAAAAAAAATTTTAAAAAGTAGGAAGAAGAAAGAAAGAAAGAGAAAGAAAGAAAGAAAGAAAGAAAGAAAGAAGAAAGAAAGAAAGAAAAAAAAAAAAGAAAAGAAGAAAAGAAGAAACCAGCACAAAAGTGAAGTTCATGCTGCCTACTGTGCCGTGAGTAATAAAGTTCTTTGTCTCTGACCCATAGATTTTGTGTCTTCTGCCGGCATTTATGAAACAGTAATAGGCTGGCTTGTGAGCTTCTAAGTAAGGTAAAATCACACTCCTGGGATAGCTCTTCACATTATAATTCACTAGTCTGCTCTGTCTGATCTGCTTTTAAACCCTGAATTTTAATCAAAGTAAACCCTGAGTTTTAATTCTAGATCTTGTAGTTTTTAGTTTAAGGGTATTCCAGTTTATTATTGTTTTCATGTACTTTGATTCTCTACTGAAAGTTTTCCTGCTTTTATCCATTTTTTTCTATATTTTTCCCCATTTCATCTAACTTGAATATCTAGGTCATGTCAACCAACTTCTAATATTCACTTGCCCTCTTTGATTATTGATCATATTGTCTTTCCTCTTTGCTTGCCTTCTTATTTTTGATCATTTAGACATTTTAGATAAAACACAAAAAATCTAGACTTCAGATGATGTTATTTTCCACCCAAAATAGATGTGTTCTTTTTTTTTTTTTCTCCAGTCAGAGAAGGGGAAGATCCAATCACCATAATACACTCAGAGGTGAAACTGAGTTGTGGCCAGGTTTAGTTTCAGTAGGATTCAGTTTACTTCTGGTTATTCCCTGTTCTTTAGGTCTGAACCACATGTGATTGAGAGCCTGGCATTGGTCTGTATTCTTAGCCCTGAAAGGCTCAAGAGAATTCTTACCTAGAATCTTACTTTATCCCAGTGCTTCCACAGCCAGTGGCTGTCTTCAAAAAAGACAATTTTAATAAATTATCTGTATTTTACTATTTGAGGTAGTGGGACATTCTGCTTTCTTCTCAGAAATGGAAGCTTTCACCTATACAATTTTCCAAAAACTATAGGCAACTTAGCCCCATCCCAAATTATTCAATCAGAATCTCTAGGGGAAGAGTTCAAGTCTTAGTATTTATCAAAACTCTACAGGTGGGGCGCCTGGGTGGCTCAGTTGGTTAAGCGACTGCCTTCGGCTCAGGTCATGATCCTGGAATCCCGGGATCGAGTCCCGCATCGGGCTCCCTGCTCGGCAGGGAGTCTGCTTCTCCCTCTGACCCTCCTCCCTCTCATGCTCTCTGTCTCTCATTCTCTCTGTCTCAAATAAATAAATAAAAAATCTTTAAAAAAAAAAAAAAAAAAAAAAAAAAAAAAAAAAAAAAAAACTCTACAGGTTTTTCTAGTACACACTGAAAAATAAAAATTAATGTCTTAGAAAATAGATTTAGATCCTATGAATTAAATTATCTTTGCCTCAATTAAATTTGGACTCCTTAGAATACAATAATGTCAGTTTCTTGCTAAAATAAACTCTAAAATTAAACTCTGATTTGTACATACCTAAAAAAGATGATTGCTAAAATTTTATGTAAATTTGCTAATGGGGAGAAAAATGTCAAACCAACATCAACCCTACATTTAATAGGTTTATTAGATAGATTAAGAAAACGTATCAAAAAATGAATCATAAATTCAAAGAAGTTTTTGATGGAGCCTCATGACCTGGAAAAGATGTAGAAAGGCCCTTCTCTTGATAAGTATAGTACATAATTATGATTGATAGCACTGTTGAATGTGTTGGCTCCCTGGTGTAAGAAGTGTTGTGTCAAAGTAGAAGGATATTTCCATGGTGTGATCTTGTTTTAGTTTTCACTTTTATCAGATATAAATGAAGGTAAGAAAAACATTTTGGTTATTTTCATAGGCTTTGCAAAGTCGGTAGATATTTTCATATATTGTTGGATGATAAAGTGAAGATTTGTTAAAAATGTGACATTCTAGAACAATTAGTAAAAAAAACAAAATAAAAAAACCCAGGATGAAAAATTTTTAATTATATAGAATCTTCTTTTCTTAACTTCAAAGTATCTTAGTAGAACAGAAGAAAAGTGGCTTTGATATTTATATGAGATGATGTGGAGATAATAATGACCCCAAGTTTAGGATGACTGAGAGTTTGAAGAAGATATTAACACACACACACACACACACACACACACACCAAAAAACTGAGACAATCACAAAACAAATTGATAGAAGCAGAATATCCAGAACAAAGTTTAGTAATAGTCTTATGGAACTCTGTTCTGACCAAATCGCATTAGGAATATTTTGCTTAGTTTAGGCATCATGTCATACAAATTTTTTTAAATAAGCATTTGTATTTTTTCCAAGTTTTTATTTAAATTCCAGTTAGTTAACATACCCTGTAATATTAGTTTCAGGTGTAGAATTCAGTGACTCATCATTTCCATACAATACCTGGTGCACATCACAAGTGCCTTCCTTAATCCCTATTACCTATTTAACTTAAGGTATGAGAACCTTATTGCATTTGGTAGCCCTTTATCCCACCCTACACTATATAATAGAAAAATAAAAGTTGAGGAGTTGTCTTTTGGTCAAAACACTCATTATAGATGGAGTATCTTTAACTCTCAATTCTGCTGTATTACATGTTCTAAACTATCACTGTGTTTTTAGGTAGGACAGTAGAAGTCTCCAAGATACTTTTTAGTCTACAATTAATAAAGTCCTCCTTGCCAGAAATAATGCCCAAAACTTGGAACACTTCAATTTATTAATCATTGGATACAAGTCTCAGCAAAATCTAAAATTTCCCAAGGCTCTAAGTTCTACTAAATTTTCTAGTATATTCTATTTTTACTCCAAGAGGGAAATTAATAGCCATAAAAACCCATCACCAACCCATGTGAATAGAGAAAAACAGGTGAACAGGTACTTGTTTTTGAAAGAGTGAAAAAAGGTTATTTATTTATTCATTTATTTATATCTGAGTATAGTTGCCATACAATGTTTCATTAGTTTTAGGTGTACAACAGAGTGATCCAACTGTATGTTACGCTCACCACAAGTGTAGCTAACATCTGTCACCATAAATGGTATTATAATATCATTGACTATATTCCCTATCAGGTACCTTTATTTCCCATGACTTACTCATTCCATAACTGGAAGCCTGGATCTCCCACTCCTCTTCACCCATTTTGCTCCTCTTTTGACCCCCTCCCTCTGGCAGCCATCAGTTTGTTGAACTGGTACTCATTTAGAAAACCACCATTGGAGTATGATCGCCTCATGTATATACAGTTAAAACCAAGCTCCTCCAATTAAAAAAAAAATAGTTTACACAATACTTTTTGAAAAGCTATTTATATTTCCATTGTGGGCGTCCCTGTTACTCTTCCATTCAGGTAAACCTAACTTACATGAATGCGTATTTCTTCACCCTGACAAGAAGAGATGCATACAAGATAACCAGATATAGATGACCTCTTGTTATCTGTGTCTTTAAATGGCCCTCAGAAGGCCAATGGTCTATCATGATCAGAAATATTAACACATTTCCATTTGCTTTTTTTAAGCTTTCCTTTCAGCCCAGAGTTGGAGTTGCTGATCATGATATAAGGGGTTATGGAAATGAACAAATATTTCCTGAGTCCTAGGAATTTTGCTAGATACCATATATACATTATTTCCAACAAAGTTAGCTCAACACGCAGAATAGGTGTCACTGTACCATTCTTATAGATGAATAAACTGAGACAGAAGGAGGTTAAGTGGCTGAACCAAAATCTAGACATTGATCTGTTTTTGACCCCAAATCCGTGCCAATTCCACACCATTATCCCACTTTTCTGACTACTTTGATTCATGATTATGATTGAAAAGACCTTTGAAAGGTTATGGTATATGTCTTGGTATCCAATTAAAGATTTTTGCTTACCTTGTCATTCTTTAGTGGTTGAGACACAACAAATAGAATAGATGTCATTAGGCATAGTGTGTGTGAAATAAGTATAGTTTTCCCCAGCAGTGGTATCACATGATATCACTGATTGGCCTTCCTTTGAAGCAGGAACACATTCCAATGTGTATATTATGTATATTCCTATATATACATATATATGTAAACCTCTGGCAAGACAAGCTAGCTATACTTTCTCCATCTGATAGCATAATTTGTGGGATTTTTTTTTTTTTAGGGAGCAGATGTGGGTATTTTGCTTCTTCTTATGGGTTATGTCCCCAAGCAATTGACATTCTTTCCCCAATTCTCCTAATTGTGATTTCCAAAGACATAAAAAATATTAATTTTTAAGGCTGTCACTTGCTCCACTTTGCCCTTGGCATAGAAGGCAATGGAGACTACACATAAAAAAGCACCTAAGTGCATGTTCAAGTTGGAAACACTTAATCCAGACCCATTAAGGAAAATTGAAGTGATTTAATGGAGTACAGATCAACACCTAAAGAACACACAACATGAGTGAAAGATTGAGGATTATATCATAAAAAATGGGAGAGGTAAACTAACAGTTTTCAGAAAAGAATCCTAGGGCAAACTTAAGAAGTGATCAAAGGGAGGCACTGCTAATGGCTTTAAAGCTTTGGGTAAATTAATGAGAATGACCTAGGTTAGCCCATAAATTAGCTAAGTCAACTATCAATGTTATTTATAGGAGCAACACATTGCCAGAAAAGAAAATTTAGGTATTGACGTATAGGCTCATTTCTGTGTATTCAGAATGCATTTGAATTTTAACTATCTTCCTGATATATTTCACATTTATAAACTGTTATGCATTTTGTAATCATCCATTCTCTCTGAGAGCTTTTTATTTTTTAGCACACTATTCTATTTCAGGCATCCCCCTATATAATGCACATTTATTTTTCTTGTAAGTTGTATACACATTATGGCATGATCTAGATAGATGAATTATAGTAAATGTTTCCAAAGGGTACTATTTCTAATTAATTTCTGGATAACTTTCTAATAAGATAATTCCAAACTAGTTCCAATCCATTATAGAGCAAAGCATAACAAAAAATATATATCTAAATAAATACATAAATAAAGATAAATTTTATATTTTTTCACTTTAGAGTGATATTTTAGACATCATTTATTATGTAGTCTTCTTTAATATCCGTGGTCATTTGTGACTACAAATTAGGTTTTGGATAATTTGAGAAAACTAAGTAGTAGTATTTCTTCTTTATAGTTCCAAGTATTCATTACTCCAGAAATTCAAAACATCAGTAAAGGCAATATACTTGTTCAAATAATGTAAACTAATATTCCCAATGGAAGAATTAATTTAGGAAATATTCTCTGAACCTACTGATAGTAATATATAATGTGCTGGCTCTGTTGATCAGTTTGTATTGTGAAAATTCACTTAACTTTTTATCATTTGACCCCATTCAGATTTATGGAAATGCGTTTTTTGTTTAGGTTACTGATACAATTAATAAGCAATAGCTTAATGATACTTCCTTATATTTGAAACACCAAATTCCTTTCATTTTTATTACTTCTTGATCCTTTAGTTTATACAGTAGTTAATTGATTTATTTAAAAAGAAAACTTTGAAAACTAGGTATAGAAACAGGTATTTTGTGAAAACACTTCCTATTATCAACCTTCTAAAGATAATAAATGTTCATATATCTGTTTTATTATAATTAGACTAACCAAATTAATTCAAGTTGATCAATGGAAGTCCATGAAGTATTTAAATGGGGTCAAATTTAAATTCCTGATTAAACTTGCAGAAGATAGGTTGCCTTAAAATACTGTAGGACTCGCATATAGAAATTTGATTGAAAGTTGGCAGCATTATAGCTATGCTTCTCCAATTATGACACAAGTATTATCAGATTGAACACTAACATGAAATTAAGTGTGGAGAATCTTGGTGAAAATATTCAGTGCAAATAAATATTAGGTGAGCTAAAAAATAGTTTAAATTTTTTCATCTACAAATAATCTAAAACAGCACTTCTTTGGTTGGACATTACACAACAGAAGGTCATCCAAAGCAAAAGAAATTAGAAGATAATGGAATAAAGGAACACGAATCCTTTCAAAAATACTCTGATGTAAGGCACCTATGTATGAAACTAACCTTTGAGTATCAATCATCTTCGGTGTGTGGCTTCAGGTTTCGGATTCCATTAATTTGAATGAGCATCAGTCGGCTGAACAGAGAAAGCATTTACAATGGAAGAGGTGCTTTTTCAAAATCAGGGTATAAACCCTCTTTTGACAATCTGAAGTGTAATTTTCTCAGAGATAATCCATTTCAAACCAACAGTGACTACTCATTTTAATTAGTTGCCGGCAGTTTTGTAAATTAAATTCCCGCTCCTAAATTCAAAATTCCAGAAAGAGAATGCTTTCATTTTGTTAATTGCTAAGTGAGTTTTCAAGATAGGGTAAAATGAAGGAAAGGATTCCTAATCAGCAGGCAGTTTTAAATGGCATACACCTGTATCTTTTGAGCGGTCTCTTAGTAGGGCTAGAACATTAGCATGTTGAATGTACATGTTTGGGGTCGTCTTTCAAACAAACCATACTAGTGGATTCACTTCAAATTAAAGCGAATCTTCCCCCCCCCCCCCCGTCAGCAGTCATGTGCCTTCATGGTTCTGCCTTGAATTGGACATATGTGAAATTATTTGAATTAAAAGTATGATCTAATACCCTAATACAAGATTTGATGCTATGAAGTGCAGCGTGCTAATCCCTTTTGTGATATTCACTCCCTTAGTGGCCTGAGGCAAAAATCTTTGTCTAGGTTTCAAAGACATACGAAAGGGCGTGTAAGCGTACAAATCACACGCACCCTCACAAGCCCCTCTATCTCAATCAAAGGAAAAGACTTGCTTGAGATTCACTTCACGTTTGAAAGAAAACTTAGACTTGGTTTCTCTATGCAAGTAAAATTGTCGAAGTCTTCTTCCTACCTGAGAGTCTGCAATTCTTAGAAGTGGCTTCAGGCGGTTCAAGGAGGGATTTTCAAGGAGAGACTGACCCCTGGAGGCAAAAGGAGCTCCTTTTTGGCCAGATCTTGCTTTTGTAATTCTCAGAAATATTAAGCAAAGGACTGACAAGAAGCATCCGTGGCAAATTCCAAGAGGTATCTCGCCTGCCTCTCCAATTTCTCTCTCCACACTCTCACCCAATGATTTATAGAAGAGCTAATAGAATCACAAATAGTGGAATATGAAGATTTTTTTTAAATCATGTACCACTGGAACATAAACTCCATGAGGGTAGAGCTTTGTTTGATTTGTATTTATATACTCATCTCTTAACAGTTAAAATGCTTAGCTCTAAATAAAAGTTTGTAGAAAGATTAAATGAACAAATTAGTAAATCTAGTATAATCCTTTTATTTTACAACGATTAAATTGCACGTTTCCATACCTAGCAGAAGATGTGATTGTTGGTTGAACATCCATCAGAAACAATGTGGGAAGATAAAAGAGCTTAAATCATTCAGTCTGAGATGAGAGTCAGAAGGAGCCCTGTGGAACAGATGGTCGCTAGAGTTTTTTATGCCAGCCCTGAACACTGACCCCTATGTGTCCATCTTTGGAATGACTTCCATAGTTTGTTTCAGAAAGAATCCATAAACTTCACTGGTTTCCTATGAACGAAGACATGAAAAGGGTACAGGGAAAGCTACTTGCTCTGTGTGACTCAAGCTTTAGGCCAAAATACAAAGTCATAATGAGAAAACTTTAGTTTCTCCAAGATTCTACCCCCCTCCTACCAGATGATGCAAATTAATCTAATCTAAGACATTGAGCATTGCTAACTAACGTTAGTACTGGTGAGGTAAAGTGGAAACATTTGATCAGTTACTTAAATCTTTTTTTCAGTTACTTAAATGAATCATGTAAGAGAGATTTTGGTTGGGGGAAGAACATAAAGCTATTGTAGTTTGATGATTAAACATTTGTCAAGGCACTAGCAAAGTAAAGGCAGGAATTTTTTTCCTAATCATTCAACATATGATATTTCCAAAAGAATGTAGAATTGGAAAAATCTAATACTTGTTGAAATTGCTTACCTACTTTATATTTTAATACCATTTTTAATTATACTGTGTGGTTAGGGATCTACATTTTTCTCTACTGCTTATGGTCTCTCATGGGCTTTTGGCCATTGAATGCCCAAATGTATATAGTATTTAGCATAAGAACAACAACAAAAAAAGGAACTGATGCAATTAGAAGATAGACTTCATAAACTCCATTATTTTATTAGGGTCAATTATGCTCTCTCTCCATTTAAATTGTGCTCCTGGGAGCTACCCTTAAATTGAGAAAAACACAGCTGCAAATAGAAGCTAACGTTCTCCTCTTTCCTGCCCACAAATATGTATCTTTTTATATACTTCTAAATTCTTGCTTCAAACCCCTTAAGTTCTTCTCAAATTTCCTCAACTCTTAGCTTCTGTGTCACACAATCTAGAATTAGTCTACACTGGCAGTCACATTTATTTCTTCTCTTTTTTGAAGAACAGCTTATTTTCTGATTTTAGAAGTAATTTTGGGCTCTCTGTATATAAAACAAAGACAATTATAAAGAAGAAAACAATTTATAAGTCCACTACCATAGATAACTACTACTAATATTTTATTTCGTCTTGAGTTTAACAGTTCTGTATATTTATTTCCACGTCTTAATTTTCTCACATAATACAGTATTTTGATTAAAATTTTGTTTGTATGTTTTCTTGTTATGTTTGTTTTCGACTTGTTTTGTTTTTCCAACATTTTAAATCTTTAAAAAAATCTTTTAGTAATTCTACTAGTGATAATTTAATTTAAAAAGATATTTAAAACATACATTTATCTACTTACCAAAATCAAGAATGCATTTTATTATGTGAGAAAATACTAGCCTATTGTTAACCCCTCTCCTCACTTTCCAGGTTTGGTTACTATGAAGGGGCTTAGAAACAAGATTACCATTATTAACATTTTATTTTTCCCTTACCCATTTTATGTTTTAAGTATATATTTTTAAAATTGCAAACACTTTTAAGAATAAATTTCTAATAAGTATTTTGACTTAATCCCACCTGACTAATTTAACGTATACCTATAACTTTTACTAAACATTTACTCTCCTTCATTCCTTAATTTTGTTTTAGTTCCTTAAAGGCTGAATGTGCCTTTAAGTCTTTCTCCTGCCTCATTGCTGGTAAGTTTGTGATTGAGATTGATTAATTTTGAGTTTTTACCCATTCAATCTACAAAATTCAGTTGTAACTAAAGAAAGGTATCTTCAGTTATGTAGCAAATACTTCTTGTTCCAGATATTTTGATCTATTTCCTCAATATCTTTCCTTAAAAAAATTACCTGATTGTGGTAAGAGCACTTAACATAAGATCTACCCTCTTAACAAATCTTTAAGTGTATAGTACATTATTATTGACCATAGGTACAGTGTGTATGGCAGATCTCTAGGTCTTACCCATCTTGATTAACTGAAACTTTCTGCCTCTTGATTAGTAACTCTCCATGCCCCCCAACCCCACCCCCAGTCTCTGGCAACCACCATTCCACTCTTTGATTTTATGAATTTGTTGTTGCTGATTTTTTTCCCCAAGTGTAAGTCAGATACAATACAGCAGAATTCAATTTCCACTTATTTCTCTTTGTCTTTACCCCTCAGGAGAACACATACCCCATTAAGACTGGGGTCTGACTCAACCAGTAGAAAACTTGGTTTATATATAGCATAGAGATGTCATCTTCCCCTTCTCATACTTGTCAAACTCCTGATATGATCCATTTTTCAGTAGCTTAGCATTAAGCAAACAAACAAAAAACAGTATTAGAAAAATCTTATTTCAAGGATTGAAAGAAGGTCAGGCAAAACATGGAAGAGCAGAAATCTGGGGTGCCTGGGTGGCTCAGTGAGTTAGGCGTCTGCCTTCAGCTCAGGTCATGATCTCAGGGTCCTGGAATCAAACCCCACATCAGTCTCCCTGCTTAGGGGGAGTCTGCTTCTCTCTCTCCCTCTGCCTCTCCCTCCCAGCTTGTGCTCACGCTCTTTTTCTATCTCTCAAATAGATAAAATCTTTTTAAAAAGCAGAAATCTTATCATTTAATGCTTCCAATAATACTTTTATATTGCTATTAAATTTTTCGTTTCCATGTATTTCTACTTAATTTCAGTAAACTCTTTTTTTATCATTAAGTTTTTTTTTAATTTCTGCCAACTTTGTCTTTAGTTTTTTCTTTCATTTCAAAAAACCATAGATTCTTGTTTTATATTGAGGATGACAAATTATTTTATAAAATATTCCTACAATCTCTGTGTCATTTTATTTTGTGAGGTCTATTCCTCTTCTGAGTCTTACGATTGGTAACGTCTTGTTCTAATGATGGTGTGTGTTTACTCTTTTTTTCTGTTTAATGTGTATCCCATGTAATTTCTTTTTTCTTGTTCTAAAACCAGGAGAACTCTCATTAGAGAAATGAACCCAATCCTCAAAAAATGCCAAATCCAAACACACATAAATGTGTCAGGCAAGAAGTATGCGTAGAGTATGCATCCATTCTCTGTATATGTTTGACTTTTTTTAGATCTAAAGCTGAGAGTTACGTGGGAAGGCAAACTCCTATCCCAAATCTTGCCTTGGTGGACATCTATCCTGCGAAATTATGATGTCATGAAGTGAGACATTCTCCCACCCTATTTCTTAGTACAAGTTTCTTCCTAGGCTAACAACAAATCCCCAGTAGTCCATCTTACTTTCTGCCTATAGAACATTTATTCACAGAGAATACACTAACAAGGAGGGGTGGGGTTGAAGAATAAGGGAAGAGAAGGACAGAGGCATCATGCAGTAGAAGATCCCTCTGGAGTTCTCAAGTTTATCCAGAAATTGTTTTTTGGGGAATAGGAATGAAGAGTGGGAAATAAATATTTCCACTCACTTTCAGGAAAGGAGGCTTGCTATGATCTTATAGTGCATAGTGATTAGTGTGTTTCAATCTAGTCCCATTAACCCTGATGCTAATGGAAATTCTTCCCAAGTTATGACACTAGACTAATATCTCCATGTTAATTTTTAGTGTCATTTTGAGTTCATTCATTTTGGTGCCTCTTACACATTATACTGGGAAATAGAAATGATTATATAAGGGGATACTGATCATCCCAAACTAGAATCTACTCTGTAATTAGTTTCTGTTAGGTACATCTTCAAGCAAATGGATGAATCCTTTTAATCTGCTGAATTGTAGCAATGGAAACAACCTCAATTCAATTTAATTCAATCCCGTTTATGTGGTAATTATTGTATTTCTATTACTGGAGACAGAATCCCAAACTGGCATAAGTGAAAAGGGAAATATATTCCTCATATAACAGAAAGGTTAGTAAATAGAATTGTTTTCATGCTTGGATAGTTCATGAGTTCAAACAGTATGTTCGGTTCTTGAGCTTTTTTAATTTCCTAATCTCTCAGATCTACCTTTTAAAATCGATTCATTTTTCAAGCAAAATTGTCTATGAGTGGTATCCAGGATCTCTAAACTTCAGTTATTTTAATATATCCACCACACCAGAAAAAGTTTTCACCTTTCATATTGTTGGCCACTTTGGGCCATGTGTCCATCTGTGAAACAATCCCTGTGGTAAAGATGATGTGGAAATTTGAATGGCCAAGTCTGAGTCAATCAGGCATTTGAGCTGGAGACCAAGTACTGAGCCAGGCCCACCCAAAACACAGGGAGTCTGGGGCATGCAGATAATTTTGGAAAGGAAAATAGAAGTAGGATTTCTCAGACAACAGAATTTTCCAAATGTTTGTGGGTTTTTTCTTTATTTGCATTAGTCTAATCCCATAAACTAGGAACTAAAGACAGAGATCTTTCAGTATCATAATCCTTGAATGTAGATCCCATAAGCATCCATGTCTAAGTGTCTAAGGCCTGAATGCTTTCTGCTTGTCCCTGGACTGGAGTAATGTACACCATAGCATGGGATGTGGTGGTATGAGTTGCCCCTTCACACCAGGCTGAATTTCAATTTATAACTCTTTACAGTGGTTGTGATTGTTTCCTTTGATTGGAAGGGGAAATAAATAGCAGGGAAAATTTGCGAGGCTTTCTCCGGGTCCCAGTATAATCCCACACTTGCAGTCCCATCTTTCTGCATTTGTTGAAACTAATGTTAGCCTTGGACATATACTTCAATTTTTTTTTCAATCATCTAAGGATTAATATCATTATACTCTAAGTCACATAGATGTGCTTGTTCACAGATAGAAGGGGCCACTGAAATTTCTTTACCAGGTCCCTAAACTCTAACCTTGGTTGTCTTATTATCGATGCAATAAGATAAAGAGATTACCATTTAATAGATGTTTTGCTACAACATAACCAGAACTGTAGCCTTCCCAACCTAGAACAGAGCGATCCTCATTGCCCTCATATGTTAACTTTGTCTCTTCCACACTACATACCTTGTGGTTTTATTACCCCACAGATATCCCTGAGAGTAAGGAAGAATTCGTTCCCCTCCCCGCAAAAACTTGCAATACTGTTAGTTGAAAAGGATGACTACGTTCTGAAAAATGATAAATTGATAAATAGGATTTGATAAATGAATTTGATAAATGATAAATTGGATTCCAAGTTGTTTCAAGAGTAGGCTTAGCAGAGAAAACAGAGCCAGGATTTCCAGGAAAAGAGATAGCTGCCTATAAGACATCTTTCTATTACTTCTCTGGACTGAGAATCAAAACTGATTACAAAGTCCAAGGAACAAAACGCAAAAGCCAGGTGCTTGAGTGGCTCAGTCGGTTAAATGTCTACTTTGAGCTCAGGTCATGATCTCAGGGTCCTGGGGTCAAGCCCCGTTCTGGGCTCCTTAGTGGAGAGTCTGCTTCTCCCTCTCCCTCTGACCCTCTCCCCGGCTCATGCTCTCACACATGCTCTCTCTCTCTCAAATGAATAAATAAAAAATCTTTTAAAGAAATGGAAAAGCCAGGCAGAAGGCAGAGAAAACATGTTATCCCAGACACTTAAAATGGTACACACCAAGTTTGGATGTGTGCATGCAAATATGCATGACTTGAGAGCACAAGCATATTTAGAAAAAAAAAGAATATGTAAATTTGGTTAAAACATGCAATATGAAGAATTAGAAATGCAGCTGGGAAAGTAGGTAGTCATCATCCTGTAAAGGACTTTTGACTCTTGGATAAGAATTTTTTCCTAATTTGGCGAAAACCAGAAAATCTTTGAAAGCTTGCATTTAGAATTGCATTTAGAAAGAGGATTTTAGCAATGGCATGTGACAAAAATTGAAGCTGGAGGACATAGAGGGTAAAAAGACTCATAAACATACAATTACAATAGTTTAAGTGATAAATAATGGGAAACATACTTATGGTGATGGAAAAAAGATAGAAGGAAAAACACAGGATAGATTTGAATCCCTAGGTTTAGCAAACTTTGCCTGTTGTCTAGCCTTAGTCACCTGGGTTCCTTCCTTCCTTCCTTCCTTCCTTCCTTCCTTCCTTCCTTCCTTCCTTCCTTCCTTCCTTCCTTTCTTCCTTCCTTCCTTCCATCTTTCCTTCCTTCTTTCCTCGTTTTCATCTCCACTTCTCTTTTCTGTATTCTCATTCTTTTAACTACACTTAAAATGATTAAAATTTTCACTTTAATCAAAGTAAAAGAGGTTGGTGGGATTTGTTCAAACAGCCTACTGTTTTCTGAAACTATATGTCCAACAATGCCCCCCAATTCTCAGAAACATTATTAAAGAATTCTCTAGGACCACCCTGACTATTCAGTATTGAGCAGGTTATTTCACTTCTTTTTGTTTTGCCGCATTTAACCGACTTTATATGAGATCATTTTTCAACATTTTAGAACTTGAAAATGCTCCACGTACCTGAATAGCTTTTGGTATACAATAACGCTCTAGATCACTGGACAAAATATGTCAAATTTATGTCCACTGTCAAAAACATATTCTTTAGGTTTAACTTTATTCGAATAATAATCATTTTTATAGTTTCCAAGAACTGTGCTAAATACTTTATTTTAATAATTCACTATGTAGATTTAAAATATACACAGTGGTGGGCGCAATAACAAAAAGGAGCCCCTATATCCCCCATCACCTGGTTTTAACAATATCATAGCAAATATATCTTTCTTTTCAAAGCAGAGTTAAATTTCTACCTTTTTTACATCCCTGATTTTTTTTGTTTTTTTCCTTAGAGAAGATAAATAAAAATATATATAACTTTCTGCTCTAGATTATATTTGAAAATTTCCTCAAAGAAGATACATTAAGATGGTGTTCATCTTATTTTTTGGTGAAAATAAGCTATTAATTTCTTCTAAATATTTACGTATTTTTTATAGTTTTACTAGCATAAAAGCAGACTGGAATTTTTCCTTCAATTATTCACCTGCTGTGATCCAAACTATTACAGTCCTTGGGTAAATCAGGCAATTTTGTCTTTTGAGAGGGTGGATAATTGTGTCATGAGCAAATTATTTGGACAAATGCCAAATGGCATTATCCAGTAAATTATAATCAATAGGTGCTTATTTAATAAATTATTTGTCCAGAGAATAGAGCCCCATGTGAACAAATAGTCAAGGATTCCATGTGACCTCCCTTTATGCCGTGACTTGCTTTGTGAATTGGAAAAATCAGTTAACCTCCCAGTGCTTCAGTTCACTCGTCTATGAACTGAGAAGAGTAACATTTGCCACCTAACTCACCAGTAGTTTGTGAAGGTTAATGAGCTTCAGAGTTTTATAAAGTGTCTTTTTTTGTTGGCCCAGAAGACTCTTGAAGAGTACTAAGCATCACTGCCATTTTTTTTTTCCTTACAGATCCAGTAAATTTTCCTCTGAAAGACCCATAATATTACAAAATATGTGAGAAGATACTTCTAGCAGCATTATCCCACATCTATCATGAGAGGTTAAGGATAGTTTCAACAACACTGCTCTTGAACCAGATTCCCATAACTCATATTATTAGGGTCCGAAACATTTGTGGCCCAATAACACATGCTTGTTAGACAGAGTTTTTCTAAATTCAGCTTAAAATATTTTAGTTCTGGGTGCCTGGGTGGCTCAGTTGGTTGAGCGACTGCCTTCGGCTCAGGTCATGATCCTGGAGTCTCCGGATCGAGTCCCGCATCGGGCTCCCTGCTTGGCGGGAAGCCTGCTTCTCCCTCTCCCACTCCCCGTTTGTGTTCCCTCTCTCGCTGTGTCTTTCTCTATCAAATAAATAAATAAAATCTTTAAAAAAATATATTTTAGTTCTAATCAATTTTGTCAAAGCCCTATCATATCTTGACAGAGTTTTATGAGTTGAGTATTAAAAAGAAAAAAGTTTATCCAGGGACCAAATGCACCTGTTCGTCATTGCCACACTGAATGAACAATATTAAGGTCATGAATGAAATCCACAAAAGTAAGATGATTGGCTGTTAGTGGAAAAATCTGTACATCACTCTCCATTTTCTGAAACAGTTTTGCCAAAGCTCTGCTTGAGATAAAGAAGAATAGCCCAAATTTGTAGGATCCTGGACTTCAGACGTGATGTTACAAATCCTGTTTCGTGGATTTTAATTAATTTTGTACTATTTTATGCATTTTTAAATTTGAGTGAGGAAAAAAATCACATAGTTTTCATGCTGTTAAAGGAATTTAACTTGGAATTTTAGAAAGATGACATTGCATAAGCTATTTAATGAACATTTCTTAAATTAGGGGGCATCATTTGACTTCAGATATTATCTTCTATTACACTTTATATCCGGACAATTGGTATATGTAAAAAAATCATACATCTTTCTTACTTTATTTCAGAAGCATAATAAAGGAAAAGCTAAAAGGGAAAATACAAAATACATACATTTTGCTCTATTTCTCTTTCAATTGGAGAAACAAACTATATAAAACACCTAGAGGAATTCTTCAATTATACCTGTATTTTTCCCTGAATATGGAAATCAGAGAAATTATCTATTATATTTTCAGTCCTAAGTAGTAAGAGTGTAAATCATTTGAAAATTTACAGGAAAAAAAATCCAAAATAATGTTAGAAGTTTGGGGGCATCCCCCATCCAAAGACTGTTTCTTGTGGGGAATTCATTTCTTTGGCCTCACAAAATGATGTGATATATAAAGATAAAACTGAGAAAGTGTAAAGATTATCAATATATTAACATGTTGTTCTTTCTTCTTCCCCAGAAATACAAACTATTTTCCTAGGTGGCAGCCAGCCTGCATCCCCAAGTCTTCGTGGATACATACAGAAGGCACTTAACTGGAACAACCAAATACATTTTCTTGCTCCTTCAAGAAAAGGTGTGAGGAATTGGTCTCCTAAAGCACATTCAGGTATTATAACTGTTGAGACTAGATAGACCGACAGCCAGAGAGTTTACACAGGCATCCTCAATTTAGAGCAGTTCCTTTTGAAAATGCAGAATTTATCTTTAACATTCTTTCTCCTCTTGGGGAAATGTAATGCAATGGTTCCCACATGCCAGTTCTCAGGCCAAAGCTGGTTTTGAGCAAGTCTTCACAATGCAGGACAAAATGGAAAAGTAAGACAAGATTTTTATGTATGTGAAGGTAAAGTTGTCAACAATACTGTATTGTAAACATAAAACTTTTAGTCTAAGAATCTGCCCTTCTTAATTTTCTGTGATAAAGTGACTCTTTCATAAAATAATGGTAAAGTGGGATAGATTTTTTTTTTTAAATAATGTCCTTACTTGGTAAAATAACAAGTTAGAAAAACTACATTGTTGCTGGCCCTCTCTTAGTCTCACCTTTTAGAAAAATCACTGATGTCTGAAATCCAAAAGTCTAAGACTTTTTGGTTTTCAGTGCCCTTACAATTCTTTCAGACAACCAAAGAAAGCGAGATTCATAAAATCATTATATGTATAACTTAGAAAAATTTTATCATTATCTAGAACATATTAATATGAAAAATAACAAATGACATATACATTATCTGTAATATTCCTAAAAAATTTTAAATGAGCAAATTTGGTAGGTGATATGTAAATTTGGTGCCTCTTTTTTTTTAATAAATTACAATTGTTTTTAATCATATGTAACCTGTGATTGATATAAGATTTCTTTAAAAATATATGACCAAAAAAAAAGATTATTTGGGGGAAATATGAACACTATATTGTAAATTAATCAGAAATTACTGCCAAGAAGCCAAACCAGCCCAGACAGTGCATAAATGTCCTCCGACCACTGTCACTGGGGGGTGCAAATCAAAGACCCCCGAGTAGCCGACTAGAGTATTTGCCAATTATCTGGATGCTCTTTTTGGAATGAGGCATTTCAGAATGAAGCTTACCAATTTTTTATAACAATTCTGTTTTTGGTAAAGGAAGAGAAATTTCTGTGGCTCATATTCTGGATATTTTCTAAAAGCTTAACAAATACCTGGTAGAATTTGAGCAACTCCCTAATATCATTGAGCACCTTCATTACAAGGTTGTTGTTGCTGTTGTTGTTGTTGGTTTTCCCAGATTTATTTTAGTAAGTTCCCATGCATCATATGAAACCTCTCGTAGCAGTATGGCTATTTTCATATGAAAAATAACCCACTGCAAATCATCACAACTTTCTAGATAATTACTGTTGACCGACATCTGCCCAGAGGAGTTGCTAAAGCAGAGTCCTTGCTGATCCCTGAATGACAGTTTTATAAGGCCACATGTTTTGAAATTTGTATTAAGTTTATGGGTTTGTTTTCTCCCTGTATATGCAAAACTTGGTTACACTGTGGAATCTTTGCTGGGATAAACTTTATCTGCATATTTTTGGTCTCCACAGACCAAAAATGTTAGTGCTGGAAAATTCCTGGACAGTGTTTTTAGAGGTACATGGCTATAAAAGAGAAGTATTTCCTTCTTTTTACTGCTTGACTTAGCAAAATAAACTCATTTTAGTTTTATAAAATGCAGGCAAGAATTCAATTCAATTATTTTTACTTTAAACGATTTAATCTTTTGCCTTTTCATAACCTTTTAGTATTATCTTTTAATAAAGAGAATAGGCTACATAATGGTACTTTTGGCATTGCAAAGAGGTTTTGAAAATATCATTTTCAACCCAATACATATTGCACGCTAAGTACATGGACAGGAAGTTTGGTTTGGAGAATAATTATATCAGGCTACCAATCAGAAGGCTGAATGTGCTGGTCTTCATTCTTTCGCTGACTTCATTGTTTTTCCAAGTTTATTGCGCTACCCATGGTTTCTCACCTATGAGAAGGGACTACTTAGAAATAAAACACAGAGAGAGAAAGAAACAGAGACATTTTAGAATTTTATTTACGTTAACAGTAGACTTCACATTTTCCCTAGAATTTAATGATCTACAAATCCATTGGGAGGTCTGATCTCAAAATAATAATCAAATATGAGAGAATGGCCATATTAAATAAATCTGTGCTTCTGTAATATTTCTATGATAAGACTGAAAAAATATTAACCTATGAGAAGATATTTCTTTCATCTAGAGAGTTCTCTGTATATTTTTCTTTTTTGTCAGTTTAATTTTAACTTGCATATTTAGTGTTGGAGGAAAAATATTTTTTTGGTGTGAAATAAATCAGTTCCATCAAGGGGCATTGGTATTAGGTACTAAGCAGTCAAATGGGCTCATTTTCATAAGCACAAACACAGCCATTTAGCTATCTTGTCTTCTAAAGGAATTCTGACCCAGATGACTCCGTTTCCTTGAAGAAGGGACTAAGGGGGCCAAATTTACCGCGTGCAGCCTATTTGACTCAGTTAGCTCTGCCACTGCATTTTGATGGGAGTCTTTTTCTCATTTGACCTTACTGATAAGGCAACAAAGAAAGAAATATATTTCCAATGTTAATTCTCAAGGAAGAAACTTTTTCTTTCTCTTCCTCAAAAACACTAGTATGATATTGCCCTAAGGATATGTAAAATTCCACTCAGCACAAGAGCTAGAATGTTCTGGAAGTTCCAGGAGTTATACTTTGTATGTCACACTCTCAAGTACAACTGGGATACTCCCTCACCCCAGACATGCGTTTAAGCAAAAGAGGCAATTTACAGGAGACTTGAAGATCCTCATAAGATTTCATCCTTTGTCCTCTTACTGTATATCAAAGGCTACAAAGTTGAAGTTTGGTGATATGTATTGGTCTGTGATTACTAGGAATATTACTTTGCTAGGGCTGCCATAACAAAGGACCACAAACTAGGTGGCTTAAACAACAGAAATGCACTGTCTCGCAGTTCTGGGGGTAGAAGTCTGAGATCAAGGTGTCAGCAGGGTTGTTCCTTCCGAGGGCTGGGAGGAAGAGTCTGTCCCAGGCCTCTCGTCCAGCTTCTGGTGGTTTGCTGGCAATCTCTAGCATTCTTTGGGTTGTAGAGGCATCACCCTGATCTCTGCTTGTATGCTCACATGGTATTCTTGTGTGCACACCTGTGTCCAAATTTCCCCTTTCTATAGGGATAGTCATATTGGGTTACATCCCACTCTTATGACTCATCTTAACTTGATCATCTGCAAAAACCCTATTTCTAAATAAGGTGATATTCACCATAACTAGGGGTTCTGACTTAAACATCCTTTGAGGGGGACACAGTTCAGCTCATAGCACCATGTCTATCTAATCTGACATTTGCATTTCAATCCTATCACACTCTGAGAATATGGCACAGACTAGACTATTGGAATTTTTCTATAAGGATTACATATATAAAAAAGAACAGAACAGATAAGGGAAGGTTAGGGAAAGCATCAAAATAAAATCAACTTACCTGATTTTAAATATTTGAATATTTACCTTCTTCTAGATTAAATACTTTTGGAATATGTCTCTACATATATGTCATATTCCTTCTCACCTAATGAGCTATGTATTAACAGAAAGCTAAATTTTGGCAAAACATTGATGTTTTCTCAATCTATCCATTCTAACAATCAAAGACAGCCTATGCAATGGGTGTTTGTTTCTCTACTAATCTTATGTATACATTCATAATGACAAATGCAGAGTAGAGGAAAACCTCAATGTAAATAACACATTAGATATTTAGTTCGTAGATAAACAGGCCATGACTGTACTGAATCCACTGGTTTTCTTTCCAATCACTCTGCCATATTAACCGATTTCTCTACTATTGATTGAATCAGCTGTGCAGACAATCCGATTTTGTTGTTAAGACAGCTGAAAACAGCAGATTGACTCTTTTTGATCTGTTTCATATAAACACAATTATTGTCAATGTGTTCTCAAATCCTCCATGTGACTGCAGAACAGATGGAATTTTTTTTTCAAATTTTACTAACAGCAAAAACTAAAGTGGGCTCTAGAATTGATTTGCCTAATAATAACAAACTTTTGGCTCGACAATTTTAGGAATGCAACCTAAGAGCCATAAAAACCTCAAGATAGCCTAACTTGACTATATCTGGAGCTAAGTTGATCTAGGATTAATGAGATAATGCTTGGGAGATAGTTTTTGGTTTTGTTTTAAGAAGCAGCAGCATTGGTTTTGGCATAGAGCAATATTAGGGAAATATGAATCTCCGACATTCCAATGAGCCATGTGTTGCTCCCGATTTTTCGTCTACCAAAGTGGTGAGTAGGGTGTTCTTGTTCTATTGTGTTTACACTTATTCGGTTAAAGTATGTCCCTGAGTGAAGACCAATGATAGCACTGGGTACTTAGCACCTTTCCTTGCTCTCCAAGTGCCCTGCAAATATCATCTCATTACTCTTCAAAACCATCCAGGCAAGAAATCATACATCTCGTCTCAAAAACAATTCTTGAAAACAAGAATTTATATCCTCCAATAAGAGTGTACACTATATATGTGCTTAAAATTGTCCCTCTAGTTTTTATTTCGGAAATTTCGTCAGTGAGTGGGCAATTAAAAAACAAACAAACAAACATCTAAACGAGACATAAAGCAACACAATATCGAGAAGGTATTTGTGGGCTACTCTCCCACATGTTTGTTTTAGAAATTAACATTAAACCTTCAAATAACAATAGCTTGGTGTGATTTTCTGTGAAGCAAACATAAAGCTTTAAGTGTTTAAGCATATTAAAGACTCCTTTTCTATTTACATAATGATATATCATGTTTATCTTATTAGCACTGTAAAGATATTAGTAGCCATGCATAAATAGAGCTCAGATGAAAAGATACTTCATTTCAGAATCACTAATCTATGTTAATACCATTTTGGTCAAGGTCCTATAGCAGCTGTTAGAATTTCAACCCCAATAGGTCAGAGAAAGAAGATGGGAAAATCCTAATAAAATGTTGTTAGAAGCTACAGGTGGGAAATAAAGAAGCTCTTGTGACCTATAATCTTATTCCCTCATAAAGTCACCAAAAAGAGCACAGCAGCTTCTGCAGTTGAAATTAGACAACACACTAGTGGCTTTTCAATCTCAACTTCTACAGTTCGATGTTATCATTTTCAGTGAAGAACAAATGAAGGATACAGCAGCTCTGCCCAAGATGTTCTCTCTGGGTTTAATCAGCCCACTCAACCACATGAGTAACTCTGCCTTAACAGTATTTTATTCCCATTTATAAACAACGTAGGTGTTCTGCTGGCTTGTTCATAAACAAACATTAGATTCTCAACGTGCTCTATTTGAGTTTTATCACTTTTATGCCAAATGTATCTGAAGAAAAGAATTTTCTTTTAAACATTTAATACTAGGTCAGATCAATTTTAAAATGGGAGCTGTCATAAGATAATAAAATCTACGCGTGGCATCAGCCTAGGTAGAGTGCCGAGTTCTTCATATACAGTCCCACCATATTGGTACTCTGTAAAACAAAACAAAACAAAAACAAAACAAACAAACAAACAAACAAAAAACAAGAAAACACGTAGCAAAAGGTTATAGGCAAGTGTGTGACCAAATGAGCAGAGTGTGGTAATTGTGCTCTTTCAGTACGGTGCCTCCTGCCGAAAGGGTAGGAGGCTTTGACTTGGCCCTGTCATTACCGCCATTGGCAGTGGTGGAAAGTTCCTACATTTCTACCTCATATAACTGGACCTTGAGGGATAACTGGCTTGTTACTTCATTTTGCTTAGAAGAGTATGTGACTTGAATTTTCTTTGGCCCCAAAGAGAAAAAGAACACTTCCTGAAAGATCGCCATTGACATATTTTTCTTCCTTTCATAAAACTAAGGTTTTATGCTTTTCCTCTTTGATTTAAGGAGAATATTTAGCAAAACATAAAATAATAGGGCTGAGAAAAAAAAAATTCCTGGGGGAATATCTAAGAAAGGGTAGACAGCCATTTTCTGTTTCCTTTTTCTCCCCATTTATAAAAAGCATCTCTCTAGTTATTACATCACATCAAAGTTAAATATTTTTAAATGCTTGATGAATACTAAAATGGCTTTTTAAAAAATGGGTCCAAACAATCAATTCTCTAATTGCTGGCTTGAAAAAGATACAATAAGTTACTTGTGTTCAGGATAACACAGCCTTTTTTATACAGATTAACTATTTTTACCTAAAAGTTCATCATGCAGTGGAGAGAGCAAAATTTAATATTGTTATTTGAAGAAGACAAAATTTTACAGATTTAATTTGCGACCAATCATTTGCATAATGTTAAGGTTTGGATTTAACATAAGCTTGAGATTTGTCATATGCAATTTCTGTTTATAGGACAACTTGTTTAAGAATAGTTGACTCTGTGAGCAGTTTACTTGACAAATTATGTCAAATATTTGCTTTCTGAAATCCTGAGAATTGGTTGAGTATAATTGTGTTTCATGTTGGCAAAAAATAAATAAATATGGGACTAAGGATGTCCTATCATTAATTTGTCAGAAAAGCAAGTTGTCATTTCTGAAAATTTAATGTCATTGAAGCGCCATCTCCAATAGCAAAAGAGCACTATTGCTAATAGACTTCAGAGCTCGAAATAAATAAATCTTTGGAATCCTGTTGCATCTCTTGGGGTGTGACATTTGACAGTCTTTTATAGCACAGAACGAAACAAGTTTGTGAGCTGGAATTCAATTGTGGCGTATTGATTCCTTGCATCAGTCATTATTCCCTGCTGATTGACAGCTGAAAATTGGTTACGTTAAGTATTTCATATGTTATATTGGCTGACATTTGCTTGCCTGCTCCTGTGTCAATATTGTTGTAAAGATCTCCAGCTTTATGAGATAGCAATAGACACTGACTGTGGCTTTTGTGTGATGTTCCAGTGTTTTTCCTGACATAATTTAAGACATATTAAAAACCAGCAGCATCTTCCCTCTTGAGAAGCTTAATGCCAATATTATTGTCTTCCAGGGGAAGATCATGTATGCTCATAATCGGGTGCTAATTTCCACCCGTACGCTCATGTTTAGGCATTAGGCACTATAACTGTAAAATTGAGCCTTCTTGATTGATTCATGTCAAGCCTCATCTCGGCTCCTGCAGGGGAAGTCATCCGGCTGACCCTTTTTACACTAAAAGAAGAGATTTGTGTTCCTTTCTTTCACCTGGAACCATCAAATTGACTGAATAATCTGTAATACATTAGTGCTGACATTTGTTAGGGGAGAATTAAACAAGACACAGTAATCATCCCCTAGAATAAAAATTGTGTTTGATTTCCAGCAGAGTTCTATTAAAGCGATGACATACTCAGTCTCTTCCAAGGTGGAAAATCGTGAATATTCTCTGCATTAATGAATCAAGTTAACACATTAATTGCTTCTAGGACCTGGTTCTCCAATATGAGTGTTAAAGGATAGGAAGGCCCTGGTGCATGGTCAATACATATTTGTGATCAAGGTGAGCTTCTTGTGGAAACAGAATTTTAAAAGATTCTTATTGTCTTTTTTGCTTTTGCTAGTCTGAGATGTAAAAAGTTGTATTGTTCTCTGAGGTATATAAAATTAATCCAAAAATGGCCTATTATCTCCTCTTCAACTCACTTGAGAAATACCACAAAACAATTGGGTGAGGTAAGTACCCAATTACTAAACTTGATTCCTGGTGTTCATTATGTTGCTTCAGTTTACAATATCTTTGAATTCAGATAAAGAAGTGTCCTTACATCTCCCTCTTCCTGTTGTAACCCGCGTAGGAATCATTTGAAGCTGTTCTTGAACAACTGTATTTCATATTCACTGGTCTTCATTCAAGGCACCTGCTCATCAACCACGACTGTCAGCACAAAGCAGAATCGTATTACATTCCTTAGAGCTCACATGTGTGTGCTCTGGAAACACCAGTGTTTTATAGCTAACTTGCATAGGACTCATTTTCAAGATGATTCGTTCATAAGTGATTATGTGAGTGTGTTTTCCATTATGAGTTCACACTTCTCAGAAGTACCACTTAAAAACAGACCTTTTCCACTTTTGACTATATTTGTTGAAGCGGTTGTCAAGTTAGTTAATTGGGGTCATTTCAAAGTGCTAACGTGCCTGTACTCTACATACTCCAAGCCATGTGGAACAATTTTGGGAAGAGAACGGAGCAGGTTTTGCAAGTAAATAATACAGAGAAGACAGAATTTTCCTCTCCCTTCAACGATTGTAAAGGACTCTAGAAACTTGTTAAAGTTAAATGGACAATCCATGAACTAGTAGGGATTTGTTGGTTTCACTTCCTTTAGTGTGGGAGATTTAGAAGTTTGTTATCTTGCAGATGGCATATATCTGTCCAAGAAACTTCATGAACAAACAAAACATGGAGCCTATGCCAACACCTTGTTAGGCAATAAATCTACTAACATGAAGACATGAGACTTGCTCTCATGGAGTCCATGGTTTTCTGGGAGAGATAGAATGACACGCTTACAAAAAAAAAAAAAGAAAAACTGGTTTAAGTGTTAAAAGAAAAAATCTGTACAAAATGTTCTTTTAATACATTGTTGATGACCTAACTAGTTTGCACTCCAATTTTGTAAATAAAAGCACATGCATTCATATTTTAGTATCATTTTTGCACCTTACAGAGGAAAACTAGAGTGTGAGAGTGATATATAATTTATGGAATCAGGATCAGGATCAAATATTTGACAGTTTATCTAGTGTCCATGAACCTATTTGTTGACAGAAGCACTTGCTCTAATGGAGAACATCCCCCTCTGCCTTATAAGTCTCCATAAAGGCACTTTTGAGGGAAGTACGGGAAGCTCTTCAGTCGCCAATTATCCCCTCACCTTGCAAAGCATAGTGAGGAGCTTCAAAGACAATACATGTTTTCACTGAAACTACAAACTAGATCAAGGTCAAGATAATCTATTCTATCCTCAGTAACTGTAGAACAACACAAAAGAACACTAAACTTGGGACCAGAAGCCAGATCCTTCTGGCCTAAATTTCTGACCTGGAAAAGAAGTTTGGGCTACCTAATTTCTGATATTATTCCTAACCCCAAATCCAAGGATAATTTCACATATCACATTTAAAAAGATATAAATAAATCTAAATGGAAAAGAGGGTATAAATGTAGTTAAAACCATTTGCGATAAGGAAATTTATGATTTATTAACATATGAGTAAATTGAAGATAGGTAACTGTAATTTGTCAAACACTGCCAAAAGGCAGAAACATGAAGGTAAATAAGACCAAGTCTCTATCTTGTGTGTTTGTGTGGGCAACAGGAGGAGAGCAGGAAAGGAAACCAAGTCACACAGTTCAATCAATCCTATTTTAAAAAGCACATATAGGGGCATCAGGCGCCTATACGTGCTTATGGTCAAGCATCTGCCTTCGGCTCAGGTCATAATCCCAGGGTCCTGGGATCAAGCCCCTCGTGGGGCTCCCTGCTCAGAGGGGAGTCTGCTTCTCTCTCTCCCTCTGCCCCTCCCCCCTGCTTGTTCTCTCTCTCTCTCTCTCTAATAAATAAAATTTAAAATAAAAATAAAAAATAAAAAGCACGTATAAATTCCTAGGGCAGCTCAGCGGAGGTAGCAATTAATCACATGGAGAACAGGAAAGGTGAGAGCCAAGTGAAATTTAGTTGGGTAGACATTAAAGAATGTGTAAGATTCCCAAGGTGGCCAAAGTGAAAATGAACAGGTACTCTAAGAAGACAGTTGTAATTGGTCAATATCCCTTTGCCGAGAACATAATCTCTCTAAATAGTCTAAGCAAAAAAGAAGTTAAAATAGGGAGTTATTTAACTTTTAAACCTATAGGAGGACAGAAGAAAAGTCTGAATTGAGCTTTCAGCAATGACTTTCAGAGTCATACCAGAGCCAGGCCACAAAGGAACTGCTCTTTTTTTCCTACAATCAGGAACTCCTTGGCCAAGAATGCATTGTGACTCCCCCTATTAAGGAAGTAATGCATAAACCACCAGACCAGGAAACCAATGTTGGCATGGAAACTCCAAAAGGGCGGGGATCGTGGTGTGCTCTGTCCACTGTTACACCCTATGGACCCATAAGAGTGTCTGACATGTGATAGGTGCCCAATGAATAGGTTAGATGAGTTGAATAAGTGAACTGTTATCTCTACTAGTTCCAGAACCATGCCATGCCTAGTATGTCTCACTCCAACCAATGAATTCCCTGAAGCTGGCCTCTCAATACCCACCAAATTGAAGAGACACTCTTGATCACTAATGTTGACAAGAGAAAGAAAATTCCTTCCCAATACTGCTTGTTAGCCAAGACAATTGATATTTCAGAAGCATGGCCTCTGCCTTACTTTGGCTTTCGATCTCAAGTAACTGCATTGGGTTGGCAGGACTTAGTCGCATCTAGCACCTACTGTGAAAGGAGCCTGAAGGCTTTTAGCTTTTTAGCCTCTTCAGCGTAGAACAGCATAAGAGAGGTAAACAGTCCATCCGTTTGGCTCCTAACATCCACGCTTCTTACGTTACATAAACTTAATAACAAGGAGAATAACAGCATTCTCCCATTCATCATCCACCTAAAGTGAATGGAAATGAAAATGTTCCAGCCCCTATTAGAAAGTGGAAGAGAGACAGTAAAGTATCCTCCAGAATGAGAAGTTACTTTGAGACCAAAAATCAAAGCAAACCACTCCATACTCTTTACAGAGTTTTATTTAGGGTCACTTACTGACAGGTGGAGGAGGATCTGGCAGATACATGATCCTAGGGCTACACAGCTACTCTCCACAGCCACTCTTCACTCGGTCTGGACCTTAACCCACAGCTTTTATAGAGTAAGGGGCATTGCGGTAAGGTAGTTACCTAAAGTGGCACCATCTGTGTGCCAGGCATGTCTACTAGTTATCTAAACTGGAGCCTCTGTGCACCAGTCATCTCTACTAGTTACCTAAAGGGGAGCCTTCTGTGGGCCACTTGAGGGAAGATTGAAGCAAGCCTTCCTGCGTTAGGAAGACATTAACCTCCATGGGACTTAGAACATATAGTCCTGAGGGAAGCCATTGTATGGACATGACCAAAATGGACGGTCAAGATGGAGTCAGCGTTGTCAGCACTTCTACACCCCCCTCTCAAATGGTAGATACAGTTTTATCCATTACTTATTATTATCTCTGATCATTTCATTTTTTTCTTCTAATTAAATTAGAATCCTGTCTTATTATCTTGTAATCCATGTACTAAAGAAAAAAACTCAAAAACCACAATCATTCACTATAGAAAAGATGGCAGAAAAAGCAGAAAGATGAATAAGTGGGATTCAAAAATTCAGTCATGTAAAATGTGGGGTCAGGTGAAATTAGTGAATGACTGGAGTGAGCCAATACCACCATGGATGTCTATTCTCCCGTAACAATCAGTAGAGAGAATGTGTGTCATGTCCCAACTGTGATTTTGAGGACTTCAGCAGTGATTCCAGTCATCCTGATAGAGGGAAACAGGGCCAGGGAAACACCAAGGATAGAGGGCCTCGCCCTGCACCCCAAGCCTCCAGAGATGGCGCGGCTGGCTACGTCTTCATCTATCTACCCCTTGGGTCTCACTTTGCCACACACACAGAAGAAAAGAACTATATTTGCACGCCTTTTGAAAATAGGGGCTGCATGGGAGATGAAGGGCAATAGCTGATGTCATTATATCTGAAATCCTTTTATTGTGGGGACATTTTTCATGTGTGCTTTTCTTTTTCTGTATAAAGGTAGACACCATGGAGAGTAACAACAGTCTTCATTTCTGTAAATGATGATGAATTCAGAGTTGGAACATGGTAAGTTTCTTCCTCTAGTTGTCAGTGCATGTTCTCTTTGCTCTCAGCCATAACACCCAAATGATCACCATTGTTTTACAAGGAAGAGCAACACAAACTTTAATTCCGGAAAAATCCATCTCCATGGGTTGAGATGTAATATTCCATGGGCATGTAAATACGAGCTGGTATCCTGGAGGACCTCTGGAAGGCAGATATTCTCTTCCCTGTCTGTGATGTGTAGTGATAAGCTGATTAAGAAAGTCCTCAGACTGTTCCTCTTCCTAGTCTTCCACCCGATCACCTGTCCAAAATATTATCCAGTAAACAGTCCTTTCTCTGTCCAAGTCTCCTTTTAGAAAACTGCTGCTAAAGATTCTGTTGCTGGGAAGATTTGCTGGTGAGGGCCATTTCTGAACACAGCTATAATGCTGGAATCATCCACCTCTGGCTGGGGAAGCATATAATTCACAATGATCTGTAAACTAGTGGGCTGAGTTTATGGGAATCCTCTACGAGGCCATGGTAAAAGTGGAGAGAAAGACAGCAAGTCTGCAAAAATAGGTACAATGTGAGTAAAAGACACCTTTTCAAGCAATTTATTTGTGATTTTAGAAAGTGCTCAAGGTTGATCTCATTTAAACAACGTCAACCTGCTGCCTACTTCCAATTGCATGGCTTTCTGATAAGGTGAATGATAGGGAGCCAGGACACAAGGTGTCACTTGGTGTCTCATAGCCAGGTGTTCAATACCTTCCAGTAGCATGCCAGCAGAATAATTATTATCACAGAAAGCCTTACTCCAAACTCTAAGAGGCCTGGACTGTGATTTTGCTATTTGGCATTGCCAGAGTCTTCATACATTTTTCTAATCTTCAAGCACCATTATATCAAGTGAGAAAGGTGCTTCCACTGCAGCCTGGACAAGCTGAAGAGGCTTCTATTTCTCTGGAACCCACAAAAGTTGGCAGCCTGAAGAGATATTCAGTAAATGGGTTATAAAAACACAAGTACGGTTTAAATTGCCTCTAAATCTAAAGAAGCCCAACAAGCATTATGCCTTCCTTTTTTTTTTTAAAGATTTTTTTTTTATTTATTTATTTGAGGGAGAGAGAGAGTGAGAGAGAGAGAGCGTGCAAGAGGGGGTAGGGTTAGAGGGAGAAGCAGACTCCCCGCCGAGCAGGGAGCCCGATGTGGGACTCAATCCCGGGACTCCAGGATCATGACCTGAGCTGAAGGCAGTCGCCTAACCAACTGAGCCACCCAGGCACCCATGCCTTCCTTCTTAATGTTAGTTGATGTAAAGTCTTGCAAGTGTTCTTTAATGTTTGAGGAGACTACCTTACATGCTGTACTCTGTTGGATCTCCACACGCTTCACTGGATTTTTATGGCATGCCATTCTCACCCTCTTGCGTGCATGCGTCTTACCTACACGTTGGCCATAATTCTCTCCTGCCCACATAGACGTCAACAAAGTGGGCCAGCACGATACCCTATGCAATGGTGAGAAGGCAAGTGTCCCTGCAGAATAAATTACGACAAAGAGCCAGAAATGTGACATACTGAAGTAATGCAGTTATACTATGGTCACTGAGAGATGAAAACAAATTGCTTCTGGAATTCTCTGCCTCTTTGGATAGAGAAACTCCAATTTGCCAGCTAAATTGTTACTTGCCTGGTGCCAGAAATTAGGTTGATGTTCTTCAGGAAAGAGACAACTTCTGGAGCAGCTATTGACACTGGAGTTAACACATGACTGAATTTGTAATAATCCACCAATTAGCAGAGGGAATAAAATCATCTAATGACCTGATAGTATTTGTAGGCCTGAGTAAGAGCTGAAGAAATGGCAATGCCTAGGAGTAGGAGGGGGGCTTTGAGAGCTGGCCCTCTGCATCTGCCCCACCGTTACCACATTCTATCACAGATACAGTCACATCTAAGTTGGAAATTGAGATTGAAGGTCTGGAAAGAGGTTTCAGAAAAACTGGCACTTGTTATTATGTGAGGTATTTGTAAGGTACTCAAACAAAGCATGGCTGGACTTGTAGTCTGGGTTGGCGTGTGAGATACTCAGGGTCATTTGAATCCTCGTAATGTCCCTCTTCTAATTTGCGGATCACGGTCTTTCCCAATAAGGGCTCTAAAATTTACAAGGAATCTTGGACAAGTTCAGAACATGACCTATATTATAATTCAGCAATTCTGAATCAGACTGGACAATATATTTAAACAATTTCAACCAGAGATTGTAAGTGATGATTCTTTAAGGACATCCATGGCCGGGGGAGGGGGGGGGGGAGGGGGCACCTGGGTGGCTCTGTTGGTTAAGCATCTGCCTTCGGTTCAGGTCATGATCCCAGAATCCTGAGATCGAATCCCACATTGGGCTCCCTGCTCAGCATGGAGCCTGCTTCTCCCTCTCCCTCTGCCCCTCCCCCTGCTCATACTTTCTCTCTCTCTTTCTCTCAAATAAATAAATAAAATCTTCAAAAAAATTTTAAAAAGATAAGGACATCCATGGATGATCTCAGACTGAGATATTATCTCAGTCTGAGAACTTACAAACCTGAATTTTAATTTCTTCTTTAAAACCACCAGAATGTTTCAAAGCAGCTACGCTAAACCAGTCTTTGCATCCTCATTTTTTCCATAATGGTCCAATGAAGCAGCTGTGTGGTGTGCCAATGCCTTACCTTCTGTGGGCATGTTTTCTGGTCTGTCTCAGAGGATAATTTTAAAGATTTATATTTATTTGAGGGGGGCACTGAGGAAGAAGAAGAGAGAGAGAGAATCTTAAGCAGACCCCCCCACACACTTACCACCTGCTAAGCGCAGAGCTGGATGCTGGGCTCAATCTCATGACCCCAAGATCATGACCTGAGCAGTAATCAAGAGTTGGACACTTGAGCCATTCAGGTGCCCCATCTCAGAGGATAATTGTAGATATTGTTTTATCTCTGTATGACATGGATAGCCAGACTCTCGTCTTTTAATTAATGAGATTCAAACCCAACCAGACATTGTTTTCAGTGTTTTATTTTAGAATCTTTTCTTTTATTGAAAATATAGGTCTATTTTCAGGAAAAAAATAATATTATATAACTTTAGACAAAGGTTTTTATAGCTGTTTATTATTCTATTTTAGTTGATGACATATTGTTTGCCAAAGAGTTTATATTTGTAATCCTGAGGTATGATCAATCAACTTATACTCCTTAGTGGGAGCCTTATAAAGAGAAGATTTTCTCAACATTCAGTGAGATGGGAGTGGATAGAGAAAAGTAACATAGTTGGCAAAGAGATAAATTACATCTTTAAGCCCTTACCTTCATAGATGTCCTCTCATTCTACTTTTGTGGAGATTATACTCCTGAAAGTCATCTGAGAGCCCATATCATCTAACCCTTTAGTTTACAGCAAAAGAAGTGAGGCTGCACCCCACCCAGTTAAACACTTCATTACATACTGTCTTATTCTCTAATTGCCTCTTGCACTATTACATTTCTAACAAGACTGTAAGCTCTTTGATAGCAGAGATAATTATCTTCTGTGTTTTTTTTATCTCCCTCACAGCTCTTAATACTTGTTGATTAAATGATTGATTTAATCAAGGATACTCTCTTTTTTATCCCTTATGCTTCTAAGATCACTGGTCGGGTCACAGACTGAAGCACTCATGGCAGAAGATATTGTTAGTATATAAAGAATTCTAGGTCCTTCGGATATAGTGTACTTGGTTAATAAGGTAACTAAATAAAGTCAAATGACTTCAATAATTAATGGAATAAAAATCAAGAGGAAGGATTACAAAAGGAATTTGTAAATTCGAACACGCATTAGTTTTCCAAGACAGTGATCATGATACGGATGGACTTTTGTTCACTACAAAATTGCTAGAAAATGAAAAAAAAATTGCTAGAAAGTTATAAAATCCACTTACTATTTAAATAGAAAATGTACGTGTCTATGTACATGTAGATACAGAAACATATATAAGGAGTCCAGACTGCTTTGCATACTTTCCATCAAGTACTGCACCTAGGAAATCAATAGCTTAAGATTGGTCCCGGTATACATACATGCCTTAGGTATTTAACAGAAAGTTCATAGAAGTATAAAATGATAATCTCTTCAAACTTGTGAGAATTTGTATTTTATAAATGAAAACACCGAGGCATAGGTGTATCCAAATACTTTGATGCTTTGTCCAAGTGCACACATTTATTAAATAAATTTATAGTCAGCCTGAATTGGTCACTTTAATGCTTCTCCTATGCACTATGAAGGCCATGTAGCTGTCTTGTATTTGAAGGAGATGTTTTTAATAAACACTGAACAAAACTGAAAATAGTCACCCTCTATTACATTATTGTTAATTACATAAATGTTAATTTCATTTGTCACTTAGTGAGTTGCTTGAAGACAGAGATTCTGCCTTAATCTTTTTAACTTTCATTGTGATGGGTATAAAGAATTACACATAGTAATTGGTCATTAAATGTTTGCTAAAGAAGAAAATATTGGATGTGTTTTTGTGGGCAGATTTCCATCCTCCTCACTACAAACTTGGGCTATATAGCTACTGCAGTGCTTGGTCAAGGCTCTAAGTAAATGGGACAGTTTTACGCATGTATTCTTTTCTCAGGGTAAAAGAGAAGGCAGCAATAGCACGCAATTTCTTAGACAATTTATTTTACAAGACTTTATTCTAATCTTTCTCATAAAAACTCTTCTAAATTCTAAGACAAATAAAATTATAGCTAATTAGATGCTTAACTGCTGTTTATTATATTTGTACATTACTTTTGGGTCAAACTTAAAGACAGAAGAATTATATCTCTATGTGTTGGGAATAAGCCTTTAGAACAATGGGATCTTTTGTAGAAGCAATATATATTGTTTTTTAAATATTTTAATTTTTGAAAACCAGCACATAATTTTACAATTTAATGTACTGTGTGTGGATTAAGGGAAGATGGTGGAGGTGGCGGCAGAATAGTTTCTGAATCTTCCTGACTCTCCTGTAAAAACAAATATTAACCAGAGAGCAAAGCCAATAATACTCGGACAATATTTACAGAAAATGAGGTGATGAGGTCTGTCCCTCAAAAGACAAAATAGAAGTGAGAAGGAGAGAACCATCGATAGCTCCAAGGTCTCTTTGTTAGCAATCTCTGTGAAGAGGAAAGCGGAGCAAAGCCAGAGGGTATCTGGGAGACTTGGAACAAGAGGACCCCCAAATAGCCAAGAATTAATAAGCGGAAGTAAATGGAAGGCATGGTGGACCAATAAAAGTGAAACTTGTAGGGTTTGCCTATTCTAATCCAAGTAATTGCAGTGGGTCCATTCTGAAGGAGCTGTAGCAGGTTGCCCTACGAACTTTTTAGCTAACTGACCAGTGCTCCTTTAGGAGAGAAGACAGCGGCATTTAAGAGAAAGTGTTGAGAGTGGAACCAAAATTGAGCAAAAAAGGAAGACAAAGGAAAAAGTAGATAAGAAAAAAGGTAGGGTAGCCACTGGGTGGCTCAGTGGGTTAAGGATCTGCCTTCGTTCGGCTCAGGTCATGATCCCCGGGTCCTGGGATGGAGTCCCTCATCGGGCTCCCTGCTTAGCAGGGAGTCTGCTTTTCCCTCTGCCTGCCGCTCCCCCTGCTTGTGTGCTCGCTCTTTCTATCTCTCAAATAAATAAATAAAATCTTTTTAAAAAACACTTTATGTAAGCAGGGTAAGGGAAAAAAAATCTAGCACATCTCAAAAAATAAACTGCCAAATATTTAAATACTGCCTGAGAACATTAGAAGAGGGAGCTCTGTAGAGTTAGAAAAGCCTTGTGAGCCTATCAGGAAAACTGAATTAATGTGAAAAAGAAAGACAGGAGAGTATTGAGGTCAAATCCCATACAAAGACATTATTTTTTAAAAAATGAGAATAAAGAACAGATTTAATATTCCAACAGTCAGTGAAAGTGAACCAGAGAGATGTTAATTTTTAAAAAGGTCAGAATTCCAATGTACTATTTCAAAAGAAGGTGAAGGCATTTTTTGGCTATCTATTGCTGGATAACAAACTATCCCAAAACACAGTGGCTTGAAACAATCATTTTACTTGGCCTGTAATTTCGTGGGTCAGGAATTTGACAAAAGCTTGTCAGAACAGTTTGTGTCTTGGCCACGTGACATCAGCCAAGGCAATGGAGTTGGAGGGTGCAGTTTCAAAGTAGCTTCTTCATGCATATGCACGCATCCAGAACCTTGACATTCTTTGGTGCTCTTTGCTAAAGGCATCTCGCCCTATAGGTCCTGTCTATATGGCCTAGACTTTTCACAGCATGGTGGACTCAAAGTAACTCAACTTTTTACTTGGTGGTTTGGGTTCAGAGGACAAGAAGGAAGCTCCAGTCTTCATAAAGACTATGCCCAGATCTGGCATGATGTCACTGTAGACGTACTCTATTGATCAAAGTAGTCACAGGCCAGCCCAGAGTAAGGGGAGGAAAGTAAACCTTATCATCACTCCTAGCATCAATGGGAAAGTGTCAAAAAAAACTTGTAGCCATCTTTAATGCATCATAGACATTAAGAATATAATAAAAGAAATGAAAGTACCACATAAATTGACATTAGAAAAACTCAGAAATGAGGTGAGAAAACTCAAATACAATTAGACATTAATGAGAAAAAATCCTTTAAGAAATGAAAAATGAACAAGAAAAAACACAGAAACATATAAACAAAGTAAGTAAAACTTTAAGAGAAGTATACAGCGAAAAAGTAGACATTTAATTAAAAAAAAGAACAGTGATTAAAAGGATTTGAGAGATAGGAACATACATTAAAGACAGGCAAAGAAAATCCAACATAAAAATCACTGGATTCCCTGCAAAACAATAATAAGAAAAGCAAGAAAACAGAAAATATAATAAAAACTATAACTCAAGAAAAATGTGCTAAAATTATTTTTTTAAATGAGACCCCTATTGAAAGAGGACACCTTTTGCCTAAGAATATAGGTACAGAATGGTCAACAAGTCATATTCTAGGCAACTTCCTGGACATTAAAGATAAGAGAAAAACTATTAGGTATGAGGACAAAAAGAACATGTGGCTAACAAGAAGAGAAAATTAAAATATCATCAGACTATTTTTTCTAATAAAGACTATTTTCTTAAAGCAGTTTTAGGTTCACAGCAAAATTGAGAGAAAGGTACAGAGATTTCCATATACCTCCTGCCCCCACACATGTACAGCCTCCCACGTTATCAGTACCCTCTGCCAAAGTGATACATTTAGTACAATTGATGAACCTACATTAAAACATCATATAATCAGTGGATTGAAGTCGCAGAAAGACCAGCTATGTGGTCTTTGCAAATTGGTCTCCAAAGCCCTCACGGCCTTTGTTTCCACAGATGTAAAACATGGTAGTTGACCATATAGATCTCTGTGTGTGAATAGCACAGTCGAAAAGCGTGTAGGCGTCACTTCGACTGTTTGAATTTCTTCTTTTTTTTTTTTTTAAGATTTTATTTATTTATTTGAGACAGAGAAAATGAGAGAGACAGAGAGCACATGACAGGGGGGAGGGTCAGAGGGAGAAGCAGGCTCCCTGCCGAGCAGGGAACCCAATGCGGGACTCGATCCCGGGACTCCAGGATCATGACCTGAGCCCAAGGCAGTCGCTTAACCAACTGAGCCACCCAGGCGCCCTCGACTGTTTGAATTTCTGTGACTCTATGATTCTAAGTGTTTTCTACCAATTAAACTGGTATGTTATCTTGTGAGGTGGTAAGTTCCTTGTTACTGGAAATATTAACCCAGAAATCATTATAGGGAAATTATATTTGGTGGATGTTCAGAACAAATTGCCTCTGAGATATTCTCCATCTCTAAACCAAGACTGTGAATAATGTTTCTGTTCTAGGAAATGATGAGGTGCATGTAAAGATGCTCATGAATATGGGCAACATTACATGTGCTGATCATGCTAGGAACCACAGGAAGATAGCAGAGGCATGCCTGAGTTTCCATTGTGTCTACAATAGGTATCCAATTTGTGTCAGAAAAGTCATAAAAAAGTCATTAGTGTTCTTCTTACCAAGCTATTTGAAAGAAATTAGTGGTGGCAGTCGGAAGAAGAGAAGGTGCCAATCAGTGTTTTCATTTTGTTTTGTTTTGTTTTTGTTTTTGGACCTATGTGTTTGCAGACCTGAAGAGTCACTGAGTAGCTTCCAGTCTGGGTAATGTTTTCAGACAATTTCTACATGCGCTGAAGAACTATGCAGAACAGCCCAAGGTATCCCATTATGTTACTGAAGAGAAAGGCAGTTTATGTAATGGTTAACGTGTGGACTCTGGAGACAAGATTTCAAATTATGGCTTTATAAGTTATCAACTGTGTGAATTTGGTTTTGCCTCAGTTTCTTCAGCTGGAAAATGTGGATCACATTACTCATAGGCTGTTGTGAAGATAACATTAGCTAATACATGAAAAGCACCTAGAATAGTGACAAATACATAAGAGGTCAAATTCAATTAATATTAATATTATTGGGAATAACTATGTCTATTATAATTTCATAATGTATACAAAAATTTTAAGAGCCTGATTTTTTTCTGTTAAATTTCTTAAGTTAAATTTTTTTTATTATTATGTTCAGCTAGCCAATATATAGTACATCATTAGTTTTCGATGTAGTGTTCAACGACTCATTAGTTGTGTGTAATACCCAGTGCTCATCACAACACGTGCCCTCTTTAAGTTGGGTTCATATTTTACTTATGCAAATAATTAAATTCTTTGAGCCTTAGTTTTTCCTCATCTGTAAAATAAGAAATAATAATGTCAAGTTCAAATTATTTGTGAAGTATAGAACATATAATGAATGTAAAGTTCCCAGCACTATAGCTTACATGCCTGAGACACATAGCTTCCCACTCAAATATGTGTAGTGTGAAATCGTCTCTGGGAGGCAGCTATGAGCCAGCAACTCAAATTTAGAGATGCTTTGCATCCAGTGAAATCCTGGCACTAGATCTTGCAACAGAATAAGGGCAGAATGATGTGGAATTTTAAGAAGACTAATGTCCTACTAGGTATTTATCCAAAGGATACAAAAATAGTGATTCAAAGGGGCACCTGCACCCCAATGTTTATAGCAACAATGTCCACAATAGTCAAAATAGGGAAAGAGTCCAGATATCCATCAAGAGATGAATGGATAAAGAAGATGTGAGATATATATATATATAAAATCATATATATATGTGTGTGTATATATATATCACATCATATATATATGTGTGTGTATATATATGTATATAATGGAATATTACTCAGCCACCAAAAAGAATGAAATTTTTGCCATTTGCAATGACATGGATGGAACTAGGGAGTATTATGCTAAGTGAAATAAGTCAATCAGAGAAAAACAAATACCATATGATTTCACTCATATGTGGAATTTAAGAAACAAAACAGATGAACATATGTAAGGGAAGGAAAAATAAGATAGGATAAAAACAGGGAGGGAGGCAAACTGTAAGAGATTCATAACTCTAGGAAACAAACTGAGGGTTGCTGGAGGGGAGGTGGGGGGATGGGGTAACTGGGTCATAGGCATTAAAGAAGGCATGTGATGTAATGAGCACTGGGTGTTACAGGCAACTGATGAATCACTAAGTTCTACCTCTAAAACTAGTAATACACTATATGTTAACTAAATTAATTTAAATAAAAATAAAAGACTAGTGTCCTTACTCTTGATCTCTGTCCCCTTTCCTTGACTAGGTGCTGATCACTAAAAGATTCTAGCCTAGAATACTACTGAAGCCATAAATTGTTAGGAATTTGAAAGCCTGGACAGCTTGCAAGTAAGAAAGCCATCCACTAAGCAAGCACACCTACACTGAACTGCAATGTAAGAAAAAAATAAATCCTTATTGTGTTATGCCCCTGAAATCTTGAACTTCATTTGTTATAGCAACTGAAAGTACTCTCTTGTTAATACCCATCAAAGATAGTAAGTATTCAATACATTATAACATTTATTTTAATCAACATGTCTGATAGAATGGAAAATACTAGGTTTTTAATGAATAGTAAACTTTATTCTTTTAGTGCATGTCAGTGAAAGGATGATGTAAAGAAATAATAATGAAATGTGACTTATGATCTACATTCGATTCTAATATCAAAGCTAATAATATTAAAATGTATTTGTTTTTACTATTTATATTTTAACTTTGTTGAGAAAACTAACAATAAATGAATTTGTATCTCTACTTTCTGTTTAGTGTCTTCCAGATCTACTTTCCAAGTCAAGACACAGTAACTTCCAAATGATCATATTTCCCTTCTTTATTTCATATAACTTTAATTCAGGGTTGCATATCTTATATAATATATATGTAGGGCAAACAAGTGTTTTGATTTAGGCATCATCTAATTTTTCTTTATGTTTAAAACCATTAAAATAATGCTTAAATATATTTATAAACCACACTTGGAGGAGGGGGCACCCTTTGTAAACTGAGTGGCATAAATATAAAGCACATAAAAAGAAAACTACATACATATAAACTGTATAAAACTATCAGTTCTTTTTTTTAAGACTTATTTATTTGAGAGAGAGAGAGCACGAGGAGGGGGAAGGGCAGAGGGAAAGAGGGAAAGAATCCTCAAGCAGACCCCCCACTGAGCACAGAACCCACTGTGGGGCTCAATCCCCAGACACTGAGATCATGACCTGAGCCAAAATCAAGAATTGGCCACCCAACCTATGGAGCCATCCAGGCACCCCCAAAACTAAGCATTCTAGAAAGCAACACAAACAGAAAATACAAATGAATTCAGAGGTTGTAGAGTGGTATGAAAAAGGGAATCACAGCACAGTCTAGAATATGCATCATTCTGAAACTTTAAGCTAGGCAACAGGCCATATCTTGTGCCCCCCAAAATATATTTTTGAGAGACATGTTTCTTAATCAGAAAACTGGTACATTCACCATAGATGTGACCACATATGTCAATCCTATTTTCTTAGACTAAAGTTATTCAGAGTAATGCTGAGGCTAATTCATCTTAATTAAGCAAAGTAAGATGATACCTTAGAATACAAGATTTTAATGGATTAAAATATTAGTAAATTCAGCCAATCAGGTAATATTTATTACATTTATTTAACAAGTTAATAATCAGTTAAAGAAGTCATGAACTAGGGGATATACACTGAATTCCTAATTGTTAAACATGTCTCATTAAATACTGAATGCTATGACTCAAATCTAAAGCATTTAATTGCCATGGAATGACTAACATATATGATAGGTTTCTATACATTTTTGCATCTAATTAAGGGTCATATAAGATACATTAACAGTGTAGTGTGATTGGTTTATTTTGATGTCTCTCTTCCCTTTTTTGGATTTTTAAAATCTGTTTCTGTGAAATTAGCTGATAAGAAATCAAGCAAGTTCAAGCAACAACTTGATCTGTTGGAGGATCAATTGGCCTTCCCTTTTGTTAGTTATGATGTGTAGACTAAGAATGAATTACCAATATGATTCTGGTAACTAAAAAAAAATATAGCGTAAAGATACTAACACTGCTTAGAAATATAAGAATGCTTCGAATCCATGTTAAAAATAATAATAGAATCTGAAATTAATGATGTACTATATGTTGGCTAATTGAATTTAAATTAAGAAAAATAATAATCATAGTAGTACCTCTGTTAGTCTTTTTTTACCAGCCACTTAATTTTTCACTTACTGTTGTACTTGTCACCATGTATTACATACTGCAGCAAACTTTTAAAATTAGCATTATGATACGTGTTTTCTGATGAACATCCCACCTGTAATTACCATGCATCAATTCCCTGACTCAAAATTGCAACTTACCTCTTCACGGAGAACCGGTATTTGACAAAGCATTTTCCCTTTCTACCTAACACGAAAACTTTTCCTGGGAATTTGAAATAAAAATAAACACGCCCTCTTGCATAAACTTACATGTATCCTGGAGACAATTTGTTGTCTTAGTAAAGAAGAACAGAAACTATGCTTTTTTTGGCCTTAAATTCAAAAACGCTTTTGCAGTAAGATCTGGCTTTTTATATAATTTATTTTAGCCAAGCAACTTAAAACTCCCTCTCTGATGTGTTGGTACTATTTGAGTAATGACATAAAGGCAAGCTATTTATATGCAATGTGATTCATAAGCACAGAATTGCTAAGAATTTATATTGATCAGAGAGGATAAAGAAATGGAGCAGATTCAGGTCTGACCCTTTCAGATTTAAATTTTTACCAAGTTAACCTGTTTAGTAAGTACAACTAAAAGAGAAAGTTCTCATATTATCAGAGTGGAAGAAAGACTCTTACATGTAATAGGTGCACATTTGTTGAGTGAATAAATCCATCAGTTAGAAAGCTTAACTGTTCAGGAAGTAACCTAGTAAGCAGCGCCCCCAGAAAAATGAAAAAGAATGATGATAAAATAGGCAAAATGGACTTTTCTAGGTACCTTGTATTAATCTTCCTTGAAACCTTAACATGTAAATGACGGATGCATTTATTCCTTAATTTCTCTTTTGCTTTTGTGGTTAGACATAGAGGGCTTGGAATCATTTGCAGATTTTCAACAAATGAAATCCACAGTGTGGTATTTTCTTCATCAGCTCACAAAGCAAAGCATGTTGTTTGGCATTTCATTCTTACTTCTGAGAAAAGCCCAGGAAATTGACACAACTGCAGGGTGCTGATCACACTTTGTTCTTATAAGAAGAGAAATATGCTATTTGTTTTTACGTTTTCTCGGTTGTCTTGGGAGCAAAACTGCCTCCAGCTACATGTGGGCTTAGTCTCCGACGTCCATCTTATGGGTGTCACCTGCTAAGGTGAGGAGTCTGGAATAGCCCAGACACATTATGTATGGGTGGCCTTTTGTTTACGGCAGACAAAGCCAAAATCCTCGGGATTACTTGAAGATATCATATAACACACAAGATGGAGTTACTATTATTCTCCTCTAAGACATATAGTGTTTCCCCTGGGCAGAGAAAAGAACACAGAGCCAATCATATGAAGACAGAACCCATTAAAGATTTATGCAAGCCTGAATTACTTGGCTTTAAACTATTTTCTTCTCCCCCACTCTTTTTCCCTCATTTTCTCTTTAATAAGAGGGACATTTCTTCCTGAACAGCAAAGCTGATGTAGATAGTATCACTGGTAATCCTTGGCTTAAGCACGGAGCTGCTAAATGGCTTGAATTAGGCTGGAAGATGGGGCTGTTTGATTTCCCTTCCTTTTTGTTTCTGTTTTCAAGGCTCTGTCAGCAAATGTCCCACTAAACTAGCATTTATGTGGGCTTGGGGCCTCTGTGTGTAAGTTTCCTTTTAAGCATAGTCAATGAAACAGCTTTGAAGCTGTTGAACTGTGTAAATGTTATATTAACATTTTCTCTCGCAATTATAGACATTTACATGGTCTTGTTGAAATAGCGCTTTCAGAGGGAGGAAAAAAATACCAGAAGTGAAGGTACACAATGAAATGAAAAAGCAGCAGTGTGCTCTATTTATTTAGTTTCTGAAATAAATCATTTCGACTTTTAATTTACACTTCTCTAAGATGGTGGTTAAGAATAGACAAACAAAGGATACTGTGAGAAATAATTTCATTTTGTTCCTTTGTTACATTAGATCATTTAATTTCCACTTGGTTTGCATATGGAGATTTGGCCAATGCACCCTGTTCTTTAAATTTGCTAACTAATAACAAGGACTCAGGGAGCTCATTCTAAAGACCTAAGACTCATGGGTGATGATTCAAAAATTATGAGACTACAAGTAGTTGTCCAGTTATAAGAAGAAAGGCAAATAGAGTAAATTAGACATTAATCCGAAGCATTCTCAACTATCCATGTCCCTATTTAACAGAAACCATAATGTGCTTTCAAATTGAAAAGATTTGAATCATTCCAATAACTACCACATCTGTGATCTTTCCACTGCACGCAGTCTGATGAACAGGTTAGGAAAAAAAAGATAACAATCACTTAGACTCTAAGGAAATATTTTAATAGTCTAATTTGGGTCCCTTTGTGCATACAGCGCAATCATTTATGGATGCACATTCTCAGTAAAATTCAAAGTAAAATGATCTCCTTTCACATTGATACTACCAAATTTATTTTCTCTGAAGATCAATAATTTTACAATTATACTTATCATTATACCACAGGATTCTTTGCTATTGATAGTCTTATGATAGTCTTCAATGATAGACTTCTTTCACTGTTTACAAGTATGTACATATATATAATATATACAAGTATATACAAGTATATATACAAGTATATACATATGCTTGTCTTTGGGCCAAATCGAAGCAAAGAGCATGTCCGTGATGGAACCGTTGCTCAGCAACCGAGCTCTCCACTGGCCTGAGCATTGCTTTCTCTCCAGCAGGGCAGATATGCAAGACGGACAGATGCACTGATCCTCAACACAGTATCAGATTGTGTTACATGTATTTCAGAAGCTGATAGCCATAATCTTGTAGCAGTCTCTGTCTACACATCATTGAACTTCTACAGACAAACTTTAAAAAGTACATTGTTACATAAGGGTTTTCTATAGTTTAGTTATCTAATTTATTTTCAGTTTTTAAAATGATGTTCTAGAAAATCTAGATTGGTTGTCTTTATGTGATCTCTAAATGCCAATAAGATTATGTTAAAGTACACAAAAATATTTTTTCTATCGCATGTTTTTTGCATTGGTCTACTTGAGAATCCATGTGCTCATTTCTGCCATGGTAACATGCCTCTTCTGTGGTAAGAAACAATTTTAATTGGAATAAAAACTCAAGGTTCAGAGATTACATAAAAAAAAAATTGATCACAATTTTAGGGCAAAAGATATTCTTGAAATCTAATTAATCCATTCTTTATTAGATAAGGAAACTGAGGGAGATTAAGTGAATGCTTATAAAAAGAAGAGTCGAACTTGAATTATATGTGTTAAAGATATTGAACATATGAAATATTCTTTGTGATGTGCATCTTAAAATAAAATTTTAGGCTGAGCACATTTTTTATTTAAACTTATTTTATGAAAGAGTAACATAAATTCCATTAATTAATTAATTATAATTTAATGTCCTGTCAATTTATATTATTAAAATATTCATATTTTTTAAAAAACAAAGAATTGAGTAATTGAAGTTATTGTAATCTGATTAAGTTAATACAGTTATGATTTTCTCAAAATTTCCCTATAGCTGACAATTTCCCAGGAAAAGCATTGCTTTGTTCAGCAAATTAATCTGGAGGCACACTAGATCCATCCTTCCTTCCTTCCATTCTTCCTTCCTTCCTTCCCTCTTCCTTCCTTCCTTCCTTCTTTCCTTCCTTCTTTCCTTTCTCTCTTTCTTTCTTTCTTTCTTCTTTCTTTCCTTCCTTCCTTCCTTCTTCCCTCCCTCCCTCCCTGTCTTTCTTTTTTTCTTTCTTTCTCTCTTTCTCTTTCTTCTTTCTTTCTTTCTTTCAGATCCTTTCTTTAAAATAAAAAAAATCAGGAGACATTAGCAGACCCAAACTGTCCTTATCTATTTGCAAGATTTTTGTAGTTTCAGATTACTGTTTCTTTAAAGATAATGAGCCATTTAATATAATCTGAAATATCTTTCAAATACCTGAAAAAATCACCTAAAAAAGCAAACTCAAGAAACTAAAGGAAAAATTTACAGTTATAAAACATGCTTAGGACATGAAATGGTGTTTTCATAAAGTAAAAAAGATGAGAATCACAGTGACAATATTTTCCAAGTTGATGAACCATGAATAATTTGAGAGAAGACCAAAATTTAAGGATCAGTTTCATTTGATCAGTACAACTAATTTCAGCAGGACTCACCTGAGAACACCAATCAGCTGAATATATACAAAAAAGAGAAAGCAAAAACTTTCTCTAAGAACCCAAAAGAAATTCACAAATCCATCTACATATAAAATCCTTTTTATTCGTGCAAGAACCTCCTATGTTTCCCTTCAGAGTTCATCAAGTCACATTTTATATTCAAACCTAATAAGCTTGGTAATATCAGTTGCAAAAAATAAAAAGGATAAAGAAGTTGCTGTATATTACTACCCACACTAAATGTCAACTGATAGCTCGATACCAGAAGACAAAAACAAATTTAAAGTAATAGAATAATTAATTAGTCAAAGTCGGTATACAAATTGATTAAACCAGATTGGTAACTATAGAGATCCTGAAGAGTATTTGGATTCTGGATATTTAGAAGGTTGAAGCCTTGGGATTTCTTGACAAATTGGATCTGCGGTGTGAGGGGAAAATAGAATCAAAAATAACTTTCCCAATTCTTTTGTCCTGACCCTGGAAGGATAGAGTTTAGTCAACTAACATCAGTAAGGAAAAATTGTGTGAGGTGACCAAGGAGAAATTTTGATAGAAGAGATAGAGAGGGTCAAATTACAGAAGTCCCAAATTACAGAATATTCATTTGTTCCTATAACCATGACTTTGAATCATCAAGAAAGTATGAAATAGTATTTTCTTATGTATGGTTTTTCATTACATATGCACTTATATGAATTTAACTAGTTATGGAAGAAAGAAAAATATACATAGAAAAAGGTAAACTTTAAATAAGATAAGCTATACTGCCTGACATTGTGCTAAATGAGCCTATATCCAAGAATAAAGATTGGGCAACAGGTCCATTTGCTATTCCTTCAATTATACCATCCCTGTGTTTCTTGCAGTATGAGTTTGTCACGATATGCTTCTGAGGTTTTGTTTGGTTTTGTTTTTGTTTTTGTTCTGTTTTCTTTATAACATGAACCTTAAATATAAGCCAAGTACTTAAAAGCCACTTCAAATTGACTGACATTATGAAGAGATAATAAATTACTCTCCAGTAGGAATATATATTTGGCCAATGTATATTGTACTTTAATCTAATGGGCTTTCAAAATAATTTTGGTCATATTAATTCATCATATTTGGTCATATTAATTTTTGCCTTATAAAAATTTATCTTAAAAACAGGTCCAATATAAAATAAGACTACGTGGTACACATTTATAAGAGCAAGGTTACAGTTTTCAACATTTTGATGCTACAATGAGCAAAGCCTCAGCTATTATGAATTTTAAGGAGTCAATTCCTGAATTTCAAATTACTGAATTTTACCTACATGTAGGTAAAAATGTATTAGTTTTGTAACCTTTTTAAAAAAGATTTTATTTATTTACTTGACAGAAAGAGAGACAGCGAGAGAGGGGACACAAGCAGGGGGAGTGGGAGAGGGAGAAGCAGGTTTCCTGCCAAGCAGGGAGCCCGATGCGGGGCTCGATCCCAGGACCCTGGGATCATGACCTGGGCTGAAGGCAGACGCTTAACGACTGAGCCACCCGGGCACCCCTAAGTTTTGTAACCTTTAGAATATGAGTCATAAGCAGGTAGAATTATGCTATTGGAATTCTATTTTTCCTTATTCAATATTTATTCAATATTATGGTTTCTTTTTCCTAAAGTTTTATTTTCTAATTTTTCTTGTGGCTGCAAATTTGTGGAAGTGTTTTCTGCCATTTCTCTTTCTCTCTTGATCTATTGACATTTTTTTTAAAAAAATTAGTTTCTGTGTAATTAACATACAGCGTTATATTCATTTCAGGTGTACTATATAGTGATTCAACAATTCTATACATTACTCAGTGCTCATCATGATAAATGTGCTCCTTAATCCCTATCAACTATCTTACTGATCCCCCACCCACCTCCCCTCTGGTAACCATCAGTTTGTTCTCTATAGTTAAGAGTCTTTTTTGGTTTCTCTCTCTCTCAATCTCTCTCTCTTTTCCCTTTGTTCATTTGTTTTGTTTCTTAAATTCCACATATGAGTGAAATCATATGGTACTTGTCTTTATCTAACCTATTTTGCTTACAACTTGTTGCAAATGGCAATATTTTATTCTTTGTTATGGCTGAATAATGTTCCATTATATATAATATTATATACATACAAATATATATACATATATTCACACAAATATATATACACATGTATACATACAGATATATAGATAGAGATTTCACATCTTCTTTATCCATTCGTCTATCAATGGACACTTAGGTTGCTACCATAAGTTGGCTATTGCAAATAATACTGCAATAAACAGAGGAGCACATATCTCTTTGAATTAGTGTTTTTATATTCTTTTGAATGAATACCCAATAGTGCAATTTCTGGGTCATAGGGTAGCTCTATTTTTAACTTTTTGAGGAACCTCCATACTGTTTTCCGGAGTGGCTGCACCAGTTTGCATTCTCACCAAGAGCACATGAGGGTTCCTATTTCTCCATGTCCTTGCCAATAATGTTGTTTCTTATGTTTTTTTGTTTTGTTTTGTTTTGTTTTGTTTTGTTTTTTAGCCATTCTGACAAGCATGAGATAGTATCTCATTGTAGTTTTGATTTGCTTTTCCATGATGTTGAGTGACATTGAACATCCTTTCATGTTTCTATTGGCCATCTGGGTATCTCTTTTGGAGAAATGCCTGTTCATGTCTTCTGCCTAGTTTTTAATTGGATTATTTATTTTGGGGGGTTGACTTGTATAAGTTCTTTATATTTACTAGCCCCTTACTGGATATGTCATTTGTAAATATCTCTCCTATTCTGTAACTTGTCTTGTAGTTTGGTTGGTTGTTTCCTTTGCTGTACAGGAGCTTTTTATTTTGATATAATCCCAATAGTTTATTTTTGCCTTTGTTTCCCTTGCTTCAAGAGACATATCTAGAAAGACTTTGCTATGGCTGATGTCAGAGAAATTATTACTGCCTGTGCTCTCTTCTAGGATTTTGATGTCATCCAGTCTCACATTTAGGTCCTTAATCCATTTCGAGTTTATTTTTGGGTATGGTATAAGAAAGTGGTTCAGTTTGCCAACAACATTTGTTGAAGAGACTGTTTTTTCCGCATTGCATATTCTTGCCTCCTTTGCCAAAAATTAATTGACCATATGACTGTGGGTTTGTTTCTGGACTTTCTATTCTGTTCCATTGATATATGTGTCTATATTTGTGCAAATACCATACTGTTTTGATTACTACAGCTTTGTAATATAACCTGAAATCTGGAACTGTGATGCCTCCAGTTTTGTTTTTCTTTTTCAAGATTGCTTTGGCTATCCAGGGTCTTTTGTGATTCCTTACAAATTTTAGGATTGTTTGTTTTAGTTCTGTGAAAAATGCTGTTGGTATTTTGATCGAGATTCCATTAAATCTGTATATTGCTTTGAGTAGTATGGACATTTTAACAATATTTGTTCTTCCAATCCATGAGCGTAGAATGTCTTTCCATTTCTTCGCATCATCTAATCTACTGTCATTTCTGTCAGTCTCTTTCTCTTTAATCCAATATTTTGTGATCTCAAGTTTTCTTGCAGTATTTTAAAAATGAGTAGACAATTATATACAGATAAGAAAAAGAAGGAAAGACAGAGATACAATCATTACTATAATGTGGGAGTTTGAATAATGTTACATAAGGCTTGATAATGACGATTTATTTCATAAAATTTTTTAAGGATATAATTCCATTTAAACCAATCCAAACAAAATTTATTGAGAACAGATTATGGCCAAGGAAATTACTAGCTTCTGCAGAAAGACACACAAAAACATTTTGAAAAAGTCATTTATCTTGTCCTCTTAAGACTCACTACCCCAAGACAGAAATGTACAGACATGACTGAATTACAAGGCAAACAAAAACCAAACCAGAAAAATACTAAGAAAGGAACTGAAGATAATGAAGGCATTAGTCTGGAAATAGGTATGTGGTAGCTATGTTTACAAATAACAGATGCAGGCAGTAACATATAATGTTTCTCTAAAAGCCAAAGAGAGAAGAAAAAAATGTGCAGATTATTTTTATATAACTAAAATACTTTTATTTATGACTTTTACTATATTGAAATTCATAGTGGGGTGGGTAACTCTACTCTCACAGTTTACATTACAAATGAGAAAAAGTAGTGCCCATCTGTACATTTCTGAAGAGTAGCAAAATTAAAGCAACTTTCAAATTATTTCCTTGAACTAGAAATTAGCCATGTTATAAGGGTAGGGAGGTCTCAATCAGTACTCTAGTCTAGGTACTGAGAAAGGAGAAAATGTTCACAATTAGCAAATTTTTCAGTTGCTTCTACCAAACAGTCCTCCTAATCTCTGCCACCAATTCATAATCTTTGCTGCAAACATTTTTGACTATTGTTCCCCCCAAATTCTGCACGTTTATATTTCTATGATTTACATATGCTGATTTCTTTGTCTAGAATGTTCTTCCTATCTTCCTCCACAGTAATCTGTTTTATTTTTTTTCCCCCGTCCAGCATCTCTTCCTCTCTAAAAACAAACTTTAATTTTCTTTGGGAAATAATGCCTTCTCTTTTCATCCATGTGGTTCAGATGTGGCTATTCTAGTACTCCACTTATGCCCCACACAAATGCTAAGTGAGAACATGTGTTCCAAGCTTTATATTCCTTTCCCCCAGTGAGTGGATGAGAAATGGGTATTCATTGAATTCATACCAACAAGCATCAAGCCCAGGGATTTTGCTCTATGGATTGGGAGAAAACAGTCTTGCCTCTGAGGTTGGTAATCAGCTAGAATGGAAGGTTGGGCTGATGGTGTCCATCTTGCTCCACAGGAGAGAACTTGCCTGAAAATTAAACCAAAGAAAAAGGAGGGAGGGAAGGAAGGGAGGAAGGGGGAGAGAGAGGAAGGGAAGAGAAAACTAAGGGGAAGAAGACAAATGTATGGGAAAAGACAGATTCTTGATATATTATTTAGTTGATAGTGAGTTTTACCCTTGGATTTGTCATTTGTGCAAGCCAACATTGTCCACTTCTTACTTACCCAGGGTTTGTTTTGGGTTTCTGCCACTTGTAACCAATTTACTGGTCTATTCAAACTTTAAATCTCATCATGAGCACAGGCTCTACAAGCTCAGTTTTCCTTAATTCCTCAGTTCAGTTTAAGAGGCTGTACCCATACCGAACCTTCAAGTAGCTTTATCCTTCCTCTCATCACAAGAATCTACGATCATCACTGATGTAATTCTTTGTCTTCCCAGCTATGCTATAATCTCCATGAGGGTGGGGGAATAGTCTTATTTGACTATGTGTCCTTTATCCTAGAATACATATCAGGGTATCAATAAACGTTGGTTGAGTAAGAGACTAAAACAGGTCCGCTAAAAGAAGATCAAGATTTAGGAGAATACAAAGAAATCGTGTAATTTTTAAAAGACTGCAAATGTTAATGAAAAAAACATAGAACGATTTTGTAACTCTCCAACTTACAAAGTTCAGCTTTTATTTGTAATCTGTAACTGATACTCAGATGGGGATCTGGTGGCCAATTGAACTCTTTTTTCCCCTTTCTGCTATTTCAATTACTCAGGGTTGCTTTCCTTCATCCTTCCTTAATTTATCATTTCTCCTGAAAGACTCAAGGACCTTCAGTCTCAAGTTCATACCTGTCTCGGTTGATTTCTTCTGTGGCAGAATTTGTGATAAACAAACAAACAAAAGATCAACCCCCAGGCAACTCTTGTCACCTCTTCATCCTCAGGGTGTCCTGATACCAAATGAAGTTGAGCATGTGCTTAACTATTCATGAGCTGCTCGTATTTTCTTTCCTGTAAAACCCTCAATCATTTATTTTGCCTCTTTTTCTAATTGTTTATGTTTGCTATTGTAATCGATTTACATCATTCTTTAAGTTTCCAAGATAATAAACCTTATTGGATTTGAGTTTTGCAAATATATTCTCTCAGTTTGTGATTTGTAGGTTATCCCCCTCCTCTGACCACCGCCACCACTCTCCTTATGTATCTTTTACTGAAGAGAAGTTCTTAAATTTCATAAAGTTGAATTTATCAATCTTTTATGGTTTATTACTTTTTTCTGTCTTGCTTAAAAAGTCCTTCTCTAGTCTCAAGATCACAGAAATATTTTCCTATGTTGTCTTCTAAGTTTTATGGCTTAGTCTTTCATCTCATTGAACTATGTGTGAGTTGAGTCTTTTTTTTTTTTTTGGTAAAAATAAAAGCTAAATATGGCTAATCAATTGTTCCAGCATCATTTATTGAAATGTCTTCCTTTCTGCAATATCTACAATGCCACCCTTAATATTTATCATGTAGTAAGTTTTCATATGGTAGGTTTTCTATTTAGTTCTCTTTATATATATGTGTTTTCAGGAACTGGTATCATATTTCTTAGTTACTGGAGCTTTATAATAATTTTTGGTATTTGACAAGGCAGTCCCCATCCCACCCAACTTTGTTCTCCACTGGTGTCTTACCTATTCTTGTTCCTTTATTTTTCTATGTAAATGAAGGACTCAACTTGCCAAATTCTAAAAACACATATACAAATAACTAAAACTTTCTGAGATTGTTATGCTTATTGAATTGATGCTATAACTTTGGAAAAATGTGATAACTGCAATATTGAGACTTACAGTTTAAGAACATGGAATCTCTTCTCACTTAGATATCATAACTTTCTTTTTTTTAAGATTTTATTTGGGGGCGCCTGAGTGGCTCAGTCGGTTAAGCCACTGCCTTCTGCTCAGGTCATGATCCTGGGGTCCTGGGATCGAGCCCCACGTCCAGCTCCCTGCTCAGTGGAGAGCCTGCTTCTCCCTGTCCCTCTGCCTGCCACTCTGCCTACTTGTGCTCTCTCTCTATCTCTCTGTCAAATAAATAAATAAAATCTTAAAAAAAAAGATTTTATTTATTTATGTGAGAGAGCTAGAGAGTGAGTGAGTGAGAAAGAGAAAGAGAGAGCATGAGCAGGGGGAGGCAGAGGGAGAAGCAGACTCCCTGCTGAGCAAGCATGGGGCTGGATCCCAGGTCCCTGAGATCAGGCCCCAAGCCAAAGGCAAATGCTTAACCGACTGAGCCACCCAGGCACCCCTAAATATCATAACATTCTATTTTTTTAATTTTATTTTTTTATTATGTCAATCACCATACATCATTAGTTTTTGATGTAGTGTTCCATGATTCATTGTTTGCATATAACACCCAGTGCTCCATTCAATAATGCCTTCTTTAATACCCATCACCAAGCTAACCCATCCCCCCACCCCCCTCCCCTCTAGAACCCTCAGTTTGTTTGTCAGAGTCCATAGTTTCTCATGGTTCGTCTCCCCCTCCGATTTCCCCCCTTCATTTTTCCCTTCCTGCTATCTTCTTCTTCTTTTTTTTTTTTTTAACATATAATGTATTATTTGTCTCAGAGGTACAGGTCTATGACTCAACAGTCTTACACAATTCACAGTGCTCACCATAGCACATACCCTACCCAATGTCTATCACCCAGCCACCCCAGCCCTCCCACCCCCCACCACTCCAGCAACCCTGTTTCCTGAGATTAAGAATTCCTCATATCAGTGAGGTCATATGATACATGCCTTTCTCTGATTGACTTATTTCGCTCAGCATAACACCCTCCAGTTCCATCTACATCGTTGAAGTTGGCAAGATTTCATTCCTTTTGATGGCTGCATAATATTCCATTGTATATATATATATACCACTTCTTCTTTATCCATTCATCTGTCGATGGACGTCTTGGCTCTTTCCACAGTTTGGCTATTGTGGACATTGCTGCTATATACATTGGGGTGCACGTACCCCTTCGGATCCTTACATTTGTATCTTTGGGGTAAATACCCAGTAGTGCCATTGCTTGGTCTTAGGGTAGCTCTATTTTCAACTTTTTGAGGAACCTCCATACTGTTTTCCAGAGTGGCTGCACAAGCTTGCATTCCCACCAACAGTGTAGGAGGGTTCCCCTTTCTCCACATCCCCCCCAACATCTGTGGTTTCCTGACTTGTTAATTTTAGCCATTCTGACTGGAGTGAGGTGGTATCTCATTGAGGTTTTGATTTGGATTTCCCTGATGCAGAGTGATGTTGAGCACTTTTTCATGTGTCTGTTGGCTATTTGGATGTCTTCTTTCGAAAAATGTCTGTTCATGTCTTCTGCCCATTTCTTGATTAGATCATTTGTTCTTTGGGGGTTGAGTTTGATATGTTCTTTATAGATTTTGGATACTAGCGCTTTATCTGATATGACATTTGCAAATATCTTCTCCCATTCTGTCAGTTGTCTTTTGGTTTTGTTGACTGTTTCTTTTGCTGTGCAAAAGCTTCTTATCTCGATGAAACCCCAATAGTTCATTTTTGCCCTTGCTTCCCTTGCCTTCAGCGATGTTTCTACAAAGAAGTTACTGTGGCTGAGGTCGAAGAGGTTGCTGCCGTGTTCTCCTCAAGGATTTTGATGGATTCCTGTTTCACATTAAGGTCTTTCATCCATTTTGAGTCTGTTTTTGGCGGAAAGCTCTCAGTTTTTCCCCATTGAGAATGATATTCGCTGTGGGTTTTTCATAGATGGCTTTTATGATATTGAGGTATGTACCTTCTATCCCTATACTCTGAAGAGTTTTGATTAAGAAAGGATGCTGTACTTTGTCAAATGCTTTTTCTGTATCTATTGAGAGGATCATATGGTTCTTGTTCTTTCTTTTATTAATGTATTGTATCACATTGATTGATTTGCAGATGTTGAACCAACCTTGCAGCCCAGGGATAAATCCCACTTGGTCGTGGTGAATAATCCTTTTAATATACTGCTGGATCCTATTGGCTAGTATTTTGGTGAGAATTTTTGCATCCATGTTCATCAAGGATATTGGTCTGTAATTCTCCTCTTTGATGGGGTCTTTGGTTTTGGGATAAAGGTAATGGTGGCCTCATAAAACGAGTTTGGAAGTTTTCCTTCCATTTCTACTTTTTGGAACAGTTTCAGAAGAATAGGCTTTAATTCTTCTTTAAATGTTCGGTAAAATTCCCCTGGGAAACCATCTGGCCCTGGGCGCTTGTTTTTTGGGAGATTTTTGGTGACTGCTTCAATTTCCTTAGTGGTTATAGGTCTGGTCAGGTTTTCTATTTCTTCCTGGTTCAGTTTTGGTAGTTGATACATCTCTAGGAATGCATCCATTTCTTCCAGATTATCTAATTTGCTGGCATAGAGTTGCTCATAATATGTTCTTATAATTGTTGGTATTTCTTTGGTGTTGGTTGTGATCTCTCCTCTTTCATTCATGATTCTATTTATTTGGGTCATTATTCTTTTCTTTTTGATAAGTCTGGCAAGGGGTTTATCAATCTGTCAATTCTTTCAAAGAACCAGCTCCTAGTTTCATTGATCTGTTCTACTGTTCTTATGGTTTCTATTTCATTGATTTCTGCTCTGCTCTTTATGATTTCTCTTCTCCTGCTGGGTTTAGCTTTATTTGTTGTTCTTTCTCCAGCTCCTTTAGGTGTAGGGTTAGATTGTGTATTTGAGAACTTTTTGTTTCTTGAGAAAGGCTTGTATTGCTATATACTTTCCTCTTAGGACCACCTTTGCTGCATTCCAAAGATTTTGAACAGTTGTGTTTTCATTTTCATTTGTTTCCATGAATTTTTTTAACTCTCCATTAATTTCCTGGTTGACCCATTCATTCTTTAGTAGGATGCTCTTTAGCCTCCATGTATTTGAGTTCTTTCCGACTTTCCTCCTGTGATTGAGTTCTAGTTTCAAAGCATTGTGGTCTGAAAATATGCAGGGAATGATCCCAATCTTATAGTACCAGCTGAGACCTGATTTGTGACCTAGGATATGATCTATTCTGTAAATTTGTTCCATGGGCACTAGAGAAGAATGTGTATTCTGTTGTTTTGGGGTGGAATGTTCTGAATATATCTGTGAAGTCCATTTGGTCCAGTGTGTCATTTAAAGTCTTTATTTCCTTGTTGATCTTTTGCTTAGATGATCTGTCCATTTCAGTGAGGGGGGTGTTAAAGTCCCCCACTATTATTGTATTGTTGTCGATGTGTTTCTTTGCTTTTGTTATTAATTGGCTTATATAATTGTCTGCTCCCATGTTAGGGGCATAGATATTTAGACTTGTTAGATCTTCTTGTTGGATAGACCCTTTAAGTAGGATATAGTGTCCTTCCTCATCTCTTATTACAGTCTTTGGTTTAAAATCTAATTTGTCTGATATAAGGATTGCCACCCCAGCTTTCTTTTGGTGTCCATTAGCATGGTAAATGGTTTTCCACCCCCTCACTTTCATTCTGGGGGTGTCTTTGGGTCTAAGATGAGTCCCTTGCAGACAGCATATTGATGGGTCTTGTTATTTTATCCAATCTGATACCCTGTGTCTTTTGATTGGGGAATTTAGCCCATTTAAATTCAGGGTAACTATTGAAAGATATGAATTTTGTGCCAATGTATTGCCTGTAAGGTGACTGTTACTGTATATTGTCTGTGTTCCTTTCTGGTCTATGTTACTTTTAGCCTCTCTCTTTGCTTAGAGGACCCCTTTCAATATTTCTTTTTTTTTTTTTTTAAGATTTTATTTATTTATTTGAGAGGGAGAGAAGAGAGAGAGCAAGTACATGAGAGGGGGAGGGTCAGAGGCAGAAGCAGACTCCCTGCTGAGCAGGGAGCCCGATGCGGGACTCGATCCAGGGACTCCCGGATCATGACCTGAGCTGAAGGCAGTGGCTTAACCAACTGAGCCACCCAGGCACCCCTACCCTTTCAATATTTCTTGCAGGGCTGGTTTCGTGTTTTCAAATTCCTTTAGTTTTTATTGGTCCTGGAAGCTTTTTATCTCTCCTTCTATTTTCAATGAGAGCCTAGCTGGATATAATATTCTTAGCTGCATATTTTTCTCATTTAGTGCTCTGACTATATCATGCCAGTCCTTTCTGGCCTGTCAGGTCTCTGTGGATAGGTCTGTTGCCATTCTAATGTTTCTACCATTGTAGGCTACACATCTCTTCTCCCGAGCTGCTTTCAGGATTTTCTCTTTGTCTCTGAGACTTGTAAGTTTTACTATTAGATGTCAGGGTGTTGACCTATTTATATCGATTTTGAGGGAGGGTTCTCTGGATTTTGATGCCTGTTTCCTTCCCCAAATTAGGGAAGTTCTCTGCTATAATTTGCTCCAATATATTTTCTGCCCCTCTCTCTCTTTCTTCTTCTTCTGGGATCCCAATTATTCTAATATTGTTTCATCTTATGGTATCACTTATCTCTCAAATTCTGCCCTCATAATCCAGTAGCTGTTTATCTCTCTTTTTCTCAGCTTCTTTATTTTCCATCATTTGGTCTTCTATATCACTGATTCTCTCTTCTGACTCATTTATCCTAGCAGGTAGAACCTCCATTTTTGATTGACCTCATTAATAGCTTTTTTGATTTGGACTTGATTAGATTTTAGTTCTTTTATTTCTCCAGAAAGGGTTTCTCTAATATCTTCCATACTTTTTCCAAGCCCGGCTAGTACCTTTAAAATCATCATTCTGAACTCTAGTTCTGACATCTTACTAATGTCTATATTGATTAGGTCCCTGGCAGTCAGTACTGCTTCTTGTTCTTTTTTTTGAGGTGAGTTTTTCCATCTTGTCATTTTGTCCAGAGGAGAATAGATGAATGAGAGAACAAAATGCTAACAGGGTTAACAATGACCCCAGAAAAATATACACTAAACAAATCAGAAGAGACCTGAAACCAGGGGAAAGAAAGGGAAAGAAAGAAAAAAGAGAAAAAAAAAGGAAAAGGAAAAGGTAAAAAACAAACAAACAAAAAAACAGAATATGATCAAATATGATCAGGCTGGTGCATAGATCAGTGCCACACACTAGATTTTGAGTGTATTTTGGTCTGTTAGAAGAAAGTGCCCCCAAAAATTTTAAAGAAAGAAAAACTTATGTATGTACAAAAATAAGGGTATATACGATGAAGGGATGGAATATGACTGTAAAGATGAAAATTATAAAAGATTTTATAAAAGGAATTGATAAGAAGTTGGTTGAAAAAAGAAAGAAGAGGATTTAAAAAAAAAAGGGAGAGAATGTGATCATGCTGTAGACTAGAACAAAACCATACACTAGAGATTTAGGGTAAATTTTGGTCTGTTAGAAGAAACTATCCCAAAGTTTTAAAGAGAGAAAAACATATATATATATATATGTATATATATACCAAAAATAAGGTTAACTACTATGAAGGGATAGAATATGACTTTACAAATGAAAAATAAAAAAGATTTTTTTTAGAAGATTTTATTTATTTATTTGAGAGAGAGAAAATGGGAGCATGAGAGGGAGGAGGGTCAAAGGGAGAAGCAGACCCCCTGCCGAGCAGGGAGCCTGATGCGGGACTCGATCCTGGGACTCCAGGATCATGACCTGAGCGGAAGGCAGTCGCTTAACCAACTGAGCCACCCAGGCGCCCCAAATAAAAAAGATTTTTAAAAAGGGATTGATAAGGTGTTGGTTGAAAAAGGGAAAAAGAAAAATTAAAAAAAAAAAAGTTAACTTTGAAAGACTAAAGAATCAGGGGGAAAAAGGCCATGAATTCTATGTGCAGTCTTCCCCTAGTGCTGGAGTTCTGCCGTTTTCATTGATCAGTAAACTTGGTCTTGGCAGGCTGTTCTTGCTGATCTTTTGGGGAGGCACCTGTTGCCATGGTTCCCAAATGTCTTTGCTGGAGGCAGAATTGCCCTGCCCTTGCCGGGGGTCGGGCTAAGTAATCTGCTCAGGTTTGCTCTCGGGAGCTTTTGTTCCCTGCAAGCTTTCCGTACAGATTTGGAGGCCAAGAGTGAAATGGCGGCCTCCCAATCTCCGCCCCAGAGGAGCCGAGAACTCAGGGCCCTGCTCCTCAGTGAGCCCCCAGAGAAAAGCAGTCAGTCATTCCCATCTCCCCGGTCTCTGGCCACACTCCACGTTCACCCAGCCTGTGACCGAGCATCTCTATCTCTGGCACCCGACCCTGTGTGGAGTCTCCAAACCCAGCAGATCCCTGCGGTGCACTCCCGCGCGGCTCCTCCCGTGGGAGGAAGGGGAGTCTCCCCAGGTCTGCCGCTTGTTGGGTCCCTGCTGGAGGAGCAGTGGCCCGACTGTGCCGCAGATCACAGTTTATGGCAACCCCGAGCTGAGAGCCCACTCCTCGGCTCCGTCTCTGCAGCCGGCTTCCCCGCTCTGATACCTGAGAGCTCTGCTGCACTCAGGCACCCACAGGTTTCCTGTGACCCCGAGCTCCTGAGACCACACTGTCCCAGCGAGGGTTCCACCCCCCTCTTAGCCACTGGAGTGACGTCCCTCAGCGGAGCCAACTTCTAAAACTTGCGATTTTGTGCTCCACTGCTCTATTACTTGCCAGAAGAGGCCGACAGAGGCCCCCTCCCCCACCGCCTATCTTCCGAATATCGCCTCGGATTCACTTCTCCGCACAACGCACCTTCCAGAAAGTGGTTGCTTTTCTGTTCAGATAGTTGTTGCTATTCTTTTCTTCGATCTCCTGTTGAGTTCGTAGGTGTTCAGAATGGTTTGATCCCTATCTAGCTGAATTCCTGAGAGGAGACGAAATCCAGGTCTCCTACTCCTCCACCATCTTGCTCCTCCCTCCAAATATCATAACTTTCTTTTTTTTTAAGATTTTTTTTAAAGATTTTATTTATTTATTTGAGAGAGAGAGAGAATGAAAGAGAGCACATGAGAGGGGGAGGGTCAGAGGGAGAAGCAGACTCCCTGCCGAGCAGGGAGCCCGATGCGGGACTCGATCCAGGGATTCCAGGATCATGACCTGAGCTGAAGGCAGTCGCTTAACCAACTGAGCCACCCAGGCGCCCAAGATTTTTTTTTTTAAGATTATTTATTTATTTATTTGACAGAGAGAGACACAGCGAGAGAGGGAACACAAGCAGGGGGATGGGGGAGGGAGAAGCAGGCTTCCCGCAGAGCAGGGAGCCCGAAGCAAGGCCCTATCCCAGGACCCTGGGATCATGACCTGAGCTGAAGGCAGACGCTTAATGACTGAGCCACCCAGGCACCTCTAAATAACATAACTTTCAATAAGTTATTATGACTCTTTCCAAAAGGCTTCCATATATTTTTAAAGATTTTATTTATTTATTTGACAGAGAGAAAGCAAGAGAGCACAAGCAGGTGTTGCAGTAGAGGGAGAGGGAGAAGCAGACTCCCCTCTGAGCAAGGAATGTGCTGTGAGGCTCAATCCCAGAACCCTGGGATCATGATCCGAGCCAAAGGCAGACACTTAACCAACTGAGTCACCCAGATTTCCATATTTTTATTAGATTTTTTCCTAAGTTTTCTATTATTTTTGTTGCTATTATCAAGCATTTTAATATTTTATTACCCTTTGTGGTTTATGCATTAAAATAACTTTCTGTTTATTGCTTTGTATATAGCTTTTTAATTGATATTCTTTGAGTTTTTAATATAGACAGTTTTATTTTTACCTATACAATTTTTAAACCTTTAATTTTTCTCATGTTTTCCTAAACTTAGACTTTTATTAAAATGCTAAATCAAAGGGCCAATAGCTGTCATTCTTGTCTTTTTGCCCCTCTAATTCATCTTTTTGCTTGTTACAGATTTTCTTTTGCAGATCCTATCTATGAGGATAAAGACATTTCCTTGTGTTGCTTGTTTGCTAAGTTTCTGTTTTTAATCATAGATGTTCAATTTTATCAAACAACTGATCTTCATTGAGAAAATGTGATTTTTCCCATTTTAAACTGTTGTTATGGAGCATTGTGTTAGGAAATGTTTCTATCTTTAAACCACACTTGTCCCTGGAGTAATTCCACCTTGGTCATAAAATATTATGATTCTTATATAATGCTTGACTCTGAATTTTTATTTGGGATTTTTTATTTGGGATTAAGGGGTGTTTCCATGATCTCTGTAATCTGGAATATTTTGTGTGAGAACAGACTGATTATTGATTATAAGTAGATTTTATTAGCAAAATCATCTGAATGTGTGTTTTTTATGGGAAAGTTTTACTATTGATTTTCTTTAATGGTTGTTGGATTATGCAGGTTTTCTATTTCTATTTCTTCTTCTTTTTTTTTTAGGATTTTATTTATTTATTTGACAGAGAGAGAGATAGCTAGAGCAGGAACACAAGCAGGGGGAGTGGGAGAGGCAGAGGCAGGCTTCCTGCCGAGCAGGGAGCCTGATGTGGGACTCGATCCCAGGACCCCTGGATCATGACCTGAGCCGAAGGCAGACGCTTAATGACTAAGCCACCCAGGCGCCCTATTTCTATTTCTTCTTAAGTGAGTTTTGATAAAATGTATTTTTTCTAAGAGTTTAATGATTTTGTTTTACATTTTATTTGCACAACCCTATTCTAATCATCATCATCTCAGATTATATGTAATAAAATTACAAAATGCCTATACAGCATTTACTATATGCTGTGTTGTTCTTCTTAACATATATTTTGTATTTAATCCAGATGTCATTCATTGAGATAGATTCTATTATTTTCCCCTTTTTTACTGATGGTGAAATTGAAGCAAAGACAATTAATTAACTTGACTGGGATCATACATGAATAAGTTGTGGAGCTTGGATATAAACACACCCAAACCTGTGGCACCTGGGTGGCTCAGTCAGTTAAGCATCTGCCTTCAGCTCAGGTCCTGATCCCGGGATCCTGGGATCGAGTCCCACATCGGGCTCCCTGCTCGGCAGGAAGCCTGCTTCTCCTTCTCACTCTGCCTGTCCCCCGTATCCTCTGGCTTGTGTTCTCTCTCTCTCTCTCTGAAATAAATAAATAAAATCTTTTAAAATAAAAAAGATAAACATACCCAATCTGGCTATGAAATTTGGATTTGTAAGTGTATAAACTACATTGGCTTTTACTCTCTACATCCACAGCTGTGGTCATGTCCTCTTTTCCTTTCCTAAAATCATTTATTTACACATTTATCCTTTATGTCTTGATCACTCTTACCAGAGGTTTGTCTATATTATTAGATTTTTTTAGCATCTACATTTGCTTTTTAGCATCCTTTTCATTGTACATTAGCTTTAATTAATTTAACTAACTTGTTTTATCTTTTTAATTTCTTTCCTCCTCTCCTAGTTGATATAGATTTTATATTCCTGATTCAGAGTTCAACAGTGGAGGGGGGACCAATAGTTTTTCTATCTAATTTCAGGAATACAAGCTCATGATAGGTATGGATAATCCAGTTATTTCTGCTCTATTCCAAGGTTTCTCAATCCTGGCACTATTGACATTTTGCATCAGATAATTGTTGAAGAATTTTCATGCATTACAGGATGTTTAGCATCATCTCTAGTCTCTGCTCACTAGATGTGACTCCCCAACCTGTGACAAGCAATGTCTCCAAACATTGTCAAATGCGAAGGTGGAGGAGGGCAGCAAAATTTCCCCTAGTTGAGAACTGCTGCACAGAAAAAAATACGAAAATTCCCAATTTTGTAAATTAAAATGGAAAATCAACTTAATGTGAACATGTGGAATCATCCCTAAACATAAGGTCTTTTGGATTAGAGCAGTAATTCTTAATTGGGCATTTTAGAAAAAAATAAGGAATGGTTATATCAAATAAATAGTGAGTTTTATTTTTAAATAAAAAATACCAAGATATTTTAAATGCTTTTTAAATTAAAAAAGTTAATGATGTTGCCATTGAATTTTGTATCTGCCAATAGAAATGTTTTAAGGCTCATCTAGAAAACAGAAAATAAGATATAGCAAGAAAGATTTATACCTTATGTATTTTTCCTTGTATACCTCAATCACTATAAAAATCAGAGTAGTTCATAGGTTCTTTGCACATAAATAGTTAAATATTCTTTCCATTTTATAGTACTCTAAAATTGGCACAAAAAGGTATTTTTAAGAATGTGCATCATGCATTTATCAACCAAGTAGAAACCTCAAGAGAAAAAGATATTTGGCAACCCGGTTCTGAAAGGCATTTCATTAATTTTACAAGTTGGGTGGAAGGAAATTAGTGTACTCCCACAAAGGGAGCTGCTAAAGAAAATATAGTTTTTACCAGATTGTATTCTCCCCCTCTGAATCACAGTTAAACAAGTAAGTTCCCATGGAGAATGCGAGGACACATACTGTGATGTTTCACGACCCATTCTTTTTTCTAATAAATATAAAACTGAAGTCCTGCCTCCCTAAAAACTACTGGGTGATTTTACGACATTTTCTTAACTCTTTGAGTATTTTATACGTTAGTAAAAGTTACCCTCACTTGAAGAGAAACCCACAAAATGGCACTGAGAGGGACTAGTGAGGAGCGTTTCAGTATGAATAACGGCGGTTGTGCATTGCAGTGAATTCCTCATGCAAACTCAGTGATTTACTCCGAAAAACTGTTAACTGGATGGGGACTAATAAAGTACTACCTAGCTGATGCCCATCAGCTTTGATAGATGAAAGTATAAAAATCGTTTCTAAATGACAGATTCTGAATATATGAATGACTGGTATTTCTGAAATCCTTAAAATGCTTAAAGATAATATCTTCTTTTACAAAGCTTAAGCATTTTTCTAAAATCTTAGACGCAAAAATGGGGCACGTGGGTGGCTCAGTCATTAAGTGTCTGCCTTCAGCTCAGGTCATGATCCCAGGCTCCTGGGATCAAGCCCCGCATGGAGCCCCGCATGGAGCCCCGCATTGGGCTCCCTGCTCCTCAGGAAGCCTGCTTCTCCCTCTCCCACTCCCTCTTGTGTTCCCTCTCTCTGTCAAATAAATAAATAAATCTTTAAAAAAATAAAATAAAATAAAATCTTAGACACAAACAAATTTGGAAGGATTTATGTACGCAAACACACACGCAAGACATCGTCTTACAAACAAAGGAACTGCCGTCCCTTATTGAGCAGCAGAAATTCTATTATAACATATGTTCTTATTTCCTCATGAGTTGTCTGCCTCACCAGGTCCTCCTTTGTAGTATTCGTGTGCTTGGCAAAAGTTTTGTTTAAATAGAGGAAAAGTATAAATTTCACTGCCATTTCTCTCCACGTTATCTTAAATTCCTTTTTAGTAGTTACTGAAACTAAAATACAGTTTTATTATATGCCCAGATTTGTAAAGGCAAACAAAAAATATATTCAGTATAAGCACATGCTTTCTAAGATTAATAAGCAATTAATGAATAGTCCACAGTTTTCTAAAAGATTGAGCTACCTAAATCTGTTTAAAAAATTTTGACAACTTCTCACACATACGTTGTCGCTTTTTTTTTTTTCCAACTAGCTTTTAAGGCCCACCAATATATAACTGCAATCTACCTTCTCAATGTTATCTCTCAATGCTCACTTTAGACATTCTAGCAAAAGCAAAGTGCTATGTACTTCTTGTATAGTCCCCTTGTCTTTGCTCAGCCATTTCCCCCGGTTGAGATGTCTCTTCCCTGTGTCTGTGTTTCTAACTTCTACTCATTGTTCAAGGCTAAACTCAGATACTATCTCAGTCTTAAAGCTTTTCCCAATCCTTCTAGATAGAAAAAATCCCTTTGTTCATCTTAACTTCCATAATCCTTTATATGCCATCTCATTTTTGCATAGTTATTTACAGATGTTTTTCCTCACTTGCAAGATTATAAGTGTTGAAGGATAGGGGCTGTGTTTAATTAAATTTTCTATCATCTGAAGGGCAAATGATAAGTCTATAACAAATACCCATTACTGATGGAAGAACAGAGAGATAGATGCCTAAGTGGTTTACCTTAATGATAACATGACACAAAACAAAAATCCAGGAGAGATGCTGAGGAGCTACTAATATAGTTTACTGTAACAGGAATCTTTTAGATCCTTAGCAGCAATAATTCCAAATTCAGTAATTTGCAAGACATATGACTTTGAAATCAGAGCTGTTGACTGAAGGTTCACAAACGCAATGATGAGTTTTGCAGTGAGGAGATACTTTTTTTTTTTCCTCCCACATTAAGTGCACCCTTACCAGCTGTTATGCCTGATCCTGCCACCATTTCTGCCAAAAACAACAATTTCCATCAGTCCCCTGCTTCTCAGCTGTGCCACTCCAAGACAGTGTTTGCTCCTCATTAAAAATCTGCAAAACCAACTGAGAGTCAACCCACCACCCAGGCAGCCCAAACCAAACTGGGGAGGAGAGACACGAAATCCGATCTTGGTGCCTCACACCACCGAGAGGGTGTGCTACTGCATTCCACACGAGCTGCAAGCAATGCAGAAGCCCTGCTGGGCGTCCTGTTGGGAGGCCGTGATGGCAATCAGACCATGTGGTCATGAGGGCACGTGCTGCTGTTACAAGGTCGCTGCAAAGCAAATAAACCACAAAATTAATCAGTTGCAGGTTGTGGAGACCACGCTACTGAAGAGGCACTTTTGCCACCTCACCCATGTCAATTGGACCCATGGTTCTGGTCTATATCCAAAGAACAAGCAAGGTTTTATAACCAGATGGGGCTCTAAACAAAGCAATTGGCCACGGATGCTGGGTTACTGGCCTTCCTGGTGGTCTGTGGCGACATGGAAAGACCCAAGACGTGAAGTTAAAGCACTCCAGATTGTGTGAGAAGGGACAATGTTTCGATATTATTAGAGCTCCCGGCGAATTCGCCAGATTTTGTGATTCTGTACCTCTTCTACCCATACCCGAGAGATCCGGTTATCACTGAGGTCCTTTCATGCTCTGAGCTAGCTGCTATTCAAAAAGAGAAGTATCAGCAATCTCAGAGTGCATTGTGATTCTAAAACATCTCTGCCTAAACGATACATTCCCCTCACAGTATATATTCCTTTAACCATATATATCACCTTATGATTTTGGGCTCAGAAATTACCAGTCCCTTCAAGGTTCAAACACTACAGGTGTTTAAAACTACTTACTATAATTACTTCTTCGGTTAAACATGACAGATCTGACTTTCTTCTTTAAAAATACAAGAGAGTAAATCAGAGATTTTCTTTTCTACAAAATACTTTGACTGTGGGAAATTTGCACACATTGGCAAAAACTTTCCATGTAGTTAAATGGCAAAGACAAGAAATTCAATCGCAGATATTTATTTTATGAGATTAGGGGTTACACTGAAGGAAAAAAAAAACTGAATAAGGCCAAGAAAATAATGAAATCTTTTGTCATAACAGCCATCTAAACATTTGTATTATATGTCAGATTGGAAATGTATCTTGGGATCATACACCTGAGTCTGGTTCATGCACAATGTTCTCAGGGATAATTCAGAGCCATCCAAAGGATGCTCAGACTGTTAAGTGTCAAGATCATTTTATCTGGCTGATTAACAGGCTCTAGATGTGCCAGGTTAACCAGCAGTGTGAGAATATAAATGGGAAATAAGGAGACACTCTACCTGTCAGGTCATTCTGGACCATTAGCTCCCCAGGACATGCTCAGGACGGCTCAACTGTCATTTTAGAATTACACCTTCCCATCTATACTATGAAGAGTCTGGAAAGAGCACTACTTACGAGGGTAAAAAGTAAGAAAATAAAAGTTGTATATTTTAAATGAATATATATCCAAAAATGAAGACAACACAGGGGAAGTACAAGTGGAACAAAATATATCCCATATATAACATATTCTAGCAGGAGTTGAAAGTAATGTTATCTGATGGTAACTTTTCTTCAAGAACATATAGAGTGTGAGAGGTTTAACATACATAAAAATAAGTTAAAACCAGCAGGTATCTAACAATTTCATTTAAAATATTGAAAACGGAGAAGTAAGGCAGCTCAAAGGATTTTAGTCATTTGTACACCTAACATATTTATAATTTTAAAAACATATCTGCAGATGGTAATTTCTGAGATGAGTAACTTGCAAATGCTACTAGCTTATTTCTGTGGTTATATGTCATTATTTTTATTAAATAATATCTAAGTAATATCTTAAAATATAAGTAAAATGTATATTTTCCTTTATAATATAGTATAGAAAATTATGATTTATCTTCATGAGACTTGTCCTTTACCTTGAATATTAAACACACATATATAGAATACATATGAACAGAATTATTTAAATTACTTACATAATATGAATTGCCATATTAGAGAAAATAATTTTAATTTGAATTACTAATACTTGTATTAATGTATGAGTTTTGTATAAAGCATACATTAAAATTTTTAAGTAAAATATTAATGTCACATATAAGTTATATAATAACTTAAATAACCAATCATAACCATCAATCTACTTATGCTATCCTGACAAAATAGAACAATGTAAATATTCCTTAATAATCATCTTAACTTGGGGGCGCCTGGGTGGCTCAGTTGGTTAAGCGACTGCCTTCGGCTCAGGTCATGATCCTGGAGTCCTGGGATCGAGTCCCACGTCGGGCTCCCTGCTCGGCAGGGAGTCTGCTTCTCCCTCTGACCCTCCTCCCTCTCATGCTCTCTGTCTCTCATTCTCTCTCGCGCGAATAAGTAAAAACGTAAAAAATAATAATCATCATCATCATCTTAACTTGGTTATAAACAACCTCTCCCAAATGTTGTTTTTAGAGAAACCGTAAGGTTTTTCTACAAATGACCAAATGTTTTAACAAGATTTAGAAACACTTGTGTTTTCTTCCATAAAGAGATTATTGACTCAGGAAGATAAACCAAATAGTAACATATTTATTAATATAAAGAATTAACATTCTGGTTCATTATTTTGTAACAAAGCAAAATGATACATTATTTTGTAATGAAGGGAAAATAAAAATTTTATGACTACAGTCTGTATTTAAAGCAACATTATAGTCACCTCACTCTTAAACATAATATCACAATTTTAAATTGAATTGAGCTAAATTTTCCTGTTAATTAAGAAGACCTTAAGAATTTTTTAAACCAATGAAAAAAAAAAGGGAGTCACTGCCTCTCTCACATGAAAATGAATTATGTAAACATAGATTATATAGTGTGGGGGAAATATAGGAAGGCTATATCTGCCTTTTCTCAGCTTGCCAGGTCTGCATCTTCTCTATCATCAGCTATATGCACAAGGCACCTTACAAATCATAATAAGATAACAGACAAAATGTCATTTATGATTCATAATTATGTGTTTTACTTTTTGTCTGATATCATCCTTTCTCAGTCATATATGTATGTATATATGAATATATACAGGCATATACACTGCAAATATATATTACGTGTATATAGTATCTGTGACAGAAAGCTAGTTGTATCCATCACCAAGCTTATATTAATGTACATTGCCAAAAGTACTGGGGATATGCAAGTGTGTGTGTGTGTGCCTTTTGGGGAAGTAGTAAGCAAGAACATAGATGTTGATTTTCTCTACGTGGTGAAAGGCTTTTGTAGGAAAATTTTTACATATAAAATCACATCTAGCATTTTGGTCTGATGTTGGGTATCATGAATGACAAAACTAAGATTTTTGGCTAGCCATTTAAATCCTATATTCATATACATATACGTACATACATACGTACTTATATACATACAAACACATGTTTGTTAATTTAAGGAAGAAAGAAGTAAAATGAATCTGAACTAGTTCCACCATCTGCAAGTCACTAGTGAGGAACAGAATGTTTTCATCAGTCATTATGGGTCAGATCTCAATGATTAAAAACCCCAGAGCTTCTCAAGGGTATAATTTCCTGGTTCTCCACCTGCACACTTCCCAGTAGACCTCATCACCCTTGACTCTAACCAAATTCTGGAAAAGCAAGTTAATTCTAATTGAGAAGTAGAGTTAAGCAATACATGCAAAAGGAAATTAGTTATGTTGATAACCAGATAAATTACCACAGGATTTTGGCAAAAATATCAGCAAGCAATGTTTTGTTTTGTTTTTTACTTTGTCTTATATCATCTATTATTAGCTGATTGCAAAAAAAAAATGCTATAGTAAAAAAATAGAAATATTTTCTTGGGATTTTACATCAAATATCATCAATAGACCGATAGTCACATTCCAGTGGTCTGACAAGCTCAATTTGACTTTTGAATATTTTAGAGTCAATAAACCCCCAAATGATTTGGACCAATCACACATCCCTAGTTATTTAAACCCTTGAGCATTTCAAAGGAAATTTAATCTATATGGTCTGATTCATTTACGCATTACTTATCAAAATGGTATTTGCAGGAGTTATCTGATGTTACAAAAGACTTCTTTATAAAAATACTTGAACCTGTACTTTTCAGAAAGAATGCCATTTCAAGATTAAGCTACTCCCCTGCACCTCTAAATGTTTACAATTAGTTCAAAACTCAGAATATTTCTAGTTTCTAGGGGTACTGAATTTTCATCAAAGCATTCTATCTTTCTCAATCACGGCCAGATCACAGAGCTTTCTTTCTTGATGCTTGTAATTCCAAGATGCCTCCATAATTACAAACAGTGCACTGTAGTTGTTCTGAGAGAAAACAGCCCTCTCTGATTAAGGAACTTCTAAAACAATGGGTTGAGACAGTCTTCTTAGACTTTATTTCCTCTTCAATAAATAGTGCTAACATCAGAAATAAATGGAATAAAATGTGGTCATGCTGGAAATTTTCAAAACAATTATGGAAAAAGAACTAAACTTTTGCTGAAAACCAATCTGGAAACAAACACCAGCAATTGATTCTACTGAAGATTCTAAGGTACAGCTTTATTTTTTTTGTTATTGTTTAATTAGAATTTGGTATTTTTGTCTATTTTATCTACATTTATAACATTAGGTGATAGATATAAATCTGTAGTTTCCTTGAAAAACTTAATTTAGAACAGTATCTGATTACAAAATAGTATTTTATTTTATGATCATTTGGGAGTGCCAATTTTTACATAGTTTGAGGTTATATAACATTGAGGAATAAATGAGTCATTGGAGGAACCATATGTGGCATGAAAAGAATGGAATTGAGAAGAGAAATATTCTGGAGTTTTTGATATAATACAAATCTCATCTAATTGAGACTCATGATTAGTCTACGTCCTGATACAACTAAGGTAACATTAATATGTGAGAACTGACATAAAATTTCACAGTTAACAATCATCATGCCAGAAAAAGAATAGTGGAGACAGTAAGGCAACAAAATGGTGCCAGACTACTTGGGTTTGAATCCTAGCTCTGCCGCTGAATTGGTGGATGACTTTGCACAAACCATTTAAACTCTCTGTGCATCTGGTTCCATATCTGTAAAAATAGAGATAACAATATTTATGTCTCAGGATTGTTATGAGGACTACTTGAGTCTTTGAAGAACTAGAACTTCAGCAATATAAATGCTAGCTCTTCTAGTATTTATCAGAAAATCAGTTGGACATTTGGGAATTGTTTTTTTTTTTTCCCCTGTGCCTTCTTTCCTGTCCCCCACCCCCCATCCCCCCAGGGCTCGTTGTGTGCATATCCCAAAATAATATAGTAATATGGAATGGCTTTCTTAATTTCAAAAAGATGTATTGTTTGCTTACTGCTCCTTGATAAGGTTTTATCATCTAAAATTGAATATAAAAAATAAATAAATAAAGCCAGTTTTACGGCCTCATCTCCCTAAGTCTTGTTAAATTGGCTGTGGAATGTTGAATTCTATCACTGGCCACAGATCTTCACTTTAAGCCAATGTTTTTTTTCCATTGAGGTGTTCAGCAGTTACTTCCAGTATTGTGTAATCAAATCTTACCTTCATCTTTTCCACCTTTGATCCAACCATACAGTCATCTGAGTTCTCTTCAGATGTTAATATAACTTTTTGTCCTTTGGGCTTATTAATTTCTTCCCTTTGTTTCCTCCAAAATATCTTTGTATTTCTCTTCTTCCCCTATGCTCTAGATCTTCTCTTTACCTGAATTAAATAAATATCTTCTTCATTCTCTCCCTGTCATCTGATTCTCTCTTTCAAATTAGCCTGCCTACCACAACGAGATTCATCTTATAACATTGTCTTCCTTATGCTACCACAATTCTTTCTTGTCTCCAACATTAGGCCCAAAATCTTTTGACTGATTTTCACTTTGCATTTTCTGACTCCAGTGGACTCCGTCTGTTTCTGCCTTTTGCACTGAGGCAGGTTCATCCTGACCATTCCTACAGTGATTTCTGTTTGTTCGATCTTCTCCTATCATGAACCCCTCTCCTTTTCTTCCGCATATTTGTATCTTAAATATCTGCTAAGGTCATTATATCAGGGCACCTGGGTTGCTCAGTTGGTTAACTGACTGCCTTAGGCTCAGGTCATGATCCTGGAGTCCAAGGATCAAGTTTTGCATCGGGCTCCCTGCTCAGCAGGGAGTCTGCTTCTCCCTCTGACCCTCCCCCCTCTCATGTGCTCTCTCTCTCTCTCTCTCAAATAAATAAATAAAATCTTTAAAAAAAAAAAGGTCATTATATCAAGTTTTACTCTCTCCAGAGATTGTGGGTGTCTATTCTGATAGCACAGATCACTCCCTTATAGTAGTTACTATGGAGCTTAACATCAGTACCTAAGAATTTAACATTTCACTTTGTGTTAGTTACTTCACCCACAAATCCCAAACTGATTACATACCTCTTGATGTCTGAGACAATTTATGTATTGTCTATCAAAGCTCTGGCAGGTAACAGACAAGCAAAAAAATATATTATAGAATTAATTGATTAGTAATTAAAATGGTACAGAAATTTAGAAATAACTTTATAAATGCTAGCTCTTAAATTTCACCCCTGTGAACTAAAATCAGTAAACTACCCTCCACACATCCTTTACTCAGTCTTACTGAGTCCCTCTCATCTTCCCATGACTGTCTTTCTTTGTTCCAGTTTATTTTCTCTACCACCAGCGCAGGCTTTCTGAATCAGTGGTTCTGTGTTAGTTCTCCCACATGAGTTCAATGGATTCCTCCCCTTTCTTTTCTTTGATTATCAGAGTAGACACTTAGAAAAGTAATACAAGTTACAGTTGTGAGAATTAAACACCAAATTTGTCTAACTAAGTGGTTATTCTGACATCAAGAAGAGTTCAAAGGTCATCAAAAGGAAAAATCAGTTAGAATGGCTGATTTCAAGGGAAAAATTAATGTTTTGGTGTCCCACTAATAATCAAAATTGTCTATAGTTTTATAGCGTTATATGAGTGTGAGAAAGTTGTTTCATCATTACTTTAGTAGTGGTTGTGCGTATATTTGGTTTATAGATATAAAAAACAATGATCAAAATATTTTTTACAACTCAAAGTAAATTGACTTATGATTGACATATAGGTTTAGATACAATATGCAAATTGTCGATATTCAAAGTTTCCCTGAAACTTCCTTATCCTTCTAAGTTCATCTACCATTTCAGCCTAAACAAGTCTTTTTTTTTATTTTATTTTATTATGTTAGTCACCATACATTACATCATTAGCTTTTGATATAGTGTTCCATGATTCATTGTTTGTGTATAACACCCAGTGCTCCATGCAATATGTGCCCTCCTTAATACCCATCACTGGGCTAACCCATGCCCCCACCCCCACCACTCCAGCAACCCTCAGTTTGTTTCCTGAGATTAAGAGTCTCTTATGGTTTGTCTCCCTCTCTGACTTCATCTTGTTTCATTTTTTCCTCACTTCTCCTATGCTCTTCTGTCTTGCTTCTTAAATTCCTCATATCAGTGAGATCATATGATACTTGTCTTTCTCTGATTGACTTATTTCACTTAGCATAATACCCTCTAGTTCCAGCCACGTCATTGCAAATGGCAAGATTTTGGGGGTTTTTGATGGCTGCATAATATTCCATTGTATATATATACCACATCTTCTTTATCCATTCATCTGTCGATGGACATCTTGGCTCTTTCCATAGTTTGGCTATTGTGGGCATTGCTGCTATAAACATTGGGGTGCACGTACCCCTTCGTATCACTGCATTTGTATCTTTGGGGTAAATACCCAGTAGTGCAATTGCTGGGTCATAGGGTAGCTCTATTTTCAACTTTTTGAGGAACCTCCATACTGTTTTCCAGAATGGCTGCACTAGCTTGCAACAGTGTAGAAGGGTTCCCCTCTCTCTGCATCCCCGTCAACATCTGTCGTTTTCTGACTTGTTAATTGTAGCCATTCTGACTAGTGTGAGGTGGTATCACATTGAGGTTTTGATTTGGATTTCCCTGATAACGAGTGACGTTAAACAAAAGTCTTTTATGCAGTCTGGTCTCCTCACTGCCCTTGAACTTAAGCCTACTATTTCCCCATCTGGAATGCCTTTGCACGAAGGAATATTTATCCCAGTTTAGATTTACATTTCTGTTCTATCCCCCTCTAGTCTCTTCCTAACTATTGACCTTCTCTCTTTAATTTCTGAAAACTTATTATATAAGTTAGAACTAATTGGAAGCCTGCTTCTTAAATGAATGTTTCAAATATATGCCTATTTTATCTGCACCTAGAATGTAAGCATGTAACATTTAGGGACCGTATATTAACTCTTTTTTTTAATTATCATTATTATCAATTCACTCCCAGGTATGAGCACAATATGTAATTGATGCTGAATAACTCCTTTTGAGTAATAAGCTAATGAATAATTTTGCCTATTTTAATAACTACCATAAAGGCAGTTTAGTATTATGTGTGAGATTTATTAAAGACTTATACTCCAAAAGTTGATCATTAGTCCTAGTATATGACAACATAGTATGACAGTCCTATATAATGACAACATAGTTAATAATAATAATAATGGTCATAAATAAGAAGAAGAGGAACTAACATTTAATAAAAGCTTAGTGTGTTCCTGGCACTCTTCTTTAACCCTTTCATGGATTAAATCACAAAAATCCTCATAAGATAGGCATCGCTATTGTCTCGGTTTTACAGATGAAAAAACTAAAGCTAAGAGGACCTAAATAATTTGCTACAGATCCTACAAAATTAGAGATCAACAGTAGAGTCACAATAAACACTAAATATCTGCCATGGACCAGGATTTTTGTTAAGTGACTTACTTTATTTTTCTATGTTACACTCACTAGAGTATTATCACATTTTATTTATATGAGAATTGATAGTTTCTATGACTTGCAAATACTCTTCTGATTAGTATGCCTGCAATACAATATCCAGTATTCTTTACCTGTTTTGTTTGGAACTCAAGTCATATTTATGTTTATTCATATATTTAGCTATATAAAACCAGTTGAAATTAAAATCTTCTAAGTGTGGCAGGGCAGGATAAGCCAAGAGGCAAATTTAGCCCATACTTAGGCCCACCAGAAAAACAAGGGCTTCTGAGAACATTTTTAAGTTTGTTATCTCAAAAGAGCTATGGAGCAGGTATAATGGGTATAATGGAAAATTTTATAAAGAAGATAGCAGGAGGGGAAGAATGAAGGGGGGGAAACCAGAGGGGGAGATGAACCATGAGAGACAATGGACTCTGAAAAACAACTGAGGGTTCTAGAGGGGAGGGGGGGTGGGGGGATGGGTTAGCCTGGTGATGGGTATTAAAGAGGGCACGTTCTGCATGGAGCACTGGGTGTTATATGCAAACAATGAATCATGGAACGCTACATCAAAAACTGATGATGTAATGTATGGTGATTAACATAACCATAAAAAAATTTTTAAAAAATTTGTATAAAACATTCTTATAATTAGTCTATGTTTTAGTATCAACTGCTTCAATCCTCCACTCTAAGCTATAGCCATACTCTTTGCTCTGTGACTTTTCAGATTCTCACTAAAGGGGCAGGATATATTTTCCTGCTTCCTGGCTTCAGGTTGGACTTCAAGATTTGCTTTGGCCAATTGAATAAGACAGAGTTGAAGGTATGCCAGCTGTGTGCCTAGGCCTTAAGTTTTTGCATGCTTCATCTCCCTTTCTGAGACCGCTGCCATCAAAAAAGAATATGCCTGGGCTAGCTTGATGGTTCCTGAAGTATCATAAGACACAGATGGAGCCTAGCCAAACTGCTCATAGCAAGACCAGTCTAGATCATCGAGATCCCGCTGACCCCCAGAGCAAGGCCAGCTGAGATTAGCAGAACCACCCAACTGTGCCAGGCTTAGATCAGCTGACTGCCAACTGTCTGGATAAACACCTAAATAAATGTTGAATACTGTAGATAGCTGAGATTTTGTGATATTTGCTGCACAGCATTATTATGGTCAATAATACTGTTTTTATTGGAAATTACAGATGGGGCATGGATGTAGAGCCATACTTTTTCATTGGTTAGAGCTATGTGATATTGCAATCTGATGCTTTAGGATGGTAAATCAGATTGGTCTCCAGTGTAAAATTGGAAGGCTTTTTTAAATCTGTTTGCTTCCATGTATGTTTTATTTTGTTTATGTTTGTTTTATTTTGAGGAGGAGAAGATAAATATTTTTCTGACACCTCACTGACAAAATTAGATAAGAGGGCATTGAGATAAGGATGACCGTATGCGACAGTCACTATTTTGAGTGTCATATGTCTTTCTATATAGCCTTTAGCTTAAATGTGTTCCTATGAAGGCTTCCTAACTTCTCAAATCTGAGTTAATTGTCCTCTTTTTTTTTTAAGATTTATTTATTTATTTATTTGTGAGAAAGAAAGGGGTGGGTAGGGGCAAAGGGAGAGAGAGAATCTCAAGCAGACTCCCCGCTGAGCACTGAGCCCATGGTGGGGGCGGGACTTGATATCATGATCCTGAGATCATGACCTGAGCCAAATTTAAGAGTCAGTTACTTAACCAACTGAGCCACCCAGGTTCCCCTGAGTTAATTGTCCTCTTAAGTATTTTCAGAGCACACTTTTTTCCCCAATGTCGGCTTTAGCTTTTTCACTTCCTTTACTTGTCTAAACTACTATGTCCATGAGGGAAAGGAACACATTTTCATTGTTTACTATAGTATCTCCAACAGTACGTATAGTTCTGGTCACATAGATAGCTATCAATAATCATTTTTTAATATGAAGCAGCATTGATTTTTATTTTAAAAATACCTTCTCTCATTTGCCTTTTGCTAATAAATATTAACTAATTTTAGAGATTTTAATTTCAGGTCATGACAAAAATTGCTTTTTTCTTTCTCAAGTGGTTATCTTATTATTATAAGAGTAAATAGACTAAGGATAGCAAAGTTCCAGATTTAGACATCTAGACAATGAAAAAGTAAAAGCCTCTCTTTTATACTTTTAGACTTTTCCCTAGACAAAACCATGTTAAATCATTTCTATTTTTTTTCCTCTTTGATGGTTATTTAATTCAAAATTCAAAAAGTATGCTTATACTTTAATTTCAAAAAATATCAATTTAAATATTATCAATAGTTTCATTTCACCTTCATAGAAAAATGAATTTTAATTACCTTAATCACAGTATCTCTTCTCTTAAAAATGTAGAAAAATAATTTTTATTTTTCAATTTTATACATAATATAGTCAAACTTCTATTTCTTGATTTATCACTTCAGATAATATTTATTGACTCTCTAATGTGTAAGATGTAAATGTTAGGTTGCAGCAGGTCTAGAAAGTAAAAGTTTCATTGATATTAATGCAGAAAATCAGAGACTCTGAGATAAAGGTTCTCAGAACAAAGTGGATTTCCATTAGCAACTGGTGTAACTAAGGAGCTCTGTGTTCACATCGATAAGGTATAGCTAAATGCTGCTTGATATAAACAGGATAAGAGAAAAACAATTACAAATACCCGGTGTGGGTGGAGGGAGAACTGTATAATAACATCATAGGCCAAATATAAGCCGAACTAAAATCTCATATGACTTAGCAATCAATTAATTATGTTTCTTATTCAATGGGCCTACTCAAATAAACTTAGTTCTGACATAAATAACATTTTTATACTATTACATTTTAAACTCTAGTTTTAAATATTAGAACCACAGATTTTTTTATTGTGTTCAATTAGCCAAAATATAGTATATCATTAGTTTTTGACATAGTGTTCAATGATTCATTGGTTGCGTATGACACCACAGAAATTTTTTAAGTTTTCATTTAAATTCCAGTTAGTTAACAGACAGGGTAATATTAGTTTCAGGTGTACAATACAGTGATTCAACACTTCCATACATCACCCGGTGCTCATCACAAGTGCGCTCCTTAATCCCCATCACCTATTTCACCCATCCCCCCCACCCACCTCCCCTCTGGTAACCATAGGTTTGTTCTCTTTAGTTAAGAGTCTGTTTCTTGCAGAACCATAGATTTTTGAGGTAAGAAAAGTGATTTTAGTTACAACAAGAGATATAATTACAATAAAAGATAATGCTATGACAAAAAGAGAAGGAGGTGAAAAAGAACGAGGAAAGGTAGAAGAGGGCCAATGATAAAAATAATTATTTTTAATAAAGAGAAGTTTTAGAAGAGTCATTAAATTAAAATTAATGTAATAACTATGTTTAATACTTCTGAGTTAATAAAACTTCCTCAAAAATTGTTTAATTTGATTTTTAACAGATCTGACTTCCATATTTCTAAATTATTTCCACTTGTGAAAACTAGTGATTTTTGCATAACCAGAAGAACTTTCATAGCTTTATGCCATGTCAAGCAAATGAATTTTTTCAGGGAAATTGGATTCCTTTTGTTCCATTAGGAATTCCAACTTAGAGATACCCTACATGTCATTTCACTATACCAGTATCCCTGGTATTATTCATACATTCACTCCATATTTATTCATATATATGTATGCATAAATATCTGTGCAAATATTACCACGTAGTTTCAATTCAATGAAATATAGCACAGAACAAACAACTACTATTTGAAACAAAATGAGGGATTTCTACTCAACCATTATTTTAAAAATAAACTAGGAAAGATCTCATTTTCAACTTGGTAATTATAAAATGTTAATAATTTGCAATAACTGATACAAATGAGATGGATGTAAATAATCAAGGATTTCATAAAACCATCATTGTATGGGGCACCTGGGTGGTTCAGTCATTAAGCGTCTGCCTTTGGCTCAGGTCATGATCCCAGGGTCCTGGGATGGAGCCCCTCATCAGGCTCCCTGCTCAGTGGGAAGCCTGCTTCTCCCTCTCCCTCTCCCTCTGCTTGTGTTCCCTCTCTCGCTGTGTCTCTCTCTCTCTGTCAAAGAAAAAAAAAAAAATCATTGTGCCCTGATGTTCACATTTGTCCTGAGTATCATGAGGCTGGCTGGCTGGGACCACCCAACTACATACTGTGCACATGTGATTTGTAAGACAAGAACAGGTGCCTGTGGACCTGATACGGTTTCAGTGTATTCAAAACTTTGTAAAACCTTTTTTGTAAAAACTTACATTTCCTTAATAGCACTATTTTCCAGAACATACATTCCTTTTGTGAGGATTAATGTTTGGAAATTAATACATGTCATGAGTCATTCCAGAAAAATTAGTTCTAAATTTGGATTTTAAAACAGCACAGTATCCTGCAAAGTCTAATAGCTGATGGGAGAGCCCTAGGTTTCTGTACTTAATGATTTCTAGACTTCAGGAACCTCGTCTCCCAAATAAACCGTTGATTAGATAGTCTCTACGATCTCTTGAAAAATCAAACACTGCATTGTTTTAAAGAATGGGAAGGCAGATCAAGGGTGTCATCTGGTCTTATTTCTTCTTTAATATTTCCTTTATTCCCTTTGACCTTAAAGGAATTAAAAAGTAACTTCTCTCTCAAAAACGTCTGAACATCTTAGTATTAAGTGAATTTCAAACATTGTTTCAAATGATAAATTTTATGATTTGGACTAATAACAGTTAAGAAACTGTAATTTTAGGAACTTATTCCATAAGATACAGATTTTATATATTCTACTTTGCTTTATAGCAGTCACTCATAAATTCATGGTTTCTTTTTGTTTTTGTGGGCACTGTTGACTTTAATATTGGCTCGATCATATTTATGAGTATTTATCATCATTCTTTAGGCAAGTAAATGTAAATTCAAGCAATGTAAATTCAAATAGAGAATTGATAAAAATCAGATAACCTTTTATAAAAAAAAAAATCTTCCCTTGTTGCAGTTTGAAGAACTGAACCTCAAAGGATGTAATGATTTTCAGTCACACAGCATGTAACTAGAATTGTTTTCTTCTGATTCCAACTTTCGTACATGTAATACTAGAAGACACATTGAATCTCCATGATCCCCAAAGAAACTATTTCCAGGAATTCTTTGATGATCTTTTCCTTTTTATGCTGGAAAATAAGAGACATACATCCGGGAAAAAGCTCAAATTTTAAAAGCCCCAATGCAAATGAAATTTTTGTAGATTTTTTTATTTGTGAATATTTTATCTTACAGAAATTGGTTGCTGCAACAAGAATAGACTTGAAACAAGCAGAAAGTCCACTGGTTTTTTTTTTTTTTATAACAGCTTTGTTGGAAGATGTAATTCATATAACATAAAAATCACTGTTTTAAAGTATACAAATCAGTGGTCCAGTAGGAATTTAACAATTACTGGTAAACTGCAAGATTGCACCCAGATTTTAAAATGCTGCAAATATAAACAAAAATAGAAAGGAAAATAGAACTCTGGGTGATGAATATATGCAGTGGGGAGATTCTTAGATATTGATAAAAGTTGTAGAGGAAAATGGGCTGCTTGAGATAAAGGGGTTAAATATCTCAAAGCCATAAAGAAAATAAGAAGATGCTCATGACACAATAGTAGAGACAAGTAACTTTACATAAATAAAAGTCCCAATTTTGCAAATTTATTTTTAAAAACCTGAAACATATGTTTTAATTAAGAAGATCTATCTCTAAGTTCTAAAAATATAAATGGTTTTAGATTTTTCTTTCTTCTTTTCTATATTTTCTATTGATCTAGTGTTTTTTAATAATGAGGGAAAAAAACACTTAAAATGTGCACAGATATCTTCACTCTTTCATAAAAAACAAAACAAAGCAAAAAATAATTGCTCGGCTTTCTTTTTTCCCTTCTACTCTTCAGGGCTACACTTTTCCAAAAAACAGTTACATGGTACATCAAAATTTTGTTTTGCTGAGAAAGGCGGTATGACCACTGTTGCCTTTAGAAAGTAGATTTTTTTAATTTTATTTTATATTTTTATATTATTTTATTTTCTTCAAAAGACACACCCTGCAGAATCTAATGCCACTTTCTGTTTGCAAATTTATCTCCCAATTGTTCTTCCAGTGATTCAGCTGTTGGTTCTAATCAGTTTCATGATCGTCCTCTGAACAAACCAAATACATTCATTAACGTACATGTTTGTTCAGGAAACCCTCCCAAGTACTGTCTCCAAAGCATTTATCCAGGTTCTATCCTCACTTTTGCCTCAAGATCAAATTTCATCGCTTCCCTCCCTCTCTGAGTACATCCATATAACATCCTCTCTTTTCTGAACCTCCGTAGGACTTGTTTCTGTAACTCTTATTTTGGCACTAAACTGTGTATAATTTTACCCTGTTCTAGTCTCCATGTTCAGTGTGTATTTTATTTCTTTCACTAGACTATAAATAATTACAAGGTTGAATTCATCACTAAAAGTTGTATGTTAATGCAGAAATGCCTAATAAGGATTTGTTGATTTAAATAATGAATACATAAAAGAAAGTATGAATTAATAACTTTTAGAAGTATCATAACCGGTACTTGGAGAGAAAAGAAAAAGTCATACTAGGAAAGGAAAGAACTATGTGACCAGAAGACTTGCTTCAGGAGATGAGTAAAGCCTTGGACAATCAAATGTTTCCACCTACCAAACAAACAACAAAAAACAAACAAACAGGGTGCCTGGGTGGCTCAGTCGTTAAGCGTGTGCCTTCAGCTCAGATCATGGTCCCAGGGTCCTGGAATCAAGCCCCACGTCAGGCTCCCTGCTTGGCAGGAAGCCTGCTTCTCTCTCTCCCACTCCCCCTGCTTGTGTTCCCTCTCTAGCTGTGTCTCTCTCTGTCAAATAAATAAAATCGTTAAAAACAAACAAACAAACAAAACACATATTTGACAGTAAGAGCTAGATGTAAAACAAACAAACAAAAAACACATCTGCCAGCAAGAGTCCAAGGACTGAATTTCAAATCATGTTTTTTCCCCCTGTAATAAGGAGGAGTTGAGTGAAGCAGAAGGGGACAGGGGCAGTAAGTACTATTAACCAAAATTGAAGCAGAACTTAGCTCCAGGCTGTCCTTCAAGCAAAAGATAATCAGTTAGTAAAGATCAGCTAAACCATGAATAAAGGTACTATAAGAAGGCTGTGACAGTGAGGGAGGTTGGATAACTATGGTCAGATCCCTAGTCTGGCAGATGTGGGGCTGGAGCTGAAGACTCTACTATGGAGAACTTATACATGATACAGAAATCCAGTTATGGGGACCAAGGCAGCAAGTTCAAAATCCTGAGCAAGACATCTAATAGTTTCCCAAACTAGGGACTAAATTTATTCAAAAGGTTAGGTTGCAGATCAACCTGTGGTTGGGGAACAAGTAGAGCTGGTTGCCATGACGGAAGTAGGCAAATATGAAGCCTATTAGAGGAAGCTTCCATCTGCCAAATTTTAAATGCACAAATCCATCTTGTTTCTGTATTCTGTAGTGAATGTTTTTTTTTTCTTCTTCTTCTCTTTCTCTTTTGCCTCACTCCCTGATAGCTGAATCTTGAGTAGAATGATGCCAGTGACAGAAACAGTTGGAATGGATTCATCCTGAGAGAAGTATAATGAAAGATTTTTCTATAGTCTTTCCCTAGGTCCTGGGATTTTTCCAGATACCTGTTCTTCCTAAGGTAGACTATTTGTTATTGCTGATTCTGAAAGCTATTTATATCCATTTTGTGTGTGTGAGCTGAGAGTATCTAACTTTTTTATTATTATTTTTTGGTTGTATGGTTTTTATTTGACCATGATTGACACCCAACATTACACTACTGTCAGGTATACTGAATAGTGGCTCCATAGTTCTGTATGTTATGCTGTGATCACTACAAGTAGCTGCCATCACCATGCAATGCTACTATAATATCATTGACTACATTCTCTATGCTGTACCTTTCATTCTCATGACTTACTTATTCCATAACTGGAAGCCTGTATCTCCCTCTGCCCATGACCCATTTTCCCCATCCACCCACCTCACCTCCCTCTGGCAACGATCAGTTTGTTCTCTGTATTTGGAAGTCTGATTCAGCTTTTTGTTTATTCATTTGTTGTTTTGTTTTGTTTTAGATTCCACGTATGAGTGAAATCGTATGGTGTTTGTCTTTCTCAGTCTGACTTATTTCACTTAGCATAATAGTCTCTAGGTCCTTCCATGCTGTCACAAATGGTAAAAATTCACCCTTTTTTATGGCTGCATAATATGCTGGTGTGTGGGTGTGGTTGTGTGTGTGTGTGTGGGTGGGTGTGTAACATCTTATTTATCCATTCATCTATTCATATCCTTTTAATGCTTTCCTTTTTGTGAAGGTAACTAGAATTGGACAGATTTGAACCAATATCACAACTCTTGTGTAGTTTTAACACACAATGTCAAATAATGCCCATTTTTTGAGCATTAGTATCAGTGCTTAGAATTGTGTGCACTAAAGCATGTGTGACTAGAAAATACCACTAATTTTTCCAAATACGATGTATAATTTTGTATACAAGGAAATCAGCAAACATCACCTTATGTACCAGTTATTCTTAAACAGTGCTATATTTCTTTCATCATCTAAGCTTTTTTCATATCTGAAAAAAAGTACTTGCCACATAGTGAGACTTTGATAAATGTTTATTGAATGAGTGTGTTTCTTCTACGAATACTTCACTTTTCCATTGAATCCAACTGCAATTTATATTTCTGAGAATGTGAATCCCACAGGTGGCTTTTACTTTACAAGGTACCACCCATCCACTGAGAAGAGTTAAGGACTTATAATCAAAGCAAAATGTTAACCATTTTTTAAAAATTCTTTTTAACAATATATATTTTGATATGGAGATACAACTTCCCAGCTATAGAAAGTATAAGTACGTAAGTGTAATGTACAGCATAGAGAATACAGTAAAGGTTAACCATTTTTTCAAAAGGAAATTTGTAAGTGCTGAAAATATTTAAGAAACAGATTCTTAAAAAGATTGGACTGCCAATTAGAAATGTTGACCCCTGTGTGTGTGTGTGTATGTGTGTGTGTATACACACATCCACAGAAGTTGTATATATATATGTAAGAAGTGTACACCCCGGTGTGGAAGACCCATGTCACGGGTATATATACATATGCGTGCTCACCTGAAAAGTGCTAGAAAGTGTCAGTGACGTGGGTCTTCCCCATTGGGGTGCACACCTCCTGCATACACACTCACTCTCCTGCCTTCCATTCCTCAGTTTAAGAACAGGGAAGTGTTAGTGACAGCACTCTGGATGATATTAATTGCCATGCCCAGGGAAAAAGGCAATTTATCAGATAACTGGGTCCCAAGCCATACAGGGCCTTAGAGATTAAAATGATCACCTTGAATTGCACTCAGAGGCTAAAAGGCAATCAGCCCAGATGGCAGAGCCCAGGTGTAACATGCTTCATGTTGCCAATCTAGTTAAGCAAGCAGACCACAGCATTTTCAGGGTCTGAAGCTTCCGAGGAGTCTCTTAAGTGGTGTTCCACACAAAGCTTGGAGCTTGAATTGAATACAAATTTTTCACGTGTTTGAGGATTTCTCCTGGAAGAAATGATTTTTAAAAAGAAAACAAATGAAAAACCCTATGAAATAGGCTCCAGAGAATTTGTTAAAATCAAAGGATACTGGTAAAATAAAACATGCTGTTAAAATGGTGAGTAAGGGAGAGTTTTCAAGTGGTGTGTCCGACACATCCATAGGTTCTTATAACATTCACACTCCCTTTCCAAACTGGAAAACCACTGGAGACATTAAGCGTGCTGGCTATGTCCACCTGGAGTTCATCCGCACTTTTTAATGTAGGAAATACTATTTACTATCACAATTGAAGTCAGAGCTAAACAAACTCATTTAATAATGGAAGCATGTGGAAAGCCTTCCACGGGGCACAGGGTCCTTCTAATATCCAGGGGTCAGTGTAAGAAGCACATTGGATAAACACAAGAGAATGGCTCGTGGTTTAAGTATCAGGTTCGACATTTTGAGACTCCTTTGGACATTTGGTTTAAATCCCCTCGTGGTTAGTGCAGTCTTTCAGTAGTAGATAAACTCAATTTGTGCAATGAACCATGCTTTTCCTCTTATGATCTGCTGTTACCTGCCTCTCTGTTCTACTTTGGTGGTGCAAGAAAGTCCCCTATGTACATCTGTATCTGTAGGTTAGTAACAGCAGTGGGAGGAGATGTCAGGGTCCTTACCAATCTACCTTCCATTTGAAACCCATAAATAAGAGAAAGTGTGCCACAGGACAGTTTTCTATTTCTAGAAAATAGAAGTAAGATGTTTTATTTCAAGTATTCAAAACCATCAACACAAGGGATCTTATTGAAATACGACACATTTCACAAGTACTGCTTACCTTTAAAGGCAGGTAGATGATAAGGAGAAACTCCTGATCATTTCTAGAAAATTCAAACTTTAATTTAATATATAATTAATGAAAGCAAGAGCAAAGTACCTGTTATTAAAAGGAACTTCATACAGTCCTTAACTGATGAAAAGGGTCATCAAAAGTTGCAAAATGCAAGAGAAAGAAACAAAACAAACAGACTAACACGGAAAGTGCTAGAAGCTTAAGCATGTAAATCTTTGCCAAGATAAATGCTTAAAGTAGTTATTAACGCTCCTGAAAGAAACTGTCATGACATTAGATATAGAGTCACAAATGGGAGCCAAATTATCATCACACATGATAATTTCCAAGTTATTTAGAAATGACTAAGAGTCATTTTTTGAATCATCTTTCTCAGTAACACATTTATGTCACTCTTCATTGTATTCAAATTTTACAAGTTGATTAATTGTACCTAATAATTAGAATCTTGAAGTATAGTTTAAATCAAAACAGTCTTCTCATGCTTGTTCACTTTCTATCATTGCCGTATTAAATTGGTCTTTGATTTCTTACCAGCTTGAGAGCCAAGTGTACTCTTTCCTTAACTTATATTTATCTAGAAGATTTATGTATTTGTCTAGAAGACTTGAACTATTTTATGACACTTTCTCAACAAATGCTTGAAGCTAGAAAAAAACAATTCAGGTAGGCTTTGTCTCATTGACTAATAAAAGACAGCATAAATAAATGAAAATATTATAGTCTCTGACTATAGTCTCTGATCTTTAGCAAGGAAAAAACTACGTACACTGTGAAACTACATTTGTAGTGGGATACATAGTTTTATAGGGTTTGTAGCTACTCAGTCACTTGATGTCAGCTTTTACTGATGTAATGTTATATGGGTTAATACACTAAGGTTGTTAAGAGTGTAAATATTCTTTTTTTAAGATTTTATTTATTTATTAGACAGAGGGAGACACAGCGAGAGAGGGAACACAAGCAAAGGGAGTGGGGGAGGGAGAAGCAGGCTTCCCGCGGAGCAGCGATCCCGATGCGGGCTCGATCCCAGGACCCTGGGATCATGACCTGAGCCGAAGGCAGACACTTAATGACTGAGCCACCCAGGTGCCCCAAGAGTGTAAATATTCCAATACATTGATTCTCAGTATATGAACTTCTTAAAACTTCCTGGTCACATTTTTGCCCTATTTCTTTTGAGAGTTTCAGGAAGATCAAACCCATTCACCTCTTCCTTATCTTCTGATGTCCAGGATAAATAATCAGTGCTATAAAGAAAGTCTAGGGCAGTGCTGTCCGATAGTCCTTGCTGCAATCCCAAAACTGTTCTATAATTTCTGCCATTCAAAGTGGCACTCATAAGCCATGTATGGCTACTGGACACTTGAAATATAGCTAGTGAGATTGAGCAACTGAGCTTTTATTTTCTCTAATTTCAATTTGTTTAAATTTTTAAAGTCTCATCAGACTCACAGCTTGCTTATTATGTAAATAACTTTTTATTAAAACACACTTATTCCCATTTATTTACATACCTGTCTGTAGCTGCATTTTTGCTGTGCATTTAGGTGTGCTAAACAGCAGAGTTAAATAATTTCTACAGAAATTGTATGACCCACAAAATCATAAATATTTATTATCTGGACCTTTACAGAAAAAGTTTTCAGATATTGCTCTAGAGGATTCCTTTTGGTTTTGGACTAGACAGAGACTTCTTGATACCTGATTGAGTTTTACGAGCTTTCTGAAATGGCAGAGAACCTCTAGAACAATCTTACCTGACTTCAGAGTTTAATTACCATTGCTGAGATTTCTTGATGTCTCGTGGATTCTATAGATATATGTTCCAGGCCTATTTTGTCTTTTATAACCTGTGATAACCTTTCCCAAGGGAAAGGCTTGGGTAATTAGGGAGCACTGACTTACTGAGAAAATAAAAGACCTCTTTTATCCATCTATGCATCTCTATTGAGCACCTAGGAGGTGCCACATAACTTATTTGTTGAATGAATGAATGAATGAATGAATAGATAAATGATGTGCATGGATGAATCGAAGAAATGAATCTCACTACACTCAAAAATATTACTAGGTGTTGGGGCGCCTGGGTGGCTCAGTAGGTTGACCATCAGCGTCTTGGTTTTGGCTCAGGTCATGATCTCATGGGTCATGAGATGGAGCCCTGCGTTGGGCTCTGCACTCACAGGAGAGTCTGCTTGAAGATTCTCTCCTGCCCCTCCCCCAAGCCCCTCTCTCTCATGGGCTCTTTCTCTAAAACAAATAAATTAATCTTTTAAAAAAATATTAGTAGGTCTATACTTGTGCTTTATTCTACTACTAAAATATTTCTAGGAGTCATATTTACTACTGAGAGGAAAGAAATCATGAGAAGGCTTATGTGTAACCACTGCGTTGTCAAAACTAGATTCAGATTATTTTATTCTTTAAAATAATTTATAATCAGAAAATGTAAAAGTCTCTTGAAAAAAAAGCTTATATCGCTAACATCTATAATCAAATGTTCTACGTGAAGAAATTATTTTCCTGGTTAAACAAATTTGGGCAACAGATGCCATTATGATGCCTATAAAAGAAAAAAATCTTTTCCTTTTCTTTGCTGAATTTTGATTGGTTGATCCTCCCCTGATCCACACACAACCATTTCATACAGTTTGTTAGCTTTCTTTCTTCCGGAAGTTAGTAAATAGTATACCTGAAATATGATTCTAAATCATACAGGATTTTTTTTTTAAAGTGATACCTACTTGAAAAAAAAAGAGGCCTTGGCAGCTTTGGTAATAATCAGTTTGCTTCTTATATATGCAGACTCCAATCCCAACAATAGGATTCATTGGTAAAAAATGCAAACCAAATGTTCTACTTGACCAAAAGTTCTCGGTCAGGTAAGCTTTTGGTCATCATCATCTGGTAACGAAAAATACATTTTAGGTGGACTTTAATTGTTTTTTTTTTTTTAAAGATTTTATTTATTTGACAGAGAGAGACACAACGAGAGAGGGAGCACAAGCAGGGGGAGTGGGAGAGGGAGAAGCAGGCCTCCCGCCTATCAGGAGCCCGATGCGGGGCTCGATCCCAGGACCCTGAGATCATGACCTGAGCCGAACGCAGACGCTTAACGACTGAGCCACCCAGGTGCCCTGAGGCGGACTTTAATTCTTGCTTCCCTCCACAATATAACCGCTCTGTGCTTTTGAGACCTGACTTATTCTCTCCAACGTATTGGGAAAACTTCCCCTTTCTCCACCTGGCATGTTTTCTTTAAGCAATCTGAGACTTGGCTACACCTTCTAGGCCTCCCACAGCATCCAGCAATGCATTTGTCAGGCACGAAGCTTCCTCACTGCACTGAAGTCATCTTTTAATGGGTCTTTCTCTCTGACTAGATTTCAAGCTTCTAGTAAGGTCCTTGAAGGCAAAGATTTCATTCTAGTGGGTACTTATCAAATATTAAATAGAATCTGTTCAACATATAGACAAAAATTTGTTAAAAATTACTGGTGATGCAAATCAGTTTTCAGTAGGCAGGTCTCTAAATTTGTCCCCATGATAACTGGGATGCATATGAATGGTAATAGAGAGGCAGGTGTGATATATTTCTGAAACTGAAATTGTTAATGAATTTTTCAAAAAAGGCTCTAAAGTCATGATCTAATGTTTTGAAGCACATGTTTCCTGCCACACTGTACCTCTTAAAATCTATTAACTTAGAAAACTTTGGAGGGCGCCTGGGTGGCTCAGTTGGTTAGGCGACTGCCTTCGGCTCAGGTCATGATCCTGGAGTCCCGGGATCGAGTCCCGCATCGGGCTCCCTGCTCAGCGAGGAGTCTGCTTCTCCCTCTCCCACTCCCCGTTTGTGTTCCCTCTCTCGCTGTGTCTTTCTCTGTCAAATAAATAAATAAAATCTTTAAAAAAAAAAAAAAAAAAAAAAAAGGGCGCCTGGGTGGCTCAGTTGGTTAAGCGACTGCCTTCGGCTCAGGTCATGATCCTGGAGTCCCGGGATCGAGTCCCGCATCGGGCTCCCTGCTCGGCAGGGAGTCTGCTTCTCCCTCTGACCCTATCCCCTCTCATGCCTTTTCTCTCTCTCTCTCTCTCTCTTTCTCAAATAAATAAATAAATAAAATCTTTAAAAAAAATTAAAAAAAAAAAAAGAAAACTTTGGAAACTGAGTTTGTAAACTTGATAAGTTAGACTGTAAACTTACTTGACAATGTATTTTGAGTGTATTTCAGTTTTATTCCCCATTTATGAACTTTATGCAACATTTAAGTCTAATGCCTATTTCCTCTTTTACAATTTTCTTTCGCTTTAATTTTGTCACTATTTTTTATATTTATTTATCTTCTTTTAAATTTTTCTTCCTTTTCAATTAATTCTGCCCTTAGACATGTTTTCTGATCACTCTATCAATTTCCTAAAAAAGTCACACTCTATGTAGAGTTTCTCAAATTCGGTCCCAATCACATTTATAATTATTTGCAAGGCATCTCCACTAGGCTGTCCTGCCAATATCAAAATGCAGCAAGACCTAAATCACACTTTTCATCTGCATATCCACCTCCCTCCCCAGCCATACTCTAAAGTTCCTCTGTTCCTAAATTCCATGTTCTGGTTAATCGCACAACTTAAGTTTGAGCTTTGAAATATTTATTGGCACTCTCTCTCATAATAGAACATACACATGACTAAATTTATTGAGCATTTAATATGCAGGAGACAATGTGTTAATAGCTTTACATATACGGTTTTAAGTATCATTCACAACAACCCCGTATAATAAGTATTCATACTGTCCTCGTCTTACACATAAGATAATTGAGGCTTGCTAAGGTCACACAGCAGAGGTAATATCCAGTATTTTGTGCTTTCAACATTTATAGTTCATATCACTGGCTATGCAGAGGTGGTGAGAGAGGCCCCCCACTTCTCTTATATTCACAAATTTGCGACAGGCTGGTGAGGGGGTGAATGGTAACATGGGAAGGAATGATGCAATTCTAAGCTGTGGGGTGTTACCTTTTTAATGGAAGAGAAGCGGGGCAGATCCTGGAAAAGGCTAAGTGCTCAGGGTGCTAACTGGCTACTTTTCCTCTGTGCATGCCTGGGGGAGAAGCTGAGAAAGCCAGGATGCTAGGCCAGCGGCAGCCTAACTGCCTCCTTTAGGTGGTGAGGCCTTTCTGGCTTGCCTCAGGTAGAGAACACCAGAGATATCTCTCAGCCCTCTCAGGCCGCCAGAGTTCCACATCAGGGCCAGAGGCGTGCTCTGCTGGCCCTCCTTTAGGTCAGTGGAGATACCAGGAGGGCTGCTCCCAGTTGCCCTGCCTTCATCAGAGTGGGGGGGCCGCAGAATGGCCACCATTCCAATCACCCCCTCAAGTCACTGCTCTTCGTGCAGCTGACCACTTTTAGGTGGAAGGGAGATGCTGGATTTCACTTTCTTTGTCCTTGCAGATACATACACACATCGTGAGAGGAAAGCGACGCAAGTGGCATGTCCAGCTGACAACTTTTTCCTGAGATATAAGCAAAAGGAAGAAAGACTATGACAGGGGCTTTTCCAAGCAAGCTCTGCAAAGCATGCACATCACACTGATTTAACACCATCTGTCCAGTTGCTAATCATCAAACATGCCCAAGTGTGAATCTCTCTCTCGGGACATCATCTCATTATTTCCCATGTGTAAAGTACCTTTCCTTCCCACATATACCAAGACAAATTCTATGTATTCTTTGAGATTCAGCTCAAAAATCACCTCTTCTTATGACCCTTACTCTACTTTTCATCAATAGCATTTGTGTAACTGTGGCATAACTCAGTCTTTTCTGCCTTTATTTGCTGTTTTTTATGTATCCATGTCTAATCTCCCCTAATAAATCATATGTCCCCTGAGGAAATTTCATATGGTACAAGGGTTCTGAGGAAAAACCACCAGTTAAATTCCACGAAATCACAGCTTTGAAGCAATATACAACTATTACCTTTCTGAGATAGACTAGTTTAGTGCCGTAGTTTGCATTTGATCAAAGTAGCACTTTGGATGTTCTTTGGAAGGACTTTTCCCATTCTGGAAAAACTGAGGCAATATTTTTTGCTGTTTTAGCCCTGCTTTCTTTCCCATACACTGTCCCTGCCTCTGTTTCCCATTGTTTATCCCCTTTCCTCTCAAACCCGGGATGCACAGTGTACAATTTAAAGCTTATTTTTTTAAGATTATTTATTTATTTATTTATTTATTTATTTATTTATTTATTTATTTGAGAGAGAGTGTGCAATAGAGAGAGCATGGGCAGGGGTGAAGGGGCAGAGGGAGGGGAAGAAGCAGACTCCCTGCTGAGCAGAGACCCCGATTGATCCCAGGACCCTGGGATCACAACCTGAGCCAAAAGCAGATGCTTAACCCACTGAGCCACCCAGGCACCCTGTACAATTTAAAGCTTAAAGATAAATTGCAATACAGTTTTAGAGACACACACTACAGAATCAGAAAGGTAGACTTATTTTTTTTAAACATTATATCTTTTTTTTAAAGATTTTATTTATTTATTTGACAGAGAGAGAGAGCACAAGTAGGCAGAGCGTCAGGCAGAGGGAGAGGGAGAAGCAGGCTCCCTGCTGAGCAGGGAGCCCATGTGGGGCTCGATCCCAGGACCCTGGGATCATGACCTGAGCTGAAGGCAGACACTTAACGACTGAGCCACCCAGGCGTCCCAGAAAGGTAAACTTATTAACCATTCCATCATCCAACCATGAAAATGAAATGCTTTTGCTTCAATATGAACATTCAGCCATCATGAATATAAAGTGTTACCTTATAAAAATAGTGAAGGACAAAATTCATCCCATACTTTCAGAGTTCTTATAGAGTCCCTTTGGAAATATGTACTGAGTGCCTCAAATGTATCTTGGATGAATTTAGAGCTAGAGCAGTCTTGCACAGGTTTGACAGGAAGGCTATCATGTTCTATTGAATATGTTGCCAAGCAGCTGTTCTATATAATATAGGAGGACATATCACAAATGTCAAGTTACTTTGAAATTTGCCTCTTATTGGGTGTCATCTATAAGGAATAGCCAGCCTTGGGAATTAATTTTGAAAAAATAATTCCATAAAAAATTCATTGACATTTTCTAACAGAAAAATTCTAGGCTGGTTAGGAAGTCTGGGCACTTTGGCAGTATAAATAAACCACAGTGGTAACAGAAGAAAAATAGAAACTTATATTCAACTACCATATCGATATTTAGAATTTGAGTTTTAAATTTGTATTTTCTTTATGCAGATTATATACAAGAACTGGAGTCAGACAGGCATGGGTTCAAACTCTGACTCAGCCAATTTTTTGCCAGATAATATTAATTTGCTTAAATTCCTTCTGTGTAAAATAAAGATAATAGCCAACATTGAGATGGAATATGAAAATATATGTAAAATGCTTAGTGCAGCATTTGGTGCTAACCATTCCCTCATGAATGGAGATATAATCGCCTTTTCCCTCTTTTCCAATTTTTTTTTTAACACTGCAAATCATTTAGTTGCAAATTCTCTTGGAATATTTGTAGTATATATTACATTTGTGAAGTAATTTGTAATCCTTTAAAATAAAATTTACCATATAATTTCAAAGGGTTTTTATTCCACTGCTTTGCAAAATATTAAACCCAGTTCAGATATAGAGTCAGTTCTATGATTGCCTAGTTAGTGTAGGTATTGCTTGATAGTATGATAACAATTTTATTGAAAGCTAAATAAAATAATATTGACTTAAATAGGTATCTTGTTAAAAAAGACATAGAGCCTATGTCTCTATGTAGAGCACATTATAACACTGGCATGTGTTCTTAGGAAGCAGTTTTTCTGAAGAGAATTATATCAATAGAAAACATCTTATGGTCTTAATTCATTTAAAAGCTAGTTAGAAAGTTAAAACATAGAATATACACAAAAAGCAAACAAATTCGTGAGTGCTGTGAATTGTGCAAGACTGTTGAATTACAGAACTGTACCTCTGAAACAAATAATACATTATATGTTAAAAAGAAGAAGAAGAAGAAGAAGAAGGAGAAAAAGATAGCAGGAGGGGAAGAATGAAAGGGGGGAAATCAGAGGGGGAGATGAACCATGAGAGACAATGGACTCTGAAAAACAAACTGAGGGTTCTAGAGGGGAGGGGGGTGTGGGGAAGGGTTAGCCCAGTGATGGGTATTAAAGAGGGAACGTTCTGCATGGAGCACTGGGTGTTATACGCAAACAATGAATCATGGAACACTACATCAAAAACTAATGATGCAATGTGTGGTGATTAACATAACATCATAATAATAAAAAAAGCAAACAAAAAATGCAGAATCAAGCTGGCTCAAGGAACACATGGACAGGCAAACTGAGGAGAAATTTAAGTAAAATTTTCTGTTAAGGTCAGTTTTGTGTGAAATTTTGATAATTAGTTGAAAAGGACGGGAGGAGAGAATGGAAATGAGTAAAAAAGACCACGTGGGAGATCTCGTCAAGATATTTTCTAGAGAAGAATGTCAACATTTGTGGATTGTAGAAATTCTGTAGCCTGAGCTAAGAGCAAACTTATCCCTCCTGGTATATACTTTTCTCTTAAGAATTTGTGTTAAGCAATGTGGATCAAATCAGAATTTAAGAATTTCAAAGAGAAAATGTTTCTGATATTCACATTTTTTCCAGCTTTTCATGGTAGTATACTTCCGTTTCTACAAAGGAATGATGAAAACAGATCAATGAGGTAAATGCATTAATTAGATATTCATAAATTTTAGGAAGTAGCCTAGTATGACAAAAATACCATAAAGGACTTAATGCTTTAAGCAAAAATTTGTAAGTGAATTCAAGAGAGAGGGGGAGGGAAAGAAAGGAGAGAAAGGAGGAGGAGAAGAGAGAGAATAGCTGATAAATGACTAGGTGGGGAGTGTTTGCTATCACTCATAAATTAAATACCTAAATTTTATACAAGCATTTTAGTTGTATTCCTGAAAGAAATGTTTACATAAGACTGATTTGAAAAACTGTTGATCGCTTTCCTAATAGAATAGATTATTTACATTAAAAAATATATTGCTAAGTTGACTAAGAAAGAGATTTTCATGTAAAATGTTAAGAAAGAGACTATGTATTTCAAGCAGAAACACGTTTTGTTAAATTCTATGTCTTGGTCCAAGAAATAAGCGAACAAAAAGTATTGGGGCTAAGAATATTAAAAGGAAACATTTCCCTCTCCTTTTTCATTATGAGAAAAAAAAAGCTAAAATAATTTGTGTGAAAGTGGACAGATAATTCATTCAGTGAAAATCTGGGAATAGAGGCACTATGTATGTAAACTAACCAGATGTTTATGATTAGTTCCTAGTTAACATCACCCAGCTGGCTAAGGATGATTTTTATGGAGGAGGAGCATTGTAGAATGCCACATGTTTATATAAATCATGAGTACAGCAGTCATGATCCTGGGGCAAAAGAGCTACACATCCCATTTTGGGTAACCTCTTCAAATCACACCATATAACATAAGAACAGCCATTACTCCCCGACACAGTATCTGTTTCCAGTTTCCTCTAACATTTTGATGGGTGTCATTATGTGTCAGCCTGCATTCTGTTTTCTTATGTTATAACACATCCTATGGATTTTGTACCAGGTGAAGTCCATTACAATGTTTTGCATTCATATCACAGGGTTGGGAAAACATATGACCCTTTTTTTACATTAAATATTTTCTTTGGAAATAGGTTGTTGACTTACTGTTCAGATATTTGAATCAATGTCTATATTTCAATTTCGATTAAAAAGCCAATCTTAACTAAATGTGATTCAGTTAGAGCTTTGTTTTTATCCCATTCAAAGATGAATATGTATATTTTTACACCAAATATATAAATATAAAATATATATTCAAGAAAGAAAGAGAGAAAGAGGAAAAAAAGAAAGAAAGAAAGAAAGAAAGAAAGAAAGAAAGAAAGAAAGAAAGAAAGAAAGAAAGAAAGAAAGAAAAGAAAGAAAGGAAGGAAGGAAGAAAGAAAGAAAAAGAAAGGAAGGAAGGAAGAAATGAAGGAAAGAAAGGAAGGAAGGAAGAAAAGGGAAGGGAGGAGTAAAGGGATGAAGGAAGGGAAAGAAGGAGGGAGGAGGAAGAAAGGAGAAAAAGGGAAAACAAAGGAAAAAATGGCCATTTTTTATTGAAAAATAATAAGTTCCATTCAAATCATGGTTTCAGTAATGGTAATAACGGTTAAGTTTTCCCTCAATATTTTATCACAAGCATTTTACTATGTTGTTAAAAACTCTTTAAAATCACTGTAATGGCTATAAAATATTTCATTTCATGAATTAGATAAAAACTAAAAAGATCTGAATAAAGTATAAACTTTAGTTTATTGTCTATTAGTTGTGACAAATGTACCACAGTAATATAAGATATTACCACAAAGGAAAACAGTGTGGGTTATACTGGAACTCTATACTACCTTTGTAGCTTTTCAAAGACAAATTTCCAACTAAAACAATTCTAAAATAAAAACGTTTATCAAAAACTTACTTAGCCATTCTCAAAAAATAAATAAATAAATAAATAAATGTTAATTACTTAACAGTTCTTTTTTAAAAATTTAATGCCAATGTAGTTAACATACAGTGTTATATTAGTTTCAGGTGTACAATACAGTGACTCAACAATTCTATATATTACTCAGTGCTCATCAAGATAAGTGTATGTACTTCACAATTCTTAAAATTAGGCATTTAATATTTTTTTCTATAGCATCACTATGAACATGAAAATTTTTTAGTATTTTTTATCATTTCCTATTCCTTGATGTGTAGTTATATCCAGGTATGAATATTATGAATACATGCACAGACTTTTGCAGAAAAGTTGTTTGCATTTACATTCTAACTAATAGCTTATAAGAATTTCCTTTATACTGTATTTTTCCCCAGCCATTCATTATGAAAATTTTCAAACATACAACAAAGTTAAAAGAATTTTACCTGAACACCCTATATCTACCACCTAGATTCTCCCATTTAATGTATGTATTATGGCCATCCCTCTACCAATCTATTTATACGTCTTATTTGAATGCATTTCAAATAAATTCAGACCTCTGTTCATGTGCCAAAAAATACTTCAGCATGCACATCTTTACTCAGAGTTTAATGTTTAAAATATTTTCACATGAAATTTAAAATGAAATGCACAAATCTTAATTATATATACTTGACAAATGTATATACTTGGGCAACTAAATCCCCTCTCAAGATACAGAGAGTTGTCATCAATCTCAAAATTTTCCTTGTGCTTCTTGCCAGTCAATCCTCACTCCCATTTCAACCTCCACCCTGAGGCAACTACTGTTCTAATTTTTCCACCACAGATTAGTTTTGCTTGTTCTAGATCTTAACATAAATGAATTCATACAATATGTACTCTTATGTAAGATTTCTTTCACTCGGCATAATAATATTTTGGAGCTTGATTTATTCTGTTACATCAGTTTGTTCCTTTTTATTGATGAATACTATTCTATTACAAGAATATACCACAGTGTGTTTATCCATTTTCCCACTGATGAACAGGTAGGCTATTTCCAATTTGGAGTATTATAAATAAAACCACCATTTATAATCATTTCATGATTATAGATTTATAATTATTTTGTGACAAAAAATATAATTATTTTGTGAATATAGGGTTTATCTCTCCTGGGGTAAAATTTCTGGGTCATAAGATACATATAAATTTAGTTTTATAACTGATAGCCAGAGCTTTGTCTAATATGGTTGTATCATTTTACATTCACACCAACAGTGTATATGACTTTTAGTTGTTCTGCATCCTCACAAATATTTCGTACTATCAGATTTTGAAACATAGCCATTCTATGGTGGGCATGCAATGGTATCTCATTGTGGTACTAATTTGCATTTTCCTGATGACTAACAATGTTGACACATTTTCATATCCTTTGTGACCATTGACAAATCTATTTTGTAACTGTATGTTCAACTATTTTGTCCATGTTTAATTGGGGTATATGGAATTTTTATTTTTTAACATTAGGAGCTTGTTATGTCTTGGATACCAGTCTTTTGTCGTATATATAATATTTTCTCTCCATCTAAAGCTAGTCTATTCATTTTCTTCACAGTGACTTTTGATGAGCAAAAGTTCTTAATTTTAGTGAAGTCTAAATTATTGATATTTCCTTTATGTTATTGCTTTCTGTGACCTAAGAAAACGTTGCCTAACAACAGGTAGCAATGATATTCTCCTATATTTTCCTCCAAAAGTTTCACACTTTGAGCTATTACATTTAGATCTATAATCATTCACAAATTTATTTTTGTGTATGTTATAAAGTAAGGATTGAAAGGGTTTTTTTTTTCTATATAGACATTCTTCTCCTCTTTTAATTTTATTTTGCTATTCTTTTTCTATCTACTTAAGGTGAAACCACAGGCCATTTAGACTTTCTTGTCTACTAATAAACAAATATAGAGCTTTATGTTTTCCTTTTAGTACTATTTAGCTGCACAAATTTTGATCTTTTGACTTTTTACTATTACTCATTTTATAATATTTTTGAATTTTCCTTGTGATTTCTTTTTGATCCTTGGATGATTTGGAAGTTTGTGGTTTAATTTCCAAATATTTAGTGTTTCCTAGAGATCTTGATATTGATTTGTAATTTTATTCCATTTTGATTAGATACTATATTCTTTATGATTTTATTGTAAAAACTTATTGAGATTTGTTTTATGGCCCAATGTATGCTCTACCTTGCTAAATATTTCATACACAATTGAAAAGAATATGTGTTCTAAGTATAGTGTCCTATAAATATAAATAGATCTAATTGATTGAAAGTATTTTTCTTATCTTCCAGGTCTTTGTTGAATTACTTTCTACTCTTCTCAATTTCTGAGAGAAAAGTGTTTAAAAAAATCTTCAACTCTGATTGTAGAATTTTCTATTTCTCCTTTTATTTCTGTTGATTTTTAATTCCCATATTTTAAGGTTCTATTATTAGGTAGATATATATTTGTAATTGTGTCTTCCTAATAAAATAATAGAATTATTATTATGAAATATCCTTACTTATCTCTGGCAATACTTTTATTTTGAAGTCTATTTTATCTTATATTAATATAGCCTCTCCAGCCTTTGTTTTTTTAAGATTTATTTATTTATTTATTTATTTATTTATTTATTTATTTATTTTAGAGCAAAAGAGAACATGTGAGCAGGGGGAGAGGTAGAGAGAGAGGGAGAGAATCTCAAGGAGACTCCCCGCTGTGAAGCCCACCAAGGGGCTCAATCTCACGACCCTGAGACTATGACCTAAGTTGAAATCAAGATTTGGTCACTTAACCGACTGAGCCACCCACACACCCCTCTAGTTTCCTGTGCTTACTATTTGTATATCTTTTTCTGTCAATTTTATTTAGATATATATTTGTGTTCTTATATATGAAGTTCATTTCTACAGACAGACCAGAGTTAGGGCTTATTTTTTGAAGTTGTTGTTGTTTTAATCGACTTTAACAATCTTCGTATTTTTACTGGTTTATTTATTCCATTAATATTTAGAATAATTACTGACATAATTGAACTTAGGGTTACCATTGTTTGGGGCTCCCTTTTCTTTTTCTTTTCTGTTTATTACCTGTTTTTTGTTTCTTTGTTTCTCTTTTCAGCCTTTTTTTTTTTTGAGTACTTAAATACATTTTAGATTTTTATTCTAATTTATCTTTAGGCTTTTTAGCTACCTGTCTGCATTACTTTTGTTGTAGTTTTGTTATTATTGATCTGGAGATTTTAATATGCATTCTTAATTTTTCATGGTCTACTTAAAGTTGATATTTTTTTTTAAAGATTTTATTTATTTATTTGAGAGAGAGAGAATGAGAGAGAGCAAGCACATGAGAGGGGGGAGGGTCAGAGGGAGAAGCAGACTCCCTGCTGAGCAGGGAGCCCGATGCGGGACTCGATCCGGAGACTCCAGGATCATGACCTGAGCCGAAGGCAGTAGCTTAACCAACTGAGCCACCCAGGTGCCCTAAAGTTGATATTTTACTATTTATGTAAAATGTAGAATACTTGCAATATGTAAACCCATCCACCTCAATTTAGATGCTAGAGCTTAGTCAAGCTAAGAATTCAAAGATACATAATCCAAATCTTGCTCCTGGGATAATATCCTAAAGAAATGTTCACACAAATTGGTAATGAAGATATTTATATTATAAAGGTGTTTCTCATAGCAAGATTGCTGTAGCAGGGAGATAGATGCAAATTAGATGCCCATGAGTGGAGGTATGGATAAACAAAATTTGGTGAATCACTTTGTTTTGTAGCACTTAGATGCAATGGATGAATTATACATTAAGCAATATCAAAAGATCTATAGTGCATATCATTTATGTCCTTTAAGGTATGTGAAACAAAATAATAACATATTAATAAAAAATACTCTGCAAATGTAATAGAATGTTGCTGACAAAAGAGTGAAGAATAAGGATAAAAGGGAATAAAAAAATAAGTAAAAAGGAGAAAGAAACTTACACAAAAATGAAACATATACAATAAAGTCTAACGTGTTCCTTACTTTCTTTTTTCATTCTATGGATTAAAAAATATTAAGATATGGTTAGAAATTTACATGCATTAATTTCAAAAAAAGAAAAAAAAGTAAAATTTAGTACATGTGTTTGACACATTAGTGTCTGTTCATTGCATAAATAATATCAATTATTTAAGTCTTGCTCTTTTGTAAGGTTTTATTTCAGTTAGATGATATAATTGATGGCCACTTAAGCAAAAAGTAGTCACAATTTCTGTTCCTCAAAGAACACACTTGGTAGAGATTCTAAAATAATTTTATTTTACCAGTACCAAAATGTGGAGTCTTGTTATTATACTGTTTATATCATGAGGCATAATGCAGGTAGCTAGCAATCTAAAGTGAATTCAGCCATAGTTACACTTAATCATTATCATTCTCCTCTTTATTGCAAAGCACACTGAGGAAAAATTTAGAGATGTTATTTTCCAAATACGCTCTTCTTTTCTATTGAAGGAGGTTAAAGCTCTAAAAGGAAGGATTATATAAAATGTTCTTAAATTAGTTGGAAAGAATATTGTATGAAAGAGCAAAAGAAAGTGTTAGTATATTATTTCTTATCTATCTGAATCTCAAACATTTTGGATTATTCTTGCTTTAACATAATTTACTGGGAGTTTACACTTATAACATTACTCAGTAGGGCATCTCCAAAAACATATGTAAATTTCAGAGATATTTGCACAGCTTAGCATTTCTTGTCTTTCAGTGGTATAAGAACACAGTTCTGAAATTAGTAGTCTGTTCTAATTGTGACTCTGAAATACATAGTCTAGTTGAATCATTAACAATGTCTGTTTCCTTTGTGTGAGAATATTCATTTTCCCAAAAATTACAACAAAAGAGGAATTACCAAGCATATTCATATTCTGAGAACTAACTTCTTTGTATTTCTCAGGTCTTAAAGAGAGGAAAAACTACCACAAAGGTTAATCTTAAAGAAAAATATTTTTGGTGGGGCACCTGGGTGGCTCAGTCAATTAAGTGGCTGCCTTGGGCTCGGGTCATGATCCTGGGGTCTGGGATGGAGCCCCACGTCCAGCTCCCTGCTCAGCGGAGAGCCTGCTTCTCCCTCTCCCTCTGCCTGCCACTTTGCCTGCTTGTGCTCTCTATCTATCTGTCGAATAAATAAATAAAATCTTAAAAAAAGAAAAGAAAAATATTTGGGGGCACCTGAGTGGCTCAGTTGGTTAAGCATCTGCCTTTGGTTCAGGTCATGATCCCCTGATGTAGCCCCTCATTGGGCTCCCTGCTCAGTGGGGAGTCTGTTTCTCCCTCTTCCATTGCTCCTCCCCCTGCTCATGTTCTTTCTTGTGCTCTTTCTCTCAAATAAATAAATAAAATCTTAAAAAAAAAAAAAAGAAAAATATTCTGAATCACAAACTATTCAATTTTATCCTTTCAAAAAATCATTATCTTTCATTAGATTTCTAATCTTTCATAGTTGGTATAGGATCTCCATAGTGCATGTTAGTTATTTGTCTTGACTGTTGACAAAATAGAGTATATTTATAAAATTATGTCAGCAAATATTTCCTTCTCATTTTTCAATTTGAAATATATAAACCTTTTCCCAGAATATAAGCAACAATGTATTTGGCGGGAGGCAGGGGATGATCTGCTGGAGGGAATTTAAAAATACATATTTTTTTCAGCGTCAGGGTTAGATATCTATTCTGGGAGAGTATAACTTAGAGGTTTTGAATAGTAAGTGGTGAAATGTCATCCCATTATCCGCCTCATATAAAGAATGGATTTGGTAATGGTGACAGCAGTAGATAGAAAAACCAAATAGAAGAATAATTGGCTTGGATTTCTTTTTTGAGAAATAACCCTAAACTTCTGATACAAATAGTGTCTGAATTCTCAGTAAATGGCCTAAGAAAATTGATTGATATATGGAGCTTCCCAAAAAGCAGGTCTAAAGAGTAATCTCATGAATATACCAATATGTATGTAATGGTTACAAATACTCCCTTTGGAGAAATGTGTTGAGGGGAAGGGGCCAAAAACTTTTAAATACATGTGATAATTTGGGGACATTGAGACAGAGAAAGGACAAAATGGCTTCTCAAGAGTCATTGTAAAGTGAGTAATGTAGCAAGAGTACGCAGAAAAGTATAATGTCAAATCACCAAGTTGTACGTCGGAAACTAATAAAACATTGTATGTTAATTATACTGGAATTCAGAAAGGGAGGGGAAGGGAGGAGAAGGAAGGGAGGGGAGGGGACAGCAGGGGAGGGGAAGGGAGGAAAGGGGTTGTGATGAAAAGCATGGTAACTTCCCAGAGGAAGTGCGGCTGGCAAAAAAACCTTCACATTAACGGAGCTCTCAGAGATATTCCATGGCATTAGAAGTATGAAGGATAGGGATGCCTGGGTGGCTCAGTCGGTTAAGCCAGAAAAGTATAATGTGAGAATAGCATGAAAAGGAAAATCAGAGAGAGCGCCTAGTCACTGGCATGGAGAAGTGTCGTTAAATGCAAAGGAAGCCTAATTCTTAATTGGAGCCCTTTCACATATTTTCCCAGGAAGGAAACCTAACATCCCTATATGGAGCAACTAAGATTTGCAATGCCTCATTATGTTTCTTTTTAGCGGTCTCTAGCATTTGAAAGAAGGAAACTTGCAAAATCAGAGATGTGGTTCTCCCACTAAAAATGAGTTCTTGGAAAATATCAGTAACTCTCAGGGTGAGTGCCAGTGCGCTAGTTTAGATTAATTTCTAACAACGTTCCCTGCCACTACTCTTGGCTCACTTCCTTTCCTACTGCATCAGCCCCATTCTCATTCCTCTGCATAACCTCAGACTCATCCTTCAAACCTAATTATATAGCATAATCCAAACCAGACCCCATGAATCAATAAAGGCCACTTGTCACTTTTTCTAAAGAAAGAACCGAAGGGCTAATTTTACATTAAGTAACTGTCTTTTTTTCCCCTTTGAATTTCAGAAGGGAGAATTCTCTCTAGCAGAAGAGTACGAAAATTAGAGGAACAACATTGACTCAAAATTGAAACTTTTTCCATCAAACTGATTTTTGAAATGTGGGTACATTTCTATATTGTGATACATTAAAAGGGATTGATCTAGTAAAAAAATATTATGCTTTGACACTTCCAGAATTAGAATATAAATGGTCAAAATCTATTTACCTTGCAAACGATTTCTCATATTAATACAAAATATTAATCTCTTGAGTTATAAACGTATTCCTGATTATCATCCAAATAACAAACAAATAAAAGATTTCCTCCAGCTTCATGACTTTAAATACCATATATGCTAGAGGGCGCCTGGGCGGCTCAGTGGGTTAAGCGTCTGCCTTTGGCTAAGGTCATGATCCCAAGGTCCTGGGATGGAGTCCCTTATCGGGCTCCTTGCTCAGCAGGGAGTCTGCTTCTCCCTCTGCCTGCCACTCCCCCTGCTTGTGATTTCCCTCACTCCCTCTCTCTCTCTGACAAATAAATAAATAAAATCATTTTTTAAAAAAAGTATGAAGGATAAAATGTTGGAAGCTGATCCATACTTAGAAAGAAATATGACAGTACACTAATGGATAGAAAAAATGCTCGCTCTGTATTTTAAGTTATATGATAAAAAGTCAGGCAGCGTTTGTGTATTCTTGGCAAGTTTTTTTACAAAGACATAAAACATTTTAAATTTCATGGATTCTAATGTTTTGAATTACAGTGTACTAAATAAATGGTAGGTTTACTTTTTTATTTCCCTATTTTTTATAAATAGCAGTAAGAGAGTTTTTAATGTTTTCATACAAAAATTTCTTAAATATGGGGCAATTTTAATTTTTTCTCACTGATTATTAAAAATCAAAGTTTTAGCATACACAGACACTTTCACAGTCTGAACTACCATACCAAGTGAGGGTTGCTTGTATTTTATATATGCCATTTTATAGTTTTAAAATAAGTTTAATGATACTAATTTAATTTATGCTCTTGAACTATGATTATCTCTATGTCACAGTTAATGCAGCTAGGGCCCTTGAACTCTAGTTATATACCCAATATAAACACACTGGTAAGAACAGAAACAGACCCAATTTCAAGCCCCTACAACCATAAAATTGTTTATTTGTATAATTACTCACACTTATTTGAATATAGACTATGTGTTAGGAGCAGTGCTAGCCACTTAGGACAATTGTAGATAGGGCAAATAAAGCTTTCTTTTCTTCATAAACCTTATTGTCATCTGTACATTTCTGTTCCTTACTTTCCTGTAGAAAAAAATTAAATTCCATAGGGGAAAAAAATTACGGCAAGAAAGTAACATTACACTGGCATTTTGTTTAACACATTCTAATATTTTCTCAATGTAAGCTTTAGGTCAGATTTCTTTTAGGTCAAAAGCTAGTAACTCATTTGAGAATAATATATGCTTGATTAGGGGTACATAACTGTTTTTTAAGGTTTATTTATTTATTTATTTATTTATTCAAGAGTGCGAGAAAGAGCAAGCAGAGGGGAGGAGTAGAAGGAGAGGGACAAGCAGACTCCGAGCTGAGCATGAGCCCAGTGCAGGGCTCAATCTCATGACCCTGAGATCATGACCTGAGCAGAAACCAAGAGTCATATGCTTAAGCATCTGAGCCACCAGGCACCCCAAGAGTACATAACATTTATTATCTTGCTGTTTGGATGTTTCTAAAGTGTAATGTGCCATACACTTTCATTCATATTAAAGATAAATGTATTCTGTACTTGATCTCTAAGTGGAAGGCTCAAGCTTGTTCCAAAATGAATGATAAATCTTTGGAAACCTAAAATATCTGGCACTATATATCGTATTTCAAGGTATTTTTCTAAAGATTTATTTATTTATTTATTTGAGGTGGGAGGGGCAGAGGGAGAGAGAGTCCCAAGCAGACTCCATGCTAAGTGCAGAGGACCCGGGGCTGGATCTCACAACCCTGAGATCATGGACCTGAGCCAAAACCAAGTCCAACAACACTTCACTGACTATACCACCCAGGTGTTTCTCAGTTCAAGCTTTTGATATTGCTAATTAAATGACCTACAAATGCCAATTCTTTTATGTAAGAAATAAGATATTTAACCTAAATTTCAGCCGTGAAGATTAAGCCCATTTTAACAGATTATAAAATGTTAAATTATCATTGGGCTCTATAATAATGATGAATAACTTAGAATAACATATATAATGTTGCAGTAATTTCCCAGTGTCTATTTTCTGCTCAGAGGCACTATTAAAAGCTGACACCACTCAATGGACTCAAAGTCATAACATATATAGTACATATATGCTCAAATATATATATACTATATATACACTATTTATATATATTAGATATGTATACATTTATATATAAAAAGAGATCATACAAATGTTGAAAAAAATCTGAATATAAGATTTAAATACACATGGATATATGTATCTGTGATAGCTAAGCCAAAAATATTGTTACAATAAAAAATTATTTAATTTATGATCATTTTAAATTTTGCCTTATAATGAATTTCTTTGCCATTTATAATAAACCTAGGCAGATAATGATTTTTATTCATATTTTATTTCCAATAATTATAATTTCAAACTATTTAATATCCCCCACTTCATAATATTTGACAAAGTAATACTAAGGTCTACATTTACTTATATTTTTTTATGGATTTGTGTTTATTCTTGTACTCAGTAACTGATCTCCTATATCTCCATTAATTAACCAGATGATAATAACGGGAGAGTCAAATCTTACTTTTCTGTATAATATTTCAGTTTTAGAGAGTACCCGTATGCTTTGATCCTCAATATCAGGAGCATTATGTAGGATAAACATTATACCTGGCTAAGAAAATGAGTTTAAAGCAAAGAAAACATTTTAACTGATTATGAGGTAAAAAACATTACCGAGTTCAGAATCTTTTATTCTTTGTATGTGATCTTGTCATTTTTTATTTCATTATGTAAATCAGGTTTATACTTACCTAATACTTTTGATATAAAAGAAACCTTTAATATCAAACATTTGTCTAAAAGTAGTTCATTTTGAAGGGGGGGAATCGGAGGGGGAGAATAACCATGAGAGACTATGGACTCTGAGAAACAAACTGAGGGTTCTAGAGGGGAGGGGGGTGGGGGATGGGTTAGCCTGATGATGGGTATTAAAGAGAGCACGTTCTGCATGGAGCACTGGGTCTTATACACAAACAATGAATCATGGAACACTACAGCAAAAACTAATGAGGTAATGTATGGTGACTAACATAACATAATAAAAAAATAAATTGAATAAAATAAAATTTTAATGATCTCACCACAAAAAAAATAAAATAAAATTTTTGTCATGCATTTATTTACAAATTCCTATTGTGCTTCAATCACTCTAGCAGATTATGAAAATACAAAAGTGAGGGCGCCTGGGTGGCTCAGTTGGTTAAGCAACTGCCTTCGGCTCAGGTCATGATCCTGGAGTCCAGGGATCGAGTCCCGCATCGGGCTCCCTGCTTGGCGGGGAGTCTGCTTCTCCCTCTGACCTTCCTCCCTTTCGTGCTCTCTGTCTCTCATTCTCTCTCTCTCAAATACATAAATAAAATCCTTAAAAAAAAAAAAAAGAAAGAAAATACAAAAGTGAGTAAAGTTCCTGCCATGTGAATATAATCTATAAGATAAATATCACAATAGAAATTTGTACAAATTCTCATGGAAGTAGACAGGAGGAAAGTTCTCACTGAGTTGAGGAGAGTTCTGAAAGTTCCTTTTGTGATCATGTAAGTTTGTTCCGTTTAGATAAGCAAAGCCAACCTACCTACGTATTGGAGGTTATTCAGTAAGATCACTGTTGTGATTTTCCTTCTTAAAAAGTAGAAGCGGGGCACCTTGGTGGCTCAGTCTGTTAAGCTACCCACTCTTGATTTCAGCTCAGGTCATGATCTCTGGGTACTGAGATGGAGCCCCAAGTCGAGGCTTGTATCAGGCTCTGCGCTCAGTGGGGAGTCTGCTCAAGATTCTCTCCCTCTGCTCCTCTCCGCCGCCCCACCACCATCTCTCCCTCTCTTTCTCGCAAATAAATAATCTTTTTTTTTTTTTTTAAGTAGAAGCATGGAAAGTTTAGGTAGTGAGAAAGTTTTGACAGAAAATGAGTAGGGAAGGAAGATACTGCAGATTACATCTTGCTTTGAGAACAACTTCCCCCTAAGAATAAATCCCAAAAACAAAAGTGGGGAATCAGACTTCCCATGAGTCGCCAGTCTGTGCATTATAGAATTTCCATCATTCCAGAAGATTGCACCAAGTCTGTGCTGGGGCTATTGGAGGATGGCTATTGGGTTAGGCATTTATACTTGCCCCTCTTGTAGCAGTGCTCACGTGTGCGCCTGCGTGTGTGCGTGTATGTGTGTGTGCGTGTCTACCTCTAATTTTAGACAGGATTCATTCACTCCATATAATGCTCATTAAGCTTTAAAAAGTTTTATTCCATCATCACCTCTTCTTTTACTTGTTTTCTATTTTGCCAATATCCTTATTTTATAATTTTGGTTAAATTTTAAAACATTACTACTGTCTACTTCTAAGCCACGTAACATGCCATGAATTACATTTTATTTCTCCCACAATTATTTTTCTGTTTATTTTCTTTTTCTCCATTTACTTGGTTTTCTGGTATAGATACCCACTTTTCCCATATATGTCAATAACTCATCATATTCCTTGCAATAATTTCTTCAATACTCAGTTGCATCAGACAATGCACCAATTTATGTGTGTTTTTAACCCAGAGATCCCCACCCCAACCTCTCTTCCTGCTCCAGTCTAGATGGTTTTCTCTCCAGATCCACTGCTCTGCAGCTTGGGTGAGTGATCCCTCAACCATTCTCCTGATTTCAGGATTTTTTGGCCTCTTTTCTCTTCACTCTGTTCTTCTTCTCCAGAGTTCCTGTTGGTCAGATGAGAGGCCATATAGATTGATCTTTGGAATTTTCTTTTCTTTTTCTTTTTTCTTTTTTTAGATTTTATTTATTTATTTGAGAGAGAGCATGAGCGGGGAGGGGTGGAGGGAAAGGAAGAAGCAGTTTCCCTGCTAAGCTCAGAGCCTGGCATGGGGCTCAATCCAGGGACTCCAGGATCATGAACTGAGCCTAAGGCAGTTGCTTAACCGACTGAGCCACCCAATACCCCCTGATCTTCGGAATTTTCTTTAACAGCTTTTTCCCTAATTTTTATCTCTGTGTCATTTTGTTCTACTTTCTGGGACATTTCCTCTACCTTAGCTTCTGGACATTCTATTTATTTCTTCTTAATTTCAATTCTCATATTTTTAATTTCTAAGATTTCATTTTTGGAAGGAGGTGAGCTTTGTTCTTTTTCTTATAGCTTCCTGGGTTTTTTTTCCCGACTATTAGTACAACTTCCTTTCTTATCTGGTTCATTATTTTAACAATTTAGTTTATTTTATATTATCCTTGATCCAATGTCTCTGCTTGTTTCTGTCTCTCTTTTTCTCTCTCTCTTTCTGTTTGTTTTGGTCTCTTTGTTTTGGAGGCTTTTGTTTAAGTATCTCAAAATGTCCTCTCTCTGTTTATAATTGAGTAAAGACCACTGAACTTCTCTGTAGGGGAAATAGGGGAGTTGGTGATCCTTCTCTATATAATGTCGGTGGTTACATTGGGAGTTCACCTGATGTCTCTGGGACACCTCATTGCTTGAGAGGATATTCTAGTTTCCTGCCTCATGAAATATATGCCTGAATGCTGTCCTGGGAACAAGGCAGGGAGAGAGCAGAAGGGAGACTCAGATCAGTCAACATTCAGGTTTTCATCTAATCCCCTGGTGTCAGCTCTGTGCCTCGCCCTTGCTTTCAGCTATACCTGTGTCCCCAATTTTCAGACAATAAACGTCTGGCTTGTGTGTGGGTGTGCGTGAGTAGGTCGAAATGGGTTGGTAGCAGCTTGCCTGAGCAGGGTGGAGAAGGGGAAGTGAAGGCCGGTTGCATTGTCTATGGATTTGAATCTGATTGCCACTTGTAGTCACAGCCATCAGGCTTCTGCAAACACTTAGATTGGAACTGCCTTTGTTCTTGTGAGTCAATTGCAATTCTCGAACCATCTTTGCAGGTTCCTAAAATTTCTTCAAATTTATGCTATATTCTATTGTTCTATTGTTCTTGAGGGCTAATACATTTTTTTTTCTAATTTGCTGGGGTTTGATGGTGTTTTAGAAAGGAGAGAAGATGAACACATATGCTCAATCCACTATGGTTATGGAGAAATGCCCTTCAATATATTTTGAAGGGGAGAAATCAAGAAGACACATTCCAACAGAGTAAAAATCTCTCCATCCTCAGGCCTGAGAGGAATTGAGAAAATTAGGTCTAAGAATTACCTTTGGGAACATTACATTACAAATCTGAGGCTCCATATACACCCCTGACTTACTTCCCAATATTTCTCTTGTAATTTTCACAATGGACTGAATTGGCTTCACATTAAACTCAGGAAAAGTGGGGATGTCTTGAGCAGTAGCTGATATACAAGAAGAATAAGACAAAATGATACTTTACTAATTATGGGCAAATTAAAGTATGTTTATTTAAATATGCAGTATTTTGAATGACTTTTATTTACTACAATGTTATAGCTATATACAGATAGTTGTTTTCGAAATGATGATAATTGAAATATTTTGCTATCCAGATTTTAAAATGCAGATGACTCTTTATGTTTCAAGAGCTTATAGTCTTAATTTTTAGAATGAATAAAAGTCCATTTTCATATGCTTTGATGCTTCTGAATGAAATAAGCAATTTGCCATTGATATCAAATAATAAATCTGAATATATTGGTCAGATTCACAGGAATCATAAGCGTGGGTCTGTCAAAGACGTAAGGAGGTCATCTGGCATACAGAGCAGATTTCTTTTTATTGAAGTAAAATACGCCCATTTTACAGCTGAGGTAGCTGGTACTCGTGATATAGCCTCTGCCATTACCAGTGGGAGAACCTTGTCTCCTGCTTCCCTAAACCAGTGCTCTTAAGTTTCCAAGGGAAACGCTATTACCATAGAACTAGAGGAAGGACTCCCAACTAAAATAAGTGCAAGCTAGATCGTTAGAGACCCTTAGAACAATAGAATCTGGACCACTGATTGCTCGGTGACTGAATAGCCTTTGGACATCCTCTGCCCTGGTTAAAAATTCCAGTTAATTACTCCTTCCGTATATCTCTGCACACCGCCTCCCAAGAGCCCGTCCGGCGAGAGAACGATCTTCCTTTCCAAGGTGTAACTCATACAGCCGTAGTCAGTGTGTGATATTTCAATTGCTAGTTTTCAAAGATGTGGGCAAATATCAACTGGTTTGGAATTGAGATACCACGATCATTTCATCTTTGATTTAGAGCACACTTTAACCTCAGGTGCCGCGAGGCAAAAGGTTAATGCATCGACCTGCTGCTTCGGGGGACCCCCTTGCCATAACGGTCTTGTTTTTTGCCCCAGCTTGGTACCTATTTCAATATGCTTTACAGCTAGTAGGTAAATATGACATTCAGATTTTATTCCCAAGAGCACTGAAAGCTACTGAGATAGTACTATCTCAAATAATAGATGTTAGGGATATTTTCTTGTTTGAGGTTTATCTTTTAAAAATTCTTTTTTTTTTTTTTTTCCTTATGGAATAAAATCAGAGAGTGTTGCTTTTGGTATATCAAGGTAAGGAGAAACAAATTATGTACCGATTATGTTTAAACTTTCCTTTTATAAAATTACTTAAATATTTACATCTCCTGGAAAACAATATTTTGCTATAATAATAAGTAGGTGTGTGTTTGGGGATGGTGGGGAAGTAACAGAAATAGAATAACCTCAGGAATGGAAATTATACACTTAGCCTTTATGTAATTTTAGTGTATGATTGTGTAATATGCTATCACATGTCCATCTAACATAATTACATATTGTTCATCTTAATCGTCTTGTGCTTTTGTTCTCATACATTCTATTTATTGTATTTTTCTTCTTCAGATACCTATCCTTAATATATTTACTCAGAAATATAAGTGTTGTTATAGCCAGGAATATTCCCATACTTGGAGAACCAAAATAGCAAGAAAATAGTAATTAGCACAAGACCAGTGGAATTTCTGGTGAAAGGACATGAAAATAAAGCAAATAGCGTGACTTCATTTGCTAATTGACTACTTAAATCCACACTCATGGGAGGGGTTTACAAAATGTGTATTTAAACTGGCAGGTGATGTTTCTACCACAATAATGCCATCATCATCATTCTTTCAGGTTGATGGGAAAACTAGGGGCTACTTTTCCTTCCCAGCGTGTGGCAAGCTGTGAAGCTTTAAGCTGATTTAAAAAACAAAGGCATCTCTTTTAAATCTAGAGATCTTGTCTTCAACAAGTATGAAGCTAATGTTTCTCCACAGGGAGACAAACTTGGAAGTGAGAAAACAGGCGACTTTTAACACTGTTATTGCCTTATACTGTTATTAATTGTTGCTCTTTATTGCTAAACTTTAAAAAAATCAATTCCTTCTTAGTTTTCCTTTTTAATTCTTTTTTAAATCAGTACACATAGTGAATGATCCAAATCTTGTATTTGTTCACTCATTTTTTTTCCTTTTAGTTTCAATATTGTGAGGAAATTGAGAGCCCAAAACATCTTAACACTGCATCCATTCCTTGAGAGGATACAGAATCATAGTATTCTGAAAAAGAATGAGGCTAGCTACCTGCGAAAATATTCACTGTGGTTTAAGTTATGAACTTCCCACACAAGTTTTTGTAAACATTTAAAAATACTGAAAGATCATCATGCAATGTGTCAAAAAACAAAGGAAAAATAAAGGAGAACAATTCAGAAGGAAAAAGAAAATTACTTTCATGTGGTATGAATTTTGAGGACACAAATAGACAAAGGTAAGGGGTACAAAAAACTTTTAGGTACAATTTTTCTGCAGTTGAAAGAGAGGAAACTACAATTATGCAAGATGAAAATATTTATTCCTTTAACCATTTATGTATTCCCCACTTTGTTTCACAAATCATTACAGACAGACGTACTCAAAACTGGATATGAAAAATTTTATCCCAAAACATAGGTTTCTGTTTTATTTTTCCTTATCACTGCATGGGATCAGCTATGAATCACCAGTCAATATGTTCAATATCAATGGCAGGATATGTTTCACAAATGTCCTAAATCTCACACCAAGCACCATTACTGAACAGGAAATGAGTGCTTTGGTTGAGCAGCTCCAGAGGAAAATAGTATAAATTATACACTTATCAATTAAGAGCAGTTAGAGGTTATTTGTGTAAATGACTTCCATACCACTAGGTTCTGAATGATGGGGGTTGTTTGGATTTATCAATGATTCTCAATCACCTGCCCCTTAATTACAGATTGCTCTCCAAACCTATAGGTAGGAGTATTAAAGTGAATGTTCCTGTCATTTGAGTCATGGTGTGGAGTTGTATGGGTCTCCACGTTAAAAGAGAATTCATTATGTCGGTTTCAGGGACTAATGTCGGTGATCACTTTCTCTATTTACTACCGTTGTATTGAGTAAATTATGCATAGCACTTCACTGAATGGCTGAAGTTAATTTAAAATAAGTACTCCTATATAATGGTAAAAAGTGAAACCGACCTGATTACTCTTGGCCTTTCCTGAATCACCTCACTGGGTTCATGTTATGGTAGTATATAATCACTTGGGCATCACATCTGGAATAAAACTACTCTATCATGATAACTTTTGAAAGATTCTATTAATCCAAGGACATAGCACATAAAACGGTTCTTACTTTTCAGGAGTTAGAAACATGAAATGCATAGCACTGTTGAGAAAAATTTTGCCCAGGATTTCCAGGACTTATCATCAGAGCTATAACAAGAGAAAATATGTGATAGTGAGTTGATACAGGAATGTGAAATGATTTGGAAAACTTGTCTTGATTTGTAGGAAAATCCAGCTACTGTATAAAATGCAAACTTAAACATCCCCACCTTCTCCTCCATCCTGTGCCTAACCCACCCAAGAGACATTGAACACCATGGATCTCGCTTCTGAAAATAATTGAAAATTAACCAAAGTGTGGCTGTGTGTATTGGGGGGTGGGGGGGCACATGTATATAAATACTTGCAATTTGGTTATGTCGCCTCTTTAACTTAATAATATTTCTTTTAATTCCTGTAATTCTGTGTCTTATGCCAATGAAATCAGTGTGTGCTGTAAATAAACCACTCATCAACCAAATTTAAAAACAGAGCGAATGCATTTATCCAGTCTCATGTCTTTCTCTGTCTCGCCACTACCACGAATGCTTTCGATGTCTATTCGAAAACACAAGAAGATTAAAATCACAGTGTTTCATACGTATATTTTATGAAAATACCAAATTTGATTTTATTCAACAGTTACAGAATTCTATGGATATGCTGCGTGATAATCATTGTTTTAAAATCTGTTTCAAATTACCAATAAGTCTCATGCAACCTGTGCTCCAAAGGACACACCAGGAGTATTGTTGCAGGACAACACTGAGATAGATTTCATGAGGAGAACTAAATAAAACTCTGTGCGGAACAGCAGACATTTTCCAGGGTAGGAGGAGAAAAACAAAAGAACACTTCAACTGCATTCAGTAGTAAGCTCATCTCAAGGAAATCTTTTAGGGGATTATTATACCTTAATTTCAAATTCTAATTCTGAAAATTTAGAACCACTGACTGCAATGGGTTGGTTTTGCCTACTTCCTTTTTTTCATAGTTTACTTGGAAAAAAAAGAGAAGCACAGATAAGACCTAAGCTTTCTAAAAAATGCCAAGCAAAATAACTCTTCAAGGAAAATATGCCATTAGGAAGGACAAAGTAGAAAAATGGAAGTCCCTGGATATGTTGAAAAGTTTTTTTCTCACACTTGACAGCATACCAGATGAAAAAGAATATGTCCATAAAATACTGAAATTAGGGGAAAATACATCATGCAACCTTAATAAATGTTGTACATAATATATATCTCTTTCTTTTCAAGATTGAAAATCTGCTAGATTTCCTCCCTTAAATATTTTCACCTACCTGACATATTTACATGTTAATTACATCCAATTCAACAGTATATTTTTGAGCATAGGGGATATTTCCTACTGGAAACTTCGCTGATAGAAAAGTGAACGGTTGGGGGCGCCTGGGTGGCTCAGTTGGTTAAGCAACTGCCTTCGGCTCAGGTCGTGATCCTGGAGTCCTGGGATCGAGTCCCGCATCGGGCTCCCTGCTCGGCAGGGAGTCTGCTTCTCTCTCTGACCCTACCCCCTCTTGCGCTCTCTCTCACTCTCTCTCTCTCAAATAAATAAATAAAATCTTTAAAAAAAAAAAAAAGAAAAGTGAACGGTTTTCAAAAAGACTCTCTCTTAGGTGTCCCAATTCTTAGTGAACTAGCTTCTTGAACTTTTTATATTACGTGGTTTTTAAGTAATAAAAGCATATTTGCAAATATGTAACAACTTCAGCATCAGAATGGAATAATATACACTTTTCGTAATTTATTATTTCCTTTTTTAAGAGCTATATCTGTGTTAAGTACAATTAATGTCTATTCATATCTCATTTGTAGATTCTATAGGTCCAGCTACAATTTTTTCGAATTTTTCTTCAGATATAAAATACCTTTACATATGGTTCAAGCTTTATGCCCAAATAGGTTTACCATATTGTAATTAAATATTGGTTTTCTCAGACATGCATATTTTATGAACTGAAAGCCATAAATCTTTCTATGAATACTGAATATGGTCACAATGTAGAATTATAAATTTTGTACTCAAAAAACAGGTATATACAATATTTTGATGTTAATTTGGATCTGTAATCAAAGAAAAATAAACTTTAAATTTTCAATTCTATATTATAAATGTTTCCATTTTAAATTATAAATGCTTTTATTTTTAAATAAGCTCTTACAGAAAATATTCAATATTGCTAGATTTCAAACTAAAATATAAGCTTTCATGAGTAAGAAACTATCCATTTCAAATTATCTACTGAACTATAAGGTTATATCAGGGAAAATATGAGCAAGAATATTTCTACCCCTCTTGGTTATAGCTAAATGTTTTCAAAATGCCTCTCAGTCTTGAGTTAAAACATTTATGCCAAGTGAGAGCATAATTTTCTTTAATTTAAATTTAATTCTTAAAATTAAACAAACTGGGAATCTTTGGGAAGAGGTATTTAATATCTTGTGAGCATATTTTTAAAAGTGAAGTGGAATAAAAGGTATGTCCTCTAAAAGTTTGTTACTATTGTAATAATTCTCTTCAACTGGGTGTTGGATTCCTACTCTGACTCTACATTGACTCCACCCATCTATAAAATGTTGAATCCAATTTCTAAACCATAACTCTAACCTGTATTCTCTTTTATTGTTGTTCTTGGCACCCCAACAACTCCACCATACCGCTCTTAACATCCATCCCTTCTTCTACCATCATAAATACTCATAGCTGTTTTTTTCCCTATCGTGGAGATCAAAATAATAGGATTTAATTTAATGTCCTATGGCATTAAGATATTTTCAATATTTATCCTGGAAAGTAGCACTGTATATCCCCTCTTGAATTAGAAAAATTGGATCCAGCATAGAGTGTGGTATTAAGAGAGAGAGACAGAGAGAGGGGGACTGAGACATAGTGATATGATAATAAGTAGTAACTATCGTCTGTGGCATCCTGATTTATCTGGAGTTAAATGGTTGCCAAGGAGAATTCAGGTGAAAACAAAGGCAGCTTGAGCCCACAATCCATTTTAAGGATTATAGGACTTATTAGCACATTTAATAAAGGAGAGAAGTATTAGGCATGTATGAACACATAAAAATTGATTAAAGTATCTCCAATCACTGGTTTAAACAACAACAGCAACAAAATTTGAAGAAAATGAAGAACTTCACAAAGAGTGTGCTAAGAAACTCTGGATCAATGTTCAACTATAAATATTTTGTTTCTGTCTCTGTTTTAAGTGAATAGAACTAAACCAAAAAACAAAAGACCACATTTTAAATAACCATTTTATAATCATGTAGGCAAAACCTGCCAGAAAAGAAATAGGTTTTACAGAGCCTTAAGATTAAAGAAAAATTACCTCAAAGCTTTTTTTTTTTTTTAAGATTTTATTTATTTGACAGAGAGAGACAGGGCGAGAGAGAGGGAACACAAGCAGGGGGAGTGGGAGAGGGAGAAGCAGGCTTCCCGCAGAGCAGGGAGCCCGATGCGGGGCTTGATCCCAGGACCTGGAATCATGACCTGAGCCGAAGGCAGACGCTCAACGACTGAGCCACCCAGGCGCCCGGACCTCAAAGCTTTTTAACTCCATCATTTCAAAATTTCTCCAAATGATCAACATAAAAATAGGGCAAAATTAAGAAAGCCTATTTCTTTACAGTGTAGTTCATAATGTTATTAGTATCTGTTCTATCTCAATTAATGATGTGCTTTGTTGGAAAAAAAAAGAGGAAAAATACACTTCTTATTCTTAGGAATTTAATATTTATTTGGGTGAGTAACTCGTATGCCTATGAAGAAATCTAAAAATTAAAAGAAATATAAATATGTAGAAATTAGCTTCTTCTTATCTAGTGAAGAACAAATATGTAAATGATCTAAGATTTATATGCTACTTATGAGCCTTACTGTTCACAGTAGGTATGTTTTTAAAATACCTGTATAAATTTAATTTATCTAAACTGAATAACATTTTAAAGCAGGAGATGAGATTAACATTTAAAAATATTCAAATCATTTTTTCTAAAATGTGGAAATTCCTTTACAAAGGAAATAATTATCCTGAATTATATGATTTTTAAATTTGGATTTTTTAATCAGTATATTAGTATACATTTAATTAAAAGAGATCTTATATGTTTAATCTACATATGCTTGAAAAATAAAACAATTTTATCACTATAATTTTAAAGTAAGATTATATTTTTTCATTTGATCTCTCAAAAATATGTAATGAATTGTTGAAAAAGAGATTGTCAATTCAATAACATGATTTTGACTCTTAATATTTCAAAGGCCTTATAATGCTTTCTTTAATATGTATCTTTAGTTTTACTGTCACAAAACACAGGCCAATCAGTTTTCATTTGTAAATGTAATTGCCACCACTGCATGCTCAAAAATAATAATAAATAATACTTATAATATTTATTGTGATATTTAATTATTGTGGATTGTGCATTAGTAATTAAACAATATAGTACTTAGCAACTGTTCTAATGCTTACTCTGGGTCATTGGCTATAAAGTTGATTACATTTCAAATTTACCAAGGATTCAAAGTTTTTGTCCCAAAGAGGTTAACTGGAAGCATGAAGCCTAATCAAGGCCCAATAGACTGACTCCAGAATATGTTTTTACTGTTAGCAAGTTTTAACCAAATGAGAGGGAACATGTAATATTTCCTCTTCCTATCTAGATAATGCTAGCTCTCCCATATACATTCCAACTGGTTTCCAGAATTAATTTGCTAATTATGCCAATAATTCTCCATCCTCCACCACTGACATGTATCAGGGCAGATGGGTCAAAACACAAACCTATGCTTCCCATGGGGAAGGATATGAGTTGGCTCTGTAAGTACAGAGTTTGGGAGGTGAGAGATTACCTAAAACAGCAATTCTCAAAATTTAATATGCATACTAATTACCTGGAGAACTTGCAGAAATGTGAATTCTGATTTTAGTAGCTCTTAGGTGGGGCTTAATATTTTGCACTCTTAATAAGCTCACAGGTAACACAGACGCTAAGTCATCCATGACTGTACTTTGCATATAATCATTTCAATTTATAAATGAGAAAAATTGAGAAACCTGAGTCCTGGACAGGCTGTTTTAGAGATGGACATTGGTACTCAGCTGAATATAAGTCCAACATGACCAAAAACTTATACCTTATAGTTAATCTTACTGGAAGATCTTAAAGAACAGTAATCATGTGTTGAACATAATTTCATCAGCCATAGCACCTACCCAGGGTTTGATCTGTGTGAGGTTTATCAAATAAATATTCCCTGAAGGAATTAAACATGAGAAACTTTGCCTTTGTTTTCACCTCACTAAGTAGCTACGATCCAGCTTTAATCCTTGCCCGAGCAGCTTCTCTTCCAGTGTTCTCCGTATCAGTAACAACACCTTATCCGCACAGCTGCACATGACAGAAACTTGGAAGCCATCCATGACAGGGCCCTGTCCCAGACATCTAATATGTGGAAAATACTTATTGATTCCAGAAGAAAGAGATATCTTAAATTTGTTCACATCTGTCCAGTCTCACTGTCACCTTCCCCATCCAAGACTACCATCTCTCTACTAAACAATCAAAGCCTTCTTCATTGCTCCTCAAACTATCAGAGTTTCTTTCATTTTTCCCCCAACCTGAAAACCACCTGACTGTTTGCTCAATTCTGCTTTTGACCTCCCCCATCAATTCTCCTCATAGTATCCAAATAGATATTCTTAAAATACTAATTACATCTTGTCACACCCTTGCTTAAAACTTTTCAAAACTGCTCCATTGGACCTAATCTAAAGTCCAAAACACTAAAGCCCAGAATCGTTAATATTCTTGATTGATTATCTAGCATCTGCACACCTCTTAAGCCTCACGCTGAGCTATTCTCCCCTAACTCAACACTCTGACTCAGGCCTTTTTTGGTACCTCAGTCTTACATGTCCTTCCGGAAGCTCTGTCTGGAAAACTCTCTTGCCTCTTTTATACAATGCAACTTCTACTCATCCTTCAGCTTAAATATTACATGCTCAAAAAGACCTTCTCTGACATCCTATCCTGCAGAGGTCATCCTGTTCTCATGATACCACATGCCTTTTATGAATCATTATAGTCAATGTATTATATGTGTATTTGTGTGATTAGTTGCTTAATTTCAATACTTCTTACTAAACTTCAATATCCATAAGGACAAGAAATGTGCATTGACCACTCTTTTATTCTCAGTCTTCTATTCTAGCTCATGAAAAATGCTTAATAAATACACTAAACAAATGAAATGATCTGTCCACGTCAAGCAGTTGAGAGCTTTCTAGAGCTATTGTAGGAGAAGATGTTCCACACTCTACTCTTTTAGTGATCATGTGAATGGCCAATTAGAAGATGAGGAAAGTCAAAGGTAAAGAAGAAGAGGGAGGAAAGAAGTTTATTACCTCAATCTACACAGTCAGGCATACATAGACTCACACACCACCACCACAACCAACAGCAACAACAACCTTAACTGTAGCCAAACTCTGGGTGCTCTATCTAAAGAAAATCATCTAACTCTCAGGGATTCATTTTCCTCATCCATCAAATAGGAGTTGTATCAAATTATACTCTAACATTTGAAGATTTCTGAGTCTACAGGCTGACGGAGCATATGGCTCTTTTCCATTCAACACTGATTTTACTTCTATAACAGCTTTTTGTCTTAAATCTTAAAACATTTCTACTCATCAGAACCACACTTTCAAGTGGAAATAACTATGAAGTACCATAACCATCATGAGCAAACATTTCATGAATTTCTTACGTGACATCAGAGATAAGAAAGTGTTATACACTAACATAGACCTGGGGAGAAATGATGCACATCTTCCTCTAACTTGTCTGCTACTTAGCAGTTTGAGCCATGCCTTCCTTCTTGAAATTTTCTCCTCCCTTGGCCACCAAGTCTCTGCTGGTTCTTCTATTTATGCAACCACTACTTTTTACAGTTACTTTATGCCAATTGATAAAAGGTACAATGTTGCTTTTAGAAATCATGAGTAGTACAAGGTATGCATTATATTTGTAATAAGTATTAAGAAATTAGCTTATTGACAATTTAATTAAGTTCTGCTTAGCAGGAAAAGAATTTGGCTCATTCTTAAAATGTGGAAAGGTCACCTGAATTTTTTGTGTCAATGTTGTATCACCTAACTTGAGTCCTTAAATGACATATGATCTTTGGTATACATGTGAATAGTGAATAGTCACATATACTATGTCCATGCCTAGAGATCTGGAATCTATACAAACCTGAGTATTCCATCACTAGGCCTGTGAGTCAATTTTAGAGAGGGGGGAAAAACATCACTAAATTCAAACCTGAGAGAGACAAGGTATGGAGTTTTGCATAGAATTAAAAGTGGTCTGGTGGAATGCCTGGGTGGCTCAATTGGTTAAACATCTGACTCTTGGTTTCTGCTGGGGTAATGATCTCAGCGTTGTGAGATTGAGCCCCATATCAGGCTCTGTGCTCAGTGTGGAGTCTGCTTAAGATTCTCTCCCCTCTCCCTCTGGCCCTCTCCCCTGTGCGTGCTCTCTCTCTCTCTTCTTCTCTCTCTCTTCTTTTCTCTCTCTCTCTCTTCTTTTCTCTCTCTCTCTCAAATAAATAAATAAATCTTTAAAAAAAAAGTGGTCTAGTGAGGGAATAAATACAAGGTATAACAACTTCTCAATTTCATTTTTGTCAATCTCTCAGAAGACCTTGACCATCTAAAAAGAAATATGCCCTTGTCTGAACATGTGTCTCAAAGTATTCCAAGGTATTCCAAGGAGGTATAGCCCCCTTTTCAAAGTTAAAGTTATCCTATTACTCTCCTTCCAATATGTCTTATGAAATCAGTTGATGGCATTTTCACTGTCTTGTGCTCCCATTTAGCAGCTGTGTGACTCTATTTCCTGAAGCATCTTCCTTGCCTATGGAAATTTTTGTGACTCACAGATCAATTTTCTTTCAAAGTGTTACCACATGACTGGAATTACAGAGCTTAGCTGGCTACATACTCTGAAACTTAACTACCAAAGTTCAAATTTTGGATTTCTTTCTTTTTTTTTAATGTTTTATTTATTATTCATGAGAATCAGAGAGAGAGAGAGAGAGGCAGAGGCAGAGGGAGAAGCAGGCTCCCCACTGAGCAGGGAGCCCGATGCGGGGTTCGATCCCAGGACCCTGGCATCATGACCTGAGCTGAAGGCAGACGCTTAACCATCTGAGCCACTTAGGCGCCCCGGATTTATTTCTTATTGACCAAATAAATTCGGTCAAGTTTCCCAACCTTTCTGAATATCCACATAGGGTTATTGTAATAATTTAAAAACTGAATACAAATAAAGCACATCAGTTGAAAATATGGTAAGTGTGTGCTCAATAAAAGCTGTTATTATTCCCTTTTAAAAATATTTATATACTGTATATTTATATACTGTATCTCTCACAATTTTCAGAAACTTTAGTAAAATATACTATGGCATGACCCTCCCACTCTATAATTTTAGAAGTTCACATGTGTAAAGATTGAAATTTGATGTCCAATACTCACAAGATTGAACAAGTCACCTCAAAAATTTCACAAGAAATATTTCACAGACAAATGGCCAAAAACAATATTTCCCTATGGAAAAAAATGATATATTTTCTCTCTTCTTTTCTAGATGTCCAGGATTATGGATGTAGGTCCAAAGTGATGGGGTACAACTTTTCAACCCACAACCTGGGTTCAAAATCTGCTCTGCCTCTTTGGAGTAGAGGAGAAGAGAAGCACACAAAATAAAAGTGAAATTTGAGAGGAATTTAAGAATGAAGAAATGGGGAAAACTTATGGCATGACAGACATCATTAATTTAATATTACTTTAAAATTAACTATTTCCAGGGGCCCCTGGGTGGCTCAGTGGTTAAGCATCTGCCTTTGGCTTGGGTCATGATCCCGGGTTCCTGGGATCGAGCCCTGCATCAGGCTCCCTGCTCCGAGGGGAGCCTGCTTCTCCCTCTCCCACTCCCCCTGCTTATGTTCCCTCTCTTGCTGTCTCTCACTGTCAAATAAATAAATAAAATCTTTAAATGAAATAAAATAAATTTTAAAAAATAAAATTAACTATTGTCAGCAATATCCATAAACCTTCAATCAGGTTTGATCTGTTACATCTTTACTAAGTTTGAAATGACTTGGGAAGTTTCAAAAAAGTGGTAGCATTTAAGATATAAAGAATGAGAAGTAAATCCTCACAGAAAAATATTAGGACTATTAATCATTTTATTATTCTTAAAATGGAAAACCTAATTAATTGCTGTCCTGTGTTCCTAGTTGTGCTTATTCTTCAGAATGAGCCCTTCTTAGCTGATATTTCCAATGGGCACATGAAGATTTCTTGAACTAAATAACTAATACACCAGCACTGGCACTTAACATTTCAGAAAAAAACTCCTTAAAATTTCTTTCACTTCTTAGATCCTTTCACTATTTAGTTTTGGTAATAGAAGTTAGATAATACCATCATACTGAATTAGGAGTAAATATTGGCTATTTTTCCCTATCGCCTTATAAGGCTAGATATTATATCATACCCTCTTGATTTATGCTGCAGGAATCCAAGAGTTTTTTTGCCATTTAAGAAAACATTCCAGTAACTTCTGAATAAAAGCAATTATCTTTACAAATATAGGGCACTTGAATCACAAGCTAAAGTTGTTGTTCTCAGTATTTGAGAGGTAAATAATAAATTATGTAATTCCATAACATATATTTTATATCCAAGGAAGGTATAATGATAATAAGAAGAGCAAATAATTTGTTGAGCATTCGTTATATATTAGGCACTGTTTTCATATAATGCTCACGTCAACACTACGAGGGAATACAATTATCCCCATTATCACTGACAGGTAATTAGCTAGTGAATGAAGGAGCAAAATTAAACCCAGATTGTGAAGCCCACAGTAAAAGTTAACCTATACTATGTCAGAGAGTGATTTATTGCATCTGTGGGAGTACACCACTCTATAGCCTCATGATTAGTTGGTTACACACTCTACTTGGGTTGGAGGTGAAAAAGAAGCCCCAAAGTAGAACACAGCCCTAGGTGAGCCATATCTAAGTGAGTACAGCTTTCCTGGGTCTTCATGGTTTTCTCTTTTACTTCTTTTATTCTTTTTTGAATAATCTCCTCTCTTTATACTACCCTGTGACGCATGCAGTGAAAGGAACCTGTGCTGCCCGCCCTTTGAAAAAGGTCCACTCCACATTTTGCTCTCCCTTATCCTCCCCTGCTGCCCTGTTTGTATGGAATTTGGAAGTTTAGGCAAACTTTGCTCCAGAATTTAGATTCGTTTTCTTTCTTTCACTTGTTGCTTTTTCTACCTCAGATTCATTTCTCCTCGTCCTTCTTGAACCCAAGCAAAACTAATGGCATCAATCCTTATTTTAATGCCCAAATTAGGGAGGTTGGGAAATGTGACAAGTCTGCATTTTGTCTAGATATTGAGCTAAAGTGACAAGAGGGATCTTGTGACTCACAGGTGGTCTAGTAAATTTCACTTGGGAATTGCACAGAAGCTGGTATCAAAGCCCAGTCAGAAGTTAAGAAATCTTTGGCTGATTTGCTCAGCACACACATCCCCTGAAGATCATTTTGGAAGGGGTAGCACAGGGCAGAATGTGAGGCAAGGACTCATGGGCAGGCTTGGCCTATTCACTATCTGTCTCTCCTTTTCACCATGTAGTCACCATAAATGGCAATCATGCCTATATAAAATATTTTCTTGGACTAGCTTAATGTATGATCCCATTTTGATATTTTCTGACCACAGTTGTAGATTGAAGCAGCAGAACACACAATCTGTTTTACTGCTTAAAAGTTTTAAGACTCAAATATCCTCAATTACCCAATGTCCCTGTATGCCATAGTTATTTTCAGGTGTGTCTGTTTTGTTTATTTGTTTTTTGCAAGACAACTTTTATGCTCAATTTCACTCTGATAGGGAGCTATCGGTTTATAATCTAACAGTAAAGCAAAAATATACACATTATTTAAAATGTTAAATAGCACAACTATAAGCTATCACTACCGAAATGCTTACATTAGTACACAATGAGCAATCAAATGCCCACTGAGAACCTAAGAGTCTGCCACAGAAGACATTGCCCTGAAGACTTATAGTTGGCTTGGGATGAACAGGATGATTTAATGACAGTCAGGGAGAAATAAAAGCATGGCAGTTCGGAACATAGGCATAATCATCCATTGTTAATACCAGAATAATTAAAGTCAATTATTCGTAATTTGGTTTACTTCATAAACATTCACGTTCTAACATGCCTCAGGACCTTTGCAATCATTCTCTCTGACAACAGTTCTCTTACTTCAGATTTTTCCATGTTTGTTCCTTCTCAGTCTTCATGCCTCAGCTTATCATTTTATTCCCACCAGCTGTCACTTCCTATCACATGAATGTATTTTCTCATGGCGTGCACAAACGTCTAAAATGCACATTTGCTTTCTTCTTGTCTTTCACTCCTACTGGGAGTTTTTCTTTCCCACTGCATCCCCAGTGACTTGACCAGGTAGTAAATACAGATGATCTCTGACTTACAACTGTTTGACTTATGATTTTTTGACTTCATGATGGTGTAGAAGCAATATGCAATCGTACTTCAAATCATACTTCAAATTTTGAAATTTGATCTTTTCCCAGGCTAGTGATACGTGTTTTAATACTCTCCTGTGATGCCGGGCAGGGGCAGCAAGCCACAGCTTCCAGTCAGCCACACAATCACGAGGGTAAACAACCGATACACCTACAGCTATTCTGCACCCGTACAACCATTCAGTTTTTCACTTTCAGTAGAATGTTGGTAAATTACATGAGACATTCAACATTTTATTATGAAACAGGCTTTGTGTTAGATGATTTTGCTCAACTGCAGGCTAATGTAAGTGTTCTGAGTACATTTAATGTAGGCTAGGCTAAGCTATGTTGTTCTGCAGGTTAGGTGTATTAAATGCATTTTTAACTTAGAGTATTTTCAATTTATGATGGGCATATCAGACCTCAATCCCATTGTAAATTGAGGAAAGTATGTAGTCAGTAATTGTGAGGTGAATGAATGAGTCACAAGGACTGTTACATTATATCCCAGTTGGGAAGGAAGAAGTGTTCAAAGGGGAGGGGAGGTAGGAAGGGAGGAACTTTTGCAGAACTAGCACACTATTTGACTCACAGAAGATATTCACAGACTGTCAGTCCAACTGATACTTAGTAAATGTTCGTTGAACCCAGCTGCATTAAAGAAGTTTCAGATGATTGTGGACAGAACCGAGAACTCTAGTAGAGGAATAATGCAGAAAAACAGAAGCTGGAATCAAATTCAAAGGGATCTTAAATGTTAAGCAAAGAAGTTTGTGATAAACTAATGATAATGGGGAATAATGGAAGGTTTTTTTGATCAGTAGGGAGTTAAGGTAAAATAGCTCTAGGAATAAAAAAAGGTTGGAAATTTGAGTCATGTGGTATGGTCCACCTTAGACTAAGAAAAGAAGAGAAAGAAAAGACAAAGTCAGGAAGGGACTTACTGCAATAAACCAAACATATCATGATAGATGCCTATTCTAGAATGACATGATGGAATCAGTACCTATAGAAGAACTGGCAGGATTTTTTACCTAATTCACTGTGGGAAACAGAGAAGACTTAAGAAATGACAGGGGGTTTGAACTTGGATGATAGGGAAACTGAACTTGTAGAAATACAGAATATAAAATAGACCAGGTTTTGAGAGAAAATAATGATATGTAGGTAGAAATGACTATTAGGCAAGTAGAAATACATAACTGGATATATGAGTTTTGAGGCTGGAGTGGGAGACATAGACTAGTATTTTCCAAAATAAGTTCCATGGGATGTCATAAGGTGTTGAATAAGATATACAAAGAAAAGAAAAAGTAGCCATGGCCAGATAAATATAAATTCGAGAAGCGCTGAGTCAAAAAATTTCCTTACTGCAGAATGTCTGAGTCTTTAATATCCCGTGTGCCTTACAAACATCAATACAGTGGGTTTATATCGATAAAGCTTTCCAAATTTGTTCAAGCACCATTTATTTATTATGAAATATCTGTGAGGACTCCTAATCCACAGAAAGATAAAAATGGGAAAGACATAGATCATTGTTTAGTTTGCTAAGGCTACCATAACAAAATACCACAGACTGGGTGGCTTAAACAGAAATTTATATCCTCACAGTTCTTAAAACTGGAAGTTCAAGAACAATGTGTCGACAGGTTTGGTGTCTTCTGAGGCCTTTCTTTGGCTTGCTAATGAGGCTTGCAGATGGGCCTTGCAAATAGCTGCCTTCTCTCTGTGCCCTCATGTGGTCTCTCCTCTGTACATGTATTCTACGGGTCCAAATTTCCTCTTTTTTTATGGACACCAGTCAGATTGGATTAGGGCTATCCTAAAGACCTCATGCTAACTTCATCACCTCTTTGAAGGCCCTATCTCCAAGTCTAGTCACAATCTGGGCTACTAGTGCTTCTGGCTTCAACATATGAATTTTGGCGGCCACAAAGTAGCTCATAATAGTAATCAATACAATGAGCATGGGTGGAAATCTCCAAAAAAGAAAGATTAAAGCCATAAGAAACTGGGTCCACAGACTGACATGGGGAAGACTCACAGGAAAAATAAAGCAAAAAGAGCCATGGAAGAGCTAAAGAAAGGACAGAAAGGTAGGACTGCCAGGATATTAAGCATCAGAGTGATGAAGTTTCCCTAGAAATACCAATGTATTCAAAAGTTATAGAGAGCAAAGAGAAAGAGATTTTAGAAGAGGTAACTTAATTAGGCAATACAGCAGTGTTGGTGACCTTTGGGATCCAAGTGAAGTAGTTTGAGATACAAGATATTAAGAACTGACAATATATTTAATTGTGAGAAACTAAATGCCATATTTGAGAAATCTGGCATTAAAAGAAAGGAAATAGCCTTTCTTTTGGAGTTACCATTTTAGACTGAATCATATGAAACTGTCATTTTTATAGGTCAAAAGAAAGTCAATTATCAGCAATTTCATATGATCCAACCTAAGAAATGATCTGTTTATTTTTAAGGAAGATCTAACATAGATAAGACAAGAGTAAGAAATATTGGGAAAAGTAGTACCGAAGAAGCTAGGAGTTAATAATTGAAAAGTTTGAGGAGAAACTGGGAGAATATTGGCAAAAAAATACTGAAGAAGGATCTTTTAGAAAGAAAATATTTTTTAAATAAGAAGAAAGTTTGAGGGGCGCCTGGGTGGCTCAGTTGGTTAAGCACCTGCCTGCAACTCCGGTCATGATCCTGGTGATCTGGGATCGAGCCTCTGGGATCCAGTCCCCATGTGGTATTCTGGATGGAGGCCCCAGGTTGGGCTTCCTGCTCAGCAGGGAGCCTGCTTCTTCTCCTTCTCCCCCTGCCCCTCCCCCTGCTCATGCTGCCACACTCTCCCTCTCTCTCTCAAATAAATAAGTAAAATCTTAAAAAAAAGAAGAAGAAGAAGAAGAAGAAGAAGAAGAAGAAGAAGAAGAAGAAGAAGAAGAAAGTTTGAAAAATGTAATGAAGAAAGTATGAATAGATGGGCTCAATTTTTGAACTTCCAATAGAAAATTTAAAATGGAAGTCTTGAAGTCTACACATTTCCTAGGTGTTCAACAAATTTCTGCAAATGTTTCTTTAGTTAGACTCTAATTATTATCTTCTATTTTATTATTTTGAGAGGTGGTATTTTTATGGCATTATCTAGTAGAATATGACCTAGAGCTTAAGAAAATTAAAAGGTATAAGATTTTGGGTCTCCTGGGTGGCTCAGTCGTTAAGCGTCTGCCTTCGGCTCAGGTCATAGATCCCAGGGTCCTGGGATCGAGCCCCTCATTGGGCTCCCTGCTCGGTGGGGAGCCTGCTTCTCCCTCTCCCCCTGCTTGTGTTCCTGCTCTCGCTAACTCTCTCTCTGTCAAATAAATAAATAAAATCTTAAAAAAAAAAGGTATAAGATTTCAAGTCTATTACTTTTTCTTATAAAGACAGTGATGATATAATAGAAATACAAGGCATTGTTCAACATTTCACATACTGCAGAGGCTATGCAATTAGCCAATGAACTTTTTCCTACCCGCTTGCACATCTCAGGAGGATTCCACAAGTTCTTACAGTAACTGTGAACTCAAGTATAGAGAAAAAGTTCTGAAAAAATTCTGCTCCAGTTGAGGTAATGGGAAGATAAGACAAATAATTGGGTTGCTATCTAAATTCTCTGCTATCAGTCACTGCACACATACAAAATTCTACTGGCACAGCAAATAAATGGTAGCTACACAAAATTTGAAGTGAGAAGTCAGAGATTTTTACTATCTTTTCCCCAAGACAGGGAGAGAACACTGATATTTGTAATGCATTTTCACTACTTTATTCCCCAACCTGGGTGAGAAATACAAAGCATAGTCACAGGAATAAAAATAGTATGTCCTTAAGCATAAATTTAACTTGACAGTTTTGAAAGGAGAATAATTTTTGAACTTAAAATATAGTATTGGCTATAATACAAAATGTATATAAACTTTAATGAAAAACTTGAAAATACTTATATGCAGCCGACCGCATCTGGCTCCGCCTCCAGAACCCACCTCTATAGAGAGTAGGACAGATTTTTCACATATTTGTTCTCCTCTGTCACTGGACTTGCTTTCTTAGAACAATTTGAGAACTGACAAGTGAAAAAATAAATAAATAAAAGGGTTATTGCCTATCTAAACATCCAACGTACTGTCAAGGAGTGATATTGGCACTAAATGGAACACTGTTCTTCATGTACAAGAAAAGTATGTCATTTAAAAAGTTGTTCATATGAACAGATTGCTAACTTTGGTTTACCTAACACAAAATGTCTATAGCCAGGAATGCATGGACATGGGTTTTACAGAATGAGCGTTAGTGTTTGCAGAATGAACTTCTCAACAAGATACAGTTAATCAAGTCCAGTTATCCAGAAAAAGAATTTTAAATTACAGTACTTGAGGGGTGCCCGGGTGGCTCAGTGGGTTAAGCGTCTGCCTTCAGCTCAGGTCATGATCGCCAGGTCCTGTGCTCACTTCGGCAGCACATATACTAAAATTGGAACGATACAGAGAAGATTAGCATGGCCCCTGCGCAAGGATGACATGATCGCCGGGTCCTGGGATCGAGCCCCACCCACCGCGGGCTCACTACTTGGTGGGGAGTCTGCTTCTCCCACTCACTCTGCCCCTCCCCCCACTCGTGTGCATGCTCTCTCTCTCTCAAATAAATAAAATCTTTAAAAAAATTATAGTACTGGGGCGCCTGGGTGGCTCAGTTGGTTAAGCGACTGCCTTCGGCTCGGGTCATGATCCTGGAGTCCCAGGATCGAGTCCCACATCGGGCTCCCTGCTCAGCGGAGAGTCTGCGTCTCCCTCTGACCCTCTTCCCTCTCATGCTGTCTCTCATTCTCTCTCTTGCAAATAAATAAAAAAATCTTAAAAAAAAAAATTTCCATGGTGACTTTCCACCAAGATATTAAGAGAATACCCTAAATGGAAAATTCTTTTAACATTTTTCAAAAAGGTCCTACAAGTAGAAGGGCACCAAGAACCACCTCTATTTTATAGATGGGGAAATTATATTCATGTGATTAAAAATTAAAATTAGAAGGGTGCCTGAGTGGCTCAGTCAGTTAAGCAACTACCTTCAGTTCAGGTCATGATTCTGAGGTCCTGGGATGGAGCACCACGTTAGGATCCCAGCTCGGCGGGGAGCCTGCTTATCCCTCTCCCCCTACTTGTGCTCTCTCTTGCTCTCTCTTTCTCTCTCAAATAAATGAAATCTTTTTTAAAAAATTTTAAAAATTAAAATTAGATTCCTCTTTCCCAATTAAATGAAGGAAATACTTATTAGGCTTTACACTAAGTTTTCACTAACATGTTGGCAATCATAGAGTTTGCATGTATATCCTAAAGGATAAATTACACGCAGAAATCAGAAATTGAACTATGTTCTCCTATGTATTTATCTGATAAGTACATTTTGGAAAGAATATATATTAGAGACTTCTGATGAAATAGGAGATAGAATCTATGTGTTCAGCAGCGAGCGATAAGTAGATGCTCAACAAACTTATTTTCCTTTCTTCATAGGGATGCAGCCAGACTACATTTCTGAGCCTCTTTTAAATTTAGTCATAGCCGTGTGTGCAAACATGACATGTAACTCCTCAGCCTGCAGGTACCTCCACCCATAGGAAAGAATGTGGGCTATTTTCCCTAATATGCAGAGGGTCCAGTAGGCTGCCAAGGCCCTGTTGGGTGGCGAAGCATCAAACTGAAAGGGGGCTGGATTCCCAAATGACCACATTATGGAAAGTACCCCAGTATACTCAACCACCACCTCCATTAGACTGTGATAAATTTGCCTGTGTGAGAAAGGTAGGAATGAACTGTGTTTTAAGCCTATGAGAATTGGAGTTTATTATTATATTCAATCCACTCCACAGCACAAAATGTGTTTACCTACCACTGCCTCCATAAAATATATTGAGGTAACAGTAAATGAAAAAGAAAAGGCACAAACCAAAAGGACAAAGAAAACGGATTTGCAGTTATCAATAAATACATAAATATCTCATACTCTTTAAGAATGCTCATCAAAATTAACTTAAATGTACAATATAAGTACCTGAAATCCACAGGCCAAAGCTAAAATGTATGCAATTCAACAATCTGGTATTACATTCATCCAGTGAAGGTGAAAGTCTACTACATTAGAATAGATATTCACTTTATATTCACTAAATATAATGCACTGCATGGAATGGTGGGGAATAAATTATTTTATTTTTTGGTCTTAAAACTTCCACTGAACAAGTAGTCCAAATCACCTAATTTTCTCAGGATTCAGATATCCTCTCCATATGGAGTGAAAGAGGAAAAATGGTTCTGGTTACCTAGTCGGAGATGTAAAAATGAATTATTACTTCTGTAAAGTGCATTGGCTTCTTGGAAGAGATTGTTGCAACACGAACAAAAATATATATTTTTTAATTTAATGGAAGACTTTGTGTTGTATGTACTGTGTACAAAGGCCAACCCAGCGCTTCCTTCCCAAAGGGGCCTTTCACCTCTCCTTTTGCGAGCATTAATGCTGTCTTGGATTAAAGAAGCACTAGAGAAATGACTTTTTCTTCTCGGCCACAAATACCAGTTTCATTGTAGCCTGGAGGGCAAGTTATTATAGTCCATCCCTCTCTAAGAAACTGTACCTGGATAGCTAATGTGCGACAACACAACAATTAGGTCCAAGGCATCCCTCAATTTCTTAAACTTTAAAGTGTACAGGAATCACCTAGGGATCTTGTCGCCAGCAGATTCTGGTTACGCAGGCCTGGGATGTGGCCTGAGAGCGCATATCTAACCAGCTTCCAGGAGATGTCAGTCTGGTTGGTCCTCAAACCACATTTTGAGTAGCAAGGATTAAAAGAGAGTGCCACCATGCGAATGTGGTGTGGGCCATGTAAATAAACATTACTCATCGTGCCAAACATTAACCACTTTTCAATGTCCATGCTAAGAATTATAACCATGGTCCCCTGACTTGAAGAAAGCTAGTGCCTTCTGGACTGAAACAACAAGTGGAGAGTGAATTGAAATTGAAAATGCATCATCTGCTTAGGTTATTCAGTGCCTTGCTGAGTTCATTCAGGATTTTTTCATCCTCCATTACCCTCATTAGGCCTCTTGGGTTAGTGCTCAGTGTTGATCTGTATCTTAGTCAAGACAATTGTTGCTGATTAACTATAATTACTGTAATGGGGCCAGCTTTCTTTCAGAGACTAATGCCCTCAGCTCATCCCTGAATTGTTCTGCCATAAAAGGTCCCAATCTGCTAGTCATTTACTTACTTATTCTTTAAACCAACAACAAGTTGCTTCATGTGTGGGCTTTTAAATACTGTCCACTAGGTCTAAATACCTTGAGTATACCTTTTACTTTACCTTTTCTTTTTCTCCCTCCCCTTTCTCTTTTTTTTTAAATTTTAGAACCAGAGAATGATGAGTCATAAAAAAAAAAAAAAACATAGGTAGTGTTTACATACAATTCTAGAAGCAACAAAAACAAAAATTCAAAGGTACATTAAAACATCATTTAATATTTTGGAAAGATTGCAAATTTTTGCACATTAAAGATGGTAAACATAAGTAAAACAATTTACTAATTTTACTAACTTGAGGACCTATAGATATGATTCTTTACTTTTTAAATTTTTTTAAGTTTGCTTATGTAATAAATTTAATGCATAAAGCCCTATATGTACAATGTATTTTGTTATTTTTGTAAGAAAGTTTAAATAATAAGCAAACAACATTTTATCTAAAATGCTCTAGTTTTAATCATTTTCTAACTTTACCTTTTATTGAAACACTGGGCATGGATATTTGTCATTTGCAATAGAAATCCAGTGAATGTTTATTCTTTTGACAGTGATATAATTTGGGAAAATAGTGTGGCAACTCTTTTCATGAAAATATCATGTCCCTAGCAATTGTAGTGGAGTTCAATATAAAACAGGCTAATTTTGGAAAAAATCCAAGATCTATTTATAATATAGTAAAAAGTGCTTAACATAAGGTATTTTCATAATTCCTAAGACGAGCAAAATACAGACATGCTTATACAGTACTAGCGAAAGAACCAGAGACTGGTATTTGAGATGACTACACCACTAAACAAACCTCGTGTATCAATATTTTCATTTACAAAATAAATTAATATAAAAGCCCTATCTACCTCAAATAGTTGTGAGGATTAAATAAAAATGTATGTGATAACACTTGGGAAAGTTTGAGGTATATTGTACGAGTTGGACAATTGAAATTAATTCAAATTAAATCATCTCCTGAAAAATTCTGGTTTGGTTAAAACTGGAATAGAATGCTTTGGGGTTTCATAGGTCCTCAAAACTCTTCGTTACTTCCAGGTTGAGAAGAAGACTATTTTCTTAGCATAACATTTAATAGATGACACTAGCAAATCAGTCTAATCTCATTCTCAATACATATAGTAGTCATCTGGTTCCATACAAATGGGTTATAAAAAAATCGGTTGAAAATCAATTGTCTGAAGTGACAAACTAAGTGAAATGAAATGAACTCTACAATCAAATATTCAAACTTATATTTATTTATTATTTATTTGTAATATTTTGTCCTGTGGTGTAGCCTAGCAATATTGTTGTTTTGTTTTGTTTTGTTTTGTGGGTTTTTTTTTTTTTTTTGGTGTCAGGCTTTATTTTATTTTATTTTAAAGATTTTATTTATTTATTTGACAGAGAGAGACACAGCGAGAGAGGGAACACAAGCAGGGGGAGTAGGAGAGGGAGAAGCAGGCTTCCCGTGGAGCAGGGAGCCCGATGTGGGGCTCGATCCCAGGACCCTGGGATCATGACCTGAGCCGAAGGTAGATGTTTAACAACTGAGCCACCCAGGCACCCCCCAGTCTCAGGCTTTAATATTCTTGATTCACAGGTTTTATTATACATGTTTCAACCCATCATTTTAAAATCCTCCTCTTTTACTACTCCAGGTTTTATAAACTGAATTTTTAGCATTCGGTTTCATTTTTTCTGAGGCTGATTCAAATTTTGCCCCTGAATTTTCTGTGCACTTGTATAAATTTTTTAACAGTACCCCCAATTCTGATTGCCAAAGTTATGTGATATAGTTCTTTCTGTTAGATCTAAAAAGTCCTTAGCATAAGACAGTATTACATATAAATGAATTCTCAAAACAAGCAAAATAGAGACATAACTATACATAGTTAGAGAAAAATACTAGTCAGGAAGAATCTTTTAAAAAGCCAAAAGTTTGTGTGTACATGCACACACACACAAAATCTAAAAACTCTACATGACACTTAAAAGGATATAAAAAATTTCAAACCTACTTCCTAGCACCCAGAAATGCAAAAAACAAAAAAGACAAAAACCCCACAAAATTGCTGGAACATATTCATTATATAGTAAGGTATGACATGATAATGATGATGATGATGGTAACAATGATGAAGATCATGCCACATGCTAATTCTTATAAATTATACTGATAAACTTTATTATTTTTTAATTTGTTTTTTTTACTAATTTACTGATGTACCTTTTTTGGTGATTGAAAACCTACTCATCTTTTACTAAAAGTCAGATGGCACTCCTCTGACAATATATCCTCCTTACTCCTGTAGCACCATGTTAAGTAGCCTATTCAACATCTAACACATTCCACTGTGGTTCTGTTTATTAATCTATTTACTTAACACAGAAACATGTCTTACTAATAGCTGGTAGAAGAGTATGTGGCATACAGCAAGTACTCAATAAGTGTCTGATGAATTAATTAATATAAGCATACATTATTTTTCTTAAAATTACCAGGAATTATTATGTATAAAGAACTAAATTCTCACCATTTCCTTCCTAAGTACTAATGACATATTTATTACATTTCTAAACTACCAAGATATCACCTTTTCTTACTGGCATGACTTTCTCTTCCACCATTCATGTAACATAACATATGAGTAAATATTATTTCTAATAGTATATGTGTTAGCAAATATTATGAGTAACTAATATAAATGTTTGTACCAAGTGCTTACCAATATAAGGTACTAGGAACCAGTCAAATTACATAATTTTGTCATTTGTATTTAGTATGCTCTGAAGTGTCCTTGGTAAAATAGAAATAATTCTGGCTTAGGAATTAGATGACCTGATTTGTAGTCTGAACTGTACAGCTCAGTAAGTGTGAGACCTTGTGGGGATCTTATCCTCTCTGTGCATCAGTTTACTGATCTATAAAACTGTCCTTCCTAACATTACCAAGAATTTACATGGGCTAGGGTCATGTCTTTTTAATCTCTTTACATCATGCCAAGAATACAGGAGAACCCCAAGGAACATTTACTGAAAAGATAAATGAAAAATTATTGAGAATTAGTGAAGTATGTCTATTTGTAGTAGTGTTGGAGAGAGATGGCAAGGGGTTGAGTAGAGAAAATAGACATGTACATCAGTAACAATGATAGCAGATAATTCAAATAATAGAAATATATACAAAGCCACATGAAATATGGCATGGTGCACCTAAAGGATTATAGATACACATGGTTAGTTGAAATGTCTGATCTGAAAGAGGTAGGCTGGCTTCAGAGTTTTAAAGACCTTGAATAATACTCCACAGAGCTTGGGATTCATCCTGTAGGTTTGTGGAAAGTCAGAATTAGGATTCAGGCAGGAGAACAACATGAACAAATATGAGCTTTAAGGGGATTTCTGCATTGGGGAGAATATACGAGAAAACAGAAGCTAGAAAAAAGAAGGAAAGAAAGAAAATTTCTTAGGGGTTTACTCTAGGAGAGTGTTATTTCGTTTAATAATTACTGAATTATATTTAATATAATTATCATAATTATATAAGGAAATCATTATATATATATATATATTTTTTTTTTATTTGAAAAGGCATCATAGCCATTGAGAGGCAGAAGTGGACACTGAACGCAGTCAGCTGACTCCAAGGTCAGCATTTTCCCACACAGCTTATCACCCCCCTCAAGCCAGGGAGACCATCTAGGGGTACTGCATTAATCTCAAGATCAAATAAAAATAAAGTAGTTGAACTGAGGCGGTGGCCATGAAAATAAAGAGGGAAAAGAGATTCAGGAAACATGTAGGAAGTAAGTTGACTGGATTTGGTGACTAGTTAGATATGGGGGTTAGAGAAAGAAGAAATTGAAGGTGTTTTTTTCTCAAACTTAGGGTTACTTGAAAATGTCCCAAAAAAGGATATAGTTGAAATTCTGAATAATAATACAACTTAGAGAAAGAAAAAAAAACTTTTTTTCACACATACATATATAGAACACTATAGTTGTTTTTTTTTCTAAATTGCTATTAACAAAGAAATAATATTGGTACTCCCATAATTGAATTTGTGGTATATATGAGAACAAGTTCAAATATGCATTGTATGTTTTTAATGATTACATTATTAATTGCTATGGACTGAATGCTTGTGTCTCCCCAAAATTCGTATGTTGAAGTCTCAATCCACAATGTGACTGTATTTGGAGATGGGGCCTGGGGAAGTATAAAGGTTTTTAAGTTTTTAAGGTTAAATGAGTTTTTAAGTATTTAAGATTAAATGAGATCATGGGCTGGAGCCTTGATCCAACAGAGCTAGTGCCCTTATAAAAAGAGGAAGGGACACCAGAGCTCTCTCTCTCTCTCTCTCTCAATGAGAAGGCAGCTGTTTGCAAGCTAGGAAGAGAGCCCTCACTAGAAACAAACCATGCTGGCACCTTGATTTCAGACTTCCAGCTTCCAGAACTGTGAGGAAATAAATTTCTGTTGTTTAAGCCATCCAGTCTATGGCATTTTGTTATGGCAAGCCTCAGCTGACTAATACAATGATGTTTTATTAATTAATTTGACTGATATTTATTGAGTACCTTCTATGTGGAGAGGCACTATGATAGATGTTACGAAGTTCAATGTGACATTGTCTCTGCCTTCAAGAAATTTACAAAGCAGCAGAGGAAATTAGAAACATAGGAAAAATCCACAGCCCCAAATCTATAATATAGACATCATAAACAAATGTCAGCGATGTCATTAACTGGTCAAATGATCTGGAAGCAATTCTGGACCTTGTGCAAATTTTTCGTCATCAAGCAATTACTGTATTGCAATCTTACATTTCAGGACTTGATCCAAATTTAAGGAATTTCAAAAGCTAGGCAAAAAATTCAGTTTTTGCCTTTGAAGGTCAAAAGAAACAGTTATGACAAATGTATACATAGGTCATAATATATGAATAGATTATACAAATGACACTTACACAAAGGTGAACTTGTGGAATTAAGAAGTTACTTTGGATAACAAAGGGGGAATTCTAAAGGAGACATCTTTTGAGTTGAGTCTTGAATGAGAGTAATTTAGGAGAAAGCTACCCAGTATGGTAACCTCATGTGAAAGGTTATTAAAAAAAAAATATATATATATATATATATATATATATATATATATCTGTCCTCCATATATATATCAAGCCACTAAATATAAAATAAAAGATGATCCTGAGTTATTTTCGCCATTAGTGGAAATGGATATGATGCAGAAAAGAAAAGGATTTAGGAGATCACATTTCTGAGATTGTCTAAAGTTATGTATCAGTTAACAACTAAGTTAAAACTCAAAATATTTTTCCACTGGAATTTGGCCAACTAACAATTCAGAAAAGCCAACAATTTGTTTTAGTATTGGTTTCAAACTACAGGAAAATATTAATAATAGTCATCATATCATCCTATCAAACATGTAGCAGATTTCATTCCAATTGCTTGCTTAATTGTCTATGAGCTTCTTAGAACTCACTAATAAGCTCTGGGCACAAGGGCTCTGTTTACCTTGTTTACCAATGCATAGTATACAAGCAGGAATGAATATATATATATATTTTCAAGATTTTATTTATTTATTTGACAGAGAGAGAGCACAAAAGCAAGGGGAGCAGCAGAGGGGGAAAGAGAAGCAGGCTTTCTCTAAGCAGGGAGCCCAATGCAGGGCTCGATTCCAGGATCCTGGGATCAGGACCTGAGCAGAAGGCAGACGCCTAACTGACTGAGCCACCCAGGTGTCCCAAGAATGAATATATTTAGTTTATAAATGAATAAATCTACAATTATTTAACTCTACAATGCAAGGCCAGAATTTAATAATATAAATTAATCGGCCTTGCCACTTTGCCTAACTAAGGTTATAATCATATTTTAACATGAACTGTATAGTGACTAACATAACATAATAAAAAAGTGAAAAAAAAAGAATTTCAACACAAATTAATATAAAATTATGTAGTATTGTTAACCATTAAAGACTATTCACATGTTCTTAAAATGACTTAATATGTTGTAAGTGTACCTACAATTACTTAAATTCCTTTTGTAAAGTTGCAAATGATGCAGAGAATCATTGAGGACCCAAAACCACATTTCATGACATGGTAATGAAGGACTAGTCAAATGTTGCAATGATGGGAAGGGCATTAAGTAGTAGTTCAAAAGTAACTATATAATGTAGAAATAGATAGGCAGTGAATGTAGTTTTATTCAATAAATTCTACAAGAGTATTTAGAATAGTGTAATATATTGGGATTGCCGTAATGATTGTTTGCTCTCTTCTCAAGGATGTACAAATTATTAAGGTAATATTTAAATATTACTGACATTTGATTAAGGAAATGTAAGTCATTCTATTAGACACAAAGCATTTTTATATCATTTTCATTTTTTAATGGGCTGGACAACAAGTGATGTTATGTCAATCAGCTTGATTTTGAGATCTGGAAAGATACTGGATCAAGCTAACCAAATTAGAAGCTATGCATAAGGGGTGGAGAAAGATGACAGAGGAGTAGGAGACCTGGATTTCGTCTGGTCTCAGGAATTCAGCTGGATAGGGATCAAACGATTCTGAACACCTACAAACTCAAAAGGAGATCGAAGAAAAGAATAGCAACAACTCTCTGAACAGAAAAGCGACCACTTTCTGGAAGGTGGGACGTGCAGAGAAGTGAATTCGAGGCAATATTCGGGAGGACAGACGGTGGGGGAGGGGCCTCCATCAGCCGCTTCTGGCAAGTGATAGAGTCTCAGAGCACAAAATCAGAACTTTTAGAAGTCGGCTCCGCTGAGGGACGTCACTCCAGTGGCTAAGTGGGGGGTGGAACCCTCACGGGACAGTGTGGTCTCAGGACCCTCGGAGTCACAGAAAGTCTGGGGGTGCCTGAGTGTGGCAGAGCTCCCAGGTATCGGAGCGGGGAAGCCGGCTGCAGAGACAGAGCCGAGGAGAAGGCTCTCAGCTTGGGGTTGCCATAAACCATGATCCACAGCACAGTCGGGCCACTGCTCCTCCAGCAGGGACCCAGCAAGCAGCAGATTCGGGGAGACTCCCCTTCCTCCCCTGGGAGGAGCAGCGTGGGAGCGCACCGCAGGGATCTGCTGGGTTTGGAGACTCCACATGGGGTTGGGTGCCAGAGATAGAAATGCTTGGTCACAGGCTGGGTGAGCGCGGAGTGCGGCCAGAGACTGGGGAGACGGGAGTGACTGACTGCTTTTGTCTGGGGGCGCACTGAGGAGTGGGGCCCTGAGTTCTCTGCTCCTCCGGGGCAGAGATTGGGAGGCTGCCATTTCACTCTCGGCCTCCAAATCTGTACAGAAAGCTTGCAGGGAACAAAAGCTCGGGAGAGCAAACCTGAGCAGATTACTTAGCCCGGAGGGCAAGGGCGGGGCAATTCCGCCTCCAGCAAGGACACTTGGGAACCACGGCAACAGGCCCCTCCCCCAGAAGATCAGCAAGAACAGCCAGCCAAGACCAAGTTGACCGATCAATGAGAACAGCAGAACTCCAGCACGGGGTGAATACTGCACAGAGAATCCATGGCTTTTTTACCATGATTCTTTAGTCTTTCAAAGTTAATTTTTTTTAATTGTCTTTTTTTTTTAATTTTTCTTTTTCCCTTTTTCAACCAACATCTTATCAATCCCTTTTTTAAAAAACATTTTTATTTTTCATTTTTAGAGTCATATGCTATCACTTCATAGTAGTTACCCTTATTTTTGGCATATATATATATAAGTTGTTCTCTCTTTAAAATTTTGAGATACAGATTCTTTTAACAGATCAAAATATACCCTAAATCTCTAGTGTATGGCTTTGTTCTACTCTCCTGCCTGATCACATTCTCTCCCTTTTTTTTCTTTTTCTTTTTTTTTTCTTTTAAATCTTCTTCTTTCTTCTTTCAAACAACTTCTTATCAATTCCTTTTATAAAATTTTTTATAATTTTCATCTTTACAGTTATATTCATCCCTTCATCATATCAACCCTTATTTTTGTACATATATAAGTTCTTCTTTCTTTAAAATTTTGGGAGGTGGGTGCCTGGGTGGCTCAATTGGTTAAGCGACTGCCTTCGGCTCGGGTCATGATCCTGGAGTCCCGGGATCGAGTCCCACATCGGGCTCCCTGCTCAGCGAGGGGTCTGCTTCTCCCTCTGACCCTCCCAACTCTCATGTGCTCTCTCTCATTCTCTCTCTCTCAAATAAATAAATAAAATCTTTAAAAAAAAAAACTGGGGGAGGCACTTTCTGCTAAGACCAAAATACACCCAAAATCTAGTGTGTGGCACTGATCTATGCACCAGCCTGATCATATCTGATCATATTCTGTTTTTTTCTGTTTTGTTGTTTTTGTTTGTTTTTATCTTTTTCTTTTTCTTTTTCTTTTTCTTTTTCTTTTCCTTTTTCTTTTTCTTTCTTTCCCTTTCTTTTCCCCAAGCTACAGGTCTTTTCTGATTTGTTTAGAGTATAGTCTCTGGGGACGTTGTTACCCTGTTAGCATTTTGTTCTCTCATTCACCTATTCTTCTCTGGACAAAATGACAAGATGGAAAAAATCACCTCAACAAAAAGAACAAGAGGTAGTACCGACTGACAGGGACCTACTCAATACGGACATTAGTATGATGTCAGATCTAGAGTTCAAAATCATGACTTTAAAGATACTAGCTAGGCTTGAAGAAAGCATGGAAGTTATTAGAGAAACCCTTTCTGGAAAAATAAAAGACTAAAATCTAACCAAGTCAAAATCAAAAAGGCTATTAATGAGGTGCAATCAAAAATGGGGGCGCTAACTGCTAGGATAAATGAGGCAGAAGACAGAATCAGCGATATAGAAGACCAAATGATGGAAAATAAATAAGCTGAGAAAAAGAGAGATAAACAACTACTGGATCACGAGGGCAGAATTTGAGAGATAAGCGATACCATAAGACGAAACAATATTAGAATAATTGGGATCCTAGAAGAAGAAGAAAGAGAGAGAGGGGCAGAAGGTATATTGGAGCAAATTATATCAAAGAACTTCCCTAATTTGGGGAAGGAAACAAGCATCACAATCCAGGAGGCACAGAGAACCCCTCTCAAAATCAATAAAAATAGGTCAACACCCCAACATCTAATAGTAAAACTTATGAGTCTCAGAGACAAAGAGAAAATCCTGAAAGCAGCTCGGGAGAAGATATCTGTAACCTACAATAGTAGAAACATTAGATTGGCAACAGACCTATCCACAGAGACCTGGCAGGCCAGAAAGGATGGGCAGGATATATTCAGAGCACTAAATGAGAAAAATATGCAGCCAAGAATACTATATCCAGCTAGGCTGTCATTGAAAATAGAAGGAGAGATAAAAATCTTCCAGGACAAACAAAAACTAAAGGAATTTGCAAACACGAAACCAGCCCTACAAGAAATATTGAAAGGGGTCCTCTAAGCAAAGAGAGAGGCTAAAAGTAACATAGACCAGAAAGGAACACAGACAATATACAGTAACAGTCACCTTACAGGCAATACAATGGCACTAAATTCATATCTTGCAATAGTTACCCTGAATGTAAATGGGCTAAATGCCCCAATCAAAAGACACAGGCTATCAGATTGGATTAAAAAACAAGACCCATCGATATGCTGTCTGCAAGGGACTCATCTTAGACCCAAAGACACCCCCAGATTGAAAGTGAGGGGGTGGAAAACCATTTAATATGCTAATGGACATCAAAAGAAAGCTGGGGTGGCAATCCTTATATCAGACAAATTAGATTTTAAACCAAAGACTGTAATAAGAGATGAGGAAGGACACTATATCCTACTTAAAGGGTCTATCCAACAAGAAGATCTAACAAGTCTAAATATCTATGCCCCTAACATGGGAGTAGCCAATTATATAAGGCAATTAATAACAAAAGCAAAGAAACACATCGACAACAATACAATAATAGTGGGGGACTTTAACACCCCCTCACCAAAATGGACAGATCATCTAAGCAAAAGATCAACAAGGAAATAAAGACTTTCAATGATACACTGGACCAAATGGACTTCACAGACATGTTCAGAACATTCTATCCTAAAGCAACAGAATACACATTCTTCTCTAGTGCCCATGGAACATTCTCCAGAATAGATCACATCCTAGGTCACAAATAAGGTCTCAACCGGTACCAAAAGATTGGGATCATTCCCTGCATTTTCGGACCACAATGCTTTGAAACTAGAACTCAATCACAAGAGGAAAGTTGGAAAGAACTCAAATACATGGAGCCTAAAGAGTATCCTAGCAAAGAATGAATGGGTCAACCAGGAAATTAAAGAACTAAAAAAATTCATGGAAACCAATGAAAATGAAAACACAACTGTTCAAAATCTTTGGGATACAGCAAAGGTGGTCCTAAGAGGAAAGTATATAGCAATACAAGCCTTTCTCAAGAAACAAGAAAGGTCTCAAATACACAACCTAACCCTACACCAAAAGGAGCTGGAGAAAGAACAGCAAATAAAGCCTAAACCCAGGAGGAGAAGAGAAATAATAAAGATCAGAACAGAAATCAATGAAACAGAAACCAAAAGAACAGTAGAACAGATCAACAAAAGTAGGAGCTGGTTCTTTGAAAGAATTAACAAGATTGATAAACCCCTGGCCAGACTTATCAAAAAGAAAAGAGAAGTGACCCAAATCAACAAAATCATGAATGAAAGAGGAGAGATCACAACCAACACCAAAGAAATACAAACAAGTATAAGAACATATTATGAGCTACTCTATACCAGCAAATTAGATAACCTGGAAGAAATGGATGCATTCCTAGAGATGTATCAACTACCAAAACTGAACCAGGAAGAAATAGAAAACCTGAACAGACCTATAACCACTAAGGAAATTGAAGCAGTCATCAAAAATCTCCCAACAAACAAAAGCCCAGGGCCAGATGGCTTCCCAGGGGAATTCCACCAAACATTTAAAGAAAAATTAATACCTATTCTTCTGAAACTGCCCCAAAAAATAGAAATGGAAGGAAAAGTTCCAAACTCGTTTTATGAGGCCACCATTACCTTGATCCCCAAACCAGACAAAGACCCCATCAAAAAGGAGAATTACAGACCAGTATCCTTGATGAACATGGATGCAAAAATTCTCACCAAAATGCTAGCCAGTAGGATCCAACAGTACATTAAAAGGATTATTCACCACAACCAAGTGGGATTTATCTCTGGGCTGCAAGGTTGGTTCAACATCTGCAAATCAATCAATGTGATACAATACATTAATAAAAGAAAGAAGAAGAATCATATGATCCTCTCAATAGATGCAGAAAAAGCATTTGACAAAGTACAGCATCCTTTCTTGATCAAAACTCTTCAGAGTATAGGGATAGAGGGTACATACCTCAATATCATAAAAGCCATCTATGAAAAACCTACAGCAAATATCATTCTCAATGGGGAAAAACTGAGAGCTTTCCCCCTAAGGTCAGGAACATGGCAGGGATGTCCACTATCACCACTGCTATTCAACATAGTATTAGAAGTCCTAGCCACAGCAATCAGACAACAAAAAGAAATAAAAGGCATCTGAATCAGCAAAAAAGAGGTCAAACTCTCACTCTTTGCAGATGATATGATACTTTATGTGGAAAACCCAAAAGATTCCACCCCAAAACTGCTAGAACTCATACAGGAATTCAGTAAAGTGGCAGGATATAAAATCAATCCACAGAAATCAGTGGCATTCCTATATACCAACAGCAAGACAGAAGAAAAAGAAATTAAGGAGTCGATCCCATTTACAATTGCACCCAAAACCATAAGATACCTAGGAATAAATCTAACCAAAGAGGCAAAGGATCTGTACTCAGAAAACTATAAAATACTCATGAAAGAAATTGAGGAAGACACAAAGAAATAGAAAAACATTCTATGCTCATGGGTTGGAAGAACAAATATTGTGAAGATGTCAATGCTACCTAGAGCAATCTACACATTCAATGCAATCCCCATCAAAATACCATCCACTTTTTTCAAAGAAATGGAACAAATAATCCTAAAATTTGTATGGAACCAGAAAAGACCCTGAATAGCCAGAGGAATGTTGAAAAAGAAAAGCAAAGCTGGTGGCATCACAATTCCGGATCAAGCTCTATTACAAAGCTGTCATCATCAAGACAGTATGGTACTGGCACAAAAACAGACACATAGATCAATGGAACAGAATAGAGAGCCCAGAAATGGACCCTCAACTCTATGGTCAACTCATCTTTGACAAAGCAGGAAAGAATGTCCAATGGAAAAAAGACAGTCTCTTCAACAAATGGAGTTGGGCAAATTGGACAGCCACATGCAGAAGAATGCTACTGGAGCATTTCCTTACACCACACACAAAAATAGACTCCAAATGGTTGAAAGACCTAAATGTGAGACAGGAGTCCATCAAAATCCCAAAGGAGAACACAGGCAGCAACCTCTTCGACCTCAGCCGCAGCAACTTCTTCCTAGAAACATCGCCAAAGACAAGGGAACCAAGGGCAAAAATGAACTATTGGGACTTCATCAAGATAAAAAGCTTTTGCATAGCAAAAGAAACTGTCAACAAAAGCAAAACACAACCGAGAGAATGGGAGAAGATATTTGCAAATGATACATCAGTTAAAGGGCTAGTATCCAAAATCTATAAAGAACTCATCAAACTCAACACCCAAAGAACAAATAATCCAATCAAGAAATGGGCAGAAGACATGAACAAACATTTTTCCAAAGAAGATATCCAAATGGCCAAAAGACACATGAAAAAGTGCTCAACATCGCTTGGCATCAGGGAAATCCAAATCAAAACCTCAGTGAGATACCACCTCACTCCAGTCAGAATGGCTAAAATTAACAAGTCAGGAAACAACAGATGTTGGCAGGGATGTGGAGAAAGGGGAACCCTCCTACAGTGTTGGTGGGAATGCGAGCTGGTGTAGCCACTCTGGAAAACAGTATGGAGGTTCCTCAAAAAGTTGAAAATAGAGCTACCATACGACCCAGCAATTGCACTACTGGGTATTTACCCCAAAGATACAAATGTAGGGATCCGAAGGGGCACATGCACCCCGATGTTTATAGCAGCAATGTCCACAATAGCCAAACTATGGAAAGAGCCAAGATGTCCATCGACAGATGAATGGATAAAGAAGATGTGGTGTATATATACAATGGAATATTATGCAGCCATCAAAAGGAATGAGATCTTGCCATTTGCAATGACGTGGATGGAACTGGAGGGTGTTATGCTGAGCGAAATAAGTCAATCAGACAAAGACATGTATCATATGACCTCACTGATATGAGGAATTCTTAATCTCAGGAAACAAACTGAGGGTTGCTGGAATGGGGGGTGGGGTGGGAGGGATGGGGTGGCTGGGTGATAGACATTGGGTAGGGTATGTGCTATGGTGAGCGCTGTGAATTGTGCAAGACTGTTGAATCTCAAATCTGTACCTCTGAAATAAATAATGCAATATATGTTAAGAAAAAAAAAAAAGAAGAAGAAGATGGCAGGAGGGGAAGAATGAAGGGGGGGAAATCCGAGGGGGAGACAAACCATGAGAGACTATGGACTCTGAAAAAACAAACTGAGGGTTCTAGAGGGGAGGGGGTGGGAGGATGGGTTAGCCTGGTGATGGGTATTAAAAAGGGCACATTCTGCATGGAGCACTGGGTGTTATGCGCAAACAATGAATCATGGAACACTACATCAAAACCTAATGATGTAATGTATGGTGATTAACATAACAATAAAAAATTTTTTAAAAAGAAGCTATGCATAAAAGATGATAAATGTATATGATAAAGCAACAATACAGAGAACAAGTTATGTTAGCTCAACTTATGTCTATGTAGGAGTACTGGGTATAAAAGTATAGAGAAACAGTATTTGTAATACTGTTCAACTCAGCATTAGAGCTATTTCTGACTTTATCCTAAGTGTCCCTTATTTACTTTAAAACAAACTGATTAAATTTGCTGTAATATCATTTTCAGACAATGGTCATCAGTGGTTAGTTGCCAATATAAGAGAACACAAAGTGGGGCACCTGCGTGGCTCAGTAGGTTAAGCATTTGCCTTCTGCTCAGGTAATGATCCAGAGTCTTGGGATCCAGCCCCAAGTTGGGCTCCCTGCTCAGCGGGGAGTTTCCTTCTCCCTCTCCATCTGCCCCTCTCCCCAACTTGTGTGCTCTCTCTCTCTCTCAAATAAATAAATAAAATCTCTTAAAAAAATAGAGAAAGAGAACACAAAGGGACCACACAGGAAAATTACATAGAGCTTAGATTATGTCCAGGAGTAGTCTCTTGGTATTTTAGTAAGATGACTGGGAAATAGAGTATAAATATGAATACATTTGCTCATGGTACAACAGTGAAGTGTGGCTTGTTTTATAGAAAATAAGAAATTTAAGTAATTCTTATCTGTCTTTTACACAGAGGGGAAGGAAAATATTCTGGGTACCAGAAATACATACAAAGAAAGCTGCTGAGCAAATTTTCTGCATGTATATTTATGATAGTAAACTGAAGACATAAAAGTACCTGAGATATACTGAAACACTGGCAGAGGAGGGGGCACTCTTCATGCTTGTGAAATTTCCTAAAGAAAAAAAAAAAGTGCATGGTCTGTTAGGGAATTGCAATCTTTAAGTATCTGGCCCAGACAACTGAAGATGGCTCTGCTATTCACCCAGGGGATGCAGGTAGGACTGATTCAATGGGAAAGTAATAAGTTTTAATATGTCAATTATGTAAGTAGCCTGCTGGTAAATACACTCAGACAGCTTTTGGGAATATGATTCTAGCTTTCGGGGGTGAAACCAGAATTAGATATATGCATTTGGGAATCATATAAATATAAAAGGGTGGAAGTTGAAACCAGTCAGGGGTAAGAATATCTAAGTAGAATGGGAGGATGAAAAATGAAACAGTGGAACAAACTCTAGATAATTCTAACACTTAATGGGCACTCAGAAGAAGAGGGTAATAGGACTCTCTACATATATCTTAGTCCTATGTTTACCACATCATGTTATATTGAGCAATCCTTCCCACTTTCTCCATTTTGGTCATTGATATGTTCATCTCTGGTTTTTACTCTTCCCTCTATATAACTCCCTAGTCAAATCTTATTGGTTTCTCTTTAGAAATATGTAGGCTCGGGGCGCCTGGGTGACTCAGTCGTTAAGTGTCTGCCTTTGGCTCAGGTCATGATCCTAGGGTCCTGGGATTGAGCCCCACATCGGGCTCCCTGCTCAGCGGGGAGCCTGCTTCTCCCTCTCCCACTCCCCCTGCTTGTGTTCCCTCTCTTGCTGTGTCTCTTTCTGTCAAATAAATAAAATCTTTAAAAAAAAAAGAAGAAGAAGAAATATGTAGGCTCAATCTTTCTCTTATATTCCCACACAATACCCAAATCCAAGGTCTTCATTACTGCACAAAACTCCTATGTAATAATCCTGATAAAGATCCAGTGGCTTTGTCCAGGTCAGATTGGACACTAGACATACCATTTCAAATCCCTCTCTACTAGACTTCACTGTGTAGCAATGAAAGTTCCCTTTAACATTGATTTCTAATGTTCACATCTTCAGGTAGGGGTTACCTGAAGCCTGAAGATGAACTCAAATATTTCAAAGACCAGGAACTTAGTCTTCCATCATAATTTTAATTGTTATTATTTCCTACCATCAGAATGAGGGCCAAAATATGCTTCACCTCCACCAGGCTAGTTTCCTCGGTAGCTTCATCTCCACAAAATATAATCAAACTCATCTTTGAAGGCCTACTTTTTTCAGTTAAAGACACTCAAATCTAAATCATCCTTAAGGGTTGCAATTCCTCTATGAAATCTCCCTAATTTAGATATCATTCTGTTCAATATCTGAACACCTGTAAAAATTATTATTATAATTATAATTCAATTTTCCTCTGATTTATAGGTCTCAAATTTCCATAACTCTTATACATAATACTGTGCCTTCTTCCACTAAATTTCTCAAGGTTAGTGACTATGACTAATACTTTGTTGTTTCAACAGTGCAAAGTATAGTTAGATAAAACCCTCCAAAATAAATATGTACTTCTTTAAGTTGCAAAAGCAGGCAGAAACCTACTCCTTGTTGTCTACTTCTTTGCATTCTATAGAATGACACCAAAATAATTGATTGATATATATATGTATGTATGTATATATACATATATATGAAGAATTTGAAGATTATAAAAGAGAGCCTATAAGTATTTTAGTATTAGTACAGAAGGAAAATGAGCACCTGATTAGTCTGCCCCAATTGATGACCTAAGAGAAGATGACCTATTAAATGAATGAGGATAGGAAATTAAGCATAGAGGCATGATCAAGAATGAATACTTAGAATCTAAGAAATCTTGGGGCACCTGGCTGGCTCAGTCAGTGGAGTGGAGTGTGTGACTCTTGATCTCAGGGTTGTGGGTTCAAGCCACATGTTGGGTATACAGATTACTTAAAAATAAAAAAAAAAATCTTATAAAAAAAGAACCTAAGAGGGGCACCTGGGTGGCTCAGTCGTTAAGCGTCTGCCTTCGGCTCAGGTCATGATCCCAGGGTCCTGGGATCGAGTCCCGCATCGGGCTCCCTGCTCCGCGGGAAGCCTGCTTCTCCCTCTCCCACTCCCCCCGCTTGTGTTCCTGCTCTCACTATGTCTCTCTCTGTCAAATAAATAAAATCTTTAAAAAAAAAAAAAAAGAACCTAAGAAATCTTGTCATCACAAATACAACATACATATGGTACACATGTCCTTATCAATACACTTTTTTAATCTTATACAAAATAATATACCAGACATAGACACTATTTCTGTTGAATGTTTCTGCTGAAACATTTCCCCAACCAGAGAGGTCAAATGTTTCATAGACAGAAATAAAAGAGGTAGTTTAATGAGCAAAATGAAAACATTAATTATGCACACAAATGTATTAAATTTATATCAATAAGATGAATCATAAAAGTTGTTTCAATGGGTTTATACCAGACAGCATTCTCTATTTCTCCTCCATTTGGTATTGGATATTTCATGATAGGCATAGGATTTTAAGAACTTATTGCCCTACTCATTCTGTGTTCTCTCTCATTTTCTCTGTTGCTTCGATTTCATCCTTAATCTTGGTTTATGCATTGTTACTCTCCTGCCCAACATTCATCATGGTTTTTCCCACATTTAGAATTAAATTAAAAGTATGACAGGGCCCAAACGATCTGGCCTCTAGTTACTTCTCCAGTTATCTCCACCATTATCCCTTTACCCAATGTACATCAGCCAAGTTGGCCTCCTTGCTATTCCTCAGTCAAGAGTGCTACTGCCTTAAATACTTTATACTTATTTTACTTCTGCATGAAATGCTCTTCATTACTTCTATACATCTCCATTTAATATTATAACTCAATATTGCATACCAGCAGCCCTACCTTTTCCTAATGATCATGTTCAATTACTGTGCCAGAACAGTGACATCTCTCCTTGTCAGCTCATTTCTTGGTACCAGATGCCTAAAGTTATCGGTGATAGCTATACAGTATAGCCTAAGTTAAATGAGACGCTTACATCCCTGGGTGGAAAACTTCCCTCTCTGAGATTCAATATCTCTAGGCTGGCAAAATCTAAACTTTCAGAACAGGGATTATAAATTCATCAAGTGGGTTACAGGAAGTGGTGATGAAAGACAATTCCTATTTCTTTTTTTAATTTTATTATGTTATGTTAATCACCATACATTACATCATTAGTTTTTGATGTAGTGTTCCATGATTCATTGTTTGCATATAACACCCAGTGCTCCATGCAATATGTGCCCTCTTTAATACCCATTACCAGGCTAACCCTCCCCCCACCCCCTTCCCTCTAGAACCCTCAGTTTGTTTCTCAGAGTCCATAGTCTCTCATGGTTCGTCTCCCCCTCCAATTTCCCCTCCTTCATTTTTCTCTTCCTACTATCTTCTTTTTTTTTTAACATATACTATATTATTTGTTTCAGAGGTACAGGTCTGTGATTCATCAGTCTTCCACAATTCACAGCGCTCACCATAGCACATACCCTCCCCCATGTCTATCACTGAGCCACCCCATTCCTCCCACCCCCCACCACTCAAGCAACCCTTGTTTGTTTCCTGAGATTAATAATTCCTCATATCAGTGAGATCATATGATATTTGTCTTTCTCTGATTGACTTATTTCACTTAGCATAATACCCTCTAGTTCCATCCACGTCATTGCAAATGGCAAGATTTCAGGTTTTTTTGATGGCTGCATAATATTCCATTGTATATATATACCACTTCTTCTTTATCCATTCATCTGTTGATGGACATCTTGGCTCTTTCCATAGTTTGGCTATCGTGGACATCGCTGCTATAAACATTGGGGTGCACATACCCCTTCTGATCACTACATTTGTATCTTAGGGGTAAATACACAGTAGTACAATTGCTGGGTCGTATGGTAGCTCTATTTTCAACTTTTTGAGGAACCTCCATACTGTTTTCCAGAGTGGCTGCACCAGCTTGCATTCCCACCAACAGTATAGAAGGGTTCCCCTTTCTCCGCAACCTCATCAATATCTGTCGTTTCCTGACTTGTTAATTTTAGCCATTCTGACTGGTGTGAGGTGGTATCTCATTGAGGTTTTGATTTGGATTTCCCTGATGCTGAGTGATGTTGAGCACTTTTTCATGTGTCTGGACAACTCCTATTTCTACATGCCTATTTTCTTAGTCCCTGGACTCATGCATTTATCTACTAGGGACACAGTACCATATAAATGCTATGGATCTAGAGTAGGCCATATCCTAGAGGATGGTGCCCCAATCTGGCAACTCAGCTGTGCTCGCCACCCCTCTATAAAGTCAATAGCATTTGAATAAGACTGGTATAACCCAAACTCATATTCCCATCATCTTTACTGAAAGTTGGTTTTTATGGTCTGAGGTGGTCATACATTGAGTCTCAAGTTAGTAGGTCAAACACTATAAATCTTCCACTAATGTTGCTGGCCAATACTTAGGGTCATGAAAACAATCCTATAAACAGAACTGTGTCAGTTTCAGTCAAGATGAGTTGTTACCCCTTCCAAAGCCAGAAGGGTCCAATGTCCACTTGCCAAAAGTGGCTGCATTGGCTTTTTTTTGGGGGGGGGGGAGGGTAGCACCACATCAGGGCCACAGTATTAATCTCTGTTGTTGACAGGTTAGACATTTGACAATGGAAGTAGCTGTATCAGCCTTAGTGGAAGCCCATAATGTAGGCTGTATATATAGTCTCCCTCCTTGCCACCATTAGTACCTCATGCATGTACCCATATTTCAACACTTGGGAGTAATTTACTGATGAAAATTTGCTGAATCATTCTTTCTACTTGGTTGTTCAGTGTCTCTTCTATGGTGGATAATGTCTGGTCGGTAAAACAAAAACCTTCACATATATCATCTATTCCCACAGATGATTTTCATAGACCCTTGAACACAATATTTTAATCTTTTCCCTTCCAGACTTACTAGTCAGCTAGGCTACTCACTCTGGCCTATACTCCATGTATATTTTTATCCCAGTGTAATTTCTCTACCAAACAGTTGACCAGTTGCACAGCCCAAAGTTCTGCCCACTGGGAAATTTCTGCTCACTGCACTCCCTTTGGGAAGTGCCCCTGAGTAGGCTTTCATTGTACCATGGACCACTAACCATGGACATATCAAGTCTAGCCAATTGTGAAGCATGTGAAGCCATTTTCCACTGTCATTCATGATGATCCCAGTTGATAAACTGGAACCAGATTGATAAATTAGGGATATAACAGAGATCACCATCCTGTTTAAATTTGAGATTCTTTAATTTTTAATGTAACATTAATCTTTCCTCCCCACAGAATGTAGTATTATTTTTGATTTATGATCTTGGATGAGTAGCTCTGCTTTCCACTTGGCTTTCATCTCTACAATACCTCTTGCTGGACCCTTCTTTGTAGAAAACTTTCCTTCAGTCAATGAGTTCTGGGTCTGAGAACTAGGTCAAGTAAAGCAACTTATCAAGGCACCTTTTTTGTTGAAGTGACTGTCTTCAGCCTTTTGATCAGCCTCCATTCTTGATTCCTTTTGAGTGAATAAGTTAAGCCAATCCATATTTTGGCTGCCCATGTATCTTGCCTCTAGGAACACTGTGTTCTATTAATCATTTCTATATTTCTCTGGCTACCAAACAAGTCTTCCTACTCATTGAGATAATAGCACTTTTCCTTTTTTTCTGGTGGCTCAGTACCACTACCTCATCCACTGTTATGGATTCCAAGATTTCAGGATATCATTATCCCCATTGCTATCAAGAAACTAGATCCACAACAATATCTCCTATTATCAGCCCTGGCTACAGAGTACAGACTTCACTGAGTTTATCAGTGCTGTTGGTAATGCTCTTATCAGCATATTCTTACACTTACGGGAGAAGAAAATGTTGTCTAGGCTCTTTTGTGCAACATATCCAACCAGCTAGTGGGGAGTTCCAGCCTTACATGGTAGACCCACTATGCCATACCAACTCTAGGAGCCTATCAATCCTCTCTTTCATCACCTGCTAAAGTTGTGCCAACATTTCTACTTAAATTTGTTTGCCCCCCCCCACTCCCAAGCTTCCAAGAGCCACCGTAGCTACTTATTAACACCATACTCAAGGTTCATGCCTAAGTGTTAAATTCTGTTCCATCTGAATATTGATAAGCTCTCCCATATTCAACTTTATATCTCTGCCACCTTGATCCAGCACCCTCAGGATCAAGGCTCATGCATACTCCCTAGATTCCTACTGATACGTGTTAGCCACACATTGCAGCTCCTTTTGCAATTGCCCCACTCCTACCTTACCAGGTTCAGCACAGCCCTAGCTGAGCTATGCTAGAATTGGATTCTTGTTGTTTCCTTGGTTGCCAGGAAGGGAGGGCCAAGTGTTGTCTTATAAGGACCTGCCTCATTTGAGGCCTCTTCACTGGTTTTCAAATAAGGGTTTCTTGCAGAAGGGCCACTTCTGCAAGACCCAGCAAATTTAAGGGGAATTGGGAGTTCAAGGATCTCCCATGCATCTTCCCAGTGTCTCCTGTTCAGGCTCGGAATCCCATTCCCTCCCTATTAGGGCCCTGCCCTTGGCATAGTAGACATGTTGGGACTAAGAATTCAACTTTTTCAGAAGGTCCATTACCCTTAAAAACTAAATCCTGAAACTGTTTCTTCATTTTTTTCTGCTTTTAGCTAGAAGAGATGAAAATTTCCTTCAGTGCTGCCAAGGAGGTCCTCTAGCTTTTACAAATTGGTGATTAATCAGCCCAAGCCTGTCATTATCCCCCCCGTGGTGCTCTGCACCAGCTTTGTAGTTCCATGTTCTTAATAGTAATTACCATTTGTCTCATACCTTACCAGCTAGTGCAATATCCTCCTCGGTATTTCATCCTGGATCACCACCAATGGTGAAGTAAAGTACAAAATGCTTTAAAAAAAAATGGAAATTCCCACCAACCTTGTAATCCCTAGAACTGGAATGAACCTTCAGAGTTGTCCCAACTTGCAGCAAGTGGCCCAGACTTTTTTAGTCTCATATCAGACTGTGAGGGCACAGGCTGAACCCTAGGAGGGGTATCACCTTGGAAGAGGTGCTACCCTGGGACCTTTTGCAATCCCCAAGGGCTATACTCAGTGACAGCAGAAGATATCCCCACTATCAAGAGGGGATTTGGGCAGAGTACTGGTATAGTCTTCACTATAGCTGAAAACAAATTAAGTAAACTAAAGAAAGCCAGAAATGACCATATTTTGTAAGATTTGGAGATGAAAAAGTGAAGTGAAAATGGTGATTATTCAATTCCTTGTTTATTGCAATGTAGAAGTCAAATATAATTCATATCCAATAGTGTATAGTGTTTCTGAGTATCATACAAAAACATATCCATTAACTTAAGGTTTGTTAAGAGTTAAATAATTTGGGTAATTGGTCTATTAAATGTTTATAAATATAATTATGCAGAAGACTGTGAGAGATTGTTATATAAGGAGTTGAGAGTTTTAGGCTTTTAGTGAATTGGTATTCCCCATTTGAAACATGGCATATAGGTTCCCACTCTCTGAACACATTTTCAGGAATAGATTGGGTTTGGATATCTGTATTCTCCAAGAAGAAAAATTCTATTAGTTATTAATATGGAATGCCAATTCATAAAATTAGAACTCATTAACAATAAATGAGAGTTCTGACTGTGGAAAAAAAAAGTAAAATAAGAATAGGTCACTTATAAAGCATGAAACATTTCAACAGAGAGAAATTTCAGCTTTTAGTTAATTTTGAAGCATCAGTGAAAGCCTACTGTGTAACAAATTTTGTGCTATATTCTAAGTATACAAGAATAAATTAAGAGCTTTCCATCCAGTGTGTGTGTGGGAACATAATAAGGTAAACAAATAATTGCAATGTAATTTGTGAGATAGAATAATAGCAGAACTATTACTAACTGTGGTATAAATAAGAAAATAATCAACTATGGTTGATCAGAGAGAAGGAAATCCCTATTGGGGGACTTGAGGTTTTTTGTTTTTTGGGTTTTTTTAAAGATTTTTATTTATTTGTTTAACACAGAGAGAGAGAGAGCACAAGTAGGCAGAGCAGCAGAGAGAGGGAGAGGGAGAAGCAGGCTCTCCACCGAGCAGGGAGCCTGATACGGGGCTCGATCCCAGGACCCTGGGACCAGGACCTGAGCCAAAGGCAGCCGCTTAATGACTGAGCCACCCAGGCGCCCCTGGGGGACTTGAGGTTTGAGATGAGTTTGTAATATATGTGTGTGGGGAGTTAGGAAGCTTGGGGGATATGAAAAAGAGAATTCCAATAAAAATGAAACCCATTTAAAGGGACCAGATGAGAAATAACAAAAGAAGAATATCTTGGAAATTAGGACAGTGAGAGATTGAATAGGCAAATAGTGTGGGCATGGAGTGAATTAGACTTAATTAGGAGTTCTTACTCCATACTCCCAAGTACCCTGTTACTACATCTATTAAAGCAATTACTACATTCTACTGTGACTTTCCTGCATTATATTAAGATTTTTTTTATTAACATATATTATTTGTTTCAGGGGTACAGGTATGTGATTCATCAGTCTTCCACAATTCACAGTGCTCACCATAGCACATACTCTCCCCAGTGTCCATCACCCAGCCACCCCATCCCTCCCACCCCCCCACCACTCCAGGAACCCTCAGTTTTCATAGATGGCTTTTATAATATCGAGGTATGTACCCTCTATCCCTACACTGTGAAGAGTTTTAATCAAGAAAGGAGGCTGGGGGCACCTAGGCGGCTCAGTAGGTTAAGCGTCTGCCTTTGGCTCAGGTCATGATCCCAGGCTCCTGGGATTGAGCCCCGCATTGGGCTCTCTGCTCAGCAGGAAGCCTGCTTCTCCCTCTCCCACTCCCCCTGCTTGTGTTCCCTCTCTCGCTGTATCTCTCTCTGTCAAATAAATAAATAAAATCTTAAAAAAAAAAAAAAAAGGATGCTGTACTTTGTCAAATGCTTTTTCTGCATCTACTGAGATGATCATATGGTTCTTGTTCTTTCTTTTACTAATGTATTGTATCACATTGATTGATTTGCAGATGTTGAACCAACCTTGCAGCCCAGGGATAAATCCCACTTGGTTATGTTGAATAATAATCCTTTTAATGTACTGTTGGATCCTATTGGCTAGTATTTTGGTGAGCATTTTTGTATCCATGTTCATCAGGGATATTGGTCTGTAGTTTTCCTTTTTGATGGGGTATTTGTCTGGTTTGGGGATCAAGGTAATGCTGGCCTCATAAAATGAGTTTGGAAATTTTCCTTCCATTTCTGTTTTTTGGAACAGTTTCAGAAGAATAGGTATTAATTCTTCTTTAAATGTTTGGTAGACCCTAAGATATTTTTGAGGCTAGAGGTTGTGTCTTGGTCTCCTCTGTATCCTCTAACACTGTTGCTGATACATAGTTGAGTGGATATTTTGAATTTCACATAGACAAAATGCAACATGAACAAATAATAGTAATCATAATAATAATAGCTGTTAAGAGTTTTGAAGCATTTGTACCATGCAATGGTAAATTTTATCTAATTTTCAAAACAACTCTGTAACTTAGATACTGTCGTTTTCCACAGTTCATCTTCACATGAGGAAATAGAGATCCAGAGATCCAGGCAGTAATATATCCAATGTCACAGAGCTAGTTAACAGTAGCCCCATTACTCAAACCAGAAAGCATGCTGGGCGTAGGGAAAGTTACGAGAGAGGGCATAGGGCCTAGAAGATGATTCAGAGAAAAGTGTATTTGAGGCTGAGGAGGAACTTTGTTTACAGTATTCCCTGGGTGGCTAGAACTGCTGCTGGGTAGCTAGCCTGCTCTCTGTCTTGTGGCTTCTGTAGCTCTTCGGGCTTCTGCCTGGAATGCAGACTTGTTAGAAGTCTGCCATTGTCACCCCACCCTGATCTCCCCAATCTCTTCCATTTCACCCACGTGAATCAGTTGATACTGTTCCCACCTCTCCTTACTCTCTCCTACTAGTAAAAAGACAAAGAAAGGGAGCTAGGGGAAAAGAATAATAGAAATAATAAAAGATAGAAGCATTTGACCTCACACTGCTGCAGTTTGGGGGGAGCTAAAGAACCTCCTTCCTCCACATGGACTTTCGCAGGTGCTCTTTCACCTCTCTTGCCATCTCTACTTTGGTGACCCTACCCATGAGAGCTTCTATAGTAGCTGTCTGTAAATTTCTTTTTTTTATTTTTTTGATGCTCATACTTTATTTAGGATTCATTTCACAAATACAATTTTAAAACTAGAATATATTAGTTCAGTTCAAAAACAAAAACATTAATTTCATTGATCCCCTATTTTGTGTGAACATCTTGCTAGATGCTGTGTGGAAAAAATGAATAAGAAACGATCTTTGCATTAAAGGTGCTTGTATTCCATTAGGGGGACAAACACAATATGATTTTAATATAATCTGGTGAATAGAATATTAATTAAAATGTAAAAGTAAAACAGGTGAAGAACACCTAAGCCAATCTGTGTAATTTAGTTAGGAAAAGGCATTCAGGAAGAGGTGCCCCCTAATTTGAGTGCTCAAGTTTAAAAAGTCAAGTAAAGAAAGGTAGGTAGAACAGTTGAAGCAGAGGCAAAAATACAGTGTCATACAACAAGGAAATTTGCCAAGTATATTGGTAATTCTGCAGGTGGGAGACAGTTTTAGTCTAATAAAAGCCCAGTAAATAAAACTGCAAAACCCTGCATCTGTATGACATGCAGAACTCAGCCAATTGTAATTAAATCTTTTTTTAATATTATTTTATTATGTTATGTTAATCACCATACATTACATCATTAGTTTTTGATGTAGTGTTCCGTAATTCATTGTTTGCGTATAACACCCAGTGCTCCATTCACTACATGCCCTCTTTAATACCCATCACCAGGCTAACCCCTCCCCTACCCCCTCCCCTCTAGAACCCTCAGTTTGTTTCTCAGAGTCCATAGTCTTTCATGGTTTGTCTCCCCCTCTGATTCCCCTCCCCCATCATTTTTCCCTTCTTATTATCTTCTTTTTTTTTTTAACATATAATATATTATTTGTTTCAGAGGTAAAGGTCTGTGATTCAACAGTCTTCCACAATTCACAGCACTCACCATAGCACATACCCTCCCCCATGTCTATCATCCAGCCACCCCATCCCTCCCACCCCCCACCACTAATCTCTAAGTGTTTGCTGGACTTTTTTACTGCACTTCTTTGACATGGTTTCCTCACTTACTTAGTTTAGAACACCATATCTATTTCTGTTGACATGTTGCCCCATTTCAGAAGATTTTATTTATACACAGAACCCACAATCCTGTGAATCCATCACTCCTATCTCTAGTCCTACCCATTATCTATAAGGAAATGAACGTGCACCATTTCATAGTCTAGAATATTGTTTCAATTTCTGTTCTTTAAGCACCTTCCCCTAAGGAGAGGAAGTTTGAGGGTGAGAATGGGTTATAGCAAAGTTGGAAGGATGCTCTGCTTGATCATTAGTCTCTACCAGATAAAAGCCAGAATTCAAGGGAAATGAATGATTCATGTTAATGATGATTCCTTTAGCTCACCAGCTTCCTTCCTTCTTGACCTTCCCTCGGGAACCTATGTAGTGCCTACAAATCCCCCCTTGATGTCAGCCCAATGAGAGCAGGGATAAAAGAGCCTTTATCTGGCAAGCAGAAAACTTCTCCCACATTTCCCTGGCAATAATCCAGCACAAATCCAAGCCTCAAAGTTGTCCAGACCATACTAAATGGTCTTTGGGGAATAACATCGGAAGGTTTGGGATTTCATTCCATTTTCTCTTTTGCATTGCAGAACTAAAGCTAAAGGCTGACTTCTGCAATATGGCGAACAGTCAGGTGATACTTTTGGTAACCTTTACTTAATGCCCCAGAATACTCAGGATAGGAAGAGAAGACCAGAGTGCTTAACAATAAAACTCAAGGTCACCTCATGTTTCATCCTTCAAGTCTCAGCTTAAATGTGAATTATTTAAGGAAACATTCCCTGACTTATCAGTCTATGAAGACTCTCACAGTACCCTGTGCTTTGCCTCATAGTAGTTACCATAATTGTAATTGTTATTTCTACAATTATGTTAATGCTTTCCCCACTAATTCCTGAACTAATAAAGCTGACCTGACATCTTATTTAATACTGCAGACTGCACTCTTATGCCCATATTCCCAATGCCCCTTTACCATGTCTATTTTCTTTTTTCTCTTAGCTCTTATCACCTAATATCATCCTATATAATTTATTTATTAATCATGTTTATTACTTATTGTTTGTCTTCCACAATTAGAATGAATACTCTACAAAGTCAGTCACCTTTTGTATTTTGTTCATTGCTATATCCTAAGTTCCTAGAAGACTGTATATATAGAATGTTCTTGATAAATATTTATTGAGTGGATAAATGGGGAGGGGGAAAGATTTGTCTGGTATACTTCACAACCTTAATATGTGGTTGATTGTCTTCCCAGGATTTCATACTCAATGCCTACTAATTTGAACATTAATGAAGACAGGAGATGAGCGTGAATGAATAAATAAAAGATGCAAATAACTTGAAATGTTATTTTAACTAGCTTTAACTAAATTCTTCAAACCAGTATCCTACCATAAAACAGTTTTACTGAGTTTATTCTATAAACTGAAAACAGCCCCATCATACAAGATATCAAAATTATGCAGGCCCTATGTAATCCATGTAATTCTCTTCCGGTTTGTGTGAATATGTATGTTTCTGTATATGTGTGTGTACATCAGGCAGTGATATTTTTCTTGTGCCACAGACAGGATGGAGAACTAAGGAAAACAAAAACATAGACGATTTATTGTATAAGAATAATTTTCTTTGGCTTATTTCCAACCTTATTTTTATTTCATCCCTTTATTTAGATGAGGATTTCTGAAAATACATGTTATGTAATATTCCAGTGTGTGTGTGTGTGTGTGTGTGTGTGTGTGTAGTAGGTAGAAATGTAAAATGGTACAGCCATTATGGAAAATAGGATGGTGGCTCCTCAAAAAAATTAAAAATTGAACTACTATATGATCCAGCAATACCACTCATGGGTATATATCACATAAAGTTTATTCCATATCATAGGTGTTTAGATATGACTATATGTTTGGGAAGTCAGCATATATTTATATAGACATGTAATTCCACACAGAAAAATTAAGTAATTTCCATACTAAAATATCTAATAATTTGAGTTTTTCTCAGTTTAGAAATAATAATTTCCCATGAGAAAACTCCCAAAATATGTTTTCCTTAACAATATATTTTTGGAAGATCTTATCCAATATGTAATAATATTCACTTTAGTTGAACCCTTCTATTTCTCTTTTGCTTTTATTTAATTTCATAGCCAAAAAGTATATTTTAAAAAGCTTTATTGAGAAATAATTGGCAAATATATGTATTTAAAGTGTACAACATGATGAATATATATAAATATATATATATGTACTTAGTAGAATGATTACCAAATTAAGATAATTAACACATCTATCACCTTACATATGTAACATAGTTAACTCTTTTATGTGTGTGTATGGTAAGAATGCTTAAGATATATTCTCAGCAACTCTCAAGACATATTATTAACTATAGTTATCATGCCATATACCAGATCCTTAGAATTTATTCTTATTATAAATGAAAATTTGTACCCTTTGACCTACATCATCCCATTCTCCTTCCTCTCAGCCCCTGACAACCACCATTTTATTCTGTTTTTTATGGAATTGGCATTTTTTTTTTAGATTTCACATACAAGTTATACCATACAGCATTTGTCCTTCGTTTTCTGATCTATTTCACTTAGCACAATGCCCTACAAATGGCAGAGTTTCCTTCAGTTTTATAGCTCAGTAATATTCCTGTGTGTGTGTGTGTGTGTGTGTGTAGTTGGTAGAAATGTAAAATGGTACAGCCATTATGGAAAACAGGGTGGTGGCTCCTCAAAAAAATTAAAAATTGAACTACTATATGATCCAGCAATCCCACTCATGGGTATATATCTGAAGGAATTCAAATTAGTGGATTTCAATGGATACTTTTTTTAAGAAATAAGAATCATTTATTAGAATTAATATTTTGGCAGATAGTTTTAGAATAAAGCTGTAGTCCTGGATATTATATGGACCTCTAACATCCTCTTAGGCTACCAGAACACTGCCCATTGCATAATATTACCAAGTGGTTATGAATCCAATAGGCAGTTTCTGAGCTATAACTGAGATCAACAATGGATTGCAATCATAAAATCTTAAGATTACATATTACTAATAAAGAGAATTCAGAATGCATACTGTGTCTTCATCAGTCATGTGCATTTCCATAGCAAGTCTTTGTGTTTGTGTTTCTAGATTACAACTGAGAAAGGATCCATGAGCCATAGAAAATCAAATGGGTGGCTGACCAGGATCCTTGTTAAGTGATTATGTAACTAGCACTTAGAAGTAAGTGAAGAAGCAATACAATCAGGCTGATAATTTTAGTAAAAATAATACTTTAACTTAAATATTCAGATAATTGTAAGATAACAGCTTAAGGCCAGAGTATTAGGATAGCTATATCCATTTTTTTTTTAAGATTTTATTTATTTTTTGGGGGGTGAGGGTAAAGGGAGAGGGAGAGAGACTTTCAAGCAGACTCCATGCTGAGCATGGAGCCCAATGTGGGGTTCAATCTCACAACCCTGGGATCATGACCTGGGCCAAAATCAAGAGTTGGATGCTTAACCACTGAGCCACCCAGGCACCCCTAGTTATATCCATCTAATCAGGTCCTTCCACCTTTAAATCTTTTTTATTTGGTATATAAATTTTTTTACGTGGTTATTTCACTTAGCATAATATCCTTTAGGTCTACCTATGGTGTCACAGATGTCAGAATTTTCTTCTTCCTCATGGTTGAATAATATTCCATTGTGTATATGCCACATCTTCTTTATCCATTCATTTAGAGGTAGATTATGTTGACTACTGTGACTAATGCTGCGGTGAACAGGGAGTATGTATATCTTCTTGAAATCATGGCTTCATTTCCTTTGTACATATACCCAGAAGTGAGATTCCTTGATAATATGATAGTTCTATTTTTAATTTTTTGAGGAACCTCCATTCTGTTTTCCATAGTGGTTGTACCAATTTATAATCCCATCTAGAGTGTACAAGGGTTCCATTTTCTTCATATCCTTGTCAACAATTGTTGTTTCTTGTCTTTTTGACAAGGTGTGAAGTGATATCTCATGGTTTTAATTTTCATTTCCCTCATGATTACTAATGTTGAACATCTCTTCATATACCTGTTGGCTTTGTGTATGTCTTTTTTAGGAAAACGTCTATTCAGTTCCTCTGCTCATTTTTAAATAAGATTGTTTGGGTTTTTTCTTTCTTTGTTTTTGTTTGTTTTGTTTTGTATTGAGTTGCATAAGTTTCTTATATAGTTTGGATATTAGCCCTATATCAGATATATGATTTGCAAATATTTGGTCCCATTCCATTGGTTGCCTTTTCATTTTATTGTTTATTTCTTTTACTGTGCAGAAGCTTTGCTATAATCCACTTGTTTATGTTTGTTTTTGATGTAATCCCACATGTCTATTTCTCCCTTTAAATTTGTTGGTATTTGATTAATATATTTAGTTGTGGGTGTATATATATATATATATATATATATATATATATATATATATACACACACACACATATATACATACATACATATATTTACAATTATTATATCTGATGAATTGACCTCTTTATAGTTTTATAATGACCTTCTTTGTCTCTTGACACAGTTTTGGTTTAAAGTCTATTTTGCCTGATATAAGTATAGTTACCCTTGCTGTGTTTTTTAATTTCCACTTGCAGAGAATAGCTTTTTCCATTCCTTCATTTTGGGCCTATGAGTGTTCTTAAAGCTGGAGTAAGTTTCTTTTAGGCAGCACGTAGTTGGAGCTTGTTTTTACATCCATCAGCCAATTTGTCTTTTGGTTAGAGAATTTAACCCATTTACACTTAGAGTAATTATTGATTGCTATGAATTTACTAATGTCATCTTATAGTTTTCTAGCTGTTTTGTGATTTCCTTTTCTTCCTCCCTTACTGCCTTCCTTTATGAATTGATGACTTTCCATAGTGGTATGCTTTGATTCCCTTCTCTTTGTCCTTTCATGAATATAGTGTAGGTTTTTACCTTGTGGTTACCATGAGGTTTATGTGAAACATAGATATAGCAGTCTATTTTATGTTGATAAAAACTTCAACTGCACACAAAATCTCACTTTTTTATTCACCTTTTTTCATGCTTTTGATGTCAAAATTTACCTCTTTTTATGTTCTGTACTTACCTACAAATTATTGTAGGTATGGTTATTTTTTTTTAAAGATTCTTTTTTTTATTTATTTGAGAGAGAGAGTGAGAGAGAGAAAGAGCACAAGAGGGGGGAGTGGGAGAGGGAGAAGCAGACTCCCTGCTGAGCAGGGAGCCCGATGCGGGACTCAATCCCAGGACTCCAGGATCATGACCTGAGCCGAAGGCAGTCGCTTAACCAACTGAGCCACCCAGGCATCCGGTATGGTTATTTTAAATACTCTTGTCCTTTAACCTTCTTTTTAGAGTTATGTGGTTGACACACCACCATATTACAGTATTAGATTATTCTGAATTTGACTATACTTGCCTTTACCAGAGTGTTGTATGTTTTCATGATAGTAGTTAAAAACCTTTCATTTCAGCTTGAAGAACTGTTAGCATTTCTTATAAGGCAGACCTTTTGTTTCTCTGGGAGTCTATTTCTCCTTCATTTTGAAGGATACATTTGTTGGATAGAGGATTCTTGGTTGGCATTTTTTATCTTTCATCTAACTTTCCCCTGGCCTGTGAAGTTTCTGCTGACAAATCTGCTGATAACCTCCTGGGGGTTCTCTTGTAAATACAAGCTTTTTTTCTTGGTTTTTCAGATTCTCTCTCTGTCTTTAATTTTTGACAGTTTTATTATAATGTATTTTGGAGAGGATCTTTTTGAGTTTGTTTAGTGATCTATGAACTTCAAGAACTTGGATACCCAAATCGCTCTCCAGATTTAGGAATTTATCAGCCATTATTTTTTTTAATAATTTTTCTGCCCTTGTCTCTCTCTTGTCTCCTTCTGGAACTCCAATAATTTGCAAATGGTTCCTTTGTTGTTGTTGTTATCACATAGATCACATAGGCTTTCTTCATTCTTTTTTTTTACTCTTTTTCTTTGTTCTCCTCTGACTGGATAATTTCAAAATTCCAGTCCTCTAAGAATTTTTTTCTTCTGCTTGATCCATTCTACTGTTGATACTCTCTATTGCATTTTCTATTTCATTCATTGTATTCTTCATATACAGAATCTCTGCTTGATTATTTTTTTTGAATTTCTATTTCTTTATTACACTTCTCATTCTGCTTGTTTATTGTTTTCCTGACTTTTGTTGAATTGTTTTTCTGTATTTTCTGTTTTTATTATTTTAGCTTTACTGAGGTATATTTGATATATAAAATTGTAAGATATTTAAAATGTAATTGTGGTGATTTTATATACATTGTGAAAAGATTCTCCCTATCTGGTTATCACATCCATCATCTCACACATTTATCTCTTTTTTCATGATGTTTCTGTCTTTTCTTGTAGCTCATTGAGTTTCTCCGTAATGTTATTTTGAATTCTGTAACAAGTAAATCATAGATCGCTGTGTCTTTGGGACTGGTTACTGAAAAATTATTGTGATCCTTTGGTGGTGTTATGTTTCCTTGATTTTTCATATTCTTTGAAGTTTTGTGTTGCTGTCTTTGGATTTGAAGTAGCAGTCACCTGCACCAGTCTTCACTAACTCTTCTCTCCAGTGCATCCAAACTTGTATTTTTTTGTTTCAGTAGTGTGCTGGCACTTCTCTGGTGGAAACCTGGATTTCCACAGAGGCTCTCTCATCCATGAATAATAACCTAAGACAGTCTTTTCTAGTGGCTTCTGTACCACAGCACAGAGGAGCTGGATTCAGTTCAGGGACTACTGCAGAGACCACAGCTGGGACCAAGATCTGTATGTGTGTTATCCAATACAGGTGACAATATGCCACCAGGTCCCTTGGTATATGCTGCTGGATCCCACAGCTCCCAAAAAGGCACTTTTATCTATGGATGGATGCCAAATTGTTACTGTTGAGAGAAGGGATACAAAGAAGGGACATCTTATTCAGTCATGATCCTATTTTATTTAAATAATATTTACTTAACAATATTGCATTTTGTTACTAATAGTCAAATGCAAATTGGCTATGAAGAACTATATGCTATGCAGTTCCTTTATGCCATGCCTAGTAATAATTTTGAATATTTTACATAATTTTCTAGTTGGTTAGGAAATATCTGTAGTCTTCCATGTTAAAATGCAACTGTATTTTTTAAGGATTCGATGATTATAACTTAGAAGGATTTTTGAGGAAAAAAAATCTAGGTTATGAGTCTTCATTCTCTCCTGTTTGAAAGTTTCATGTCTTCTGAACTATCTGCTTCTCAGGAGAAATTTATTTTTCCAGTACAGAATTTTCAAAGTTATGTTCTACAATATTGTTTTATCATGAATAAATCAAAGCTTATAAACGGATAAAAGAAACATAGGTTCTCTCAACCACCCTCTTCCTCTCTCTCTCTCTAAAATGGTCTTTCTCTTTCCAGTCAAGATTTATCCACATGAAGAAAATATGACCAAAATCCCCAGTCATCCTGCTATGATAACTATACATCTGCTTTAACCCCAGCTTAAATGAAGCAAATATTCCAATGACTTTAATATGCTTGGCAACAGTGGTAAGAATATATTAAATATCATATACTTATAGGAACTAAATTTAGCTCTGCCTATGTATTTAAAAAGATAAATTCAACTAAATTTACTGAACTTCTCTTACAAATGGCCATTTTGGATAAATGAGAATAGGGAAGAATAGAAATAAATATTTTTCTCAGTCACTGGGTCTATGCTAGCAGAAAATGTAATGCAAGCAAATCGGGTCAAAACAGTAAACATTATATTTCAAAATATCCTTCTGTTCTAATTATTTAGATATTTCTAGTAATAACACGTTAAGGTTGAAGTATTCCTATAGCTCCCTTGACTCTTTCTTTATAGACACAAAGAAAATCTATCAAAATCCTGAAACAGTACAATCAAAATTATAATATTGAGCAGGAAATCAGAGATTATTTATTCAAAATAGAGTTGAAATAGGTTTTGCACATATCAACAAAAATGAATACAATTCTTTTCCATTTAATGCGTAAAACTCAATCAAATTCATCTGATACTAAATGTGTTAATTTTATGTGGTATTTTTTAGACCTTAGCCAGTTACATTTAGCGTTTCAGAGCTCTGCGACAGATAATTTTTTGACTCATTGCATCCTCTAGCTTTATTGCTAAATATTTTGCTGTTATGTCTGATTACTTATTTTTTAAAAATATTTTATTGGCAAAATTTATTTCTAAATCTCCAATTTATAAATATCTTATCCATGTTGGCTAACATTTACCAATATAAAGCTCACTTTCCCTATCAATTGGAGCCATTTGTAAAGAATAAACCAAAAAAAAAAAAATACTATTTTCAGATTCACTTTGCTATCTACACTCTTGCTTACACCACTACTACCTGGAAATATGGGCTGTTCTGTATATGCTCTAAGTACAGAACATTCCGGGGCAAACATACTGTTTGGACGCTCCATTATATATTTTTGTCTTCAGTTATTTCATTTTGAATTGATGTTTTATTTCAGGGACATAGAAATGTTTCTACAGTGAAACATCTCTATCTAACTATCGCCTACAATTACTGTGCATTTACTGCAGCACCATCACATGAGAGGCAATAACTCAATCTGCCAAAACAGACCTAAGTCTCTATAGTCACTGGGAAATTAATTACTACATAAAGAAATAAAACTAGTCACATTCCCAGATTATTCCAAAGTGGTCCTTTTATAAGATTGCCTTCTAGGGGATCATTTTGATTGAGGACACCATTTCTACCTGAAATTTCTGCCTCCTGAAAACCAAAAGACATCAGGATAAAACTAATTTCATTCTATTTAGGCCACTCCTATTATCTCTACACCTTGCACCATTTTATTTTCAGCCTAAATCCTGGGAGGTCCTTTTCTTAATTTTCCTACCTTTCTCTCACCAGGAGTCAGACACTACCCAGTTGGCCAGAGCAAAAACGATTGATAAGGAATTACTGCCATCTTGTGGCCACTACAGTTGAAGGCAAATCACCCTACTGCACTGAGCAAAGAAAAAAAACTTTTAAAAAAAGACTCGGTTGTTATACGCTGTCTTTTATCCATTTACCTCCAGTATACATCATTAAAGAGGCACTATAATGCACATTCTTTTTTTTTTCCTGAAGATTTTATTTATTTATTTGACAGAGAGAGACACAGCGAGAGAAGGAACAGAAGCAGGGGGAGTTGGAGAGGGAGAAGCAGGCTTCCCTCCAAGCAGGGAACCCGCTGCGGGGCTGGATCCCAGAGCCCTGGGATCACGACCTGAGCCGAAGGCAGACGCTTAACGACTGAGCCACCCAGGCGCCCCTATAATGCATATTCTTAATGAAAATATGTGCACTGGTATTATAACATTCAAAAAGATGGTATCTTTTCCACACTTGGTCAAAATGTAAATGTAAAGTGATCTAAAATAAAAACTTGAGTCTGCACAGGGTAGAAAATTATGTAGTCAACTAAACAGAGGCATTAATATTACCTACTGCCTACTTCGGTAATTTATCTTCATTCTTTTTAATGTTAAGAATTTGTAAAAGGTCATAATTCAGGAGGTTCAAATATTTCCAACTCTGAGGTGACATGTTTGCCACACATCTCAATAGCCCGTGTCAGCACCGGAAATTGGGCAAAACCTACTAATAACCAGAAACAGATTTGAAACAAATGCTTCTCTCAGATCTGTATGGCACATGTTGTCTTCAATATTCTGTCTCTTGACATGTGACAAATTTGCAAACTCTGTGTTTTTAAAATTCACATGATACAGTCACTAAAACACTGGCAGTTAGATAGAATGAGCACATCTAAGAACACTTTGTTCTGAAAGTAGAAAGCAAAAACTCTACCCTGTCTCTCTATCGAGCTCTATGAAATGCCATATAAAGTTTGATGTTGAGCGGAAATCTCAAGGTGTATTTATCTGCGTGTATTTGATTGAGGGAAACATCTTACTAAAAACTTGTTTTTCAAACAACTAGAGGTTCAAAAGGAACATTTTCTCGCCATAAGATTTGTATTGAGTCTAAAGTGTAAAGCTTTAAATACTTAGTAGAAAACACTCCACCTGGTGGTAGAAGAAAACGGGTAGCCACTTTCTCCAAAAGACCCTCAGAAAAAAAGATGGAATCAATCAACAGAATACACGTCTACTGAGAAACCGTATAAGATACCCCACTGCAGTTGGTGAGCATCTTAAAAGCAAAATCCAGACAGAATCTGTCTCTCTATAAATCTTTCCACCCCTTTCCATTACTAGTTAGGTATTGTTGGCTCTAAGCCATCTGATTTTACTATGATTTATTAACTGCTATGCATTATATATGAGATTCAGGTTTGCTGAAGAGTTACCCTTATGGTCATTGTTGCATACAAATCAGCTACTGTTAGAGAGGTTTATTGCATCATTTTATGCTGCTAGCACTTTTGTTAGGCAGTAGTAGAATATGTAACCGGGAAATTTCCTGTTATATTTTTCCAAATTGTTAGGAGCACACGCAGTGCATGTTAAGAACAATAGGCCTTTGTTCCAGTCTGTTTATAAACAGAAGAAAAAAGATCCAGAACAACGGATGAGAAGAAATAAAAACCTGTTGTCTACATCAGAGGGATTGGTATTCTCCAAATCGTTGCTACAGCATTGAGTCATTTTCTCTGGTAAGACCAACTGAAATGTGAGAAAGAGCAATAATGTGAGCAAAACCAATTTACTCTTGGTAGGAAATTGGAAAAACGGTAGCAGAGATCTAAGCAGATCTGTCTCTGAAATAAGCCCCCACAAAACAGTGCTTCCACACTCTTTTTACATCTAGACATTTGATTAACTAAGTAATTCAACTCAAATTTCCAGTCCAGCCCTCAGCACAATGACTTGAAAGCTTGCCTTTAGCACCTTTCTCACCCGTTTCCTCCCAGCTAGCATAAACAATCAAGACGAAAGCAGTACATTACCTAAATGGCTGTGGTTTACCTATAACAATAACGAAAAAAATAAGAACGGCTATTGTCTTACATACTCAACAGAAAGGGAGAAGATGTGAGTGATCATATTTTTTAAAAGTGGGAAGGAGAGAGGGATGCATTCCTTCCTCTCGGCAAATCTCGTCATGTTCCTTTAACCGCAAGCATCGTGGTCCACTTCAGTGTGACATATGTTATGAAGTGTTTCTGAAGAAAAGTGTCATGGTTCAGGAACAGCAGTATGTCCAAGAAGAATAAGGCAAATATTCTGCAGTCTTAGCTTTTGGTATGACTGCTCAAGGTATACTAGAATCATATCTACTGAGACATATGTAAAAGGGCTTTAGAACCTCCCGTATGCGGATTATTAAAGGTGTATATGCCTTTAAATTTTTGTCGAAGCCATCTGCGAATGCACTTCCTAGTTTTTTTTAATAGCTTGATTTTCTCACAATTAATTGAGTAATAGTAATTATAAGACAGTTTCAACTGGATTCACGTGTAAGAAAATCTGGATGAAAAAGTTTAGTTCAACAAAAAAAGTTTCGCTTTCTTGCATGCCCCCACTATGTGTCTACTGATAACTTTTAGGTATAACGGAGATAAATGGATAGTTAGTTGACATTAGAGATTCTTAATCTCTTCAAGTCTTTGATTTTTAATGTATATTGAGTATTATCCCACAAAAACTGCCAAAGGAAGATGAGGCATTGAGGAGGACAGGTAGAAGGATCCAAGACAACCAGCTGTTCCCAGGCACGGGGAACTTTGCCAAGGACCTATAGGTTACCATACAGATCCATAGTCAATGAATTCATGGATGCCTTGAAACTCTCAAGACTATTCCAGTTCCTAGGATCAATGGTTTGAGAAAATACCTTAAATACAGGGTCACAATTTTGTATCATAATCCCACCCCCAACCTTCTTTGAATGTTCCTCCTCAAAAGGTATATGATTCAGAAAGGTGGAAAATTCAACTCCTATAGAGAAACTATTAATTAGTATACAATATAATTATTAAATGCTTTGTTTCCCTTCAGGGAGGGAAAAACACTGAAAGCACAAAATTCTGTTTTTAAAAGATCTTCAAAGTGGATAGTTGAACAAATTTCAAAATCCAGCCCCAAACCATTCTCCCATGCACTTGGCATATATTTCTTATTCTTTTTTACGATCAGTGTACATGCTGCCTATTTTCCAGGTGCCTAGCATGAATTATAATGAACTACACAACCAGAGAGTGCAGATAATGGGTATGCAATGTTTATTCCTGTTTCTCTTTCTTCCAATGACACTGTTTAAACTGATAAACATCATTTGGCCTTGGCAATCTAGACCCTCAGGTCTGCAGACAAACCCTAATTAAGCTAAGTGGTACCTTTTCCAAGGACATCTGCTACCAGAAGTTTCAAATATCCATAACAAAGCATGATTTCTCAGCCTCCAGAAACATTATGATTAATATAGAAGTATTTTTTTTTCCAAAGGGGTAGAGTTACAGATTGAGACGCTGCTTCCATTTCCTTAGAACTGCAAAACCTTGACTTACTCCACTTATTTCTTTTCTTTTTATTTCTTCAGGTATTGAGACTGTCTCTCCAGTTTGACAAGTTTAATAGTTAAGACAATGTAAACAATCAAACAGCAAAGCATCACAATGAAGCAGAAGCTGGAAGAAAATCTAAGATGGTGTTTGGTTGTTGTACCTCTCAGTCTTCGCAGATTTATGAAAACAGTTTCTTTCAGATGGTGTCTCCACAAGGCAAAGTAAAATAAGCACTTTTCCAGTTGATGTGTTCTAATATGAATGAAGTGGTATAAAATGATGCACAAGTAAAGAAACGACATGCAAGTGACAGTTTTTACTACATCACTCTAAACTATAAATAGTTTTTGTCTGTTAGCGCCAAACTTGTGAATTTGTGTGACAGGTTGGACCAAGATAATTAATTAATATAAACATTTCTTAATGTCTCTAGACGTACAAAAAGTTTGGTTTTGATTTATTTTATTTTTTATATTTTTGGTGATAAGAAAAAATGTAATTAAATGGTTGTTTAGCCTAATTCTATTAAATATACCAAAATGCAAATTCCACATTTTCTGGTAATCAGAGATTTAGGGGGCACAAACTGGTTTTTAAATACACATATAGGTAGAAGTCAATTTGGGGTTGTGTTAAAGTTAAAGGGCGCCTCTCTAAGCAACACTGAACTCACGCAAAAGCTGAATTTTTATTTGGTTCAACCAAGGTTCAGCGGTGCGTTTCAGTGATGATAGTTCTTGAATGTTACACAGGAGAACAGGTATTCCAAATTGGGAGGTAGGAGAGGACTCCACAAGTCTTAGAAGATTTATGACAGAATTTGATCTTTGTTTTCTAAAACTAATTGGATTTAGGTTACACAGATCTCATCCCTTGAGCTACCAGTAAGAATATGGAGCTGCATCCCGCACGCCATATAGCATAATTCGATTTAATGCATTTCATATATGTCATGCTACATTACAATGCAGCTTACACGTATTCAAAACAATTGCCATGCATACTCTTTAAGCTACAGCTTTTGTCACATTGTGCATTATTTACAATCACTTGTAAATCCAGCAAAATATACAGGCAGAAAAATGAGAGCAGGAGGTAGAGCTTGTTTTAATGTGATTATATTGGCATCTGATATGATGGTGCTTTGGACCATATTGACACGAGTGAGGATTCTATGTAGCAACTGTTCAATACCATCCGTTGGACTTCTCTGATAGACCACTTAACTATCTCAGCTTTTCCAGTGATCATCTCATTTATCTAGGATTATTGCACTGAATTTACTGTTTGGTTTTCTTCCAGAACTGAAATGTCAAGTCCAGTGTCATGTATGCTTTGTGCTATGAGAGCTTCACAGATCCCCCAAAAGCTGCTAGCAGTTGATCTTTGGATAGAGCTAGAAATAAATAAATCCTCTTTAGCAGATCAATATTCATCCCATTTAATGCTTGATGTGAAACTTGTGGATTTGTGGTGGTAATGCTGATGTACAGCTAATCGTTGAAAATGGGCATTAGGGCTTTTATAGCATGGCAACATATTGTCAGGCAGGAAGGGAAAGAAGTGGTGAGCACAGCCTGGAAAAAACATGGTAAGTGTGTATAAATTGGCTGCACACTTGGAATTCACTTGCAGTGCTTTACTATGCAATACTACAAACGAATAATATGGACAACAAATGGATCTGCTATGTAAAAAAAAAAAAAAAAAAAAAAGAATCCTGTAACCTTCCCTTGGTTTGCCACTCTTCATGGTACCATCTGTACAAATGAAGTACCTACACTTGTTTTGAGTCCCTGGTGCTAAAGAAATTGATACTGAAATATTTTCCCAATGGCGATTGATGTAATTGCCATTAATGATAGCATGGAAAACAGTTTAGCATAAAAGCCAGACACTTTTGGGAGCGGTGGGGGTTTTATACCAGAAATTCATACTAAAAATGGAGACACTCAAAGAAAGGAGTGTAGTGTCCCGAACAATTAAATCCAACTGAGAAAAAAAAAGACATCCTGCCAGTGAGCAAGATCTGAAACATGGCTCATGTCAATAGTTAAGGTATTTTCTCTAGTCAATGGTGTGAAAGTCCTATATCAGACTTTCCTTTGACTGCAAGGGTTAAATTGATCACTTTTGATTTAACAGTTTTCTTTTTTGCTGTAAATATATGATAATTCATACTGTCATGGTGTTCGGAAAAGCAAGTTGGTGCCGGGCATTCTTTGCATGCAATAGCTTTCAGCCTGACCACATAATCTGTAATATAGACATTTGTGGTTGCCAATGGTATATATATTTTCAACTGTATTTCTCCATTATTAATTTAATATAATGCAAGCAAAATGTGCACATGATCTCTGTGTGAAAACCTCGGCTTGTCAATGTTCTTACAGACTCAGGCTGCCCCCGTTGAATTTTAGCAAGCATCTAAACTTATTTGCACAAAGGGATGCCTTTGTGAATAAAGCATGAGAAATATGCACTTACTGTAAGTATTGAAACTAGAGAACTAGTATTGATTTGTTTTCCCAGGAGAAATGATATTCTTTCTCAAGTAGTAGGTTTTCATTTAGGTTTACTGAGAAATGAAACATTGTAATCTTTACATGGTGGGAGAGGTCAGTAAGTTTAAAACATGCAGAGTAACATCTGCTGGCTTCAGATATTCACTGGACTATTTAGAAGTGTCAGTTTCCCTCGTGCAAGTCCCAAATTTGATATTCCCTCCCCACCACCCCACCCGACCCCCCCCCCCCATAAGGATCTCGGGCACTCATAGTTCCTTTGGTTGGCAAAGGAAGACAGGCTGAGGGCAGGTCATGGTCACAGGATCGTGTTTATCTGGTGAAGAGTAAATCAGTAAACAGGGGAGGAAAGGTATGTTTATGCTTGAGGCCATGAAGGTTGGGAAATAGTAATGTGCAAGGCCAAAGATGACAATTGGGAAAGTGTGTGGGTGTGTCTTTGATAGTGTCTTTGATAGTTATGCCTGTGAATTCGTGCGCATACATGCAGAAATATGTTCAGTTAACCTGGATATGCAAAGAGGCATGCTAATATATGAATATGTCAACACCCGGAGACACGCTCCATCTATATACTATGTTATGTGTGCATGCAAGCGTTGTGTATGTGTGTATAGTACATATGCATGCACTGGGATATCTTAATCCTATCCTAGAGCTTGAAAGGGCTTATGTCTTTGAAAATAACTCTCCTGAAAATGAGAATTTTAGAGCTTATTTGAACTCATGGATAACAGAGTAACGAAAGATTTGTCACAGAAACTAGGGTGTCTTTTCTCTCTCTCAATTTTGAGGTTGTTATCAGGGAAGATAAATAGGCCTTTGCTCTGCATGGCAAACCTTTCACTGGAAGAATGTTGGACTAGTAGATTACTACTATGACGATTCTTTCCTTGATTTAAAGTGACATATGAGTCAGGGATTTTCTGTTTCTTTTTTCTATCCAGAAAACAAATCTTTTTTCCAGGTTCTGAATGCTTAATTTTAAGAAGTTATTGTTAAGAACTTCGCAGCTGGCATATTATTTGACAAACGGGGCCACTAGAAAGCCAAGACTATGGACTCTGAGAAACAAACTGAGGTTCTAGAGGGGAGGAGGGTGGGGGATGGGTTAGCCTGGTGATGGGTATTAAAGAGGGCACGTTCTGCATGGAGCACTGGGTGTTATGTGCAAACAATGAATCATGGAGCACTACATCAACAACTAATGATGTCCTGTATGGTGACTAACATAACATAATAAAATTAAATTAAATTAAAAAAAAAGAAATGGTATTTTTTTTTCCACTTCCCATAATGGCTATATTCACTTGTTTGAATTCAGGAGAGTACTACCTATGCAGCTTCTTAAGAATAAGGAGAAAATGCACCTCCATGTACAAAGTGGGACAACTCACTTCATACTTCTTCCCTCAGCTACCATCCTTCTTATCTAGAGAGAAAAAACTTTGAAAAATAAAAGTCTGATTTTATGAGATTTACCATTTTGTGTTTATGTGTTTTGCTACTAGGAAACCAAGAGACAGGCTGTGCATTTTCACCTCTTAAACTTGTCCTTACGTTTATCATTTCCCTATTCATTCATTTCTTCAACAAAGAATGATCAAGCACATTTTGTGTATTAAGCCAAAACGTAGCCCTTCATCTCCAGGATGTTACACTCTTATTTTCTTTTTTCCTTAGTCCCTGAAACATTGATGTATATTCATATATATTTTCTAGATGTCCATACTGGTAGTCAACCATACCGAGTTATTTTATGGAGCAAGGTCAAATATAAATAACATACAGATAATTGGGTTGGTGTCTGGGTGGACCACAACTGATAGGTATTCTAAAACCATGTTTATAGATATATAGCTAGCCTGTGGATAGTGTGAAGAATCCTATGTGCGTATGTGTTCCTGGTTATACTCATAAACTACAGAGCTATGCTATTCTCATAGAACAGAGTCTATCAGTTGAGCAACAGATTACATTCTTCTTTGGGAAACAAAACCACCCAGGCCAAACTATTCAGCAAAAGAATTCCTGCACGACAGGCTCAGCTTCCTAAGATAGGAAAAATAAGACTTAAATTTCTGCTAGAAATTCGCTGATTTGGGCACCACCCAAATTCAGCTAGAGTGGAAAATTGAAGGAAAAACTCAATGACTCAGAAACTTTCATCAGAGAGGGATCATCTTAGAGTGAGAAACATGTATGTAAAATGAATTTCTTTTATGCAAAATACTTGTGTTTAATACAAAATATTGTGTTATAGTAAAGAGGTAAGTTTTACAGTCTGTCTCTTGGGATGATAGTCTTCGAAGGTAACATATGGCCCTAAAGAATGTATTGGCTGATGATTATCTTCCAGAGGGCTTAAAATTATAAAATAGTGGAGTTACATAATCCTTGAATATTCTTAGCCCAACTTTCTAAAAATTATTTTTATACCAGTAGTGAAATCATGGTGGTCTATGTGAGAATTAGTAATATTAACAGTTAGACTAGATGGGTCCATTGTCTAGAAAGTTTTCCTATTGTGACATGTCTTCTATGGACTCATGCTCACAAGAGAAACTTGGACTCGTGAGTCACTGCCAGACTGATGCTCTATCAGTGCATTCCATCTGTGCAAATATAGTCTGTGATATTTTAACTAAAATTTGCCAGAAAAACTATTTAAATGTGGAAGCTTATCACTTTACCTCCTTTCCTCTAATCCCTGTTAAAATATTATAAATAACACGGAGCTTAGAGTTGCAAAACAGAGACCCAACAAGACTTAATCCAAAATCTTTTTTCTGAAAGATTCAAATAAAACCTTACAAGAGATAAACCAAACCAACCCACTTTGATCCATATGAATTATCTATAGTCCTAATTCCTCTTATCTAAAAAAAAAAAAAGAAGAAGAAGACAGAGAAAAAAAAAACCTTCATATTTGAAGCAGATTATTTTATAGACTTTCCAAAAAAAAAAAATCTGTAAGATTTCATAATATTTTTCTGGGTAACTCTTCTTCCAAGAAGTAAGTGTTTGATTCCTTGTTACAAACCTCCAGTCCCTGCTTATTGCTGGAATATGCAGGGATTACTTGAAACGCTCCCTGAAAAGACCTGGGCCCTCCTTTTTTTCCAAGACAATGAATGAATAGGATTTTACACACAGACAATGATAGAGAGACAGGGAGACACTTTGAAATTAACTAATTTGACAAGAAGTTTTGGGATTCTTAAAAAATACAAGGATCTTTGCTGAATTTTTATTTTGTTTGTGTTCTGCCTTGAGTTCACATAGGCGGGTTCAGGCAGGAAGCACAGCCTGAACAGCTCAGCCAGATCTGGAGGGATTAGTTACAGCAAAGAAGGCTGTTGTGTGAATCTGAGTCATTTTTTTTTTTTTTATGGTAGCAATTTTAAAGAAAAAAATTCATGCACATGTAAGCATGCCAAATCCTACCTTTACAATAAGTGTATCTGGTCAAACATTTTAATATAAAATCACCTAAAAATTCCTTACACCGAAATGGAATGATCTTTCTATGGTAATGCTTTATTGGACTCTACATGAAGACATCAGTTTTCTTATTTCTGAATATAATGTGATTTTAGCCATAATTTTAAATATTTAGTTTGGCATGGGCTTTGTGCTCCCTCAATATGGCGCTGTCAATTGCTTTTAGAGACAAGTAATTGGTAAGGTCAGAAGATAAGAATTAAGCAAAGTGAGAAAGACTTCCATTCAATTTTAAGAACAATGGGGGGGATGTTAAAGCTGAGAGAGTGATCCAAATTTTCCACACTGCTTTGGGACTAAACTATGGGTAAAATAAAAAACAATTATTTTCAATTTTCAAAAATATAATTTCCTAGATAAATATATTCCAAATTGAAAGAATAAAAACCACCCTTTGAAATATACCACAAGCAAAGACCTGTTATAAAATATCATTAAGGGGGCACCTGGGTGGCTCAGTTGGTTAAGCACTAGACTTTGGCTCAGGTCATGATCTCAGGGTCCTGGGATCGAGCCCTATGTCGGGCTGCCCGCTCAGTGGGGAATCAACTTGTCCCTCTCCCTTTGCCCCTCCCCCTGCTTGTGCTCACTCTCTTTCTCTCTCAAATAAATAAATAAAATCTTTAAAAATATATATCATTAAGGATTTGTTACTGCTATAGCAAAAATTGCATCACTTGTTAAAGTTTAGATTTTACCTTCTGCTCTCCAACCAGTCCCCAAACCTGGAACAATCATGTGACAAATGGAATATCTTAACTAAAACGTTGACTCGCCTAATTGTAAGCTTCACCTCCTGTTACATTATGTTCTCATACGGTTTGTTTGGAAATTTTCTCTGACTATGGGCTAATAGATTTATGTGCTTTTAAAAATGAAACAAAAATATTTTAATGATAATGGTTTTGCAATTTTCCCCCAATTCTGGTTCCAAAACCACCACACAAATGTAGGAGTGCCAGTGGTGCAAAGGAATGCCTATACTCAAGATGACAACTTTATGTAGCCAGACAACATTACACATGTTATTCCAAATCCCACAAGAGAACTTCTGCAAAAAATCTATTGGCTTTCTCCCACAAGAACCCCACTGTTGGTAGAGTTTGGAGTAGCCCAACTGACCTGACAGATCTGTTTCCTATTATATTGTATAAGATAATTTCTCTTTTCTGCCTCATCATTTACCCATTTAACTAACATACCATAGATAATGATTATTTATTGTTAACAATTAGAAAGGGCACTTGGCCAATTAGTAGAAAGAGGTCCATTATTACTGTGATATTAAATCATGAATATTCCACTTATTGGGATTCATTACTAAAAAGGAGCTAATGGATTTTGACATTCTAAGAGTTTCCATGATTTTATTTGAAACTGTGGCTTGTGTTTAGCTTGAGGTATAAAAGGCCAAACACAATTTCACTTATCAATACATAAAACTAAAGCAAATCCAGATAGGAAAGTAAAGAATTAGAAGACTTATGGGAAATTAAAATCTGTGTTATTTCACTAATTTGTTCATTGCTTTGCTACAAAAATTAAACAGTATTCAGTATGTAGCAAAATATATAGCAAGCTGAGAAAGACTTCTTTAGCAATTACCCTACTATTTAATTTTAAAGTTATTTTAGAAATAAACAATTATCAACACAATTACCTAAATATGTATCATTTCTGCATGTGCAGAAATACATAACCTCATTTATTTTTATTGTATTAGGTAAGTGGACAAATTAAAAGTTTGCTAAAACCTATTCTCTGGCTTTATATAAAATGAAAATACAAATCAAAAAACTCTAATGAAAACTAACTTGGATCAAAAGTAGCTGCAGAGTCAAGTTGGTAGTGTTTCTTTCCTCTCTACCTCTATTCTCCACCCAGCACACACATACACACATACACAAACACACACACACACACATTTATTCACTCACTGAGACATTTGCCCAGGTATTTTGATGCTTTAACTCATCACGATTAAAATTCAATATCTATGTGCCATTCTCCCCTCTTAGTATATAATATGCAAGTATCTTTGAATTTTTTATTTGCCTACCTAGTCATCTTAGAAAAAAATAACATTTTCAGCAATTATTTACAGAAGTATTTCACTAAGCCTTACTCAACTTGTTTGCTATCTTTTCTTGTAATCCCCTGGATAGTGAAGTTGAATAGATCTGCCACTACAACATCATGCAATAATATTTATAATATAATTGCACAGAATTTGTGAGGTTTTGGATCAATGAATTGACATCTTTCTGGTCTCCCGTCTAAAAGGACAGCAGAGGGAGCCCCTGCATGATTTAAAGAAACCAAAGGCAGGCAGAAGAAAGACTTCTCAGGGTTGAAAGTTACACATGGTGCCCTCTGCTGGAATCACTGGTAAAAGTTCAGGATTTCAAATTGCAAGCACTGAATTCCAAAATTGATCTTAGCATGAATTACCAGTCATCATATGGGGTGCAGCAGAATTTTCAAAATAAAACTAACTTCTGTTCATTTCAATTAAAAAAGTAAATACACACTTTACATGTTTAACATGAATTTTGATGTTGATAAATCAAATTTTGGTGGACAATCTCACTACTCTAAAATGTATATCATCCCTGAGGTGTCCAATAGTTTCTCCATAACTGTACAACTCCTACATGTTCCAGAGTCTTAATATGAAATGTAAAGCTATGACATTCATGTGGCTATAACACAGGTATATCATTTTAATATAAAATAGTTCTACAGTGAGTGGAAGAATCCATTTGGGATTTGGATCAGGATTTGTACCAACTTTGAATGATGTGGTTAAGTTTTCCTTGTAATAGTTTATCAATAATTCCAATTACTGAAAACCATTTCAATGTCTGCTTGCTTTTCAATTCCTTTGAAGAACCCTTTAAATAAGGATATCTTTTAATTCAGATTAATTGGTAATAAAATTATTTTCAATTTTATGGTAAATATGTAAGTTTTAATTATGAATAAAAAATTATTCAGTATAATTTCTACTGAGAAACAACAAATCTTTAGATATTCCATATAATATTTTGTTAGAGGTAATCACTTGCAAATAAGATGCCTATGAAGTCCACTTTACAAACCATTTGTCATTGAACTCTTCCCATTTATTTAAATATTATATAGAAAAACACTACTGCATTTTGATTTAAAAGCAAAGTAAGGTTGAAAAATATTTCCTTCATTAATATTTTGTCATGATCCCATGACTGTTAAAAGGGTCCTTCTTTGGGAAATAAACCAGATATTTGATAGCAAAAAGTTTGGTGTTTTGCTTCCAGTTTAACTGAATGGACTAGTCATTTTGGTATTATGCATTTTTAGTCTATATTTATGACATTACTTTCAAATTACACTTAAAAGATACTTAGAATAGTGAACTGTAATGATGAAATATAAATGTTGTATGTGTACACACAGTACTAACTTGAAAAAAATCATACTTTTTATTCAAGAAAAAGGAGGATGTTAATGTTTTCCACTGCAAAAAAAGAAAGATTTATTTTTCGACGTAAGTGAAAATAAGCAACTTTTCCTTCTTGTCTGCTCTGTAACATGAAATTTAACTTGACTGAGCCCAGCAGGAATGATACAACATAAAAGGAAAGTTTCTTGAGCTTTTTCCTTGTATTTGTGTTTACATAGACTATTAAAAATATTGAGCATTAATCTAACTTTGAAATTAGTCCTATATGTCTGTGTTGGGAGCTGGGAGTTGGGGAGAGAAGAGGTAAACTTGGGCTGAAGATGAACAAGTGTTCATTAATTATTGCATGTTCATACCGCCTTTTCTTGGTGTATAGTTTCTTGTATATATTTATTTATTTTTGTTTTTGTTTTTGAGAAAGAGAGCATGTGTGCGCGCAGGGTTGGGGGGAGGGGCAGAGGGAGAAGAAGAGAGTGAATCTTAAGCAAGCTCCATACCTAGGGAGGAGCCCCACACGAGGCACCATCTCACCACCCTGAGATCACAACCTGAGCCAAAATCAAGAGTCTGTCGCTTAACCGACTGAGCCACCCAGGCATCCCTGTGTTTACTTACTTTGAAGTCAGTAAAATTTTAAAGAATAAAGGCAACTAAAGTATGAAAGCCAGGAAACCCACATTTTTACCTTGAAACCTATATCTACATTAAAAAAAACCTTCAATAATTTAAGAAGAGTAATACTGAAACTCTAAATGTTGGGAAAGTTTAATTTTATGAATATTTATACACACTTCTAGAAGGCAGAATAGGAATTAAACTATATGGACTTTTGATTCAGACTAAACATTCATCTGTTAATCAGACAAATAAATATTCAATAGCTCTTATGAGTTAGACCCAGTGCTAGATCCTGGTGAGGAAGCAGTGAACTACCCTCATCAAACTTATACTTCCATTTCACAACAGATAACACTGTTCTGCCATTTATCATATTCTTTTCTAAAATGCTAATGGAACACACAAATATTCATAAAGCTCAAACACAGTTAATCTATCCAAGGCAGAACAAGATTTTATGGAAAGTGTGGAAATTGTTTATTGTTGAATAATTCACTCTTAAAGGTCTATGGATTTTTAATCTCAATTGTTCTTTTTTCCTTACTGTCAAAAATTTCTGAAGCTTTCCCTCATTTTTCTTTCTAGCTTCTCAGTTTGGGGCTGATGTATTGATCATGTTTTCAAACAAATAACAGTCTTGTTCATTTTTGGAGTAGGGTGATATAAGGTAAGGTTTACTAACTTCAAAGACTAAAGGGACCAAGATTGTAGCAAATATTGGATAATATAAGTGAATGCTAGAAAGTTCAAACTCAGTCTGAAGGAGTTCAATATTCGTTCAATTTCCATCTCTCTCTCTCTTTCTTAAAACAGTGTGTGGAAAGAATAGAACACCTTTTTCATTGAATTAAGCCTATAGTGATTTTGCCAATGATTTCAGGCTCTTCCATTCCCCTCTACCTTCCCAACCTATTTTCCCATAATCTCCTCAATGGCCTTTACGTGGGGACATATTTAACAACAGTGTTTCTATATACCACTGATTTTCAACTGTTTTCCTCTCTAATTTTGTATGTAAACTGTCCTCTGGCAAAAATGATCTTTCTTATTTGAATTGCCATTTCTTTTTTGAAACAGCCCCTGAATTTTTTCACAACTAGAAGCATCTGTGTGTTTTCTCTAAATGCTCATAATATTTTGTTCTAAACTTCTTTTAGGGTTTGATCTATTTATCATATTTTTTTTTCCAGTATAAATCTTAGGTGCTCTAACAGTAAACTCTGAGAATTACCGAGTCTCTGGGTGTGATGAATATGAGTGCTGAATACAATGGAGTTTTTTGAAAACAGGTATTTACACATATAATCATAATATATAACCTGATTATTTTCATTCAAAGCACTTCTTAGTAAGATTATCCCCTGAGGTCTAGAGTGCCCTTAAGGAACATGGTACCCCATGCTTCAGGCTATTTTGGCTTCCAATATGTTGTACAAAGTTAGTTTATCAAATGATGAATTGTGATATTTAGAATTAACATTTGAATTAAAATTAGAAAGTACTTTCATTGCACATCATTTTTTTAAGGAGTGACAATTTTCAAGATTATGTCTTGTATTGAGGAGATGTGTCTTAGGAAATCTGAAGAAAAGTGATTCAGTTTTGTTTAAATTATGTGAAAGAGAAATATATATTTTCACATCCAATAAATCTTTTTCAACCCAAAAATAATAGATAAAAATGAATATATATATATATATAAGTATCTTGTGAAGTAAATATTGCTGATAAAAATGTTTCCGTAAATAATTTTTATGTATTAAAACACCGTTGGTCATGTGTTTATGTCATACATACACAGAAAAAGAAGATTCAGAGTGTGATTATTTATTTTATTGTCACACTTTTTAAATTAATAATACACAGAGATGCGATTATGATATTCATTAAAATATAATATTCATCATTCATTTCTAAATTTCATCATGGAAATTTAGAACTACCCCTGTGTCATAGATAAATACATCCTTTTTTCTTTTTTCTTTTTTTTTTAAAGATTTTATTTATTTATTTGAGAGAGAATGAGAGACAGAGAGCATGAGAGGGGGGAGGGTCAGAGGGAGAAGCAGACCCCCCTTTGAGCAGGGAGCCTGATGCGGGACTCGATCCCGGGACTCCAGGATCATGACCTGAGCCGAAGGCAGTCGCTTAACCAACTGAGCCACCCAGGTGCCCCCTTTTTGCTTTTTTCTCTTGAATACAGCTAGACCACATTTCCAAACCTCCTTTTCATGTTTGGTGGGACCACATGACCAAGTTTTGACTAATAGAATATGGATGGAAGTAATATATGCCACTTCCAGGCCTCGCTAATGAAACCTCTCACCACCAGTCTTTCCTATTCTGTTTTCTTGGAGATGACTCCAAGGCCTTAGGGGGTAGTAGAGCCACACTGTGATAAGACCCTTGATCCCTGAATCACCACTTGGAGGAGAGCCACCAAAAACAACAATGACAACGACACACCAAAACTCAAACAAACAAACAAACAAAAACACAACTTTCTGACTGAGAACATGCAAGTTGGGCTGTTACAGAAGAGAAAAAAAATACATTTTATTATGTGAAGCCACCAAAATTTTGGTATTGTTTGTTATAGCAATTGGCCAATTCTAACATAGACCCTCAGCAAGTCATACTCTTTTTCTTGTGACCTGCAGACATAGGCCACATAGAAGTGTACATAAAAGGATTACATTTCAAAATCTGGATTAGGCTAACCAAAAGGCAGCAAACCTTAGAGCATGATGAACAAATTCTTTTGATGAGATCCAGTTCGGTAAGAATAAAAATGTTCATAAGCTAGATTTTTCTCACAAAAACGTTATATTTGTTGAATTATGTGGGGGGGAATTCTTATCTTTAAAAGCTATGTTACAATTATTAGAAAAGTGTCACTAAGAAAACAGAAATTTAACACTAAAATCTTAGTGCCTGGAATTACTTGAGTAATAAGAGTGTGGAAATAGCTCTTACCTTTCATTCTAATATCTGGTAGCAACTTAGAGTTTGCAAAGGGAATTCACATATATTATCTCATTTTATCATCAAAGGAAAATTTCAAGGTAGAAACTATTGTTAGCTCCATTTTGCTATAAAGAAACTGAGAGCTAAAATGGTACCTCTAGATGGAGACAGCCAGTAGCAACAGAGCTGGGTAAGAATTAATCCATTCCAAACAATGCTACAACTTCTGACGATTTGGGGTCAGAAACTTTGCCAGTGCCAAGCATTATTGTGAAGATACAAAGATGAGTAAGGTCTGGTCCCACCTGGACTACCCTGTCCTAAGATTATGCCATCTCTTCTTTATTTGAGCTAGGCAAGGTAAAGTACATTGCATACCTAAGTAGAATCTGATCTATTATTTTCCAGGAAGGACCCTGTGGCTTTTCAGAAACTTTGGGAGAGTCCTAGCAACCAGAGGCTCTAGTTCATGGCAATTCTCAATACCCTTTTCCTCACCTGCCCTCACCTGCTGTTCTCCCCCTGGAGTAAGCTCTATCCCATCTGTCTCCCAATCACTAGCTTTCCAACAGAAACCCCTGCTCTGGCTTACTGCTTTGGAGAATATCACATCTGAAAAGCTTTACTGCTCTGCCTGAAGTGACTACCTGAAAGGCTGTTCCACTTGTTCTTTCTACCTTGTTTGAGCTGGAAAAGACCTTGGGGAAATCGGGCATTACACTGGCTATCGATAGCCTTAGTTTTTTAAGTTGCTTTCCATGCCTTACAAAAGCATGCCTCAGACCAGTCTGATCTGCCTGTGTGAACCACACACTACCCAGAATATCCTGCTTGTGGTTTATACACAAAGTTTATTTAGTAGGCAAAGATCCAAATCATTATAATATTGAAGAACTTTGTAGGCTTAATAAATAGTATGTTAGTCATGTGTTATGTGCTTTTAAATGCTTTATCCCATGTAGTCCTCACAACAAGCCAATGAGATGGATATTATGAGTGATCCTGAAAATTTAGGCTTAGAGAAGTAGGACGACTAACCAAGGTCACACAGCTGGTCAGTGGAAGGACAGACACTGGAAGCCTCTTCTTTTTTGATGCCAAAGCCCTTGCTTTAAACAGCCCTTGACTTTGTTATATATCTCTTCTTTGAAACAATGGCACTCCAACAAAAGAAATCTTAAGGTTTGAATTTAGGGAAAAAATGAGCAGAAGGATACAAAAGAGCTCCTTACATTTAACATAATCCTTGCGTTATGCACAGCCATTTGTCTGCATGTCTTCCTGAGAGCAAATGGTATGAGCTGGCATTTGCAGTCTGCCATAATTTTATACTGTTTGATACAAACTACTTATATTTTTCTTATTCGGGAAGGTAAGAATACAGAGAGACACATCTGTGCCTGTCTGGGCACTTATGACTGTGCTTTTTGAAATTTATATGAAAAATTCCGTTCATTTTATAAATCCTTTTCAAACTTCATGGTTCTTACCCTATTGTAAATTGTAGGACAGGAATTTAGTCTTACTGCTATACCTTTCTTATTACTCTTAGCTCTTTCTGATAGTTAAGATACCAATAGAAATGCCCATTAAAGTTAACCATGTTAGAAAACACTCAATTTGCTGTCTTGAATATATTAATTGTAGAAAAAGTTCTATCCCTTGAAAGGAGCCTTGCTTTGTGCAACAAAAACAACCATCTCATGAATGAATCTGATACTAAGCATAGAGAAGTAGCACAGAGGTCACACGTGTATAACAAAATATAACAGGTATTAGACAAGTTAATGGGAAAAACTTAAACATAGTCATCATAAATTAAGCAAAAGAAAGGGAGGGGGTTGTTGACTTGAAGTATTTATCTTCATCCAATCTAACATCATCCAAAGGAAATTGAAGTGGACTTTTAAGAGCTAACTTGATTGAATTACATCCTTTGTACTGAGCACTGTTTTAAATGCTTTACTTGTATTAATTCATAGTTCCAAACTATCCTAAAGGTTATTATCCCCCTTTTCCAAAGAAGACAACTGAGATACAAAGCAGTTTTTTAAAAAATGTCCAAGTTCCATAGCCTAAACCAGGATTAAAGCCCAGGTTTGACTCCAGAGTCCCCATTCTTACCATTATGATTTTGTTATCATAATTACTACTCAGAAGTGTTTATTATTGAAGTTTTCTGTCTTAAAAATTCTGCTAAATTTTAAAACACAGTAATATATTTTAAAAGCTAAATTATGATGTAGCATTCCAATATATTATGTCTAAGAAAGCATCTACACTGACTCTACTGAGGCTGTAAGTCAAAAGACTTTCTATCTGACAACATCATAAACTACATCTGGAATCTGAAAAGAAAGCTGCTCTTTGCCTCTTGCATTGTCATTAGTCATATGGATTTTTTGGTTGGAACTTGGCAATAGGACAAGGTGGAAAACTCCACAGTCTACTTGGGAGAGACATCCCTTTAGGGGAAAACCTGATGGCTGCATTCATGTTAACTCTTCCCAAAACTATTTTTAATTTTGGGTAGTATTTCAGCTTTGAGATCTTGCCCTCAGGCTAGTGCCAAGTGGAAGGACCACTAACATCTACGCAAATGACTTCTCCCATACCACCCGTATTTCACTTCCTCCTTACTTCTTCAGTTTCCATCTAGTTTCTGACTGCTCAGATTTGAATCCGGACTCTCCCCCTTATTAGCTCTGTGAAGCAAAGTAGTTAATTTATCTCCATAACAAACTTCTCATCTATAAAATAAAGGTTAAAATCGCACATACCTGATAGGGTTATTATCACGGTCAAGTGAGGTAAAGCATGGAAGATGTTTAGAACAGTTTCCAGAATTTAGCAAGTACGCACTCAATAAATATTCAGGGCATGCTTTAAAATTAAAAAAGCCAAGATTTGAAGTCTGATGATAAACCCCTGTAGATAAATCCTCAATTTTCCAAAGCACTTTTTCAAATATGTGGAGTCTGTTCTTGTTCCGTTACACTAGTGAAGAAACTGAGATTCAGAGCAATAAATTGTCAAGACATAGTCCTTTAGGCACTATGAATACATAGAGTCCCATAAACTACTAAGGACTGGTACAGACCAATTGTGGGTTGTTTCCAAAGTATGATTTTTCTTTCTTCCTTCGATGAAAGATAAGTGCTATATTGCAAGTTGTCATGTTTTGAAGACAATTTGATATTTCTCCTCACTCTGGTAATACTATTCTCTGTAGAGAGGGTTCCCCCTCTTTAGTGGAAGAGAGGAAAAATGGGTTTGGATTGACAAAATAAGTCCCAGAATCATGAGTGTCATCTATCTGTAGAAAAAAATACTAATAGAGGCTTGGGCTTTGCTCTTAAGGTACTAAGAGAGAAATGGCTCCTAGCTACAGTCTGGAGACAGATGAATGCAGTATCTGAATTTGGCTGACCAAAAAGCATAGTTTTCTCAGATTCTTCAATGTAAATTGTGTTATAGGCTCAAATAATCTGGTAGCAATGTAAAGAACAATGCTTACGGAGCCTTACAGGTAGAAGTTCACATCTTGAATTCACCGCTTACTAGGTAGCTATGCATTTTGGGGACAGGTTATTTAACTTCCTTGAACTGTAATTTCTTTTTCAACAACCCATACCTGATAGGAAGATTAAACATGAGCATGTTTCTAAAGCACCTATTACACAGCTCAGCAGATGGTAGCTACTGGAATTTGAGTTGATTTGAGCATTAAATAGCAGGTTGAAGCAGGGGCCTTGAAACATCCCAAATATGAGATTCTTTAAGTCTATGAATCTTCAAATCCTGACAGACAGCTTTTTTCTCTAAACACAAAATGTATGCCTACTTGTGTAATTCAAAATCCCTCCCCTATACATGATAAATAGAATCATCCAGCTGTGGTCAGTAAATTATGAAAAATCACTTAGTATTTTCTGCAGAAAGAGGTAAAGAGGTTATCCCAGATTCCATATTTGCCAAATATTATGCTCATTACCTTATTAGATCTATTCCCTCAAATGCATTCATGCAAGTGAAACAACAAAGTCTGTCATCACGGAAGTGAAAATCAGCAGTATAGTAACCAAACTACATTCTTTATGGAAATACATTTTCTAATATAATGAAATTAATCCAAGGACTTTTGGATATTGTGGAAAATGTACATACATGGGTTAATACAGCTCCCTGATTAATAAATTTAATGAACCAGAATAGGGAGGAAGGGAAAGAGGGAGGAAGAGATAGTATGTCAGGGTGAAGAGAAAATTTCCTGGGATTCTTCTTATAATTTTTAAATACCTAATAGCCAATGGTGTTATATCTTTGATTCAAAACACTTTAAGAAGTATAATCAAACATAGAGAGCCATTGAGCATTCTACAATCTATGAAAATGAAATGTAAGCATTTTCTCCCTACCTTGTTTTCTCTGGAGCTTGAAAAATCATTTCAGCCTAGAGAGCAAAATGGAAAGATGGGCTTTGCTATCCAGGAAAACCATTCACTATTTATCAATTTCTTCTTGAATTATTTTCTGATAATAGCTAATGCTTAATGGACTTACTGCTGACATCATGGAACATCATATGTAAAAGGGAAAAAAATCACTTTCCTGATGTCTTTGTTGACAAGATTAGCATTAAGTTAATAACAATCTGATGCTCCTCATTTGAGCTTAAAAATATTGTTAATTCTCAATAGAAATAACGATTTTAAACTTTCTGTTGTGATCAGCTTCACATCATAAGCATTATGAAAAAGTAAAGAGGAAAGGAAGAGGGGAAGGGGTGAGAAGGGGTGTAAAGGAAGGGAAAGGAAAGAGAGAGAAAGAAAACATCACTATAGATCTGAAGAAATTTGTTTAAAAAAGTACCACTGAACAATACTTTGTTATGAACTTCCTTATATTATCTTGCTTCTCTTATCTTAAAATATTTATTTTGACTTATTATCAAGACCATTTCACATCCATTTTCTTTTTTTTTTTTAAGATTTTATTCATTTATTTGTGAGAGAGAGAATGAGAGACAGAGAGCACGAGAGGGAGGAGGGTCAGAGGGAGAAGCAGACTCCCCGCTGAGCAGGGAGCCCGATGCAGGACTGGATCCCGGAACTCCAGGATCATGACCTGAGCCGAAGGCAGTCGTTTAACCAACTGAGCCACCCAGGCACCCCATTTCACATCCATTTTCAAAAACCATTTTATTCATCCTAAGGTTAAGATACAAAGGTGCTTTGCCCCCTCCTTTCATTCCTTACTTTTATTAATCCTTCCTTTTTCTTTCACATTGTTGTCCCTTAAACTAGTCCTAAGAGTAACTATGTATCTACATACAAAAACTAGTATTCAAGACATGGATTCTGGTTTTGACTCTCTCATGACCCTTTGTGTGAATGGAGGTAGCCCTCTTAAACACAACATTTTCCTTCTCTGTAAATAACGACTGCCAGAAATGATTATGTCTTGGCCACAAGGAAAGAGTCTCATGAGGTGATTGATCTAAAATTCCTTTTAAGAATATAAAGGACTTTATAAATTCAAGAGGTGCATTAAAAAAAATATCCCAACAAAAAACAATTCACCAATGACATAAGCAAAGATCTTGACTTCCCTGATTTTCATTTAGATTCCTAACGTTTGAGTCCATTGAGGCTATATTCAAAGCCTACTCTTCTGGAAGATATCATAGGATTTTTAAAATATGGCTACAAAGAGCAAAAGAAGATTTGAGTCTCTCGAGAAAAGATCTCCAGATTGAATGCTGCATAGAAAACAATTTATTCACCTTATGAACATGAAAGGATGAAAAGACTGAAGGGTAATAAAACTTACCCATTTTGGGGGCCCTCAAGAGGCTGTCTTATCGGCTTGGTAGTTGGAAAAGTATCTGTAATCCCAAAGAAAACCCTAAATAGTGTCCAAGGAAAATGTTTAAATAGATTTTTAAAACTCTACTGTTTTGTATTATGTCTCTACTCCTTTACTTGAGAAAAATCCATTCAGAATTATGATGTCATTAGTTTTATAGATTTATTCTGCATTAAAATAACCCCAAAATCCTAATAATTAATTAAAATATAATTACAACGTACTAAAATCCCTATATCATTCTGTAAAAACAAGATGGCTTTTATATTTGGAATATCTGAGCTTAATTAACTATTTTTTTAAAGATATTTTGTTTATTTTTTGAGAGAGAGAGTGATGAGAGAACAGGAGTGGGGGGGGAGGAGCAGAGGGAGAGGGAAAAGCAGACTCCCTGTTGAGCAGGGAGCCCTAGGCAGGCTCAATCCCCAGGACTCTGATTCCCGGGACTCTGGGATCATGACTGAGCCAAAGGCAGATGCTTAACCGAATGAGACACCCAGGTGCCCCAAGCTTAATTAACTTTAAACCCCTACAGTTCCATTTCAGAAAATCTCTCTCATGAATAGTGCTGATAAATTAACAGGCAACTATTTGGTCACTATGTGTATATAACTTGTTAGATCATGAAATGTAACTAAATCATAAAGATTTAAATGTATAAGAGAACAATATAGCAACTAAAGGGAAAAACAAACCCAGGAAGATAAAGGATAGTTATCAAAGAAGAGAAATGGGGAAATAGTTGGTAAAGACATGAGGAAAGAAAGAAAGCAGACACTGACCAAGAAATAGCCCAAGTAAGTGATTATTTCTGCCCACAGGTATTTGTCATCATAGAATTGAAGTTCTACTGCAATGAGCAATTTTGACCTCCCTGCACATAACTGAACACTCTCCTTGCTGAAATTTACTTCACCTGAGAAAAGAGTGAATGGGACATGGTCTGACAGCCCATGTATACTTTTGTCCACTCCCAGGTCACAAGGTTGACATCCATGAGATGGATGCCATGCATTATGGACTTTCCCAGTAGAAACGAGGTCATAGCAGTATACTGATAGGAAATTTTTGACACCCAAAAAACTTTATTATAAGTGAGACTATTGATTCCCACTAAAGAGCTAGCAGTGGTCAAATTTTGTGACTTTTGAGGGACTTAACACTAAGAAAAAAAAAAAATAAGCTGTATGCTCTATGGCTTTGAAGGGCTGTCCATTGCCCACTGGGCAAAGACCATGCCCATTTAGCTGCTTGAAAGATATTTATTTACATAAAGCTGTATATGGCAGTGTTTTATTGATATTCAGAATTATAATCAGAACCAGCTTAACTTTTGCTAGTCAGTGTCAGAAGCTATGGGATAGGAATGTGGTAGGGAGGGTGTTGGGGGTGGGGTGGGAAACACTAAACAGATATACTCCAAAGTATATTTTGTGGAACACAAAACTAGATAGACACTCTCTCTCCTTGCAAAATAGTTTTTAAATCAAATAAATTCAGGGAACATTGTGTGTGTGTGGGGGGGTATGTGTGTGTGTGTGTGTGTGTGTGTATACACACATATATAAAACCTGCTTGGAGAGTAAAAATTTACATTAGCATATGGTAGGTACATATATACCAATACACATAGTAAAGTCTCTGAAAACTCCCCCAAAGCATAGCATTTCCCAAGCATTTCTGTCCGCTGAGTTCATTGGCATATTTGGAAACACTGCCGTTGAAGAATGTAGTTTGATGTGTGGGAGCCATGTAAAACTTTATGTAAACAAAATGCAGGAAAGGGTACAAACTTTCAGCTACCAGATGAATAAAGTCTGAGATCTAATGTAAAACATATTGACTGTAGTTGATAAGACTGTAATGTATAACTGAAATTTTCTAAGAAAGTAGAACTGATATGTTCTCACACACACACAAAAGATAAATATGTGAGGTGATAGATGTTTAATTAGCTAGATGGCGACCCTTTCACAGTGTATATGTATGACAAATCACCACCATGTACACTTTAAATGTCTTATAATTTTATTGTCCAATTATACCTCAATAGAGCTAGGGGGAAATTGCAGGACAAAATGGAGTACATAGGTAAGAAATCACCTTAATAGAGGAGAGCTCTTCATATATTTCAGCCCTAATAAGACAATCATAATGCCTGGAAAATTGTGCGCCCTGAGAATTTTTGCCTTGCCTTCTGTGTGTCCTCACTGAGTGGTCCTCAATCCTGGCTGCTCATTAGAATTGCCCAAGGATCTTTTTATACACAAAGTGTGATTTAATTGATTTGCACTAAACCTGAGCATCAGCATTTATGGAAATTCTGCATGTGACTCCAATTCTGTCACGTTGAGAGTCACAAATGTAAAAAAAAAAAAAGTGGAATCCATTTTGAGACCAACAAAAAGGTTTAGCTTAAAACTAGAGGCTTTGATCAGCCCAGCAGGCTGTGGCATGGCCTTGTGTAAGAGATATTTGTAATTGAGGCTGGCTTGGAAATCCTCTCATTCAATGCTAGCTCACCATCAGCCTTTCTCTCTTCCCTCCTATTCTGTTCTGTTTTACCTTAATAAGTTAGCCCTCTTGTTATGCTCTCTCCTTCAGTTTCCTCCCCCACGAGGGCCCTCTCCTGCCTCCTCTCCTGGAGTTTTGGTGTTGGCCCCCTCTCCTGGCTGTGAGGAATAACTCACAGATGAAAACAGCTTTGGTGGTCATGCAGCTGACAATAATTGGATTTGGTATCACCAACCATCTAAATGCAGACAGGCCAATATAAGCCCCTTCCTTCTTAGCTACGGTAGGAGGCCAAGAATAGGAGCAATTACCATGAAGAAAATCTCATACTGTTGCCCAAGGAGCAAGCAGCCCCTCCCTCTCTCACAACATGTACTACCTTTTATGGGTAATTTGCTTTCCTCCTAATTGAACATTCAGGTGTGCACAATAGCACCATCTTCTGTTTTTATGTACACAGGTTATTTGTTTTAAATATACATATGAAGTTTGCACCAGCATCCAGCTTTTTTTTTTTATTATTGTTGTCAAAGGGTAGCTTACAGTTTTCTCCATGCAACAATTCTATTTAATGAAACTGTGAGGTGGCTCCGTAGCGCAATGGATAGCGCATTGGACTTCTATTTAATGAAACTGTGGATCCGAGTGTCAACTCCCAACAATAGGAAATGTGGGACAGGGGTTTATCTCTTTCTTTTTTTCTTGGAGGACAGGGGCAGAGTCGGGATACAGGCTGGGCAGGGGGTGTGCTGTGCATGAATGGTATGGAAGGAATCTTAAGAAGATAGTTTTTTGCTTCACCCAAATAGCTCTATAAACATGAAACCCCAAAAATGAAAAAAAAAAAAACCTATCTTTTAAATGTATATGTGAAAAGGAGGAACCAAAGGGAAATGAGGAAGGGGAGAGAGAAGGGGGATGTGGTCTGAAAAAGGAAAAGGGAGAACAAGAGAAGGACAGTACTTAGGATAAATGCTGAGAGCCCGGTGCCTTTACCCAAAATTCTTTTAGTAAATAACTTCGCAAGTGCTCCTTTCTTATTCTTCAAGCCTAGACACTAACAGTTTTGCTCAAATCCCTATGAAGTGATTTATTTAAAAGTGCCTCTTCCCAGAAAAGTCCACAAAATGGAGTCAAATGGTCTCATCCCTACTCCCACCATCAATTTTTGTTATCTGTACCAGCAAGGCAGTGATGTTTATGCTTTTCTTTTTTTTTTCCCCTGTCTCAACTATGGAAAGAAGAAATCTGTTTTTTATCAAACACTCATTGACTTTTTTGAAAATATCATAGTATAAAGCATCAAAATATATAAACTGAGATAATTTCTTCAAATGAGAAAATCATCTCTATATAGGAAAATTAATCATCTCTCCAGACTGAACTGAACCCCTAAAACCAAGAGGTTGAAAGTTTGCAGGGCATACCTTAGAGATATTGCAAGTTCAGTTCCAAACCACTGCAATAAAGTGAATATCTCAATAAAGCAGGTCAAATGAATTTTTGGTTTCCCAATGTGTGAATATGAAAGTTATGTTTATGTCATACCATAGTCTATTAAGTGTGCAATAGCATTATGTCTAAAAAAATGTATATACCTTAATTAAAAAATACTTTATTGCTAAAAAGTCCTGAGCATTACTAAGCTTTCAGTGAGTTTTAATCACTCATCACAGATCACCAAAACAAATACAATAATAATGAAAATTTTGAAATATTGTGAGAATTACCAAAATGTGATACCAAGACACAAAGTGAGCAAATGCTATTATAAAAATGGTGCCAATAGACTCGCTTAACACAGGGCTGCTACAAACCTTCAATTTGTGAGACAAAACAAAACACAGTATTTGCAAAGTACAACAAAGCAAAGCACATAAAATGAGGTATGCCCATAATTTATTCTTACATCTCAGAAGAACTAACAGAACTAACATATTTCAGAAAATATGAGTCTGTTAAATTTCTGAGCCAACATAAAGAGTTCATGATGTTGCCTCCACCTCTTTCACATACTGAAAGGAAATTTTCTCTTTCCATAAATTCACACCCTGTTGCTGCACACCACGTATTTGATCTTTCTTCCATCATTTGGTACTTTGTTCAATTAGCATGCAAAACCACTTTATACATCTAAGGAAATTCTACAGAACATCGTATCATGACAAATCAAATGAGAAGGGGTTCTGAAACCAAACCTCCCTGGTTCCCAATGGACTTGGAAGAATGCAGTCCTTCATAAGAGATATCCTGGGAAAAGCTGTGAAAGGTAACAGCCTTCTCAGGCAGCACTACCCACCTCAGCAACGTACATGAATTAGATGTTTTGCTCTTTCTAAGACTTGGACAATTTAAGTACCTATTTTGCTGAACTGATGTGATGTGGTAAGCTATCACAAGGTAATGATTATAATGCCATTTGGAGCAGAAATAGCCTTTGAAAGAACACCGTAGGAGACCACATCCAAATGGAGACTCAGCCATGATTTTCATTCTCACAATATTCTGTCCGAGAACTCTGTGTGTCAAATAGACTCTATCTTCTTATGCTTTCTCAAAAAAAAAAGAAGAAGAAGAAGAAGAAGAAGAAGAAGAAGAAGAAGAAGAAGAAGAAGAAGAAGAAGAAGAAGAAGAAGAAGAAGAAGAAGAAACATAATATATCCTCCCTTTATTTTCTCCCCTTCTTCTAACTGGCCTTCACCAGGCTGTAAAGAATTCCATAACTCAGTAGCCTCTCATCCATCACTTTCACTGCATTTGAAAAGCATGGCTATGAGAGAAAAGGAATAAACCACATTCCATTTCCCCATTTTTCATTACTCAGAAACTATGTTGACAGCATATCAAATGAAACTCCTATGACACAATCTCCTACTTGAATCAAGCCCAGGTGTCCAGGTATTACCACATCAGCCCCTCATCAGCCTGATACTTGTTGATAGTTCATGCTCCATTACCAGAGAGAGCAATGGACCTGCTGACAACATAGCATCTCCCAAAATATGGAGGTTGAAGTCATGCCTACTGGCCAGGCCACATGAAGCTAGTTATGGAGGCTCCAAGATAGAAACATCAGGAAATTTTAACCCATTAATATTAACCCAAACATGAGGAAACATTAACCCATTAACCCACTGAAACAAGATGAACTTGCTTTTGAGTGAATAACCTGGGAGTCATATGTAAATTATGCCAAAATACAGATTGGTGCAAGAGACAAGACCTGTGGAATTTTTAGTATTGCAGGTATAAATGAAAATCTAGAATGGAGAAAGGAGAAGAGAGGGTGAATTAGGATGACCTTCAAGAGAAATGTACTTTGAGAAATTAGGATCTGATTGGGTCTAAATAATAAAAGACATAAATACTTCTAAATTGACTGCAAAAATAAAGACCTTCAATATTGGGAGAAGTTTGTTGCCAAAAAAAGAGAAGTTTGAAAGGATAGATTGCTAGGAAGATGAATTTGGTTTTAGACATGCTGTTAAAAGTAACTGGGTATTATATAAGACTGATGAATCACAGACCTGTACCTATGAAACCAATAATACATTATATCTAAATTAATTGAATTAAAATCTTTTAAAATGTCTCAAAAAAAAAAGTAAAGGCAAGATATACACGCAAATAAATCCAACAGGTGCCTGGTGATTCCAAAGTGACAGTTTGGTGGGAAGGCAGAACTAGAGCTGGGCATGGAGGAGACAAAATGCAGAGGTGATACATGAAGCCATGAGTGGGTGAGATGTCCCAAAAGCAAGTGTGGAGGGAGTTTCAAAGGGTAGAGATGCCAGAAGAAGAGGAAGGAAGGAATCTGGATGCAAGGAAAGATGCGAGTGCAGAATTCGGCAGATCAGAAGAGAGAGGCAGGGAAAGTAGCATGGCATGTGGGAAGAACACCAGCGTGGTAGTTACAGAGTCCAGATCTGGGTTTGGAGTCTGCTATTACCAACTCTTACAAACCTTTCCTGAGTAGAATTCCTTGTATGTAAAATAAGGGATTAAGATAAGATCAGCATTTCTTATGAGTTGCTCCACATAAGGTTTTAAGTCCTAAACAAAGCAAACAAAGTGTCCAGTGTTCAAATACACTTGGGAAATGTTTGTTTAAAACACTGTTCAACAGATTTTGTTTACTGCAGGATTTATCATAATTTTTATAATACTTACATGCATCGTGAATCCCCAAGATAGGCGACACAGTTCAGAATGTTTCCTAAGTTATTTGACAAAAGAACTTGGGGGATGGGTGTGTGGCATTTCAAAAGACAGCATCCCACAGAACTGTAGAAAATAGTTCTCTGGAAGTTTTCTAATGACCCTTCCAACTCCAGAATTTTGTGAATCTATCAGACATATAACTGATTCTTGAAAATTATACCTATTTTAATAACAACACAGAAATGCCAATGTCATCATTAAATGTTACCTTTAAGTTCAGAAATGTATATTTATTATTTCAAACTCTGTTTCTGATACATATTTATCACTGGTATTCTGCACTGTCAAAAATGACACATTAATATAGTTCTCCAAGGCAATTATGTTCTTATAAATGTATAGTTTATTTCTGTCAAATATAAGATTTTTATCATGTGAGGTAACAGATGTGTTATTGTGGTAGTTTTCCACAATATATAGGTACGCCAATTCATCACGTTGTATACCTTAAACTTACATAGTGCTATATGTCAACCATATCTCAATAAACCTGGGGGAGGAAAAAAAATAAGATTTTTGTGCTTTTCACACTGGATAAAGAATCTACTCAAAAGGTTTCCTCTCAAAAATTGAACGATCCTAAGAACAGTAAGTTATATAGTATTTAAAATTAAGGGGGGAAAAGCATTTATACAGAATTCATGATATATTTATCTTTGGCTCTAATACAGAAGAAAACAAACTCACTCACCAGTCCTGCCTGACTACCACACATAATTCTTTCACCCTGCCCACTCCTGTTCTTACTGATTCCTGACCGATGTTCAATGATGCTGTTGCTCATGGATGGAGCTGAAGGTCTTCTTCATTTTGCCCTGCCCTTTCTGCCAACCAACCCCAACTCCCTGACAACCTGGCCCATGTGACAGTCTCACTGAAGCATTCTCTTCCAACCTTTATTCAGAGACTTATTCACTTGGTGATTTTTTAAACAAATTTTATGTGCATTGCAAAATGATCAAAAAAATATTAAATCAAATGTTAACCATAAAACTATTGATATTTCCTATTTCTACCACTATTATTCTTATTCCTATTATAAACATGCATTTATTTTATAATAAGAAATCTTTTAATGCTTTGTTACATGGCTTTCTAGCACTCAAAAGATTATAACAAACAGATGAAGGTTTGAAGGTGGGAATAGAAATTTGGAGGCAGTTACTGAGACAGCAACGAAGTGACAATTAACAGGCTGACATCAAGAAAGGTGATGGAAAAAGGCACACAGTGGAATCTGTTACTACATGGGGATGGAGGTTCATTCAAAATGATAAACATGGGTGATCAAAAAAAAAAAAAAGGTTAAATATAGCAATACAGCCTGTGGGTTAGTCAGCATGGAAATGCACAATATATTTTATAAAAATTTAATCCAGAATGATAGAAATGGTATGGCACACGAAAGGGTAAGCTTGAGTGACTAGGACAACATCAGTCCATGAGACACCTCTTCCTTTGCTACTGGGTAAAAGGATGTCAATATGGTACCAGATAAATATGTACTAAACCATATTATACATGGTCAGATATTTTCTACTATTTAGTTTTTACCAAAGTGTTATTGTTAAAATTTGCTGGCTTTAATTTGCTTAAGTGAAAATCAGTAAAGACACATTTTTAATTATCTGACTGCATAAATTCCAAACTTTGAAAATGGTGCCCTTGGCCATCATGGTCAAGGTAGGTTATCTGGCTAAGAGGCCTCACCATCCAAGTCATCCCCTTAAAGCAGTATTTCCCAAACTTTTCTGACAAAGATGTAGAAAATAGAAGACATATTTTGTAGGCAATGTGGGGAATCTTATTTTTCTTCATTTTAAATTTAAAATATTTTAATCACTTTGAACTTCAAATGAAACCCTGACTTTTCAAAAGAGTATAATAATTTGCAGCTTTCCTCATCTGGATTAGAAAACCTGAACCACTTTTCAGTTTAAAATTAGCTCTATAAATTTTATTTCAGTAAATAACCCATATACTAATTTTTCCTGATTGGTACAATATGTATTTTTCTTCCCACAATAAGCACCTGACAGAAAACATTGTCAGTTTCTGAGCTGGCCCTTTTAAAAAAGATAGCTTATTTAAGGGCAGTGTATTTTTGAAATTACATATAACAATACAATCTTATTAAAGTGGTTCTATACTCAATTACTCCATCTTTGGAGATATGAACCAGAAACATTAAACCCCATGCACACTTTCCTCATTCCCCTTGTGGTCAAAACATCTGTGGGTATCTTTAGATCTCAATATGGTAACTGCACCATCCAGACAAACAGTAATGTGGAAGGACCCTCATTTCAACACTTCACAAACTAAAGCAAGATTGGAGGCAAATTTTTAAACAAAACTCAAACTATGCTTCTCTCCAGTTTAATTGATCCTGAGAAAATAAAGGGCTCCTACCAGCTTTCCCCCAAATAGGAAAAAGTTTATGATAGAGAGAATGATAAATTACAATCGTCACTTACAGATCTCTTGGTAGGTGGTCTCTCCCTACTTTCTCTAATATAACATGATTGCCATCCTGAATCTGTTTTCTTACGGAGAAATGCCAACTTAGGCCACATTTGTCTTTTTTGGGTGGGAGGTACATGACAGACAATGAAAAGTTTCATATATAAACTGTTTACCTCTGAAAGAAAGCCAAGCAAACATGCCTTACAACAGGAGCATGTAATCATTAGCAGTGTTTTTGTTAGAAGAGAAAAAAACAAAACAAGACTTGAAAATTCGAGTAAAGAGGGGTTACAATTTGAAGTTACACCTTAGAGTTACAAAGGAGAAGTAGCAAAACATTTAAGTACACTAAAAGATCCTAAGACTCATGTAATGTTTAAAATCCAAAAGTAATTACCTCATATCTAAGCCAAGAGACAAAAACACTGTATGTGTAGAAGCCTTTAATGTAGCAGCATCTTCCTGGTTTTCTGAAATTTTGAGATGAGCTTTGTCCTCTATTTTCTTCCTACAAACATTTTAAAGCCATCATGATCTTTCTTTTGCCCTATCATCCTCCACGAGCTGTGCTTTTAGTGCTTAAATAAGTATTCCACTTTGCTATCTAAAGATGGGCTTTTGAGCATGAATGACCTACTCTATTGATAGATTAAGTTCAACATCTCATTCAGAGGAAAATTACACAGCAATCAAGAATTTAACTCAGTGGAAATTGTTTTTAATGCACTCTATTTTTCAAAATGGCACATATAATCCTCATTGTAAAGAGATTACATAAAAAGAGAAATAGTTTCTGAAATCTTTTTCTTTGACCCAGCAAAGAAATGTTTGCACATTCCCATACTATGCTCAACTTTCCTCTAACTTTCGATATTCTGAAACTTAATTTTTGTTATAGCAACAAGAATATTCTATCACTAAAATCAAGTGATTTTATATTTATTTAACTACACTTTACTTAAAGAAAGAGACCAAATATCTGTCTTCCAAGAGCAAAGCTCACAGAGCACACATTTCCTATAAATTAAAGTCGTTGTGCCTGATTATCTACCCAATGGACCAGAATCAAGTCATACAGCTATACAATGGTAAATGACTCCATTAATTTATATCATCTTCACAAGACACATGAGGAAACTTCCCTTTGAAGTGGTTGAGTAGTGCTTATATAGGCCATTGGAATAGTTTTTCTTGGTCTTTGACCTACCATTCTACTGGCCCAAGTCTCTCTTGATTATTATACCCTCATCCTGTTATCCCTTCAAATCCCACCATCAGCCACATATTCCAATATTCCGATTTCATCTTTCTCAATCTGTATTTTCAGTCCTGCAAAAATATGCAGTCTCAGTTCTCTAATATTTTCCTGTATAATGTAATCAATCGATACATAGAAGGTGGAGGAACTAAGCCAGAAACAGAGACAATGCTAATGTGATACAGTGGTCGAGAGTTTTAATTCAAGCCAGAATACCTAGTTTTGCATTCTAGTTCCATTATTTGCTATCTCTGGGGCCATGGATGTGATAATAGTACCTATTTCATGAGATTAATGTGTGAATAAAATGAATGATCTGTAACAAATGCTTGACACTGTGCCTACAGTGCCCAGCAATGCTGTAATTAAAATTAAAAGGCAAAGTTGTCATGTGATAGTAAGGATGGAGCTAATACTAATTCCAAAATTCTACTAGGTTGATATTTTGATTTCTTAAATCCTGAAGCTTTACTGAAAAGGATATATGAGTTGGTTCTCCTATAAGTTTCCTTTAATTCAATTCCACAATAATATAATAACTGAGCATTTACTATTTGCACAGTGATAGGTGATAGAGAACAAAAGGAGAGGGAGAAAGGGGAAAAAAGGCAAGAACTAACATATATTAAGTGTTAAATAGGTGTCAGGCCTTATACTCAGTATTTTCTTTTTTCTTTTTCTTTTTCAAGTTTTTATTTAAATGTTAGTTACTTAACACGTAGCATAATATTGGTTTCAGGAGTAGAATTTAGTGATTCATCACTTACATACAACACCCAGTGCTCATCACAATAAGTGCCCTCCTTAATACCCATCACCCATTCCATCCCCTCCCCATCTCTCCTCCAGGAACACTCAGTATTTTATTTTTTTAATTTTTTAATTTTTTTAAATTTTTAAATTTTTTTTTTTGTGGGGGTATGTGTTGTGTGTATGTATACATGCAGTGTGTTTGCAGTGTATGTGTTACTTGTGAGTTATTTGTGTGCTATGTGCATGGTGTATGTGCAGTGTGTTTTTGTGTGGCGTATGTGTGCTGAGTACGGTACATCTGTGGTGTGTGCATGGGGCCTTTTTTTTTAATTTTATTTTATTATGTTATGTTAATCACCATACATTACATCATTAGTTTTTGATGCAGTGTTCCATGATTCATTGTCTGCGTATAACACCCAGTGCTCCATGCAATATGTGCCCTCCTTAATACCCATCACCAGGCTAACCCATCCCCCCACACCCCTCCCCTCTAGAACCCTCAGTTTGAAAGATTTTATTTATTTATTTGAGAGAGACAGAGAGAGAGCGCACAGAAGCAGGGGTGGCAGGGAAGGGGAAGAGGGAGAGGGAGAAGCAGACTCCTTGCTGAGCAAGGAGCCCAATGAAGGGCTCAATCACAGGACCCTGGAATCACGACTTGAGCCAAAAGCAGACACTTAATCGACTGAGCCACCCAGGCACCCCAACACTCAGTATTTTAAACATTATGTCTTAACCAAGTAGATTGAAAAGTCACCAGATTCACAAGTGATAAAGCTAAGATTTGAACTCAAGTTCTTCAGACTTCAGCCTGTGTTCTTTGATGAAAAAGGCAAAGAAATAAGCAACTATCCATAAAGCAATATAGAATGCATTAAATAGTATGGGAGATTAAGGAGAGAGTGATGACTTTCAATTTGGCAGAATCCAATCAGGCAAAATAGAAGAGGTGGCACTGAATTTATTAAAATGTAAGTAAAAATAGCAATAATTAATAATAAAATATTCAGCATTATTAAATAATTACGTTTTGCACTATTCTAATATTTTATCTATGCAACTGATCGATAAAAGTGAGAGAATATATTGTCGCAGAAAGATCAAACTCTACCCAGAGTTGAGATAGGAGATAGAAGGAGTTTCAGAGTCCTGAATATCCAATGTTTTTGTACACAGGGAAATGATGGTGATAAAATTAGAAATGCGGGTTAATTACGGGTTTTGGAGAACTCTCTGGACGTCATACTAAGAATTTTAGACTGTATCCTAAAGGAAAAAAAGAGAGTTGGGGTAGACTCTTAAAGGAGTCATATAATCATATCTGAATTATTAGAAAAATAACTGTTAGGTAAAAATAGATTGGAATTAGTGACTCCTGAATAAACAGAAATAAAAATAAATTAAACCCAAAAATACAGTGATATTCCTCAAATAGTTCAAATAAGAAATAGAAGAAGTTTGAACTGCTAGACTGAGGAGTATGAATGGATCTAGGAGTGGTAGGTATAAGAGGCCCTCTAGAAGTATAACTGACAGAATTTGGAGGGTAAATGGATATCAGTAGTAATGACAAAAGAGAGAGGTCTTCAAAATATTCGGGTCATACAGCCAGTGGGTATTTAGAAATGTATTTGTAGGGGCACCTGGGTGGCTCAGTCAGTTAGGCGGCTGCCTTCAGCTCAGGTCATGATCCCAGGGTCCTGGGATCGAGTTCCGCATCAGGCTCCCTGCTCAGCAGAGAGCCTGCTTCTGCCTCTCCCTCTGCCTGCCTCTCTGCCTACTTGTGCTTCTATCTCTCTGTCAAATAAATAAATAAATAATCTTTAAAAAAAAAAAAAAGAAAAGAAATGTATCTGTAGTTCCAGAGAGAAAACAGAGCCAGAAACAATGATAGATGATAGAGAGATGATAGATCATTGATAGACAGATGGCTAGAGTTCATAGTACTTCCATAGTTATGATGTATGTTTGTAGGAAGGAAGTACTATGCGCTTCTCCTATACAAAAATAGGTGAAAGTTCAAGTCACAAGAATAAACAAAGGAAAAAACATCCCTCATGGGGATTGAATATGAAGTAACAAGAGAAAGCTAAAGATGAGCCTTTGGGACATTGGCTCCACATAAGGGAAAAACACAAGAAAAGGAAATCCTAAAGGAGATAAGGATTTTCAAACAGAGAAGTCAAGAAGGGGGAGGAGACACAGCAAGAAATTCACAAGATCTGCTGAGGAGAGTGACTTCGAGAAAGCAGAAACATCTATCAGTGCCAAACACTGCAGAGATTAAACAGGATAAGGACCCAGAAGAGCCCATTGATGAGGCAGTTAGAAAATCTCTGCAGCATTATTAGTCTTTTGGACACAGTGGAGTGAGGATCAATGGTAGGTAAAGTTGTGTGGGCAAAAACTTCAAACTTTTATGAAAAAGTTGGCAGTGAAGAAGAATATTGGATTTGCTTGAGCAAAAGAGGATTTTTAAGTTTTTAAAGATAAGGATAGATTTTTTTTTTTTTAATTTCTAAGAGGAAAGAAGCAAAAGGAAGAGGAATGTATTTTAAAATACCCTAGATAGGGAATGACAGACAGAGAAAGATTGGGGGGGGACAAAAAGGGCCTTGATAAAGAGCACAGGAAGAGAGAGCCCAGGAAAGAACATGAACGCTCCTTTGAGGCAGAAAAGAAAAGGCAAGCACAGCGGAGTTTTTTGAGCAATAGGAGAGAGAAATTGAGGAACTTTAACAAGATGTGTGTGTGTGTGTGTGTGTGTGTGTCTAGTATAAGTTTAATCATTTTGCTTTTATAACAAGACTGAGATGAGGTAATCTGCTAAAGGAGAGAGGGAAAATCAAGCTGGGGTAGAGGTTTAAAGGAGGGAATAAAGTTTGCAATTTCTCCTTTGAGAGGTATAGAAATGAGTGGACTAGACATAAGTAAGAGGATTGCTGAACGTCCTAAGGCTCAATTTTAAATTCTGGCATTCTAACCAGCAGCGGTGAATATTTTTCTCCATCAACACCCTCTAATACTGGAGGAAGAGAAGAATTCAATTGTCTTAGAGCTGGGCAATGTCTCATGCCTGGGGTGGAAGAACAAAAGGACAAAAGAACTAAGTAAGAATGGTTTTTAAGACAGTTCTTAAAATAGTTGAGCCAAGAATCTAACTTGAGTATAAGGTCAAAGAGACCAGAAAGAGTGAGGGTGAATAATAGTAATGATGATGGTGTGATGGAAGACACCGTGTAGCTCCGTGTGCTTGGCACTAGTCTACGTATTTTACATACATTAACCTTTTTAATCTATGCAAGGTCATGTCATGCATGCAAAAAATAGGTTTATTTCCTAACCAGCTGTACACCCCACATCACACTCCCACTTTTAATGTGTTTTATTTATAAATGCATTTGTATATATAACACATTATTTCCAGGACACTTGGGTAATTTGTTTCCACTTTTCTAATTCACATTCTAGATGGCTTTGGTTCAGCACTGGAATATTTAGCTCATTTTCCAAACATCACATTAATGCATGATTTAGGAAGTAAACAAGAGTTGAAAATAAAATCCTCTTGGATATTCTGTTGTTTTAAAATCTGAAGGGTTCAGTAATCCTTTAAATCTGTAATCACTAAAAAGACAGCCATTGTCACTAAATCACATGTAGCTCTACAGAAACCACATAATGCAAAGTTCTCCAAAGAATAATTATCATTAAATGTGACTATGAAACAGTAATAGTATGTTACAAGGCCACTTACACACGCATGCTTTTTTATTTGACACTATTGAAGTCTTTATTCTCTTGCTTAGAGTTGAGGTGGTAGCAAATCCAATCATGGTAATAAAATTACCAGAGGTGAAAAAGCAGTTCTCTAGCATTTGAAAAAATGTGAATATTCAGCAAGATGTGTAAACAAGGAGACATATTTGGATTAAAGTTGGCCTACTAGGCCACATCTATCATGAAGAATTTAAACCCTGAAATATCTATAACATATAAATATTTTAATATATGATTTGTTACAACCACAAAACTACATATATAGTCTCGATATGTTTGGTTATTGCATTAACATTAGTAAATATACATTTCTTTTAAAACTTTTATATCTCATTGTAAGAATCACAAAGAAATTTTACTTAGAACAGTATTTTGAATTCTTTTATAGTGATCTTTTCTTCTTTCCTTAAGCATATTTTTTAATTTAAATTCTAAGAAATGGGCCTGCTTTTATTATTATTTTAAGATACCTCCCCCACATTAGTAGACTTTCCTATTCCATCTCTACTTTTTGAGACTTTTTTAACCTCTGCAGCATCTTTAGTTTCTTCTATTTTTGTATATGAAGATATTTAGAAGCCTAATCTTTTGATTTTCAATAACTAAGCTTTTGGATAAGGTTAAATTCAGACTTTTCCTTGTGATGACATCTAATCTTTAAGGAATAATGTTATAGAAAGTTTCCAATGTATTATGATAATCACTATTAATAGTGCTTTAATTTTTGCAGAATTGCTCTCTCCTCTTTAAAAACTGAGAAACTAGAATAAGAACAGGAGATTAAATGACATTCAGAGTCACCAAGTAGAACATTGGGTACTGGGACCAACATTTCCCAACATCAGAACCTTACCCCATGAATCAAACACAGAGGGAAGGCTCTACCCCGAACCTCCCATCTTCATTTTGTCAGGAGCTTGAATAGCCAGCCACCATACAAAAAAAAAAAAAAAAAAAAAAAAATCTGTGTGTAAACATCTCTGAAACAGGCAAATGATAAATAACACAATGGGCATTTCTTTTATCTTCCCAGCTTCAGCCTTTTGCTAGCTTATAAATTTTTAGAGGAGAGCTATAATGCTATTGAATTGATGACAGCAACAGACAAGAATTTAGAGACAGTAAGATTCCTTCAGACAGACATTCCCCAGACAAACTGATAGCACTTAAGAGTTTAAGTGACCCCTCTCTTCTAAAATCCCTAGAACAAAAACCAAAAAGAGCCATCGGATCTCATGGCATCAGGTGTGAACTGAAACACAGTTCATCCCTTGGATTATATCGTATCACCCCATAAGCCTCTGTGTTAACAAATCATATAGAATATGGTTCCACTTCTTTTCCTCTGAAAAGTAATGAGGCAAAATCTCCTCTTTTCATTTATTTTTAGTCGAAAAACAGCTGGCTGCCAGGAGGAATTTCCCATTGCATGTTCAACCTAAGAAAAGTATTTTTACAATCAAAATATTTTTTTCTTTTGAAAATAACTTGGACAGATATATATGTGTTTAATTGAAATATTAATAAATCATGTAACATTAGAGGAAAAGTCATATAAAATTACAGGTGTCTTTGTGTGTTCTTAATAACACTAGTTTTCTAATCTATGCTATATTGGTTTTCAAGGACTGGAGATGAGACTGTGTGCTATGTTGAAAAGTATCCATGACCAGCAACCATGTGGCCTGAATTCCAAATCTGTCATATACCACGTTTAAATACTTGCTCAAGTTGCTTTTGCTCTTAGAGCCATGGTTTCTTCATTTTTAACCCTGACAGAAAAGAGGTAGGTATTTTTTTATGCTCTTTTGAGTCCTATATTGTATGCAGAGAGATAACATATTTCTAAATACTAATATATTTGTGTATTAGCTATGGAAGGTGGAATTACCTCATCACTCAACTGGCCTGGTAGCTGGCCGGACTTTCTACTAAGGCACCTCTGGCCAGATGGGAGTTTTATGTAAAACTGATGCAGTCTTCTTCCTCATTCAAAAGACTCATAGGATTTCTGGAACCTCTTCAAAACAAGTCTTACCAAACCCATTTTGATGAGTTACGTCTACACCGATCAGAAACATATGTACTGAATCTCTCTCTTTTTTATTTTATTTTATTTATTTATTTGAGAGAGAGAGAATGAGAGACAGAGAGCATGAGAGGGGGGAGGGTCAGAGGGAGAAGCAGACTCCCTGCCAAGCAGGGAGCCCGATGCGGGGCTCGATCCCGGGACTCCAGGATCATGACCTGAGCCGAAGGCAGTCGCTTAACCAACTGAGCCACCCAGGTGCCCCGTATTGAATCTTTCTAAGGTTTAAAAATTGAACGAAAAGAATACAACAAAGTGAATTTTGAATTTTGCCAAAGCTAAAAAATTAAATTCTATATGACACTGTGGACAGGAAGCCACTGAGCTCTTTAATGCTGAGTTCCTATTAGTTCAGATGGCTCCTTTTCTACCCATTAGATGTTCTTTCTTTTTCTCCAAGTATAATTAGGAGATTGAGCATTCATCAGTTAGGGTCTCTCTCTCTCTTTCTTCCTTTTCTTTCTTTCTTTCTTCCTTTTCTTTCTTTCTTTCTTCCTTTCTTTCTTTCTTTCTTTTCTTTCTCTCTTTCTCTCTTTCTCTCTCTCTCTTTCTCTCTCTCTCTCTTTCTCTCTCTCTTTCTTTCTCTCTTTCTTTCTTTCTTTCTTTCTTTCTTTCTTTCTTTCTTTCTTCCTTTCTTTCTTCTTTCTTTCTTTCTAAATTTTGGCTAGTGTTCAAGGAAAATCAGACTCAAACTCCTGAGCTCCACATGCCTAGAGAGAGCAGTTATCATGAGCACTCCTTTAGGTCAGATGGCCTCCCTAGCATTTGTCAGTAGCCTTGTAAATATGCACCCTTAACTAAAGAAAGACAAGGCCAAAGAGTATGGATGAATGAGATCTATCACTATCAAAGATGAATGACTCCAGGTATCTCTTCCCAAAAGAGAATGAGGATATGAAGCCTGGTGGGATACAGCGATGCAGGGTTCAAATACTGAATCCTTCAATATGGTAGCTGCCAGACACATACAGGTATTTAAATTTTAATTTAAATTAAATAAAATTTAAAAACCAGTCCACTGGTTGCAAGAGCCACATCTCAAGCGCTCAACAGCCACATGTGTCAGATGACTGCTGTACTGAACAGTGTAGACATGGAATAATATATACACTATGCCAGAAAGATCATTACACTGATCAGTTAATATAATTGAGGTGGTTTCTGACATTAATGATAAAGCATCAATTCAGCTATAGTTTTTCTCAATTATCATTACTACTGCCTTGTAGTTGCATACATTTAATTACATGCGACTTTTTAGCACACAAAAATTTGCATATTTATTTCACATTCACAGAATTCTGAGAACTGAAGATTACCATCTCTGTTTTATAGATATAGAAACATGCCGATAGCATCGAGTGACTTTTTAAGGTTATACAGCTATATTCAAATTTAGGGGAAGTAAGTGATTGTTTACAGCAGCACAATGAATAACAGAATGTATCCAGAGCTAAAGCCTCATTCTTCTGGTTTAAAGTTCAGAGCTCTTGACACTAAACTATGTAACTTCTCAGCAGATCAATCAAAATACAATGTATATACTTAAATGAAGGAATAGCTTTATAGTTTCTATATTATATGTCAGTATAAACAAAGACAAAGACATGAATAATAAAACCACAAGAAAAAATATAGATGCCCAGATGCTGAATTTGTCGTTTAGTCTAAAATGCATGTTTGAAGTCATGGTCTATAAATTTGACTCTACCCCTTAGTCACATTGCACAATGCCGGGGAGCATATTCAGATTGTGGTCCATCTGAATCTCTGGCGGATTTCACTCACATCAACTACAATGTGCACTGATTTCTGAAGTAGGGCAACATCATAGGCCTTCAACTTGAACAAGCTCAACCTTCACATTTGGCATCGTGTCCTTTGCATATCAAATGGAACTAAATCTGTTCAGTTATTTTTAAGCATTTTGGGAATAGTTGTATAAATACTCAGGGATATCACATCTTTTTTTTTAAAAGATTTTATTTATTTATTTGACAGAGACAGAGATAGCGAGAGCAGGAACACAAGCAGCGGGAGTGGGAGAGGGAGAAGCAGGCTCTCCGCTGGGCAGGGAGCCCGATGTGGGGCTCGATCCCAGGACCCTGGGATCATGACCTGAGCTGAAGTCAGACGCTTAACGACTGAGCCACCCAGGCGCCTGATATCACATCATTTTAAATGTTTTCTGACACTTTGTTATTTAGCAGACACTTTGGGGTGTTATATAGATAGGGAGAGGGGTTTGGAATTTTACACTTCTTCTTGAGAACAGTTTTGTACTCACTAGCACAGCCTCTGGAGTAAGATTACTTGGGTTTGAACTACAAGCTATGTGATCTTGAACAAGTTACCTAACCTCTCTGGGCCTCAGTTTTCTCATCTGTAAAACTGGGATAATATTGCTTCCTTCTAGATGTAAACAAATTAACACAAATTAAATATCAGGAATAGTGCCTAGCACCTAAAATGACCTAATAAATGTGTTTTGTTGTTGCTGCTGCAGGGGTGATGTTGATGAGAATAATAATGATTTGAAATCACCCACTGTGATAATTAGTTTCCAGAGACAGCTCCCAATGGGCAACAAGCCTCCCAGGATTTATGTCTTTGTGTAATCTGCTTCCATGTTGACCTTGTGACTGGCTTCAACCAACAGCATGTGGAAGAAGTAACACTACTCTAGTTTTGAACCTAAGCCTTAAAAATATCTTATAGCTTCTTCTAACACAATTTTGGGATCCCTGGAGCCGCCATGTAAGAAGTACAGCTGATCTGGGCGCCTGGGTGGCTCAGTTGGTTAAGCGACTGCCTTCGGCTCAGGTCATGATCCTGGAGTCCCGGGATCGAGTCCCGCATCGGGCTCCCTGCTCAGCAGGGAGTCTGCTTCTCCCTCTGACCCTCCCCCCTCTCATGCTCTCTCTATCTCATTCTCTCTCTCAAATAAATAAATAAAATCTTTAAAAAAAAAAAAAAGAAGTACAGCTGATCTGATAGAGAGAGACCATGTAGGGAAACCATGAGGAAAGGCCACAAAGAAAGAGCAAGGCCTCAGAGAGTACATGAGGAAATAAAGAAGTCTAGTCATCTTACCATCCCAGGTGAACCTAACTTCCCAGCCATCCCTCCCAAGGCACTAGTCCTGGCCGCCATTTTTCCACAGCCACGGGAGTTACCTCAAGTGAGACCATCAGAAGAATCATGCAGCTGAGCCTTAATCAATCAACAGAAACATAAGAATTAAGTGTTGCTATTTTAAGCCATGTGGGGGTGAGATAGTTTGGTATGTATCAACAAATAACCAGATACCTATTATTAGTTATAAAACTACATATTAATGTTCAAAATTATTATAATCATAGATGTTTTTTAAGGCTCTCTACCCATTGCCTTCTATCTGTGATAGTAAGGTTTTGTTTATTGTATCTATCACATTTACCTCATATCTAATTTTTCCTAACAAAGCTTCTTTACTATGTCTAAGCCGATCTACTTGACCTGTCCTTCATATAACCTTCTTCCATTTTTACATCTTGTATCTAAAGGATTTTCACTACCTGTGATACTCCGCTCTTTCTTAGAAGCCAATCTGTTTTCATTTTCTTCTTCCAGGGAGCCTTCCTTAACTCTATTTCTATTCTTCATTGGCTCACAAATACACAGTTTGTACCACATGTACACATATGCACATATTTGCACTGATATACATTTATAATATATGGTTTATTTAGCATAAAGTCTCATGAGTGCCTTAATCTGATTTCCTCTTTGAAGAACAGCAGTCTATTTGTTTTCTATCTCTGCTCAGTGTTCAGTTTACTACACTGTTCTGCATACAGACTGTCTCCCCAAGATAGACTAGTATTACTAAGCCCTAGAAAGAGCTCACTCTTATACTAAGGTTAGTTCATTAATTCATAACAAGAATGGTGATTTCCAAAGTAACTGCACACTAGACAATGGTTTCCTCACATTATGGTATTTTTAACCTATAGGCAATCAACATGGGAATAAAGAGTTTGCTTGATGAGGATGGAATGTCACTTCTGTGATTTGAACATGTAACGGCATCTATCTCAGAAAGTCTCATGCATCCATATGCACAATAAGTTTATACCTATTGCCTGGCTGAGCAAGTCCTCAGACCAGGAATACTGTTTTCTGGACTGTGTTGAATAAACACTCTTCAACTGAATTTTTATTCATTCAAGAGTATTTAGGGGTGCCTGGGTGGCTCAGTTGGTTAAGCGACTGCCTTCGGCTCAGGTCATGATCCTGGAGTCCCGGGATCGAGTCCCACATCAGGCTCCCTGCTCAGTGGGGGGTCTGCTTCCCCCTCTGCCCTCTTCCCTCTCGTGCTCTCTGTCTCTCATTCTCTCTCTCTCTCAAATAAATAAATAAAATCTTAAAAAAAAAAAAGAGTATTTAGTAAGCATCAACCATATGTCAGGCCAAATTAGGGATAAAGCAATGACGTAAAGAGACATAAACTCTCATCCTACTGGAAGTGACATTCTAGGAGAAGTTTCTGGCTTATTGCTAACCCACCTAAACTAAATTCTTAAAAAATAATCATATGTTCATATATATGTGTGTGTGTATATATATATACCTATTGCTTTCTATATTAGAAAATACACATTTTATCTGGAATTTTGAACTTGTAATACCATCAAAATAAGCAAATACCCTTTTGAGCTTGAGACCAAGAACTGCATTTTATTGGATGTATAAACAGTAAAACCATACCTCCTAGTGCATGAGTTGTAAAGCATTAAGCCCTTGTACTAATATAAAAATCATTACAGTTCTTTAAAAAATTCAGAATTTTTAAACACATCCAAAGCAAGCATCTGTGCTGACTATGTTCTCTGATACAAGTTTTAAACCATGATTGTTTCTTAGAAATTTGCCAAAATATCTAGAAAGTGAAAGAAGAATTTTTTTTTTTTGGTGTAATCTAATGTTATCCCACTTCTTGTCAGTATGAGCTGCATCCTCACCGAACAGGAAACAAATATGCTTTGCATTTTACTAACCTAATAAAGTATCCAAGGAGTCATTTATATGCAAGGATTTAAAAAAATATATATTTAACTGGGTTTGATAGAACTCCTTGCCTCTCCACTTCCTACTCTCTAAAAGTATAAGTAATTCAGCCTTCAGCAATACAGCTTGAATGACCTAAAAATGTCTATAAACACATTTTCTTTGCTTATCTAGAGTTCCCCTCCGTTCATTGGGATCAATGTTTAGATTATTTCCAGAGAGGGGACAGCACCTTGTCAATGCCTGTAAAATGTCAAGGGGTCATCTGAGCCCGAATCCACCATTGGAGCCTGGAAGGAATGCATTTACTTTTAACAAGCTGCAGTTTTAGCCTGTGAAAAATTAGTATGTCAAGGAATAACCATTTAAGGAAGGTTAGTGTAAAGTTACTCCACCATTAGGCCTATTGGAGTGAAACTATCAGCACTTTATGGAAACTCCAGAGCGTTAATGGAAAAAAAGAAATGATGACAACAAGGCAAACAGTAAAAACACAACCTGTGGTAATAATTATGCTAATAATAAAATAGGGCTTATAGAATTCAAAGGTTTACAATTTTGAATTACTAGATATGATTCCTAAAAATATTCCTTGTTGTAACTTTATACTGCTTTCCCCTAATAAGAACCTCTGTAATAGAGATACTTTAATCAGCATGTTTTTATTAACATCTCACATTTTCTATTTTGTAAAAGTAAAAGACACATTGCAGCTGTTTTTATTTTTGCCTCATTTAGACATAACTTATCAATGCAAACATGTGACGAATTTCTTTCATGAAAGTTTTTTCTACAAGTCTTAACTATGAAAAAATCAGAGCATTTATGATCAAATTCACCGACTTAGTCAAAGAGAAGTTTGTGTGTGGCTCAGTAATACAGTAGAAAGAGCATAAAGTCAGACGTTTATTAGCTGTTTCTCATTGGACAGATACTTAACTTCTGTTTCTTCATTTACTAAAATAAGTATAATAATACCAGTTCAAAAGGTTGTTATCAGATGGTACGAGGGGGAAATGCTGCTAATGTTGCCAAATCCATAAAGATTGGTTACATATTCATTATAGAACTAAGTGAAAGAACAAGTCATACTAGAAAGAGTGAAACTGAAGGAATTCCTAAACACCCAAAATACTTACTATTAATCATTACCATCATGCAACCCAACCAAACTTCCTCAGAGAGCTAAAAGGGTCATCATTCCATACTAAATCTTTTTCATTAAGTGCACTAGCTTCAGGGGGCTAAAAGTAGTTTAATTTAGCAACTCAGGGGCAAAGGAACTGGATTTCCATAAGGTAATATGGAAACAGGGACTTAAGCCAGGAGCTCCCTAGGCCTTCGGGGCTGGCTCCTGCTCTCTCCAGGGACCCATCGTTTAGATAGACAGCACTTGTGGAATATGACAGTACAGTCTGAGATCGAGCCTTGTGTGGAAGTTCCTGACCATCAGGTTTGTACAGCCAAAGCAGTGTTGACAGAGGAGTTTGCGAACTGTAAAGAAACTGGAAAACAAGGCTAACACCCCTTCTGGCTCCGTTTGAGAGCTGTTCTCTGCAAAATCAAGGCTATGGGTTAAATGGTTTTCAAAGGGCAGAAAGCTGAATGAATTTTATGTTCCTTTCTTTTCTATTATTTTTCTAATATATCATATAAATCCCTACTGTTACAGTCCCTTCCTCATCACTTCAGTGGAAAGAGAACAATTCAGAATTGGGTGAATTATTCCTAAGAAAGCCTGACCTATGCAAAACCTAGTAAGAGGATTAGCACAGACTTCTTGCCCGCTATGCTTTTATTTATGCACGGTTCATAAAAGCATGCTGCTGATTCCCATTTAGCTTATTATCCACTCTAATCCCATTATTTTTCTGCTACTGTTGCTAATACTCTGAAAGGTTCAGTCTGTGTCCTTAGGATAGTTTTCACAGGTGAATTGTTCTTTATTGTCTCTATCAGGCATCATTCAACTTGTGAAAGGCATTTTGAAATTCACTGCTCTTTTCCAGGATCTCACTTGCTAGGTGCAGTCAAATGTCTGTGATGATCTGCATAACTGACAAAATTATCATCAATGCATACTGAAAAAATATTATAAGGTTAAAATATTGTACGGGGCACAGTGGATAATATAAAAAAGCATAACACATTGTCCCCGTCCAAAGAGATCTGAACTGCCTGGGGAGGCCTGACATCCAGAAAAACCACCAGAAATGCAAAGCAGTGCATGGAGTTCAGGAGGTGAGAGCACAGCGAGAAGGAGAGAGCAGGTGGATAACAAACAGCCTTGAAGAAAGGTTAGGATCTTGTTGAACATAAAAGGGGATTCCAATGACAAGGGGAAGGGACACAGTTTCAGCATATGCATAGAGGATTTCTGAGCCTGCTTGAATCATGAGAGCACCAGCATGCCTGAAGTCAAGACTTCACCCAGAAGCTTAGAGAGGGAACACCTAAGGAGATGGGCTAATCCCAAATTATAGAGAACATACCACACCAGGCCAGGCTGTCAAAAATATTCAACAGGACAGTATACGGTATGGTGGTTAAAGTAACAATCTGAAAAGCTAAGTCCAAATATAGGCTTTGCTACTACCTGGTTGTGAGTCCTTAGGGAGTTACTTCCATTTATTTCTCCAGGTGTAGAGTGAGGTTCCGAGTAGTTCCCACGCACAGATTATGTGTGGGTACATAAGATGATACATGTAAGGTGATTGCTAATACGGGACGGGTCCGGGCACTGTGGTGGCACTGAGGATATGGGTGAACAAAACGTATTTGATCCTCATCATCAGGAGTTGATGATAAGGAGAGTAGATTTATTGGATTGGATGAAAAGCAATAATTTTTGTTGTTGTTCATTTTAAACAGAGAACTAGCATGATGAAAACTAACTTGGAGGTAAATAATCTAGTAAATTTGTAGTAGAAGATTTACACAGGGTAACAACAGCTAGAGATAGATACCGGCCAGGATTTTTATAGCAAAAACATTAGAGTAACTTTCTAGTTAAAAGTTATGGAAGATCAAAACTGTGGATTAAAGGGCACCTGGGTGGCTCAGTGGGTTAAGCGTTTGACTCTTGATTTCTGTTCAGGTCATGATCTCAGGGGCATGAGATCAAGCCCCACTTCCAACTCTGTACTGAGCGTGGAACCTACTTAAGAGTCTCTCCCTCCCTTTCCCTCTGCCCCTCCCCCACCTCTCTCTCTCTCCTTCTTGCTCTGTCTCTAAACAACAACAACAAAAACTGTGGATTAAAAGGTATACCATTCATTTGCATGTTTGGCTGAGCTCTGAAGTGGTAAAATAGAAACATCATAGTTATAAGGGCACATAATTCTTTCTGCAGGATTTACTTTAGATTGCACAATCATTTATAGTCACTAAAGAAATGAGGAATCAGTTACTGACTCATGCCTTAGTCCTGAGATTTAACAGTTGATTGTAACAACTGAGCAGCAAACTAGCTCTGTTAAGACCAAGGAAAACCCAGGTAACTCAAGATCATCTCTATGATGAGCTATTAATTCAGAAACAAGAATAAATTAATGGAAAGAACACTGAGCTGAGGCCCAGTAGATGCAGTTTGAGTTTCATTGCTGCCATTGTAACCTTGCAAAAAATTATTCTGTTTTCTGGATCTCAGTCTCTTCAACACGAAGACATGAAACCAGAATCCTTCTAGTTCTCAAGTTCCAGGATTTTATGACATAGCTCAGAGTTGATCATTCCAAACAATCTATTCTTATAGAGAACATTGTTATGTTATTGGTGTAATTTTTAATTAGGGAAGGATTGCACTTAATAACGTAGAAGATATATATGTAACACAGTATTTTTTCTAGTGGAGTGTGGAAGCCAGCCATTGCTAAAGCCAACTGTTAATTTTTTAAAAAATATTAAAAGCCAGTTGACAGAAGGCTGTTAGGTTGGGGTTAATCATGGTAGGAGCATTTATACCCTGGAAATTTGCAAATAATGCAAAGTATGCTTTTTCTTTTTTCTGGAGAGCCAGTTATTAAACATTTATCAGCACATTAAGTGAGATAAGTAAGTCAATATTGTTTAAAACAACAAACGTCTTCTGTTTTTGCAGTTTTTGAATTAGGATTGGCTTCATGCTAAAAATGGTAGGAATTGTTTCAAAAAGTAATTCAAAACAAATTAAGTACATTAAAAACAAAGTGCAGTGAGATGTCATAGAAACAAGAGAAAACTAGTCTTTCATTTCATCTTTTTCCTATTATCTCAAGATAATTTTGACTTGTATAAATGAACGTTACTGAGAAGATGTGGAACCTAATTCTATATCCCACTTGGAAAGCAGAATCAAGACTGCTAACTATTAATAGAATGACTTGTCCGCAGCAGGATGTCCCGGGAAGTGGATTAGTTTTGCATTAAACATCGTCAGGGATAAACAAGAAAAACTCACCCTAAAAGCACTGCCACTGGCCTCACATCAAGCCACAGAAAGAGCTCAGGGCAAGCATCACTCCTCATAAATATCCTGCCATTGAAACGAAGGGACTCTAAATTTGGTTTGCAAGATTGCCAACACATGTTACAATGCTTCCTGGGGCCCAGCACCACCACAGAATCACTCTAAAGAGAGCCAACAGTAGTGGGTGAGAGAAAAGCTTTAAATCTGGATTTAATTTCTCAGAAATGAAATAAATGTGTCTTTTTAAGTCCTTCCGCGTGCCTATTGACAAAAAAAGAAACATCGCAGATTTACAGGACAAGAAGACTAAAGTTCCAGGAGTCTTTGTTTGAGAAGAGTGAAATGTTCGAAGTCAATTCATTACAAAAACCCTGTCAGAACACTCCAGATGTGAATTAGAGTTTGCATTTAAAAAAGCAACCAAGTGTAATAATCTCAGGAAGACTTTTGCCTCTGGATTCTTTTAATTTTCTCACCACTTTTTATCAAAACGTGTTGTGTACAACAGTAAAAATACAAACAAAAATAACTGCCAGGATTACCATTTGGCATCTCATCTGATGGCGAGCAGTACAAGCCATCTCAGATTGGAAGTGTACACCCAGACATGAGTGCAAGTTTTGGAGAGAATTTTTAAAAGAAAAATCGCTTATGGACCTAGAATAGAAATCAAGGCACATATCCTAAAACTTCACTTCTACTAGGAATGAACTTTATATTCTCCAGTTGTGTTCAACCCAGGACTCAGTTTTAATTTCCATTTGTAGGGGTAAGACCCATAAAATGAGCTGATGATTCCTTTAGGGACCTATCACACCAACAACGTTAGAACTATTAATAACAGCAAAACATTTTGAAGTGTTTGGTTTGGAAATCACCAGCATTTACTAACTAGTTCTGTAAGCATTCTTAGGAAATAAAAGGATAAAAAAGATTTTTCCTCAATGGACAAGGGAAAAAAAAAGAATTAGTGAAATCTTTAGCTTGGAAATTAATGTCAATGTCATATGCCTTAGCCTCAAATCTGCTTTCTTCTTCTAATACCTATGTTTGTTGAACCCATAAATAAACATTTCCTGAGGTAAGCTGAAGTACAGAAATAGTCTTAAAAACAAGGAAGGTACCATACTAAGTTTTCCAAGTGTAACCTTATCCACTTGTTGGTGTTGAATTTATTATTATGAATATTATAAATATTATTAAAACAATGCAGTGATGGACCCTTAGAAAAATAAGCAGAGCTTCTCTCATGCTGATGTAAAATTACCATAAAACATGAAATCCCCTCTAACTCTCATGAAAAAGAATTACTGGTTGTGTGTAGTGATTTTCATTTGTGCTGGAATAGTCATAACTGTCAGTTTGCCCCCCCCCCAAAAATAGAATCATATTGTAAAGTAAAAATGTTCACTTTGAAATTTCCGTGCAAATTCAGCAATAAAAAAAAAAAACCTGTAAACAATTTACATCTAATGGAGAGGGTTCCTGCTGTGCTATACAAAACAAAAAGCAACCACACCAAATACATTATAGACATCACACTAACCAAGCCTGACAGTGCTAGGATCAGGAATCAGACATAATCTTATTATTTGGCTGTATTTTGGACAGCTTCTAGGCACGACTTTAAAAACAGAATTCAAAAGATTACTTTCTAAAATGGCATTTTCCCATTCAAGCTTCTGTTTCCAATTTGTATTCTCTCTCACACTCCATTCCTCTCCTCTTTTCTCTTCCTCACTCATCCTCTTCTTCCTCCCTCGGTCACCTCTTTGCTTTCCCTCCTGGTTTCTTGGCTATTGGTGATGGGGCAACATGCTTCTGTGGGATTTCCTGTGTGCAGATTATGAACTGAATGTAAACTGTCTCCACATTAGCTAACTATGAAAGGCTAGGTTAGCAAATGATTCTCACGTGTAAAGTCATTGTGTAGGGAAATGCTGCTGTGAGGCCAGATTTTTCTTAAATGAATTTACCAAAGGCCATTATCAAGGAACTAGATCTTTGGAAACATTTATACAAAACATGGTGATAGTGGGAACCAGATGCTTTAGTTTCTATTACAACACTTTTGAGAGGTGGGTCTTTTTTTTTTTTCCTCCTGTTATAAAGGGCAAGTTTCCACACTTTATCATAGATATATTGCAGTAAACTCTATGAAAGTTTGCCTCCGCTAATCTGGGGCTGTTATTAATATCAGTGAGAAGAGCTATAAATTCCTCCCCGACACGGCTTCAGTGGTGTGAACCCCCAGATCTTTTCTAATCCCAAGATTAGATACAATATTATCACAGCCTATCACTTGGCCCCATTTCAAACTGGAGCATTTATTGACAATACTTTCCAAGCTGTTGCTAAGTTGTAAGCACTCCACCTTATCTGTTGCTCCTTTTACAGCCTTAACAAGCACAACTCTCTCAGAGGAAGTGTCCTGCTAACAGTATCACCAGATACAACCAGCCTGTTTTCACTCCCTTTAATACAAAAGTTTCTCAATAGTCATAAGCACTTATTTACTCTCGGTTACTTTTTAGAGTGGAAGAATCAGTCTCTTTGGATTTTGGTGCGGTGGGGGGAGGGTTGGGGGAACCTAGGCTAATGTCATATTCCTGTCTCTCTCATTGGATTTCTTATTGACCTGAAAACCACATGAGGATATGAGGAAATACTTGCTATTATCTGTGGGTGTTTTTTCTGTAAAAGTTTACTTGCGTGCATCTCTTCAGTATGAATGGGGAATTAAGCACGTTAGGTAATAAAGTAGAAGCCAGTGTCCTTACCTTAGTAGACAATGAAGGCAACAGAAATACTTAGACATATCTGATGGGAAAGCACATCATGTCAGCTAAAAACAGGACTTTCCAAACTGTCTGGATCACTGGAATTTTATAAATATGCAATTACATCCATACACAACACTGGGTAATATTTAATCTACTTGGCATCTCTACTTGGATGCCTAAGTGGGGAAAAAGTATGAAGAATCTCAAACTCAAAAGGAGCAAAAGTGAAATGCAGATCATCCCAGCAAATCTACTCCTTTGGCAATATTCCCCAACCTAGTTTCCAGCAACTCCATCCTTCTGGTTGTTCAGGGCACAATCCCAGCATCTTCATTGACTTTTTTTAACCTCTGCATCCAAACTTGAACAGACCTGTGGACTTAACACTCAAACCCAACCACTCCTCACCTCTATGTCTGGGTCTAAGCCTATATAGCCTTACAATGTATGTTCTTACATGAACTTTTGCAGTAGCATCTTAGTCTTTAGTCTTTCATTCTCTGCCTAACGCTCTTAAATCTTTTCTTACCAGAGCAGGCAGAGTGATTCTTTTTAATCCTATATTCAAAACTTTCCAATGGTATTTCTTCCCAGCAAAGAAAAAAAAAATGAAATCCATACAATAGTCAAAAGGCTCTGCAAAAGCCGGCCATCATCTCCTACTACTCTCCATATTTCCCACTTCACTCCAGAGACAGATCATTCTGCTGTTTCTCCAACACAGTGGCCAAGCTCCCCTGCAGGGCATGTGTACTCAATGTTTGCTGGTATCCGAATGTCTGCATGCATCACCCCCTTGCCTCTTTTAGGTCTCCGCGCAAATGTTACCTTCTCTGTGATGGCTTCTCTGTCTGCCTACTTCATTTTTTAAGCCCCACATCCCTCCATAGCCCCTTTCTCCACTTTCATTTTTGTTCTTAAAACATTTCACAATTAATTATACATTTTATCATTTACTATTGCCCATCTCCCCTCACTAGAATATAAGTTCCATGAGGGTAGATCTGTTTTATTTGTTGCTATTTTATTTGCTGCTTTATTCTCAGTGCTTGGAAAGTGCCTGGGAACATAGAGCTATCCAATATATATTTGTGGAATATTTACATGTCTCTGTATCTATCACATGACATTGAGTGTGTTATCTGTTTGGTTTGTTGACATGATAATTTTTTTGGGGGGGAGAGGCTGGATAGAATTATTAATATTAGAATAAAATTTGGGAAAAAGTAAAATCTGATTTCATTCATTTATTTAATCTCTATTAAAATTAGATAATCTCTTAATTTTATTAAAGAAAAACAACAAAGAATACACATTTTTATCAACACACTATGAATTTCCTTAATGACTGTTATGTAAAATAATACACAAGTCCCATATTTCCAGATGTTAAGATTTCTTTGTATGCTTCATGTGTTTAAGGGAAGGTTGTAAAATCTGAGGAAGACAAAAATTTAAAAATTTGCTACTCAACATATATAATAAATAAGTTGGAAAAATAATATAATGAGCTAAAAATTAACTCCCAACCAATTCATCTTTATAATGATAAGCAGCAAGAGAAGTTACTACTCTAGTAGTCATTAATACAAATAGCATTTAGCTTCTACTTTGCCCAAAAAAGGATTTTATGCAACTTGAAAATACTAAAATCTATTTATATTTATATTTACGTTTAAATACTATAGTACAAATAGAAGTAGTGAGAAAATGTGAGCAAAGAAATATGGTAAAGATAACTAAGATGAAGCCAGGAACGAGAGTAGTATATACAGGTATATCTTACTTTATTAAGGTTCCTTCACCTTACAGTGCTCCACATATAATTGCATTTTTTACAAACTGAAGATTTGTGGCAACCCTTTGTTGAGCAAGTCTAGAGGTGCCATTTCTCCAACAGCATTTGCTCACTTTGTGTCTCTGTGTCACATTTTGGTAATTCTTGCAATATTTTAAACTTTTTCATTATTATTGTATTTGTTTTGGTGCTCTTTGATCAGTGATTAAAACTCACTGAAAGCTCAGGTGATGGTCAACATTTTTTTGCAATAAAATATTTTTAATTAAAATAAGTATGTTGTGTTTTTAGACATAACGCTATTGCACATTTAAGAGACTACAGTACAGTGTAAACCTAATTTTTATATGCATTAAAAAACAAAACAATTCATTTGACTCTCTTTATTGCAATATTCGCTTCATTGCAGCAGTCTGGATCTGAACCTGCAATATCTCCAAGTTATGCCTATAAAATGCCTACCGGGGAATAACCAACAAATTTAGCTTTGGGTTTGTCGATAGCCATTTCAAAGTGGGATCTTAATCAATTCCATGATTCAGTGGCCATAAAGTTAAAAAAGAGAGAGAGAGAGAGATGTTTCTCAGAACTGAACTATCAAAAGCATAGAGACTTGAGAAAATACCTCCTATGTCTTCATCAAAAAGACACTATGTAATGAGGCAAGCAAAGTTCTCAAAAACATCCTTACAACAAATAAAACAAAGAGTGTAAAATAGTAGGCCAAAGGCATAAAAGACAAGGACATTTTAATGAAACTAATTTTTGCCACCTAACTAACATATGGAGTACCAAGGAACGTTCAACATTAATTGAATACAGTTTTCAAAAGTTAAATGAGTTCTTACCTCTCCTTTAGTTCGATGGTTAGTATAATCACTATGTGGTCTTCTATGATCAAGTCAACACAGTATAAATTAATTCTAAAACAGAATGTATTAAAACTACCTTCTTCAATTAATAGCCTAATTTGGGACCTGAATTATTTGATATTTTAAGATTATAACCTTATACCAACTAAATATAAATTGAAGGAAGAAAAGTCATCATAATGCAAATGAAAAACTGATTCTGCCATGATAAAATACAGTATGGCAATGTAAGGCATTACTTTCACTTGGTTTGTATTTTAGTCCAAATATGTATATTTGGAATTGCTTCCTGAAGGTGTATGAAGACATTTGCTAGCTCTTAGGAGAGACAGAATGAAAGAGGAGAAATAAATAGAAGTGTGCAGCATCTAAGAGCTCTGAATTTAATGATTTAAATATAAATAAATCTGAAACATATGTACTCATTTCCCCCTTCAGAAATGCATATTTCTGAAAAGAAACAATGAGCTTCACAACTTATAGTTTATGATGTATTGTCCTCTCTCAGTTTTAGCCATGTCTAAATTGTAATTTCATTAAAGCCACGTTAGTCTAATATTATGGTTCTCCATCAGATATATAGAATTAAAAACTTTAGAGTGGACTAATGTGAAAATAAGATCAAGGGTCAGAAGCTTAGTTTTATAATACTGTCTATAACTTTATGTTGGTTTTTTGGCCTCACACAATGCAAATATGAAGCAGGTGACTGAGAAAGAATGTATAAATTACTCTAAAGCTAAATTAGCATGCCTTTACTGCACTTTCTCCCAAGACTCCCTTACAATAGTAGCAACACAGAAAAAAAAAAAAAGGAATAACCATGTCATTCAGTCTTTTGTCACAGTTGTTTACTACTGATAATAATGTATCAGTATTACAGTAAAATGAGACTCCTTGTCTCATTTTCCCAATGTCATATGGGTTTTAAATATTTTGAATATGAACCCTAAATCAAATTTCTGGTCAGCAGATACGAGTTAAGATATTAACACATATCTATGAAATGAAAAGTATTTGAAATTGTGTTGAAGGACAAAACAGACTAGAGGAAACTTTAACCCATACCACTTGAACAAAGGGCTTGTAGTGGAAGTCTAAGTTATTCTTTCAAGAAGAATCTTGGAAAGTTTCAGAACTACATCTTGGCAATAAAACAAGAAAAAAGAAAAAGAATTAAAGAAAAACATGTGTGTGGATTAGGTGGACCATGGGGCGTAAATGAAGGTCCATTTATGAAATGGTTGTATCAGTTGCTTTCTTTGTACCCACTCCTGCCCTGCAATTTTTATTGACAGACAAAAACTAGAGGTCTTCTCAGTTGAAAAACTGAACCATCTGCCTGAAGATATCAAAGTGTTGATGCCTCAAGAAAACCTGGATAATTCTGCTTTTTTACAGAACCCTCAGCCAACTATTCTGCTCTCCCACCCTATACCACAAAGTGAAGTTTGTCAGTGAACCAATTCCACCAATGTACCCAGAATTCCCTGTAAAACCTCTCATTTTTGAGACAGTCCACCAAGAACATACGTACCTAGACAAAAGAGAGAAAACGCAAAATCCATCTGAAATAATTATCTCTTCTTTCATTTTCAAACATGAGTGGGCAACCAAGACCTCAAGACATATGGGCAAAATCTATTTGAAAATCTGTAGTTGATAGGGGAGGTTAAAGATTCCTGCCCTGAGCTAAGCCATTGAGCTCCCTTCCTGGGTATGGGGCCAAGAAAGTTAGCTTGGTCTGTCCACAGTAATTTAAGACTGAGAGTTGCAAAATCCATAGCTTCTGTACCTATGTTCTTTGCCTACATGAAGAAAACAAATCTATAGTAAGAAGGAAGAATATGGACACCCAAAGAAAAGAAGAAAGACAGAAAGTTTTGTTAGCATCCAAATTATATTGTTATAGTTATTTCTAAAGCTCAAATACATCCATGTTTGGCCAGAAGCTTAGCCAATGTAATTATACTATATTCCTTTTCATTTTAAGGTTAGTTTGAAGTGATTCCTAACAAATATGTCATCTTTATGTATTATCAGAGAAGACATTATATAGTTTTGCAATAATGTATCAAAATTAACTAATTCTTCTGAACATCGGGCATAAACATTAGATCTGACAAGTCATAAGACCAAGCTGAATTTATTTCTTTAACTTATATTTTCCCCTTCACGCTATTAAGATGCTATAAACATATCCCAATAACACTGGTGATTTCAAAGATGCCTTTGGAACTGAGCTTTTAGATTATATTCTCAACATTTTACAGAGAGAATTACAGTGTTTCCAGATTCATGTCATTGTAGGTTTTTAATTTCATATTATTTCAATTTCCATTTTTATAAATTAATTAGTTAGAACGTGAAATCTTCTTGGACACACTGAGTATGGATGGGGAAATGAAGATCAAATGAGCATATTTAACCTGTCACTCAACATCTTAATCTCTCAACTGAGTGCCAAAAGCCACTATGATATTTTGACCATTATGTTATAAATTATTTTTGTCTTTAGTCATAACATAATTATTTATTTTGAATCCATATTGGACCTTTATTTAAATATAATTAAAAAGTAACAAAGAGTTTATATTTGTTTAAATTAGATAAGTTATGCTGTGGCAACGATCCCAAATAAACTAAGACATTTATACCATAAAATACACAGTAAGAACATGATTTAAATAAGATATCAGAGTTGAGATCTTAATATCCAAATAGGCTAGAAAGGAGTATTTAATATTGAGAAAATGAACTGAGGACAAAACAACTTTACTGCAGAATTAATAAAAAATTAGAAGCAGAATGACCAAAATATGCATGATTCTAAAGTTAATTGGCATGAACTAAAGGGTTGAGATAACCAACATAAATGCAGGATGTGCAAAATCTTACAGAAACTAAAGAGACAATAATATACACAAAATATAGATAAAGATGAACAAGATGAGGTAGAAAACCCAACAAGAAGATATGTTTGATATTATATACATGAATCTGAAATACAGAAGAAAAAAATGCATCTGCAATTGAGAACATAGAAAAAAAAATGAGACAGTATGTTGGGCCTAGTTTAGCCATAGAACTTCAAGGATTAAGAAAGAGTGATTCAAGCTTCTAGACAGAGAAAACAAGTCACCTATATGGATGGAAAAATCAAGCCAGCCTTGGACTTCGCCATAGAAATATACAGTACCAGGAAACAGTTGCACAATGTGAACAAATGTGATGCAAAACTATAGTACCCACCCAAGAAGTTATTCAAGTAAAAAGGCAACAGACCAACATATTTAAACATGAAAAAATTCAGGAAGAATAGCAGCCACAATGCATTATTGATTTAAAAAAAGTTTAAACGGCAAAACGCAGTCATTTCAGAGATGAAGTTTAAAATAGACCATCCCTGAATTTATCCCTGAACTTAAATTTAGAATTTCAAAACAATGTTTAATTTTAATTCCAGGTCTTTTTTAATACTGCTTTGAGTCTCCTTAGATTTTCTTACTCTTCCATTGTTGCTGTTAAAACTGCCATCTATGTCTACCTGTTTTCTGGTGCTAAATGTTACTGTAGAAAAATCAAATTAAAGGGCCTCATGAGGGACACCTGGGTGGCCCAATCAGTTAAACGTCTGCCTTCGGCTTGGATCATGGTCCTGTGTTTGAGTCTCGCACTGGCTCCTTGCTCAGCGGGGAGCCTGCTTCCCACTCTGCCTCTGCTCTCCCTGCTTGTGCTCTCTCTCTCTCTGACAAATAAATAAAACTAAAAAAAAAAAAAAAAAAAAAAAAAAAGGCCTTCATGATTTTCTTCTAGAAGTTCTGCTTATTCTTTCTCTCTCTGGATGCTGAGAGCCCTTAAGTGTCCTGGGTGAATTGCCTTTTCTATTTGGAAACTTGCAACAAAGTTAAAATGGCTGCGTGGTATGCTTAGGCAGAGAGCCAGCTTGAGTCACCTTTCAAGTTTCCTTGGCTCTCATATCACATGGAAGGGATTTAGAAGTTTCTGTATGCCCCTTGCTGCAGGACCACCCAATGCAACCTTCTCTAAGAGCTGTCTCTACAGGAAAGCTAAGAGTAAGCTATTACAGTACTTTGTGAGCCGACAAACCCACTACTAATGGAACATTTTGCTGTCTCTGCTCCTGTCAGCAGTTTGATCCCTGCATGCCTTCAGTTCTATGCTAAAACACCAAGAACTCTAATTAGTGCTCTCCTGGTTCCTGGGTAGGAAAAATCTCAGTCACTATTCCCTGCTCTTCTTTTACAGGTAGCAGGTCCTACCAGTTAGGGACCATTCTTCCTCTAACAGTTCATACATATCTCATGGGCCATGTTCTGCCCAAAAGGAGCAGGATTCTGGTCTTGTCTCAAGACATCTGCCACCTCAAGTCACTAACATTTGATACAGTTTAGAGGGAAGCAGAGCCCTGTCCATACTCTCACTTCCCAGATGCTGACATAGAACAAACATATTGCACTCCTCAAGCCCTAGCCCACCTTCTGTCCCACTCAGGAGAGACAGTGACTTTAGTGATGGGGGATAAAAGTCACAGATATGAATTCAGCCTGAGTGGCAGTTATGAAAATACTATATTCGGGCGCCTGGGTGGCTCAGTCGTTAGGCGTCTGCCTTCGGCTCAGGTCGTGATCCCAGGGTCCTGGGATTGAGTCCTGCATCCAGCTCCCTGCTCAGCGGGAAGCCTGCTTCTCCCTCTCCCACTCCCCCTGCTTGTGTTCCTGCTCTCGCTGTCTCTCTCTGTCAAATAAATAAAATCTTTAAAAAAAAAAAAAAGAAAATACTATATTCACAGTGCATATCTCCTGCTGTGTAGATGGCCTTTGCTACTGCATTTGCCTCCAGACCCACCACCATCTTTGCATGGAGGCCACACTTGCCACAGACTATTCCTAGCCAATGACGAAGGATTGTGGGGGAACTAAAGCAGGCCTGTTCCTGTGAAATTCAGTACTCTTGAACATCTTTGGTTCAAGGACTCATCGGCCTGGTCAGTTTGAGACCCTTCCTACCCAATCATTCTCTCTTCTCTCCAATCGTAAGTATCAGACCTGCATCTCTCCCTTAGGGTGGGCAGTGGGAAGGACAGGGTGAAACTCTGAAAAACTGGTTATTTATGAAAATAACAGCAGCAGCAACACTAACAATAACAACAACAACAACAACAAAGCTTATCCAAAACCTATTTTCTACTAAGTCTTATTACTGGAAGATAACATACCTGGAATGGTTAATTTTTTTTCCCCTGGCCATCCCAATTTATAGGTTTGAATATTTTACAAGAGTATAGGCAAAATGCATTAAATTCTGCCTGTGGTTAAATATAAAAGGGTATAATTTTAAGCACTTTATATATTAATTTATTTAAACTTCAGAAAACTTTCAGATATTAAAATATTTTCCCTATTTTACATATGAAAAAAATGAGACACAGAAAAGTGAAGGAATTTTTTTCAAGGCCACACAGCTAGGAAGCAGCAGAGCTGGGATTTAAATCCAGATACTCTGGCTTCTCAAATGATAAGTCGTCATTTTGGCCTACTGCGTTTTCCCATACTTCATGGACTAAAGAGATCTGCAACCTCCCAATTGATGTACAAATTAAGTACAGGCTATTTTCCCTTGAGTTTAAGACTCAACAAGTTGTTCCAGATCTACTATTCCTGCTTCATTTATTACTCTATTTCATGAGTTTTAATTATAGTCAAGGGAAATTGGATATTCTCTGTTTCTAATACCTAAATCTCTTTTATCATATATATATGATATCATCTGTGTTCAGGCTTTCCCAAGTACCCCAAGTACATGTATATGCATTTTATTACACAATAATTATTTATTGAACACCTATCATATTCCCAGTACTTGGTAGACACTAGACATACTATGATAAACATGAGTCAAGTTCTTCATCCTCAATGGAGCTTATATTCTAATGTCAAAGACTAGATGGTTATATAAGATGAATACATATCTCAGACAATGCCAACAATATAAATATTGAGGGGTAAGAGAGAGTAACTGGAGAACAGGCGATGGCATCATAGCGGAAATCTGAAGGATGAGAAGAGATATCTGAGCAAATGGCCCAGGAGAGGCATTCTAAGAGATAAGGGAAGTTATTAAAAGTCTTAAGCAGGAAAGTGATTGGTTGAGCTCTGGAAATGAGATGATGTTGCTATGGATGGATGGTAGCAGTGATGACAAGAACTACAGAAACTCAGTCAGGATTGGACGGGTGATGCTGACACAGGGGGTGAGGGGAAACAAAAAATAAAAAGGATACCTCCTAAATTTGGGACTTGAGCAACTAGAAAAATGCTGGTACCATTTATCATGATGTGAAAAGCTGAATACATGGGAGAAAACTCCAAGACTTCCATTTTAGACATAAATTAGAAATTCCTAATCAACATCCAGGTGAAAATACAGGTGAGATACAGAAGTAGGTACGATATAGAAGTATGTAGATCATAATCTGTCCACAATGTGTTTCTGAGTCTTGCCACCATCGATAAGATGTGATATTTGGATTCTTTGAGCTCTCACCAACTTTGGCTTTTCTTTTGCCATTTATCACATGAAATCTTCTGAAAAATATTCTGGCATGCATGGGAATTTCTGTTTGATTATGCTTAAGATATACAGACAAATAAAAAATGCTGAAGCTTTCCTGTCTAAATCTTACAAGTTAACCTCCATCTATTAGCACCCAGGAGATGTGAGTTGTCCTTAGCCAGTTATTTGTTATATCCCTCTCCTAGATAAAGCTCATTGTTGTTTGTATTTATATTTCTTGCAGCTCCAATGACAATCATTTGTACAAAAATATTGTTTAATAATGTCATTATTGATGTAAATAAGTATCTGTCAAAATTTTTTTAAATACTTTTGCTTATTTTTCTTACAGGGTACATATGTTTAGAAAAACATCATTCATTAATGCTATTCAAGGGCAAGAAATGACTGGCTAACAAGTTCTGAAGAGATATTGTACTCTGGGAACAAAAAATTAATACCATTCCTGCTAAAGAATAAACAGAACAAAAATCCCTTTGTGAAATTATTTGATAATTTATAAGCATCTGTAAAGGATATCAAAAGAAAGAAGCAAATGTTATCAGAGAATTTTGCAAATTCATAAGTAGGCTTAAATTACTGTATGACAGAATTCACTTGATATTTTAAAAACACTTTGTCTTTCTATAGACATACCTTGGGAAATTTTCCATATATTAAGTCCATATATTTCACTTCAGCTGAATAGTAACATCCATTGAAATATTTTATCATCCATATGTAATTATGTAAATAAATAAAAGCATTCTTTTCCTTTCTCTGTTGTCACTTTTCATTTCTTTGCTATTTTTTCTTCCTTCCTTTCTCTCTTTCTTTTCCTTTTTAAAGTGAAAATTTTTTCAAAGTTGTTCTAGAAGTTGTACTGCTTTTAGGATAAATTATATAGTACAGGGCTGAATTTAAAATTGATTTAAAAATCTCTGCCAAAGTATCTCTCTGTATTTTAAATTATTACCCAAGCTCTAGGTTGAAATATTGGAAAGGTGATAAAAGTTACCTACTTACTCTTTAAGATTATTGCTTTTAAAAATTACTAGTGTTGGGGCGCCTGGGTGGCTCAGTTGGTTAAGCGACTGCCTTCGGCTCAGGTCATGATCCTGGAGTCCCTGGATTGAGTCCCGCATCGGGCTCCCTGCTCGGCGGGGAGCCTGCTTCTGCCTCTGACCCTCCCCCCTCTCATGTGCTCTCTCTCTCTCATTCTCTCTGTCTCAAATAAATAAAAATTAAAAAAAAAAATTACTAGTGTTTGACTTCACATGATGTTATATTTTAACACATGACTCCTAAGAAAGATTTATAGTTTTGACATACTCAGCTCAATACTTAAGCTCAATACAGTACTACTGTTTTATATCAGTAACTATTGAGCATATTTATGATCAGTACCCATGGTGTGCTGTACTAAGTCTCATTGGAATATTTAGAACAATTGTTATGGAACTATTAGTACTAATCATAATTTTCAACATGAATTGATAGAATAGAAACAGATTTGTGGTCGTTATGACCTCTCCAACAAGAATGCCTTTTCTTATCTGAACGCATATCCCCCTATCCAGTTTAATCCCTTAAAACAAAAGTCTAAACTTGAGCATCTGTCAATACTATTTCTTCACCCAGCTGTGTATACTAATATATGTGAGGTGACCCTGTGAATATAATAATCTTATATTCCCACTGCATTCCCAGTCCTGTTACACAGCATCCAGCTGGATATTTCCCCACATAATTACGTACATTCACTCTTCTTGAAGACATGAGAAGCCAGTTGGGTTATTACCTGGTTATTGACAATAATAGTGATGATACTTAAAAACATTATATGTAGGGGCACCTGGGTGGCTCAGTCGTTAAGCGTCTGCCTTTGGCTCAGGTCATGATCCCAGGGTCCTGGGATCGAGCCCCACATCGGGCTCCCTGCTCAGCAGGAAGCCTGCTTCTCCCTCTCCCACTCCCCCTGCTTATGCTCTCTCTCTCACTATGTCTCTCTCTGTCAAATAAATAAATAAAATCTTAAAAAATAAAAATTAAAAAAAACATTATATGTAAAGATCACAATATTGCATATATAAAATAATATACATGAATTCTCAACCATCCTCGAATTAGACACTATTACATCTATTTGTGAAGTGAGAAAACTGAAGTTCAGTGGGCCAAATCTTCCTCCCTCAAGTCAAACAACCAAGAAGTGGTAAAGCCAAGACTCCTATCCAGGCTTTTAATTGCACATATTTTCACCACACAATACCCTAATGTTCAGTACAAGCTCAGTTTATGATATTGACCAAGAGAATCAGAAGTTGCATATCAAAAATTTAAAACTTAGCAGTTTGAGGGATTCACGTGATTAATGTCATTTCAAGAAGTAGCAAATTTTTTTGTTGGCAAAAGGATGAATTGAAATAGAATTTTGAAATACTAGAAGTATTTTAAAGAGGTATCTGAAATGATATTTCTACTGCTTTAAAGTCAAAATATTTTTTTTCTTCTGTACCTAAAAACAAGAACAAAGTATTTCAGGAATTTGTATTTTGAGAAAGGACTCTTACAGATATCTTCATGTAAGTACAAATATAGCACAGGTCATGAGATGAAAATTAATCCCATGGGCTGGGGCCAAAGTTTCCAGAGGCAATAAGTTTTCATTTATGTAGGAGGACTGATTTTCTTCCCAACCATATCATACTGCTTTCTTAAAACAAATAGTGCCCAAGTTACGTTGTACTCACTCCTACTTACTTTTAGTAACATCCCTTGAAAGTCTCAGGAGTTTGCAAGAACAAATACCTTATTTAGAAAAGGCATATCATAGCAGAACTTATGATTGCATCTCGGTAAATGTGGAGGGTTTTCCTACCCATTCAGTTCCTTATTCTTAATGTATGTTTCTTCTCTTTATATATTTTACATATATTCTTATTGTATCTCAGCAAATAAAAATGTGATATTAGAACAGCAAAAGCCATATAAACTATTTGTAGAGTTAATGGTACATAATATTAAAGATAAGAGGAAGTTAATTCACAAAAATGCCTTCTCATTTCAATTAGTACTTTCTACTGTGAACAGTGCTGTAAGCAATAAAGGAAAAAAGAATGTGTGGCTAAATCGGCTTCAGCAAAATCTTTGATGATAACTAAACATCAATCCAGTGTGACTAAGCAGACTGACAGTCTTGAGTTTGTAAATAGAAGATAAAACTTAAAAATATGTCTCTTGGTTGGAATCTTATTCAGGAAGAATCAATGCAGCATGAAGACTTAAAAGATAAGATGCAAGAACAATCTCTTTTTCTTGTAAAAGATGAATTCAGCAATTTTAGGAATGTGCTAGACTTAAAAAGTGTTAATGTGATGAAGTTGCCTGAGCTGAGGCTTGGTCAGCCAACTATGTTATAGAAGTTTGGCTTTTCCTGATGAAGGAAAAATATTTACATGTAATATGACTAAACATACATGTATATTTTATATACCCATGCATATATGAATAGTGAGATAATAACAGTGCTTGTTTCAAATTAAGGTGCCAGTATTTGCTACATATATCATATAAAAAATATTTAGAGTAATATACTCTATCCTAAATATCTATATCTATATATTCTATCCTGATATTTATATGTGTGTATGTGTACCTAAATGTATGTGTACATTCATATGTATATATACATACAAAAACACATATATACATATATATGCACACACACAGTGAGAATGATGTATTTAACATAACCCTTAATGTAACTCAAGTACTTCTGTATATGACAACTCCTTGTGACACCCACATTTTGTTACCAGTCATCATCCTCAGAATGAATGTCATTTGGATGTTCTTCCTGAATTCTTTTTCCTATGCTGATATGGTTTATCATATCATTATGAGTTTGATTTTAAACCTTCATCATAGTCATATAATCCATCTCTCTGGGGAAAAAAAAAATTTTTTCACAAAGGTGACTAACCCATTAATTTTAAGAATGTATTTTAAGAATATTCACACAGCAATGACCAAATTGGGGGGGTAAAAAAGTGGCTCACACAGGTAAGATGCCTATTGAGCTATCTCTTCTGAATTTTCTTGTATCTCAAACCTTTTTGGTTTTACATGGGCATCAGACTAGCCATTGTGAGGTGTGATTTCATTTATAGTCATACCACAGAATAAGATTACTTTCGTTGACTGTGAGATTAGAGCCTTCCCCGTAAATGTGTATTTTATAGCTACTGTTAGGTGTCAGCAATCATAGCTTAAAACTGGAAGCAAACACACAGAAATCATCCAGTTGATTCAGGCTAGAGGCTCTTAGGTAAGTCACTCTTCATTTGCCCAAGTCAAGATAAGCAGTGTTAACATTCTCATTATTCATCAATAAAACAAGAAGGATGAAAAGAATGGGAGAGCATTAAATGTGATAAATGCCAAATAAAATGTTTGGAAAAAGTGAATGTAGAAGTCAGATGGAGATTAAAATACAACATATCTTTGGGTCACTCAGTTAAAAGGGTGAGTACATTTATCAGAGAAATTGTATAGCATTTGGCAAACATGTTAATTATAGACCTAAGGGAATCCTGACACAAGTAATATAAACACCCAGTGCTTATCATATATCATCACTAAGTATTATAAACTATCCCCAGGAAAACCATGGGTTTTTATTTCCAGCATAAAAAATGTGAGAAATTTGGGGTCATGGTACCAGCCTGATGTGGAGAATTTTTAACCTAGTGGAACTCTTGTCAAGCACAACTTACAATAAATATTGAGATGAAAAGTTAAATCAAGAAAATATATATTTTATTTATACGCTGCACTACCTAAGGGAAAAAAAAATACAACTGGCATCTCTAATAAACAACAGACCAAGACAATATATCAAGAACATGACATTAGTTCTTTTAGAAAATAGCTAACAAAATATGTTGCATTGTTTTAGATTAAGAGAAACATGAATATAGTGGGGACATGTATGGATGTGCAACATGTGACATATTTAACTTAGTGAATACTAATATAAAAATATGTTGGCTTGGGGCGCCTGGGTGGCTCAGTCATTAAGCGTCTGCCTTCCGCTCAGGTCATGATCCCAGGGTCCTGGGATCGAGCCCCGCATTGTGCTCCCTGCTCTGCAAGAAGCCTGCTTCTCCCTCTCCCACTCCCTGTGCTTGTGTTCCTTCTCTCGCTGTGTCTCTCTCTGTCAAATAAATAAATAAAATCTTTAAAAAAAAATATGTTGGCTTCACTACAGACTCATCAACAATACTCTGTACTGTAGGCAAGCCATCCACCATTTTTGCTTGCACACTGCGAAATAACCCAACCTCAGAAGAACTGAGAAGAGAATAGAAGAAAAAAATAGCCATAGGGTTCCTTCTTGGCACACTTAATAAGGCAAGAAGGAAAAAGTTACTAAAATTTTAAATAAGTTAAAGTAGTATAGCACGGCCATTAACTATCAGAAAATATTAGTAACCAACCAATCACTCCGATGTACAGCAAACTGTGGGTGTCATGTAGACCACGATAAAACAAAACAGAATGAATAAGACCTATAAAGAATGGCCACCCAGTTTAAAATTACAAATGAAATTTGGATTTAAAAATAATCTCTGTCATAAGTGTGATTTTACATTGTTATCCAACAATGTAAAGTCAAGCATTCCAACTTTAGATCTAAAATCTGCATCTTTAAAATGGTAGCACTGCATAGAGGCAGGTTTGCTGTTGCAAAGCACTTGAAACTTCAGCATCCCTCACATTTATAAGCCCCTTCCAGGACCCCAAAGGTTATGTGATTTTGCAAAATATTCTAAAGTTAAATATTTTAGTCGAATTTTGTTAAGAAATCTGTCTCCTTCTCTACTCCAACTTTCTTTTCATTTCCATCCTTTCATTTTGGGTGACAATAGAGTAGCCAAGGACATTTATGAGATCCAGCTAAGGGGAAATTATTTGGAAAAACATTTAATTTAGATTTACTGGAGTACAGTTTTGGGATTTACAGTGATTTCTGTGTATAATTAAGTTATTGCTAGCCATAAATGGCTCCCACAAGTCTTTCTACCAACATATGACAGAGCCAGAGGTGGTACTATGATATGAACATGTCTTTGAAGGCCTAGTTGGAAGTATGTGTGGAGCAGAGAAAGAAAGAGAGAAAGGAAAAAAAGATGAGGGAGGGAAGGAAGGAAGGAAGGAAAGAAAGAAGAAAGAAAGAAAGAAAGAAAGAAAGAAAGAAAGAAAGAAAGAAAGAAAGAAAGAAAGAAAGAAAGAAAAAAAGAAAGAAAGAAAGAAAGAAAGAAAGAAAGAAAGAAAGAAAGAAGAAAGAAAGAAAGAAAGAAAGAAGAAAGAGAGAGAGAGAAGAAAGAAAGAAAGAAAGAAAGAAAGAAAGAAAGAAAGAAAGAAAGAAAGAAAGAAAGAAAGGAAAGAAGGAAGGAAGGAAGGAAGGAAGGAAAGGTGGGGCACCTGGGTGGCTCAGTCGTTAAGCGTTTGCCTTCGGCTCAGGTCATGGTCCCAGGGTCCTGGGATCGAGCCCTGCATCGGGCTCCCTGCTCAGCGAGAAGCCTGCTTCTCCCTCTCCAACTCCCCCTGCTTGTGTTCCCTCTTTCACTGTCTCTCCCTCTGTCAAATAAATAAATAAAATCTTTAAAAAAAAAAAAGAAAGAAAGAAAGGAAAGAGAGGGAGGGAGGAAGGGTGAGAGAGAGAGAAAGAAAAAGGAAGAAAAAAGAAAGAAATGAATAATGAATGACTGGAGCCAGAAACTAACCTTTGGATAGTTTTCCAATCACCAAACATGTAAAGTTATAAGTGAAAAATTTGCTTCTCATCAATGCCTAGACAATATGTAACTTCTCCCTTATCAGGAAAGAAATACACTGAATAATGCAATATATAAACCATAAATGCACCAAATATTTTATTTATTTATGGGAATTACATTAGAATTTTACCAGAAATCCTGTCTCTGTAGAACACAAGCCGAACAGTACTGCTTCAACTAATATGTTTATGAGTAAAATCACTCACTTTTTGCATGTCAACATATTGGGTCATGTCTAAGTGTATAGACTTATCATGGCCTAATGAAGTCTGAAGTTTCCAGATGAAAAGACACCCAAAATTTCTACATAGGCAACAAGCCAATGTGAAGAAACGATTGTTCAGTGACAAAATTCCTCACATATTCATTGATCAAGCAATGCACGCAGTATCACAGTGTTTGGTTACATTACAAGTACCTTGAGACTCCTGATTTTGACACAATTGAAGGGTAATTTGTTTAAGTCACTCTAAATTTAGTAATGAAAACAACTTTGAAAATTCTGATTAAAACTAGTAGAATATGAACTAAAATGATAAAATGAAAAATAAACAAATAAATAAATAAATAAAATGATAAAATGAGCAAGGGAAGCAGCAGAGTTTATTCTGACATTGAGAAGTAAATTACTGCAAAAAATTAGACCACACTAAAAGCAATAATTCATTGAAAGGAAGACACAAATTTTGAAAAGGAGTAACAACTAGACTCTTAGATTATTTGAAAATCCAATTAACGAAGTAGAATAAATCTTATAAATACATTGGTAAAGACAATTTTTGCTAACTTGACACAAAATTTTGACATAAGCAAAATAACACAAAATTTATAATAACTCTTTACAAAAAGGACGTAGTAGAGAAAAAAATTGGTTAATGCAAAGAGTATTTAAGATTACTTATTGCATAAGTAACCTTGAAATACCATGAAATCTTATAGTCCATACATGAAAGAATGTTGATACTTTTCCCAAATTTGAGAATAAGCTTAAAAATTTACTTGACATTGCTAAAATGATTTGTGAAGCTGAAAGTTTTCAGATCCATCAATAAAAAAGTCCCAGAAATTTCCATCAACTATTCCAGAAGTTAGATTGAATTATTGTTCTATGTAAAGAAATTACAAAATCATTGTCATATGAAGAGGCAAAGAGTATGCAGTGTATTTCCTGCAACAAAATTCAGGATAAAAAGTATTATAGAAGTATATCAGGCAGTTAATTATATGGATTTTCAAATGCTATATCTGCTAGCTTTTTAAAATGTTTACTTCTTGCTATTTCTTTCCTTATTCTAAATAATCACATCTAAATCTAAGTTTGTATTTTTAGTGTTATATTATTTTTCATTAGGAGGGCCCCTGAAATTGCATAATTTAGGTTTCACACATCATAAAACCTAGATTCACACCCAGAGTTCCTGGATTTGATATTATAAGAGATGAGTTCAGTTCTTAATTCAGTAATTTCCAGAAAAGGTGATACTAAATTATTACTCGGTATAAGAAGAGTACCGCTGTTACAGAAAGTTGTGAAAATCAAATGAAATATATATATTGTAGCATACTATAATATATAAAGTTCTATAAAGTAAAGATGTTACTTTTACTATCATGCAACTGAATTTCCTTTTAAAATGATGATTGTTCGGGGCGCCTGGGTGGCTCAGTCGGTTAAGCGGCTACCTTCGGCTCAGGTCATGATCCCAGGGTCCTGGGATCAAGCCCCACATCGGGCTCCCTGCTCAGTGGGGAGCCTGCTTCTCCCTCTCCCTCTGCCTGCCTCTCTGCCTACTTGTTCTCTCTCTCTATCTCTCTGTCAAATAAATAAATAAAATCTTAAAAAAAAATAAAATAAAAAAAAATAAAATGATGATTGTTCTTCTTTGAATAGGACATGAAACTTCATCTATATTGAGGGACAATCAAGAAAAATTTGCCAAAACCACATGATTTAACTTAAGTGCATGGAAGACTTTCCCAACAGTGAAAAATTTTAAATGTGTTCATGAACTACTTTGGGAAATTATACAATCTCTTGAAATTAAATCTCTTTGAAGACCCAAAGTCAACGGTTCAAATTCTTCATGATCTAAATGAGCCTGTAATTTCCCTTAAAAAGATAAGTACTTAATTTTTTTATTAATATATAACATATTATTGGTTTCAGGGGTACAGGTCTATGATTCATCAGTCTTACACAATTCACAGCACTCACCATAGCACATACCCTCCCCAATGTCCATCACCCAGCCACTTTATCCTCCCACCCCCCTCCACTCCAGCAACCCTCAGTCTATTTCCTGAGATTAAGAGTCTCTTATTGTTTGTCTCCCTCTCTGGTTTCATCTTGTTTCATTTTTCCCGCCCTTCCCCTATGATCTTCTGTCTTGTTTCTCAAATTACAAAGATGAGGACTTATTTTAAGAGATATCATATATTTTTTCTTACTACTTTACTTACTATAAAATACAAGGCCATTTGGGGAAATTATAGAATAATAAAGGACAAAATCACCATCATTTATAACCTGGTGATTTAAACTTATGTAGGAAATTACATTATGTATATAATATATAATTTATAAAAATATATAATATGTTATATATAATAATATATCATTTATATAATAACTTATATAAAGACACATACACATTAATAACTCTTGACCAAGTGATGGGTATTAAGGAGAGCATGTGTTGGGATGAGCACTGGGTGTTATACTCAACTAATGAATCATTGAACACTGCAACAAGAACTTATGATTTACTATATGTTGGCTAACTGAACATGATGAAAAATAAAAAAAAAATAACTCTTGAAATATAAGTCAAAAATAAACTCACGATCTGACCATGTAAAATCCCAATCCTACACACTTTCTCATTATAGCCAGTGCGCTCTCTCATATCTCTATCTCAATTCTCATGTATCACCCACTTCATGTTTCATTTTTGTCTGATTCTATTCCTTTATTCTAGTGTCTTCATTAGCTCTCCATCATCAACATATTTTCATTTTAGCCTTTAGATCACTTGTTATGAAATTCTCACCTGATGTGTATTTCCTAAAATGTGGAAAACCCGATAGCCTCCACTAATATGTGATAATTTAGTTTTATATTTATACCTGTTGTCACATAATCTGTCAGTTGTCTTATATCTTCTTAAATATGCATATTCATTTTCCAGCTGGACTGTAAACTTATTTCAGATAAAGGTATATAAAACAATATTAGCTTCAACTACAATTAATACTACAATCTAAACTCACAATGGGCATCACAAGAAGTTTGTTCCTCACGTATATGAATTCTGGGGATAAAGGAACTGGTATAATGACTCTACCCCAGGAAGCCCTCAGGGACCCAGCTTCTAAAGCTGCTACATTACCAATTCCAAGGGGTACTATTCATAGGAGCCACGATGTGAATTGCAGCCTTCTGGGGTTTCTCCAGTCACTGCTCTAACACTCCTCAAGGTGGCCTCGTGCTTAGGCTCCAAGATGGCCTATACCCATGCTGTAGGGCAGCAAAATGAGAGAAGAAGACAAAGACTATGTTCATATCTCCAAAAGATATCCTAGAATCCACCATAGAACATGTTAGAGCATATGACCTCCACATGCCCATACTCATCTGGAAAGGGAGCTTGGAACTACATCTTGTGTTCTGGAAAGCCCTCTGTCTCTATAGGGAGAGAGAAGTGGGAGCAAATGAGGAAATAAAAATAAAGTAAGCTGCCATTGTGAGGAAGAAAACAAAGGAAAAGAGATTCTAAGAGTGGGAAAGTTTTGTCCTGTTTTGCTTAGATTATATATACATCAATATAGAGGCTTACTGGAAAATAAACTCTTATGTGAGATATGTAAGTACACAGGAAACAGAAAATATGTATTTGTTTATCTCTTCATAAAGAAAAACAAAACTATTTAAAGGCATTCCTAATTTTTGGGTAATGCCAAGTTACACTTGCAAAGTAGGAGATGATGATTCCAAGGAAAATGTACATTATTTTTAAAGTTTCCACTATGTCAATAATATTCCATTGTGGCCTAAGTGCTCAATACATGCCAGGTACTATTTGTAAACCAAAGACTTCTGAACATGTCATGATTAAAAATGTGTATTTCTACATTATGTAAACTGTGAAAATATCTCTTGGAAGGTGCTGGTGGGAAGGAGAAAAGACAGTAAAGAGTGAAAGAATGAAACTATGAACAGTTTTCATTCAAAGAGATGATTCAAAAAAGTGCTAGAGTATCTCAGACTTTATATATTCCAGCCGGTATGCAAAAAAACCCTCGCTTCAATTTCTTCACTAGGACTGGCATAAACATTAACTTATTGAAATGACATACCAACAAGACACAAAACAAGGTGTGTCCAGAGATGTTTTGAAGTGAACCTTGAACCAGAGTATAAAATAGTCTATCCAAGTTTAAATATTGCAGGGGAAAGAGAAAAGAAAAAATATGAATAAAATTTTCATTGACATTAAGAAATAAAGCATTCTATCCTTTCTATTCTGCTGCTCTCTTCACTACTCTAAAAAGGAACCTGAACCTAAAATTAGAATTGGAAAGGAATTTCAGTGACCCTTTACCACAAGTGGCCCAACATGCACCTGTGAGACCCCTTTCCTGGGGTTGCAGACACGGGGCGGGGCATGTTCATTGCAGCTTAGAACAGATGGAGCCAGTACAAGCAAAAAGTAATTTCTTATATAAGCTCAATGAATCTAAACCTGTCTGATGTTTTCCAAGGGTAATTTGGAATAGATTTAGATAGTTCCAAACCACAGTATTTGGGCTTTAGCGTGATCTTGTCTGGTAATGATTTAAATTTGATAACAAGCCAGAGTTCCAATTTTTTATCCCCTCTTCCCCCCAAATTGATGTAGCGAGCTATGAATTTATCATGCACCAAAATCATTTTTATATTGGTGTCCTACCACTCTACAGATAGATCATATTTTCAATAAAAAGAAAAACTAATTTCATGTTCATATTTTCCATTGGTAGAACCCATAACAAATATTTAACTTTCTGATGGTTAACTTTCTACAAGCTTGTTCCAGTTAGTAGAAAGAAATGTGACTCTGTCTGTGGCTCACAAAAGCCCCATGCATGGCACAACACAATTTTGAGAAGATACAGATGGAAAGAGTTTATTCTCAGTGTGAAAAGCTATAATTTATTCTTCGGTAAATAAATAAATTAAAGATGATTCGCATTTGGATTTGACCAGAAACAAATGTGAAGGGCCTTCTCTAGTATACAATGGTAGCTTTCGCATCCTTTTATGTAAACACAACTTGAGCCAGCCATAGGCATTGGTATTTGGTGAATAATAAACAGTGGAGGGGCCTGATCCCTACTATTAGCCATTGGGAGTCTGTGACAATCTAGTAAATGTACCAGAGCCATGTGCGTGGCTCTGGTAAAATAGTTAATACGACATTCACATTGATAGAAATAGAGGATGACAGACTTTTTACTCTGAATGTCATCATATTATGTGAAAAAGGGAAGAAAGCATTGGTGAATGCAGTCTTCCCAACTTTATTATCAACAATTCTATTTCTCCAATCCTTTCGCCCAATTTTCATGTAGCATGGCTTTAAATCTCCCCACCATCCTGGTCATGGATGTCTCCCTTAAAGTGTAGTGCCTAATACCCCAAACTGAAATTTAAGAGTTGAGCATAATCTGACCATTGCAGAATAGTTGATCTAGTACCAGTCTTTATCGAGATTTTACTTTTTTATTAATGCAGATACTATGGTAACTATCTGTAAAACACTAACAACAACAGTAATAACAATAAAAACAATAATAATCAATAAAAGAGAGAAAAACCCACAATCACACAAACTCACCAGACCTCGAGCTCCACACGAGACAGTAACTATGACTGATTCCACTACTTCGTCAGCACCCACATTCTGCCTGGCCGATGGTCAGTGCTCAATAAACATCTGCTGATTGAATCCTACTGAAGGATAACGGATTTGGATCAAATTATGATTATCAGAACTATCCGTATAACATCATAAGAAAATCAGAATTAGAAGTGATCTGTGGAGAAACATGCTTTCCAAGACAGTGGCAAGCGGAGGGCTGAGAAACTATTCAAAACACCTGTGTATAGAGTCTTATGTCTTCTCAAGGGGGCACATGGCCTTGCTAACACTGAGCCTGTTGGAAAATCCAGTGTTTGTAAATCTTTCCTGAAATAGACACACCCGGTTTGTTAGTGTAAGGTGCTCCAAATGGTGAGTATAAAGAGATAAGAACGGAGTACCTCAGATCTGGCATTCGTAAGTCCCCATCATTGCTCTATGCATCAAGGGAACCTCAGGTGAGATTGATCCCATGAATTCCTGCTCTGTGTGAACTTATTACTTCCAATAAGAATTTACATCTTTATCTAAGTCAAAATCTTCATTTCCCTTATGCCCTGTGTGCATGTGCGCGTGTGCACATGTGCATGTCAGTTGTCTCTTCCTAAACACCTGACACTCACCAGAATTCATGTGGCTATAGATTTAAAAACAGGGACGCCTGGGTGGCTCATCTGTTAAGCGCCTGCCTTCTGCTCAAGTCATGATCCCAGGGTCCTGGGATTGAGCCCCATGTCTGGCTCCCTGTTCAGTGGGGAGCCTGCTTCTCCCTCCGCCTGCCACTCCCCCTGCTTCTCTTCTCTCTCTCTCTCTCTCTGACAAATAAATAAATAAAATCTTTTAAAAAAAGTAAAAGACATATACCTAGTGACATGATACTATTAAAAAAAGATTTAAAGGGGCGCCTGGGTGGCTCAGTCGTTATGCGTCTGCCTTTGGCTCAGGTCATGATCCCAGGGTCCTGGGATCGAGCCCCGCATCGGTCTCCCTGCTCTGCGGGAAGCCTGATTCTCCCTCTCCCACTCCCCCTGCTTGTGTTCCCTCTCTCGCTGTGTCTCTCTCTGTCAAATAAATAAATAAAATCTTTAAAAAAAAAAAAAGATTTAGGGGCGCCTGGGTGGCTCAGTCGTTAAGCATCTGCCTTCGGCTCAGGTCATGATCCCAGGGTCCTGGGATCGAGCCCCACATCGGGCTCCCTGTTCTGCGGGGAGCCTACTTCTCCCTCTCCGACTCCCCCTGCTTGTGTTCCCTCTCTCGCTGTGTCTCTCTCTGTCAAATAAATAAATAAAATCTTTAAAAAAAAAAAAAAAGATTTAAAAACCAATTATATCAATAAGCATCAATATCTCCTGTAAATAAATTCAGGAGTCAAATAAAATTCAGAAACAAAAGTTATGATATTTTACCTTAAAAATGAGATATAGATAGAAAAAATGCTTAAATGTAAATAATGAAGAATAAAATGTGTTCATCTGAAGCCAGAATAAGGAAATCAGGATTTATAGTTGTGCTAACAAAATTCCATAAAATGCAAAAAGGTCTTTTGGTATCTATAAAAACAAAATTCTAACAATTATCAATATAGATGATAGATAGATGATAGATAGATGATAGATAGATAGATAGATAGATAGATAGATAGATGATAGATAGCAGAACATATGCTTTCCAAACTACATAAAGTTAAGTACACAGGGTTTCAGGACCACATATACAAGTAGAGATGGGTTTTCTTGAGTAAGTAAGGATGAGAGCCAACACTGCAGATCTTGTACAAGAAGCCAGAACTTTGAAACCAAAGTGTATCACAAATACAAGAACCAAAAGGAGCTGTCTCATCCAAGAAAAGAGAACTAGAGTTAGTGCACTTGAAAAAACAAATCTGCACATTGGCCCGGAAATGTAACACAGGTGTAGACCACATACTCTGGGCCATGAGTTGAAAAAGAATATCCACCCTTCCCAAAAATTGTGGAACTCAGATTCACACTTATTTATAAGGTACAGAAACCTGTGTAAAGAAGCAAACAACAGCATTGGTCAAAAACCAATTAATCCTGTAGAGATATGACAGAAGAAATCTTGGGTGGGGGTGAGTGGGAAGAGATTGCTGCCTCCACAACCTAGATCATGCACAGGACTCTCACAGGTTAACGATTTTTCACTAAAGAATATACAATTTTAAGGGTGCCTGGGTGGCACAGTCGGTTAAGCATCACCTTTGGCTCAGGTTGTGATCCCAGGGTCATGGGATCAAGCCCCGCATTGGACTCCCTGCTCAGCGGGAAGCCTGCTTCTCCCTCTCCTCCCCTGCTCTTGCCCTCTCTCGCTATCTCTGTCTCTCTCTCAAATAAATAAATAAAATCTTTAAAAAAAAAAAAAGAATATACAATTTTATTTTTCAAGTTTGTTCTAAAAAGTACCTTACTTTTTAAATTTTTGAATTTTAATTTTAATTCCAGTAAACATAAAAAAAGAATACATAATTAAAATTTTTAAATAATAAGGGAAAACATACCATGAAAAGATTCAAAAACAAGAAATCTCATACTCAAAATAGTAGGGCAATCTGAAAATGACTTTAAAATAACTATTATTAAAATGTTTAAGTGAATAAACAAAGTAATAAAATCAGTAGGAAGATCAAGATGTCAGTAAATTTAGACATTGTTCAGTTAAATGTATAAGTAGGTAGAGAATATATAGATACAGGCTGTTTAAGCTTCAAAACCATAAATGGGGTGGAGGAGACCAATTTACAAAAAGAAGGAGAGATAAAAACAAGAAAACAATCATCAGTAAAAGTCCAGGAAAAACATAGTCCAAGATGACAGAATTATAATCAACCACATTAGCAATTACAATCAATGAAAATAAACTTATTGACATAGAGTTTCTTTCTTTTTTTTAATTTTATTTATTTATTTGACAGAGAGAGACACAGTGAGAGAGGGAACACAAGCAGGGGGAGTGGGAGAGGGAGAAGCAGGCTTCCCGTGGAGCAGGGAGCCCAATGCGGGGCTCGATCCCAGGATCCTGGGATCACAACCTGAACCAAAGGCAGACTGTTAACAACTGAGCCACCCAGGCACCCCTTGACATAGAGTTTCTGAGATTGGGTTACCTCACTATATTTACCAAAGACAAATTTAAAACACAATAACACACATACGTTAACATAAAATGGGGGGGGGGGAAGAACAGGCAAGTACTTATCAAAATAATGCTTTGATAAGGATATTAATGAAAGACAAAAAGATTAATAGGGAGAAAATATGACAGTATTCATTAATTAAAGAAAAAAATGGTCTAAGAAGTTATAACAGCCATCAGTATAAATGTATCTAAAAATATAGCCTCAACCTCTTTTAGGCAAAAATCTGACAAAAGAACAAGGAGAAAAATCCGTTAACATCTTAGGAGATTTCCATGTACTTCTCTTTGAAATTGACAGACCAAATACATAGAATATTAGTAAGGATGTAGTTGTAAACAATACAATCAACAATCTTGATCTAATATATATATATATATTAATATATATATATGTATATAACCATGCACCCAACAGTTAGAGAATACACATTCTTTTAAGCATATATGAGTTATTTCAGAAATTGGTCACATAACACCCCAAAAAACAAAGCTCAATTAATTCTAAATATCAATTCTAAAATTCTATTGATAAAAATAGAATCTTGTCGACCTTTTATGGGAAACTATTGGGGGGTTTTAACACAGGAGTGATATGATCCTTCTAAAGTTTTAAGGATCCCTATGGCTGCTGTATTGAAAAGAAATTGTAGGATTGAGGAAGGTTTAAGACAAAAGCAAAGAAACCAGATTTCTTGATGAATGGAAGATTAAAGAAACCAGAAACAAAATTAGTGTAACAAAACAGTGCAAAATCATGAATGAAATATTTACTTCATATCTACTTCAATATTTACTTTATTTGCATCACATAGAAATATGAGGTCAGTGTAGAAGAAAATAATAGTCCTGCTATAGTTAATGTATGAGTCAGAAGGCAATATACACAAGGTTTCTGAACTTTTTTTTTAGTTTTAAGAAAAACACATTTAAGAGAATTGGAATAAAGCCAAGAAACCACACCATTGTGGCAGCCTTGATGGGTCAAACTGCCTGATAGTGTCCTCACCATCTTTGAAATTGATTACTATATGATATTGGGCTCCTTGGGGTCTTGGATATCACAATGGCTTCAAAAGAAAAAAAATGACTCACTGTTTACTTACCAACTTGAGTTAATTTATCAAAAAGTAGATCACTTAACAAGGTAATTTATCATCTTTTACCGTGTATAATGCTCATATTTCAAGTTCTCCAAAGAAAACACTAAAATCTACCATCTCCTAGATAAAAAAAAAAGAAAGAAGAAAGAAAGAAAGAAAGAAAGAAAGAAAGAAAGAAAGAAAGAAAGAAAGAAAGAAAGAAAGAAAGAAAGAAAGAAAGAAAGAAAGAAAGAAAGAAGTGACCAAAGGAGAGGCAGTTAAGAGAAAAAATACCCTTTGTTTAACTACTAGGCTTTATATGAAAGACTGGAATAAAATTTTCTTGTTTGGCTACCTAAAGGGTCTTTACTTATTTTATCACATTTTTCTAATTTTTAAACCTCTCATCCTACTTTTTTCCTTTCTTTGTAAGAAGCTGAGTGTTGGCTGAGCTCAGTAGCACTTAGATTCAATTTACAGCACAATTTTTTTTTTTACTTGTAAAGCAATTAAGACCATTTTTTAAAAAAGATTTTATTTATTTATTTGAGAGAGAGAGAGCCCTCAAGCATGAGTCCGGAGCAGAGGCAGAGGGAGAGGGAAAAGGAGAGGGAGAAGGAGAAGCAGGCTCCCCGCTGAGCAGGGAGCCCGACGCAGGACTCGATCTCAGGACCCTAAGATCATGACCTGAGCTGAAGGCAGATGCTTAACTGACTGAGCCACCCAGGCACCCCAAGACCATTTCCTAATCACCTTTTTTATTTGCTTCTTCTTTGTCCCCCATCAGGGCATATACACACACATTCACACACTACATTTTTTTTTCTAATTTTCTGATTTTAAAAGTACTTTTTTTTCCCACTCTCTGCATAAAGCTTCTCTGTTACTCAATAAAGCTTTTATCTGTACTCTTTTAATATTTCACAATTTCCTTACGGACCCCATAAGAAGGAAAACATAGCTTTTTCCACTATGTAGTCATTTAATATACTTTGCGATTGTGTTGGTCTTTCCCTCAACTGTCCTATGCCATAGCATCACGATGGGAAAACACTACCATCAAACTAAGCATTGTGTATGCTCTTTAAACTATCTTATATTAGCAACTGGAAAGCACACCATAGGAAAAAATTTGGCCAGGACACTGTTGAATAACATGACTATAAAAAGAAAAGGATTAAGATTTAAGCTGATAGATACACAGAGTGAAAGAAATGTTTGAATGTTGTTTGGGATTGTTCATTTCAACAAAGTCTGTCATGCTCAATATGTTCCATATGATAGTGTGGGAACATGTGAAATTGAAATTAGACTGTTGGCGAAATCTAAGAGGAGATACGGAAAATCAGAACATGCTACACACAGCCCCCAACTATTCCTTAGGCTAGCATTTTCACTATCAGTCATTTAAAAGCTTCTTCTCAGGTTATCTACTCCTAAATTGTGTTTTTTTCTCAGAAATTGGTAAACTATCCAATAAACTTAATTATTTTAAGTCAATATGTTTGGAGCTTGAGTATTTATGAAAAGCATTCCATTCATGAAGAAGATAACTAAAGCCTCAAAATGCCTTAAATAATAATATGCATCATTTTCATTTGAATTTCACATACAGAAGAGCCTTTTAAAAAGGAATAATGATCAAATGTATTTAATTAACATTTCATTGCTCATTTATATGTTGATATACCAAGAGGAATACCAAACTATACTTAAATAAATGTATTTATATTCATATATCCAACAATCATTTATTAAAGTTTTACCAAGTACAAGGCACTAAGGATTGTGTAGCAACAGCAAGATAAATAAATTGCCATCTCTTCCCTCAAAAACTGTACAACAAATAGGAGAGCTGTATACACAAATAAATCTTGTTATAGGAAAGCTGTTAAATTTGCCATAGGTGAGATTGACACTGTTATAGCAGTTCATTTTTTTCGTTCAGTCCTTCAAGAAGTAATAAAGGAATTCCTCCTAAGTACCCGACACTCTTCTGGGGATGGTGGATAGAGAGAACAAGACCAACAGTAAGAAAATCAGTAACTTCACCCAATTACCTCAACTATGTACAATCAATAATTTAAAAGGGGGGTTCTAGTAAGAGACAGGACTAGAAGGTGGCTTAGTGTCCAGTGATGGAGATCCATGCAACTGGTGAGGACCCATCGCCTGCTTTGAGAAGAAAAATTGTTTTGGTTTACATTTCATAGGGACTGGCCATTCAAAGCCTTAGCCCCTCTGTGAAATCGCATCTGTTGCATTGTTATCATACAGACTCTAATGCTTCTCTTACCATACATCATGCAATTATTTTACACCAAGGAATATAGCTATAGCCATATATGATCCTTTTCAGTTTCATCTTTTTCTGATCCCTCATAAAATATTGCTGTCTAAATGTGTCCAAATACCAAGATTCCACAACTTCTGACGTTATGGAAGAAGTCCATTTTTCTCTGACCAGAGCATGCACATGTGCAATGTTCACATTTAATTCATTTAAAACAAATAACTTAAAAAAAATGGAGTACTGTTTAGCTGGAACATTCCCAGGTAGATGGTTAAACACTAGTCTATTTGGCAGTAGTTCTGTCCTGAGGCAGACATACCTATAAGGTTCTCACAAAGGCTCTTGCCTCCCAGGACTCATGAAAAGAAAATGAAAGTCATGGCTATTACTTCTGCACAAATAATTCACATAAAGGAAATGCCAGGGCAGCTTCTATTATTAGAATAATTCCACATTCCAGCCAAGTTGCATTTACCACAGTTTTAACTCTCTCAGTGTAGTAGATGCCCTGTTATTGCAATTCCAAACACAACCCCTTATATCTCTATGGCATTTCAAGCTTCACTCAATTATTCTTCCCCGCTAGTTAATAAAGTAAACAGAATGGTAATTATTATCCCCATTTTCTCCAGAAGAGTAAACCGAAACTTAAGCAGGATAACCACAAGTAATTGCAGATGAAGAGCTCTAAACTAGTTTGTTTGTTTTTTTTAATTCTTAGTCCAGTGTTCCTCCCACAATATCATAAAGCCTTCACAATGATAAACTTGAACTGTTGGAAGAATAATTCCTTGCACCTGAATGCAAACTGCAGCTGTACCAAAAATTTAGGCAATTTTTCCATATAAAGAAAAATAGTAAAATGTATAGCCAGATATTTTTGAACTGTGATGTTCGTGCTAAATCCTCCAATTCATACTCCTAAACACTCCATGTTTATTGTTCATGTAAAAGGAAAAATCGGGATGACATTCAAAACTATTTCTTTCAGTGGTAAAATTTCACAAACCACATTCTTTATATTCTAAGGTTTTACAATATAGATTAATAATCTTAAATTAAAACCTCTTTTTATATACTACATAGCATTTGTATTGTTTTTACATTATATCTCACTTGATCTATACAACAACTTTGGGAATTAGAAAATATCATCCCTGTCTTAGAGGTGAACAACTTAGCATAGAAAGATGAAGTGAAGGGCCACTAGACCAGCATTATTTTCACTACACTTTGCACAGGATGAGATTTTCTGGTAGCGTTGAGACCAGGACCTCATCGCATTAATGAAAAAAGTAAGGTCAAAGAGTAGCTATTGGTCAAAGTGAAGTCATACCAAGAAATTCTGAAAATAAAAGAAACTTCTCTGATTTTTGAAACTCCTAGATTGGGTTATGCTCTCATATCAAATGTTTCAATAATGTCTAATATACATTTCGGTCACTAAGTCACTGGCCTTGAGGAAGATACTACTTCCTATTCCCGTGTGTGTTTCTAGGACCAGCTTAAAGTCCGCCAATTATAGGCACTCAGTAAATTCTTGGTAGATGAATGAATAAAACTACTATATAATGTTTTTATTCTTAAAACTTTTAAACAATGAAAAATTTTCAGTTAAAGACATTAATCAACCTGACCAAAGTAATCATGAGATTTAATTTAACTACTTAAGGTACACATACTATATCTTACCCATTCTTAACCTTCATGTTTTCAAAATAAACTAAATAAAGATGATTTTTAGTGTTTGTAATGATTTTTAGATATGCTTTTTATTATGTCATTAAAATACCCCCAAATTCCTGCACTCCACTGAGCCCATATTGATTCCTTAGAGAGAGGAAATTAGAATTTCTGTGATTGTATAAGAGACAAGTAAGTAAAAAATGACTGATTTTCAGTTGGAGTTGTAGAAGAAAGAGTTGCATAAACTGTAAGACCCTCCTTTCAAATGCCATTAAGATGGCCAGTGAGGAGACCTAGACCTACTCATTTTTCCTCTAAGAATCGCTTCATAGGATGAATGTGAAAGAAAAGAAATTTGACACACAACTGATTATATTTGGCTTTCAATTAAGATACACTATGTGTTAAAAGTCACTTTTAAAGCTTAAAGGACAAATGAACCTGTGCTTTGCCTCCCAGGGCTCTCTTCCTAATTTATCACTGATAGTGGAGTACCAGTGACTGAGCTAGGTTTTGAACAATTGCTGAAAGTCTAAGGCATGATTCTCTCAGAATGACAATCACGTTAAAATATCTGCACCAGGCGCGCCTGGGTGGCTCAGTCGTTAAGCGTCTGCCTTCAGCTCAGGTCATGGTCCCAGGGTCCTGGGATCGAGCCCCGCATCGGGCTCCCTGCTTGGTGGGGAGCCTGCTTCTCCCTCTCCCACTCCCCCTGCTTGTGTTCCCTCTCTCGCTGTGTCTCTCTCTCTGTCAAATAAATAAAATTAAAAAATATATGTATATATCTGCACCAACTTTCCCAATCTCCTGCCCAAACTTCTTCAGTTAGAGAGAACACCTTCCGCTGGTTGGTTTAGCGCACCAGCAGAACTCGGCGCACATCCATCAACACATCTGAGCGGGATTGGCAAGCCGGGCACCAACCGACTCGGCAGCTGCGTGGGTTTATGGAATCCGTATGGAGGGGAGTGCAATCTTTCAGGAGAATACACATGTGATTTTGCTAAAAACCAGGATAATATTAGTCAAATAAGCCCCTTCATTGGTTTTCTAAAGAATAAAAAGGCTTAAAGTATTTAAAGAATAATGATGCTACCATTGACTTGTAGTTGCTGAAAGTTTTATGTACTGTTTCTAATGATAACAACTGAATGTGAGATTTATTTTTATAGAAAATTTTAAATAAAAATTTTAATTTTAAATGAAATTTTTAAAAATTTTAAATAAAATTTTAATAGAAAAATATCTTCCAAGTTAAAAGTTGAAAGAAAAAGATGTAAATCTCTCTGAGAGGTATTAATTCCACTCATAATTAGGTAAAGGAAAAAGGCAGAGCAGAGCAAATGTTTTAAATGATTTAACATACCAAAGCAAATAATAAGAATAATGTAAATTACCTAATTCTGGAAACATTTCCTTCAGTATATGTGAGAGTACTAATCAAGGAGGTTAGGAACATGATTTAGGAAAAACAACAGTTTTCAAAGTTTGAGACAACAATCCTAATTATGTCAGTTATCTTGAGGTGATGACATACAATTTATAGGTGAGCTAGTAGGACACAGTGTATGTCGTAAGTGAGATTTTTTAGCTACCTACTGTGATTTATATCATGTTAAGGGTCTAATATTTCAAAGAAGCCATGGCCAAAAAACGGAGATACTAGGAAATACTTAGGCACTCACACATAGCCAGTAGCCATCTAATACACCAATAGAGAATCACCCAGCCATCCATCACTGCTTCTCCCTTCAAATACTAGTCTACTTGAGAACCACCCTTTCCCTCAGATGCTGGAAAGCCAGTTAATGTATAGCTATAATTTAGCATTTCCACATGTTCCCAAGGTCTCATGTTTCCTCTTTTGAATAGAAACATAGATAGCCTGGCAGACTGGCAGTCACACCCTTTCCACAGTTTTGGAAAGAAATTTAGAACAGTGGTTACCAAATGAAACTCAGTAAGTTTTCTTCAGTGTTTAGTGAAATGAGAAAAAAAGAAAAAGAAAAAAGGCAACATAATTTTAAATAAAATAAAATGTACTCTTTTTTTGGTAATTTGTGCTTTTTCATTGTTAAAATGCCCTTTAAATAAACAAAAAATGTTATAAAGGATGATAGTTGTTTAATTTTTTTCTTTATCTTGATAAAATAAAAATGTCATAACTATACTGCCTGATCCCCCAGCTTCACCTTATTCTTACTGGTCTCTTTAAGACAAAAGTATTGAAACAACTGGTTCAGAGTTTCACATGGAAATAAATGTGTTACTCATTTAAAAATATAGTTAATTCCTATCCATTATTCTAGTCAATATACCCTTTTTCTGTCCATAATCTATACATCCTTCTAGTAGTATAAAAGCCCTGCACTGTTTTTATGAGATGGTTTCTGACTGTGTATCCCTTTTTGTTTTTGCCCTGTCTCTAGTTCCCTTTCCCCCTCTATGTCCTCTCTCCTGCATCTGACTTCGCCAAGAATCTTCATGTTTTCATAGACTATTATTACACAACCGTTCAAACTTCTGAATCTGGGCTTTTCTTGCTTAGAACAGCTAAATATACTGAGGGGCCTGGGTGGCTCAGTCGGTTAAGCGCCGAACTCTTGGTTTTGGCTCAGGTCATGATCTCAGGGTCCTGGGATCAAGGCTGAGCTCCGTGCTCAGCAGGGAGTCTACTTGTCTTCCTCTCTCTGCCCTTCTCCTTGCTTGTGCTCTCTCTCTTAAATAAATAAATAAATCTTAAAAAAAAAAAAAAGAACAGTTAAATGTACTGGTGACAAAAGAAGGCACACGTATTTTAAATCAAATGCACTCTAAATAAAGTTCTGGATCACTGACTAATAATTAGAGCTGGGGTCTGAGTTTGAACTGAGACAACAAACTGCATGCAGCAAAAGTGAAAATGAGTTACCACCTCCGTAAATCAGGGCTTCAAGGACTTGAGACCCCATTCATGGTGAGAAATTCATTTCACGGGAGGACCCAGAGAGCACATTAACAGAGACATAACCAGTGGCACCTGGGTGGCTCGGTCGTTAAGCGTCTGCCTTCGGCTTGGGTCATGATCTCGGGGTCCTAGGATCGAGCCCCGAATGGGGCTCCCTGCTCAGCGGGAACCCTGCTTCTCCCTCTCCCTCTGCCTGCCGCTCTGCCTACTTGTGCTATCTCTGTTAAATAAATAAATAAATAAAGTCTTAAAAAAGGAGACATAACCAAACATCCACAATTGAAGATAAAGTCTCCTGAAACAATACTTATCCTTATTTAGAACAATGCACTCTCATGGTTTTTATTCTACCATTTTTTTAAAGCTGACCACATTGCCATATTGATTTCATGACCCACTAATGTATCATGACTCACAGTTTGAAAATTGTTGCCATAAAGCATATGTCATAAGGTTGCTATTAAATTTCACAGCAATATAAAGTTCAAAACAATTAATTTCCCATAAATCAGTATAAAATTAGCAACTTAGCCTTATCAAATAAGTGTGTGGCCTTTGAATTCCTAGAGGAAAGAAACATATTTTTATCTCATCGGTCTCAGCTTCCCTTTCATCTTCTCTGATTGGCTCTATCTCAACAATCCTTGGTTTTTCTCCAGATAAATTTTCTTCCAAACTGGTAGAAAAAGTAGAGGAAGGTAAATAAAAATGTTTTCTTTTTCAAGTAAACTTTGAGGATCCTATTTTATTTTTTTTATTTTTATTTTTTAAAGATTTTATTTATTTATTTGAGAGAGAGAGAATGAGAGAGAACACATGAGAGGGGATAGGGTCAGAGGGCAAAGCAGACTCCCTGCTGAGCAGGGAGCCCGATGCGGGACTCGATCCAGGGACTCCAGGATCATAACCTGAGCCGAAGGCAGTCGCTTAACCAACTGAGCCACCCAGGCGCCCTGAGGATCCTACTTTAAACATTGATGATGATTCAAATATTGGCTTAAGATCCTGAATTATATGGGGCACCTGGGTGGCTCAGATGGTTAAGCGTCTGCCTTCGGCTCAGGTCATAATCCCAGGGTCCTGGGATTGAGTCCCGCATCGAGCTCCCTGCTCCTTGGGAGCCTGCTTCTCCCTCTGCTTCTCTCTGTCTCTCATGAATAAATAAATAAAATCTTAAAAAAAAAAAGATTCTGAATTATATGTATAAACTTCTGGACACATGTTCTTAAAAAAATCACTAAAGAAACGACAGTTATCTTAGGTTGCCTATTTTAAGTTTATTTAATAAATTCTCTGCAATGTTTTCTGATTTCTTTTCAAATAATAAATGGTAGGTAAAGTTTTAAGTTGGCATGTATACACAGATGTGTGTGTGTGTGTGTGTATACAAGGACACTCATACCCTTACTCAGACAAGGAGAGTAGGCTTTGGAATCTATAGATGAGTAGTACTTCAAGTCCTGCCTCCAACTTCTTCACCACGGTGTCATTTTTAGATTTTCTTCTAAGAGTTCCTCCTCTGCAATATGAAGTAACAATCACACCTGCCTCACAAGCTATTGTCAGGAACAAATTAAATAATGTAAGAAAAAAATCAAAGTCCTATTAAATTGTTCATTTTACAATAAATTTCAGGGAATGAAATAAACTAAAGTTAGTGTCGTTGACTATTTGAATTGATTTCCATGCATGATTCTAATCTTATAATTCATTTAATGCATGTTAGTAGAGAAAATGAGCCTCTTTAAGACAAGGAAATTATAGAGAAAATATAATATTTGAGTTTAGAAGAATATCAAATTCTGTGCTTGCTTCCTAAAGTCTTTAGACATTTGAACTTGGCCATCAAGTGATTGCTACTGAGAGAAGCACCCATATTCTGAAAAACTTAGTATTAGCCTCTCCTGAAAAAAGAAACAAACCAAAAAACAGACTCTTAACTACAGAGAGCAAACTGATGGTTACCAGAGGGGAGGTGGGTGAAGTAGTTGAAGGGGAGTAAAAGAATACACATCATGATGAGCATTGTGTATTGTATAGAATTGTTGAATCATTGTATTATATACCTGAAAAGTATAGAATTATTGTCATTATATTGTACACCTGAAACTAATCTAACACTGTATGTTAACTATAATGAAATTAAATATTTTTTTTTAACTAGCTTCTCTTGGCTCCTTTAAATTAATAGCCATATAGAAAATCCAATTGTGGACTATGTTCTGTTGGCTATACCAGATATCAGCAAGCTACGGTTCACAGGTCAAATCCAACCCACTGCCTCTTCATTTATGGCTTGGGAGCTAAGAATGGTTTTTACATTTCTAAATGACTGGGGGTGGGGGGAATTAAAAGAAGAAAAACATTTTGTGACAATGAAAATTAAATGAAATTCAAATTTCAGTGTCCATAAATAAAGTTTAATTTGAACACAGTGTAGGTCATTCATTAATGTATTGTCTATGGCTAATTTCATGCTACACTAGCAGAGTTTAATAGTTGCAATAGAGACCATATGGCCTGCAAAGCCTCAAATAAATATTTATTATTTGGTTCTTTACAGTTTGCCAATCCTGGACTACACAGTGAAAAGAAACGCAGGGATAAAATGTGAATGATACTTACTAGCTCTGTAATTAACCAACATAGTTATTTTAGAATATAGCAAAGATCATTCTTAACCAGAATAAATATTTTATATTTTATATAAGAGTAAGTATCCTTCAACATGAATTACATAACCTGTTTCTGAACAGTGCCATAGTGTTTTGCTTCAAAACCTAGCAAAAAAAAAAATCTATATAGTTTTTATTAACCCAATAGTTTATAGCACACACCCAGGAATGAGATTAAATTGTATTACTGTAATGAAATAGATGCCAGTGTATGATAAAACCCCAAACACTGTCTTCCAAGACCTTACATCTATCATCATAAATGAAAATTTAGCATTTCCCCAAATCAAACTAACTCTGATTAAGGAGCATTTTATTAAATTCCCAGGACTATAAAAACTACCGATTTCAACAATGTAAGCATTAGTATTTGAAAGGGTGAGAGGATTCTATTTATACATTCAACAGTGCCAATTAAATTGAAATGAACAGATAATGACTTCTTATTTATTATTTTCTGACAAGTACCTAAGCAAAACAGTTAAAACACTAGCCAGACCAAAGAATTCTAATGGGCCTATGAGTCAAAAAAGAATGTTGAACAGAAACATTCAGAATTTGCTTCTTCTGAATCTCAACACTTTATAATTTTTATCAAAGAATAGATCATTACTAAATCTTGATTTAATTTTCAAAACTGACAAGGAGAAATTGTCAGGTAAAAGTATAAAGTATTACATAAATTATAACATGCAATATTTGATCTTCATAGTATAGATCAGTATTTTCTGGAATGGAGAACCTCTCCCACCCCTTCTTCCCCCACACCTCTCCCACACCAACACCTCTCTCACACCTACAATACATTGGAGTGTGAAAAGAAAAGATTATAAAAGTCCTATTTCTACTTTTGACTAACTTTCTTTAGTTAATATTTACACTATTACTTGTATGTAGTTTATAAAAGAATAAATATACCTGTAATGAGAGTGTATCATGAGGATGTTTTACTTACAGTTACACATAACCAAAATTAACTGGAAACTATTGAACTAAACTACTCTGCCAATATCTTTGACAAACATAGGTACAAAAATCTTCAACAAAATATTAGCAAACGAAATTCAATGATCCATTTTAAAAAATCATACATGAGGGGCACCTGAGTTGCTCAATCCATTAAGCGTCTGCTTTTGGCTCAGGTCATGATCCCAGGGTTCTGGGATCAAGCCCCACTTTGTCGTCGGGCTCCTTGCTCAGCGGAGAGTCTGCCTCTCCCTCTCCATTGGCCTCTCCCCTAGTTCATGCTCTCTTGCATGCTCTCTCTCTCAAATAAATAAATAAAATCTTTAAAAAAATTAAAAAATCATACATGATCAAGTGGGATTTATTGCAGGATGCAAGCCTGCCTCAACATCTGCAAATCAGTCAGTATGATATGCCACGTTAACAAAATGAGGGATAAAAATCATTCGATCAATTCAATAAATGCATAAAAAGCATTTGACAAAATTCAACATCCATATATGATTTAAAAAAAAACTCCCCACAAAGTGGGTAAGGAGAGAATGTACCTCAGCATAAAAAAAGGCCATATATGAAAAGCCCACAGTTAATATCTTACTCAATGGTGAAAAATTGAAACTTTTCTTCTAAAGAAAAAGGAAAAAGACAAGGATGCTCATTCTCACCACTTTTATTCAACATAATGAAAAGTTGCAGGATACAAAATCACAGTTGCATCAAAAAGAATAAAACACCTAAGAATGAATTTAACCAAGGAGGTAAAAGACCTGTATACTAAAAACTATAAGAGATTCAGGAAAAACTTGAATGGAATAGGATAGAAAGCCCAGAAATAAACCCACAAATATTTACAGTCAATTATTTTACAACAAAAGAGTCAAGAATATACAATAGGGAAAGGACAATCTCTTCAATAAATAAATGGTGCTGGAAAAACTGGACAGCCATATACAAAAGAATGAAACTGGGCCACTATCTGACAGTATTAACAAAAATTAATGGATTACAGGTGCCTGGGTGGCTCAGTCATTAAGCGTCTGCCTTCAGCTCAGGTCATGATCCCAGGGTCCTGGGATTGAGCCCCGCATTGGGCTCCCTGCTTGGCAGGAAGCCTGCTTCTCCCTCTCCCACTCCCCCTGCTTGTGTTCCTGCTCTCGCTATCTCTCTGTTAAATAAATAAATAAAATCTTTAAAAAAAAAATTAATGGATTAAAGATTTGAACACAAAACCTGAAACCATACAACTCCTAAAGGAAAACATTGGTGGTAAGCAACCTGACATAGGTCTTGGTGATGATTTTTTTTTAATCTGACACCAAAAGTAAAGGCAACCAAAGCACAAATAAACAAGAAGGACTACATCAAACTAAAAAGCTTCACAGCAAAGGAAGCCATTAATTTAAAATATATATATATTACACATGAAAAGATGTTCACCATCTTTAATCATCAGGAAAATGCAAATCAAAACCATAATGAGATACCTCCTCACACCTACTAGAATGGCTATTATCAAAAAAACAAGAAATAACAAGTGTTAGCAAGGATGTAAAGAAAAGGGAACATTTGTGCCTGGCCGGGGGATGCAAATTGGTGCAGCCACTGTGGAAAACAGTAAAGACACTCCTCAGAAAATTCAATGTAGAACTTACCACATAATCCAGCAATTCCACTTCTGGGTATTTATCAGAAGGAAATGAAAACACCAACTCAAAAAGATGTATGTAACCCCATTTTTATAGCAGCATTATGTACAATAGCCAAAATATGGAAACAACCTAAATGCCTATCAGTGAATGGATAAAGAAATTGTGGTACACACACACACTCACACAAACACACACACACACATATAAACACACAAGAATATCATTCAGCAATAAAAAAGAATGAAATCTTGCCATTTACAACAACATGAATGGACCTGGACAGCATTATGCTAGTGAAATAAGTCAGACAGAGAAAGACAAATACTGTATGATCTCTCTGATATGCAGAATCTGAGGCAGGAAAAAAAAAACAAACAAACAAGATCATAGATACAGAGAACAGATTGTGGTTGCCATAGGTGAGGGTTGAAGGTGGCAGAAATGGGTGAAAGAGGTCAAAAGGTTAAAAAAGTTAAAAATTAAAGATAAAAAATAAATTATTCTGGTTTGGTACTCAAGTATAATTGTAATAATTCAAATATTTTGATAACAAACTATGCTAAAATATCTTACAGAAAATGTTTGGTTTCTCCAACATTCAACTGTGGTCTCTGAAATATGTTGCTCACTATCAAGAAGCCAGGCTCCTTAAGAAATGGCTAATTCTAACAGCACCCAAAACCATAAGATACCTAGGAATAAACCTAACCAAAGAGGTAAAGGATCTATACTCTAGAAACTGCAGAACACTTATGAAAGAAATTGAGGAAGACACAAGGAGATGGAAAAACTTCCATGCTCATGGATTGGAAGAATAAACATCGTGAAATGTCTATGCTGCCCAGAGCAACCTACACTTTCAATGCAATCCCTATCAAAATACCATCAACATTTTTCACAGAGCTAGAACAAACAATCCTAAAATTTGTATGGAACCAGAAAAGACCCCAAATCACCAGGGGATTGTTGAAAAAGAAAACCAAAGCTGGGGGCATCACAATGCCTGACTTCAAGCTATATTACAAAGCTGTGATCATCAATGGAACAGAATAGAGACCCCAGAAATGGACCCTCAACTCTATGGTCAACTAATCTTCAACAAATCAGAAAAGAATATCCAATGGGAAAAAAAGAAAAAAAGCAGTCTCTTCAGCAAATGGTGTTAGGAAAATTGGACAGCCACATGCAGAAGAATGAACTGGACCATTCTCTTACACCATTCACAAAGATAAACTCAAAATGGGTGAATGAAAGACCTCAATGTGAGACAGGAATCCATCAAACTCCTAGAAGAGAACATAGAGAGTGCCCTCTTCGACATCATCCACAGCAACTTCTTTCAAGACATGTCTCCAAAGGCAAGGGAAACAAAAGCAAAAATGAACTATTGGGACTTCATCAAGATAAAAATCTTTTGCACAGCCAAGGAAACAGTCAACAAAACTAAGAGGCAACCCATGGAATGGGAGAAGATATTTTCAAATGACATTACAGATAAATGGCTGGTATCCAAGCTCTATAAAGAACTTCTCAAACTCAGCACCCAAAAGACAAATAACCCAGTCAATAAAAGGGCAGAAGACATGAACAGACACTTCTCCAAAGAAGACATATAACAGACACATGAAAAAATGTTCAACATCATTAGCCATCAAGGAAATACAAGTCAAAACCACAATGAGATACCACCTTATACCAGTTAGAATGGCAAAAATTAACAAGACAGGAAACAACAAGTGTTGGCGAGGATGTGGAGAAAGGGGAACCCTCTTACACTGTTGGTGGAAATGCAAGCTGGTACAGCCACTCTGGAAAACAGTTTGGAGGCTCTTCAAATGTTAAAAATAGAGGTACCCTATGACCCAGCAATTGCACTACTAGGGATTTACCCCAAAGATACAGACATAGTGAAAAGAGGGGCACATGCACCCTAATGTTCATAGCAGCAATGTCCACAACAGCCAAACTGTGGAAGGAGACCAGATGTCCATCAAAAGATGAGTGGATAAAGAAGATATGTTTCATATATACAATGCAATATTATTCAGCCATCAGAAAGGATGAATACCCACCATTTGCATCGACATGGATGGAACTTGAGGGGATGATGCTAAGTGAAATAAGTCAAGCAGAGAATGACAATTATCATATGGTTTCACTCATATGTGGAACATAAGGAATAGCGTGGAGGACCACAGGGAAAGGGAGGGAAAACTGAATGGGAAGAAGTCAAAGAGGGAGACAAACCATGAGAGACTCTGAACTCCAGGATCCAAACTGAGGGTTACAGAAGGGAGGGGGATGGGAGATGGGGTAACCGGGTGATGGGTATTAAGGAGGGCACGTGTGGTGATGAGCACGGGGTGTTATACACAACTAATGAATCGTTGAACACTACATCAAAAACTAATGATGTACTATATGTTGGCTAATTGAACATAATAAAAATGAATTAATTAGTTAATTAATTAAAGAGTAAGGAAAAAGGTGTATTCAAGTGGAATGGTGATGAGGGAATAAGTTGTTTAAATTTTCCAGAAGAGCCATTCAGAAATGCTTGTGAAACATTTTAACTATCAATATCCCTTTCTCTAGCAATTCCACTTGAAATCTAGATTGGCAGATTTTCAATGATTACAATAAGTCATAATAAGTTCTATAATTGGGATTATAGGTACTATGTTAATGGTACCCCAGAAAGAGAGTATTCAGTTTTATTTTTGGAGACTCAAACAAGGAAAATCATTTATTTGGAAGTAGATAAAAAGCTTGGTATGGGTGCTTTTTGGTATTTACCTAAAGAAATTGAAAACTTATGCCCACACAGAAACCTACACACTGATGTTTATAGCAGTTTTATTCACAATTGCAAAACCTGGAAGCAACCAAGATGCCCTTTAGTAGGTGTATGGATAAACTATGGTGAATCCAGACAATGGAATATTATTTAGTATTAAAAAGAAGTAAGTTATCAAGCCATAAAAAAGACATGGAGGAAATATAACTGCATATCACTAAATGAAAGAAGTCAATCTGAGATGGGTTTACTGTATGATTCCAATAATATGACATCTGCAAAAGGCAAAACTATGGAGACAAGAGCAATTGGTGGTTATCAGGGGTTTGGGAGAGGGTGGGATGCATAGGCAAAGCACAGAGGGTTTTTAGGACAGTGAAATACTCTGATACTGTGTTGGTGGATACATGTCATTATACATTGTTCAAATCTATAAAATGTACAATCAAGTGTAAATATTAATGTAAACTTTGGTCTTTGAGTGATTATGATAAGTTGCTGTAAATTTACCATTTATAACAAATGTGCCACCGTGGTGGCAGATGTTGATAATGGGGGAAGGCTGTGCATGTGTGGAAGTGGGGGCAATCTCTGTACCTTCCTCTCAATTTCTCTATGAACCTAAAAAAAAAAACTGCTCTACAAATAAAATATAATTAAAAAAAAAAGAAAAAGAAATGGCTGATTCTAGTCTTGGAGTTGAAAGTATACAGGGTGAGCTTTGTAAGTGAGTAAGAAGGCAGTCAGAACCCACTGAGGTTATGTCCAAGGCTCAGATGCCAAAAGAGGCCTCCAGTGACCAAAATTAAGACAATATGAGCATCCATAAGGATAATAACTGCAACAAATTGCCTGTTTAAATTCACACACATTGGTCACTTTTTGAGGATGCGAGGGAACTAACTCATTTTGAAAACTGCTAAATTAACAAGAATGAAGTATTTATCCTATCTTTCATTTATGAAAATAATCAAGGCAGGGGCACCTGGGTGGCTCAGATGGTTAAGCGTCTGCCTTCAGCTCAGGGCGTGATCCCAGGGTCCTGGGATGGAGCCGCGCATCCGGCTTCTCGCTCAGCAGGAAGCCTGCTTCTCCCTCTCCCACTCCCCCTGCTGGTGCTCCCTCTCTCGCTGTGTCTCTGTCTGGCAAATAAATAAATAAAAATCTTTAAAAAAAGAAAAAATAATCAAGGCAGATGTGGGGGAAATAAAAGATAGGTGACATTGTGCACTTGAAGTAAAAAACAACAGTTCTTTTCTAACCAACGACATAACTTCTAATCTTATTCTCAGTATAGAAATACTCAACTGAAAGAAATATAGCATTATTTTTTCCAAGGAGTTTAGATTTTGATGCCCTGACTGGTTGATTTTTGTAAAGATGAATGATTCTGCTACCTAATTTAAAACCTCTTGGAATCCATACTTCAAATCAATCCTTTATAGATGGTTAAAGAAATTTTAATAAAATTGTTGTTCTTTTCAATGGTTAATCCTTAAGACCTGAAAAATCCTTCTGAGCTGATAATGTTTCTTTTTTTTTCCTGCCAGTAGAAATGAAGCCAAATAAAATACCCTATTCCACAGTTCCCTTCAAGGATGTAAATGAGACTGAGAGTGTCCTGGTTTGCCTTCTAAGCTGGCTAAAATCCCTATAGCCATTTGCTTATCTCAGAGGGACTGGATAGCTCCTTTAAATTATATTTTATATGGTATGCCCCATGCTTTAAGAACCCTCTGAGCAACAGTAAAAATCTCATTCTTTAAAGTGGTACATCGAAGACGCTTGCTCATTCCCCTTTCATGTGCTTTTCCACACACTCAACATGTGAGTATTTCTCCTGTCACTGTTTGTTTGCCCTTTGAAGTGAGGACAAGATGTTTTAGCCACAGTACAACAGAATCAGGGAAATGAGCTATAAAAGATAACATCATATTAATTTCTAAAAAAAATCACTCTTTTCTTTCTCTTTTTCCATGCTTATCACTCTATACACCACTAAAGAGAAAAATAATCTCAATTACTTAAAATTGGATGTCCTAATTTCATATTTCAATTCTTCTATTTAGCAGTTACAAATGACTTAAAATCTCTGAGGCTCAATTTTCTTATCTATTTACAGGGAATCACCATCATCATCATCATCATCGTCATCATCCCCTTTACCAAACTACAAAATTGAAAATGGGAACCTAAATCTAAATTTGTTTGTGCAATAAATATGTAGTATGAACTGTCAGTAGAATCATCATAAAAGCTTATTTGAAGAATAAAAATGTACTGGCTTTTATATCTTCTGCAGTATTTATATGCCATATACTTAAACACCTTACATATATTACCATATTGGATTGTCACCAGAACAATGAGGTATGTGTTGGTATCTTCAGCTTACTAATCAGGAAACTGAGGCAGAGAAGCTAAGTAACTGGAAAGACATATATAGAACTAGTAGCCCAGGGTTAAATGTGAATCTTGATATCTCATTCCACAATCAAACTCTTAACTCTTATATTATTCTGCATTTCTATACAACCAGAGGGGGGATAATGAGAAAGAGAGACAGAGCAAAAAATAAATTAAAAATAGCGAATGACAACATTTTTAAAAATTGTAAGCAACAGATATGCTGAGACAAATGGTACATCATTCCTTGAAGAAAATATATAAATCAGGCTGCCTTCATAAAGAATTTTTAATATTGCTAAGCAAATACTTTTAGTATAAATATAATAAATTGAACTATATCACATGTGATTCCTTAATAATATCTTTTACTCGATTAAAGTAAAGATACTATTTTCTTGCCTGCTCTGCAGAGATTATTTCAAGTGCCTTAAAATCCCCATATCCCTGAAAGCCTTTCTGATAGAGACACAGTTAATCCTCTTACAGTCAACCTAACCTGAATTTAGAAAAAACGATTTTTAGAGTTTCTCCAAAAATACCATAGGACACTTATAATCCCCCATCATCATCATCAAAGTGCAGAGCTGTTGGCTGCACGTGCATACAATTGAAGGGACAGGCTTTGCTCCTCCAGCTCTCTGCTTCCCCTCTGCTTTGATCTTCCATTGCCCTGTCTCTTGTCTTTTTTTATTTGGACATTGCCCCCAACAACAATCCTTGAATTATTTGTGAAGCTCACTTCATATTTGGACTTTTAGCTCAATTCTTCTATTTCCGCTCCTTGCAAAACAGAAATTTTGAACAAGGCAGAGTTATCCAAATATCACTTCACTGTTAAACACATGATCCATTTCAAGTATACTCTGACAAAGCCGAGAACAGAGACATCATTCTGTGAACTAATAATCCTAAAGTTTGTTTGACATACCCAAAACATAAGTTAATGTTTCTTGTGTTAGTTCCTTTCCTTCTTCAGGACACCAGAGCACTGCCCTCTAAGAGGAAAGAAGAAGAAAACATTGCTTTCTTTGGAATGGTATTTGATGCCAGGGATATGCACCTAAAGTGCTCTATCAAAATCCCAAAACAGGCCAGTTTGTTCTCCGTGTTGTTAGGAAACTCTCCTAGCTTACATTTCTCTGGCATGATAGGCTTATCCCCAGGTGACTGTTGGGGAGCATTCACCTGAAACTGACTGAGCCCATAGTGTAAATGGATTCACTTATTCTGAGGATTAGGAAAAACAAGTCCATTTTTCCAGATCCAGCTGAAATCCCATCTTTGAAGCCTTCTTTAATCACTAAAATCCACAGCAATCCCAGGGAACTTATTGTCTGTATAATTCATAAAGAACCCAGAAATATTTTTAGAATTGGTATTTAACACTTTCTTGGTTATAGAGCAGTTTCCTCTTGTTGGCATTTAGTAAAGAACTGAATAAAGCTAAACACTTAAATATCAACTAATGGTATCAGGAGTCAATAAAACTTAATGTCGATTAAAATGAGCCTCATCACCAAGACAAGATAGTCCTTATTTTAAAAATGCAGAAAAGAATGAGATGCATTTTAGAAGGATTTCCATTGAAATAAGGCATTTTAAAATTAGAATTCTTAGCAAATTATAGGTAACTGACACTCTCTGATGATGACAGAGATGTTGTAGCAAATAATAATAGCTGGGAACATACAGTAGGTGTTTTTCCCTTGCCAGACACTGGGCTAAGTGTTTTACATTCAGCCCTTCCCAAAACACAACAATGAATACACTAGTGTAATTTACATATTATTGATGTTTCTAATTTCTAAAAATTTCAAGTAAGTTGTGGAGTCAGAATTTGGAACCCAGGTAGTTGGACTACAGAACATATGATCTTGAATCTCTAACTAAAATTAATAACTTTGGCTTCATAGCAATTATATTATGTTCCCACTTTACTTGGACAATAGAACTACAGAATTTCATAAGAAATGATTCAATCTGGGATGCCTGGGTGGCTCAGTCAGCTAAGTGTCTGCCTTCAGCTCAGGTCATGATCCTGGGGTCCTGGGATCAAGCCCCACATCGGGCTCCCTGCTCAGAGAGAGCTTCTCTCCCTCCCTCGGCTACTCTCTATCTCTCTGTCAAATAAATAAATAAAATCTTTAAAAAAAGAAAAAAGGAAGAAAGAAATGATGCAACCTGTCCTGCTGATAGATTAGTGTATTCCAACGTAACCCAACATTTAAAACACTGCCTTGTAAAGACATGTAAAAACATGAAGGTAAAACGTGTATTTGGGGGTTTCAGATTAGTAGTAAATGTTATTTTTCCTGAAGAAATGTAATAATAGAGACATATAAACAGTTCCTAGTGAATTATTACAATACAAAAATAATTAATATATTAATGAAAGTTAAGAAAACAAGCCTGAACGCCATTGATTACATTCTCTGCAACACATAAATCCCAAGAACTGAAGGGGTGAATGGAAGGAGCAGTTATAGGAACCTGGAGACAGAGATGGGTCTGGCAAAGTCCCCCTGTAAAGGCAAGCAGTCAGCGCACAGTGACCCAGTGGGGAGAAAGTAAATAGAATAAATAACCTTACTCACTCTCCTCCTGCTACCTGGTCTCTTGCTATGACTGCCTTGGTCTAATTCAACCAAAAGTCAGAGGCAAGGGAACCCATTAATGCAGTCCATTCCAGGCCAGCCAAGTGGAGAGCAGGGTGAAGGGCCAAAGTGTACCTAAGAAGGCAGCAGAAGAAAGATAGCCAGCAGAAGCATCATCTATGCATGTCTTCTCTTTCTTCTTAGAGTTAAAAATATGTAGTTATATTTGTACCATTCTAGAATATTCTCCTTCATATTAAAAATCTAAGTCTAAAGCAAAGGCATTAAAACATGCATAATAAAACCTTTTGCCTGTAGAAACAATTTTCTCTTTGCTTCTTTTATCCACTATTTCTTCATACTTTCATTGAGTAATTTCTGTCTGTCAGGTATGGTGCTGGGCATCAGAGATGACAAGACAAGTAAGTAATATATGGTCTTTGGAGAAAATAGCTAAATAGTTACTTTCCTATGGTGACTTGTTAAGTGAGTTCAGTAGTGTTGGAGGCCCATTGTCTTAGTAGGGCATTCCTGAAAAATACTTTTCTACTTACCTATGTTAGTTTTGAATCTTATAAATAATGAACACAACGCTTAGACAGTGGCATTTGTGGTAAATAATCCTGTACACTCGTTCTATCTAGCCATATTATGAAAACGTGGTGCTCAGGATTCTGAACCCCAGCCTGTGGTATTCTCACTGCTTTGACACCTTTTTTTATCAAGAGGATTTTGCAGGGGGGTTTCACTGTCCTTCCCTTCAATTTGTATTTCTAGAGCTCCCGATGGGGTTTCCTGATCTTTGTAAATTCTTTGATTGAATGCAGTGCAGGAAATGTAGAATGGTTATATAGTAGGACCTTGGTTCTTTTATAATATAGAATGATTAGTCTTGGGATTTGAGCTCCTGCGATTTACTGGCTTAACACATCTCTGTTTTTCTGGACCAGAAATAAATGTACAAACGTACAAAAGAATGGGTTTAATGAAGTGCAGTAAACAAATCCTCACCCACTTGTCTCAGGGGAGAAGGAATACAGAGAGACTGAGTCTGTCTAGGTTGCCTGAGTTCATCTTAGGTATTATTAAGGATTTTTAGAAAAGAATCTCCTATTCATGGGGCCAGTGATATTTTACAATGCATCAGTGCCCTATGTGTGTAATAAAGCTAAATCAAGCCAAGGTCAGAGAGATGCTGGGTAAAGTGACTGGATGAGGCATTCAGAAGAAATATGGAAAGAGTTTTCCTCTCCAGCGAAAGTGAAATGGAAAGAGCAGTTATCTTGAATCAGACAAATCTGTTTTCTAATCCAGGCTCTTCTACTTTGTCCGTGAGGCAAATTTGTTAACTTCTTTCTCAGTTTCAGATCCCTTCTTTGTAAAGGAGAGATGGGTTCTAATGAAACTTAAGTAAAATTATGTCTGTGAAGAATACACTGTGAGCTTTACACAGGCAGCTTCTCTGTATTGTTACGATTGTTGCGATTCCGTGGCGCCCTAAAGAAAAAAAGAGGCTGCAGCCGCCACAAAGGCTTCTATAGTAAGATGACTACAACACAGTCCAGCGTGCTGAGGAGCAGAGAAGCAAATGTACATGTACTTTTTGTACAATTCATAAGAAGCCAGGCTGTGACTTATTTTCATTCCTCTTGGGTATAAAATGTAAATGCGCATCATAATGGAGCCTGAGGAATAATAAATGACCAGTGGCCTACTGAGCTCTTAGGGTTAGCCTACAATCTCATTGTAGAAACTTCTCATTTAGAGATGGAGACTCTGAGGCCATGACCACAGCGTTCCAGCACTGTCCCATCCTACAAACATATGCGATCATACACTCACCTCACATGGGGCCAGGGTGCTCTCTCTGGAGTAGGCTCCAGACCTGTCAGTTTTATTCCTAGTCAGTAAAAAACATTTGGGTGGACACTGCTAATACAAGTACATTTGTTTATTTTTAAAGTATACTCATTGAAAATGGAGCCTTCTTTTATTGCTGGTGGGAATGCAAAATGGTTTTGTCACTATGGAAAACAATTTGGCCCTTCCCCAAGAGTTTAACATAGAGTTACCACATGACCCCACTGTTCTACTCCTAGGTATATGCCCCCAAAGAATTAAAAACAGAGCAGGGCTATTCGTGATAGCCACATGGTGGAAACAGCTCAAATATCTATCACGGATGAAAGGATAAACAAATTGTAATAATACATACAATGGTATATTATTCAGCTACAAAAAGGAACAGGGTACTGACATATGGTACAAACCTCTAAAACATTATATGAAATAAAGGAGCCAGACACAAAAGTTCACATATTATATGATTTCATTTATATGTAATATCCAGAATAAATAAATCTGTAGAGACAGAATGCAGACTGGTGGTTGCCAAGGGCTGGAGGGGGAAAGGAACAATGAGAAACTATTTAATGGGTAAGGGAGTTTTACTTTGCAGTGACAGAAATGCTTTGGACTAGATAGAGGTGGTGTTTGCCCAACACTGAAAATGTATTTAATGCCATCGTATTGTCCACTTTAAAATGGTTAACTTTATGTTAGTTATGTGACTGTAACTCAATAAATTATTAAAAATTTTGAGTGTACTCATTTAAATTAAACAAATACAATGTGCTTGTTTAAACATAAACAAAACAGAAATTAAAATAATAATGAGCTATAACTGAAACAGTATTTTATATATTTATCAACGTTGCTAAAGATTCTTGCTTTCATTAAAATCTTTATTAATGATAATATTTTTAAGTAAAAATATATCATTAAATGTTTCTTTCCAATTAAGTTTAACAGATATTTGATTTTAATGGCAGTCATAGCTGAAAGGGATACCTCACAAAGGTAAGCAGATCTAAATGGAAGGGCATGCACCAAAGTACATTGTCTGCATTTACCAAATCATGAAGCTATTTCTATAATCCCTTAATATAAACCCTAGTTCAACAAAATATATAATATCACATACCACATAATATATAATATCTATTATTACTCTATCATTAGGTCATGTACAACATTGTTCTATAATATATATAATAGTATATATATATTTACATATCAGTTAAAATAGTATTAAAATTTTGCCAGGAAATTTGGGTTGCTCCCGAATCAAGCATTATTCTTATAAGTTACATGAAAAATATTACTTTTTTAAAATATTTTTAACACATCATTCAAAACCTATTGAAACTCTTCATTTGGAAGATTTTAAAGAAGTTTGAAATTTCTACTTCCAAATTTAAAAAATTAAAAAGTGTGTAATTCTGAAGGTTTTTATATGTGATAGACACATTTTTGACAATAAAATTACCCAATGATTAAAATTTTTCCAATTCAAATTTTCAAAATGCTTTCTCCAAAATCACAAGTTTATTTTAAACAGACTTGATCTCCGAAGCACTGCTTAAACTATTCATTTCACCTGCTATACTATTTTGATAATGCCTATTACATAACATGGTATCATCATCTGCTTGGTATCACAAAAAATGTCAGGAAAACTGGAACGCCTTTACTGCAGTTTTAAAAAAGAATGTGTGTAACTCATCTTTGACAATTCTTGAGATAAGCAATGAATTTCTGTGTGGTAAAAAGATTCTCATGGTCATTCCACACAATTCTAATGATACTGGCATTTAAAAGTCTTGCTTTTATCATAACAAAATCAATGGCACCTTGTAACACTACAGTGCCTCACAACAAAACAAAAGTGAACAAACATGTGAGCAGGCTACTGTCAAAACACCTATCCTTCCTTAACACTTCAAGACACATAGCTGAAGATCAGACACAGGGGGACCGGAAGTGTTAGAAGACATACTAAATATTATCAACTTTCATTCTTTTCCCATTCAGATGAAAATCAACATAAGTGGAATTTATAATCTTGCCCTCTCTCACCCCTTGGATCATGGTTCACACTCACAGGGGATGCACACCCACTTCAGAGACCACTGTTCCACTGGACTAGTCAGGTGAGGAGGAAAATGTGCATTTACCTACCACACGGTTGTAAGAGCAAATTGGCTCAACCAAGCAACTGATTTTGATATAAATAATTATACTCTAAATAAAATGTATAACCTATAGCTATTGCCCAGAAGACAAAAATACTTGACAAAAATCTTGCTTCAATTAAATTGTTTTGGAAATAGTTTTCACGTTAAACAATTTTTCTTTCATTTGTAATAGAAATGTTTCTTATTCTAAAGAGTACAGTGATGACAGGCATCATGAAATAAGATTTTTGTTGTAAGCAAATAGGTTACAAAACCAAATAATAAAAGACAAAACAATCCAGCTTTCCAAGCATCTTACGGAACACTTTTTTTCTAAAAGTGCATTATTGTAATCTGACCTTTTGTGATTTCTGAAATTGTATTCAAATATATTAGGATATTAATAATGAAACAAAGTTCATGTGCAGTTACAGATATTGTGTTCTATGAAAAAAAAACTAACTTATGTCAAAAAAACCTCATCCTGAAATGGCCTTTTTCCTGCACCGGCTCATGCATGTAGGTTGCCTACCAATCATCTGAGAGCTCTTGGGTGGACAACCAGTGAGGAGAGAACCCAGACCTTTGTGAGACTTCATGTCACCAAGAATGTCATAAATCATGCCAATTAGATGCCCAACAGCTGGTCAACAATAAACAAATACAGATTTCATTTTTCTAATATGCTTTATCTTTTTCAGATGGTTTGTATCAGTGACAGACCTGGTACTTGAAGATTCTTAATATATAGATAGAATCATGGACTCTGACTTTTCTAAACGATAGCTTCTCCCTAAACTTGAATCGAGGTAAGAGAATAAACTGATAAGCAGTTTGGGCTTTGAAAGGCACTAGCCCTTCATAATTCTATTATTTTTCCTTTAATTAACTTACATATTTTGTTACACAGAACAAGAGCGAGATCAAAAATTGTGTATTGCATTCCTCAAATAAATACTAACTTCTAAAATATTCCTGCCATAGAAAATTTTCAAATATTCTATCCTTCCATCCAGCTGACACTATGCCTACCCTCAAATAAGAATCCCATCTTATCTTCAAACTCTAGTCTTTCTTCCTTGTTCTTTATTACCTGTGATATCTCCATTAGATAAAATATTTCACCATCTATGCCTGTACATGATGATATATTCATATTCTATAGATTTCAATGATTCTGGTTAGTGATGTCTTCCAAAAAGATACAATAAATCAATCTCTTCAAACTGACAATGGTCACAGGAAATCTTTTGTCACCAGAAATATGAAGTTAGTCCTAAGTAGATACAAACATTAAATTATTTCTTTTACTAATAATTATGTCTTTGTTACTTTTTCCCCAAGTTCCTCCCTGACTGATGACTCTACATATTAATCTCACTCCTTCCTGCCGTCATTTAAAATAAAGTGCTTTCTCTGGTTAGTAACATTTTAGTCCTTCACCTAAAAACTAATGGAGTAGTAAATTTATATATATCTCCTCTTCGAGAAAATGAATGGTTTTAATGCACTGTAGCTCAGTTGATCTAGACACAACCATATCTGACAGTGTTAGTGACATAATAACTGTGAAATCACACAATCCCATGCCCCAAAGGCAAATGGCTCTTCATGTCCTCTGATCCTGATGGTTTCTTAGTCACATATCTTATCATGGAATGTGTGAAGACATAGAAGCAAAAAATAGCATGATCACGTGTCAGCTTAGAATTTCAAGATTCCCCCTCACCACCTCCACATATTTGAAAAAGTCATTCTTCATTTCACTTATCTCTACTTTAGTATTCTCCATAGCACTTACCACCAACTGGCATGATTGTTATTTATTATTTATATTCATTAATATTTATTTATTCATACAAACTTCAAGAGGGTGGAGACTATTGTTTGCTATTCTACCTCCAATGCCTAAAATAGTTCCTGGCATAGAGATGATACTCAATAATCATTGCATGAATTCCTTAACAGTTTAATACTGCAAATTAAATTATTTTTCTTCCCTCTATTTAGTACAGTCTAGAGGAGTTTTTGATATTAATGAGTTTTTTCTTCTTCTAGCAGTATTTCTTTCTCTAAATTACTTCCCTTTCGTTTTTTATTGAAAGTCAACTCACACAAAAGATTTGATGAAGTGCTACATTTGTACTTCTTTCACCTAAATTGGTTCTATATTGTTTTTAACCATCATGTAATTTATAACGCTTTTAGAGAGGAGACTAAAATTCAAACCACCTCAAGTTTCCTCCTTACAGTTTCATACATATGGCACTTATCAATAACACCTTTACTGAGACATATAAAGTACTGCACTTCAGTGTCCAGCCCAATCTCATAAAAATGATTTTCAGAGTCATTCTGTCTTTCAGTTTCTAGAGATTTTAAATTACTTTAAAGCTTTTTAAATGTAGTTTTCATAAAACATGAATGACAAATGAATTCAACAATTATGGATTACTCTTGTATTCATCACTTCAAAAGTAGGTGTTATCTTATGTTTACCATTTTCAAATGTGTTGCATTTTAGCTCCATGGAAGAATGACCTAGAATCAGAGATTCTGTGCTTAGTCATGGAAATGCAAGTTTAATACAGTATTTCAGAACACAAAAATTTCCCAATGGATTGGAACAGCAGAACCAATACCTTATTGAATCATTACAACTTCCTACTATTCTCTCTTGTTCAAGTTCTACATTCCGCATTGGTCTAACCAGTAATAACCATTCGTATTTCACAGGAACAAATGGGACACAAATAGAATAAAGAATATGTTTAGGATTATTCAAAAAGCAGAAAAAGGGGCACATGGGTGGCTCAGTCCGTTGAGCATCCAACTCTTGGTTTCAACTCAGGTCATGATCTCGAGGTCGTGAGATGGAGTCCCATGTTGGGCTCCACGCTCAGTAGGAGTCTGTTTCAGATTCTCTCTCCCTCTCCTTCCCCCTCTGCCCTTCCCTACTCTCTCTCTCTCTCTGTTTCTCTCCCCATTAAATAAATAAAATCTTAAAAAAGCAGGAAAAAAATTAGTTTTTAGTCCATCACTTTGGAGTATCTCCTGATAATTACAATAACTAAACTAGCAACAAATAATGTAGCTAATTAGATTTTTAAATAAGTATTTATTATAATATATAATTATTATAATAATTTTGATACAGATTTTTCCTAAAATTTTCTCTCCAGTAGACAAAAGGACATCATAGCTAGTACAAAAATTTTAAGTATTATTATGACTAATACTAATAATGATGCTATAGTTAGAGGTAGAGCTGACTGGATAGAAAATATTTTTATAATATTTAAAATACAAATATTTTCCTAATTGCAATTACAAAGTTGACACATAAGCATAATATATTTATGATTGATTGAAAATATCAACCTCTGTCTGTCACCTGGTAGTCTTCTTCTGCTAATAACAGACCATCTGATAAACCCCTGTCTTGTCTTGCCTTGCTTTGACATGCTAATAAAATCATTTTTGAGAAACTAAACAGGTAAGAGTGGAGAAATGGTATACTGAACTTAATTTACTAAATCCTACCACCAAGAGTGATATTTACACTATTTCATAACAGCACTAAAGAGGCACCAACCAATCAGGTCCTAGTGGCCCTCCAAGCTCCTGCAGTTACTCTGTTAGCTGGATTGTAGGTGCCCTGGATCTGAAGAGAGGTTTGAGCATCCAGTGAACTGGAGAGACACTTGGGTGTCTCAGCAAAGTGGTATTTATCAGTCAGTATTGTAGTACTATAACAACATTACCCATAATGTTGTGTATCTGCGCATATCTGCCTTGCTGATAATTCTCTCCCCCTTAGCCCTTGAAGCTCTTGAATCCATCCCCTATTCTACAACCCATGAACATATCTTTGTTTCTGAGCCTCATTGTCACCTAATCTAAACCACAAGTGTCACCATTTCTATCCCCTCAAAAAACATTCCAACTTTTTCCCAGGCTCTAGAGTCCCTATTTTCTAATCAATCTTGGCTTCTGCTGGCAGATTAAACTTCTGATTGACCTCTCCAGGTCAAAATCTTCAATGTTTCTCCATTAGCAACACAAAAACCCCAAAATTCTTAGCCTAAACACTAGGACATAACTTTTATCCTATTCTAACATCTCTTTGCATATCTGTTTTCTTCTTTCAAGTCACCCTACAATCCAGCCAGATGACAACTTGTTTTTCTCTAAATAGAGGACATATTTTCATGATTCTATTATTTTCTTTTGCTGCTACTTTGAGCTGGAATGCAGTTTCCTTTTTCTTTGTCCAACCTCTTCAAAGCTCACCTCACACAGGACCTTCATCATAGTCTTCAATGATCGCTATGCTCATTACAAGTTTTATAATGCTTTATATATGCTGCTGATGAAAGTAATCATCATGTGGTACAATTTATCAGATTTATTTTTGCATATATCTAATCTCCCTTTGTAGACTGTAAGGTTGTTTGTTTATTTTTTTAGTATGATACGTAGTTGATTTTTTTTTTTTTTTGTATCCTCTTAGCACATACCATACCCATGCAGCACCCAATAGGTATTTGGTGTTTGAAGAAATAAGTATAATAAAGAAGAAGAGAATAAAGTGGAACTGGCAAGAATGTTTGCAAAGAGGAATTTTCATATCAGAACTCAACTAACTCAAAAAAATAAACACTAGCTAGAGTAAATAATGTGCCCTGGTTTCTAACATGACATATCCTTACATTAACTGAAAGGTAGATAAAACTAGAAATCCTAAAACAGTAAATAACCAAGGGCGATGGAAGTCCATAAAAATTATATATGGTATAAAAGCAAACTTTAACCATACCAGAGACAGCTAAAGAAACTAATCTGCATTCACAGGAGTTACTGTGAACAGAAGTTGGAAGGGGACTGCCCTGACTGGAGACTCTTGAATACAAAGAACAGAACAGCTAGAACCCAAACAGAGCTGAGTCTTCTGAAAAATATCAAGGAAAACAAAATAACTGTGGAATGGGGAGTAGGGAGTTCCATGTTTGTTTGTTGTTAGGTTGTTTTCCTTTGGTTTGGTTAATGGATTTGGTATAATTTGCTGTATTCCAAAAAAGGAAAGAAAAAAATAGAGAGGAAGGTAGGCCTACTGCATAAGAAAGGTAGGAAGATAGATAGGTATCAAGTTGCCAAGAAATGTACAAAAATGCTTAGATTAAAATATAATAAGAATGGGAGAAGATATTTGCAAATGCCTTATCAGATAAAGGGCTAGTATCCAAAATCTATGAAGAACTTATCAAACTCAACACCCAAAGAATAAATAATCCAATCAAGAAATGGACAGAAGACATGAACAGACATTTCTCCAAAAAAGACATAAAAATGGCCAACCAGACACATGAAAAAATGTTCCACATCACTCGGCATCAGGGAAATACAAATCAAAACCACAGTGAGATACCACCTCACACCTGTCAGAATGGCTAAAATTAACAAGTCAGGAAACAACAGATACTGGTGAGGATGCCGAGAAAGGGGAATCCTCCCTCTTACACTGTTGGTGGGAGTGCAAGCTGGTGCAGCCACTCTGGAAAACAGTATGGAGGTTCCTCAAAAAGTTGAAAATAGAGCTTCCCTACGGCCCAGCAATTGCATTACTGGGTATTTACCCCAAAGATACAAATGTAGTGATCTGAAGGGGTACCTGCACCCCAATGTTTATAGCAGCAATGTCTACAATAGCCAAACTATGGAAAGAGCCCAGATGTTCATCGACAAATGAATGGCTAAAGAAGATGTGGTATATATATATATACAATGGAATACTACTACTCAGTCATCAAAAAAATGAAATCTTGCCATTTGCATTGACATGGATGGAACTGGAGGGTATTATGCTAAGTGAAATAAGTCAATCAGAGAAAGACAATTATCATATGATCTCACTCATATGTGGAATTTAAGAAACAAAACAGAGGATCATAGGGGGAGAGAAGAAAAAATAAAACAAGACAGAATCAGAGAGGGAGACAAAACATAAGAGACTCTCAATCATAGTAAATAAGCTGAGGGTTGCTGGGGGTGGTTGGGGTAACTGGGTGATGGACATTAAGGAGGGCACGTGATGTAACAAGCACTGGATATTATATAAGACTGATGAATCACTGAACTCTACCTCTGAAAAAATAATATATGTTAATTGAATTTAAATTAAAAAAACAAAATTATATTAAAAATAAATTTTAAAAAAAGATTAAAATAGAATAAAATCCCAATGAAATCATGGAGAAAACATCAAATAAACCCACATTGAAAGGCATTCTACAAGATATCTGACCAGTACTCCTCAGGTATGTCAAGATCATGAAAAATAAGGAAAGAATGAGAAACTGTCTCAGACCAGAAGAGACTAAGGAGACATAATGACTAAATGCTGTGTGGTGTCCTGGACTGGATCCTGGAACAGAATGAGAAAATAGAAAGCAAGTGAAATTCAAATAAAGTGGTCTGGTGTCTGTGGGTTCTATGAAATTTCTATGCTCTGCTGGCTATGTGTGAATTTTCTTACTATTCCTGAGCCAGGGGAAATTATGAAGCAAGTTAAGACATTTGGCCTCCTCCATGCCGTGATTAGGTGAAAGGGAATAAACACAGAAACACAACAACCTCCTCTTGGACTTTTCTTGTTAACCATCTCTCTGGGCTGCTATCTTTCAAGTGAATTTAATGTCACTGGAAATAGGAGTGATCACACCTTCAGGGGTTCGTGGGCCACCTCTATTTTCTAGGTCTTAGCTTCTTCCACCTTTAACACTATGAGTTTCCATCCCCACATTCAAATATTAATGACATTACAATTTTTACTTATCTGACCATTTATTCATTCATTTAACAAGTTTTATTCAGTGTTTACTATGTGCCAATGTATCAGCACTTTTCTAAAAGCTAAAGACTCAAAAGACCAAGAATGTTTCCTTACACTCATGCAGTTTATATGTGGTGTTTATTGAATGCCTGCTTTGTGCCAGAAGTATTATATATATATATATACATATGTGTATATATATATACTTTATTAAATTATGTAGCTATACAATTAAAGCTAAAGACTATTAACTTAACGTATTGATATGAACTCAGAGGGAAGATTTTACATAAGATCCCAATAGGTTGAAACATTTGGACCAATACTAGTGAGATTAATTTTAAAATCCTAGACATAGATTTTTTTAAAAAAAAATTAACAACTCAAATGAAGGGCTATTTAAATAGAAGCATATCTTAATATAGGTTTAAAAAAAAAAAAAAAAAAGAAGCCTTAAGGCTTCTTTGACAATTCTCTACTTGATTATAGATGGGTCAGCTAAGAAATGACTGCCCAAAAAGATAATGTACAATTTAGAGTTCATTAGATACAGATTTTACCGCAAGAGTAAACTACATTATTCTATATATACTACATATTGACTCTGAATGCTGTATTTTAAATGGGATATTAAAATAATGTTGCATGTTCTTAGAGAAATAATTTGTCCAAAGACCATTTCATTTGAGGAACAGTTGAAGAAAATAGGAATTTTCCACAAGTAGAAGACATGCCTTAGAGAAATCGTGATAGGTTTTGAAGAATTACCTTGTCAAAGAAGAACTATACTTTTTTTGGACAGTGCCATGACACCAAACTAGAACAATCGGGCCAAAGTTATATACCCACAGATGTCAAATCAATACTAGTTAGAACTAGATAAGAATAAAGCTATTTAGAAAATCAAAGAGCTTCCTCAGGTGATAATCACATTGTCATGATGGAAAATGTCAGGGATGAAATAGGACTGTAGTAGGTCAGATCATAAGACCTTTATAATTTCTCCCAACTTCAGAATTCTATAGTTCTGAGAAGATAGAGATGTCATTATTTATGATATAAATAAAAAAAGATGAGTTTGCCTTCTGTGGATGATAATGTGCTTGAGTTTTCATCTTTGATGAAAACTGCTTCTCATACTTGCTCCAAATCAGTTCCCAAATATTGATTTGATTAGACTACCTCATTTGTTGCCCTTGGCAATAATTCAAATGAAATAGATTTACCGTATTCCCGCACCCACTCCCAACAACCAACAGCAGATGACATCCAACTATATTTAAGAAAACAAATGCTATTAAATCTTGGTTGGTTTCAGTGATTTTTGGACTCCTGGCCTACCTTCTTTAAGTCTGGATGTGAGAATTTGACAGTATTGATTTGTAAATCTTCTAAAGAAAGGTGAAAATCAGAGAAGGAACAATTCCTAAAGTCTTGATGTTTCACAGATTAGTAGCCTGCCATTAAGAAAGTGTGGGGCATTGGGTGAGTGAGCTGGAGTCATAAACATTATCAGGTAAAAGTGAGGTTTCCTGGGGCTGCAGAAAGAAATGAGCTTGTTACTCCTTCTGGTATTAATCATAATAAGTGTTTTATCTAAGCCTGTCATGTTTAGTTTCTCCATGCAATTTACCTCTCAGGCACACTGTTCACAATATCAGTTGCTCTTATCTTTTAACTTATAGTCTTCAAGTACCTAAATGTATTTCCCCCAAAGTTCCCACAGTTAACATGACAAAAGTCAACATAGTGCTATTTTAGGACAATGCTGCTCCTGCATTATAAAAGACAGTTGCTTATGCCTGGCTACTCCTATCATCTGTTGAAAACTGTAACAGGCAGCACTGATTCTTTGCCTAATTGCAGTTTTACTATGGGATTTGCAAGAGTTTAAACAGGGATCCCAAGTGCTTTAAGATTTTTATTTATTTATTTATTTTAATTTTGCCAGAGAAATAAAATAGAGATGTGCTTATCCAAGAACATCCTCATTTTTTTTATGAACCAACCCTTATTAGCCGATACACTAAGTCCACAAGCAGCTTTCGAGGGATCACATTATGAAGCTCAACTTCTAAGGATCAGAGAACACAGCTAGGAGCAATCCAACCAACGAAATAATCAGACAACAAAAAACTCAAACCAATAGCAATGCAAATACAGACTTTTTGCTAAAAATGTCAGGGAAAAAACCTGGTAGAACTTATAAACCCAGTCCACAGTTCGCACTAAAGAAAGATGTCAACCTCAGAGAAAGATATGACTTGAAGATTAGACAGCTAATAATATTCCACTCTGCATGACCCTATTTAATTGTAGTCCTCTTATGATCTGCTAATAATCCTTTATAATTAAGCTTCCAGCATAATATTAAAATGTAATCCACACGAACACCAATCGCAGTGTATTTCAAAGGCTGAAGTGATTACGGCTTCCAGCCATGCATGACAATTACTGTGCAGCTTTAATTTCATAATTTTTAAATGGTTTGCCCCAAGATTTAAAGAAAAAAATATATGATTCATTTCTATCCATAAGCGCAGGGAAATAGCTCTCATTTAAACTCAAACTGTTAAAAGGATGTCCAAGGTATAGGCCTTATGAATTTGCATTCTTCCCTTTAGAACTAAAACCTCTTGTTAAAACGCCACAGAAGCAAGGTCATCTTTTGAGGAGTATCTTATGAAATGTTTACAGTAAATGAAGCTGGTAGTACCAGAAACTGCAAATGCATGTCACGGGGCAACACACACATTCCACATTATATGTCATAAGATTTTATTAAACACTACTGCCCATATTCAACTGCAGTGCACATAACATTTTCTATTTCTTCTATTTCAGTGCATTGTCTTCATTACATCTTGAAAAAATCAGTTTTTGTCCAATAACTACATAATAATTTGAACCAAATAATAATTATTAGAAGTAACACATCCAAAACATATTTAGTTTAACTGAGGTAGTTTCCTATTCCACTACAGCTGGGTCATAAACATAATCTACTTAGTAAATCTACTTCAGAACACAATTATTCTTAGGATGATGTACGGTTAGTAAGTTTTCATCCAAAGAATGATTAAAAAATTCTTTTGAATCTGAAAGATTCTATAAACTCTTTTCTGATTCTGACTCTCATTTAAACACAAGGGGGTTGGAATGATGTTAACAACTTTCACATTTAAAATGTTGGTTTTGACTGGAATAAAGAAAAAAAGTGTGAAACTTACTGTGTGATCTTTTAAAAGATTTGACTGGATTTGTAATTTACAGCTAACAAAATGGTATTAGTGTAGGTTTGTTCTGAGCTGAGTGTAACGGCAGATTAGGAAAATAACATGCTGTCAGATAGGAAATAATGACTTGCAATCATTATGAGTCTATCTAGACTCATAAGGTGCTCTGAAAAAAAAAAAATACTGCTCCTCAAAGAGTTATTTGGTGAGATTACTATTAGACATTTGACTAAATTTATTTTTTATTCTTTTTTTGCATTTTGATTCATTTATGTAATATTATAATATTCACAATGAATATCACAATATTATCCATAATATTCACAATGATTATTTGAATAACTCATTAAAAATTCCATCAATTTCAAAATGATTATCTGAGCACCTACTCACATTTCAAAAAATTCACTGAAATAACAATGAAAATATAGCAATCCTGAAAAGTACTACACAAGGAACTGAAGCCCCGTAACACTAATACAGGACAAGGCAAAGAGAAGATACCTGTTAATCCCGCCTCATTAGCAGTGGGTGAAATAAGTGAGAATGCTATGTGAAGAGACTTTTGACTGAATTTGAACATTTCTTCTGAGGGGAAATGTTTTCCTTGATTTGTTTTTGTGTTGTTCGACAACAGCAAGTTCTAAGGGAATGACTTGCAAGGCTCATTGAGGCCATTTTAAAATAGTTTATGTCAAGGTTAATGATAATAACGTCCTTTCAAAAATTTCTTGGAAACATTTCATTAGAGCACTGCTATTGTTATAGAAGTTTTATGTAAGCCCAAGCATTGAGAAAAATAAGCCAAGAGATTTTAAAATACATCTTGCATTTAATGCTAAATATATGGCAGACACTGTGGCATATGGCGATGGAAGTAAAGAGATGAAGAAGACATAGGGTCTGACTTCAGAAAGCTTTTAATCTAGTAGTGAGGTTTGGGGACGGGGGTCGGAGGAGGAATGGAAGGCACACCAGGCAAAGGTGAACTAAAATACACAAGCCACAGAACTCAGCTACAAAAGCCTTTGAGAGGACAGGCAGGAAATACAAAATTCAGAAGCTAGTTCATTATAAGACATGAGGAAGTGGTAAGAACTCTAAAAACTTGAGTGCATGCCCCATGCAGAGGCATGCAAAGTAAATTATTTCTACAACACTGTGTCAGTAAATCAAAATAGTCTATAGCCAAGTTCCATCTGCAATTTACAATCCTTGTTTTAAAACTCTAAGACAGACCGAACTGTGGCGTGACACGTTACAGTAAAGGTACAAGTAAAAGTTATGGAGAGCCTAAAGAGCATAGTGAGTAAATTCAGGTAAGGGATTGGAAAAGTCTTCAGAAAGAAGATGAGATTTAGCCAGATCTTGACAAATGAGGAAAATTCAACACATGGTGAATGGTGGATACAGTATGACACACTCACTCAGGGCCTGGGATTTGGAGTTGCACTGCCTGGATTCAAATGCTCGCTTTCCCACTCACCAGTTCTGTGATCCTGGCAAGTTACTTAACCACTCTAAGCCTCATTTTCCTCATCTGTAACATGCGTACCTACCTTGGTGGATTGTTTTAAAGATTAAATAAGACACATGTAAATTCTTGGTTTAGCTATTACATTTACACACACAGCTATACATATTAGCCATTTTCATTAATCATTTCTAGAATTTAACCAATCTTCCTGGGAAAACTGCTCCCAGATTTCACCATTTCTCACCATTTTGTTGCGGTATCACCGTCACGGGCAAACTGAGTGATTAGAACTAGAGCCAGAATAATCAATGAAAAGGCAAAGGAGTTGAAATGGAGCACTGTAATCAACAAAAGAGTAATTGCCAAGAAGTGTCGCGCCATATTTATGACCCTTGAGAATGGCTCACTATTTTAGAATTTGCAAGCTGAGGCAAGACAAACCTTATCTTGTTCAGTGCTGGAATCATTAGTTGAAAATGCACTCAGTCAGCAATAAATGGTGCTGACTGGCACAAAACAATTATGCCAAGCGCTTGCTCATTTCCTGTCATTTGGCTTTCATGTTGATTTAACTATTGTGAGTATATTCCACCTTTCAAACTCAGAACAAGGGGTCACAAAGACATTTTCAATGAAAGAGCATTTCAGCTTTTCCTCTCTGGAGATTTATAGTGAAAAGGCAAAATACTGGATAAGCAAATGGAAAATCATTAAAAACAAAAATAAAGCACTTTTCTCTCCGTGTTTCATTCCTAATTTCCCACAACACCCTCTGAAAGGTTTCGTACACTCCTCGGTGCACACTCCTGAACCTGATTCTAAAAGCCTTTCTTTTTTTTTTTTTAAGATTTTATTTATTTATTTGAGAGAGAGAGCGCTCAAGCAGAGAGGAGGGGCCACAGAGTGAGAGAGAGAAGCAGGCTCCCTGCTGAGCAGGGACCCCCCCCCCCAATGAGGGCCTCGATCCCAGGACCCTGAAATCATGACCTGAGCCGAAGGCAGATGCCCAACTGACTGAGCCAGGTGCCCCCCTCAAGGCCTTTCTTAGTCTGACCTCTCAGGGCTTCCCAACAGCACAGCACACTTTGCTCCCAGCAGGCCAGTAGGATTTGCTCTGCCTTGCAAATGTCTTCAGTAGCTCCAGGCCACTTCACACTCACCCCCCAGCCACTCACCCTATTCTAAATAAATCCTTTCTTTCTCTCAAGCACCAATTCTGGTCCTGATGTGATTTCAACCGCTGCAATCCAAAATGGACTCTCCTTGGCTGGATGGGGGGCAGGGAGTTTACTTAAAAAAAAAAAAAAAAAAAAAACCTTCAAAATGGACTCTCCCTCTGTGAAAGTCCCATTTAATTATAGCCTATTTCTTTATAGCCTATTTGCTTATATCAATCCCATTTATATCAACTATAGTCATTCAAATCTATGATGACTGCAGTTACTTCTAAAATTGGACAGTCCTATGCTTACCCTTTCGCCCCAAAATAAGTTTCATAGTTATTACATTGCATTTGTTTCTAGGTGCTTCCTTATTTTTATTTTTATTTTTTATTTTTTTTAAAGATTTTATTTATTTATTTGAGACAGAGAGAATGAGAGACAGAGAGCATGAGAGGGGGAGGGTCAGAGGGAGAAGCAGACTCCCTGCCGAGCAGGGAGCCCAATGCGGAACTCGATCCCGGGACTGCAGGATCATGACCTGAGCCGAAGGCAGTCGCTTAACCAACTGAGCCACTCAGGCGCCCCCCATGTATATACTTTTTAAAAAAGATTTTATTTATTTATTTGAGAGAGAGAGAGAGAGCGTGCAAGCAGGAGCTGGGGCAGGGGGCAGAGGGAGAAGCAGACTCCCTGCCGAGCAGGGAGCCCGATGCGGGACTCGATCCAGGGACTCCAGGATCATGACCTGAGCCGAAGGCAGTCGCCTAACCAACTGAGCCACCCAGGCGCCCTGCTTCATTATGTTTAAACTATTTGATTTAACATGACTTTTTTATGTAAGATATGAAATGTTAGGGCTTAGATTATCTTTTTTTTCCCCCCTAAACGGCCAGTTAACACTGTTTATCAAATAAGCCTTCCCTTTACAATTCAACTCTAATAACTTCTTGAATCCAAGCAGCCTATTTCAAGGGATCCTAGTGCATTGATCTGCCTATTCTCAACACCACTACTGAAATGCTTAAATTATTCATCTGCATTTTGTTTATCATTGCAATTTTTTATGAACATACATTCATATGATTATTATTCTGGGTAAGTTTTAAAACTGTTTTGTTTCATAAAACAAACCATAGGTTTTCATAAGAATTACTTTAATTTACCTATTGATTTGGCCAGGAGCATATTACTACTATATTTGGTATGGACCATAACCTTTAGAAACATGTTAATCTTTTCATTTATATACATTCAACATTATTTTCTGAACTCCCCTACATTGTCTTTAAGGTCTGAACAAACTGAATTGCTCCCCATTCTCTGAATACAACTGATACATGTTTACCTTTCCAAATCTACCCACTTTCTTCTTCACCCTACAAATATCCTCAACATATCTCTTATGATTGCAACTCACTTCCCAAAGAAACCCATCTCACATGCCAGCATCTCCATGGATCTTCTAACTACACAATGAGAAATAATCTTTTCATTTTCTAAATTCCTTTGTGTGTGGGGGGGTCATTTTGTGGATAACTTTGTCACATCAAAAATTTTGATCTGCTGTTACCCAAATGTCCGCTTTCCCCCTTTTTCTTTGGTTTCCAATATCCATGTAACCATTTCTGTTTTCACTTGGCTCCAGCTTGTATGCAAGTCTCTCTGCTTTTTAGCATTTCCCAAAAAGTCCATTTGACAAATTAATTGATAAGTAATGAAGATTTTTTTTTTTTTACAGAAAATTGTATGACTTGTAGGACAGGTGTTTTACATTACAGATCCTCAACAAACAATGTAAAAATCATTTAAAATCCCTATTAACTATATTATGTCTTCCCCAAATCCCTGTCTCCATGGTTGGCCTCAGGCATTCTTATCTTCTCACACTCAGCCAACCAGAATGGTCACTGCACTGGCCAAATGGCCCTCTGTGAGGCACAGGGCTTTCTCTTCTTTATAAAGTCTGGGCCCCGAATGATAGTAGGACTTTAGAGTCTTAGCCTATGTCTAGATGTGAGTTCATCAAATTATCATCAAAAACATCATTGGGAAGCAGGGGTGGTGGGAGTCTCCTCATAAAATGAAGTTTTTATACCAGTTGCTAAGAAAACAGAAATTTCTCCATATCTGTGTTTACTTAATTATGACTATGTGTTGTCTCTCTACTACAGACAAATTCTGTAAGTGCAAAAACTGTCATATTAACCTTTAAATACCCCCACTGCACTAGGTGTGTGACCTACAATACCTTGTGTCTTGTAGATGAATGCTTTGGGATGAACAAATAAGTTGTTCGATAAACTTTATTCATTGATATGAGGAAAATAATTTTCACCAGTACATAAACCTTGTTTCCCACTTTCCTCCCTATGTTCACAATACCTCATTTTTTTAGCAGAGAGTTATTTTGTTTTTTAAAAAGGAAAAAATCCACCTCTAGTTTCAAATTGCTGTTTTTGTTTCTTTGTTTTATTTTTGTTTCTCATTTACTCCGAACCAGCCCCTCTCAAATTCCCATAGATTATCAAAAAAAGACAAAGAGAAAAAGTAAAATTTGTAGTACCACCTAAATCTAATGCAATAGGATATTAAATAAGATTTTCGATCGTCCTAGAATTTGCAAATGGGACATAAAGATGAAAAAAAAATTAATTAAGCACCCTGTTTTAGAGAGGAAAGGCCCGGAAGTCCAAACAAAAGTTGTCAAAAGTGCAACCAGGGGCACCTGGATGGCTCAGTTGGTTAAGCGCCTGACTCTTGATTTTGGCTCAGGTCATGATCTCAAGGCTGTGAGATGGAGTCTTTGCGCTGGGCCTGGAGCCTGCCTGAGATTCTCTCTTCTTCTGCCCCTCCCCCGTCTAAAAAATGTGCAACCAATTTCTTTAATTACAAGATATACCTTTTAAAATCCCAATTTAAATTTAATTTTACCTTAACATGAAGCAAACTTACTGTTCTGAGATAAGGTAAGAAAAGTGTTATAAATATAATGAGAAATGTCATAAGTGATTATTGTTGGAAATTTTACTATTTCTTTTTTTTTAAGATTTATTTATTTATTTTAGAGAGAAAGAAAGAGCACACACAAGCAGGGGAAGGGGAGAGGGAGAGAGAGAGAGAGAGAATCTCAAGCACACACATATACATACATATATATAAATATATATATATACTAAGAAATATCAATAAATCTCCAACTTCAGAAATTGTATAAGCCCTATCCATATCTGTATCTAACAATACAAAAAAAATGGAAAATTAATAACAAATTCTAAGTGAAAAAGTACCCTCTTGGAATTTTAAAAAGCTTATCTAAATCATTATTCAGTTAAATAATAATTTTTCTTGTCCCCACTTTATTTTTTATTTTTTTATTAACATATAATGTATTATTTGTTTCAGGGGTACATAAATAATAAATTTTAAAAGCCATAGTAAACAACTCAGGAAGTGATAAAATTGAGACCACTACATTTCAACTCTTGCAAGACATAACCAAAGCTTAATGAAGAGAAATATATAGCCTTAAGGGTAATCATTATGGAATAAAAATAAATGAAGAAAGCACTTAACTTAAAACATCAAAATTATTATATAAGCATTAACAATATCAATAGAAGCTTCTGTTTTTTGTTTTACTTTGTTTTGTTTTGTTTTTTAGGGGAGGAAGGACAGAGGGAGAGGGCGAGAGAGAACCTTGCATGGGGCTCAATCTCACAACCCCAAGATCATGACCTAAACCGAAATCAAGAGTCAGACAAAGAAGCTTCTATTCTAAGCAACCACCCTACTACTACGGTCTATTAAATGTTTTAGTTTAACTCTGACTTTCTGAGGTAGATACCATTGTTTGAGTTTTACATGTGGGAAACTGAGGCTCAGAGAGTTTAAGTAACTTGTGCAAAATCACACAGCTAACAAGTGCCAAATTCAGATTCACAGGAGAATGTGTGAGATTCTAATCAGGAGGAATTAATATTGAAAATAACAGATTAGTGAATTTTAAACCAAAATGGTATTAGCAATAGACTAATTAAGACTTATATATCAATAATAAAAGAGACAGATTTCTGGTCAATAAAATAAGGGAAAAGACTATATAAAAATAACCACATATCAGAATGAGAAAGATGCATAACAACAAAGAAATGAGATTTAAAAGATTTTTAGGCAATATTCTGTATATTCCAGTACTAATAAATGTGAAACTTCATATAACTTTAAAATATATGTACACTTCAAAAGTACACTCATAAAATAAAGAACCTGAAGAGAGAAATAAAACGGAAGAAATGGAAAGTATATCAGAGATTATGTCCTCAGTTTCAGACCAAAATAACTTTACCAATGAGTTACTTTGATCTCTTAAGAAAAAGATAATGACAATGTTATGTAATATTATCTAACACACAAAAAAAATTAGTTTCAAATGTACTTTTTTTAAATATTTTTTTCTTTTTATTTTGTTATGTTAATCACCATACATTACATCATTAGTTTTTGATGTAGTGTTCCATGATTCATTGTTTGCATATAACACCCAGTGCTCCATGCAGAACATGCCCTCTTTAATACCCATCACCAGGCTAACCCATCCTCCCACCCCCTCCCCTCTAGAACCCTCAGTTTGTTTCTCAGCGTCCATCGTCTCCCTCTCCGATTTTCCCCCCTTCATTCTTCCCCTCCTGCTATCTTCTTCTTCTTCTTTTTTTTTTTAACATATACTGCATTATTTGTTTCAGAGGTACAGGTCTGTGATTCATCAGTCTTACACAATTCACAGCGCTCCCATAGCACATACCCTCCCCAATGTCTATCACCCAGCCACCCCATCCCTCCCACCCCCCACCACTCCAGCAACCCTCAGTTTGTTTCCTGCGATTAAGAATTCCTCATATCAGTGAGGTCATATGATACATGTCTTTCTCTGATTGACTTATTTTGCTCAGCATAATACCCTCCAGTTTCAAACGCACTTTTTGATGTTACTCTAATCCTCCACATCAAAACCTGACCAAGGGAGCTATCTACAAACCACTAAAACTCTGATTTACTTAAAGAGATATATACAGAAATACTAAACAAATAAAAGAATATCCCTAGATAAATGGCATGGGAGAGTGAAAGTAAAAAGAATTTTCAAAGATCTAGCAAACAATGTGAATAAAAGAATAATTTAAGGAAGAATATTATGTTTGTCTAAGAGGGTTATTTTAAGATAAAAGCAGTACAGTCCATCCTAAATAAAAGTTTAAGTCATAAACTTTCAATAATTAATAACAATTTCAAAATATATAATGCAAATATTGTAAGTCTTTGGAAATTTTTAGACTATAATTGTAGTGGAAGAATTTAATTTACTACTCAATCTCTGTCAGATTGAGTAAATGAAAAGGGAATAAAGTATAGAATATCTGAATAATGTAAGATTAATATCCTGGATTCAATATAACAGAGAACATAGTTTCTTTTCTAAGTACTCATGAAATGTTTATTTAAAAACAATTCTGTATTAGGTCACAAAGAAAACTGCAATAGAATCCACAAAAGCAAAATTTTGAGAGGCCATATTCTCTGATCATAATGCCAAAAAACTAGGAATCAAAAACATTTAACAACTGAAATGTAAAAAGAAGAAATAAACTTGACTATATAGTGAAATTATATTTACTATCTGAATATATCATATATTTATTTTATATATAAGTGAAGTGGAAAATATTTACTATATAAAAAGTTCTCACAGATAAATAAGAAAAATTCACAACTCAGTGGAAAAGTATGCAACAGTAAATAAAGAGAGGAGTCAAAAAGGAATGAAATGGCCAATAAATCTGAAAAGTTGTTCACTTTGTTAGTCAAACAAGTGCAAATTAAAATAATAAAATATATCTCTTTTTCATCTTTCAGATTGAAAAACAATTAAAAAATGAAAGCAATTAGTGTAATGGAATATAGATGCTAATAATCATATGAAGATGATGTTCAAGTATAAATCAATACATCCTTTTAAAAGGTCATATGTGCAATATATATTGAAGTTTTAAAAATAGATACAATCTAATCTATTTATTTCAGCCCTAAGAATTTATCCTAAGGAAATAATAAGTGTGAAACAATGCAAATATATTACACATCTGAATGATCAAAATAGTGAAAACTTGAAGACAGTCTTATCTTTCAAAAGGGAGATAGCTAAATATTTATTGGAACATTATATAAAAGAATAACTCTTAAGTAATAAAAGTAATAATGTTAGGATAAATTCTGAAAGAGTGTTACGTATAAGTACTGTATGATCTCATTTTGAAACGTCAAACTGTGGGGCACCTGGTTGGCTTAGTTGGTTAAGTGGCTGCCTTCAGTTCAGGTCATGATCCCAGGGTCCTGGGATCCAGCACCACGTGGGGCTCCCTGCTCAGCGGGTAGTCTGCCTTTCCCTCTCCCTGTCCCTCTACCTCTGCCCTGTCCCCTCTCTTGTGCTCTCTCTCTCAAATAAACAAATAAAATCTTTTTAAAAAAATAGAAGTCGAACAATATGTATCAAACCTCTGGGGACTGGGGAAGGATGTAGTAATCTGTTCTTTAAAAGCTCACATTAGTTTCATTGGCTCTACTTAATTTAGATTTTTCTTTCTCCTGTTTTTAATTTGTGAGTATTTTTATATTTTTAAATATAAACTTAGAATTCATTCGGTAAAAAGATTTATGTGTGGTCATTGAATAATGTGTGTTCCAAGCATTAGACAAATTTTTGTTCTGAAAGCCCCAAACCACAAAAACATTAAGTTTTTGAGATATTTCATCCCAAATTAAAATCAGCCACATGTTATTCACACCATTCTAGGGTCAATCTATGATCCCTTGGCTGAAAAAGGAGTCAAAATTCTGGCCAAGATTGGTCTCCTCATACTAGTTCTTGCAAATGAGTATCATTCCTCTTTTCTGAAAATTACTGACTTAAAAATTCAAAGTTCAAATTTTATTTTCATCCATAGATTTGAACATTCTTTTTTCTTCAGGTAAATTACACTGTCTCATTTACTTTCTGGGCTGTGATCATTTCAAATTTTACCAGACAGTGAGACTGAGTTAAAGACTTGTTTAAGTGTGATTAGTCTTCTTGTTTTACTGCCATTTAGACCCAGATTTCAAAGGTCAATGAATTAGGCCAGTATTGTTTAGTTTATGTACCAACTACAAACATACCATAATGTGCAGAGCCGATAAGAAACATGATCAATAACCAGATAGCGTCTTCCAACTGGCCCTTTAGAAAGGAAAGACGAACAAAAATGACATAACATTTTTAGCATTTGTTTACAACATATTGATTAATTGTATAGTAGTCAATGTATTCTAAACAGCATAACAGCTCAAGATGAAGTTGCCTTATAACATATAAACCAGGTAGAAACCCATGAAGCTGCTGTTTCTCAGTGTGCCTATTGATTTTTTGTATTTCTATTTAATATATATATACTATATGTAATATATAGTATATAATAATTTATATATACATATATACATATAAATATTTTAAAATATAAATATATATATATATAATATATATCTTTAATGATGCATCCTGGCACTTTTCTTACTATTCTGAAAATAGTGTGTTCTTCACTGAGTAAATAAGTCAAATACAAACAAAGAGTTAAGCCCTGAAAAATCTCAGGTCAAAGTAGTATACGAGGGTTTTTAAATCAATTTACTCAGTATCCCAAAGGATCAGAGCTCTTTTCTAAAGTTCTAAAGCTCTGGAAAAAATTCTGGTATATAGATTCTAAATATTCCATCTAATATAATCCTTAAACAACTCAACATTTTCATTAACAAAATACCAACCTATGATTCCTGACTAAAGAATTCTTACACTGGAAGTTTAAATGAGGTTTGAGTGCATTTGTACTGAGGAATAACTGCTAAATGCATCAAGCTCATTTTCTATGCCAGGCTCCATCTGAAGCACTACATATATTTTATTTCAAACAATTTGAACAGAAACATTACAGAATAGGTATTCTCCATTTTAGAGAAGAGAATGAAGCGTAGAGAATAAGTACCTTCCTGCTTACCGAGCTAGTGGGTGGTGGAGCTGAGTCTCCGTGCCCTAATAAAGTTGTCTTTTAAACGCATTTTTAATAGTGATCAATACAATCTTACGGAAGACTTTGAAGATTTTTACTCCAGTGACTAATTTTTTTCAATTTCATCTTTATTTCTGATTTCAAATTTTATTTCCAAATCTCAGTTGAATAACTGCCTACTCTCAAAAATAAAATAAAATAGGGACGCCTGGGTGGCTCAGTCGTTAAGCGTCTGCCTTCGGCTCAGGTCATGATCCCGGGGTCCTGGGATCGAGCCCCGCATCAGGCTCCCTGCTCGGCGGGAAGCCTGCTTCTCCCTCTCCCACTCCCCCTGCTTGTGTTCCTGCTCTCGCTATCTCTCTCTCTGTCAAATAAAAAAAAAATAAAAAAAAATTAAAAAAAAAATATATATATATATATAACATAAAATAATTGGTTTGTTTTAAAACAAGCTTTATCTTATAGGGTCTGTTCTCACCTTAACTATGAAAGTCAGCTGCTTTGTGATAAATTACTGTCTGACACCCTAGTAAATTTTACCACCAATGAAACAAACAGGAATTTAAAGGTGTAAAAGAAAAGTAAGAATACGTGCCATGGAAAAAGAAAGGTGAAAAGGATGCTAACAAAAACAAACCAAAGAAGTTTGAAAAAAAAAAATTAAAATTCCATTTTCAAATAAATACAAGGATTTATTACCTGTTGAACAGAAAAAAAAATAAAAGATTTGTTTTTAAAAAATTATTGCATATTCAAAAAACAAAATGCTTGTTTTCTACTGCACAGTTTTAACATGTAATTGTTTATACAAAAATACATCCATCATCACAAGGATTAAATAGGAATAAAATTTTTAATTTCAAAACTGGTTAGGTCAGAAACCAACAAGTGAGTGGTGTGTGTTTGTAGTGATTATATGCGTACAAGCGTACTCGATTCATCGAACCATATCTGGGTGTTTGTTTTGTATAACGAACCTTCCTCATCTGTCATCTTCTGCTCTGTGGGAGGGAGTAAGTGGGAAGGGGTCAAACCTTGTCCTTCTTGCTCTTAAAGAAAAGCCTGAGATTAAATGAAGGAAAACTAAAGATTCTCATTAGAATCACAGTGATTCCCACCTCTTTGTGGTAGAGTTCTGTTCTCTCCCCAGGGACTGGTCTATGCTTTCCTCCTCCCTGTTAACCTGGATATCTTACCTTCCCAACACTGAAAGAGCTGAGTGAAGTTCTATTACATTTCTCAGAAGGCTAAACTTAGTGAAACTTGAAAGTGTTTCTTGGAATGCCATGTTCATGGAAGTTTGTTTTTTGGTGTTTGTTTTTTGGTTTTTCATTTTTGGGTTTTTGTGGGGTTTTGGGGGTTTTTTGTTTGTTTTGTTTTCTGCTGTGGATTGTTGATACTGCAGGAGCAGATAGACTGATGTGCCTTGAATTCAAACAAGGAGAAGGTGGTGTATTGTTCTTTTAGAATAAAGAGTGAGTATTTTTAAAAGGCTTTTTACTTCAATGTGCTCCATTTTTATTCTTGATCAATTCTATGTGACTCATTTAAATGTCATGCAACATTAATTTATATTTACTCATTTGAAAACTTTGGTTATTTGCTCATATTGGAAGCATTTGAGACCGATCTGTAAACAATATTCAAATTCACTGTCATGCAATAAGAATTAACGTGTGTGCATATACATGTATTGGGGGAGTCAGGGGATAAAGAGAAAGTAAATTATGGCAAACATTTTAGAAATTAGCAAAGTGTGAGTCTTTATAGATTACTGATTTAGGTGGGGGGTTTTCCTTTTCTTTTTTACCCCTCAATCAGTTTTGACCTTATCCTGACAATTAGGAAGTATTTATAAGCAATGATGTGGTCTAGGGAAATGATGTGTATATTTTCACAGACTACTCTAGAAGATTAAGACCTTTCAGTATATCTGATACATCTGCTTCTCCAGGGCCCACATTTTGGAGGAACTGCCATGTGATTTTACGTAGGGATGTTCATAACCTGAGTTCTTAAAGCTGTGTATGAAACGGATTTTAAAGGATCCAGGACTGATTAAAACAGTTAGCCTGTTCACATCCTCCCTATTTACTGTGGATTACAGGAAGGGAAGTTGGGGTTAAATCAGCAGGTCTTCCTGCTTCCCCAGAGGTTAACCTGGCAGCCGGTTTGGCACCCACAGGAGGGCTGACAGGTAGCAGGATTTGTCTAAGCAGGCTGCCTGAGAGCCAACAAGGAAAACTGAATGCTCTGGATTAGTTCTGGATTATGTTGTCAGAGTGAAGGCTGATGGACAAACTGCAGAGGAATAAAATGCAATCTGTTTGGGGAAAGAGGCAGCGTGCATAGCTTTCATTTTTCAAGAAATGACAAGAAAAATCATTAATAATTTGTAAATCCATGTCCATTAACTTTTCTCTTTGTTATCCCAAGACAGCCTTTTTAACATGAGTTTGCCACTGTCCTATATCTGTTCTGTCTAGTGACAGATGGCAAGATAGCTATGAAATTGGATTCATAAAATAATACCCCCACCTCCAAGAACAACAGAGCCTTCATTCTCCTAACACTACTTTGTCTCCTCCCTATATCCTCCCCCTACCAGGCCCCCAGGATGAAAGGAAACTTTGACATTGATAGCCAAATGACATGTGTTTGCTTTCTTCTCTCTGGAATAAATTTTTAAGACAATGGTATCATTTAATGAAATTTAAAGCCAAAAGGAAGTAAATAATCATGATTGTATTAATACATTTATTATGATGATGAATGCAGTATAGGATTTTTTTTTTTTTCACAAAAGGACTTGAACATCAGTTCCAGAACCATCTGAGAGAGTTAATAGATGTAAATACTTACATACATCTAATAAAAACAACTTTAGATCTCGATTAAAGAGGTTTACATTTTTCCAGGATAGGAGTTACCAAAATTCTTGAGGAGTACTTGGTGAAATAGTTGTAGTGATACAATTTTCACTTACAAATGAATCTAACATTCTAAAGTAACTTAGGTTTTGGGTTTTTTCTTAGAAGTTTCATTACCTACTTCAACATTTCTTACAGTGAAAATTACCTTATCAGGAAAAAAAGCTCTCTGCTTAGACTCAGTTGAAACTAAGAAATATTTTTAACTGTTTCCAAAATATCAAAAATTAGGAAGTTCAAGTATTTGGGCTTATAGCTGAATTATCATTATGACTTCATGATCACTTCAAAAATAGAGTTTTGTGGTCTACAGGAGCTAACAGTCCCTAACAGTAACATGGCAGGACTCTCATTGATCCTCTCCTCTATGATTTCAAAAACAAATTCTCTCTTTCCCTAAGTAGAAGAGCTTGTTTTCTTCTTTATAGGAAACAGTATAAATTAAGGTCTAGTTCCTCAGGATAAACTCAGGCTGTGTACTTTTGCATATAGTAGTACAAAAAGAAGGAATCCACAGTCCCAAATTAACATTGTGAGCTTGAGGAGAATTCCATCTTGAGTTTCCATTGCTCTGACATCTCACTGCATCTGGCCAATGATAGGTAGTCAATAAATATTTTTTTAAATTCTTTATTTAAATTCAATTTAGTTAACATATACTGTATTATTAGTTACTAGGGTAGAATTTAGTGATTCATCAGTTGCATATAACATCCAGTGCTCATTACACCAAGTGCCCTCCTTTATGCCCATCACTCAGTTACCCCTTCCCCCCACCTACCTCCCCTCCAGCAACCCTCAGTTTGTTTCCTAGAGCTCAGTGTCTCTTATTGTCTACCCTGTTTCTATTTTCATCTTATTTTCTTTTTCCTTCCCTTGCCCTATGTTCATCTGTTGTTTCTTAAGTTCCAGGTGGTCAATAAGTATTTGATGAATAAGCCAATAAAACATATTTAATGCAAAAATTATTGAATTCACTTTGATCCTCAAAAAGGGAAAAGTACCTGTCAGAAATTTTATTTTGTATAATATTGCTCTAGTGGTTGTTAATGCATGAAGCATAAAAGAATAATAATGACTAAAAAGCATGGACTCAAACTGGCTATTTCACATTATAATAACCAAAAAAAACCTCTTTGTTGGCTGAAATTATATGATTTTTTTAGAATTAGAATCAATAAGCCAGTCTTTATGTATAAACACACTTTCAAACTTATGTTTACTTACCAGTCAGTTCAACCATAGACCATCATTATGCAATGTATTATTCAAAAAAAAATTGCTTATAAAATTATTCTCACTTTAAAAATGAACATCAAACTACTTGCACATTGAGATATACAGCCTTTTATTACCTGTCAATAACTATCAAAAATAACTTTGATTTCTTGATTTTTAATAAAAAAAATCTTTATTCATTATTCTGTAGTAATGTAGACAGCTGCATAAACAAATAATCAGGATTTTGTTTTTCCCCATAACTGTCCTCAAGCTAAGTTTGGCTTTACTGTAAAGTAGTCAGTCCTTCCTGATTATTTTCATATTGTAGCATACAAAGGAAATGGTAATATTTCTTTGGGCACTGGTTTCACAGAGAAAGCTGCCTTTGGCTGAGAGTCTACCCTGCTTCCTCAGAGCTGAAGACATCAATCTTTCTTCACACCTTTAAACCGTGGGCCAAGAGGACTCAGTGCCACAGCACCCGGGTAGAAAGCTCCACAGTGCTGGATTTTTTTTTAAATCTCAAAATAAATATGTCATGAATTTAATTGTAAAAATAGAGAGACTTTGGCTTCTCCTGTTTCTGAAGAAATAGAAACAATAAACAATAGGAGAAGCTAAAATATATTTCTTCATTTTAAATAGCAAAATAGTAAGAAAAATAACTCCATGAATAATATAACTGTTTGGAAAACATTTTGAAATATAAAAGAAGCTGATGAAAAACATCATCCTCAAAGGATGTTTATAGAATAAGAGAACTTTATTTAACTGCTATTCATATTATGTACATAGACGAGTCAGTATAAAAACAAACAAATGGGCTATGATTTGGAGTTATATAAAAACTCCAAATATTTACAATTTTAAATCTGTTAAAAGATTGGCAGGGGAAGGAAAAATTTTACAGGTATTATATGGGTGGCGATTATTAAGTCATTCCTATGAAGCCACCTACAGCATAGAATGTGGTCCAGCTCCCTAGGCTTTCCTATTTTGTCAAAGGGGAGAAGACCACAAAACATTTCAAGCCAATGAATAGTAGCCTTGTCCATGACTATGATACCTTATATGATATAGGCCTGGATGAATTATAAGCATTCAATGAAAAAAAATGAAGGGGTGGGAAGAGGAACTGAAACCCTACATATTTAAAGAGTCTCTGAGCTCCCTAAGCCAGATCACTGTCTCTTAATGGAATAAAGATACTGCATTACTTCATTACTCTTCTTTTTAAAAATGGCAGTCACTTTCCTAAAATCCTATAAAATCCACGTTATGGTATTTTTCCCAGACTGAGTAGTTTTATTCTTTTTGTTGTGAATGATCTTACTGCTTTGTATCTTTGCAAACCTTGCTTTTTGTACCTTTGCCAACCTAAATGAGAATATCGAATTGAGGCAATATTTAATTTGTTGTGAATTTTCTAGCATAAAATAAAACCTCACTAAAAGTCAAAATAATTTAATAATTTTGTAATATATGTCTTTTTATGTCTAGTGTCCACCCCAGTAATATAACGATGAAAAACAATTATTGGTTTTAGAAAATTTAAGTATATAGATGTAACCTTAGTACAAAAACAGAAAGTTTCAATATGTGGTTAAAAATAAAATCACATTTCAGAGAACTGAAAAATTAAAGTAAAAATTTTCTCTTTTAAAAAGTTTAGATGAGAAAAGGAGAAGAAAAAATGAATAATAACTGTAAGGGCTCAGGGTTTAGAGATATTTTGTTAGAATGGGAAAGATTTAGTCATTCCTATAGGCTTATAAGGAGGATCCTTTTAGAGAGGGTGAGTTTGAAGGTGGGGTTGGGCCCTCAAAAATGGAGTACAGTCCAGCAAAATGGGGATAGAATAGAATCAAAGGATAGGGTGGATAGATGTATCTTCTGAGTTTAGGAAAAAGACTTTAACTTTGGTCTAGATATAAAGAGCTTATAGGTAGAAGAACAAGTTACAATGAGAGTTTGCCTTACAGTTGTGAGGAGCACAATTTTCTCAGTAAATCAAGAGATCATTCACTGACAGGAGGAAAAAGTTAAACATGTTATGAGAAATGTGGCAAATGTACAAATCTTCAAAGTGATTGGATAAAATGCTAAAACAGGGGGCATGTTACGATTGGTCAAATTGGGGCCCGTGGTTTTATAATGGTTGATGTTCAAGTTTATGTGATTAGTCTTTGGTAAGTTCAGCTGCCTGGACATAGGAGCAGAGAAAGTGGATTGTGATGACAATCCAGGATTAGAAGCTTGTAATTAGAAGATGAATTTAAGGATGCTGATGTGAGAGTAATCTGGGAAGCCAGTCAGAGTCCAGCCTGGAGGAAAGAAAGGGAGAAGAGGAGGGACCTAGGGACTGGACAGAAGCCAGATGGATCAAGAAAATGGGCACCATTAGCGCAAATAGTAGGAACATTTAAAAATTTAGATAGCATGTGAGATGGCCCAGGGGATCCCAAGGCTAAGGAAGGCTAAGGACAAAATACTGGGGAATGATGGCATTGAAGAAATAGGGAAGCATCCTTTTGTTCTAATTGGAGGTATTAGAGAAAAAAATTTTAACTTTCAAAACAGTTATAAAATGAAGTCTGATAAATGTTTCCAGAAATACCTTCCAAAATGTTTGCAGTAGAGATCCTAAAACAATTAGATGGAAGAATCTGAGTGACCTCAAGATTATTTTCTGTCCAATTCTATAAATAAAACTATTCAGTCCCTAAATAAACTTTTAAGGGAACATGATTGCATGAAAAAGTTGCCATCAAGACATCTGTTTGTAAAGTGGTTTACTCTCTGACTAGAAGTATTTTCAGAGCTTCCATGGGAACTTCATCCAAAATACAAAAAAATAAAATGCCAAGACCCAACATCTAAATCCACCCTCCCACCCACCTTTGAAAAAGCCTCATGATTCTATCAAGGCAGAATAAGATGACTCTGAAAAACTCCAGAAAGCAGGGGCACCTGAGGCATGCTCCAGAGTAGGTGACAGCTCTGTTCATTAACAATAATAAATGAGCAGGAAGTCAACAGACTTTCCATGAGACATTTCTTTTAGCTTCTCAAACTCCATAGGCTGGCACACTCCAAAAGTACTACCTTGTATAATTATAACAATTCCAAAGGAAGAAAATATGATTAAGATCTCTTAACAATAATAACACAACCATGAGGGCGCCTGGGTGGCTCAGTCGTTAAGCGTCTGCCTTCGGCTCAGGTCATGATCCCATGGTCCTGGGATCGAGTCCCATATCGGTCGCCCTGCTCCGCGGGAGGCCTGCTTCTCCCTCTCCTACTCCCCCTGCTTGTGTTCCTGCTCTCACTATGTCTCTGTCAAATAAATAAATAAAATCTTTAAAAAAATAAATAAATAAAATAACACAACCATGAAATTCTGACCACCGCTAACATGCAAAACTAAACCTTCAAATCATGGATTCAGTTCAATTTGAGAAATATTTACTGCAAAAACACTCTGCTATAGACACTGAAGAAAGTGTTGGGAGGTCTACAAGTTTTTGTTTTTTTTTTAAAAAGGAATATATACTCTAACCACAATAAACTCAGGTGCTAATGGACAACAAAAGGCAATAGCAATAAATAATTCAGGGAGTGAATCTGCTTAGAAAAACATGCACATACACTGTGAGGAAATATTATTTTCCCTCTTGCCAATATTGCTAAAAGAGACTGGGCAGAGCAACACAGAAACAGGTGTAGGAAGTTGAAGTAATGCAATGTGTACACACGAATTGTTATGTAAATTTTTCCACCCTTGCAAAGGCACATCATCAAAGCCATGTTTCCAAAGACCCAAGGAAAGAACTGTGTGTGTGCGTGTGTGTGTGTGTGTGTGTGTGTCAGAGAGAGAGAGACCCCTTAGTAATGTAGTTCTTGTTGAACTTTAGGATGAGTACCATCATCATCGGAAACTACTGCAGCAATACGCAGTGCAGAGACAAGTTAAACAATCATGATTTTTTCCCACCTCTTTCTCTACCACCATCCCATTTTAACAACTCAAGTATGCTTGCACACACATGCACTCCATCACCTTATCCTGCTTTATCTTTCTTCATAGCACTTATTAGTACCTGAGATTATCCCCTAGGTTAGAGATCTCATCTGTCTCATTTGCTGCTGGACCCTCAGAACCTAAAACAGCAGTGGCACATTGAATTGAGTGGATGAATGAATGAAAACACCTAGGCCAGTTCTCCACAGACCCCATACACAAAGACCCTGAACTTCAATTACTGCATTGTTGCCCTTGATTTTTTGTTGTTCATAACTTTGTTTTCCTTTTGTTCCTACTTCTTCCTGCAAGCAAGTTTTAGAACTTAAATTTCTGAAAGATAGAGCAGAAGGAAAGAATTAACAAATTATAATTCAGACCTGGAGATGTAACTTGACAGTCATATGCAGACACCTGACAAGTAGCTATTTATGTGATTTTTAGTATACTTTTAAAAATATTTTTCTAGAGCATTTTTTATTGTGGTAAAATATATATAAACATTAAATTTGCCATTTTACCCATTTGTAAGTGTACATTTCGGTGGTACTGAGCATTCACACTGTGCAACCATCGTCATTATCCACCTCCAGAATTTTCCATCATCGCAAATTGAAACTCTGCACCCATTAAATAATAGCTTCCCACCACTGCCTTCTCCTAAACCTTAGTAGCCACACTTTCTCACTATAATTTGACTGCTCTAGGTCAAATTGATATAAATGGAATCATATAAATGGAATCGTACAATATGTGTCTTTGTATCTGGTTTATTTCACTTAGCATAATGTTTTCAAGGTTCCTTCATGTTGTAGCATGGATCAGAATTTCATTTCTTTTTAGGGCTGAATAATATTCCATTGTTTATGTGTGCAACATTTTGTCTATGCGCCAATGGGCATTTGGCTTGATTCCACCCTTTGACTAAGGTGAATAACTCTGCTGTGAACATTGTTTTACAGGTATCTGCTTGAGCTCTTGCTTTCATTTCTTGTGGGTATACACTTAGAAGTGGACTAAGAGCCTATACCTGTAAATGGTCTTGTTTTTTACTCAAGTGAACTGGTGAAACACTGAAGGTGTTTGAGCAGAGAAAAATAATCTGGCTTATGTTTTACCATCATTATCTTCACTACAGTGTGCAGACTTTAGGGAATTTATAAATCAAGTGGGAAAATATTTAAATAATGGTGAAATAACTTAGAAGTGTATAAAGCATGGTATCCCCTAGTGGGACATCATAATGCAGCAGGGGAGTCTATAAACGCAGAAATAATGCAGAGAATGATGAGATCTTTGCAGATGATGGTAAATTGATGAGAATACCCTGGTACACACTTTTAAGGCCCCTGGAGCTGTGGTAATGAGCAGGTTTTTGAACTCTACTTTAACTCAGAGGGGGGAAAAACATACAAAAGAAGTAAGTGGAACTGACAAATTCTGCTGTGAAAGATCTAAGACCTGAACTACCCATGTAAGCCATTCAGAGCCGGCATACAAATGTCCTAATTACTTTTTATGTTAAAAGTAATAACTGTTATTTGAAAATAATTCAAATTAGAGGTTAAATTCAGTTAGAGATTAGAAAAAGGCCCCCATAATCCCACTCCTCAGAAATAACCAAGGTTAATTTTGGTCCTATTGGCCTAAAATTAATAGTTGAAGTCAAGAGAATAAATAAGCTCACCAAAAAAGAGATGAAAATAAACGTAAAACAGAATAGGTAGGGAAATATAATAACAATAAAAAGAGGATCCAGAAAAGGAAAGGAAACGAAAGAATCATCCAAATATGAGGAGAATTGGGATAATGACATACCAGAAAGCTGAAGAAAAAGAGTTTTGAGAAGGAGATACAAGTCGAGAATCTCAAATTCACGAGCAATTTAAGGAGATGTGGACAGAAAAGTCAATTTGCTTTAGCCCAGTTCTTTGTCTTTATGGTATGTAAGCAGTACAAATGTCATGGAACACTTATCCAATAACTTCTGCTAAATTGAATAATATTAATACTATATAGAAACAATTTTGTCAGAAAAACAGACATTTTCTGTTCTTTGGCACACACTAATTTCATGCTTTTTATACAAGTACAAATTACAACTTTGTGTTTGTCTGCTCTTTTTTTACTATACGCACTAATCATTTTGTGGAAACAATTACACACAACTGACAGAAAGATTACAATCTCTTTTACCCATTATTTTTTTGGACTTGCTGAAAAGCAACAATAGCTAAAAGTCTTTTTATCTGTAAAAACATCTTAAGTATAAGCTGCCATATATGCCACATTCAATGGGTTGAACAGTTTCTATATGTGAAATACAATGAGGACTGGTTCAACATGCTACATATTTGCAGAGATAAAATGGCAGAGACTCCTAAAAGGTTCTGAGTCACTCATGAATAAAAACACTACTGAACAAGGGAAGGAAATGAGTAATGATACAGAAAGAATAGCAGGCAAGAAATTGCTGAAAGAGTAGTCTCGGCAGCCCTCCATTCACAGTAAATCAGAACCCCTGGTAATAAATATTTTTGAAGTATTTTTAGGTACATTTAGACACATATGTCGAACCAGTATAAGCCATTAAATATCAACTAATATAGATAGACTTAATTGATGTTAGGAATTTTTCACTTTTAGGAAAAACCAGTAACAAATGAGTACGAGTTGGCTCATATATCTTATTGCTTCTCATATCCCAAATTAACATACTGCTTTCCACAGAAAACTCTCAAATGCAATAGTATATTTATTTCTTCTTAAAATGTACTTCTAAGAAATACTGACAACGGATTTCTTAGTTTGGTCATAACATGAGTCGAAATTTTCCTCTGGAAATCACCTCTATGTATGGAGAAGCCACAGGGTGTTACAGAACTTGGGAAAAATAATACTATATGTGTGTTCCACGTGAAGATTTTTTGATTGCTGAAACCCAGAAGGAAGCTCAAATGGTAGAAAGATTAAAAGTGGTTCACATTTTATATCATAAAGCCTTGACTTAAAACCCTTCAAAGTCCCTTGTGAACACCATTATTAGAATGTCTCCACATGAGGCTGGCCCAGCCTGAGATGGTCTTCTTTCACATACTCACATACCTCGAGTTTTTACCAACTTATAAGTGGAAAGAATGGGGCTTTCCTTATCAGTATTCCATGCAAATATTTGGTGTAGTTATACAGATAAGGAAAATCAGGATCTAGATAGTTAGAAACTCTATTAAGGGAAGATATGATCCATTCAAGAATATAAGGCTTATTAGTCCGTTTTTATTTTATTCCACTTGATAATTACAGGTTGCGCTAACACTGCTTTTCTTTCTTCCACAATTGTTTTTCTAAAAAAAAAAAAATCATTTTTAATCATCTACATATTTCATCTGTTACGCTGCTTCATCCCTTACTGCCAAGAATAACTGAGCATTAACTATAGATTGTAATTTTATGTATCATACACAGTGAGCCCAATGAGAAAAAGGAGTCAGGCACCATTATCTCTAGCCACACTAAACTGTCGATAAGAATTCTTTATTAATTATCACAAAAAAAGAGAATTAAACAACAGGGAAATTTGTTCTACCTTCATCTTTACATTTAAAAGCAAAATGTCTGACACTTGTAAGCAATTATACGATGTTTATAAATGGCATTTTTGTGCTTAAAATAAAAATATTTTTAATAATTCCAGACAACTTGTTTTACTAGTAAATTAAAACATTTATTTGACAAGCAGAATCTGGACACTTCTAGAATGTCTCTTAATTATGTTTTCCCTTTGCACTGTTCTGAATCAGGGAAACAGCTCAGCTGGCTGAGAAAACAGCATCATGGGGCCTTTTGTACACCAGCCATTGTAGGTCATCTAAACACTGCTCAAGTAGCAGCTCAGAAATGCCCCAATTGAAGAGGCCTTGGGAGGTTAATTCTGTCATTACTGCGTTGACATGAGGCATGTTACAGCCTTCAGCGCAAAATGTTACTCGTAATCTTTTAATCCCAAATTAGGTCAATATTTTATCAAGTTAATCTAGCATGAAGATTAATTGCATTAGTTACACACACATATACGCATGCAGGTTATTTGTTTTAGAGATACTTCTAATCAAAGAGCAAACCTTTGGTTACAATAGGCGATTTTTAAAAACCATCCTTTCTCCAACAGTATTTATCATTATAAAAGAGATTTTTATTCCTTTAATTTACCTTTAGTCAAGACTGATGTAGGAGAAAAGATAATGGTCTTATAATTACTAAAACAATGACCACTTAGAAAAGCTGTTTATGAAGAAATAATGACTTCTGATTGAAATGTTTTTAATAAAGTATCTCATTATTAGCCTCTTATTTCAATTTAATTCTAGTTGTTTTCTTAAAATGTATGATTAGTCTTGCAAGGAAAGTCAATCGTTTTCTGTGTGTCTGCATCTTCGTATCTCTAGGCATGTAAAAAATATTGTAACAAAGAAGAGCAACTAGAGTGGTTTTCTATAAAATTATTATCATACATTTTTTAATTATAAAATTGGGATCAGGCATATTTTTTTTTTCCTTTTCTTTTAATCTAAGAAGTAAGTTTAAGGGGTGGGTAGGAAGGTAGAAACATATTGATCTAAGTGGCATAAATCTGCTAACAGAAGTCAGTAGAGTGGACAAATGCCTCTCTCCCTCAGTTTCTTAGATAAGAACTATCTCATAGTTTAAAATTCCCAGGAGTCATTCTGGGTAGTATTACAGGCCCCCTGGATGGCAGGAGAAGAGTTCATGCCCTGTTTCATCAAATATCCAATGACATTATCCAAGGGTCATGCTAATTATAGAAACTTTACAGCCAATGTTTGAGAATATTGTATCTCAAAAATTTTAGCTCCTAGTCTTCAAATATTGGTTTTCGGGCATTCTTTGTTAGTGAAGCATGATAGGTAAAAAGATACAGAAATATTTTCATATGACTAGAATTTGAATTAATTAACAGATTAATATCAACTCTCTCATGTGAAGAATAAATCAACAACAATCTCAGTGTCAGACACTTTTTCTTTTTAAAGATTTATTTATTTATTTGACAGAGAGAGAGACACAGCGAGAGAGGGAACACAAGCAGGGGGAGTGGGAGAGGGAGAAGCAGTCTCCTCACTGAGCTAGGAGCCAGAAGCGGGGCTCGATCCCAGGACCCTGGGATCATGACCTGAGCCGAAGGCAGACGCTTAACGACCGAGCCACCCAGGCGCCCCGTCAGTGTCAGACACGTTCTAAGAAGAGATTGTTTGATTGAATTTGGAAGTAAAATTCACAATCCTAAGTGTCAACCCTACAGTTATGAAATTCAGACAAGCTATGCTGAAAAACATGCCAAATTCTCTATTTTTTCCACTTACTACAATGTAATATTCTTCTCATAATAAGTATTAAGAAAAATTGACATTCAACTTGCTCAAAATCAGCCAAGTGTATGATTAAAAAAAAAATGAATACTTTCTGGAAAGGATACTATAAAAAAATCCCAAATGAAACCATTAAAAAAAAACTAAGTTCCAAGATTCAATCTTTATTTTTTTTGTTTAAAGAAAACTAAGCCTCTTCTTCCTTCCCTTCAGTCTCACCCGTCATAAGCACCCAATATTAAAAATTCAGTGTATGCCTTCTCACTTCTTTTTTGTTAATTTAAAAATAATTTATAAGTATATACACACTCATTTATAGTCTTCTTTTAATTTCTAATTTTAAAAATGTACAAATGTAGGGGTTCCTGGGTGGCTCAGTCGGTTAAGCATCTGCCTTTGGCTCAGGTCATGATCTCAGGGTCCTGGGATCGAGCCCCATATCGGGCTCTCTGCTCAGTGGAGAGTCTGTTTCTCCCTCTTCCTCTGCCCCTCCCCCTGGCTTGTGCTTGCTCTCTCTGTCCCTCTCTCTCAAATAAATAAAGAAAATCCTTTAAAAAATGTACAAATGTAAACACAGATCGTCAAGTTTTAAAAATATATAAATATACACATTGTTTTATCACAATATTCTATATTTTTAAAATTAATAACTTCTTATGCTCGACTATCTTCATCAAGACATATAGATCTAACACATTTTGAACAACCAAATTAGAAACTGCCCAGCCCTGAGAAAATGCTACCTAATCTCTATTAAGTTAATCACTATTTCTTACCTAGAATTTATGTTATGTGTACATAGCACAGGTCAGGTTTGTGTGGTTTTCAATAAAAATAGATAGAATTCCTGGCAATATAATTTACAAGAGGGAAAAAAACAAAACAGAATCATCATCAATGGTGCGGTCTGGTGGTTAAGAACATAGATTCAGGAGTTGGGCAGATCTGGTTAGGAACTAGGACTCCACCATCTACCAACTCCGTAACCTCTGGAAAATTTCTTATCCTGTCTATGCCTCAGTTTCCTTCTCTGTAAAGCAGGAATAATAACAGGACTTGTTGAATGAATAAACAAGATAAGGAAAAGAAAGCAATGTAGTACCTAATACGTGATAAGTATTTGATGAATGTTAGCTAGTATTATTGTCACCAATACTTAGATGATCCATAAGAAAAAGCTAAATTATGAGATAAATGTGAGAGTTCCAGACGTGTGAACTTCAGTGTATATAAACTGAAAACATCGGGGAAAGTTTCACATAGATTAGCTGTGAGGCCAATCCAACTGGGCACATGTAAGTAATATTTCAGAGGATTAACTTCTCATTGCCCACAAGTTTTGCAATCACTGTTAGGAGACAGGGATGAGAACATGCAGGTCACTTAGGTGAGGAAGGGCTGCAGGGATAGAGGCAGAGACATACAGGTCAAGTTTTGTATAGACTCATCCATAAGACTAGACAGTTCTGTGGGATTTTAGAGTTGGAGGGAACTTTATGACTCCACTAGTTTTATTTTGCCTAGAAGGAAGTGGGGACCAGGAGAAAGACACATCCTAAGGCATCCAGCCAGCAGTGGTCAAGTCAGGACCAGAGTGTAGGCCTCCCGTCTCCCGGCTTATCTCCCTCTGCTCTGTCCTGCCTGCCATATCAAGGGAGTAATGTGATGACAGCAACGTTTTAGGAAGATTGATTTAGCAGTTGAGCGTAGGTTGAATTAAAGGAGGAAAGCCTGGGGAGAGGGGGTGAGGAAAAAGGCTGTAGTGGTAAACCAGTCATGAGGTGATCAGACCTCAATGAGGGACATGGGAATAAGATGGAAAAGGAAAGAACGAACTCAAAATGATGCCAAAATCATGAGATAGAAAAGTTGGCCACTCTTCAATATGGTTCAACCTTATGTAACTGAACATCACCTTCTATAACTTCTTGTCTTAACATAAAGTAAGCAATAGCATCAGGAAATTAAGCAAAGCTTTCTATGACACTGTTGCTTTTCCATATGTATCCACACCCCCGGAACTCATCACCACCCCTCACACCACATATGTAGACTGGTCCATCCCCCCTCCATCCAACATCTCCATCTCCACCTAGCATCTAAATCAATGTGACACTGAAAAGTATGTGATAATTGGAGAACTTTCAGTTCTACAGAATTTTACTTCAATTTCTCCCCTTCTGAATAGGCATGTCAGTTACATGTTGCATTCGGAACTAGGAAGATGTCCTAAGCAAATTATTATTTTTTCCCCACAGAAAGAGAAGTGAAATTTTAACAGCTGACTCAAAAATCATGGAATGAGGTTGCAAAGCACAACTATTGATGCCAGATTAATAAGTGTATTAAAAGGAATTTACAGGAAGTTGACATGGCTCATAATCAAGACAGTTTAAGAATCAAGCTCTGTGGTAGGCAAAATATTAAGAAAAGCCCTCCCCAAGATCCTGTTCTCCCTGGTATACAGAAACCTTCTCCCAATTATTGGAACATCGATCTAGGCACTACTGTGAGGAGATTTTGCAGATGTAATTAAGGTCCCACATCAACTGATCTTAAAACAGGGAAATTATGTGAGTGGGCCTATCGTAATCACATGAGTCTTTTAAAAGCAGAAAGTTTTCTCCAGCTGGTTACAAAAGAGGATATCAGAGATTCATAACACAAGAAGGATCCAATGTACCGTTGCTGTCTGGAAGATGAGGAGAGCATCTGGTGGGGAATGAGGGCAGCCTCTTGGAGCTGAGAGGGGGCCGCAGTTCACAGACAACAAGGAACTGTGGACCTCAATCCTATAAATGTGAGAAACTGAATTCTTCCAACAGCCCCTCAACTTGGAAGATGTCTCTGAAGCCCAGATGAGAACCACAGCCCAGCCAACATTTGATTTGGGCCTGGTGAGACCCTGAGTAAAGAATGCAACCACCCCATACCCAGATATCCAACCTACATAACTGTGAGCTAATAACTGAGTGTGGTTTTAAGTTTCCTAAGTTATTGATAATGTATTACACAGCAATAGAATTCTAATACAGGTTCTAGTCATTTACTTTTAAGCTTTTCCAGGGTGCTGGCACCACATTAAATAGGTAACCAGCCCCAAGAATACCTACTTCCTATTTTGAACAATATATAATTTGAAAAACTACCCCTGATAAATTCATTTCATTCAGAAGCATACAACACTATTCTTAGTGTTTTGTAGAACTAAATTGATCAAGAGACTAGGGAAAATTGATAGATTCAAATTTTAGAATCTCAATGATAAATGAAGCAAAGACCTTTGTTAAAGAGAATCTATTGTTAAAGAGAATATTAGAGACAGAAGGCAGAAAAATAAAGTGGAGAATATACTGAAATAAATTTGTAGTTCTTATGTATGAGAAATATCATCTGTTCAGGAATACATATATAGGTACATACAGGTATGTACCTCAATTATTTGGCCTACTTGAGCTTAAAGAGACCCCCTGCCCTAAATATGGCTACTCTGGTGTTGAAAGGCTACTTACTCTACCTGACACCTGGAGATACTTGCTACTTTGAAAAACTGCATATGTGTTCATATGTGGCCAGTGATTTTGCTGCTAAGATAAGCCCTGACAATTTCCCCATCCCATACAATCCAACAATCCATGGGCTGCCTCAGGAGATGCCGAGCAACTGATGATCAGTAGCGCTCAAGTAGGACAACACCCTCCAGTGATATTGTTGAGGGGGCAAAACTTGGTGGTGAGCTATCACAAAATGTTCATTTGTAAATTAGCATAAGGAAAAGGGTCTTTCATGAAGATAAACTAGTTCAAGTTAAAGATATATTCTAGGTATTAATCTTATCATAGGAGAACTTACTAATGTGTCCATTAAATCTGAAATAAAAAGAACATGTTTTCTCCCTCTCCACAGTCACCTGATGAGATCATTAGTAAAAAAAATATATATATATATATATAACCTTGACCTTCTTTCTTAACAGACTTTAATGATCATTTTTATTATTCATCAACTAACATTAAAACTGCAACATTTAAACTGGATTGTACTATATATTAGTTCTCACATGTAGTTATTATAAAAGTAAAGTTGTTTCATCTGTATTGGCCCCCCAAAATTTAGCTGGACAATTATTGTTAGTAAAATCTATGCTAAGAACATAAACTATCTCCATGTATCAGTTCTATGAAGGACCAGATATAGAAAGAAATGTACCATAATTTAATTTTCTCAACTTAATAAGGCACAATAAGTTGAATTAAAATAGCATTGACTTTTTATAAATTTTATAAAACTTTAGAAGCTGTATACATATTTACAAACACCTGAATTTTGTTATTTTTGTTTTGTTTTGTTTACTTGAGACTAACACATGATTTGTTTTAAATACCTATCAGACTTGGCTATTGCCAAAAATATCTTGGAGATTAAAGCTTAAGTTATTCTCATGACTTAATATAGTCTGTAGAAATTCGACATACTTTTTTGTATGATCCTGTTAGAAAAACAAAATATTATAATAAAGGAGTGTTCTTACTACAACTTTTGGCTTATCACAGCAAAAAAATATGTTGCTTGAATTTATTTTGGGATGAAAATTTGGAGTTTCTTGTGACCTAAAATAATTTTTGTTTTTTTGTTTTGTCCCTTTACCTTCTTTTTATTCCCATTTGCATCGACTTTTCTCTTCCATAAAACTGAAATAACAATTTTTTTTAAAATGCTTCAACACTGTATTCGATAGACAAAGACAAGAATAGATAGAATTATGATAGAATGAATAGTAGCACAGCAATAACAATTTTAATGCATCAAACTTCTGAAGCATTACTGGCCACATTGATTATTTAGTCGGCTCTGTGTTTCTGGGACAACACATGTTGTCTGAGACATGTACAGAATCACTTCTTTAAGCAGAGCATATATCAAACAAGTGAATCATTCCACTACAATGCCACACTCTACCTGTTAATTTAAATTTACCCACTTCCCCTTAGCAAGTTTTCCAAAGTGTTTAATTTTTTTAGCAAGTAAATAAGGTTTCTTGCAAGTGTTTATGAGCATTAAATTACAAAGTAATCAGCTAAGAGAGGCCAGAGCCCCCAGCATCCATAATTTGATTTAACTGTATAGTGTTTAATTTAGTCTAATTAGTGTATAAACACCCAAGTGAGAGACTCAAGGCCATAATCCTTTCTTTTTTATTTTTACCATGGTATATTTATGTATTTAGTAAAAATCAGTTTTGAATGAATATACAACTCTGATGCATTTTTTTCTCTAACATTTTATTTTGGAACATTTCAGGCCTACAGAAAAGTTGCAAGAGTAAAAATAAGCGCACATACACCTTTACGTGGATTTATCAGTTACTAACATTTTGTCACATTTGCAAGCTCTCTTCCATGGCACACACATTTGTGTATGTATACACACATTCACATAGATTTTATACACACATACACACACAGACTCTTTGCAACCATACGTGAGTGTTTATATATGTATATATAATATATATACACATACACATGCATATATGCATATATTTATGTGTGTGTATATATACACATACATATATAAACACATATATACATATACATGCATGCATGCATGCGTGTGTGTGTGTGTGTGTGTATGGGGGTTCATAGTTGAATCATTTTGGAGTAAATTAGATATACATCCATAATCTTATTCCTAAGGCTAGGTCTTATCAAGTGGCATGAGTAAAATAACATTTTTTATTTCTGCCTTAATACTTAAATACACTGTCTTTCTCATGAGAATTTAACAAAGTTAATTCAATATATTTATAAATGAAAGGAAATTTTAGGTCATCTTTTTCCCAATTACCACCAAGTTAAATCACATTTTATTATTTCACTTAAACTAATGTCAGTAATTGGCCTCCTGGCTGCCACTCTCATCTCCCTGCACCCACACCCCTGTCTCAAGTCTATTCTCCAGTCAGCAGCCAAGGATCCTGCAAAACCAGAATCAGATCATGCTATGATCTCCTCAGAGCCCTCTGTGATTTTCCATCTTACTCAGAGTTAAGCCTGATCTGAAATAGCTTACAGGAACCCACACCGTCTCCCAACCCCCCTTTAATCTCGTCTCCTGATGTTCCTGAAGGACCAGGAAAGACTCAGCCTCAGGGTCTCAGCTCCTGCTATTGCCTCTGCCTGGAACATTCTTTCCTCGACATCCTCAAGGCTTGTTACTTTTTAGGTGGTGACTTAAATATTACCTTCGCATGGGGTCCCATCCTAGCCAACGTTTTTACAACTGTAAAACAAAAACAGAAACACAACCTATCTGCAAGCACTCCCTATCCCCTTCCCTGCTCAAATTTTGTCGTTTAAGCACTTAGTGACATCTAATATACCCTATCTTTTATTTATTTACCCACATGTAAGCTTCAAAAAGACAAGGATGTTTAGGGTATTTTGGCTGCTTTATTACCAGTCTCGTAATGGTGTGTGGCGCAAGGAGGAAGAGATACCTCCCCAGACGTCTGTTGTCGCTAATGAATGATACAAATACATATGGAGCAAACAATAAAATAATGTAATTTAATTGCTTTTTTGCATATAAGACTTAGTTTCTTTAAGGCCACTATTAACAATACTAATCCGTCAATTTTATAAGCATGTTGTGTATTTTCAGCACCTTCTACATATGTTAGCTTGTTGACTGTGTTAGTTACCTATTGCTACATGACAAATTACCTCAAAACTTGGTAGTTAAAACAAGAAATGTTTATCATCTCAGTCTCTGTAATGAGGAATGTGGGTGCAGCTTAGCTAGTGCTCTGGTTTCACATCTCTCCTGAGGTCACAGTCAAACAAGTTATCAGCTGGGTCTACAGTTACAGCAGGCTTGTCAGGGGTGGGCATCTACTTTCAGATTCATTCATGTTGTTGTTCACCCTATGTACCACTCCATTAGCTGCCCGAGCGTGTCCTCATGACGTGGTAGCTAGTACGCTGAGAAAGACAGCTAGAAAGGGCCTTCTGAGACAAAAGCCACCACATATTATGACCTGATCTCAGAAGTAGCATCTCAGTCCAGCCCACTTCCAAGGTGAGGGGATCACAAAGGTTGTAAACACCAAAGACTGGGATCATTGGGGCCATCTTAGAGGCTGCCTAAATTTTTGACCATTGTCTAGATACAGAAGTTGAAATCTAGAGATGGCAACTTTTCCCAATTTACACAGTTAGAGTAAGGTAGAGTAATTCTGATTCCCTGCTCGATAGCCTTTGAGGATCACTGATAAATTTAAACATAATAATCATTTTCAAAAAGTCAACAGATACATTTTTGCCTTGCTATGTGCCAACAACTTACATTGTTTTGCATATGTCATCACACTTAATCTACAAGACAACCCTATAAGGAAGGTATCCTTATTACACACATTTCACAGATGAGATAAATGAGGAATAGAGAGTTCAAATAATTTTCTCCAGGTATATAGCTAAAAAGTATCAAGGTTGAAACTCAAACTCAGCATTCTGGATTGAAAGGATGGCATCATAACTGGTACTTTATACCACATTCCTCTTAGACATATAAAAACTAAAGCATTTGACTGTCCTCAATTCATCAAAACTCGTTTTGTAACTCTTGTCTTTTTGAACGTGAAATGAGAGAAGTGTAGTGTTATTTTAAAATTTGCCTGGTGAGGAAACTTCCATACAACTGGCAAAAATACCTCAGATTAAATACCTATCCACTGTGTGTTCTGACCAGCAGGGAGAAGACAATCAGACAAGCACGTGTCTGTGGTTGGATCTGGTCTGGATAGAGTGTCTCATCGCTATCTAGGACAATCGCCGGATGTTCTCAGGTGAATATTGCTCCCCTCTTTCAAAGGACTAAGGAAACCACACACAGAGAATGCCGTGCAGTGCATGGGAAATACTTCTCGTCCTCCTTTTTCTTTCCAGGTTATAAAAGTTCCCCTTCCAGGGCACCTGGGTGGCTCAGTCGTTAAGCGTCTGCCTTCGGCTCCGGTCATGATCCCAGGGTCCTCGGATCGAGCCCCGCATCGGGCTCCCTGCTCAGCGGGAAGCCTGCTTCTCCCTCTCCCACTCCCCCTGCTTGTGTTCCCGCTCTCGCTGTGTCTCCCTCTGTCAAATAAATAAATAAAATCTTTAAAAAAAAAAAAAAAGTTCCCCTTCCAAACGGCAATAAGTCACTTCAGAGAATGCATTTTCTAAAGGATGACTGCCCTTCTTGCATAGTGACACACTTAAGGCAGGCATGCAGTAATCCTCAGAAATGCACCACCTGGAGTGTCTTATTGCTTAATTAGAGCTGGCACTGGGCCATTTCTTCTTAGTCTTGAACCCGTGCAAGAACACTGGAAGGAGGCACGGGTATTAGAAGTGCCATTTCAGGGGGATATAAGGTAATGGCACTGTGCCAGTCTGTAAAAAACAAAGCCAAACACTCCTGCTACCAAGGTAAAATGTCGAAATGCCTGGTTTTACTGTAGTCAGAGATTAAATCCTTCATTGCGCCCGTGGTCAGGTCTTAAATATGATCTCTGTTGTTCTAAAAGACTTTACAATCCTTACTTAGAATAAACATATGACAATAAAAATAACTTCCCCCAAAAGTATCATTGAACAGAGGGAAGAAGCCATCATTATAATTAGATAAATATATTCTCTTACCTCCTTAAATAGCTGCTAATCTTTTTGGGGTTTTTTTTTAGTGGTACCACATCTTATCAAAGAATAAATGGCTAGTCCATACCAGCTGAATGATAAAATTCTGTGGCTTTATCTGATGCCCCCATCAGCTTCCCCATATACTCAAAAGCTTCCAAAGAAGTTTTACAAGCATCAGCATTACTTGACAATGACAGCAAATTTTACTTTTTTATAATTCCTATATTAGTAACTTCCTATTTGGGTATTAAAACAGTTTAACTAGGGGCCACAACACCTTATTAACTAGTTCCTTTGCTCTTTCCTCAATAACTGGTTCCTGCTTTGTCTTCTCTATCTCTTACAGAAGTGAAATTTCCTCCTGATTATTTCAACCCCTCCGGAACTGAATTTCTCGCCCCTGATTCTGTCTTTTCTTGAATTGGTCCTAAACAACTACTATTCATCCTCATTGATGCTGGCTATCACTGAGAACACCATTAATTACCTATCTTGAACTTTCTTGAATAGACATTCGGAGCCTCGGACCAAATTTAATTCTTTTGCTAATGGTACTTCTCACCTCTTCCTGTCTCATGCGATCATCTTTCATTTTTAGATGACTAGTTACAGATTCTTAGACCAACAGTGGCAGCCTGAAAATAATTGACATTTTTTTCCAGTCCCATATTCAGATCCCTGCAGTTTCACCAGATGTATTTGTGTTCTTAACCCTGGCCTTCTCTTGGCTGGTCCTGGCTATCACCACCCAAGGCAAAGTCATGACAAATAGATAGGCAACAACAATAAGATATTCTTGTAGTCTGAAGAGATGATGGTTTCAGGTAGAAAGTACAGGGGAATAAAAAAGCTCTTTAGTTCACAAATACTGAGTAAAAATCTACTGTAAAAGCACAAGTAAGAGAAGACTTCAACTGGAAACTGTGTTTTATGAACTGCTAGGAAGTTAGGTTAAACAAAACCTCAGTAGCCATCCTTAAAAAAAAAAAAAAAAAAAAGTTAATCATATCTTAAATTGTCAGAAGGCAGAGCAGTTGGGGCTTCAAACCTATGTTACTTTTTTACTTTTTATGAAGGCATAATAAATTGCTTTATTTAAAGATCTCAAACTGAAGTATGTGAGGAAAGCTATAGGCAGATCCTAGAACACTGATGAAGGGCAAGGCAAGCTCCTTAATTTAAACTTTCTTCATCAAAGGATTTCAAGTTGTACACTGGCATAATAGTCCATAAGAACAAATCTGTTTTTACAATGAAAGTCAATGGAAAAATGTATATGGTTATTCTTTATAAACAATCTTTCATGATCATTGGACACCTGTATTCTTCTTTCAAGATCAGAGCTCTGTCTAGACCAATTATTTATTGAGTCCCCACTATGTTCTCATGGACAATAAACCAGCTTTCCCTACTAGTAGCAATGTACCTAGAGGCCAAAAAATCTGAAAGAAATTATTACTGGATGTCAAGACCAGGTACATAATTTGTGGGGCCCAGGGAGAAATGAAAATCTTAGGTACCTACTCCATAAATCATTAAGAATCATTAAGAATTGCAAGGCAACAACAACAAGGCATAAATCAAATGGAAGGTCCCACTAAGTGTGAAGTCCTATGGAATTGTGTAAGTGTCACACCCATGAAGCTGGCCTTGCTGAAAGTCTAAAACACAGTATGTGAAGTACAATTAAATATATGTGCTCAACAGCATTGTTACATAGGTCGTTTTTCATGTATCCAGGTAGCCTGTTAATTCAGTCCTTCCTAGTCAATTCAGCACAACAAACAAAAATGTCTTCACTTCCACTGCACTGACCAAAAAACCAATATCTTACAAAAGGAAAATTCATCTTCAGGTGATGCGCTCATGCCCCATTGGCAAGGCTGGTCAATGTTCTCAAACTAAAATAGAAAAAATTTAACATAATCATCCATGTGTTTTAGCCTGTTAAGTAGGAAGAATTTTTAGTGTGCGAAACCTTTTTTCAAAAGGAAGACATGGTAAGTAAAGAAAAAAAGGGTGTGTGTACGGGAGGCATTCATTTAGGTATTACTAGAAGAAATCTGACAGAGACTTGGCATCCAGGTTCCAGCTGAGTCTTCTAGGGCATCATGTTTGGGAAATTAACTTGAAGTTTAGCATTCAGTATTCACAATGCTGATATTCAGAAATACTACAAACCTCCAGAGCCATTTCTGTTTTTCTTTAACCAGTGTATAGTTCTCCACCATCCTGATCTGGGAAAACAATTGACATCAGTCTTGACAGTATTAAAGTGGCAGGTTACAGAAAGTCTCCTGGTGGAGGAAGTAAAGAGCAGATGATGCCATAGGCCAAGTTACCTCATTACTAATATATGCCTAACAAGGATTGGAGTTAGATTTATGTGCTGAGAAATCAAGTAATCATTGATGTTCCAGGCAAGCATCTCCAAAGCTTGGATTTTACTGGATCATATCAAATGAGGGAAAAGAAACAGATGTATCTTCCCAACAGGGGAAAAAAAAGACAGGGTTATAGCTCAGAAAGAAACTATGTGTGACGCGTATGTGTCTGATTACACGACAATGTCTTTCCTTTATACATATATACATCTATCTAGAATATGCAATTTATTTCAATGTTTATGTATTTCTTGATATTCTATCAGCTTGGGGAAAATGATTGTTCCTATAAATGTCATCATGGAATAGAATTATAACTTGTTTGTTTAGATAACTTTTGTTTATCTCTTTGAGTTATTCTGATAATGACAGAGACTCATACCACTCTCTTACCTCTATCCAAACATGTTGTCAGAAAAGACTCTTAGAAAAGTATCTTTTTCTTGTTTAATTAGCACAAAATTCTATTTTCTCCTTTTGGCATCTTTTTTTACAACTAATTTTGTAGTCACTTCATATTTTAAGAGTATTTAAAAGCCTTGGAACAACATCAAAAAATAAGCCTTAGGACATAGTATTTTTCACTGTATAAGGCATGTATGTGTATCATGGGAGAAGCACTATGATTGCTCCTTATTTTTAGGTATAAGTTCAGGATTTATCACTGACTTGCTGAATGAAAAATTTTACCTTTAAAAGCAGAGCCAAAGACACTCAATATAAAATGGGAATATTGTACCCTAGTCCCTGACACAGAGGCTGTAGCTATCTTTAGGTTTCAGGCCAGAGGAGTACTACATAAATGCCCACCCCACCCCTCGCAGCAACTTTTGCATGGAACTTCTCTCTATATTCATTTTTAACCACACAGTCTACAAGTTTGAAGGAAACTGTATATAGGTCTAGGAATTCAGAGTAAAATTTTAAAATCCTTTTCCATAGTACTATAAATTTAATCTGTTCTTACTCTTACTAATCCCATCGCCTAAGTATACACAGAAAATGTCCTTTCACCTTTCTTTCCTTCCTTCCCTTCCTATTCTTCTAATTGTCACTAAGTCCTTGTGCATACAAGCATCTCTAGAGCTCACATGACTTTCTAGGACCATTCTGGCTTATGCTTTGGTATCTAGGAACTTACCGATGAGATAAACAGGAGACTGGATATTATTTGCACTCTTCCTTGATTTATGGGGGTTATTGGGTTGCTTGCCTGCTCTTTACTTACTCAGCATCCAAAAAGTCAACCACTATTAAATGACATATTTCAGTAGATGTCAATGAAGTAAGCTGAATTCACACAGCCATAAATTTAAATTGGCAACTCTAACAGTGGTCCCTTCCACCTTAGATTTCTTAAATGGTTTAGAAACTATGTTGTTCCAGCAGTAATATCTCAGTGCATATTCTGTGTTACAATACTACTTTGAGATGAAAATGAGTATGGGATTTTTTTTTCTAGAGCAGCCATAAATTAATGGGTTTTTTTTTTCTTAAGTCTCAATGTCCTGATTTGTTTGTTACACTCAGTTAAAAAATGATTGCATGTTGCCTTTGTTTTGGTAGTAACACCATATCCTCACTACATTTCTCCAGCTATATTAACAGTTTATGAGATACTTAATCCAAAAGAACATAAATGAAGTACATCTAATTCTTTCTGTCTTCCTTCTTTTATATGTGCTACTGGATTTCTGGATTCCAACTGGAACAACAGAAACAAGTGTGTTGAAATATATTCAGTTTCTGTAAAAGGAAAGAAAAGAACACTCTTTCCATCAATCTTTATTTTTCCCCTATTGACATGAATTTAGCATTTTGCTATTTGCAAAATTGTGACTTTAAACATTCAAGAAACTTAAGTGAGTGCTTTCTAATTATACCTAGAGGTCTCAGTTGTAATTTAACCTTTTGTATACTTCACATTTCATGATGTAATAGGAATTATCATTAGCATTCATTACCTAGCTTTTGTCAGTCTGAGATATTTACCGTTAGTAAAAATAAAGCAGGAATGGCTGCAGTATTAAGAATCTCTAGATGGTTACAGTAGAGCATTAAAGTGCCCAGGTTCAGGGCCCATGTAAGTAGAGAACCAGATGTAGCTGCACAAATCAGATGCCCACGGAGGCAGCCATGAATGGTGGCATATTTCAGCTACTTTTAAATCCTATGCTCTGTCATCACATTTCCTATCAATAAATTTCATGTAAGATGTGCAACCCTCAAAAAGTTTGAAGATTTTATTTCTATTTCCACATATCATAGTGGATATATGTTTTCACAGATTACTTTGCCTAGGAAACAGATTTTTTTATATTCATGAATTTTTAGGTTACATCCAAATTGTTAAAAATCTTAATAATATTCTAAGATGGAAGAATTACAGTATCCCATGTGAATATACTAGGAATGGGGGAAAGGAAAGCCTTCGGATTTAGTATTTAATCATTTCATTAGGAACACTTCCCCCTAAATTTGCCTGATTTGATTTTCGTGAGATACAAATTTTTTGCTGAGAAGACACAAATAAGATTTGTAAAATAATAACCTCAGCTTTCACTAATAAGCCAGACAGTCATGCATTTAGTCACCTAGTCTGGTAGTCATCATTTTTATTCCCCAGGTATCACACCTTCATAAAAAAGATGGTCCAGAAAAGAAAGGGGAGGGGTGCCTGGGTGACTCAGTCGTTAGGCGTCTGCCTTCGGCTCAGGTCATGATCCCCGGGTCCTGGGATCGAGCCCCACATCAGGCTCCCTGCCAAGAAGACTGCTTCTCCCTCTCCCACTCCCCCTGCTTGTGTTCCCTCTCTCAGTGTGTCTCTCTCTGTGTCAAATAAATAAATAAAGATATTAAAAAAAAAAAGAAAGGGGAGATAGTCTGTAAGGCAAATGCTGCCATCTAGGGAGAGAGAGACAAGAACATACTGACAGTGGTAATTTTCCAAATACAATTCAAGCAAAATCGAAAAGCTTCAGACAGAGAATGTGGAGGTTTTCCAGGAAGAGATCATCCCTTAGAAGAAATCAGCATTTCATAAAAAGGAGCCATTGAGTATCCATTTAACTTGAGACGAGAGGTTATTCCGCTAATAATTTTGTATAACAAAACCTATCAAGAGTTGTTTTTGTTTTTGTTTTTAATTTTAAGCATCGACCTTTAAAAATGATTTTCCTAAGTTTCTTTAAAATAACTGCATGAGACCTAATTGTTTAGAGCTAATTGTTGTTTAGAGCTAATTGTTTACAAAGCAAATGAGTATATAGCTTTGGTTCAAATTTATCTTGTTTAAACACATGTAAAAAATCACAGTCTTGTTTTCCTGATGCATACAAAGATACTGTTTACTCTGTGAGTGGCTTTAAAGAAACACAAATTGTAAAACTGAAACAGAAAAACACAGAGGAATAGCTAAAAATAGCTGAAAAACCAAGGGAAAAGGCAGAGATTTGCTTGTCCCTACATATCACAGGTACAGACATTTAAACAATTCACCTTCTAAGAATGAATAGTGTATACTGAGATGGTAATACTCAAATCAATTCACTTAGACACACCCCCAAAACATTTCTAGTAACTCTTATTTAAGTATGCATTATCTAGATTACAAGAAAACAATCAAATTCTCATTTAAGAAATATCCTAAGTCATGTTAAAACCTAATCAGTATGAACTGAAGTAGCTTCTACAGGTCTCTTCTTCAACTGTTCAATATTTGGCTGTGTGGGAAGTTTAACATTTAATATTAGATTGCAAATTTCGAATTTTTCTGAGCTATATATTTACCTAATATATATTTTGATAAGTTATTTATCAAATGATATCTATGATACTTATAGATATAAGTATATTTAAGTACTTATATATGTACATATATATGTAATATATAATTTATACATATATAAATATATTGTATATAGACTAGATATATTTAAAATTGTAAAAATGAACAAACTGAGATTTGCCATTTAAATTTGTTTAAATCGAGAGTACATGCTTTTGCTTATCAAATAATAAGAATAGTCATGATTAATTGAGCAATGTTATAAGCATTATTCATTCATTCAGCAAATACATATTAAGTACCTATGATATCCCAGGCACTGTTATAAGTGCTAGGGATACTATAGAGAACAAATATATGTCCACAGCTCCGTGAAAGCCTCATAATATTCCATAAGCAGTAACCATTTCCTACTTCACAGAATCTTGCCCAAGATCTTACTCCTTGTAAGTGAAGGAGTGGATTTGAATTCAATCTCTGCTTACTTATGAATCATATTTTTTTATGGCACATTGTGTTGCCTCCCATATTGTTGCCCCTTCCTGTTCTGATGGAAGTTTTAAGAAGAAAAGTTTTGATTTTCAATAATTTAAGAAGCTGTGACATGTGAATATCAATGTGGTTCTTGCAAGGTTTATCATAATTTGGTCAAAACACTTAAATCCTTAACAAGCAATATCTCTAGTCATCAGGGAAACGCAAATCAGAACCAGGATGAGAAATTACTTCACACTCACTAGGATGGTTGGTATAAAACAAAACAAAACAAAAACAGGAACAAATGTTGATGAGGAAGTGGCGAAATTGGAACCCTTGTGCATCGCTGGCAGGAATGTAAAATGGTTTAGCTTCTGCGGAAAAGAGTTTTGATGATTTCTCAAAAAGTTATGCATAGAAAGACTATATGATCCAGCAATTCAACTCTTAGGTATATACCCAAAAGAAATTAAAGCAGGGACTCAAATAGATAGGTTTACACCAATGTTCATAGCAGCATTATTCACAATAGCTAAAAATCGAAAGAACCCAAGTATCCATCAAAAGATGAATGGATAAAGAAAATGTGGTATATACATACATTGGAATATTACTTGCCTGGCATATACATACAACAGAATAATATTCACCCTTAAAAAGCAATGAAATCTTAATATATGATACAACATTGAGGAACCTTGAGTTCATCCTTATGCTGAGTGAAATAAGCCAGGCACAAAAGGAAAAACACTGTATGATTCCCCTTATATGAGATACTTAAAATAGGAAATTCATGGAGACAAAAAATAGAATAGAGGTTACTGGGATCTAAGGAAAGGGAAGAGTTGGGGAAGTTTATTGTATATACAGTTTCTGTTTGGGCTGATGAAAAAGTTCTAGAAGTAGTGGTGATGGTTATACAACAATATAAAAGCACTCAGTGCCACTTACATATACACTTCCAAAATAGCTAGAAATGATAAGTTTTATGTTATGTGTATTTAACCCAATTAAAAAAAGAAATCCTTCGCAGGTAGTTATGGAGTTCTAGGCATCCCCAAAACAATGGGGACCAGAAAGGGCAGGCAAATGATGAAAAGAGGAAGGGGAAAATATAGTATGGTGTCTCTCTTAACACTATTTGTAAATAAAGAAGCAAATAAATGTTTGCCTATTTCAAAATTTAAATAAGGTATTCCCCTAAATACATAGTTTAAAACAAACTTCTTATCCTCATTATAATTTATCATCCATAGATGTTGGAAAAAGTTATCTCCACATTTGGCAGTGAAAGACAAGATCAAACAGAATGCATTTGGTGTGATGGTTTATATTAGGGTATTATTCTTCTGAGTTATTTATTTGAAGAATGCAACAATAGTTAACTTTCTTAAAAGATCACCATGTGGGAAATGGGGTTTCACTAAAAAGGAAGTATTCAGGGCTTTTTTTAATCTTCTTTGTTTTCCCAATCCCACATTGAGATACAGATTCTCTCTCACTCATGTGTGTGCTTGTGTGTGCATATTCTAAAAATGACAGAACTAACAAGAATTTTTGTATTCTCAATCTCATCTGAGGGATTTAACACTGAGATCCATGTGTACCAAGCAATCTCTTACAAAAATAATTTTATATCAGAGGACATTTAATAATTTGAGGTGAAAGGTGTTGGTATTCCCTATACAAATAATTATGAAAAGGCAAAATATTATGAAGTATCCATGTCTGAGACTTCAAAAATTGTATATCCATATCATGCTCAATAAAAAGCTGATACATCAACATCTTTATATCTGGCACTTAAATGGCCAACATACACGCCTACTGTTAACATCTACCTGTTTGGTTTTTTGGGGTTTTTTTTTTAAAGATTTTATTTATTTATTTGACAGAGAGAGACACAGTGAGAGAGGGAACACAAGCAAGGGGAGTGGCAGAGGGAGGGGGAGAAGCAGGCTTCCCGCTGAGCAGGGAGCCCGATGCGGGCTCGATGTGGGGCTCGATGCGGGGCTTGATCCCAGGACCCTGGGATCATGACCTGAGCCGAACGCAGACGTTTAACCATCTGAGCCACCCAGGCGCCCCCATCTACCTGGTTTTATATGAACCCAAGGAAAACCGACATTGACTAAATGTTAATATCCTTACATACAATTCACCACTATATTTACATTTTCTTTTTCAACATTTTTCTGTTAACTATTTCTACACATATTAGGGTAGGTCCAGAGTCTGAAAGCCTAAAATAAATTATGCCAAACTGACATAAATTTCAGCTTAAGTGGGAAGGATCTCAATTACTACACATTTTTAAAGTTCACCAGGACCAATATCACATGTTATTATTTTTCATCTAAGTCTAAAGGGCTAAAGAAAATTATGGGAGCAGATAGATTTTTTTTTTGAACCTATATATAAATATGAAGCATCTACTACTTATGGGAGCATCTATCCTAACCCTTACTTTAGGCTCAGAATGCCTCTAATGTAGAGGGATTAAATGATTGAAAATAGATGTACTAAAGTAGCTTTCCTGGATTCAAATCCTGACTCTGCTATTTATTAATTTATTAATTGGACAAGCTACTTTCTTTCTCTTGCTTCAGTTTCCTCATCTGTAAAATGGGAATAATAATATGGTGTCTTCATAATATTATTGTGAAAAGTCAGTAAAGGACTTAAAAACAGCATTTGGCACAGAATAAGCAGTTACTATATATTACACATTACTATTAGTCCTCTGTTCAAAATTAAGGAAATCAAGGCTAAAAACCCAGTACTTTCCTCACAAAAATTATAGTAAGCCATGAGGTCAGATCCTAATTTCCTATTAAATTGTGTATTTTGGAGGGGAAAAAAGGAAACCATCTATAGAACATTTCATCACGGGAAGGTTATGATTATTAAAATTACATCAATGGCATTTAGGCAAGAAACTCAAAAATTATGACACTCATTGCTTCTACTTACCATTATAATCACAAAATTTTGTTGAGGAAAAAGATTAATAAAATTTCAAAGTGAAGCATCTTTCTTCATACAGACAGCCAAAGCACACAAGAACACTTTTTGGCAATTGTTCATATAAAGATTTTTTCTTTTACAACATTCTTTGTAATAACTCAGAGGCTTTAACCAAAGGCTAATTTTAAATGGTAAATAACAATCAACAGATGAAGTTCTAATTTGGTCTGTAAAGTATTTGTTGGGGTAAGTATCAGAGTAAAATCTTAGAAACAGTCTCCCCAGTTATAAGGCACTCAGAGTTTGATGTTAGTAAAGATCCAATGCACTTCCTTGTATTTTGTGAAGTTTAGCCTAAATCAAATACATTTTAAACCTTCAGGAGGTTCTTCTATCTAAATAAATATGTTTCACTTAAATATTACTGATTAAAATGAAAAGTGCTGGGAAAATTTTAGGGTGAATAAATAAAGTTAAGAAGGACCTACTACCATAAACAGGGTGGCCAGTCTTTTCCAAAACAAAGCAAAGCTATCCTTGCTCAGGGCAATTTCATGAAGTTATTTTCTTATGTGATTGACTAATGTTTTGCTTGTTTTTGTGCTATGTGAGTTTAATGTTTGTTTTCTATCTGTCATGATTTTGCCCTCCTCCCAAATGATAAACTCTGCGTTCTACAAATAGTATCAGCTACAAAAAATTAACCAAGCTAACTTTTATTAGCTTGTTTTCTTCAACTACAAACATGATGAGATGAGATGCATCCCTGACCCCCATGACCGTCAAGTCAAGTCATTTGACTGGGGTAACTGGCATCTATGGAAAGATCTGTTGTCAAAGCATTGTTTAAAAACTAAGTGAGGAAACATCTCTCACCTACTATGACAGAATAGTGAGCTGTTCTGTTGTTTAGCATCTAGGCTAATATTTAGTATTTAATTTTTTTAAAGCTTTGTTAAGGTGAATTTTATAAACATCTGAAATTTAAAACTATTTTATAAGTTTTAATAAGGCTTTATTTTCTTCCCCCCCCCCCTTTTTTTTTTTTGTTTACCAAAAGCTCCTTCTAAAGAAAAAGTAATGAACTTTTCTGGATTCAAGTTAAAAAAAAAAAAAAATTGACATCTGGGTTAGAGGCTTGAGAGGAGGAAGGGAAGAAAGCAGATACAATATCCCAACTCCAAAAAACGTCTAAATTGAGATAGAAAGTAGCAGCAGGAAATCAGTACCAGGTTTTGATAAAAAATGCTAATATAATGAAGCAAATGTTGGGCCAGATGCTACATATGAATGAGCCTCTCTCCTAAGAAGCGCTGAGCACATTTATAATATCCAAGTGGCCCATTCAGAAAGTTACCCTTCTTAAAGTTCCAGACTGAAACTCATAGGAACTGGCTTATTCTCAGGATTTGGCTTAAGAAAATGTTAGATTTGAAAAAAAAACTACCATATTACTGTTTTGTATCTGTCACAAGTGAGGCAGTTTCCTCTAACCAATGCTTTTCACTTGGAGAGCCAAGTTTGTCATTTTCCTGTTGTTAGCTTTTGCTCTTGTACAAAAACTCGTGTTATTTTGAAGTCCACAACGAGACGTTATTTCGATATGCTTTTGACTCAAAAACTTAGTTATAACAGTTGGAAATGTGAATAACATTAGCATTGATCTGCCCAGGCATGCAGACACAGACTAAATCAATTCTGGGATACAGTTATTCAGACTGAAGGAAAATGTCAAAATCCACCTTACATACCTATTAATCAACTTACTTTCAAGAGCCATAACTGGCTCCTGAGAATATCTGACAAAAGTACTCTAACTTTGGAGGAGAGAAGCTGACCAGTCTTATGGGAACCCCATTGTTGGAACTGAACGTGTTAACGTTGAGTAAAATGCTTCATAGAAAGTTTGCCAGTCTAGCTAGAAAGTAACAAAGCAATTTCAACAACATTGTTCAATCATTAGCAAATTCCTTTAGTGAACTTTGTGACATGAACTATAAGAGCAGCCTCTTAAGAATTCCCCCGCATGCAAAGCACATGTATCCTTGTACGCCTTCAACCAAGCTTATTAAGATCTACAATCATATGTTTTCAAATATACCATATAAACCCCTAGAGGGCCAAGGCCAAGGCCAGATGTGGTATTTTATCTATATTCTATCCTTGTCTGCCCTTTTGCTAACATTTCACTGAGTGCAGTACACAGTTCAGCACTCAGTGTCAAATAATTGTTGACTAACAGAGCACACGTATCCCTCTACACATCATATATGGTATCACAAAGTGCAGACCTTTCCCATATTAAAAATGTAGATCAACTTTTGATAAAAGAGAACAAGGCAGGGGAAAGTAAAACAAATTTTATGTCCTTTCACTTAATTTTTCTGGTATTGAATGTGCAAAATCAACTATTTCAAGAAGAATCTACATAGAACACAAACTTTTCTAACCATGGAAATGAAGGAAACTTCCAGTTCATGGAAGTGACTGAGGATAGATAACCAAAGACAACTGATCTCCCTTTTTTCACCACTTCATCAAACACAATGCTGAAAATTACTTAAGAAAGCATTGTGGTAATATGTTGCTCTAAAATGTTTCCAGTTAGAAAACACATTTTATCATCTGACAGGCCTTTATTTCCCCAGCCCTCCTTCATCATTAAAAAATACTTCTACAGTTTGATGCATTTTTCCAGAGAGCAATGAATAGGTTAGATCAGCAACTGACTTTATCCACTGACATACAGACTGACTGATGGAAACTTCTAACAGCCTTAAGACTTTAAGCCTTGGTACAAGGGTTTACATCAGACCCTTCACAGAAGAGGAAAGCCATTTAATCCTAGAAACTTGCTAAACTTCCTACAAGACAAACCAGAGATTTTTGTGTATTTTATTAATTCCAAAAAAACCCAGCAAAATAATACTCTTATACCTCTCTGTGTTCATATTTCTTCTTTTCCTGTGTATTTGTGCATTAGAAAAGACAAGTGCTTAAGACCGAGCTTCGGGTGGCAACCCCAATTTCACCCTGTACCATGCATCATGCTTCCTATTAAGTGCTACTGCTTGCTTGGGTCCCTAAAAATAATTGCTACCACTTCATTCTGAAATGACATGCAGGTTTTAAAAAAAAAAAGTTGAAGAAAAGAGAGAGAGAGAATGCCAAGGGACACTGCTTATCCTCCTAAGAGCAAATTCAAAGTTTTCATAATTTAAATGGAAAATGACTCGAGGGCACATTTACCCACGTGCTTTTTATTAAATTATTGAAAGCTTTTTTTATTTCTCTGCATTTTAAAATTCTCAACTCTAATGTATATTTTCTTTGTATTTGTATTGAATAAGAAAAACTCCCAAAAGATTGCATACCAAGGAGCAGAGCCTCCTGTTCCTTGAAATTGATGTATGTTTATGAGGAAATCCAGCATGCGATTTTCAAAACCTGCAGGTTCATTGTAAGTTAAACCATGTGGCCTCCACTCAAATCATTCCTTCCTTTCAAAATCACTCATAAGAATTCCCAATTGCCCTCTTCCCTTGAATCTTTCTGCACTAATCTACTCCCACCAAGCCCCCCCACCCCCCACCCAGCTCTGTGCCAGTGGAGCTAAGGGGGGGTGGGGAGGAGTCCACCAGCCATCTGGGTGACCCCTTCATCACTGAAGCACCACTGTTATGCCCTCAAACACTGAGCTGTATTTGTCTTTTACTCTCTTACTTCAGATAGGAAGTTTTAAATAAAAAAGGAAACTTTCTTCAATAAGACCTACAGAGAATGTTTTCAGTGTGCATCAGAATGACCCAGAGGGCTTGATAAAAATACAGCTTCCTGGCTTCCTTCTAGAAATTTTGAATCAGAACAGTTATGGGTATGTAGGAATTTGCATTTTACATTTTAGAACTTCTTTTGGGGCACTGATAACATGTTTATGTCATTACAAAAGTGAGAAAAATACATTTGAAAGGATACGATTCTTTTCATAACAAAACACAAATATTTTGCAAGTGTGTATTGTTGAATACATAAATTAGAAGCAAGAATATTCAGCCTCAAGCAGTTAAAATCTTAAGCACTATACTGTATGTTATCAGTAAATCAAAAAGGGGGGAAAAAGGAAATTTAGTAAGAAATGCAGGTTTTGTTTCATCACCTGATTTTTCAATTTTGCCACGGAAACCTGTGTAAAGCCTGAGAGTCATACGTCATCGTTGAAGATGACCTATGACCTTAATTCTCAGACAAAAGAATTAAAATACAATTTAGGTAAAGAATTGGCTGTACATTTTAAAATCTTCTGTTGGTTCATTTTTCATTTAGCCTGGGCCTCATTCACCTCGGGATTTGCACAGAATCCCGCTGGAGGGCCTCCTCGGAGTTGTTAAGTGACAATCTAAAAGCCGAGATTTAGGATTAGCCAGTTTAACCAGGTGAGAGGAGAGTTTCACTTTGATTAGGACCGAAAGCCGCAGCCCTGCCCCGAAGTCCGGATTTCGGACTGCGAGGCCAGAAGGGCTTTATCAATCCTGAGGGGAGCGTGTCCGTGGAGGATGAGCTCACACTCAGTGCGGGGATTAACCCCATGGGGCTCAAACAACAGCCTGCCAGTGCCGGCTGCCCCGCCGTCCCTGCGGCCAAGAAGCCAGGGCACCAGAAGTATAAACAGCGCGCAACTCTTCCTTGTGTTAATTAGCACTTTCTAGGGGAGCTTGCTATTGAGCTGTAAGACTTTCACTCCAAAATAATGTTGAAGAAGTGCACACGTTCAGAAGAGTCATAGCAGAAATCAGGATGACTTCTAATCTGCAAAACAAGCCAGGATGTGTTATTTCTCAAATGCCAGAATGATTTGATTTGTTCATCCAGAGGCTGCACTGTTTTCCTTAGCAGAAAAAAGAAAAGGAACACTTACGGTACATTTCTTAATATTTTTATAGGGAGTGTTATTTCTCTTAGCCAAAGACAGTGTTTTCCATCTGCACCCATCCCTTCAGTGATTTAAACTGTCCCTGTGTCGCATGACCACATCCAAAGAGTCTTTCCACGTCCTTGGAATTCTTGACAGTGCAAGGGCTTGGTTCAAAGAAATGTGTTTACTCTGGAAACTGGAGAACAAGGGATTTCCCTTCAAGGGCACTGAGATGTGGTTTTTGAAAGGATATGCTGTGCCTGTGAGAAATTATCACATTCCTTTACATTTCTGTAGATAATATAAAACTCAGAAAAAAGAGGTATACATGAAAGATCATGGACAGGGGCACCTGGGTGGCTCAGTCGGTTGAGCATCTGCCTTTGGCTCAGGTCATGATCCCAGGGTCCTGGGATGGAGTCCTGCATCGGGCTCCCTGCTCAGTGGGGAGTCTGCTTCTCTGTCTCCCTCTGCTCCTCCTCCTGCTCATTCTCTCTCTCTGTGTGTCTCAAATAAATAAATAAAATCTTTTAAAAAAAAAGAAAGAAAAAGAAAGAGCATGGACAAATTCAAGTAGGCAGGAAAGGCAAAGACTGAAAGGGTGTAATGAGCAGAACAAATGGCTGGTTGGCTAACGTAATGAGGCTCTAGAATCTAGATTCTCTCTATTCCACAGTGTGGGTCAAAGGTCAGCATCATCAGCATCACTTGTGAGCTTGTGAGAGCCGCAGTATCTTGGGCCTTACCTGAGACCTACTGCATCAGACTCTGTGTTTTAACTAGATTCCAAGTGGTTCATCTGCACATTAAGGTTTGAGGTGCACTGTTATAGAAAACCACAATAAGAGAGCATGAGAAGTAGAGATATGAGCCTTGAGCCTCAGAAGACATTCCAGATTTTATTTGTAGATGAAAGAAGGCAAAAGAAGAGTTTGAGCAGGGAAGTTACTTTAGGAAGAGTAACATACTATTGTGTATTAGAATTCAGAAATATACACAGACATATCTATCTTTTACCTCTATTTGTAGAGATACAGATATATAACACAATTAGAATCCTAATGAGTAGTTCACTTGACAGCCATGTAGGATAAATGATTTAAGAAATATTTAAATGGGGCGCCTGGGTGACTCAGTCGGTTAAGAGTCTGCCTTCAGTTCAGGCCATGATCCCAAGGTCCTGGGATCGAGTCCCACATCCGGCCCCCTGCTCAGCAGGGAGTCTGCTTCTCCCTCTGCCCCTCCCCCTGCTCATGCTCTCTCTCTCTCTCTCTTGCACTCTCTCTCAAGTAAATAAATAAAATCTTAAAAAAAAAAGAAATATTAAAATGTATTATACTTTAGCCTATATTTACTTTTATACTAATTCCTATCAAGACTCTTTGCTCCTAGTTTCCAAGAAGCTAACTGGTCTCAGGAGTGTCATTCCCAGGTAACATTTTATCAAATAGCAATTCAACAGAGGCTAACTCCACAGATGATAAGTTCACAAAACACACGTCAACTCAGTCACCACCTTTGCAAAGGAACTAATGCAAGGGGCATCTGGGCAGCTCAGTTGGTTAAGTGGCTGCCTTCAGCTCGGGTCATGATCCAAGGGTCCTGGGATCGAGCCCCACATTGGGCTGTCTGTTCAGCGGGAGCCTGCTTCTCCCTCTCCCTCTGTCTGCTGCTTTCCCTGCTTGTGTGCTCTTTCTCTCTCTCTCTCTCTGTCAAATAAATAAATAAAAATATTTTTTTAAAAAAAAGAACTAAGGCAAAATTGTGATAGCATCATGAACAGTAAGAGGGAAAGAAGAAAGATGGAAGGGCTGGAGAGAAATTTGTGTGTGAGAGAGGGATAGGAAACCAGGAAACATACAGGTGTGCCCTGCTATCCAAATTCAAGAACTTGATGAATTCTGTTAACAGAGCATGTGTGTTTTGTCAGAGAACACTAGGTTAGAGAGACCGGTAGAAGCAATATAACCAGCGCCCTTTACTTCGAAGTTCATTGATAGACAATTGATAGACTATCAAGAAAAGATATACCTCAGTCATCCTTCTATTAATGAATCATCATGATTTACTGTTACAGCAGTAAGCATGGTCAATGACTCAAGAGTGTGAAGTTGTGAGCTTTTTATCTGTAGTTTCTTTTCCTCTGTGCCTTTAATGCTTTTCCTATGAGCAAGTCCTTTCTTATTTAGAGGTAAGCAATTGTGGATTCAGTTGGTAGAGAAAACCATCTATGGAGGACTGCTATCTAGGGTGATTATACCTCACTCAGACATCGAATGGAACAGTCTTCCTTCCTCAACCATATGCCACACTAATTCCTGCAACCTGACTAACTCACATGCAAGGCTGGTACTGCCTGTAGACAATGAGCTAATCTAACTTGAAACAAATATCCAGTTAACAACCAACTCCCTACATCTGCTTTCACAGTTCCAGACGTTTCTCTTTAACGGTCCATGCTGTAGAGGTTCCTGAAGACCCATTTCCTTGGAGATGGTATGTACGACAAGAGGCAGTTTAGGAGGCCACTTGAACTATGTTGTCTGGGCAAGCTACTTAACACCTCTTTGGGCCCCAGGTCCCTCATGTGTAATATGGGGAAAATATCACTTTCTACTTTATAGTGTTGTTTTGAGGATTAAATGATAATGTGTATGTGTGTGTGTATGTGTGTGTGTCCACAGTACTTGCACATGCCAAGTGCCATGTAAATTGTTATTATTCTCAAATATTACTGACACAACCTGTTGTTGAGTATTGCTTACCTCATCAAGGAAAAAGAAAACCTTGGCAGAAACTTTGACAGTGTCATGAAGGGGGAAGGAAGCAAGGTCAACGTTTGTTTGGGAATTGGAAGCTTGGTTTATGGTGGATCTTTTAGTTAAAGGGCTTGCTTATAGTTAGGTGAAGGTTAGGATACAATTGCCTGTCCCTAACTGTTTTTTGATGCTTTCCATTGATGATTTGGTGGCTCTTCAGGGAAGTAAAGCCATCTGCTGGGGCCAGAATCTCATCAATAGTGGCCAAGTTAATACAGACAGTAAATTGGTAGTTGTTACTGTTTTGGGCTGGTTTTTGCATCAGGGGGAGGGAAGGTACGGGGACATAACAGGGGTGATAAGTAGTTTCAGTCCTCAGTGTATGTAGGTAGACAGTTCATGTGGTGATTATTATTATTTCTTCTTCTTCTTGGTTCTATTATTGTCATGTTTCTCAGAATAGGTGCAAGTTAGCTAACTACCATATTAACTAGAGTAGTAAGATAATCTGTTTTTCCCATAATCACCCAGGAACCATCAGGACTCTGAGAAATCGGGTAAAACAGAGGGAAGCTCCTGGAAAGTCAGATCTGAGTAAAGCAAAAATGTAGAGGACTGTAAGGGGAGTTGGGAAGGAGTGGAGTAAACACAATGAGCAGTGAGATGATATCAGAAACACATTGCCTATAGCACTTTTTTTTTTTTTTTCTGATGTCAGTCTGTTCGGTTCCAACATTTAAGCACTTACATTGGGTTTGAATCTTGGAGGGCAACAAGAATCAACCACTGTATTGGTTTTCCTTTGTTTTTCTCTCTGAAGCCATTCAGGTATCTGAAAGATCCTTGAGGAAGGCATTGCACACAATATTATTAGAAATAAGAATGCTACTTGAAGATAGATGCTTGTTCCTATATTAAAGGGAGGCAGCGTGACTATGAGTTTATGGCAAGGGCTTTGAACTGGGTGGATGTGCCTTCAAATCCTGTTTCGGCCACATACTAGCTGTGTGGCCTTGGACATGTTATTTAAGCTCACTTCGCTTATTAAACTTCACTTTTCTTAAACTAAGACCACAATATCTACTTGCAGGAAATGTTATAAAGAAATAATTATTAGCACATAATTCTCAATAAATTGCATTTACATTAGAATGGGCAGGTAGGCTTTGTATTTTATAGGTTATATCTATATATGCACTCTGGATATATGAATAGATCACAGATCACTATGTAGTCATGAATTATATACTATATAAGTACAAATTAGTAACTGAAATATATATCATTTCTGCTTTAGATAAAACTAAAATCTTATTAATTACACGTGCACTCAAAATCACAGAATTTAGTTTTAATTGCCAATTATAACTGATTATAATACCTAAAATTTCATCTACCTAACAAGTAATCCTATTCTTGTTTATACTCAAGGCCTCAATTTTATGTCACTTATTGTTATTAATTTCCACAGACAGTAATATTCGCTTTTGAGCTTTCTCCCATTCACTACAACATTTTTAAAAAGAAAACTTATTTGGACTTAAAATCTATTTGTTACAGCAAACAAATGACAAATCCACATGCTTGATGAAAAGAGTCAACTGACAAAATAGGTTTCAAAGGATCTAATAATGTAAAAATTAAAAGGCAAACTGTAAGTCTTCCTCAAAGAGGTTTATAATGAAAAGAGATGAAATCGGCATCATAACAAATGACATTTTTTAACATGTATAATGCATTTCATTCTAATACTATGTTGAAACTGAATAGCAATCATGTCTTTTCTCTTCCTCTTCCTTTTCATGGTGCCAAAAGAGCCCATACATCCAGGTAGCCTTCAGATATAGTGCCAGAGAGCCCCCATTTCTATCACTCCCTGATGATGAATGAGGTTCTTCTTCTAAACAAATAAGCACTCCAGAGGGTTACCCTTGACAGGGCTGTTAATCCAGAGAGCTTGCCTTATCACTGCAGAACTCAAGGGCTGAAGGTTTACAGGATCCCTGCACTGCCTGGCTCTTGGGCAGTTGTCAGGAAGCTGCATGGCACACGGCCACCCTTTTCAAAGAACAGCCAGGCTCTGCCCTTCTCTTCAATGTTCTATTTCCAGATCTGGTCTTCAGCTAACTTGGGGTGTTTCCTCTTAGCAAATTGAAATCATGTATATTATACATGCAGCAATTGGCTAATAGGCTACATTAAGATAGCTTTCATTTTCTCTCCAGAAAAGCAACTTGCCAACATAAATTCCCCTGCATGTAAAACAAATAAAAGACAAGGAGGTTAACTGACCGGGCCCGGTCCACAAAAGCAGACGTAGAACGACCACCTTGGATTCCAGGATATGAAACACAGAGACAATCTTCAACTCTTATCAGCCATGTATAAATTTCTTCCCAAAACTCACTGGCCCTTGACTTTGCTTCCATTGACATCTAGACTAAAGGTCAGCATTTCTTTTACATTCCAGAAGTTATTAGGAATCAACTTCCCTTTATATTCCTGCTAAGAATTGATGAGTTGGCTTTAACTCAATGAGGTTCAACAAATCTCTTAGTAGCCTCTCTGAAAATATGTGTCCAGATGATGATTCGGTGGTCAGGGAAAGGGCTTCTCTAGCTGACATAGACTCCCTTGGTATTTTAAAAAGTATCAACATATATATATATTTTTCAATGAAAGTGAAAAGTTAAAAACCAGTTTTGCCTCTGTAAATGATTAGCAGGCACTTCAGACCTCCTTCTAACCTCCTCTATTCTTCCAATCCCACAATGTAGCACCGCAGGAGATATGTAGAAATAAAGAATGCATATTTTTTATCCCAGTCACAAGCCTTATGTCTTAAAAGGTTTAGGAAAGGCATGTGACATGGCCTGTTTGAAAAGCAGAGCATAATGTGTTTTCAGTTTATAAATTATAAAATATTCAAAAGCACAGACTAACACCAAGGAATTGGTTACTGCTAGATATCTGGAACTGTTTTTTTCTTTCTCTTATCTCCTTGCTTTTTCTTTTTTTTTTTTCCCCATTAAGAACAAAAGGCAAATATAATGCAAATGAAATGCCTTAGGCCTGAGAAGATAAGAAGGAAAACATCTGTGCCAAAAAGAGAAAGAATATGGGGGGTCTCTTGGAATGCTTATCAAACAAATTATTTAATCATGGGATTTTTTTTTTTTATTGACCAATTCCTAGGATGTTATTTTCTAATTTGCATGTTGCTTGAATATTAAATTTTACAACGCTATAGTTAAGCAAAACAGGGATACTATTTTGTATTTTGTTTTCAACTTCCTTCACAAAAAGCCTCAAAATTATAAATACCGCTGTTCAGTGCAGAAAGTTTACTATTTTATTTCAACCCAGAATTGCTGCCTAGCAGATACTACACAAAATGAGGACTCTCAACATCCTATCAGATTATGTCATTGCATTTGTTAAGAAGGAAGAGCTGGGATATGCTCTAGCCCAGTGATAATACTGAGCTTTCCAAATACTCCGAATCTGTGTGGGTAGCAATTTAAGCCTTACACTGGGATCTATAGGCCTTTCTGAAGATTCAATATAAATGAAAGATTAAGCAGGCCATATTAAAATGGCTCAAGAAGATTCCACACTAGGAAAGCCCAGTGTTTTCCCGTTTCATATAAATCTATATACATGCATATCGGACCTAACTGAAAAGGCCAAAATCTAAGGAAGGATCAGTTCTTCTGTAATGCTCACAGGTAGGGTTTTTAGATTCACATAAAACCCTTTCATTCAAATTCCGTGGCTGGTTTTTAAAATTCTCTGTATTTATTATGAACTAGTAAAAGCGAAAACATTATTTAGAGTCTCAGCATAACTGAACCTGGGGCGCCTGGGTGGCTCAGTCATTAGGCATCTGCCTTCGCCTCAGGTCATGATCCTGGGGTCCTGGGATAGAGCCCCCCATCAGGCTCCGTGCTCAGCAGGGAGTCTGCTTCTCCCTCTCCCTCTGCCTCTCCCCTCCCCCAGCTTGTGTTCCCTCTCTCTCTGTCAAATAAATAAAATCTTAAAAATAAATAAATAAATAACTGAACCTTAGTAAATATTACAAGCAGAAAGTTAAGTGTAAGCCCCAACCTCTCCCAGCTCCTACACCCTAGATACTTTATTTTGTGGTTATGTCATACTTTTCTTAGGCCATCTTCAATCTTTATGGCAAGAAAAAATGTTTCCCTTAAGTTGTAAGACTATAGAAGTATGTAGTTATGATAGTTACATTTATCAAAAAAATCTGTTAAATATCTTTTGACCTAACTTGAGACTCAATTCATAACATCACCATGATTTATCTATCATTGTAGTACTTTATATATTTCATGGAGATTTCAACAAATAGATGAAAATATATTATTTCTAATGTCAAGTATATAGAAACTACATTTTAATACAGTAACTATTAAAAGAAGAAAGTACTTAATTTCTAGGTAGACTGCCCCCTGTATCAAGATGGACGGTATTGCTGAAAGATAAATGTAAGTGTAACTAAACCAAATATACAATGGAGACTCTTAAAAGAGATTAGATAAATGAGAAACAACTCAAAAGAAAAGTAAGAAATGAATTAAAGGATTTATTTATCCAGTTTCGAATGTTGTGGCTTCAGAAGATTATGAAAAGAAGTTGAGTATCGGTTAAAAAAAAGAAAGTAAAAGGAGGAAAAATTTATTTGCAGAAATAGATGATTGAAAGTAGGGAAGATGAAAATTAGATGAACAAATCTTTTCTAAGTAATGGAAAAGATTTTGCCTGAAACAAACCCGAGTCACCTTAGAGCTACAAGTTTAGAGCCTTCAAGTTTTGTAATGGAAATAAAAGGATATTTTATAAGAAGCTTATCTTTGCTCTTAAATATCTTTCTAGAGTCTTAGCTTGATTCTGTTGGATAAATTAAATCTTATGAGAAAACCTTACTTGTTTCTTAGAAGAATTGCTATGTCTATCTTAAGTGAGTTTATAGCCCCTTATCTTAGAATAGATACATGATTGGATAGTTGTATTCCAATCAATGACATTTTCCAGAAACATTAACTAAAGAGAAGAGTGTTGCATTTGAGATGTTTGGATAGAGGAGAATCTTTCGGGCCTTTCGTAGGATGTATTCCTCTCCAATAATCAGGCAGATGTACATCTCAATTGCCCTTTATTTTTACATATCTATTGACTAGTACATTCTGCTAAGGAACAAACACAATAGCATCCATGAGAGAGCTATCAAGTGTGATGTAACTGCCCGAGAGAGAGATGTGTCCTTGTTTTCCTCCCTCTGTTATCTCACTAGACAAATCTCTCCAGCCTTTAATTGCACCCTTGACTGTGCAATAATTAACAGTTTGGGTTGCGGGGAGAGAAGGGTCTTTTTAAAGAACTATGTAATAGATTAGCCGTTTTTACCATATACCTCAACTTAGCATGGAATTGATTTGTAAAATAGACATTGCTTGGCAACTGTCATTTAATGTTCTGCTTGGACACTACCGGAAAGCATTTAGATTGATCGAGTGTTCTTTAAGATGAATGTATAAAGTTGATTTAATTGATATCAGAGTTTCTCTTCCCATTTATCGTTAGATACAATCTGTAGTGCATTGCATTATCTTCTTTTTGAAAAAGATCAACAAAAGGGAAAGAGATTCTCCCTTTGTAGTTCCCCTGAAAACAAACATTAACTCCTGCATCCCAGATGAGACGGGAGGGTGAGGCAAGGCTCCCGGTCTCCCAGCGCAGTCTGTAATAATGTATGGGAGGTAGATGGAGGCTGCTCCCCGGAAGCTCAGATTAGAGAATCCCCTTTAAAAATGAAGTCAAATAAACCCCAGGAAAGATCATTCGCTGGGCTTTCATCAGTTAACTCACATGTCATTTTATCACAGGACCAAGTCAAGTAAATGAATTGAACAAAAAAGTTCTCCAGAATGAAATGAGAAACTGACTTCATACTATAGCCAGAGGACTCACTGTTAGGCCTAACTTACATGCTCACAAACCAGAAACTGGCTTGATATTACAAACTATTTTAGCAAGAGTAAGTAAAAACTACTGCTATTCTCAATGAACACTTTCTAATGGTGAGATGATAATATTATAAGACGTTTATTTCAAATGAAGACTTTAAATAGTGGAGACATTTCTGTAAGGAGATGTTAAGAAGTTATGTCCCTTTGTATGTGTGAAAACTTTAGGCTTGATCCAGTTTGTTTTTATATTGTGAAATAAAATTGTGGTTTTTTAAAATAACATGTAGTTTCTATCACTAAACATTCCTAGCTATGGGGATACCTGGGTGGCTCAGTTGATTAAGCGTCTGCCTTTTGCTCGGGTCGTGATCCCAGGGTCCTGGGATAGAGCCCCGCATCGGGCTCCTTGCTCAGCGGGGAGCCTGCTTCTCCCTCTGTCTGCCGCTCCCCCTGCTTGTGCTCTCTCTCTCTCTGTGACAAATAAATAAAATCTTTAAAAAAAAGAAATTCCTAGCTATGTATGTATAAATCTGAAGTGTGTGAGTGTCCAAGTTTAGAGCCTATAACATAGAGTTTCTACTCAAGAACACAATCTAAGAATTAATTTTTTTAAATTCTAGCATAAACATGAGTTGCGACGTGAAAATCTTCCAGATCAGTTTTTCATCACATGTAGCCTTGCTTAAATAAACCCCCTAAGCCTAGAGGAAGTAAAGGTAGGTCAGATGTTAGGTAGGAAAATAGGCTAAGACATCTCTCCTCACTGACCACTGTGATGACCATTTAAACCACCTTGGTTTCAAGGACTGTGTGAACCTATGGTTTCAGAATCGAAAAGTAAAATGTCATGTACTAAAACATAAGAAATACAGGTCCAAAACTTATTAGGCAGGCTCAGGAATGACCGTATCACTTGTGGGACCCAGTGCAAAATGAATATGTGGGAAAACAGCAGAGAGGCAAGGTTAAATGAGAGGCAAGTCCTATGTCGCTCCACAGGATCACGCCATACGCCCATGAAGCCAGCCCTGGTTACAAGTACTGCAACTTGTAAGGAAAGAATAGCTTAATTTGCTTTGAGTAACTTCTCCACGCTTCATATTATTCTCCATCAAATAGTCTCAAAGCACAAATTTACATGTGCATTGACTGGATATGCATTCAGAGACCTTTTACCTGGCCTCTGTTTGTGTGGCTTCATATCTTTATGACATGGAATGAACAGCTTGGCGCCACGTTGCTGTTATCCATTAACCATCCCTGTTTTCCTAATCATCTTTGACTCAATCTTTCTCTGTCCTATCTGTTATTGTCTTCGGAAAAGAGATGTGAGGTTTCCTTAGCCTGTTCTGGTTTACATGACATGATTTGTGTATCTGCCTACAAGAGTTTCTCAAATGAACCCTGTGCATTATCTTCTTCCCCCAGCCCCTCCTCCTCTGAAAAAAGAAGAAAAAGGTCGTACATCTGTAAAATGACAGCACTTATGAAAAATGAGAGTTTGGCCCACATGGCTCTCATCAGACACAGACTCATCTGCTGTACCACAGACACTGCTCATTTCCTTCAGAATCAGACTACAGTTAAAAACAGGAAACACCTAATAAATTGCCAGGTCTATCAAATTAACAAAGCATAAAGAAACCTTCTAGGTAATCAATGAGTACTGCTTGCTTAGAGAAATGCAAGTGTCAAACATAAGGAACCTAGACTTATGACCATATTTTCCTCTATAAAACTACTTTAAGATGTCAACCTTAATTTAAATTTAGAAATAAAGAAACCTACTCAGAGAAAGTGTGGAAAAATTAGACTTTTCATCTAATTTTTGGACACAGATGGACTTAAAGTATTTCAAAAGCAAGAACTTTTATCATATACTCATTGTGCTTGGATTTTTAGGCACACACATTTTATTTTAAAAAAAACAGAATAAATTAAACATACAGCAATCATACAAGTGACAGAATTCTCAAGGCAACCTCCCTTTGTGTGAAATTAAACAATCCCATTTCTTAATGGGAAAAATAGTAGTATTATGAAAAGATTTTATCATAGCAATATCTAATTGTTAAAAGCTGCTTGTTTTCATATATTTTTACCTAGAAGTGAAATCAGTAATAAGCCATGAAACAAGGGGATACTTTCTTGAGCTATATTTTGGATAATAAAAATACAAGTAAATTTAAATTTGGAAAAGAAGATATGCAATGCAATTGCAACCCTTCTCAACCCTGCTCCTAAAAAATCCTTTCTTCTTGAGAAAATAGAGGGTAAAAGTCTGAAAAAAAAACTTTGCCCTCGTTTTCTACAAAGCCTTTTAAAGTCTAATCTCTCTAATGCTTATGTGCTCTGGGTTTTATTCCCATCCTTAAAACAAGTTTCTAAGAAAATGTCATGGAAATAAAAACTTCTCAAAATTGATAAGAAAAATATCCCTTACGTTCCTAAGTTTGAATATACTCATTAGGAAAACAACCTTTATTTCCAGAAAAACTGCTCTGTCTTCAGAAGTCACACAAATGTTTCTACCACCACTCGAAGACATTTTACTATTCAAATCAAGAGTCTATGCCACTGAGAGTATTATTTGTCCTGTGTATGAGTGACCCCTTGAGGTGCTGTATTGAAAAGACTATTTTATGTTCAGAGTGGAAGAGTTCCCCTAACACAATGTATGCATGCTAAGAATTTGCAACAGAGCAATTTATTCAAAAGTTCCCTGAGAATAATAATTATAATTTTAAACAATCTAAGAAAAAATGCTCCTTTTAGCAATGTGTTTCATATAGTATTCATACATATTAACCAAGAAACAAATTTTGAATACTGAATACAAGATTTTATGCTAGAAATAACCATTCTAGTCAGAATACAACATCAGAGCCTATTTCAAATAATCCATGCTCTGATTTTATACGATACCAGATTTTATCAAATCATGTTATCTGGATCATTTCCAAAAATATATGGTGGCTACAACAACAACAGATATAATAACACATAATTCCTGCCCTTTAAAAGTTTAGAACTGAATTGCAAACTGCATGAAAAAAAATAATAATTAAACTAGAATTGTCCAGGAAGACATGATAATTTCATTGTCTTCATTGTCTCAGATAAAATGTCTGAAGCTACCTGAGCAGTAGGCTGGCATGAAAAAGCAAGTATTCAGAACTGCAATACTTCTGAGTCTGTCAAAAGTGAAATGACTTTAGAGGTGGATCCAAGCAGAAATACCAACACTAAACCGAATGCCTAAAGAGCGGGTGATTCATGACCTGGAGTTCCACTCAAATTGACAATACACAAAGTGCATTCTAGAAGGTAGGGTCATAATGACATGAATCTGGAAAGTGGTAATCCCTGTCTGTAGGCAAGTAGTATCTCGAGGTGAGGTAGAAGTAGAAGATAGAATGAGGCAATGCCTCAGCCAGCATGGCTGAGTGTTAAATATAGAATTCAAGTTCTCAGAAATAAAGGGTTAGTGAGGGTAGGGCCCAAATCAGCCTGATATTCAGGGCAAGATTTCATTTTTGGCTGGACTTGGATTATAAACTAATAATTATGGGTTCCACATTTGGATAATAAAAACACAAGTAAATTTAAATTTTAGAAAAAAAGATATGCTATGCAATTGCAATTGATATTCTTCTTACCGATTTTGAAAAGTTTTTATTTCCTTGACATTTTCCTAGAAACTTATTTTAAGGATGGGAATGAAACCCAGAAGTTAGGTAAAAGGCAAGCTAGTGCAATCAGGGCTCATCTACTGAACATCAGATTCTAAGTTGAGAGGAACAGATATATTCCTTATCCCTTCCTCATGGCAAGACTTACAGATCCTTAATAAGTAGTCAGAATTGACTTACATTGCCTCAGCAACTGTGCCAAATACTAGACAAACTTGACAAGCAGGAACAGACCCAGTAGAAGAGATTTGATGAGAACCATTGAGCAAGGGTGAGATTTTGAAAAGGGAGCAGAGAAATGTGGAGTTTGTAGGGGAGGAGTGATATTTACTACTTATTTAGGAAATGAAACCTGTTTATTGAGCATTCTGCCAGACATTAATATCAATAATCAATAATTTTACATATGAATGGTATAACAGTTATTACCATATAAAATGACATGGAGACAATAAAGATCTTCAAAGGCTACCTGAATGATTTTAAATAGTTTTTAAAAATTAAATTCCATGTTAAAAATATAGTTTTTATGTTAAACAGGGATTACTTAAATGTCTTAAATAGATCACAAGTCTATGCCATTATATTCAGTGAATCTTATGGCTTTGTGTACATGGCTTTATCCTGTTAACAATTTTAACAATTATTTTGCTGAACATATAAAGGTATCCTCATCAAAAATTTTGAAGCTAAGCAGATTGTTATACACCTAATGTGTATTATTACACAAATGACAAAAACAAGATTAAAAATTATCTTGATAAGCATAAAAATGAGCCCAACCACAAATATAAAATTGGACAATGCTAGATATAATGTACTTCCTCAATGTTAAAAAATAATTCAATAGTCTTAGATGAGAAACTCAAAACTGTGAAGATTTAATTCGACTATATTTATTTGTATATTTAATACAATTTAAATAAAAATATAGCTTATAGCAAAGGTGATGGAATATGACAGAGATAGAGATTTTCTGAATGAATAAATACATAATTGACAGTTTTAGAAAAGAATGATACTGAGAAATTTGTTCTATCAGCTAGAGAAGTATACTATAAAGCTACAATAAACAAGCTGATATAGTCAAGTCTGTCCATATACCCCTGTTTTGGGATAAATTCTTAGAAGTTAGAAAAATCTATTTGGCTCTGCTCAATAGCTAAACTCTCTTTTTTAAGCAGGGTTTATCAATGAATTATTCTTTGCAATCAAATATTCTCAATAACAGGATAATGTATTAGCTAGATTAGTAAAACTCTATAAAAAATCAACTGGATATTGACCTTTTTGAGTCAGTCATTCTACTGCCACAAACTAATTCTCTATGAGCCTTAAGAAAACATTCAAGGCAATGTTTGCAACTGAAACAATTTACTCTGTAACCTCACATCCCCTTTTTTTCTCCCCATGACTTTTTCCAGAAAAAATAAAAATATTTTTCAGAAAAACCCTGACCTAGTTCCTCCCACCTCTGCCATGAACTCCAGGAGAGAGAAAACAAACTGTGGCTCAAGGAGAGTCATTATTTTCCAGGGTAAAATAGAAGGTGTCCCATAGAGAGCATTTGTCATCAGAGCAAACCTTCTCATGGTCTATAACCTCTGCCTCGATCTGGTAGATAACAGGAAGCACAGAGAAACTTAAAGACAGAACTCTGAACATTTGTAAGAGGAGAAACAACTCCACGATCCATGGTCAAGCCTTACGTAAGAAAACAAACCTTCCAATGCAGTCAATGAAGAAACCATAGGGCCAACTCCATCTGACCAAGTGTTCCAACCATTTTTCGTGAGGAAGGACCATCTTACCACCCTGTGGGGTTTTTTGTATTTTTGAACTATACAATCATAATAAATTGTTACATAACAGTGAATATTTCTCACTCCATTGTACATGTTAAGTTATTCTAGCTAATTTTTATGAGCAATAATAAATTCCCAAGTAAAAATAACTCTTTCTAATGATACCTTGAATGAGGTAGAAGTTATGTTTTTCCAAATCAAGACTATATTTTTTCTTAAAAAACTGCAGAACAAGCAAGTATTACCCCTTATAGGATGTCTCTTAAGAAAAATTATTTCTATCAGCATATGTCATCCAGTGCATAAAAATGCTCTAAAAATGCATTATCTAATCCTGTCATGGATTCTATGTAGTCTGAATTAGTTTTTAAATTGGTGCACAGGGGTTGCCTGGATGGCTGAGTTGGTTCAGCGTCCGACTCTTGATTTCCTCTCCGGTCATGATCTCGGGGTCATGGGATCAGGCCCACATCGCATCGAGCTCTGTGCTCAGTGTGGGGTCTGCTTGTCCTCTCCTTCTGCTCTGCCCCCTGCTTGCTCGCTCTCTCCCAATAAATGAATGAATGAATGAATAAATAAATAGAAATAAACTGGTGCACAGTGTTTATCAGGTCAATGTAATAACATCAACACTTACTAAGGCACTGAATTTAAGTAACTATAGATTCTTTAGGTGCATGAATGTGGGCATGTGTGCATATGCACACACATACACACAGAGCAGACAGATAGGTAGAAGTAACAGGTAAAACTAGAAAAACTATGTTATTAATTTAGTGGGATCCATTACTACTTTTGGATAAAGCAAGCCAACACATGTCATACTGAGATGTTGTCATTGAATAAAAACCTCTCGTTTTCCATTGTAAGTCTAGATAAGTATCAATTTGAAGTAGTAAATCATTTGACTTATAAGACACCCCAATGAGATATAGATTTATTTCTCTGGGTACACATAGTAGCAATACTAAAATGTGTTCTTTTGGGGTTCTTAGGAGTCTAACTTAAATGCACCAAGGATTATGACTTGCTGTGACATATGGATTGCTGGCCTCCCATGGGTATATCCTAAGTCCTTGAAAGCAGGACTCGTTAGCAGGAAGAAAACTAGCCAGCTTTACTAAACATTAAACATCAAATCTGTGCAAGCACTGTTCAAGGGCTTTACCCCACAATTACAGTCAATCCTCTCAAAGACCCTATACAACTGAGGAAAAAAATATACTGACTTACCCAGTATTACACAGATAACATTAAGAAAAGCTGGAACTGAATCTCAGGTATGTCTAGCGTCAGAGCTTAAGTTCATTAAATTTTCATGATGTGGGCTCATGAAAATAGCAACTATCTAACCCACAGAATTTTGTAAATTCTTAATTTTTAAATAAACTGTGTATCTTAAACAATGGATAAATTTAAATTTAGATCTTGTCTCAAATCAGTTGGTCCCACAATATTTTTTTAGCTATATTTTATTGTTCAATGTGGAAAGGAGATTATCACTGAATTGATAATTTCCTTAAACAAAGCATCTATATTGTTTAAAATCATTTGTGGGAAAAGGGGGGATAAAAATAACTACATTTATACATATATATCTAAACCTATACCCATACTTATATCTATCTGTAAAGATAGAGATAAAAATATCTGTAAATATTTTTCTCTGCTACAAATAAAACAAGAAATGGGTAAGCTGTGCTTGGGAGCAATTAAAAGGGAAATTCCAAACCTACACACCAAATGTAGCAGAGAGAAATGTGAAACTACACACCCTAATCTGAACACTCATCCCACTGGAATGCAGGGAATTTTTCCTCGGTTATTATTGAGAGGATTCCCTTTCTCCCTACATGGATCCAGAGGTCCCATGCAATGTCAGTACATCAGGAAGCTCCTCTGCTTTTTTCTCTGAACAGGTTGGTACAGAGATGTCCCTTGTCCAAGTTTAGATGGGGCCATGGTAACCTGTTGCTCTTGTACCATATGTAACACAAGAGAGTCTTGGCTGAGGCTGGAAACCAGAGGCAAGGGACCAACCTCTAAGGCCCATCTTGTCACCATTGCCCTCTGAGGACTTTCCACCTCCCAATTAGGGACCAAATGTCTTCCAGGCCCACCCCAGCCTCAGAGAATGCCTTCGTTCTCATCTCTCCCTCTTCAAAGAGCTCAAGCTTCTAGAAAACAAAATCCAAATCACAGGTTGTGAACAACTTCCACTTTCGCCCTCTAAACAAACTTTCCAAATGCACCAGGGTCTGGCTACATGTTTGGACCCAAGGAATAATAATAGAGAAAAAATAAATTGATTAATATCTTCATAACTTATCTTGCACACAAATAATATGCAAAGGTAAAGAAAACAATAATTTTGCCTCTTTTCTCTCTACCATGCCCTATTTCTCACTTACACGTGCTTTTGTATATTACTCTTTCTCTAACTTTTTCCATTTCTCTCATGCTTTCATCTCTCTTCTCTCTTTCCAGGACCCATATCCCTCAGCGAAAACAGAGATGCTCGGGGGGCTCAGTCAGTTAAGTGTCTGACTTTGGGTCATGATCCCAGGGTCCTGGGATTGAGTCCCACATCAGCCTCTTGCTCAGCGGGGAGTCTGCTTCTCCCTCTGCCTGCCGCTTTCCTCCTCTCTCTCTGACAAATAAATAAAATCTTTTAAAAAAATAAAATAAAATAAAACGCCCCCATGTTGAATATAGCACTAGCTTAGATTAAACTGGTAGGAGAATCTTTAAAAATATTCGCCAATAACTCATTCTAAGTTTCGCATTTTAGAGTCTGTGTGTGTGTGTGTATACTAATTTTTATTTTTTGTTCTCAACAAAGTTTGGCAATAGAGATCTTGATGGTCTTGAGGATATTCTGGTCAAAGCACCCTATCCACCACCCCCACACCCAAGTGATGTTTATAATTTAGATGATAAAATACCACTTTAACTTGCAAAAACTAGTTCCCTGTCTTTTTCAAACTTTCCTCAGACACAGGCACTTTACCTTTTTCACGTTTCCAAGCCCCTTAACTGTTTAACTCATTGAAGTTTTAGAACATTACAAAGTGAAGTTGCACTTAACAGATGTTCATTTCAAGGAGCTTCGGAACATTATAAATTATTGTAAATTAATTGCTCATTTTGGAGTTTGACAAAGCAGCTCTCAGGGCCTTTCCTGATCTGTGCCGCAGGAAAGGAAGAGTGAAAAAAGAAATAGATTGGGATCCCAGGAAAAAGAGTGTCTCCCGTGCTTTAGTAAGTGGCTCTGTCACATAAAACTTATGTTGGCTGTTAAGTGGCCAAGCCAGCTGCATCCCATGTGCCACAAATGCTCTGGCCTCTTATTTCTCCCGTTTAGTTATTGTGTCTATAAATTCAATGGGCCACCTGTGCAATGTGCTCATCCAGAAGAGCCCCAGAGGAAGCATTAATGTATCAAGGCTCATAAAGCACAAATCCTTAAATGTAAAAACCGACACTTTCATCCTCTCTAGGCTACATCTATATAGATTTCTTTTTAATGAAAAAGAAAAAAAGGGTTATTCTTCTGCTTACAGTTAAATGCCTATGAATGGTATTATATAACTAATGATTATATACAGTTTTTAAATTTCTACTATTCTAAAGCGACCTAATTTTATTATCCCATCAGACCACAGTTAGAACACCCATCACTCTCAGTAACTCACCATTTAATCTAATCAGGAAAAGAATCCATGCCAAGCGTCTAACAAGCATCAACTCACAGGACCAAAACAGAACAAAGTACAAACTTTAAAAGTACCTGAACACATCTTTTTCTCCTTTTAATTCTCTTCTATTTTTCCTGAAAATCTGGGGAATCTAATAGAGAATCCATTCCTCTAATTTGCCTTTTCACTTTGACAGTGTTCGCCGAACACTTTAATGTACTTAGCAACGTTTTGAACATGCCCCTCTTAGTGTGTCACCTGGAGGGTTGAATTATTTATTCATCTCATCTCCCCCCTCCATACTGGAAACTTCTAACAACAGTTCTTAATAGTGGTTGGAGAGGAGGTGTGTGGATCATTTAGAGACCTCTTTGTATATATATATTCACCTTCCCAGCACTTTCTACTCTATCCTAAAGACTAACAAAACCCAGGAAGGTAGGGAGTAGAGAATAGAGAAGAAAGGTCATGTGTATTTTGACAAAGTTCCCCACTATAGGGAGGAGATATATTGCATTCATATTTCTGTGCCTATCGGTACCTGGCACAGCACAGGGGATTAATAGACTCTGAATGAATGAGTGAGTGAAACAAAGTAAAGCAAAAACCCAGTTCGAATAACTCAGTACTAATAATTTTGAGTCAAATCATCCACCAAGCCCATTTTGAAAAAAAGTGATTTTGATTATTATTTATATTTGAGTATTATCTTCTAGTTAACATTTGTACAGTGACGAGGAGAGGACACAGGGAGGTGATGGTGTTTAGGGGAAGAAGTGAGTCAGTATCGATTCATAAGAGTAAGGCTAAGTGTAATATATAAAAGACAAAGAGAAGCTCTATGGTTTAATGACTGTGTTAGGCCTCAGGTTCCTGCATTAGAACCAGAACATTTACCTTTGAATGTGTGCTGGAAAGCTGAACCAAACCTGCCACACACTTCCATTATTTCCCTACTGATAAAACGTTGGAAGTTATCACCAAAACATAATAACTACTTAAGAGGAGGCAATAAAACATATTTTGTGACACCTCTCGAGTGATCAGAACCAACTCCTTTCCTTAGCAGGGAGTGAGGGAAAGAGACAAATCAGATAGTCACTTAAGTTAGTTCAACTTCAGAATCAGTAGAAAAAAATTGATCTTACCCAAAAAGAGGTCTGGACTTTACCCTTGTCTCCTGGAAGATGATCTATAGAAAGAGTGTCTTTTTTAAACTGGGGGCTTTGGGACACATGACATTCTAACAATATGACTTATGATGGGGGTTTGGGGCCATGCAGCATCCACTCTGCCTCAGTTGGAGCTGGAGACTAAAGGCATCATCCAGAGGGGCTGGAGATTAAAGATCAAACACTTGGACAGTCATCTCCATAATGGACCCCTAGGTGAATTTCCCTGGTTGGCAGTACTCCGTGTGTATTGTCACACATCATCACCGGAAAAGTAACACTGTCCATGACTGCATGAGAAGAGGATACCGGAAGTTCCTTGTTTAGAACTTTCTTGGATTCTGCTCCATGAATCTCTTCCATTGGCTGATTTTTTAAAAAATCTTTATCCTTTCCCTATAATAAACTGTGACTATGAGTATGACAGCTCTCAGTGAGTGTGATGAATCCTTCTAGGGAACTAGAAAAACTGAGGGTGGTCTTTGGAACCCCCAAATTCTGCAGTTGGTGTCTGAAGTGCGTGGTCTTGTGAACTGTTCTCTAACTTTGTACAGAGCTTTCTGATTTTTTCTTTTTTTTTTTTGAGAGTCACAGACTCTCAGGCCACTGCAACAGAGGAATTAAATGAGCAACAGAATTGTCTGAAGTTAGAAGGGCCCTGTGTATCCTACTCTGGGCTACAAAGGCTGCATGGTTCTCCAGAAATCCTGACTCACTGTCAGCAGTATCTGCAGTGGCGAAGCAAACTATGGCTTCATAACTTTAGAAAAACCATCTCTCTAAACTGTTTTTAATTTATTTGAAAGCTTACATAGTAATTTTCTAATTTCCTGCTGAAGGATAGATGCACTACTTTGTTTTTTAATTCTTTCCTGATTCACTGTAGGGACTCACAGCAGGGCATTACTTTAATATTTAAATAAATAATAACAGATTCGACTATCATAATCATAACCAAAATACATGCATACACAAACAGTGTTTACTCTGTGCAGGGAATATTCTGAGTGCTTTAAATAAATTAATTCTCAATCGTCAACTCTTATTATGATTGATGTTCAGCCACTGATAAACTTTTTACATTAAAAAAAAAAAAAAATGAAGCCATCCAATCAACTAAATAGCCATAAATCAACTAAACTTAGTTGACTGGTTTAACTAATTCAGTGGCATCTGAAAAGGCCACTTTGTTTCAGTTAGGTTGTCCTCTAGCCACCATTTTAGCTCAGAGCTACATCCAGGATTTTTACTGCTGATCTTCTACAAAGAGCATCACAGGATCTGTTGTTTTCCTGGAAATACTATTGCTTATCCTGGCTACAAAAAAAGGACTTATAGGAAATCCAAAAGGGACTGGTAGAGCTGGGACCTTGGGAACTGGAAATGGCAACAATCTTCAAAATGTTGTTGAGAGTTGTTGTGTAGACAGGAAAAGGATGTTCAGAGATGGCAATTTTTCCTTATCTTGTCTAATATATAAGTTTCTGATCAATATTAACCCTTATGAGATCTGGCTTTCAGAAGTATTTCATGTATGTGCAATAAATTCTTTTCTCTTATTGAAATTATATGAAATGCTGTTATAATTTTTTTTTTCTGGAGCATGCACTCTTTTATTTATCTATTGCTATATAACAAACTACCTGAAATACTCATTCTCTCATGAATCTGCAATGGACACAGGGCCCAATGGGGACAGCTCATCTTTAATCCACTTAGCATCAAATGGAGTGGCTTGAAGGCTGGAGACCAGAAATCATAGAAAAACTCATTCACATATTTAGTTGATGTCGGATGTTGGCTGGGAGTTCAGGTAGAGCTGTGGCCTAAACACCTAGATGTGGCTTTTACATGTGGATGCTTGGCTTCCTCCCAACATGGTGTTTAGGTTCCAAGGACAAAAGATCCAAAGGCCAGAAAGCCAGGAGGAAGCTTTACCATTCTTATTTTTTTTTTATTTTATTATGTTATGTTAGTCACAATACAGTACATCATTAGTTTTTGATATAGTGTTCCATGATTCATTGTTTGCGTATAACACCCAGTGCTCCATTCAATACGTGGTCTCTTTAATACCCATCACTGGGCTAACCCCTCCCCCAACCCCCTCCTCTCTAAAACCCTCAATTTGTTTCTCGGAGTCCATAGTCTTTCATGGCTCATCTCCCCTCCAATTTTCCCCCCTTCATTTTTCCCTTCCTTCTCCTGATGTCCTCCATGCTATTCCTTATGTTCCACAAATAAGTGAAACCATATGATAATTGACTTTCTCTGCTTGACTTATTTCACTTAGCATAATCTCCTCCAGTCCCATCCATGTTGATGTAAAAGTTAGGTATTCATCCTTTCTGATGGCTGAGTAGTATTCCATTGTATATATGGACCACATCTTCTTTATCCATTTGTCTGTTGAATGGCATCTCTGCTCTTTCCATGGTTTGGCTATTGTGGACATTGCTGCTATGAACATTGGGGTGCATATGACCCTTCTTTTCACTACATCTGTGTCTTTGGGGTAAATACCCAGTAGTGCAATTGCTGGGTCATAGGGTAGCTCTATTTTTAATTTTTTGAGGCACTTCCACACTGTTTTCCAAAGTGGCTGTACCAACTTTCATTCCCACCAACAGTGTAAGAGGATTCCCCTTTCTCCACAACCTCTCCAACATTTGTTGTTTCTTGCTTTGTCAATTTTGGCCATTCTAACTGGTGTAAGGTGATATCTCAATGTGGTTTTGATTTGAATTTCCCTGATGGCTAATGATGATGAACATTTTTTCATGTCTGTTAGCCATTTGTATGTCTTCTTTGGAGAAGTGTCTGTTCATGTCCTCTGCCCATTTTTTGACTTGATTATTTGTTTTTTTGGGTGTTGAGTTTGAGAAGTTCTTTATAGATCTTGGGTATCAGCCCTTTGTCTATAGTGTCATTTGAAAAAATCTTCTCCCATTCTGTGGGTTTCCTCTTTGTTTTGTTGACTGTTTCCTTTGCTGTGCAGAAGCTTTACAATTCTTATGACCTCACTTCAGAAGCATACACTCTGAAGTCTGTCTATTGCTCAGCTGCATTTTGTTTGTTTTTGTTTTTGTTTTGTTTTGTTTTGTTTCACAAAAGTCCACCTAAATTCAAAACAAGGGGAAATAGACCTTACTTCTTGATGAGGGCTGGCCAAGTTCTGGAAGAGCACATGGGACCAACAATAATGCTTGTGCCATTTTTGGACAATATCATCTACCACAGCAACTCCCTATGAGAAAGGAAAACTGATGACCTGTTTTCATTTTTTCATAAGGAAATGAAAGAAACACTACCACTGTACTTTCATTCTATCTCATAAATAATATGGCATGTATGCACATTAAGAACTTCAAATTAAAGTTGACAAGCTTTTATGTTCTTTGTACTGTGTCATACTTTTCTCTTATTGGCCCATTGGTAGGTAACTGATCTGGGTAATTCTCAAGGCCTGAATAAGAATAAAACTCTTGTATGTGTTTCAGTCTTGAAAGAATCAGGCCAGTAAACAAGGAATGGCTCTTTCCTGTTCTAGCTCACGCTAACCTTTTGTGAAATAACATTTCATGGAATAATTATGTATACTTAAATGCCTTAGGAAAAAAATAAGATATTCCATGTGATATTTTGCTAAAAATGATTCTTTTTTGGGTTATGGAAAGAAGTCTTTTAGAAGTAATCAAAAGATTTCTGATAGACACTAGACATCAGACTTAATGGATTACTGGCAATATTTAATTTGCCAATTCCAATATTGCTAACCCATTTTCCTTAGTTGGGTGTGCCAGGAGCGGTAACCCCCAAAACCACAGCTTACTTAAACAACAGCTTAATTCAACTGATAACACACATTCTTTTCCCTGAAGATAATTTTAAAAAATTGTTTTAATAGCTGTCTCTGGCTTTAGATCAAGTATTCACTGCTGTCAATAAAATGCAAGATTATCTCATATGGTTTTTCCAGTTCTTCTCCATAAGTCAGGCTTTCTAGACTTTTACAATTTTTTTTTTTTTAACTCGGTAATTGAAGATTCTACCAGTATGGGATGGGGCTTACAGTCTTGAACACCAGTAAATCTCTCTGGTCAAACAATGCTATTTCTTCCTATTTGCCAATTATGTGAGAAACACAAACCAGAATCAAAAATATTAAAGATGAAACAAATCTTAGCATTCCCAACTTTTTTGAGTGTGATTTACTCTCTTACAATATTTTATAAATGTAAAGTTACTTTAGAAGCAATTTACTTTGAATAAATGATTATAATTTTCAAAGTACAAGGATTTTGAATGTTAGCAGAGTTATCTACAAAACAGTCACTCTACTTCAAGACAAAATTGAACAAGATACTAAAGTTTTTTGAACTGAGATTATTTTATAATTTTTTGAAAATAAAATGTTATTATAGATATAAAGACATTTACCAGTAAAATTTTCCCATCAGGTAGAGCCCAGAAGCATAGCTTATAATGTCCTTTATGGTAGGCTAAGTATGGTGGAAAGTGAATGGGATTTCAAGACAGAGGGCCCAATTCACTACAGTTTTGAAAATTCATGTCACTCCCCTAAACCCTAGAGTTACAGGATTTCTTTTCCTTTAGTGCCTGCAATTCTTGGTCACATCACTTCAAAGAAAGAAGAGGTAGACCAGATGAGGAGTGGTGGGCAGCAAAGCAAAGTTTATTGTAAGTACAAAGTTCCGGAAGAGGGAGGGAACCAGAGAAGGTTGTCACCAGAGTTTCTAAGTCTAGAGGTTTTTATGGGCTTATTGGCTGGGCTGTTTTAATCTAATTAACCCTCCATGAGCCAGTCACCCAATCAGGTTTTTGTCATCTATCTATAACATGGGAAATGGTGGAGGGCTCCTTCCAGGGTGGTGTAAAATCCTCCTAAGGGTGGTTTCCTCTTGGGGGGGGTGGCCCTTGCCCTGCCTGCCTTTCCTCCAACTATCATATCCGTCATTACTAGTATCTTCACCTATCAAGTAAGACATGATAAAAATTAAATCACACTTTTATTTTATGAATTAAAAATATGTAGATGGGGTTTATTTAAAAATTTAAAAGCACTATATAAATTATATTATAATCACTATTTTTATTATTTTGAATATCACACTGCAAAAAAATGAGCAAATAAGAAATTGTTCTTCTTTTCCAGATTTATTTATTTTTTTAAAAAGATTTTGTTTATTTATTTAAAAGAGAGAGTGAGGGAGAGAGCACAAGCAGGGTGAAGGGCAGAGGGAGAAGAAGACTCCCCGCTGAGCTGGGAGCCTGATGTGGGACTCGATCCTGGGACTCCGGGATCATGACCTGAGCCAAAGGGAGACGCTTAACCGACTGAGCCACCCAGGTGCCCTTTTCTAGATTTATTATGTATTTTTTAAATTAGATTTGAAGTTACAAATTGGGAGATGGAGAAAACTATCTGTTAAAATGCTAACCAAAACCCAGTTTTGAAGCTATAACTTATCCTTAAAATTTAGTATAATTAGTCCTCTGCTTCCATTCCAAAACAACATTTTTCAGAAACTCAGCTATTTCACATTTTAATATATATTATGGAGGCAAAATAGTAAGGGAATAGTGTGTCATATAATGTAGGGTTTTGTTTTTTTTTAAAGATTTTATTTATTTGAAAGAGAGAGAGAGAAAGAGCAGCGGGGGAGGGCAGAGGGAGAGAGAAAGAGAAGCAGACTCCCTGCTAAACAGGGAGCCTGGGCTCAATCCCAGGACCCGGATATCATGACCTGATCTGAAGGCAGACACTTAACCGACTGAACCACCTAGGCGCCCAGGGACAATGTAGGTTTTTTTGAAACACCTTTATGCTACTTGATGTTTTACAAAGAGAGGAACTTGATTATCTTTCTCTTTAGTGTTTAAGGTTTTCTTTCCTTAAAAAAAAAATCAAACAGAAAGAAGAGTTGGGGAAAGAGCAATAAATAGAATTCCTCAGGATTGTTTTTGAAGTGGCATCAGCCAGAAAGTAAAGCATGATCAGTTTTTCCAAATAAATGTTGTATATCATAAATTAAGTCACCTCATTTAACAATTCTGCACTGTGTCTCACTGCCCAGTTTGGGCTCATACTTACAGTAGGGAGACATAAATGCCCCTTACACCATATCATCACAGCAATGAGAAAATCATGGATGTGGCAATAAATCACATGGCCAGTGTGGTGGGCATCTATCTCACTAGAAAACTAGCATGCCCTGTTCGGAGTTTCCAGACCATGACGCGATTCTCTGAATTTGACAGGAATTATAGCTATGCTAAAATTCACATTTCCTGCCTGCCCACTGAAGGGAAGTAAAATAATCTTCCCCCTTTAAGCCAGTTACTCCTAGAGTCGAGACAGCACTCACCATCATGAAGTTGTTTGGCAAGAGCTTGAGTCTGTTCCCCAACTCCGAGTCACCACAGTTTGAGGCGCTTTGACAAGTCCGGATGGCAAGCATGGGATGGAAAGAATGATCAGATTTGGAGCAAAAAGAATGTGATTCAAGTCCAAATTCTGTCACTTAGATTTGCGTGAGCTTGAGCACGTCAATCAACTTCCCTAAACTTTAGATTGCTCTCTAAAACGAACTCAGTGCCCTATCACCTAATACCAAAGTGAGAACCCTGTGAAAAACTCCAAGTCCATTTTTGCCAAGATCTACGGTGCTTCCACATCAGCTGAAGGGCTTGCTGACACACAGATGGCTGGGCCGCACCCCAAGAGTCCCGGATTCAGGAGGGTCACAGGTGGGGCTTGGGAATGTGTATTTTGATAAGTTCCCAGGTGATGCTCCTGCTCCTGGACCAGGTACCATCTTTGGCGCACAACTGCTCTAAAACACTATACAAAACATAAGTGAATAACATTAGTATCTTAGTGGGCACCAAAGTAGCTGTAGTCTGTAGTCTGTAGGCGAAACAAGTCTCCTGAAACAAAATACAGCCCATTGCATAAGGCTGCAGCGAGGCTGAACACAACATGCCACCACAGTAAGCAGAAAACTTCTCAGATCACTGTGAGGATTACCACACCCCGCCATGTACGTGTTGTGGTGAGATTTTTTCCAACCAGGCACTGCTGTGCTCAACAATCTGAGAGAGGAGAGTGCCTCTCGACACCCAGTTCTTTTGCAAGTCTCAAAAGGCTGTCTTTCTAGTAAAGATCAATTCCCCTGTTTGGAAATTTGACTTTCTTCTTGTTTTTGCTTTTTAAATCCTCCTCATCAACTGATTTCTTCGGTCAGGTTTTGACCAACAGCAATCTGGACTCGGCATTTCATAGAAATATTTGCTAAATAGTGGTACACTTTACACAGAACAAATGAAAGCGCATCAAGCTTCGGTAGTGGGGGCAAATGGTAATCCCATTCCCTCTCATCTAGTTTACTGCTAGTATATATAAAAATACAAAAATTATAGTCTTGACACTGCTGTTTGGACAAAATTCAAAAATTTCATTCAAAACTTTCAAGGACTCTGTGGAAACGTATTTCTCTGTGAAACTAACTTCTTTTAAAGAAAGCCAGAAAATATGGTGCTTTAAGAAAGAGAATTATTAGTTGTAGAATTTACACACACACAGTGTTCCAAGGTAATGTTGAAGTTACCACTTCCTCAAAATAACACATTGTTTTTCTAAATGGATCCTGGACAAAGAAATTCTGTGAAAGTGATCTACTTGCGACTGTGTCTCATGTCTTTTTAAAATACCTCAGGGCTCCAGTCTGCATCAAAAAGAATTGCTTTACTCTGCTCAATTTTACCCCAAATTATTACCCTGCAACATGAAAATTGCAAGGCATTTTATTAACCGAACGAAATTACTCTTTTCCTTCATTAAGACTCAGTACTGTATCAATATAGTTTTACTGCAGATCTACTTGTAAAAACCAAGTGGTTAGAACTTGCCCTAGTCCAGAACCTGGTATCAGCTCCTGAGTCAGCTTTCATATTAATTTCTGGCTTATTAGAAAAATGCTATAGGAGATTTGTGCACAGTAAAGTATAAATCAGATAATGTTGAGAACTAAACAGCATTCTTTCTGACATCATCAGCTAACATGATGGAAAATGAAAGTGATACTGTATCATTGTACTGACAATGTGGATGCATATAAGCTTGCTGAAATAGATGTATCTTAAATTACAGGCTAAATTCTTTAAGGACTTTCCCAAATAACTCTTCAATACCTCTCTTGAAAGCTTTCTAGTAAACAGACTTGGAGAAGAGACCTCATTCACTTCTGTTTGATTATCTTACTGCAAAATTAATATTGACCATTGGCATAATTAAGGACAATAAATCAACTTGAGAACCAGTCCTTCCATGGGGAAGGGGCACAGAGGGACTATGAATAGCTCTGAATTACAGAATTGAATTCTTGTTTCCAAAATCCACACAATACTCCCTTCTATACAATATGACTACAATTTGTGTCATATGTAGTATTTAATAAGTCAAGACTTGACATTTCTAGCTGCTATTATATTGAATTCCGGGCCTGAAAACACACCCATGCTTATTGCTCAAATGCAGAAATAATGTACAATTCTAGCAAAAAGCATATGTTGTGGTTCCAACTGTATGCATTCTGGACATTCCACACAACTTATCCCATACCCAGGTAAAATAAGCAACTTGTCACTCTGATGAAGTCTCAAATAAACCATTTGATAATTTAAAATGACCTAATGTGATGTGATAAGAAAAATACATCTTAGGAAATATGTAACAAGTTTGCTTAGGACAAAGGGATCAAAGCAGCTGAAATAGATTTAGTGCCCTAAAAAATGGAGAGTTCTATGCCCTCAAGGTCCATGGCTAGTGAGAAAAGGCAAGTTCTCTGGCCTTTTTCCATCCCATTTTCTCAGGTTCTGAAAGAAACATGCTTAAACATGCTTAACTTTTTTTTTTAGGACCAGGCATCCTGTTAAGGAGCAGGTGTATCCTAGTCAGATCATTTTGCCCTAAATTTTGGGTTATATTTGCATGGGGAAGGGGGGCGGCGCTCATTCAGTTATGCCATGTGTTTAGCTTCCATAAACAACAAAATGTAAGATGGTCCAAGTCTTCTTTTCATATTAAAGTATATAAATGGCTGTAAGTCCCATTCCTCCTTCATGAATAGTGAAGTCATTCTACATGATCCTGTTTGTATTTTTTCCATTTTTTTCAAAATATGGGAGCAACATATGTCCGTAAATAATAAACATTCCAAGAATCACTAAACTAAAATCAGTGGGGTACAAACCTTTTGGCACATTATTACATTTCAGTCTTGCAAACTCTCAAGCTCTTGGACAGTTAATCTTGAATTTATCTTCATTTAATTTTTCAACTAGTCCATTGCACTGAATGTTATTTTATTAGGAACAAAAGCCCAAACCAAAAAGAAAAACACACCAACATCATATATGTATACTATATAAAAAAAATATATAATTACATGAAATTATACATAATATAAGTAAATCCATACACACATACACACTTATTTATTTAGTTTTCAAAGATTCTGTTTGCACTCATTTGTTTTATTGATTTAATTAATAATTATTGAGGATCTACTAAGGTCAGGCAGTAATACTGGATAAAGATAAATTAGATATGTTACCTGACTGTAAACCTCACACACTATTAAGAGGAATAGATTTGGGGCGCCTGGGTGGCTCAGTTGGTTAAGCGACTGCCTTCGGCTCAGGTCATGATCCTGGAGTCCCGGGATCAAGTCCCGCATCGGGCTCCCTGCTCAGCAGGGAGTCTGCTTCTCCCTCTGACCCTCCCCCCTCTCATGTGCTCTCTCTCTCTCATTCTCTCTCTCAGATAAATAAATAAAATCTTTAAAAAAAAAAAAGAGGAATAGATTTGGAAAAATAATAGGAAAATAAACTTCATTCATAAACAGATAATTACAATGTAGCTTGAAAAGTGCCGTATGCGTGTTTCTAATTTTTCATTGTACTACAGACACTAAGCAAGAGATAGTACAATTGAGTTTCCCTAAAAGTTCTTGGTCTAGGTCTTTTTCCTCTGCGTCCAAGAGTTTCCTCATAACTCATTAACTTGTGATACCATCCCTGTCCATCACGCCAAACCACACGCTCCAAGCATTAAATATAAAAGTTCATTAAAGCTTAACTCAGCTGCTCTGCAAACTCCCATTTTTAGCAGCAGTTCATTATTATTATCAAATGATTTCAAAACTGCACCGTGCCACAAACACATCCACCTATCAGCAAGCAAAATCAGTTCTGGGGCTTCTCCAGGCACATCAAAGCAAACGTAAACATTTTAAGTGCGCCACAAAGTGAGAATGGCTTTAGAGCCCAGGACTCAAAAGAGCAAAAGCAGTGGCACAAATGCCTGAGAAGTTTCCTTCTAGGGGCACCTGGGTGGCTCAGTTAAGCGTCTGCCTTCGGCTCAGGTCATGCATGGTCCCAGGGTCCTGGGATCGAGTTCTGCATTGGGCTCCCTACTCAGTAGGGAGTCTGCTTCTCCCTCTCCCTCTGCTACTCTCTGTCTCTCTGTCTTTCTGTCTCTCTCTCTCTTTGTCAAATAAATAAATAAAATCTTAAAAAAAAAAAAAAAGACATTTCCTTCTAAACACAGATTTAATATGCACTCAGTAAGTACCTATGGGACTGGCTCCAGGCTGGGTACTAAGGATTCAGAAAGAAATGAGAGCTGGTGACTGCCGGACAGGATCAGGTAATCTAACAACTGATAATTCAAATAAAGAAACTGGGATTAAGACATCTTGTATTGGTAACAGAATAGTTACCAGCAAATTTGACTACATAATATATTTCTATAAAAATGTGCTCCCTTATTAGGTACTAATTTAAAGTACTGAAGGTATTTTTAACTTCCAAAACTTAACTATCAATTTAGTTACCAAATTACCAGTTTTAAATATCGAAGATGCATTTCAACCGTGGGTGGGGGGTAAAGATGCTCCCTAATTAATTGGGTAAATTTTTTTTCTTTTTTTAGGAAAGTGAGTAGTGCATAGAGCATGTCAGAATGTTAACACATACTGGGGCGCCTGGGTGGTTCAGCTGGTTAAGTGTGGGACTCGTGATTTTGGCTCAGGTCACGATCTTCGGCTTGTGAGATTGAGCCCCAAGTCCAGCTCCGTGCTGAGTGTGGAGCTTACTTAAGCTTCTCTCTCTCTCCCTCTGCCCCTCCGCCCTGCCCACTCGCAGTCAATCTCTCTCTCTCTAAAAAAAAGTGTATTAACACATACTGAAGGAAGTGCTTTCCAACACTGGGCAGAATTCTCTTTGCACTGGCACATGAGCACCATTTTGGTCTATCTACACTTACACACAATCTCTCTGTCCATAAGTATTTTGAATCTGCAATTCCACTTACTGAAATAGTCCCTTTTCCATCTGAACTGGATGCAGTTACCATTTATATAATACATTTAGGTAGCATCATTGCACTTCAGCAGTAGGTCTCTAGCAATTACCCAGTATAGTTTTTAGATTGATGTTTAATTCATTATGAACGAAACTCGAAATTCTGCATAGTCTGCTACTTACAGAAAGGAGACGTCCGTGGCCTAACTGCCATTAATTTACATCAAGTGTCTTTTATTTAACATGGGGGGGGGCAGGGGGAGGGCGGGGAAATTAGTTTAATTTTTTGGCATTTGTGACTTCTTCCCACGCTCCAGATCTTGTCTAAGGCAGGGTCATTTCCCTATTTCTAAAGCCCCATGCTTGTCTTTTGCTTTGGTCATTTGGAAATGTCTCCCAGCCAAGCAATGTGGAGAGTTCTTTGCTATAAGGGATAAGAGAAAAACAACTTTTTTTTTTTCACCACAAATCCTGCCTGTAAACACAGGCCTGCCCCTCCGTGACCCTGGACGCTGCCAGTTCCACACATGCACGGACCATGGGAGTCCTCTCTCGGCAGCCCTCACCTGCCGCTCCCATCATGCTGCAGCCGCAGCTCCGAGCAGGCAGTAAATCTGTCAGTGGGGCCTAGCACCAAATGGCACTGGGTTCCTATCAAGCCTTTTAAGACAAGTCTCCAAACACTTTCTTCCCTTCGGATTGACATAAATGCTTCACTCGGGAAAAGACTGATACCAACATCTTTACTCAAGTTGCTTTTTCTCTTAAAAAATTTTATCAATACGAAACTGATAAGAGCAAATTTCAAAGAATCATCTAAATGTATCCATACTTGAAAAATCAAGGACACTCATTTTGTTTTGATTTGCCCGTAAATACTGCCTAGTGCCTGAAGAGCTGGAGATAAACTGAGGGCTAGGCTGAGAGTGGATCACTTGGCTATCAGGTTTGAAGACTGTACTTGTGAAGCTCCATCAACTACTTCAAATGAAAGGCCTGTGTTTACCCCCCTTTAACTTGGAACACCACACTTCCAGCTTCTCTTTCTCCCATTAGTTCCAGTTCAGTGCTATTATCAATGATGTATTGAAATAGAAAGAGGGTCTCAAAGTAATCTGAGAAGGGGGGAAAAAAAACAGGATTCTGCATTCTAAATATTACAGCCAGTTGGAAAGGATGACTAGCACAGAAATCCTCAAGCCTCACAACCAACTATATAGCTACTTTCCCCCAAATTAATCAATTTCTGGTATTTTAGATATACACTTCATATTTAAAGTAAGTTTAATGGTTTGTTTTCTCCATATATATGTATACGTATATATATACATACACACATACACACACTCACATATATATTAAAAATGACTCTAACACTATATGAGACAAACAAAAGTTTGGAGTTACACCTGAGTTCAAATACTATTTTGGCCACTTATACGTAGGTTTATGAGGATTAAAGGAGATAGCATATATAAGTATCTAGAATGTGACATGTGATAGGAACTATATATTAGTCCTTACTTCTTCCTCATCAGCCATAAAATATTAGGCCTAAAAAAATTTAAATTATGTTTACATAATCAATGTAAACTTGTTGTTTTTAAATCCCCTAATAACTATGACTTGATTTTTTGTTATTTTAGTACTGTTCCTTTTGATTTTCTTTCCCCTGTATGGACTGACATCATTTTATTTCATGAAAGGATAGTCTTTTCAACAAATGGTTTTGGGTAAATAGGATAACCGCATGCAAAAGAATGAAGTTTGACTTTTACCTTACACCATATACAAAAATAAACTCTAATATAGATCTAAATGCAAAACCTAAGCCATAAAACACTTAGAACAAAACAGTGGGAAAACTTCATGAGTTTGATCTGGCAAATATTTCTTGGATATGATACCAAAGCATAGGCAACAAAAGAAAAATAATAAATAAACTGGACTTTACCAAAATTAAAAACTATCTGCATCAAAGGACATTTTCAACAGAGCAAAAAGGCAACACACTGTATGGAAGAAAATATTTGCAAATCATATATCTGACAAAGGGTTAATGCCCAGAATTTATAGCTAACATCTACAACTCAACAACAACCAAAAACAAACAATTCAATTAAAAAGCAAGTCTTGAACAGACATTTCTCCAAAGAAGATATACAAATGATCAATAGGCACATGAAAAGATGCTCAACATCACTACACATTAGGAAGATGCAAATCAAAACCACAATGATACCATTTCACTCATTAGAATGGCTATTATCCAAAAAGCAAACAAACAAACAAACAAACAAGCAAACAAACAAAAAACAGGTGTTGGCAAGGAAGTGGAGAAATGTGCACTGCTGGTGGGAATGTAAAATGGTGCAGCTGCAATGGAAAACAGTATGGTGGTTCCTCAAAGAATTAAAAATAGAATAACCACATGATCCAGCAATTCTACTTCTGGGCATATACCCAAAAGAACTGAAAGCAGCTATTTGATATGTCTCCCGAGGCATGGGAAACAAAAGCAAAAATAAATTATTGGGACTTCATCAAAATAAAAAGCTTCTGCTCAGCAAAGGAAACAGTCAAAACTAAAAGGCAACTTACAGAATGGGAGAAGATATTTGCCAATGACATATCCAATAAAGGGTTAGTATCCAAAATCTATAAAGAACTTATACAACTCAACACCCAGAAACCAAATAATCCAATTGAAAAAATGGACAGAAGACATGAACAGACATTTCTCCAAAGAAGACATACAGATGGCCAACAGACACATTTAAAGATGTTTGCCATCAGGGTGCCTGGGGGGCTCAGTCGATTGAACATCCAACTCTTGATTTCAGCTCAGGTCATGATCTCAGGGTCGTGGGATCAAGCCCGGAATCAGGCTCCATGCTCAGCAGGGAGTCTGCTTATCTCTCTCTCCCCCTGTTCCTCCCCCACTTCTCTCTCTCAAATAAATAAATAAATAAATAAATAAATAAATAAATAAATAAATAAATAAAATCTTTCAAAATAAAAAAGGATGTTTGCCATCACTTACCATCAGGATAATGCAAATCAAAATTACAATGAGATATCACCTCACACCTGTCAGAATGGCCAAAATCAACAACACAAGAAACAACAGGTGTTGGTGAGGATGTGGAGGAAAAGGAGCACTCAGGCACTCTTGGTGGGAATGCAAACTGGTACAGCTACTATGGGAAACAGTATGAAGTTTCCTCAAAAAAGTTAAAAATAGAACTACCTTACCATCCAGGAATTGCACTATTGGCAATTTACTCAAAGACTATAAAAACACTAATTCAAAGGGATACATGCACACTTATATTTATATCTGCATTATATACAATATCCCAGATATGGAAGCAGCCCAAGTGTCTATCAATTGATGAATGGATAAAGATGTAGTATATATACAATGGAATATTATTCAACCATAAAAAAGAATGAAATCTTGCCATTTGTGACAACATGGATGGAGCTGGAGAGTATAATGCTAAGTGAAATAAGTTAGTCAGAGAAAGACAAATACCATATGATTTCACTCATATGTGGAATTTAAGAAATCAAACAAACGAGCAAAGGGAAAAAAGAGAGAGACAGAGAGACAAATCAAGAAACAGACTCTTAATTATAGAGAACAAATTGATGGTTACTAGTGGGAAGGGGGATGGAGAATGGGTGAATTAGGTGATGGGGAGTAAGGAGTACACTTGTCTTGATGAGCACACGGTGATGAACGGAAGTGTTGAATCACTATATTATACACCTGAAACTAATATAACACTGTATGTTAACTAAGTGGAATTAAAATTTAGAAAAAGAAAGAAAGCAGCTACTTGAACAGGTATTTGTAATACCCATGTTCATAACAGCATTATTTACAATAGCTAAAAGATGGAAGCAACCCAAGTGTCAATTGATGGATGAATGGAGAAACAAAATGTGGTATATGCATACAATGGAATATTATGCAAATGCAAAAAGGAAGGAAATTCTGACACATGCTACAAAATGGATAGACCTTGAAGACATAGTTTAAGCCAGTCACAAAAGGGCACATACTCTACGATACCACATAGATGAAGTACCTAGAGCAGTCAAAATTTATAGAGACAGAAATTAGAATGGTGGTTGCCAGAGGTTGGGAGAAGAGAAGTGGGTAAGGAGTTTCATTTTGGGAAGATTAAAAATGTTCTGGAGATGGATGGGGAGATGGTTGCACAACTCTCTGAATGTACTTAAAGCCACTGAACGGTACACTGAAAAATGGTTATGTGGTAGCTTTTATGCTATGTATATTTTACCACAATAAACAAAATCAATTACAAAGATCTAGCTGATTCTACCCGGATTCTACCCAGAAGATAGTTTTAATCAACATACAGGAGCTTGATAAGAAAATCCATTCACGCCTGTAGGATAGCACTCCACTTTAAAAGCTGGTCCCAGGACACTAACAAATTCCCCAACGAATGTTACTAATAGCAAATTTAAATATGAAAAGAGTCTTTCCTCACTTGAAATGCCATAGGTGGCTTATTTTTTTTTTTAAAGATTTTATTTATTTATTTGATAGAGAGAGTGAGAGAGCACAAGCAGGGGGAACAGTAGAGGGAGAGAGAGAAGCAGGCTCCCCGCCAAGCAGGGACCCCGACGCGGGGCTCGATCCCAGGACCCTGGGATCATGACCTGAGCTGAAGGCAGACGCCCAACCATCTGAATAGGTGGCTTATTTTAATGTGGCAATTACTTAAGAGTCAGAAAGAACTAATTCAAATTCTAGTTCTACTATTTAGCTATGGAAAACTATGCAAGTACTTAATCCCTTAGTTTCTTCCATCTGTAAAACTTTTTCCTTTTAGGACCACTATAAAGATTGCTTTAAGATAAAAATAAATAAATAAAATAAATTTTAAAAAGAAAGATTGTTATAAGGCAATATAAATATACATATTTACATGTGTAATACATATACATATTTACATATCTATGTATATCTTTATTAAATATTCGCATAATCTGAATATTACACGCTAGATATATATAGGAATTTACACTATCATTATACCCAAACTGCCTTCCCACATGTTCAGTATAAATATATCCACACATTATTTCAGCTGAAAACAGTTATCACCCAGATATTACTATGTCTGCAACGTCATCTAACTGTTAAGAGCAGTTGTCTCTTGCAAGTATTCAAAGACAGATAGGCAGGTAGAGAGCCAAGTAACTAGTTCAAATTTGTGTCTGTCAACATTTCAGAAGAGGCAGTTTCTTGTCTGGATCTCCAGACCTAAAACATTTGTTTATTTGTTTATTTGTACCATAGAGAAGGATTTATTTTTTTCATTTCACGTTTTATTATTTTGTCTTAGAAAAGAGATTCATGCTAGTGGTTTATAATGAAACAAGCTAAGATGCATGAAGAAAAAATTAATGACTTCCCTCCCTCTTTTTCCACCCCCTACCTTGGGTAATCAATGTTAGCATTTTTCTCCTTGACCATACAAATATATGCAAGCAGACATGTACATAGAATTCTAAAGATTATGTATTTTTACAAAAATGGAATTGCACCAAATACATTGCTTCACTCACTTAACATATTATAAACATTCCTCCAGTTCATAAATTTGAATCTAACTCATTTTAAATTATAGAATTATACTCTCTAGTATGATATACCACAAATGATTCTGTTTGGACATTCATGGGTTTGTTTGTTTTGCTTGTGTATGTGTTTGTAAACTGTTACAAAAAAATGTTGTGATAAATAGCTTTATATAAATATTTTTCCATAATAGTGCTTTTATTTATTATAAGCTAGATTTTCAAAGAACCAATGAATATATTTATTTTTAATTTTGAAATTCACTACTTAATATGCATTGATCTCTTCTCTATTCTATTTGCCTGATCTAGTTGTCTTTTTCTAGGGTAGTAACATACTGTTTTTTGGGGGGTTTTTTGGTTTTTTTTTTAAGATTTTATTTATTTATTTGAGAGAGCGAGAATGAGAGAGAGTACATGAGAGGGGGGAGGGTCAGAGGGAGAAGCAGGCTCCTCGCTGAGCAGGGAGCCCGATGCGGGACTCGATCCCAGGACTCCAGGATCATGACCTGAGCCGAAGGCAGTTGCTTAACCAACTGAGCCACCCAGGTGCCCAGTAACATACTGTTTTGTTTATAGGTTGTGATAGAGATGACAATTGCTCATCAGTATCTGTGTTTTCCTCATCTTCCTGGGTACACCACTGGAATACATTTCTCATTCCTCTTGCATTTAGGTGAAGCCACGTGATTAGTGACTACTCACCGAGGAAGTTTAGGAAAAGTAAGACTTCTCCATCTTTTTGCCAATCACGGGATGAATGAGGAATTTCAGAAGGAAGGAAAAGCCACAAGACATTCAGGTGTGCTGGTCTACAATGCTTTGACTCTCGACGCCAAATCTACCCCTCTTTGCCCTGCTTTGTTACACTGAAGTCAGATCCTATAAACAAACACATATCCTTTGCCAGGTGGCACAAGGCTCAGCTTGTCAGCAGAAGGTGTTAGAGGGACGCTTTAAGAGGAATGGGCTTCTCATCCTGATTCTGGGGTGGTTTTTCCTATTGATTCTTGCAGCACATGGCAACAAACAGTGTGCCGGACACCCATGGCGCTCACCCACCCAGCAAACTTCCCCGGCACCCAAGCGGGCAGCTTCTTACTGAGTCTCAGCAGCACAGCGGGTGGTTTTCTACTTGCCAGCCCTAGCCTGTGGCACCTCAGCAAACCTGCCTACCTTCCAAATGGCCACAGCCACAACCTCTCCAAAGAGCTCTGACTCCCAGCTTTCAGGGGCTAAAGGGGAGATTCTTCCAAGTCTATTCCTTCCTTTAGTACTCTGCCTCGGCCCTAGAGGTAGAAACTGCTTCCCATATCTGCCAATCCCCTATTCTTTAGAGTTCTCTCTATAACTTAGTAGTTAATACCCCTAGTTCATAAATCTCCAATTTACAATTGCCCTGTTCAAATTACTGATAGTTTCTGTCTCCTGACTAATACAGCATAGCCCTGACTGGCTATTGGAAAAGAGCCTCCCACCCCACGCTACCTATTACAAGAATATAAAATAATTGTGTTTGGCCACTAAAATTTGAGGGTTGCTGATTATAGCAATCAGACTACCTTGAACAAGCAATTGAGTTACAGGATTATTATAGTTAATTATTATAGTTTATTTATTATAGATTATTATTACAGTTAATATCCGATAAATCAGTACTTTAGGCCCTTTTTCAAATTGGCATAGCTATTCTCAGACAATAATACTTTGATATGAAATTTGACTTCATTTATCTCATTCTAGTAAATGAAAATTTCACTCCACTGGAATTCCAACTGAAATAACATTTTTATGAAATTTTATATTTTTATAGTATTAACTCTTTCCCCTGGGAAACATAATGTGACTCTGTAGTTGTTTAGACTTTATATAAAGCCCTCCAGTTATGTAATTTTTTTCCATATAAGAATACCTTGCTTATTAAATTTCTTTTATTGTTACTTCAAATAAGATATCTTTCTGTTTCAATTTTTTAACTGTTCTTTCTAATTCAAAGCATTTCTTTTTTTTTTTAAGATTTTATTTATTCATTTGTCAGAGAGAGAGGGAGAGAGAGAGAGAGCACAAGCAGGGGGAGCGGCAGGCAGAGGGAGAAACAGGCTCCCCCGCAAGCAAGGAATACAATGTGGGACTCGATCCCAGGACCCTGGGATCATGACCTGAGCCGAAGGCAGACACTTAACGACTGAGCCACCCAGGCATCCTTAATTCAAAGCATTTCTATAGATTTTTGTATATTAATTTTTTTAATTTAGTGAAATTATAGTCTATAAATTCTATCTGTAGTTACAAGAAACTACTTTGCCTTTGGACTATTACAAATAATTTTTTTTGAATATTCTTGCACATCTCTTCAACTTAATTGAACACAGGTCTAAGGAGTGGAATAGGGATCTATTGAGCCAGGATCTTGTTGGCACAGCCTCATGAACAAGACTTTGGTATTCTTGGAAAAAGTTAATTTTTTTTTTTACATTTATAAGTATATAGCCCAGAGAAATATAACTGATCTAGTAAAATCACATGCTATGGGAGCAAGTGATATGATTGTTGTTAAACAGTTCCCAATATTAAAACAGAAATGTCACTCGACTTGAAAAGGCATTTAACCAGCTATTACAGTTTGATAGGCCTAAATTTTAGAAGGCCCTGACAGTCAGGCTATGATGTTTGCATTAGACAATGGGTAATGGACACTGAACAGCAGAGGGACCTGGTCTAAGGGAGACAGGCACTCTGGCAGAATGGCTGGCCTAGAATGAAATGTAATTTAAGGGAGTGAGCTATTTATAGGCAGCTTGGAAATGATCTCTTTTTGGAGATTTCAGAAAATGGGGGGACTCAAGGAAAGCTTCAGACATCTGTCCCAAAATGGATCCAGAAACTTCTTTCTTTGTAGTAGTTTCATCATATTTGAATGCAACAAGAATGTTAACATTGAACTCTTCACAGGTTAAATTTATCTCACAACTTCAAGCCCAAATAAGTTTGGTTCCAACTCTGTGTGAATATCTAAAAACAAATTGATTGAGTTAAAAAAGAAGAAGAAAAATGTTTTACAATGATGACAATTACCAGAGGGCTTAGGAGAAAAATGTTTACCCTTCAAAAGCACAACAGACACGCACAGAATTGTTGTAATGATTTTAGTTATGCTAATAAAGTCACTGGATTTCTACTTTATGAAGGAGTTTCTCAAATTACTCAAAATCCTGCTTTGGATATTTTTGCTTTTAGAAATGCAGGAGGTACAAGTGGAGGATAATTAATACCTTCCTGCAGAGACAAAAACAGAACCCTCAAGAGAATCGAATGAAAAGCAGAAACAGGGAGCAATCGGTGCAAAGCGCACTGGAAAATCTGCCTGTTGGTGTGATGCCAGTTCAGCCATGACTTATATCCACACCCTCTTTGAAACAGAAACTTTAAAAAATCACTTTTTGTCACAGCCAGGAAAAGGAAGATTTGAAAACTACTGTCATCAGAGAAGGTAGTATCCCATTAGCACAATTTCTCCTACCGCCCGTTCTTGTCATTTTTCCACATGCAGAGACATCATGCAGAAAAGCACATTTACAAGCATCTGCGTGTGGTATTATAGGAAGGGTTTGTGTTTCTATGTGTCATTCTTCACCAATACCCAGATAGCCTTAGGGACCCCTGAAACTGTACCAGAATTTCAAGGTGTCAAGTTAGTGCCCCCAAAAGGTTATCTCACAGTTAGGTTTTTGGACATGCTAACTTCAGGGTCTAGAGGCCCCCTGGGAGCTGTGTCATTCCTGCAGGTGGATGAAGAGACAAACATATAACAAGCTAGGAGACTCCCTGGAGTTCTTTCTGTCAAAAATCACTCAGACATGATGTTTATTTATAGTAGCATTTTTGCCTGGACTAAGGGAAGATGGATGAACCAAAACCTAGATGGACTTGTCATTAATGGCCCAAATCAATCATTACAAAAGCCACTGCATTACCTCAAAAAGAGGACTAAACCAAAAGTATTATGAAAAAAATGAGAGATAACAACTTTACTTTGCTGATGCTTCTATTAATGATAAATAATCTGTTAGTGTATTCTATTAGTGATAGGCAGATTATCGATTTATTTGTCTTCGTGTAACAACATTGAATCAATTAACTTTACAGGAAAATTAGAGAAATTTAACCCTATAAAAAGGTAGTATACAAACAGATGTATTGTGCTTCATGTGGTAATGCAAGGGATCAACAAACCGGAAGTTTACACCAAATTTTCCATAACACTACTTTCAAAGCAGAGGATTAATACCTTTGTGAATTGTATTTAACACACAGATATTCAATTAGACCATGAATTTAAGGTAAAGTGGAACTACGAGACGTTCTTCAAGAGACCACATTTACAGTTCAGAACAGGCTCAACTCAGAATTGCCCTTCATTTATACTAGGAACTAAACAAAAGAAGCTTCATGAATGTAGAATTAGTGGGTGTCATCTCTGTGTTACTTGGTTTCCTAGACTTTGGGGCCCACTGGTAATTGGCATTAGCAAAGACCACAGCCGAAGCAGTGGCTTAAACATTGTTGTGTGCACACTCCCCTCTCGTGCTAAATAAAAGAACTATTCACAATTACACTGAATGCATGTAAAGAATGTAGGCCAAAGAAAGTGATGGATTATTTACCTTTGGGAAAACTTCAACATGCAGAGTATAAACATAATCCTTTCCCCTAGAAGATGCCTACTTTCAACAATGCAGGTAAGCAAACAACAGGGCCTAATTGTTTTCTACACTTTTGACTCCAATATGTTACAACCCAAGATACTGAAGTAACTTGCAAATAAGATAGTAAAATGTCTATCACTGAACACTAGAGATTAAGAAATGTCTCATTTTACAAGAACAAACAAACAAACAAACACAACAGAAGAAAATAAGAAACATGAATTAAAACTTTCCAGCTTTGTATTGATCCTTGTTAAGGGTGTAAAACCAGCCATCAGTGGGGGTTTCTGAGCATTGTAAAGGAGGTGGTCACAAGAAGCCAACTGATTTCAATAAAAGGAATTCATGGTGTCCTCTCATTTCTTTTTCTTTTAGGGTTATAAGAGCAGTTTCTTTTCTTTGGGAAAAGCATCCCCATAAAAATCAAACGTTAATGCTAATTAAGTAAAGAAAACTAAAGGTGATGGTTCTTTGACAGGATATAGAAGTTTGGAATTAGTAAGAGTAAAAAGATAAATTTGATGATATTTGATGACATAAACAAGTTCACCATGTGCTCTAGACAAAAAAATAAAATAAAAAAAAAGAATGATCCTTGATTAGAGATAGTATTTGATACAGTGATATTTGTAAATTTGATTTTTACAAGTCTCAAAACATACTATTATCCAGAACATTAATTATAAATTTAATTTTTCATAGAATCAAAATTTTTAGATCTAAAGTTTTTCTGAATTGGTTTCATTATACAACCAACAGTCTTCAAATTTAGAAAATGTTCCATCTTTATTTGCAGAAAAGGCAAATGAGACCCATGCATTTTAAATGGAAATTAATAAATAAAAGGTGGAACTTAAAAGTCCAGATCGCATACAGATCTATGTGCCACAATGCTAAATATCTAAACATTAGACTTTATTTCTATTTCCATTATGCTTTCTCATGCACTAACTTCAACTGTTTATCTGTCTGCCCCTTACTAAGCTACCTAACAAGGTAAAAATAATGCATAAATTGCAAATTTAAAATTTAGGTAAATATTGCAAATAATAATGATTGGAGGGGGAAAAAAGGAAACATATTAGAATTTGTATATCAATTGCAGAGCCAAAGCTTTAAGATCTTTAAAAATCTCTATAAATTTTTATGCAGTGAATATCTCAGATTTGATTTAAATTTCTGAAATGAAGAAATCATATATATAATATGCCCCTATCTCTATCTTTAGTCATTCTCTATTCACTTACTCTGATGTTTCTTCTCCTCAGCATTTATGATTTTCCAAAATTATACTATTTGTACATTTATTTATTTATTATCTGTTTTCCCATTTGAATATAATTTTGTCTGATTTGTTCACATCTAACAACTATGCAGTATCTGAAGCATAGTAATATTTCAATAATCATTTGCTCAAAGAATCAATTAATTTAAAATATCAAAACAAAAATATATCAAAACATGCACATATAATATGTGATACATATATTTGTTAGGTGAACTGCATTAATTTAACATAGATGCATATTTGCTAAAATCCTAACTAAATATTTTTTAGTATTTCTATTTTCCCTAAGAAGAATTTCTCTATTTTTTTTAAATATTTGACTTTGTGTCTCTAGTCAACCATTCTCTGACTTGCAAGCTCTCTCTGTTTTCTAGAACACCAATAGAGAACCTTACATCTCAAGGTGATAAAATGATGGCCTAGGTAATGTCTGAATATATCAACATTTCTCATGATAATCCTAGAAAAAGCATGCATATTGTTAATAAGTAAACTTGGAAGCAAATATTTATTTAAATATACATCCTGATCATCTTACTGAGGTCCATACGTTAAATTTTAGGACAGTGTGGCTAATTTAGAAAAAAGAGAAACCTTAGCCTTTTAACATGACTAGACCTATAAAAGAAAGTACGATTTGGTGAGAAAACGGGGGCAAATGTAGAGATTTGATGGAAAGAAAACAAATGTAAGTACAAAGACTAAATTGAAGTTCAATAGATTATTGATACAAGAGTAGAATTTAATTTAAAAAATAAAATAAAACCTTAGTAACTTCTTCAGATACTTCCACAGAAGCAAAATGCTCACTTTAGTGTTTGTCTAGTCACTATATATATCATTATCATTTCCAATTAGGTCCACATTAAACATCAAGTCAAACTCATTTTCTGAAAACTAGTTCCAGATTATGGCAGATGTTTGGGGTTGCATATTTTAAAAATAAACTACAAAATACAATAGTAGCCATCTGGTTCAGAATTTTCTGTTTATTGTTTTCTATGGAGTAATGGGCAAAAAATAGAAACAAATAAAAGAAAACAGCTGTCACGGAAAACTTTGAAAGGCCAAAAAATTGTGCTCTTAAACTAGTATTGAAATTAACAGATTGGTCAATTTAAATAACCAGATTTGTTTTTAAAAAATGGTCTTGAATTTTTCAATTAAATTGTCCAGTTACATTGGCATCACTTTGTCTTAAGCCATTAATAGCTGAAGAACATTATAAAATCTTAACATTTATACAAACTGAATATGGCTTCCCACTGACATATATATAATGTACTGACATATATAATGAAGATTTTATTTAAACTTCCATTTAAAATGGCAGTGGGTTGGCAGCTCCATGGATTGACCTCTCACAACTTTACATTTCAAATGTGTTCATATTGACAGAAATGAAATTGCTGGAATTTTGAAGTAATTTCTACAAACAATAAGATTGATTTGACTGGATGGAGAAAAAAAATATTTTCCTATCCAAAAGAGCACAGGAAGAAAATATTTTCTCTTCCACTATATTTCTATGGATTTATAACTGAAAGGAATGTACCTTTGATTCCAGACTATTCCTACTTCCACTCCTGTCATATAAAACCTGCTCTTTAAAATTCATGCAATTTTATTACACTCTCCACTCCATTCTTCTTACCGTCATCAAATGAAATGAAGGTCTTTGTCATCTGGCTCAGTTTTCCCTCCATGTTAAATCCTCTCATCTGCCTGAAAAACTTTGCCATTCCAACAAACCCAGCCCTTCAGTTTCCTGGCCTACTGGTTCCATGTAACCTTCTCTTCCACTTCCAACTAGGATACCCGCAACCAGACTGGTAGCCAGTCCTTGCCACAATCCACAATTGCTTCATCTTCAAAAATATTCAATCAAGTATCCTGCTTTCTCCCCACAACTGCTTCTCCTTCCGCCTCTCCTGTTCAACCTCTTCCCTCAAGCAGTGCTTTGGCTTCGTTAGACTACCAGCCCATTAACGTATCTACCACAGCTCTTCCAATACATAAGTAATCTCCTTTCTTCACTTTCCTATCATCCAAGTATAGCACTCCTTGCAAATTCCAATCATCAGGAACACCTGACTCCAAAACCTAAGATCTAGATTCCAAAAGTAAAACCAAATAACACACCTAACAAGAAAGTTTTATGGAAAGAGAAGAAAAAATGAAAGGTAAATCTTGCCCCTACTCAGGTCTATATTCTGCCCCTCCTTGTGGAGCATCTTCAAGATCCATCCCCACACATGTTTTTTATTTGTTTTTGTTCTGATTCCTCTGATAAATATGAGCCATAGCTTGCAGTGCATCACCTGAAGAGGTAGCAATTCCCTAGAAAGACCATGCTGATGCCGGGCCCTATTGGCTTAGAGGCAAAAAAAAAAAAGTGAAAGCAGTGAAAGATCCTGAGGAGAATAAACATCTTTTTTAAGAAATCTATTTCAGATAAGGTCTTTGCGTCCATGCAGTGGGACATTGCTGTCCTCTAGCAAGAGGGAGATGAGCTAGCCTCCCTCCTGGGGGATTCATGGGAATCTGTGGGTTTTTGGTTCTCAAGAGCGTCTACCCAAATATCTCCATTCCATGTGTTTGTCTTTAAGGAGACATAGACATAGGAGACTAGCTGGGCCTATGAATTCAATCTCTTATAACTCTACCAGTCTCATAATCAAACTTCAGGCCTAATTTTCAGTACAGGTGGCTCTCTTTAAATGCTGCTTGTTATAAGAAACATTGTCCCCCCACCTCATATCTTTTAAGTGCTAAAGCTATCACATAAGCCAGTGCCTCCTCTTTCTTCTGTATTCCATCCTTGTTCCCTAACTGCTACAACAATGTGAAAATTCATTCACATAGTAAGGTGTCCAAAGTGAATATATCAACACATTCTATATGTAAAAAAATAACCAATCAGAAGATCTAATGGGAAAAATATTGCATTTACAATACCAATAAAAGATTTTTTTAATGCTTAGTAAATAAATTACTGTTAAGTTCAGCTACATGCAACACAAAGCCCAAATAAATAGTGGCTTAGATACACAAGTGGTTAGTGTTTCATGTGAGAAGTCCAGTGGTCAGCGGTCCAAGACTAGAAGAGCTGTTCCACAGATCCCTAAGAGTCCTGGGCTCCTTCCTGGTTTCTGCTCTAGCCAGAATGTCCCATTCTCACCACAAGAAAGAGAAAAGAGAACATACCTTCTCCCTTGAACACTCCTCAAAGTTGCATATACCACTTCCACTTATATCCCTTTGTCCCAAACGATGGCTCAATGACTAGGCTTACCTGCAATGCGGGCTGTGAAATGAAGCCTTTATTCTGGGCAGACATGTTCTAGCTGAAATTCAGGGCTTTCACTGCAGAGAAAGAAGGGGAGGAATAATATTAGGGGACACCTAGGAATGTTTAAGAAAAAAAATATAAGATCTACAAAGAAGGATATTCATATTGCCTGAGAGATACAAAAGATCTGAACAAATGAAAAGGCACACCATGTTCTTGGGTAAACAACAAGAAAATTACCTTGATAATCCACAAATACGTTGTAATAGCCATGAATTTTAGTGCCTCAAATACTGTAACAAAAACATGTATAAAACAAGACTGTTAAATAGATGAGTAAATAACAGAAACACAGTTATAGTAACCTTTGGCAGAAAAAATAAATAAAAATAAGGTCATAATTATTTTTAACAATAGAATAAATAATATCCAGATGTCAGTTAAGGTCATCTTTCTGTCAAAAATAAAATTTGTAAACACCCCCATTACATGTCAGGCAAATGTTCAATAGCCCCCCCAACACTTCTGCGAATTCCCATGTCTTCCCTCTAGCCTTAGTCTTGCCCTCTGAACCGCATTAGATTCTTGCCTTCTGTTTCATTCTACCTTATCCACTGTGCATTAGCCCAGACATGGGACACAGATCCTTTTCTTCATTGATCTAACAACAGCTCACAAAGGCCATTTTTGTGTGTAGTCAACTTAAGTTAAAGCTTGGGGCAGTCAAGTAGGTAGAATTACAGCCCTGATAAGTAAACTACTTACATATACTAGGCAACCTGTTCCTAAAAGTCATTAGTGTTTGGCTATCCCACCACTGTGAATTTCACCAATATTTCTAGTAAATCTAGCTTCTTGCCTTGTTACATATCTCTGCTTCCTCCAGGAAAACTGTCCTAACGCTTCCCTGTTGCTCTGTTTTTAGGTCTACTTCATTTTGCCTCATCTCAGAAAAGAATTATTTCTCTCTCTCTCTCTCTTTCTCCCCCCAGAGATAGCTCCAACAAATAGCTGGGTAGAACATATCAGAAGGGTTACAATATCACCATAATTTCCATCAGACTCCGTAGAATCATACCTAATAAACAGTGATGCACAGCAGCCAGCTTGTACTGGCTCACAGACACAATTATGTGGACTTCTTTCCTACTCCTGATTCAGTGACTGAGTCCATAAGTAGGTTTAAATCCACATGGTGAAAGTATTTACACCTTGGAAGTTGGCAAACACTACAAATATCAGTGTTTTTGTTTTGGTTTAGGGAGGGGATTTGGGTATTTTTTTGTGTGGTTTTCTGTTGTTGTTATTTTGGATTTTTGTTTGTTTGTTTGCTTATTTGCAGGACAAGTTTATTAGCACCACACAGCATATACTCTAGAAAGCTCTGTGTTTAATCTGTAAATAAAGATTCAAGTTTTTTGACTCCCTCCCACAAGAACCGGCTTAACCCTCCAGGGCAGAAATAAGAGCAGGGCAAGGACACTAAGCAGCAAGATGATTCCTTTGCTTGGATTCCACACAGACCACAGGAATATGATGTTCTGTCTTATTCTAGTCCATGATTTTCTCCATGCAACAATATTGAGTAGAACTGTTCAGGCAATGTGAGTATGCAACTGTATAATTTATTAATTTAATTTGTTAAGTACACTAACCTTATTAGAGTTCAAACTTGAGGACAAAAATAAGCTATTGTACCATATTCTAAAGAGGTTCAGGGCATCAATATCTCTCGCAAGATCTAATGAAAAGTAGAAGAATCAGCCTACTACTGTCATCCAGGCCCCATCCCCACCACACCCCACCCCAACCACCTATACAAAGAGTTGACTGGAGGGAGAGAAGGACAGGTTGTTGAAGTCAGTGGGCTTGTAGTGTATGCAGTATTCATAGGAAAATGTACTTCCCCAGCCCTCAAGCCAAGATGGCAGGAGGCGATTTTCTCAGAGATTGTTAAATAGAATTTTTTTAGTTCCTCCAGAATGAGACAGGTGGCCTTGCACTGGGGGAATGGCTATCTGCTAAGACTTGATGACTTGTCCCTATGAATTAAAGAGAGATGATGACAGTAAAGCAGCCACGACAGCATTTGCTGTTCCAAGAGGACCAGGGGACACCAGAAAAGGAACTCATCTTGAGATCTTTTTGTGAATACCTCATCCAACAAGGCTACCCTCCAGACTAAGGGACTCCAGCATGGGGAGGCTATGGTATATACCACAGTGGATGGGAACTGAGTAGGAGAAATTAGAAGTGTTTGCAACAGAGAAGATGCCCCATGCTCAAGAAATCAGCCACAGGAAGATCTCACAGGATGGTGCAAAGAACTCACACATGCCCATCCATGAGAGATCAATTCTTTCAATGCCTTTCATATAGAAAGCCTCACCACCATTTACTTGCACAGTAATTTAGCTTTCTAAAAGTCCAAAGATTATATGCTCTGATAAGCAAATGACCCAACAGTTTGAGTTAAATATAGAAGAATTAATAGAAGCCTTGAAAGTTCAATCTTTCCTTTCTCCTCCCATTATAATCTCTTTCCCAATAAAATATATACATCATTCTTGGCTTCTCTCAGAAAGTAAAAGCTGTTACAATTGTTTTGTTTTAAATAAAATTCCCCTTCCCAATAATTAGTCATACTGGAGTATGCAAATGTAGAGACAAGAAACCAAATTAACTCTATAAACATACCTGAGGCTGAGGAATTGTACCAATACTCTCTCTCTCTAAATATATATATATATATATATATTTTTTTTTTTTTTTTAATATTTGACTTTGTATCTCTAGGCCAGGTATGTGCTCTCCCTGCCAACCTCATTGGCCCACTTCCTAATGAATTATATTTGGCTGTTCAGCACATTCATATCACTTACCTGATTTTTAAAGGTGTTTGAATTTACCCGAAACAAATGTTGAATATATGGATGCATGTATGAATGTTTCCCACTAAGAGTGAATATGCCTTCTTTTCAAGCATCCATAAAACATTTGCAAATATTGTTTCAAGAATGGGCAAACAAATCAACAGAATATTAAAGACTATCTTAAAACCAATAAAATAAAAAAGATCATAATAGATGGAAAAGAAGCATTGTAAACTAATGTATATAGATGAATTACCCAAAGTTTTTGGGGAAATAATAGTTTTGAGGAACACATTAAGTTGGATCACAATTTTAAACTATCATCCATTAAAATAAATTTTATTTAAAAATAAAAGCAGAAAACAGATGGGAATAATGACTAACTGATCTCAGAATGGATAAATGCTTTCTAAATTTAGGAACAAATAGATCGTTAGGATATGTTGGTTAAATTTATCTACGTAAAATTTGAAGCTCTCTGAAGAGCAAAACCTCACAAGATTGTAAGACAATCCAAACTGAGAAAATTGTTTATATCAACAATGACACATTTAATAATACTTACTATATTAAAATAATGACAACAGTAACAATATATGAAAACTCACTCAAACTCATAAAAAGGACACCAAAACTTTTATTGAAAATGGTCAAATAATATGAATATAAAAATTACATAAGGTGGCATATAAATGACTAATAAAATATGAAATAAATATTCAAGCTATTAAGAGAAATACCAATTAAAACAGAAAGAACCATTTTTTATGTTGTCTGAGTTGTCCTGTTTTAAAGATAACGCTGCCAAGAGTATGGTGAGAAGGATCTTACACATATATCTACCAAGAAGGAAAAACTGGTATAAACTCTTTGGAAGATAATTCAACAACATGAACAAAGATTAATAAATGTATTGCTGTTTAACCTAAAGGAAATAGTTACAGATGAGAATAAAGATTTATATTGAAGGAAGTTCATGACAGATTATACATAAAAGCAAATATTGGAAACAACACAATTTCCAATAATAGAATAATTAAATAATTTTTAATAATATTAAATAACATGGTAAATATTTTTTTGTTTGTTTTTTTTTTAAAGATTTTATTTATTTATTTGAGAGAGAGAATGAGATAGAGAGAGCATGAGAGGGAGGAGGGTCAGAGGGAGAAGCAGACTCCCTGCTGAGCAGGGAGCCCGATGCGGGACTCGATCCCGGGACTCCAGGATCATGACCTGAGCCGAAGGCAGTCGCTTAACCAACTAAGCCACCCAGGCGCCCATAACATGGTAAATGTTTTAAACATAGCATTAAGTATGAAAGTACATATGTCAACTTATAAAAATTCTAAAGCTTAAAAAAACACAAAGGAAACAAAATACTCATATTTAGATAATATAACTATAAAGTTTTATTTTCTTCTAAAAACTGTTCAGTAGTTTCTGAATTTGGCAATATATGTATATTATAAACATTTTATAAAGTATTGCTTAAGCACTGAGTATGTTTTTTCAATAGTTTCAAAATCTCTAATGAAAATACAGCTTTATATCACAGTGGGTTTGGTAATACTGTCACACCACAGAGTTCAAATCCAAAGCACCTATTACAAATCAAGAGTTAGAGACAGATAGAGAGACAAGGAATTTCCTCGCCCTGAAAAAGTGTCCAGTCTAATGAAGAAACAGACAAGAAAGTCAACTACTAGAACACAATATGCAAAGTGCTGTAACTGAGGCATTCACAGCAGTCTGTTGCAAGGTCAGTTGAAAACCAGTGAATTCAGCCTAGAGGAGGGTGTTGGAAAAACCTCCACAAAGAAGGTGACCTTTGATCTGAAGCATTCTTCTTCCTCACTCTTTTCTTCTTACAGTATATTAAAGACCAAGGAGATACAGTAAAGATAGAGAGCCTTCAAATTTGCCAACAAGGTCACATTATGAGGGGTTCTTAAAATCAGCTGGTGAAAGGGTTATTTATTTTGACTATCTTAAATCTGAAAAATCTAAGGCCTCTTCCTACTAGAGGAGGAAAATATCCCCTTGATGGAAAAAGAAATTGGGGATATTGAGGACTTTGCTGCATCTAGGAAGTGGGACTGGGATCCCACACAGAGCAGGGTGTGGCAAAGAGAGATACTCCTCTTCGAGAAAGGACAGGCTGCTCAGCTGCAAGCTATGGAGTGGGTGACTGACAGCCTCCAGCCATTAACTATATCAGGGTCTGTCTCAGCCTTGCAGCTGAAGTCATTCTTATCTGAGGACAGGGGAAGACAATCTAGCCAATGACTGAACAAGAGAGTGATATAGGAAGCTGGCTATTTTGATCCAATGTGGGACCCTCTAAAGGGCAATTGTTGCTCCAGACTTCTCTGTTGAGCTTCATCAGGTCAGCATCACAGTCTGATGGCTCCTTTCTGCCTCCTTCCTCCTTTCTTTCCCCTTTGGCACTTCTACTGAGTCTCCATATCTGCTTCCCAGAGAATCTAACGGTCATAAGGAAGGTGAGTCAAAAAGGCTCAGGGAAGTGTGGGTAAAGAAGAGAAAAGGAACAGGACCGGAAGGAAAAAGAAATTTGGCCTCCGTGAGTCTAACTGGGCCAAGAGCAATGTAATTTTCTTTCTGGTAATGTCCTCTAGGCTGTTGTAGATATTAAAAAGTATACAAGGAGCACCGTGAGATGACAACATGTGCACCAATTAGGAGGAATTAGAACATTGGGAACTATTGCCAGTTGGTTGGCTTGGATGAATAAAAAAGAAAAAATGTACATTGAGACATGGCAAGAATTAAAACTGGAAAGTTGGGAGCTAGACCATGGAGAATGCTGTACTTTATGTCAAATAAATGAACATCTTTCCTTTCAACTTTCTTAAATATGTTCTTTTTGGACTTCCATTATTTTTGTAGTCATATGAGAAGACAATGGAATTATAACATGAACCCAAAGTGAAATTTATTGATATTATCATGCTTAGAGTGAATGTTGGAAATAAAATCAAATATCAGAGGGGCACCTGGGTGGCCCAGTCAGTTAAGTGTCTGACTCTTGATTTTGTCTCAGGTCATGATCTCAGGGTCGTGGGATTTAGCCCACGATGGGGTCTGTGCTCGGCCGGGAGTCTGCTGGAGATTCTCTCTCTTCCTCTGTTCCTCCCCCACTTGCATGTACTCTCTCTCTCTCTCTCCTCCCTCATATTAAAAAAAGAAAAAAAAAATCAAGTGTGGCTGGATGGCTCAGTCAGTTAAGCATTTGTTTTCATCTCAGGTAATGATCCCAGGGTCCTGGGATCAAGCTCCGCATCAGGCTTCCTGATGGGTGGGGAGCCTGCTTCTCCCTCTCCCCAACTTGTGCTCTCTAATGTGCACTCTCTCTTACTTTCTCTCTGAAATAAATAAATAAAATCTTTAAAAAGATCAAATATCAGAGAAGTATGAACCTTGCCAGGACTTCTAAATATCTACTTACCCTTACATCTGTCATAATATTTCAGAGGCACACAATTAGACTATTAACTCCAGTGATCACAAAAGAAGGTGGCAATTTGAGCACATATAAGATTTAGCTAAGATATGTATTGAAAGGTTTTTATCACCAGTGTATTTTCAGATAATAACAGTTTCTCTGTGATATGGTCTTTTCCAGATCAAAGTTTCCAAATATCTTTACAAAACTACATGTAAACACCTATCCAGAGAGCTGTTCTTTTCTGTGACATAGTTTGCCTTTCAGACATGTTACAATCACTTAATCATGACTCACAACCACTTTTATGGACAGCTACATCAAATTGATTGTGGTTTACAAGGCCTAGGAACTAGGCTAGTTCCTCATGGCATTTACTTCACTGTTATCTATCACACAATGACAAAATAGTTAAGTACATAAATTCATTTTGTTTCAAGTGTTACAAAGAACAGAAGAACTAAAACAGTCCACAAGGTATTCTCCTAAGTGGGTACTTTCCAGTGACCCTCATTGGTTGACACTGCTCAATAAAACATTCTTAATACAAATGTTTGTGTCCATGGTAAGGACTCAAATGGGCTTAAGCTGAGAATCACTTGAAAGCAGGGATTTTGTCTTATGTTATTCTCTATATCTATAGTGCCTAGGGTCCCATAGATAACAATTTCTGACTTTTGCTTTAGTTTTGAAAATCAGAAATAACTTCTCTGAAACTAGAATAGCATGCCTTGTTCCAATGACTATGCTCATGGAAATGGAACTAGAAAGGGGGAAAAAAAAAATAGAAATGGAACTGAAAAAGAAAAAAAAAAATCCAGGAGCTTAGTAAGTTACAATTTTTAGTAAAGTTCATTATGATTAAATGGCCCCCAAAAATCCATCCACAGTGGCTTTCTCTCATCCAGTCATACATGTTTAGCCTCTGCAAAGCCTGGTAGGTCATTGGCCCAGCATGAACTTCATGAAGTGTAGATGGCTATCATTTGTAAATACACTGCACTTCCCCAGAATTAATTTCTCTGATGCTAATGAAAGTTTTGCAACTGTGTATGTTTATTAACAAATAGGTTTAAAATATCAGCCATGATTTATTTTCTACCAAAGTCATTTTATAGCATGTTTTCTGCTTCTATCAGGATTATCATCAGTTCAATCAATAGAAATGACAAAATAAATAAAAGAAAAACTATAGATAAACAAAATTACCAAAGACAATAAAAGGTAAAAATGTAAATGTCACTTGAGTTGCCTTCCTTTTCTGTTTCTCCATCCACTCTTCTCCTTTATCCAAGAATTTTTATGAATTATACTGAACAGATCATTGCACTAATGCCCTGACTCAAGCTCCTTGGGAGCATGAGCATGAATTACAGTTGTACAGATTTTTTAAGGGTTTTATCTGAGAGCTTAGCTAGAGATGCAAAATTTGAAATAACAATAATATTTTTAGAAGGATAAATATAGAACTTAATCACCTTAGTAACTGTTCAATATTTATTTTCATACTCTTTAATTAACCACATGACAGTTTACTATAAATATGCATGCTACTATTGACCAAAATGCATAATAAAAATCTATAGACAGTCTCTAACTTACAGTGGTTTGACTTATAATTTTCTGACTTTGGGATGGTATGAAAGCTATCTGCATATAGTAGAAACCATACTTCCAATTTTGAATTTTGATCTTTTCCCAAGCTAATGATTCACAATACGATACTTTCAAGTGATGCTAAGCAGAAACAGCAAGCCAGAGCTCCCAATCAGCCATGTGATCATGAGGGTAAACAACTGATATACTTAAAATCATTCTGCACCATACAACCATTCTGCTTTTCACTTTAGTATCCAATGAGATATTCAACACTTTATTATAAAATAGGCTTTGTGATAGATGATTTTGTCCAACTGTAGGCAAATGTAAGTATTCTGAGCATGTTTAAAGTAGTCTAGGCTCAGCTGTAATGTTTAGTAGGTTAAGTGTATTAAATGCATTTTCAGGTCATGATATTTTCAACTTCAATGGGTTTATCAGGACATAACCCCATTGTATGTCAGGAAGATACGTAATTATATTTGAAGCAGAGAGGTTAACAAGCAAAACTTTATTTGAGAAATCTTCTTGTTAAATTCATCAAAGTTTAATGAAAATTGTGAAATTAACTAGTTAATTTTGCCTCTGACATTCTTCCCAATTCAAGAAAGAATCATCTCCATCTATCCCTAGCTCCCTTTAAAACAAATTATTATGTTTTTCTACTACTAAAATAATATATGTCAACATTTAACATGAGAAGGTGCTCTGTATCTCTGTTATCACTTAATTATATTAACTATATTGATGCATTTATACAACTCCTTCCCCAGAATATAAATTCTTCTAACCAGAAATAGAAACTTTGAGACTCTGGTGCCTTAAACAGTGAGCAGCACATATTAGAGGCACAACATGCTTTCTATTAAACAAATAATAATTAAAAAAACAAAAACACAAGTTCACTACTAGAGTTATTTACTTATTTTCTTGGCATTTCTTCCCAATTTTTAAATTATATTCTTTCTGGATTATTTTTCTAAGTTGGAAAATAATTCTAAAAATTTTTGATAAGAAAACAAAACATTCAGGGGCGTCTAGGTGGCTCAGTCATTAAACACCTGCCTTCGGCTCAGGTCATGATCCCAGGGTCCTGGGATCGAGCCCCACATCGGGCTCCCTGCTCTGCAGGAAGCCTGCTTCTCCCTCTCCCATCCCCTGCTTGTGTTCCCTCTCTTGCTGTGTCTCTGTCAAATAAATAAATAAAATCTTAAAATACATATATATATATATATATATATATATATATATATATATATATATAAAGAAAATGAAACATTCAGAAAGCCCTCAAGAATCAAATAAGTAAATCTCATTGGGTAGAAATGAAGACACTATAAAAGGAAGATATTTCAGAAAGCCAGAGAACTTACTGTCATTGCTAGGACTGTGACACTCTCTACTCCACTTCCTTATAATGTTACCTCTTGACCGTTAAGAAAGTGAGATCTTTACTATAAGAGGAAAGAGATAAAATAGGTAATTAAAGAAGGCAAAGAAGAGCCATGCAATATTAAATGAGAATTGGTAATATTAGTATGAGCTCAAGATTTTTTATATGCGTTTTCTAACTCTATTCACTGGATGGATATAGGAACAATAACATCTCTATAACAATGAGCGCATTTTATGACCAGATCTTGTATTCTAAACACCATTCTCTACTGAAAGAAAATAGAGAAATTTGGAGAAATGCTTATTGCAGCAATAAGTTGGGAATAATACAGAGTTAACCTAAGAAATCATGTTGCACTAGAAAGAAATAAAAGTGCTCAAAGACTAGTGAGGTTGTATTAGTTATCCATCACTATAAAATAAATTATTCTCAAACTTAGGACCTAAAACAATAAATATTTATTATCTCAGAGTTCTGTGATTCTAAAATAGAGGACAGCTTAGCTGGGTCTTCTGGCTTAAGGTCTCTAAAAAGGCTGCAATGAAGTTGTCAGCCAGGCTGCAGTCCTCCCAGGCTCATATGAGAGGAGATACACTTTTAAACTCGTTCATGTGGCTGTTGACAAGTGACAATATGTGTTTTCTCATTACCTGTTATATTGAAAGCTCAAGTTTCTTGCTGGCTGTTGATCAGAAGGCATTCTCAATTTCTAGCCATGTGGGCGTCCTCATGGGGAAGCTGACAATATTGTGTCTGGCTTCCATTAGCATGAGCAAATAAGAAAGGAAGAGATGAATAACAAGACAGAAACCATGGGCTTTTCATAACCTAATCTCAGACATGATATACCATCACTTTTGCCCTCTCCTGTCTGCTAGAAGTGAATCACTAGATCCAACCCCCCATTCAAGGGGAAGGATTATATAAGGGCATGAATATTGAGGGAGCAGGGATCACTGGGAGACGTTCTAGTGGCTACTGATCACACGGATCATATGTGCAAAGAAACAAACTTGAATGAGCTCCAATTAAATTGGCTATTTAGGACAATTTGGTCATCAATAAAAATAAATATGATAATTGATTAAGATGCAATGAATTTAAAAAAACAGTCTATAGCTATTAGAAAAGGTAGACAAGAAAAAATAATTTTTTAAAGATTTTATTTTATTTAATTTAGAGAGAGAGAGAGAGAAAGAGTGAGTGGGGGAGGGGTAGAGGGAGAGAGACTCTGAAGCAGACTATGCACTGAGCATGGAGCCCCACAGGGGCTTGATCCCATGACTATAAAATCATGACCTCGAGATCACAACCTGAGCCAAAATGGAGAGTCAGATGTTTAACCAACTGAGTCACCCAGGCACGCCCAAAAAAGAATTTTGAGGTGACAGAAATATAGTATTTGAACTCAGATTGTCATTTTAAATAGGAAATTTAGACTTCTTTTTTGAAAACTCACACATTATCTTCAATAATTCTATCTTTCACCCAGTTTCTATGGAAAGTTTACACATATATTTGATCCAGTAAAAATTTTGGTCTATCTCTTAAAAAAAAAAGAAAAAAAGAAAAGGAAAGAAAAGAAGGAAAAGGTGGGAAGTAGAGAGGAAGAACAGTCTTATTTATAAAAGAATGCCAGCTTATAATAGAAGAAATTAGAGATTTAGAAAATTATCATCTTGCAACCCCTCAATGTAATAAATGATTCAGGTAAGGATTATTAAAAAGAGCTAAAGGCATTGCATGAAATGTAGTTGTATAACAGGATAGTTACATAATGCCAAAATATCATCTAATATATTAAATATTAATTAAAAAGATCAAAAAGTATGTTTTTTTCAATACTAATTCTGGTAGTCTGCACCTTAGCCAATCACTAATAGTGAGACAATTTTATTATATGCCTTCTGATAAAATGTAATACAAAATATGGATCATCACCTATGAAATATTCTTGCCATAAAGTTTTGAACTTAATCTAGTGAAGCTTTTAGACCACAAATTCAAATTACAGTAAATACAGGGGATAGAGGGACAAATTAAATGATACTATGAGCAAGCAGACAGACAAATCTAGAATGTATGACATCTACAAGAAAATTACCCTGAGTTCAAAAGTCACTGTCATGGGGTAAAAATAAAAGAGAGGAGTCTTGTTTCAGACAAGACTAAAGAGAGATAAAAACCAAATGTAATGTATGAACACTGACTATATTGTGCATAGGAAAAAATATATTGCTTAAGTCTCTGGGGGATGCCATCCATGGAGGTCACAGACAGATAGTACTAGGTTATACAATAGGGTTTATTGAGTGAAAGGTTTAAAACAGAAAAATTATCAGAGAACCCAGGCAGGATAACCAGCATTGTGGATAATTTTGTGGGATCCCCTACTCTGATCTTACACCCTGGGGATTGTAGGAGAAACTGTAGCACCCAACTACTAGGAATCTGACTGTGACAGAGAAGTGGGGAGGGGATTGCAACAACCAGCAGTGGATCTTGGCAGGCCAAGTTCACACTTGCAGTGCCCACATAGTAATCCCAATCAGCAGCTTTGCTCATCTGCAAAACCAAGTTGGGGTTACTCTGACCAGGAAATTCACTGGGTTACAGATCTGCCTGAACAGATACTCAAGTGGGTTTTGACAGCTCTAGGGTCCAGTTTGCCTGCAGTCAGGCAAGGTGTTGAGTCACAGCCTCACACGCTGTGGCTAGTGCTGTACAACCCCATCTGACTAGAAGGGGTACTGACAACTGAAAGCTATGCAGCCCAGTGATGCTCAAGCTGAGAGGCAGGTGAGCAGAGCTGATTATCCTCAAAGCAAAGTCAGTACTGGGCAGGGAGCCCTCCCATACTATGCACAGGCAGGGGAATTAATTCATTGCCAAGGCTGAGGGTAGCTCCTGGCCCCTCCCAACCAGAGAGTTTGTTTGGGAAATTGACAGTAGCCTGAAGAGGCCCTCCAGCTCCTACAAAAAAAGGGGTGTTGAGACATTGTCCCACCCCCTGTGGAGGGTGTCTTCCAGCCCCATCTAAACAGAAGGGCTAGTGAAAATGCCTGAAAGCTATGCAGCTCAGCAGTACTCAAGCAAAAAGGATAGACAGACCTAATAGTTTGCAGAGCAAAGCCAGTGGCCATCCCCCAGTGAACTGTACAGGCCCTGGGCCCTGTCCTACTCTTCTTTCAGGGCAGGGAAGATAATTCATAGCCCCATCTATTACTGAATATGGTACCTGGACTCAACCATCTAGTAAGGCTGACCAAAGAATTCAGGCAACCACAGAGCTCATCCTATAGCCTCACTTGGTGGGAAACAAAGCCAGTAATCCCATCTAGCAGCCAGTGACACACATTCCATCCCTGTTTTCAGAGCTTGAACAGTTGCCTCGCCCAAAAATAGACCATAATAGGAGGCCCTACTTTCCAAGGACATTACCAGCAGACACACTCAAAAACCCAAACTGAGCAGACTGATGAAGAACTGTCTCTGTCAAAGCAACTTGTAAAGTCTAGAAAAAAAGCCCCATTACTCAAATGTACAGATAGCAATGGAAGGAATTCAGGAAAATTAGGTAAACATGAAGCCACCAAAGGAAACTAATCAAGTTCCAATAACTGACCCTAAGGAAATGGACATCTAATAAACAGTCAGAGAATTTAGAAAAATCCTCTTAAGGAAGTATAGCAAACTACAAGAAAACACAGATAACTGAACAAAATTTTTTTTAAATGCATAAAAAATGAAAAGTTGACAAAACAATAGCAACTATCAAAAAACAAAAACAAACAAAAATAAAACATAAATCTTAGAGTTGAAAAATGCAAAAACTGAACAGAAGAATTCGATAGTTTCAAAAGCAGGCCAGACCATGCAGAAGAAAGAATCAGTGACCCAGAGGATAGAATATTGGAAATTACACAGTCAGAGGAGACAAAGAAAAAAAAAAAAAAAAGAATGAAAACATATGAAGAATACCTACGGGAATTATAAAACACAATGAAAAGAAACAACATATGCATTATGGAAATTCTAGAGAAAAAAAAAAGAGAACAAGGAAGGGACAGAAAGTATATTTAAAGCAATAATGGCGGGCACCTGGGTGGCTCAGTTGGTTGAGCGACTGCCTTCGGCTTGGGTCATGATCCTGGAGTCCCGGGATTGAGTCCTGCATCGGGCTCCCTGCTGGGCAGGGAGTCTGCCTCTCCCTCTGACCCTCCCCCCTCTCATGTGCTCTCTCTCTCTCATTCTCTCTGTCTCAAATAAATAAATAAATCTTAAAAAAAAAAAAAAAAGCAATAATGGCTGAAATCTTCCCAAACCTGAAGAGAGATGAGCATCCAGATCCAGAAAGTCCAAATGATTCCAAATAACTTGAACCCAAATAGGGCTACACTGAGACACATTATAATAATTAAATTGTCAAAAGTCAAAGACAAAACATTTTAAAAGCAGTAAGATAAGAGAGAAGTTACATACAAGGGAATCCCTGCACAACTACAGATAGATTTCTCAACAGAACCTTTTCAGGCCAGAAGAGAAAGGAATGACATATTCAAAATATTGAAAGAAAATAGCTGTCAATCAAGAATTTTATACCTGGCAAAGTGGTCCTTCAGAAACAAAGGAGGAATAATAAAGACTTTCCCAAACAAACAAAAGCTGAGAACGTTCATTACCACTAGACCTGCCTTACAAGAAATGTTAAAGGGAGTTCTTTAAGTTGAAGTAAAATAATGCTAATTAACATCGTCAAAACAGGGGTGCCTGGGTGATTCAGTCAGTTAAGCATCCAATTCTTGATTTTGGCTCAGGTCATGATCCCAGGGTCCTGGAATCGAGTCCCACATAGGGCTCTTTGCTCAGCAGGGAACCTGTTTCCCCTTCTGCCTGCTGTCCCCCCTTTCTTGTGCTCTCTCTTTCCCTCTCTCTGACAAATAAATAAATAAAATCTTTAAAAAAATGTAAATTGTAACAGCAATAACCTAAAATGTGAGAGGAAGAAGTAAAAGTGTAAAGTATGATAATTCTATTGAAGTTAGGTTGTTACCATTTTAAAATAGAGTATTACAAGTGTTTAAGATTTTTTTTTTCAGTTTGAAGATCACAGTTTATCTTTCTATAATTAAATTAGGAGAAAAAAATGAAGAACCCACTGGTATCAGGAAGGAGCAAGAGTCTTCTAGGGTCTGGCATTTGATGAGATAGATAGTCACCTACTGTGCATTTCCATTGTTTTTCCATGGCAGAACATACAGTAGAGACTTGGGAATGCACATGCCTGAAGCCAGGTTACTCTTATTTCCACAACTCTGTTGCTTGCAGGGCTATTGTTGACAGAGTAGTTGGCTGTGCCCCAGACCAATGGGGTGCTAGTTTATTGCCACAGATCTTTATTTCAGTCTTCATCACAAGGAGGGCACTGCCATGTGCTCTCAGCCAGAGTCTCTTGTCCAAGGTTCCTGGTTTGGTTGACAACATCCTGCTCAATACAACTTTCATCATCACAGCTTGAGATATAATGACTGATTTTGGCCCAAGGAAACTGATGGCAAGAATTAAAGGGACAAGTAGCCAATTTGTAACATCAAGATGATTCTTTCTGTACTTGATAAGGTGATAAGGAAACCTGTAGACCCTGATCTGGTGTTTTTTATTATGGGGGCATTGTAATAGCCTTTAGGGTCCAGGGAATTGATATAAGTTTCTTCCATGTTGGAAATGAAGGAGCTGAATCCAAGTGTTCAGTGGAGACATGCTCTCCTCACAGTCACCTTCTCCCCACATCTGCACCCCAGCAATGCTCACGTCCAGCCTAAGATATTTTATATAAGCCTCGTGATAACCACAAGAAAAATCTTTTGATAATTACTCAAAAGACTGCGATAAAGAAGTCAAAGCACACTGATATCAAAATATATTAAAACATATAAAAAAGACAGCAGTATAAGAAGCAAGGAACAATGGATCTACAAAACAAGCAGAAAACAATGAAAAAGGGCAATAGTAAATCTTACCTATCAATAATTACTTTAAATGTAAACAGATCAAATTATCAATTCAAAAGATATAGAATAGCTGAAAGAATTAAAAAAAGCAAGATCTAACAATATTCTGCCTATAAGAGACTCACTTTAGCCGTAAAGACACATAAACTGAAAATGAAGGAATAGAAAAAGAAATTTCAAGCAAATAGTAACCAACAAAATGCAGGAGTAAACTGTATGTGTATCAAACAAAATATACTTTAAACTAAAAATGGTATAAACAGAAAAGGAAGGTGATTATATAATGATAAAGGGATCAATACATCAAGAAGATATAATATTTACAAATATTTATGTGCCCAACATCAGAGCACCTAAATATATAAAGCAAAAACTAAAAGAGCCTAAAGGAGAGTAAATAATGATATAATAATAGTTGGATACTTTAATACCCCACACTCAACAATTATCAAGAGATAATCAACAAGCAAACAACAGATTTGAACAATACCTTAGACCAAATGGACCTAATGGACACATATAGAACATGTTATCTAACAACAGCATAATACACATTTTTTTCAAGCATATATGGAACATTTTCTAGGATAGACCATATGTTAGGCCACAAAACAAATCTTAGATAATTGAAGAAGATTGAAATCATGCCAAGTATCTTCTCTGACCAAAATGGCATGAAACTAAAAATCAATAAGAGGAGGAAAACTGGAAAATGTACAAACTCATGAGAATTAAACAACATTCTCCTGTACAACCAATGGATCAAAAAAGAAATAAAAAAAGTTTCTTGAAACAAACAAATATGGAAACACAACTTGCCACAATTTATGGGATGCAGTAAAAGCAGTTCTAAGGAAGAAGTTTATAATAATAAACTTCTAAACAATCTAGTGATGCCTTAAGAAGCCAGGAAAAGAACAAAGTGAACCCAAATTTAACAGAAGAAAGGAAATAATAAATATTAGGAAAGAATTAAATGAAATAGAGAACAGAAAAACAGTAGAAATGATTGACCAAATAAAGGGTTTGTTCTTTGAGAAGATAAAGAACCCTTAGCTAGACTAACCAAGTAAAACAAAACAAAACAAAACAAAAACAAAGGACCCAAATCAACAAAATTATAAATAAAAAGATCAAAATATACCAACAATCTGGACAGCCTAGAAGAAATGGAAAAATTCTTAGAAACATACTACTTACCATGACTAAATCAGGAAGAAATAGAAAATGTGAATATATATTTATTCCTAGTAAGGAGGTTGAATCAATAATCAAAAATCTCCCAATTAAGAAAAACCAGGACCAAATGGCTTCCCTGGTAAATTTTACAAGTTAAAGAACAATAAACATCAATCCTTCTCAAACCCCTCCAAAAAATAAAAGAGAAAGAACACTTCTAAACTCATTTTACAAGAACTGCATTATTCTGACACCAAAACCAGAAAAGGACACTACTAAAAAAACAAAAACAAAAACAAAAGTAACACCAACAACAAAAATATAAACCTGCAGACCATTTGTTATTCCTGATGCATAAAGATGAAAAAATTCTTAATGAAATATGAACAAATCGAATTCAGCGGGAAATTAAAGGATCATTCACCATGACCAAGTGGGATTTATCCTTGTGATGCAAAGATGGTTCAACATATGCAAACCCATCAATGTGATATTAATAGGATGAAGAAATAATCATATGATTACCTCAAAACACTCAGAAAAAGCATTCAATGAAATTCAACATCCATTCATGATAAAAATTCCTAAAAAACTGGGCATAGAAGGAACATAGTTCAACATAATAAAGGCTATATATGATAAGCTGACAGCATCATACTCAATAGTGAAAGAATAAAAACTTTTCTTTTATGACCAAGGATAAGACAAGGGTTCCCACACTTAGCACTCCTGTTCAACATAGCACTGGAAGTCCTAGCTAGAGCAGTCAGGCAAGTAAAAGAAATAAGAGGTATCAGAATTATAAAGGAAAGTAAAATTGCCTGCATTTGAAGATGGCAGGATTTTTTATACAGAAAATCCTAAAGTCTCAACTCAAAAACTTTTAGATCTGTGAGGGGTGGGAAGGATGGGGTGGCTGGGTGATAGACATTGGGGAGGGTATGTGCTATGGTGAGCGCTGTGAATTGTGTAAGACTGTTGAATCACAGACCTGTACCTCTGAAACAAATAATACATTATATGTTAAAAAAAGAAGAAGAAGAAGATAGGAGGAAGGGAAAAATGGGGGGGGGCAATCAGAGGGGGAGACGAGCCATGAGAGACTATGGACCCTGAGAAACAGAGGGTTCTAGAGGGGAGGGGGGTGGGAGGATGGGTTAACCTGGTGATGGGTATTAAAGAGGGCATGTACTTAATGGAGCACTGGGTGTTACACGCAAACAATGAATCATGGAACACTACATCAAAAATTAATGATGTAATGTATGGTGATTAACATAACATAATAAAATTTTTTAAAAAAGAGAAAAAAACTTTTAGATCTAATCAATAAATTCAGTAAATCTGCAAGATACAAAATTAACACAAAAATCACTGGTATTTCTATACACTAACATTGAAATTTCTGAAAAAGAAATGAAATCAATCCCATCTACAACAGCATCAGAAAGGATAAAATACTGGGGCACCTGGGTGGCTCAGTTGTTAAGCGTCTGCCTTCAGCTCAGGTCATGATCCCAGAGTCCTGGGATCAAGCTCCATGTTGAGCTCCCTTCTCTACGGGAAGCCTGCTTCTCCCTCTCCCACTCCCCCTGCTTGTGTTCCCTCTCTGGCTGTCTCTCTCTCTGTCAAATAAATAAAAGCATTTAAAAAAAGGATAAAATACTTAGGAATAAATTTAAATGAGGAGGTAAAAGATCTCTATGCCGAAAACTATAAGACACTGATGTAAGAAACTGAAGAAGATGCAAATAAATGAAAAGGTGCCCCATGTTCATGAATTGAAAGAATTAATGTTGTTAAAATGTGAATATTTCCAAAAGCCATCTATAGATTCAATGCAATCTCTATCAAGATTCCAATGGCATTTAATTGGATATTCACATGTAAAAGAATGAAGCTGGACCCATACATTACATCACTCACAAAAAAATAACTTGAAATGGATAAAAGGTCTTAAATATAAGACCTGAAACCATTAAACTCCTAGAAGAAACTGCTAGAAGAAAACAGGAACAAAGCTCCCTGGCATGGGTCTTGGTAATAATTTTTTGTATAAAATACCAAAAGCACAAGCAATAAAAAATAAACAAGTGGGATTGCATCAAACTAAAAACTTCTGCACAGCAAAAAATACCATCAAAAAAGTGAAAAGACAATCTACAAAATAAGAAACATTATTTGCAAACCATGTATCTGGTAAGGGTTAATATCCAAAAAATACAATGAACTCATACCAACTCAATACCAAAAAAACAAAACAAAACCATAAAAGCAATTTAAAATACGGGCAAAGGACTCAAAGAAATATTTCTCCAAATAAAATATATGTAAGGCCAGCAGTTATGAAAAGATGCTCAACATCACTAGTCACCAGAGAAACACAAATTAAAACCACAGTGGCTATTAGAATGGTCATCACCAAAAAGACAAGAGATAACAAATGCTGATGTGGATGTGGAGAAAAGGGAACCCTCCAGCACTGCTGGTGGGATTGTAAATTGGTATGGCCACTATGGAAGACAGTATGGAGGATCCTCAAAAAGATTAAATATTAGAACTCCATATGATCCAGCAATTTCATTTTGGGAATATATCCAAAGGTATCAAAAACACTAACTTGAAGAGGTATTATTTACAATAGCCAAGACATGAAAACAACCAATCAAAGTGTTTATCAGTGAATGAATGGATAAAAAAGTTGTGGTATATATATTCAATGGGATATTATCCAGCCATAAGAGATGAGGAAATCCTACCGTTTGTGACAACATAAACAGAACTTGAAGGTATTAGGGTAAGTGAAATAAGTTAGAGAAAGACAAATAACTGTATGATATCACTTCTATGTGGAATCTAAAAAACAAAAACAAATGACAGAAAAAAACCCTGAATTCATAGAAAAAGAGATCGGACTTGTGGTTACCAAAGGCAGGGAGTGGAGGGAGGGAGAATCAGAGAAAGATGATCAAAATGCACAAGCCTGCAGTTGCAAGATAAATAAGTACTGGGATGTAATGTACTACATAATGACTATAGCTAATATCACTGTATAATATACAGGAAAGTTGTTAACAGAGTAAATCATCAGAAGGAGATGAATTATCATCTAAGAATTATCATAAGGAGAATTTTTTCCTTTATTCTTCTCTTCTTTCCTTTCTTTATACTGTATCTGTATAAGAAAATGGATGTTAGCTGAACCCATTGTGATAATCATTTCACAATACCTGCAAATCAATCATCATGTTGTATACATTAAACTTATATGGTGATGTATGTCAGTTATTTCTCAAGAAAACTGGGGCAAAAGGGAAAAATTTTTCTTAAGAGAATAGATGTTGGTATCACAGAGACCTGTTTTGACTATGTCTTTGACATTAACTGTTCAAAGCTGTACATATTATTTAACATCTGCACTTGAGTTTCCTAATCTATAAAACATACAGCATTTTTATTGTGTTTGGGAATAGTAAATGAACATATGTATCTAAAATGTTTGGTACAGAGCAAACCCTCAACAAATGCTCATTTTCTACAAAACAACTCCCCCAAAATAATCTGCCAATACTGTATCTTTCTTTACAAAAACAGTCTCTTAATAGTGGTGGTGAAAATTAATTTTCCAATCACATCTATAACTAAATTTTCTTCCAAAATAGTCTGGCTACAAACATGGGTATGACTCTTCTTTTTAATCATGAAAAAACAAAGAGCTTGATTGAGGTGATCTTTTAGGTCACAAAATTCTAATATTGTTTAATTTTAATATTTTTTCCTAAAGAAGAATCTGTCTTTTCAAATATAATGAGCATTAATATATAGTTCACATAAATCTGGCACAGCATTAATCTGTTTAAAATTTTAGGATTTTTTTGTTATTATTCTTCAAAGAGATAACTGATTAGATTGCAATTAAATGGAAACAGGAACAGGATTATGAAACTCACTAAAATGCATGGTGAGAAAATGAAGAGACTACTAACACAGTCTAATCAAATGAGGGATCCTCCTCACAGATAAGCCAAGCAAAGGGGTGTCAGAGGCACTGTTCCTTCTGTTTGCAACACATTAATTAAGGTTTGAAGTCACTGGGTTTACAACCTTCTTAAATCCTACATCTAAGATTTCTCAATATACATTTGACCCCATTCCTCCAAAAAAAGATTTAAAATAAGTCCCAGCTCCTGAGGTGAAATGCCATTCTTTATTTAATTTCATTACTCTTTGTCAGTTTTGGTTGTTTTTTGTTTGTTTGTTTGTTTCGTTTTGTTTGTTTTGTTTTTGTATGGCTGTGTTTGAACAGTATACCGATACCTCTTGCTACTCATCTTTCTGCGCCCCATGGTATGGAGAGTGTCTTGACATTATGGTTTAAGATTATTTTTCAATATTGTTAAAAAACAGATTTCCATTTAGAGACACTTGAGAGATGCAAAACAAAAAGAATGAAATAAAAAATACACCCTTAAGCGCTCTTTGTCTGATCTTTCTAGACAATCTGGGAGCTGTAATACCTCAACATGGCCTTCTAACCTAAACAAGACAAGTCTATTTGGAGTTCTAACCACCTCACAGCTACCAACCTGAGAAGTGCATGCATAAAGGAAGATAGGAAAGCGGTGCTTTGCAAGCATGCATTTTTCCTTCAAGATACATTCCCTTTTTCATTAGTTTCCACATCCTCTAGAGAAAAAATGGGAGAAAGTCAAACACAATATTTGATTCAAGTTTAAACCCATAAATTTGTCAGTTTGAATTGCTGCTTTCTTTCCAAAGGCATTTAAAACAATTTACTTTTCATATTGGCCACAAGCTAAATATGATCTCAGCTTCCTTAAAAAGGGACTCTGTTAAGGCTGGGAGAATGTGGGTATGTGGCTCCCCCCAGCGGCCACTGGGAATGTCAGCACAGTTCAGAGAGACGGAGAAAGTGATGCTTTGAATTACCGGTGGCCAAAGCCCACTGTCCAATCTTCTTCACCACCTGGTAACAGCTGGTGTGTATGTAAAGATGCCATGAAAAACGGATGGAGGTCAAATCCAGGAGGACTTCCCTTGTATAGAAAGTCAATTTAAAGTAACAAAAGTACCAAGATAAAATTTCCCAAGAACTTCTGAATCTTAAATAACACAGCTAAACTTTAGGGAGAAGAGATGGCCAAGGAGAAGATAGGAGCAAGGCTTTTTTCCACATAGCATTTCATTTAATAGTTTAATAGTTTCAGATTTAGAAAAGTAGAAAGAAAAACTATAACACCACGGGACAAACTAATACCAGAATATTCCCAAGCTGACAAGTGGGTGGAGTGAAAACTGACACAATAAAAAAATTTTAACGTACTGAATGTATTCCAGCTGAGAGCCCACAATATCAGCAACTCCCAGAGGTTCCAGGGAGACACTCAGAGATTCACTGCATCAGAATTTCTGGGCCTTGGCCCAGGTTTCAACCATATCCCACATACAACATTGCCTTGACTCTCTTGAGGGTTCGACCTTCAGAGCAGCCTCTAAATTCAAAGCACAGCTTCTGAGAAGGGAAAATTCTTTGGAATAGAGATGGGAAGATATATCTGCCTTTCAAATTTATAAGCCTCCATATTCGGCAGCGCCGGTGAGCCCCCAAGCACTGCACACAGACAATTCACAACCATGGTGACTGCTCAGATAAGAACTGGGAGGGAGGTTAGGCTAGCCCCTCCTACCAACAAGCCTGACTCACCGATTCTGAGAGCTCATCCCACCTCTTAAATGTGTCTCCTTCACTAATTTATGCATAGAACCCCTCCTTACCTTTGTCCCTTTTCTGGTTTGCTTTCTTCTTCTATTTTTTTGCTTCTACCTGGCCTCCTTAACACAGCCATCTCTACCTCCAAATACTGTTCTTTTCTGGATCCACAGCCTGACTACTCTCTCTTGACTTTTATTTCCCTTAATCTTCATCTAATGAACTTTCGTCAGCCTCCTGTTATTACTAACATGTGAAGCAATCTGTTAAGGGATAAATTACTGAAGAGTTTCTGCTACAGTGCATTACAGAGTCATAGAGCTTAGAGCCCCAAAGGGTCTCAAAATACAACGTGGCAGAGCCTTCAGCTTACAGGCTGTTAAAGTGCCTCTCTGAATTTTTCAGATACTGAAATTGAGGCTTAAAGCAAGTAAGTGTCTTGCCCACTGATAATTACCTGGAATTTGCAGCTTCGTAAGACATAATATTTCCCATTATAAATACCACCTCTTACACATAACAACATGGAAAAAGTTGTGAGAAAAGGGTCAGGTTTTTTTGTACTCGTTGAGCATTGTCACTTGAATAAAAAGCCACCTGACAACACTTACACTTGAATCCCAGTATTAGAAACAATCCACTTTTTAATTATAACGATTTTGTCTTTTACACTCTTCCTTTTTTTTCTTCACTTCAATATGAATAATTAGCCCTTTTTTAGGTAAATGTCTCTTCTCTGGTTATTGCGTATGAACACAAATATGTTCTCATTTTAAGGTATGTTGTTTTCACCCGCCAGGTGTCATTAAAAATTGCATCTGCAAAAAGCCTACCTCGTGGTTTTTTATGTTTTGTTTTGCCCATGAAGGTTAATTGCAGTTCTGCTACCATAGCTTCCTCACTGCTGTGGAGTTAACCATGGGTTTGCTGTGCTGGGAAAGGTTTAGCAAAGGTCTGGAATGCAAAACAATGGTAACAATAAATACCAATTAGACCCAAGTCCTCTGCTCCCGCTGCCTGCACAGGTTGAAGGGGCAGATGCAGCTTTTGACTTCAGTGAGACTGGACTCTCCTAAAGCCACTGAAGAGGCTGGAGACCTGTTTCTAAGACAACTTTTAGATCACAGGTTTTCCTGCCTGATTAATATGATAACGTGGAGGTGCAAGTGAGTAGCATCTCAGCCAGGGCTTTCTCAAAATAGCTTCTCGCCAGGGCTTGCAATTGTACCCGGCCTTAATTAACCAGTTAGGAGTATAAGTGACATGTGCATCTGTCATCTGAAGTTTATTTTGTCACAGGCTAATAATATGAGAAACTGAAATGGGGACTTGGTTGTAGGACAAAGAACATCTAAAGCAAAGTAAAAACATATACTTTCCAATTTTGACAGACTTACGCATTTCTCACCTGTCTTGTATATTTCCCTTTTTTTAATTATTTGTTTTCTAAAATAGAATAAAAAATATAGGTAGAGTTATCTAAGAACATAAATATGGAGAGATATATAAGCTATTCTATCACATCAGGAAGATGGGATTCCCTTTAAAACACTCCGTTATTTAAATTAAACCAAAAATTGCTAGTAATTTAACAAAATCATTGAAATAGTGACACAAATACTAGCTACAAAGACCTCTAGTGTTCTAATGGCTAAACGATCAACAGTTATAATAGGTGCTTGCCCCATTCGTTGTGATTAACAAACATCAAATCAAATTAGTAATTTCTAAAAATAAAAGAGATCTCACCAGTAAGTCTTACTTTACTGGTTACCATCTCCTTGAAAAGAATATAACGATAAAATTTGGGGCACTTGGGTGGCTCAGTCAGTTAAGCGTCTGCCTTCAGTTCAGGTCATGATCCCAGAGTCCTGGGATCGAGCCCCGCATCGGGCTCCCTGCTCAGTGGGAATCCTGTTTCTCCTTCTTCTCTCAGCTCATGCTCGCTCTCTTCCTCTCACTCATTCTCTCTCAAATAAATAAATCTTTTTTAAAAAAAAGAATATAACAGGGGCACCTGGGTGGCTCAGTCATTAAGCGTCTGCCTTCAGCTCAGGTCATGATCCCAGGGTCCTGGGATCGAGCCCCACATCGGGCTCCCTGCTCAGCGGGACGCCTGCTTCTCCCTCTCCCACTCCCCCTGCTTGTGTTCCCTCTCTCGCTGTGTCTCTCTCTGTCAAATAAATAAATAAAATCTTAAAAAAAAAAGAATATAACAATAAAATTAAATAATTTTTAATTAACATCTAGCCATCCTAATGATATCTTTCTCATTGTTGTCTTTATCTTTCCAAGCATTGTTCACATGAATACATATCAATATATTTAACATAATGTATTTTGTCCCGTTTAGTGTGGCTATCAATTTTGTGTAATTTCAGAAAATATTTTAGTTTCTTGACTCTCAACTTGGAAATCAGAAGTTAGAAACAGAGACATCAAAGGATTTCTCACTGGAAAAGTGTGAAGTACTGACATTATACTAAGTGCTTTCAGTGGCTTTAGCTCCATCTTCTAAAACACAGGTCCTACTAGCCAACAAAGGAGATCACTAAACATAAAAATTAGGTAATAGAATTTAGAGAACAAATACCTAAGCTACAGAATGCCTGGAATTCTGCTGTTCAGATTCTAGTCACCTGCAAGAGTGACAAATCTATCTACCGCAGTTTGCCCCAAGATGAACCTGCTATGCAAAACAGGAATTGTTTAGGAGATATACTAGTATGTTAGTTCTGATAACCTGGTAAAAATCTTGCAACTATGATTTTTCAGAAAAAATACGTTTTATCCACTCAGGTCCTACAAACTGATGAGCAAGTGTTCAAAATAAGGAAATAAGCGATTTACATTTCTCTTCTAATGAATCCTATCCTCCACAAAGAAACAGTGACCAAAAATGTCCTCATTTGTGTCTTTCATTTGATCTGATGGCAGGACGGTCCTCTCTTCTCATCTATCCAGTAAAGCAGGAGGCATAGTGATCTCAGAATAAGATGGTTAAGTGATAATGATGTGGGGCTAAGCTCTTGGAAACTATGGAAAGGCCGTACCTCATCTTTTTTTTAAGAGGATACTGAAATCATTAGCTCATATTTCATGAAATATTGCATTTTTCATCCTTTCATCCTTGTCATTTATGCTACTGTTATGAATGGAGACGTATAGACAAGAGAAATGAAAGATTAGGAGTAATTAACTTTAAACTAGGACTGCTTTTCATACATAGTACTTGCAACTATGATTCTCACTTAGCTGTTAAGTCACTGAACCAAGTTTGATTTTTATTATTTAGGTATATTGGGACTTAAAAAAAAAGAGGGGAGAAATATGTATGTGGATAGATGGGGGAGCTTTTGAAAGGTACATAAACTGAAGATGAGTTCAACACTCTCTAAGAAAAAAACATAGAAATTGAGGCATTAAATCAAAAGAAAAATTAAAGTCAAAAGTTGAAGAAAGATTAGCTTTCTTCTTTTCCCCTTTAAGGTTGACAGGTGAAGATCAGAATAATGCAAGAACTAAGCAAAAAATAAAATAAAATAAAAAATGAGGGTTATGGGGACAGTACAGTTACCAGTGATTCCCCAAAAAGCTAACTATGACCTATATAGCCCAGAAAAGTAGATCACTGAACTCATGATGATATCAGAGACTCCAGAAACTGGATCAAAGACATTTCCTTTATATTTAGCAACTCGAGTGTAAATGAGAGCATTCGAAATATTGTAATATGGGGGTCTTTCAGAATTGTCTGTTTCTATATTATCTATTAACTTGATGCTTGTTATATTAAACCTCTTTTTAAAGATTTATTTATTTATTTTAGAGAGAAAGAGAGAGCGCATGTGTAGGGGGAGAGACAGAGGGGGAGAGAGAGAGAGAATTCTCAAGCAGACTCCCCACTGAACACAGAGCCGATGTGTGGCTCAATGCAGGGCTCCATCCCAGGACCCTGTGATCATGACCTGAACTGAAATCAAGACTTGGCCACTTAGGGGAGCCTGGGTGGCTCAGTTGGTTAAGCGACTGCCTTCGGCTCAGGTCATGATCCTGGAGTCCCGGGATCGAGTCCCGCATCAAGCTCCCTGCTCAGCAGGGAGTCTGCTTCTCCCTCTGACCCTCCCCCTTCTCATACTCTCTCTCTCTCTATCTCATTCTCTCTCTCAAATAAATAAATAAAATCTTTAAAAAAAAAAAAAAAAAGACTTGGCCACTTAACCAACTGAGCCACTGAGGTGCCCCTATATTAAACCTCTTTTTAAATAAACTTGTAACAAGAATTCAAAAAATAGAAAGGTAAAAAAAAGTCTGGTCACTTATACTTCAACAAATCTGTGCCAAGAAGATGGTATTTCTTAACTAAGAGACCTTAAAGTCTTCATGGGTCTGGTAAAAGAGTAACAAGTTTACACAATTTTACCTTTTTTTTCCCAAAAGATGAGAAACCCTTAAGTTGTTTTAAGTTAATTTTTAAATTAATTCTATAACCTTGAGATTCCATTTATTGTATAGTCATTTTAGTTGATATTACAAAATATACCCTGAAAATAACAAAGCATTGATGAAAGAAATTAAGCACACAAATAGAAACATATCTCATGTTCATGATTTGGAAGAGTTTAGATTGTTTAAGTGTCCATACTACTCAAAGTAATCTATAGATTCAATGCAGTCCATATCAGAATTCCAGTAGCATTTTTTTTGCAGAAATAGAAATTTTTTTAAAAATTCCACAATTTATATGGAACCACAAAAGACAACAAAGAGCTAAATCAATCCCGAGCAAGAAGAACAAAGCTGGAGGCATTACACTTCCTGATTTCAAAGTATATTATACAGCCACAGTAATCAAAACAGGTAGTACTGGCATAAAGACAGACTGATAGACAAAGAGCCCAGAAATAAATTCATGCATATACCTTTGATTGATCTTGGATAAGAGTGCCAAGAATCAGCAATGGGGAAAGAACAGTGTTTTCAACAAATGATGTTGGGAAACTGGATAGCCATATGCAAAAGAATGAAATTGGACCCTTACCTAACACCAAATACCCACATGGATGTACAAAACTCAAAATGGATTAAAGACTTCAATATTAGACTTGAACACTTCAGTATAAGACTAGCAGAAAACATAAAAGAAAAGCTTCATGACATTGGTCTTCGCAATGATTTCCTGGATATAACAACAAAAATGCAAAATGGTGCAGATGCTGTGGAATAAATTAATAAATAATTTAAAAAATAAAAATAAAAATAAAAATAAAACTACCATATGATCCAGCCATTCCAATTCTGGGTATTTACCCAAACAAATTGAAATCAAGATGTCAAAGAGATATTAAAACTCCCGTGTTCATTGTAGCACTATTCACAATAGCCAAGATGTGGAAACAACCTAAATGTCTATAAATAGATAAAGAAAATGTAGTACATAAATGCAATAGACTACTATTCCATCGTTTTAAAAAAAAAAAGGGAAATTCTGTAATATGCAACAATTTAAATGAACCTTAAAGACATCATGCTAAGTAAAATAAACCATCTACAGAAAGACAAATACTGCATGATTCCACTTACATAAAGTATCTACAATAGTCAAATTCACTGACTCAAAGAGTAGAATGATGGTTGCCAGGGCTGATGGAGCAGAAAATGGAGTTACTAATCAATAGGCATAAAGTTTCAGTTAAGCAAGGTAAATACAGATCTGCTATACAACATTGTACCAATAGTCAACTATAATGTGTTATACACTTAAAGATTTGTTAAGAGGATAAAGCTCATAACTAATTAAGTTTTTACTATAATAAAATAATTTTAAAAAATTATTCTTGAAAACATTAGAAAATATAAAGAATGTGCTAAATCCCTGTCTATAAAAAATATTAGTCAAATTATAATAATAAAAACACTTACATATTTTGCAATAACATTATTCTTATAATCAGACGTGAATGATATTACTGAAGAATATAAATGATTTGTTCAAGGTGTTTCATCAGTCATTTTTCTATTTATATGGAAAATTGGGGAACTCACTAATTTTTGTATGGATATATAATATCAGGCCTTCTGTGCTCCATTTATGTTCCTCAAAAAGTTGAAAATAGAGCTACCCTACGACCCAGCAATTGCACTACTGGGTATTTCCCCTAAAGATTAAACAAATCCTTCTCAAAAATTTATTCCTCCTGAAATATACTCTTTTAAATGAGGCTAATAATACTCACTTCACTGGGATATTTTGATCATTAAACATGACAACAGTCACACAGTACTTGAATAATTCCTAACACAAAATAGGCATATAAGGAATAATATTGATTCCACTTTTCAAAGACAACATGCTTTGACTACAATACTGCCTAGTTTATGGTACATATGACATCTTTTTAAAACTGCCCCAAATTCCTAGTTTCTTAATTAAGGTTTTTCTTTGGGGGGGTTCTCTTTTACCACTGAGTTTTATTTAATTTTTAGTCAACTTTAGTGAGGTATGATTTACATACAAAAAAAGGTCCCCATTTTAAGTGTATATTTTGATGAGTTTTGGCAAACATGCACACCCATGTAGCCACCACTGCAGTCAAGATATGAACATTACGTAGGAGTGGAATTGTGGATCCTACAGTAACTATATATTTAACTTTATATGAAATTGTCAAACTAGTTTCCAAATGATTATATCATGTTATTCACCAGCAATGTATGAGAGTTCTGTGTGCTTTTCATCCTTGCTAACACTTCGTATTGTCAGTCTTTTTATTTAGCCATTTTAATAGGTATAGAGTGGTATCTCATTATGGTTTTATTTTTGTATTTTCCTGTTGACTATTCATGTTGAGCATCTTTTCATGTGTTTATTGGTCCTTCATATATCTTCTTCTTTTTTGAAGTGTCTGTTCCATCTTTTGCCAACCTTTTAAACCCTTAATTAAGGTTTTTAAATGATCTGATTCCTTCTGAATCTCTAGGACAAAACCCAAGAAAGCATCTTCCTTTATGGTGGTTCCAGTGTAAAAAGCTCCTGAGTCAAATTTAACTAAGATTAAATATCTGAGGTGACTGATGGAATAGTGGGGTAAAGAACAACAGCACAAAGAAAATATTGAGAACTGAATCCAAGAAAAGTTTTAGGCAGAAAACAAGAGAAAAAAAACAACATAGTTGGTGGTCAGGAGCATCAGGAAAGAATTAGGCTTTAAAAATGGGCTAAGGAGAAATTTCAGAACAAGACTGAACAGTGAGTGTAAGGCAAAGTTCTTTTATGAGATACTGAGTGTTTTTGTGGAGTCAGGCATAGAAACATAAAGTTAAAGAAGATGAGACAAACATGAAATTATCACCTTCATAATCTTCTGTCTTGTTGTTGTTTTAGGTTTAGTACTTTTAATATGCCAAGTTGATACTGACTCTTTGTTCTAAGAAATCAGCCTCTAGTTAATAGAGCAAGAGCTGGAGCTCAGGAGATATGACTTTTTTGCTGTGATATGTTTGTAATTAATAGCTGTAATCTTGCCAAAATGCTTCATCTTTCTGCATCTCAATTTCCCCCAACCATTATATATAGACAGACACCTTGAATTACAGAAGGCATATCCTTAATCTTTTGTCCAAGTAAGAGCAAACAAACAACAAAACAATTTGTGCTAATACCATTGAGCCCCAGAAATCTTCACAGAAACTCGAATGAATGCTAAAGATTCTTCATAGTGGTGTTGGATGTGTTGCCTTACCACAGAGACTGTGCAAAACAGTTTCTTTATAAAAATTTAATAATATGTATGAAGTGAAAGATGCAATCTTCAAGAATCCCATCCAAACATGCCTGCCTTTGGTACTGCCACATCAGGAAAACAGACGTGGGATCACAATGCGCTAGCTTCTGATTCCTTTTCTTTTTTTCTACATCTTTGGATCCCATTCCTGTTATCCTTCCTTAGTCAAAAAAAAAAAAATCACAATGATTTAGGGAAGGTGGAGGAGATATCCTTAGAGCTTATTTGCACGTGTCTCTCAGCTGCCTTGAAGAAATACGTCAACATTCATCTCTGAAGAAAGGGTTTTCATAGGGTCTCTTTTTCTTTTTTTTTTTTTTTAAAGATTTTATTTATTTATTTGAGAGAGAGAGAGAGCACATGAGACGGGGGGAGGGTCAGAGGGAGAAGCAGACTCCCTGCTGAGCAGGGAGCCTGATGCGGGACTCGATCCCGGGACTCCAGGATCATGACCTGAGCCGAAGGCAGTCTCTTAACCAACTGAGCCACCCAGTCGAATAGGGTCTCTTTTTCAACAAGTGCATGTGGAATGCCCACTCGGGATACTGCTGCAGCAAGCAAGACTTGTCTTGGTTTTCTATCACAGTATTTTCCTTTTAGGGCAAACATGCTAGTACCATTGGCTGGCAGAAGAGTGAAGAGAGAGCAAGATCTCTATAATGTATCTCTCTTGATATTTTCACTTATATTGTGCCTGCAGCAAATTTTTGTACCATAGATATTTCATTACAGGTTAGAGAAAAAGGAAAGAGCTAAATTACTCTTATTTCTATATGAAGTAGACAACAAAAATATGTGTCTTAAAACTTAAGGTTAAAAAATCATTTGCTTAGCTGGTGCAGCCACTCTGGAAAACAGTATGGAGGTTCCTCAAAAAGTTGAAAATAGAGCTACCATATGATCCAGCAATTGCACTACTGGGTATTTACCCCAAAGATACAAATGTAGTGATCCAAAGGAGCACATGCACCCCGATGTTTATAGCAGCAATGTCCACAATAGCCAAACTATGGAAGAGCCTAGATGTCCATCAATAGATGAATGGATGAAGAAGATGTGGTATAGTTATACACAATGAATCATGGAACACTACATCAAAAACTAATGATGTAATGTATGGTGATTAACATAATAATTTTTAAAAATCACACAAAAAAAGAAGATGTGGTATATATATACAATGGAATATTATGCAGCCATCAAGAAAATGATATCTTGCCATTTGCAATGATGTGGATGGAACTAGAGGGTATTATGCCAAGCGAAATAAGTCAATCAGAGAAAGACAAGTATCATATGATCTCACTGATATGAGGAATTTGAGAAACAAGACAGAGGATCATAAAGAAAAGGAGGGAAAAATGAAACAAGATGAAACCAGAGAGGGAGACAAATCACAAGAGACTCTTAATCTCAGGAAACAAACTGAGGGTTGCTGGAGTGGAGGGGGGTCGGAGAGATAGGGTGGCTGGGTGACGGACATTGGGGAGGGTATGTGCTATGGTGAGCACTGTGAATTGTGTAAGACTGATGAGTCACAGACCTGTATCCCTGAAACAAATAATATATGTTAATAAAAAAATTTTTTTAAATCATTTGCTTGTTCAATAAAAAAATAAACTGAAATAAAAGTGAATAAGATGTAATGATAACATTAAAAATTAAAAAACATAAAGGAATTAATTTTTGCTACAGCTAAGTCTTCAAATTTAATCAACTTCACCCTATAGGAAAAGGATAAAGGCAATTTAGAAAAGAGGAATCATAGGCATATCATAGGCATTTAGAAAAGAGGAAACCCAGAAAGTTAACAAGAAAATGAAGAGATGCTCAAGCTCATTATTAATCAGAGAAATGCAAATTAAAACCACAGTGAAATTTCAGTCTATACCCTATGGACTACCAAGAATTATAAAGCAATAGAAAGCCACATGTTGTTGAGAATGTGGTGATATCTGAATAGTGGACACTGTTGATGAAAGCTGTCAGCCATCTTGAAGAAGAGTGCACTGGCAGTATTCAATTGAGTTATGTATTTACCTGTGTATGTAGCCCACTGAAATTTCAACAGATCTACAACTGTAAAAATATGACAATGTTCATTATAGTGTTACTGGTGGTGACAGGAAGCAAAGTCTACTTGGATATCCTTCCTTGGGTAAGTGTTGGAATAGATACAGTATGGTGAACATTACAAAGTACTATGCAATAGTTAAAAGGAACACACCAGATAGAGTGCTGGCGGGGGTGGAGGAGATGGGGGGGGTAGGGAATATACAAAGAAAAATACCATGTATGTAAATTTTTAAAAAATGTACACATTAACAGTATACATTTTAAAAGAATCCATATGTTCAAAAGGATAGATGCTAAATATATTAAAATGATTGCTCATAAGGAACAGGTATGTAAATGGGAAATGAAAATATCAATCAATCAATCAATCGGGGGGCGGGGAATTTATAGGAACAACACTGGTAGATCTCTTAAGACAAAAAAAAAAAAAGATAAAAAAAGAGAGACAGAGAAATAGAGACAAAGTGCCCTTATTAGGAAAGTACCAAAATAATTAAGTACTGCCTCATTTTTGTCTCTGTACTCTTTTCTGTGAAAGTAATAGTCTTCTAGAACACAGATAAACTAGAAATATCTTATGTAGGAAGAAAAGCAAGCTTTCTCTGAAGTATGAACATAGAGAATGGAAGAATTTGGAACATATTACTCCTAGGATTCTTCTTGCCACACTTGTGATGACAAACAGACAGGAATAGAAGCCATGGTGATAGCTGAATTAAGCCACTTTTAAAAAGGGCCCATATGTGACTGTTTCCAAACAAACTTACAAGGAGTAAGGCTAGCCTAGAGCACATAGTAAACACAATACATTTATGTTAATCCTAGTAAAGGATAGCACTTCCAATATCTTAACAACATGCCAATTCTCTTGATCTATCATTAGAAATATATTTTGAAAACTATGAAGACTTACTCTTACCTGTTTCTTTTATTTTATTCTTTTTTATTTTTTAACTTAATTTTATTTTATTATGTTAGTCACCATACAGTACATCATTAGTTTTTGATGTAGTGTTCCATGATTCATTGTTTGTAACACCCAGTGCTCCATGCAATACGTGCCCTCCTTAATACCCATCACCGGGCTAACCCATCCCCCCACCCCCTCAGTTTGTTTCTAGGAGTCCATAATCTCTCATGGTTTGTCTCCCCTTCGATTCCACCCCCTTCATTTTTCCCTTCCTTCTCCTAATGTCCTCCATGCTATTCCTTATGTTCCACAAATAAGTGAAACCATATGATAATTGACTTTCTCTGCTTGACTTATTTCACTTAGCATAATCTCCTCCAGTCCCATCCATGTTGATGTAAAAGTTGGGTATTCATCCTTTCTGATGGCTGAGTAATATTCCATTGTATATATGGACCACATCTTCTTTATCCATTCATCTGTTGAAGGGCATCTTGGCTCTTTCTACAGTTTGGCTATTGTGGACATTGCTGCTATGAACATTGGGGTGCATATGGCCCTTCTTTTCACTACATCTGTGTCTTTGGGGTAAATACCCAGTAGTGCAATTGCTGGGTCATAAGGTAGCTCTATTTTTAATTTTTTGAGGCACCTCTGCACTGTTTTCCAAAGTGGCTGTACTAACTTGCATTCCCACCAACGGTGTAAGAGGGTTCCCCTTTCTCCACAACCTCTCCAACATTTGTTGTTTCTTGCCTTGTCAATTTTGGCCATTCTAACTGGTGTAAGGTGATATCTCAATGTGGTTTTGATTTGAATTTCCCTGATGGCTAATGATGATGAACATTTTTTCATGTGTCTGTTAGCCATTTGTATGTCTTCTTTGGAGAAGTGTCTGTTCATGTCTTCTGTCCATGTTTTGACTTATTTGTTTTTTGGGTGTTGAGTTTGAGAAGTTCTTTATATATCTTGGGTACCAGCCCTTTATCTGTAGTGTCATTTGCAAATAACTTCTCCCATTCTGTGGGTTGCCTCTTTGTTTAGTTGACTGTTTCCTTTGCTGTGCAGAAGCTTTTTATCTTGATGAAGTCCCAGAAGTTCATTTTTGCTTTTGTTTCACTAGCCTTTGGCGATGTTTCTAGCAAGAAGTTGCTGCGGCCAAGGTCAAAGAGGTTACTGCCTATGTTCTCTTCTAGGATTTTGATGTATTCCTGTCTCACATTGAGGTCTTTCATCCATTTTGAGTTTATCTTTGTGTATGGTGTTAGAGAATGGTCGAGTTTCATTCTTCTGCATGTGGCTGTCCAATTTTCCCAGCACTATTTATTGAAGAGACTATCTTTTTTATAAAAAGTAGAAACAATCTCTGGAAATCTTCAAGAAAAATAATACTAATTAAACTTCACCTTAGAGAGTATATAGATGAACTTGGGTTTGGGGGGAGAATTGAAATGCTTCAAAATTTCTGCCCTCTATAAAGAATGGCCTATCTTTTTATTTAAGAACAGCCTGAGGAATTTCAGTTGTCTACCCAAGACAGAAAGTATGAAAGCAGCATGCCAGCACCTACATTTTAAGGGGTGTTAATAGCTGCTGTGAGGGAAATTGGCATTTAATGAATAAGTAATTTGATAAACTACGAGTTAAAGCATCATGTTTCATAAACCACAAGACTTGTTGAAGCCTATACTATGCCAATGTGCCCTGTGAATATTCCAGATGTATAGGGCCCAGCATTTCCTAATCTCATCTAACTGTGGACACTGTTCATTACCGAGAACTTAGGGAGATTAGTGTTCTTTGATAACATACTTCAAGAAATGCTACTCTATTTGTTTCAGGGGTACAGGTCTGTGGTTCATCAGTCTTACACAGTTCACAGCACTCACCATAGCACATACCTTCCCCAATGTCCATCACCCAGCATCCCCATCCCTCCCACCCACCTCCACTCCAGCAACCCTCAGTTTGTTTCCTGAGATTAAGAATTCCTCATATCAGTGAGATCATATGATACATGTCTTTCTCTGATTGACTTATTTCGCTCAGCATAATACCCTCCAGTTCCATACACATCGTTGCAAATGGCAAGATTTCATTCTGTTTGATGGCTGCATAATATTCCACTGTATATATATACCACATCTTCTTTATCCATTCATCTGTCAATGGACATCTTGGCCCTTTCCATAGTTTAGCTATTGTGGACATTGCTGCTATAAACATCAGGGTGCACGTACCCCTTCGGTACGGGTACCCAGTAGTGCAATTGCTGAGTCATATGGTAGATACATTATATGTTAAAAAAAAAAAAAAAAGAAGAAGAAGATGGTAGGAAGGGTAAAATGAAGGGGGGGGATATCGGAGGGGGAGATGAACCATGAGAGACTATGGACTCTGAGAAACAAACTGAAGGTTCTAGAGGGGAGGGGGAGGGGGGATGGGTTAGCCTGGTGATGGGTATTAAAGAGGGCACATACTGAATGGAGCACTGGGTGTTATACGCAAACAATGAATCATGGAACACTACATCAAAAACTAATGATATAATGTATGGTGATTAACATAATAAAATTTAAAAAAAAATGCTACTCTAGGTCAGGTGTGATCATATCCAGTTGATATTTAAAATCATCTAGATTAGATAGATAGAAAGATACACAGATACATAGATAGACAGATAAATAGACAGACATAAATATAGACTGCAGATACCATCCATACTGACAGACTCAATTTCTGATGGAAATTAGGAAATGGCATAGGGATCCCAGAAATCTGTGTTTTTAATAAACCTCAGGTAATTTTGTTAATGAACTTAAGTACCATGCACAGATAAAGACTCAGGTACAGAGGGTATTCCAAAAGTCTTTGTAAAGTTCTAAACTTTAATAATCTCAGAAGTATAACACCACACACACGCACACACACACACACAAAAACTGTTCAAAATGTTATTTAAATTTGTTACATGTTGATACGTTTCTTAAAATTTAACATAACCACTGTCTTGTACTATACATTGTTGTAGCCAATTTTCAAACTTTGTAAACATACACACACATTACAGGGACAGTATTTGTAGTCCTAGCCTTAATATTATTCAAAGAATGAGGTGTTAAAACATACACAAAAGTTTTGGTGTGACCTCATAAGAGTCTAAGGGAGAAAGGTCAGGTTACTGGACAGGGAAAAAGACTTTCTCTGCCAGAATCTATGGCATGAAAAAAGTTAAAATTAAAAATTTACTTTTTATTATTATTTATGTGCACTATTACTTCAACGTGTTATTGTATCTGAATATAGTAATATTAGATGTTTATGATAAATATTGTGAGGAATAAGGGTGCCCGAGTTGCTTTCTAAATTATCAAAGTAAATTTACATTCGATGCAATTGTGATGCACATTATACTCTTAACAAAAGTGGTAATCTGTGAACTAATTGATTATAATTTCTATGTTAACAAGATATTCAATTAACAAAAATATCTAATCCCCATTCATTGTGGGTAAGTGGGAAATTATAATTTTAATTTAGGGCGCCTGGGTGGCTCAGTTGGTTAAGCGACTGCCTTCAGCTCAGGTCATGATCCTGGAGTCCCAGGATCGAGTCCCACATCGGGTTCCCTACTCGGCAGGGAGTCTGCTTCTCCCTCTGACCCTCCTCCCTCTCATGCTCTCTGTCTCTCATTCTCTCTCTCTCAAATAAATAAATAAAATCTTTAAAAAATAATAATAATAATAATAATTTTAATTTAAATAACCTTCCAGGAAGAAATATGTACAGAGAGTTATTTAAAGAAAACTCTTTAAATATGGTAATATAATAATTTTAAATAACTAACTTTCAAATTATGCTTTTTGTAATTTTGTAACATTTATATTTCTCATGTTATATTGCATTTTAATTTTTAATTTTAACTTTGGGACTTTGTATGAATCATATGTATAAAACTCATATAAAAGGCAATATGGATACACAGTTTAAAGTCACTTACTATTCATTCATTCAGTGAGACATCATTATTCAAACAAATGTTTATTGAGCGACAACTCTATGGCTGGTACCATTTTAAACAGAGTTTATTAACTAAAGAAACAGATAAAGTCCATGTCCTTATGCTGTTTATATTCTACTTAGGAGAGCCACATAATAAACAGATAAATAGGTAAAACATACTATATGCTAGATACTGATGAGTAACGTGGAGAACACTAAAGCAGGGGAGAGGAATAGAAAATTTCAAAGGGAGGAGGAGGGAAAAGTTCCTGTCTTATGTAAGGTATTTAAGGAAGGCTTTCTTGTTAAGTGACATTGGAACAGAGGCATGAGGGAAGAGAGGAAGCACATTACATTATTAGCAAGGAAGGACAGTTCAAAACAGAGGAAATAGTAAGTGCAAAGGTCCATAGGGAGTGTGCTTGGCAGAAGGAAGGAACTCCAAGGAGCCAGCATTACTAGAACATAGTAAGGGATGGAGAGACGTGCAGGGGACCCACCAGAGGGTTTTAAGCAGTGGCATGACCTGATTTACAGTTTAAAGGGAGAGACTATTGCAATAATCTCAGCACAAGATGGCAGTAACATGGACTAGTATGGTAATGGTGGCAGTGGTCAGACGTGATGGAACTAAATATGTAGTAGACTGGATTTGGGCTATGAAAGAAAAAAAAACTAGAAAATGGGGCCTGAGCAACTGAAGAAACAGAGTTGTCATTTACAGAAACAGGAAAAATCACTACAGGATTAGATGTAGGGGAGTGGAGGTAAGAATTCAGGAGTTCAGTTTAAATTTGAAATACTTAAGAAACTTTGACATTGATTTGTAGCGTATGCAGCTGAATATCAAGTTTTCAGTTTAGAGTAGAGGGCATAGATAGAGATATAAGATTGGGCATTGTCAGCAAAACTAGAATCATAAGAGATTAGCTAGGGAGTTAGCATATATAAAAAAGGGTAGACCATCAGAGGCATTCCAGTGTTAGAGTCTGGGAAAGGAGGTGAAACCCTCCAAGATGTTTGGAGTGTTTCCAGCGGCCAGTATGACAGACGGGAACTAAGAGGTAGAGACACTCATATTCTCCATGTATATTGGTTTCATAATGCCTTCCTCTAATACCTGACTGAGATACCAAAATTAATTATAAAATAATGACGTGATTCAAATTTTTCCAAAGTCCAAAGGAATATATAAAAATACAATTATATTATTCTCTCTATCTGATGGACAAGGAGGTAAATGAAAAAAAACAAGTTAACATTAATGACTTTTTTTAAAAATCCGGATTGTTCATAAACTCAGTCTTGGTTTCTGTCAGCCTTATCTCTTATACTTTCTATGTCTGAAGAACAATAGTATTTGATGTTCATCATGAGTATCCTGTGGTACAAGAGAACCCAAGAGGGATAAATTATCAAAGCAAATTCGCATTCACTGTAATTGCAACATGCATTATGCTTTTACGAAAAGTAGCAATCTATGAACCATATAATTGTAACTTTTACATTAATAAGCTATTCATTTAACAAAAATGCCCATTCTTCAATCATTATAGGTAAGTCATAAATTACTATTCTCATTTAAATAAACTTACAGACAGTAATATATGTATAGAGGTAGTTGAGTAAAACTGTTTAGTAACAGAAATTGTAGAGATGATTTTTTAAAAAGACCTCCCTACATCTTTACAGTACACATGCATGATTGCCTTCTTATATTATCACTGACTAGTAATGAGTGGAATGTATCAGAGATACATAAAGATTAAAACATATTTCAACCCAAAGTGTATGGATTAAGTATCTACCTACAAGGAAGGACTTGGAGAGCATCAAAATCTGTAGAGGATGCAAGTATAATAGAAAGAGGAGGAATTTAGAAAGACCTGGGTTTAATGGAGACTTATAAGCTGTACTACCACAAACAGGTGGGTTTATCAGAGGCCTTACATGTAAAAGTAAGGTCAGCCTTTCTATCTGAGCTGTTGTAGGATTATATGAGACCACTCATTCATGTATTCATTAAGAACTATGTTTAAATAGTGTTAGATCCTGGTGGCAGTAAGAGGATGAGATAGAGTCATGTGAGAGAGTGATTTTCTGTGTGTGTGTAGATATGGTTGACTAGACAACGAAGCCCAAGGTATGTGAGCTGAAATAATACATGAGAAAGTAGTTGGCATGGGTGCCTGGGTGGCTCAGTTGGTTAAGCGACTGCCTTCGGCTCAGGTCATGATCCTGGAGTCCCTGGATCGAGTCCCGCATCGGGCTCCCTGCTCGGTAGGGAGTCTGCTTTGCCCTCCGACCCTGTTCTCTCTCATTCTCTCTCTCTCAAATAAATAAATAAAATCTTAAAAAAAAAAAAAAAAAGAAAGTAGTTGGCACATATTAGGTACTCAGCGCATTTGTATTTTATCTTCACAAATGTTCCAATTTTGTCACCAAATATTTTTCACAAATAGCTACACATGGTGATAAAAAATCTCATCCAATTTTGTCATGCAGACCTGGTTTCAAAAAAGCCTCATTAAAGTTCAGATGAGAAAATACTGTGAAGGGGAAACTGAAGGAAGGAACCAACAGTTTCAAGAAGCACTATTACTTTTAATACTCAAAAGAATCTACTGAGGTTGATACTGTTAATATTCCCATTTTAGAATTGAGGAAGAAGAAGCCCAAATAAGTTAATGAATTTCCTAAGGTCACATAGCTAGTAATGAAGGTGAAGTTTGGGCATGGATCTGTCTAACTCCAAAGTCTTTTCTTTGCCAACAGTATCACCAGACATGGAGTTACCATGCAGAAATGATGTTTAAAATTAGGGTCCTTGGGCGCCTGGGTGTCTCATTTGGTTAAGCGACTGCCTTCGGCTCAGGTCATGATCCCAGGCTCCTGGGATCGAGTCCCGCATCGGGCTCCCTGCTCGGTGGGAAGCCTGCTTCTCCCTCTCCCGCTCCCCCTGCTTGTGTTCCTGCTCTCACTGTCTCTGTCTCTGTCAAATAAATAAATAAAATCTTTAAAAAAAAATAAAAATAAAATAAAATTAGGGTCCTTAACCACATGAGATTCTCCTAATGCCCCCCATTCAAAAAGATTGGATTGGTCACCGCACAAGAAAATTTCACACATCCGAAGACTTGCTGCTTACTCACGAAAGAAATTTGATAGAGGATTTCTCAAATGTAACAAGAACCTTAAGTACTTATATAAGATTACCAATAAGAAGACTGTGAAGTGGAAACTTTTCTAAACTGTCAATAATAAAAAATTTGAGGGGCGCCTGGGTGGCTCAGTTGTTAAGTGTCTGCCTTCAGCCCAGGTCATGATCCCAGGGTCCTGGGATCGAGCCCCACATCGGGCTCCCTGCTCCGCGGGAAGCCTGCTTCTCCCTCTCCCACTCCCCCTGCTTGTGTTCCCTCTCTTGCTGTGTCTCTCTCTGTCAAATAAATGAATAAAATCTTTAAAAATAATAATAATAATAATAGAAAATTTGATCCATTATACCAAAGAAAAGACAAAATCATCTTTCCATTTTCTCTATAGAAATTGATATTACAGTATTGCTGTAGCATATGAAGAAGTAAAAAATATGCTGCTGAATATGGAAGGAAGAGATTCTTGTATGGTGTCAAGTAAAATAACTGTTATTTTTCTAGCTTTTGTGGTGTTTGCAATATTTGTCAACTTTTGAAATATTAAAATTTGTTAGACTTTTGCCCATTTTAAATAAACGTTTCCCTTTATACCCAATTTTGTATTATTTTTGCAAAAGAATTCCCCCTAGGTTGTATAAACTTCCAGCCCTACAAAACCTGGACCTATTACATCCACAGTTTCCTGACAAAGAATAGGTCCACAGTGAAACAGCCCAGGGAATGGTCAGGTATGTGGCAAAGGGAAAGATGTTCTCATCCTCAGAGATTGCAAACCTGAGAGGAGCTAGGAAATGAACAATTTCCATAAGCCAGAGAAGAGCAGGAGGAAAAAAAAGCCACCTTGGGAAGAAACAGCTACCAGGGGGAAACGGGTCAGTAACCAAATGCAAAAAAACTATACTGCACAGACTTTTTCTATGATACAGTGTCTATTCCATGGTCTTCACTGTTTTGGCCATGTTCCAGAAACGTTAAGTACCTCATGTTTAGCTAAAATACTCCATTTATATACTTTTCAAGAACTGGTTTAGACTAACTTGAGTATTTAATTCGGGGCTGATCACAGAGAATCTAAGAATATGAAAGAATCTTAAGAATGCTAGAGACCTGGCTTCATTTGACAAAGAAGGAACTTGACTTTCTCAAGACCACAGAGATCATTGGAAACAAAGTTTCAATTAATCAATCAAGTTATCAAATATAACTGAGTATCTCTTCTGTCTTTGATAGAATGAGAAAAAATAGGAAGAACCAGTCTCATATGCTTCACATTTGTGTTTAAAATATAGCATTTATGGCCACTAATAATATACACCAACATTAGATATATATTTGTATTTTATATTGTATATATAGGATGTATAGTGTATAGTCAATTATTTCAGAGCAATGAAGTAAAAATGTTATAAAATCATAAGTGAGAAAATTTTACTAAATACCAATATAAGAATATTTTATCGTGCATGAGAGAAGTCTACGGTATTGATATACTCAGTAATTGTTAATATTAGTATTAACAGGAAAAGTAAAAAATATTTTTATTACTGCCTATAAAAAAGGCACAAAATTCAAAAATGATAGAATTGAACAATCTATTACTTGTTCATATTTTCTAGTTTTATAATTTAAAATGTTATACTTCTTTTTAAAATCAAATTATTTTTAAGTAAATGTCAACTAGATTATATATATATATATATATATATATATGAGTCCTCAGAAATATGAGATAAATAAAATATGGATCTTGGCAGTGAGGAAGTCAAAGACAACAAGATTACTTTGTAAATTGCCTCTGTCCTTAAAACAACCCACATTAGTTTTGTCTTTAGCTGGACTCATGAGAGCAATGTTTCATCAAGTTAATCCCTCAAAAACCAAACTTCAAAACTCTAAAGAGATTTGTTCTTTCCTAATCTAAATTAAAACACTGAAAGGGACAGATTAAAACACAAAAGAGGTCATGGAAATTTCAAAATTATTCCATTCCTCACCACCTTCTGTCCCTTACCCCCATCCCACTCCACTCCCCCAAAAAAGCTTAAAAATGAGTCCAGAGTACATTAGCCTTCTAGTAATATCACAGCTGTCTCAAAGCTGGGGGGAAACTCAGAGCAGGATTATGGTTTCTTCCCTTTTTGTTGTTATGTTTCATGCTGTTCACTTGGGGGTTTTTGAAAACCGACGAAAGAATAGGCAGCTGGATGGACAGACAGACAATTGCTTGAAGCCAGATCATTAGTAGCTTAAGTAGTAATCTTTTAAGTGTATTGCCAAACATACCGCAAAGAGGTCTGAACTAGCTCTTGACTGAAAAAAGCTGAGAAGATGTGGTAAGGGCACAGCTCAAACTGTTTTTCTGACTGCCTGAGACTTTAAAATGTTACTTTCATCTCTCACTGATATGAGGAATTCTTAATCGCTGGAAACAAACAGGGGTTGCTGGAGTGGGGGGGGGGGTGGGAGGGATGGGGTGACTGGGTGATAGACACTGGGGAGGGTATGTGCTCTGGTAAGCGTTGTGAATTGTGCAAGACTGTTGAATCTCAGATCTGTACCTCTGAAACAAATAATGCAATATATGTTAAGAAAAAAAAAAGAAGAAGAAGGTAGCGGGAGGGGAAGAATGAAGCGGGGGAAATCGGAGGGGTAGACGAACCATGAGAGATGATGGACTCTGAAAAACAAACTGAGGGTTCTAGAGGGGAGGGGGGTGGGAGGATGGGTTAGCCTGGTGATGGGTATTAAAGAGGGCACGTACTGAATGGAGCGCTGGGTGTCATACGCAAACAATGAATCATGGAACACTACATCAAAAACTAATGATGTAGTGTATGGGGATTAACATAAGAATTAAAAAAATGTAAGTGGTCTGTATAAAAGAAATAAAAAACAGATTCTGGCAAAGTGAATAAAAACATGATCCAATAAAAAAAAAATGTTACTTTCATCTCACTAAAAGGTGCATAAAGTATAGTAAGTTTTGGAGCTCTCCTTTACTGAATGTGTCCCTATTGTTTTGTCCAAGTGTCACTTGTATTACTTGAATTTTTTGGTAATAATGGAAAAATATTACTGCCACAATTCAAGTTGTGTCAACATAAAAAATAGAATAATCCACTGGAATTAGGAAGAAAAGAAAACTATCTCAGCTCTATTTTTCCTTGCTTTACAAACCATAGGACAAACAAACTTGTGACTGTATAAACTATTCCAATTAGGCATATTAGCCCATGCCATTAAGATTTCAGGGCAAGAAACCTTCAACAAAATAAATTTCAGTTCAAAACTGGACTAATAAAAATTTCCACATGAACATCAAAACATTAGTAGAACAAAACAAAAACCTTTGCCAAAATCTCATTTGGGACGTAGACATGATGATTATTTGTATTGGTATAAAAATAGAAACAGCAACTGAAAATAGATGATTTAGATGTTTGAAAGCATAAAAAATGCTCATGTATGTTTCTTTTGACAGATAAGGTGAAATACACAAAATTATTTACATAATGCACTCTCTTATCTTTATTCATTTCATTGCATTTTTTTCTGCATTTAGGGGGCTGAGTGAGGAGAACATTGCAAAAAATGAAACTTGAAAGTACTTAATATATATTTATTGTAAAAAATTCAAACACAAATACATGCTTTAAAAAATAATGGTCCCACTCTGCCCCCTACCCCATTCCCTAAATGTTGACATATAGACTTTTTATTTTCTATGCTTATACAATATATGTGCAATTAGATAATGCATATGTAATTAAACATATATATAGCCTTTCAAGTATTTTTAAACTAACTCAAGAAATTATAAGAAAGCCACAACACCAGAGAGACTAAATATTTTTGGGTTCAAAATAAATACATTTTTGTTAGCTCCAACGCAAGCTATAAAAACTGTATACAAGTATACAAATCTACATTCTTCCAGGCAATTTTTGTAGAAATGAGATTAGAACACCTTGCCAAGTAAAAACAATCATAGTAAAAACCATGGAAACCACTAAACCAGAAAATCTTAAAATAAGAGAATCAAGGAAGATAAAGTACATAAATATCCTAACCCATTAAAAACTCAAATAAGCTAATATTGTAAATTTCCAGAAACAATGCCAGAAATACCTCTATTTTCAGTTTGTCACATAAGTGCATTATCAGTGCCGGCATACATTTTCCTGATTCCTTTCTTTTATTTCTTGTTGTAAAAATGTCTCTCCTTTAAGATCTTAGCAACACTTTAATGTGAAACAAGGTCCTTGAATATTGATGCTTTGTGAACAATAAAGTGTTTTGTCTAATGTTACAAGTGCTAAACTATTTGTGGTTTTGTCTCTATCTATACCTAAAACCTGAGTGTGACACAAATTAACAATTGTCATATTATATGTTATGTATCATCGATGAGGCAACCGCAGTAGCTGGGTTTCCCAGTGTCTTTGAGTGATTCAGATTGGATTTATATCGTATCGGTAGCTAAGTGAGAATTGCTGGAACTCGTCGTCATTGTGTGGTTGTATGTGGTTGAATGAGTCACTGAGATCCTAAATCTCTTACAGCCAGTAGTGTGCTGGTAAATGGTTAACAACCAGCTTTCTGGGGTGGGGAGAAAGCCAGCCCTGATTTGTAGCATTTGCAATTTCCATGGAGTAAATACTCTTACCACGGCCAATTTCTAGATAACTAGAGTCCCTCACTTCAGAGTTAGGAAGAGCTACACACAACCAGCTCTTAAGAGCCTCCTCCAACACACCACACGACTTCACAGCAATCTTGAAAATATAATTTTGGAATTCAGTGACATCACTTTTCATTGCAAATAGCCACGCTCACGATTACCAGGAAATTTAATGGCACCCAGTCCTCACTCTTCCTTTCCCTTTTCCCATCACATCTATTCCGTCTCTGAAAGAGTCTAATTCTCTGCTGAGCTTTTGATATTAAACCTCTTCCCTTGAACCCATGAGAGTAAAGACTCAAATCCTCCCTCGCCACTTTGCACATCTTAACAATACCATGGTCTAAAAAAATAAAATAAAAAGGAAAGGAAAAGACAACTTCCATGGTTATTCTTTAGGTCCGGAGAAGTAACTGCTTTTATTTCCTAGCACCCCAAATAAAGTCAAAAGGAAGGTGAAGAGCTGTAACTCTCCCCTAAGTTACATTTCAACATGCAAGGTTGTGCTGATTTCAGAGCCTCCTACCGAAGCTCGTTCCCACCTCCTTACGTCTAGGGTCACCACGAATGGCTCCACATGGGAAGTGCATACCCAAGTGCCTGGAACAGGGAGGGGATGGACATGTGTTTGCTGAATAAGTAAATGAATATTTATCTCCTCTCTCTATTTTGTGATACCTTTTTTTGGACAGCGCCTTAGAAGAAAATATCCATAATATAGCTGCACCTTTAATAACGTATCATCAGTTATTTTACAGTATATATCACACAAAGGCTATTGATGGAAGGGAATACTATAGAAGCATTTCTGAATTTGGCAGTGGAAGAATTAAAGAGCTAACCTGCAGGTATGGGAAAATGCTATATTCTTAAAATTGTCCAAAATCAAAATCATTGCCCATCTGTACTGTCACAATTGCTCCAAACTTCCTGGCCCAGCTTTACTGAGGATGACCTGCCTATACTACAGGAGGCCAGGGGAGTATCTGAAAAATGGTAATAAATGAAAGCACCTGGCTCAGAATCGAACCTTACAAATACTTTTTCTTAAAATAAGTTTCTGCCCTCCCAATACTTCCCTTTCCTTTTTTCTCTTCACTGACACTATAATCACATGTTACCACTGAAATAATCTCTATCAGGAACCTTGCTCCAAGTGGGACGCTAGGCAACAACCAGCTTCATATTTTCATGTGTTTTGATAAATACAGATCTGTTCTTCCTTGAGCTGATGTGGACAATAAGGATATTTTTGAGGAGGGGGATATTTCATAATTCCGTATGCTTTATTAAAAATGCACAAAAATGGGGTGCCTGGGTGGTTCAGTCGGTTAAGCGTCTACCTTCGGCTCAGGGCACGATCCCAGGGTCCTGGGATTGAGTCCCATGTCAGACTCCCTGCTCAGCAGGGAATCTGCTTCTCCCTCTCCCTCTGCCCCTCGCCACCTCCTCCCCGCTCATGCTCTTTTGCTCTCTCTCAAACAAATAAACTCTTTTTAAAAAATGCACAAAAGTATTCCAAATTGTATTCTTTTATTTTGTAAGCAGCACTATAATTATTTTCTACCACTTTCTTGGGAAATATTATGATTTCATGTACAAGTTAGTGGTGTCTGATTAGCTAATCTGACCTCTGGCTCAGAGATTTATATGATAAATACATGCTAAAGAACACATGCTAAAGAAATTTTGCTGAATTAATGAATAAAGAATGAATGGATGGATTTATAAGATCAAATCACTATTCTGGAATCTAAACACATTTTGATGCCCAATCTATTTGAAAATGTTCCCTTAGAACGTATCTAACTGCCATCTTGGAAATTGACTATATATATATTTTTAAAGATTTTATTTTATTTTATTTTATTTTATTTTTTATGGGAGGGGAAAGGAGAAAGACAAGCAGACTCTGCTGAGCTGGGAGCCTGACACAGGGCTCAGTCTCACGACCCCGAGAGCATGACCTGTGCCGAAACCAAGAGTCAGACATTTAACCTACTGACCCACCCAGGCGCCCTGGAAATTGACTACCTGTGACATAATTTCATTCAACTCTGCATCTTACTAAGGATCAAAAAATATAATGCTGTTTTTCAACCTCCAAACCAAATCTTCATGAACTTTGTGGTTATAGATGTTGCTATAGTAGAATCAAATTTTGTCTTCCCTGATGAGCTTTCCCAAGTAAATTTTAAAAGCTGTGGTTAAATCTGTTTTTATCACTGTGCCTTATTTAATTCAGTAACTTCCTTCAGAATTAAAAGTCTCAAACATATTAGAGAATGCAGAAGCTCCTCTTGTTCCTACAATTGTAAGTTTGCCAAAACCCAAAATAGCCTGTAGAGGTCCTTCCAAACCTACAACTGCAAACAAAAACATCTCATCTTCATTAAGAAGCAGTGGAATCCTTAACAATTTACAAGGATAGAGAAAACTACAGCCCTCCCAGATAACGGCTGTAGTTCAAAAATCTTCCTTTCTATTGGTTCCAGGAATTAGTTTCTCAATTTAAAAAAGACAAATGCCGCTAAAGTCAATTTACTTTTCAAGTGTTTGGTCATATATGAATCTACAGTAGCACCTTCAAGATTCCTTCCTTCCTTCCTTTCCTCACTAGACACTTACTGACCAGCTGTCATAGCCAGCAATTAGAAGTCAAAATCTAGGATAGATAAAATTCTATTTATTAATTTGAAATAACATTTTGTTGTGTTCAAAAATAATACTAACCACAAAAACCTGCATTCTTCAGTAGCAAACACTTATTCAGTATGCAGCACGGAGTTTTTTGGTTTTGTCTTCAATTTTAGATATACTTTAACAGTACTGGTGCTCACAGGAAACTGGTTTGTTTGCAATTCAACCTGCTTGCAAAATCCTCGGTGGAGCTTAAGTCATTTTACTCAACCAGTGTCAGCTATTCCTGATGACGAGAGGGCCAGCACGGTGGGGCAAGCTTACAGTCAGATTAGTAAGAAGTTTAATCCTCCATTTCCCCCATATTAATATAATGCAGCAGTTTCTCTTTCCACAGGGTACAGTTAATAATCAATTCTCATTTAAGCAGCTGGGATTCAACACTACCATTAGGCCGTTTTTCTGCAACAGCTGAGTCATCCCTTTGCATTTGGTGTCAATTAGGCTAATTAGCGGTTAGCAGCCCAGACTGCCCTTCAATCATTTGGAAATAGCTATCCCCACAAGTGTCAGGCACTTGCTGTCAGGTTTTCTCACATACTGATGATACATTTTCTTGGCTGCTCAGACAGAAGCTGTAGGCTAAAAAGACAGAATTTGAGGGCGCCTGGGTGGCTCAGTTGGTTGAGCGACTGCCTTTGGCTCAGGTCATGATCCTGGGGTCCCGGGATCGAGTCCCCGCATTGGGCTCCCTGCTCAGCGAGGAGCTTGCTTCTCCCTCTGACCCTCCCCCCTCTCATGTACTCTCTCTCATTCTCGCTCTCTCAAATGAATAAGTAAATCTTTAAAAAAAAAAAAGACAGAATTTGATTGGCCACGATGCTTGCTTGCCCACCGTCACAAAACTGAGCTTTCGTTGGCTGCCCACCAGCTCTGTGGTTTCTTGTCGGCCGCAGCGGTGGGGGCACAATTTATCGGCCAATGCTACAAACTGAATCCTGTACCTTTTCATCTCACCAGCTAGGTGGTCGGGTGTGCTTCCCCCGGAGGGCATATGTACCTGTTAAAACATTTATTTCTCTTGGCTCTGGTTCTAAACCCAGGCAAAGGGGATTAGAAACCTGGCTTTTAATTGTGCTTGCCTTTTTCTTTCGCGAATGGCAATCATTCTGTAGCACCTTTTTTTTTTTTTTAAAGATTTTATTTATTTATTTGAGATAGAGCATGAGAGGGTCAGAGGGAGAAGCAGACTCCCTGCCGAGCAGGGAGCCCGATGCGGGACTCGATCCAGGGACTCCAGGATCATGACCTGAGCCGAAGGCAGTCGCTTAACCAACTGAGCCACCCAGGCGTCCTCTGTAGCACCTTTTGTGATATGAAAATGAACACTGGATTAAAGCATATTTTTGATTCCTCACCAACCATTCTAGTCAGTCAGGCACCTTGCTTAAACCGGTGAGTGTGCTTATGGGGCAGCTCAGCTTTGTCAGCAGGCAAACGTTGAGCAGTTTCAGAGCAAACCTGGTTTCTGCTCCTAAGGAAGACACCGGGAACACATTAACAGAAATAAGTCAAAGAATTATTTAGGATTGTTCCTTTAGTTATCAAATAAAATCTTGAAAGTTTTGAGAGATTGATTTCCTTCATGAGATTTTAATAGTCATAATACATCCACAAAGAGCCTACATAAGTTGTACAAAAACGTAAGTTAGGTTGTTCTACAAATTAAATCTTCATTTGAAAAATATCTTTTCAAAATTAAGGTTGTGTTATGACTTTTTAAAAATGTGATATATACTGACAGCTTTTAGTATGCCTCATTATATTAAATTTTTTTTAATTTAAGTAATCCCATATATATGTCCTATCCTAATAGTTTAGATGTTTAACAAGTTACCTTATTCTATTAAATTAGTTATGTTATCCACCTTTTGATTCTAAGAAATTGAATTCTAGTAATAAGATTATATATGAATATACTTTTGAATATGGTAACTCAGAAGATTTCCAAGAGTCAATATAAAATTAGAGAATATGTCAGCTAAATATTTATAATGACATAATAAAATATCTAAGTAATGAAACTTATGTCAGAATTTATGTAAAAAATCTTCAAGATACATCACTGGCATGAGAAGTATATAGATAGTTCAAGTTTCTCTGTGATGCAAGTTAAATATAAACTATACTTTCACTTTATAAATGATACACTTTTATTTTATACATGCTTATGCTCTATATAATATGTAAAATGTATTTATATATCATATACTGTCCAGTTACATATGAAGTTTTTAAATATACATTTACATTTACACTACATGAACAAATTTTTTTAAAAAAAAGAATTTAAAGCACTCAGGTATTTAAAAATGTGGCATCAATTATAGCCATAGGGAAATGTGACCAGCAAACCTGATCACTGAAAAGATCCATTTGGCTTAACATTGACTCAGCAAATTAAATAATAATAATCTGAATCATGATATAATTTTGAAACATTTTTAAAAATGTATTTAGGGAAATTTTCATTTTTAAATTAATCATCTGAAAACATAAATATTGCATGATTTTTTTTACATTAGCACTAAAAATACTTTAAAATATTCAAGTGTTAGTGGTCTGTAAGTTGAACTCATATAAAATAGGTATAGGCAGAATAGGTTTATAATTGAATAGGTAGCGCCAGTTGGAAATATCTTTGTATATATAGCAAATTATGAATCAGAAACTTAATAGTTTTCTTTTCATTTGCCTACTTATTGACTACTGGTAAGATTCAATTTTAGATTTTTTTTCCTTAAATATAAAACAATGCTTTGATGAAATTTTTCTTAAGCAGTAAGAATTATATAAAAATCATAGAGCCTGCAGTATCTGGAACAAATTTTTGAAATACATTATATATTGAAAGCAAATTTACTTCTAAAACATGGAAATTAAGGAGAAAAAATAATTCCTAGTACTATGCTTTACTAACAAATTTTAAAGCTGCAACATTTTCTCTTTCACAGTGTTTCAATAGCAGGCAATAAATGCTCCCAAACTGAGGACTTCACCAACAAAAACAATCCAAAACAGTATAATATTGAAAAACAGTCTCTTTTTGATACTTGAAAGATAATCTTTTCCACATTAACTCTTTTAATTACTTATTAAGAAAATAAGTTTTATACCAATAATATTACAATGTACCATCATAAACATCACTGAAAAATGACAGTCTTAAATGCATACTATCCAAATAGTTTTCAAAATATAAACCAATGAGAGCAAACAATGAAATAACATCAGAATCTGAGAGAAGAGATAAAATAGGAAAGTTACAATTTACAAATAAGACCAGGAATTTCAGTCACAGGAAGAGTAATGCTTAAGTAAATATAATTACTTAATATTATACTTAATAATATTAAGTATATATAATAAGGAATATGAATTTTTGGATTAAAAACAAAATCAACCTAGTTCCTTTTTTCAACCATCCATTTATTTCTTCTGTATGAAAAGGTGTAACCTGTACTGTCCAATATGGTAGCCTGGGGCCACATGTGGCTACTAAGCATTTCAAAATGTAGCTAGCCCAAAATGAGATGTGCTTTAAGTGCAAGATACATACTGGATTTCAGAGACGTTTTGTATTGATTACATGTTGAAATGATAGTATGTTAGATAGACTGTGTTAAATAATATATAAGTAGGGGCGCCTGGGTGACTCAGTCGGTTAAGTGTCCGAGGCTTGATTTTGGCTCAGGGCATGATCTCAGGGTTGTAAGATTGAGCCCCATGTCGGGCTCTGCTCTGGGCATGGAGCCTGCTCAAGATTCTCTCCCTCTCCCTCTGTGCCTCCCCCATACTCTCCCTCTCTCTCTAAATATATATAAATATAAATAAAATTTATGTCACTTGTTTCTTTTTACTTTTTTTAATATAGCCACCAGAATATGCAAAATTATATTTCTTGTATTATATTTCTAATGGGAAGCACTTCTACAGACTGAATATACATGGCACTAAATAATCAGTGACTTCGATCAAAATTTTGATATGATTTCTTTGTTCTGACGTGCCTAAGAGATACCATAAGCAAACTAGTTTACCTATTTTGACCAACACGTCCAAAATTAGCCAAAAGAAAAAGAAAAGTAAGCCCAGATGCAGGAAAAAATAAATAAAAATAAAGCTTGGAAAGTTTTATAAAAATAGATAATGATGCCAAGTGAAATAAGTCAGAGAGACGCAAATACCATATTTCACTTATATTATCCTATTTTCTACTGATCGAATCACTCAAATAGCCAGGTCAATCAGATTCATCCAGCTAGGGAATACTTCTCATTCCTGTTACCCTCCCATATATATTGGTCATGTATTATTCTAAGCAATTGCTAGAATATGAAATTCAAAAGCGTAAGAGTGATAATGTACACTAGGCTTCTCCATACAAAATATCTCTACAAAACCTAGAATTTTAATATAAATTAATTATTTTAAAATGTAATATATGCATTCCATCAACAGTAGAATAGCTATCTTACTGGTATGTTTGAGTATAATTCCATCAAAATAGATATTCGAAAGCTGAGGATTTTAACCAATCAACCAGCTGTCTTGTTGTATAATCATAGTCAACAGAGTGGCCATATCCAAAGAATAGACTGAAACTGACTTTGATATTAAATAACATAAGAAGAGAAATGGCAGCTAGAACTGAAAAATCTCACAGCTACATCAGAAATGAAACAAAGTTATACTGCCTCTACTAGGCTTCCATTTTACAGCATGCCTCCTCTCACTGTTTCCAGTAGATTTGTCACTTAAAGTTCTGTTCACATGGAATTTGATGAAATCCCCAGCAGACCACAAGATTGGTAAACCTGTTCTAACTGCTCTTACGATATCATGGAACAGAGCTTGAATTACCAATCCACCAGAGAATGCTAATGCAATTATGAGTGTTTACTTACACCATGTGTTTCTCACTGAGCCTCCCCCGCTGTGTCAGGATAAACCAAAGGGAGCTAATGTTTTATAGATGGTAAGACTCTGTTTGTTTTCAGTAGGGCTAAGTCTCCCAAAGCACTCAGACACACTAATTAAAGTAAACTGCAGAGGCCCATAATAAAATATATGTGTTTGGAGACTGTGAGATGAACCCTACTGGCTTATTAAAAGTCAAAAGAAAAATATACATTATTTATGACTTCAAAGGGACACATTGTGAGCTCCAGTTTATTTAAAGGATTAACAAAGCAGTGGTTATTGGTGACCATCTGAACGGTTCTTCTTTCACAGTTCATTAGTTCTGTCATATATGTGAGAAGTCATCATTTGGGTTCAAATCAAATATTATTAATCAAATAAATTACAGAGGGTGCACCAACATTATTAAATGGAATCTTTGTGAAAATAGCTGCTAATAAATCTGGTACTTACTTTTCAACAGTTGCCTAGTTGCAACAATGTGATTTAGGTTTTCAAAATGTGTTATAAGTATTAAATAATCCATTCTTCATAAATTTGGCCATCCCAGAAATAGGAAGCAGAGGAATGAGCTTCCTAGGTCTATTTTTTGTAATGCTAAATTTAAAAGCTTCTCTGTGCCTTCACAATTCTGAAACTATTTTATGCTTTTCTTTTTCCTTAAAAAGACGCTCTATAGATCTATCCTATACCATTTCAGAAACTATCACATGATGAAGCTGTGAACAAAATTAAACAAAAAGACTATCATTAAAAGAACCTACATCTTCTTTAAAATCCATAGTCTTTTGGGGCACCTGGGTGGCTCAGTCGGTTAAGCGGCTGCCTTCGGCTCAGGTCATGATCCCAGGGTCCTGGGATCGAGCCCCGCGTCGGGCTCCCTGCTCAGTGGGGAGCCTGCTTCTCCCTCTTCCTCTGCCTGCCTCTCTGCCTACTTGTTCTCTCTCTCTATCTCTCTGTCAAATAAATAAATAAAATCTTTAAAAAAATAAAATAAAATAAAATTCATAGTCTTTTGAGCAGTGGCAAGCAATGTGGGTGTAACTTGACCATGTATGTGTAAACTCTTACAGGTGCCTTTGGTTTTATCTCTTTGGCCCAAACTATGCTCTGCTCTTTGGCCCATCTTGACTATCTCGGCTTCACAGAATCAAGGTGTGTTTATTTCAGCATTGGATTGAAAGTATTTACAAGTACAATAAAGGTCCTTCATTTTCAAATTAAATTCTAGTTGAAAAGGTATATAATAGCTACATTTCTTTAGCACTTACTGTGAGGTAGTTTTGTTATTGCTGCCATTTTATAGATAAGAACATTGAGATTTAGAGAGACATGGGGTTTTGGCATCATACTACTAGTAAGCAGTAAAGCCTTGATTTTTTTTAAAGATTTTATTTATTTATTTGAGAGAGAGAAAGTGAGCGAGAGAAGGAGCCCGGGGAGGGGCAGAGAGAGAGGGAGAAGCAGACTCCCGCTGAGCAAGGAGCCCAATGTGGGGCTTGATCCCAAGACTCCCATGACCTCAGCTGAAGGCAGCTTAACCAACTGAGCCACCCAGGTGCCCCAGTAAAGCCTTGATTTTGATACTAGAACAGACCTATTTGAATCTAGAGTTGAAAGTTTAACCAATCTGATAAATTTCCTCTCTAGTAATAGGAAACCAGTCGTCAGTCTGAAGGTGAGATTTCTAGGCCTGTGACTAGTGCGATCAATGGATGATTGTACTCAAAAAATATTAAGTTGAAAATAGTCATAGTAGCTCAAATTATTTCCTTAAAGTACTTCTATTCCCTCTAATAAAAACAGCAACAAAAATAATAACAAATTATCTTAGAAACCAGAGACCTGACACAATGGAATGAATCTCTGGTCATAGCATTCCTTAGAATTTTCACTATTTTCACATTGTGTGGCCCTTAATTCTATCTTCTTAAGAACATTGTTGTTGGAATTTATATGAACTTATATCCATTAAATATCCATGTTCAGATCCAAAATTTTGCCATTATTAATATTTGTTTCTGCTCCCCCCCAAAACTACAGCTTTCAGGTGGGATAAATTGTGCCTGATTCATGCTCAAAGCCCACTACACTATTCTGGTGTGCATTCAACAAATGTTTATTGAACTGACTCATACTATTTTGTAGCATCCATAACTAGTTTCACAGCCTATATATAAATATATATATAGAGAGAGAGAGACAGTATTCAGTAAGTATATTTTAGAAAAATGATGATCTCTTTATGAAATGAAGATGGACATCTTACTCAAAATATAACAATAAAAACAATTACTTTAAGATTGAAACTCTTAAAACACAGGGTGGTCAAAATAAATCTCTTAGACTCCAAATTAAATGCATGGTTTTTATTAATGCACTTAATCCAATATATCTTCTTTTTAACTTTGAAAACAGCGGAATAGAGGAAAATGTCCAATTATTCTCGGGTCTAGGACAATCTCAGAGACCATTTTTAATTTATAACCCCAAATCTAAAAGTTCAAGCATTTCTTTTATTCTATAAATATTTATTCAGAAATGAGTTTATATTGTCAGAGAATTATAAAAACTACTTCTTTTTCAAGTTTACAATTTTGTATAGGAGCTGAGATTCAAACAGTGAAAAGGTAAGTGAAAGTGAAGTAAGACTTTTTCCTTCATATAATTTACTCCAATTTACATAATTATGATTAATAACTGTCTTGCCCATGAGACAGTAAGGTTCATTAGGACAGTGATCATATCCATTTTTCCTCTTATATTATCCCCAGTACTAAAGACAATGACCAGAACACATGCACATTTTTAAAAATGTACTAAATGTTTATTATTGAGCTGTAAGTATATAAGCCTTATAGGATTACAGAGAGGAAAAGATCGCTTCCAGTTTGTGTAATTATAGAAGACTACCTAAAGGAAATAGCTCTCCAGTTCCCAGTTCCCTAGAAAATAAGATAGAATTTCAGGAGGTGGAGTTAAAAATGTGTGCTTGAGTGCCGGGGAGAAGGGGATAGGGTTGGAGAAGAAAAGATAGCATAAGTAAAGATGGGGAGGATAAAATATAAACATATTCAATTATAGCAAACAAGCGGGCTGAAATGTGGGGTTTGGAAGAAGAATTTTGCAGAGAATAAGGAAAAAGGAAGCTAATATCAGGTCAAAATTCAGAAAGCTTTGAAATTCAGACTTGATTTAGAGAATTTTTGAACAGGGAATGAAGTAGCATTTTATGAACCTAAATCTGGCAATGGACTATAGAATAGTTATTGCATTAAAACCATGGTAGCAAGAAAGCCAGTTAAAAGACAATTGCAAAAATCTAAGTAAGATATAAATAAGACTATGAAAATGTATCCCCTCAACAATTTCTGCAAGATGTTTGCTTTAAATCAGCAAATTGTTTAATTTGGGGCCTAAAGTGGCTTTACAGATCATATTGTCCAAAGCCTATATTTTATAATTTGGGAAACTGAAGGCCAAAGAGACTCAATGACCTGCCCAAAATTACAAAGCCAAGAGTGAATATGGATCTCCTCACTTCCAGCCCAATTGTTCTTTCCATTATAAATGTGTATCTCCCTCAAGGTGACTCTTTAAATTAAAAGGAATTAACAAAGCAACAAATGCAGAATTAGGACCTTTATTGCTATTTCACTAACCGAATAGTAACCTTATTTAATAGATCTTCCTTGCACACAGACATCCTACTGAAGCATTGTAATAAATGTAATAAAAGGGGAGATTAGGGCAAACATCAGTGGGAAGACATTAATTAGAGGAGGACCTCACCAATTCTCAGTTGACTAATCCTCAAACCCTGTAATTCTCATAAGAAAACTGGCAGTCTTGCTTTACTTCTTATCAAAGAGAGTTTCCAGCCAAAGAGAGTGGCAGGCTCAAGTAATCAGAATCTCATTAATTTTATTAAATATACTAGAAAGTCCCATAATAAATAATTAAGCCCTATTAAACAGATATTTGATAGTATGTTTTATCCCTTCTTATTTATAGACATAAATAAAATGACAGTGCTTACAATGAAAATCATAAAACATAATTGTTGTTATTGATGATAATAATACCTTGTGTTTGTTTTAGAAATTTTAAAGCTTTCAAGCATGACTGTTGCATCATAATTGGCATACAAAGCATTTATGCCCTAATCTATATAAATAAAATTTTCATCTGCTAGCTATTACAGCATCACTTGAAAATGGTTAGACAGATTTTCATCAAATTTGGCGTGCATGTTTGCGATGACCTGACTTAGGAAAGCAATAATAGTTTAATATGTCCAATGGGGAGGGCCCTGGCAAGGTGCTCTCAAAGGGAGAAGTCATCATTATCCAGAAACTGCCAACAGTATATGAAGTATACTAGGCAATGTCAACTGTAATACATAAATGTAGTATCTTACTAGAGTACAAGCTGAGGCATTTTTCTCCCTACTATTGAAAATGTTAAAGGCTTTTGAAATTATTTTTTCTTCTCCCTATATCACTCAGTTCTGCTCATATGGATAAATGTTTTTCACTGTAATTTTCTTTGTTTTGACTATTTGTAGGTTACAAATGCAACACAGAATTCATCATTTTCAGTTGAATCACAATACTTTGCATATAGCCATTAAATCATTGACATGGTAGGCAGAATAGCCCCCCAAAGATGTCCATGTCCTAATTCCTGAAACCTGTGAATATGCTAACTTGCATGGCAGGAGGAATTTTGCAAATGTAATTAAAATTATGGACCTTAAAATAGAGAGATTATCATGGATTTTCCAAACGGACCCAATCTAATCACATGAGCTGTTATAAGCAGATAACTTTCTCTGACTGTGTTAAGGAGATGCTGCAGAGGAAATCAGAGAGGTTTGAGAGAAAAAGTCAGATGGATTTGAAACATAATAGGGAATCAGCTCCCCACTGTTAAAGGGGGATTCACGGAAGACATAAGAAAGAATGCAGGCAAGTCCCTAAGAGCAAAGACTGGCCCCAGCTGACAGCTAACAAAGGAAATGGGGACCTCAGTCCTACAAACCCAAGGAACTAAATTCAGCCAATAGCCTGAATGAGCTTGGAGGTAGATTCTTCCCCAGAGCCCCCAGTAAGGGTATGCAGGCCAGCCAAAACCTTGATTTCACCCTTCTGAAACCTTACACAAAGAATCCAGTCAAGTCTGTGAGGACTTCTGACCTACATAAATTGAGAAATAATAAATTTGTGTTGTTTAAAGCTGCTAAGTATGTGGTGATTTGTTACAGCATCAATGAAAAACATATGCCTATGCATGCTGGTTGATTTAATTAAGAACATGCCATATGCAAAGTACTGTTAGAGTAAATGCTTCCTTATCTTGCATGACATACAATCTGGTTAAAAAGGTAAGATACATAGATTTCCCATATTTTCTTTTTTGTTGTAATTTGGATATTTTCTATTGACCTATATTATATATGGTTCATTAATCCTGTCTTCTGGTATGACCACTCCCTGGCTAAACCCAATGCATTGTATTCTTAATTTCAGATGTGTTTTTCAGTCTTATTGTTTCCAATTTGTTTCCTCTTCACAATTTATAATTTTTTTAAAGATTTTATTTATTTATTTATTTGACAGAGAGAGAGAGAGAGCACAAGCAGGGAGAGCAGCAGAGGCTCGATAGCCACCATGGAGCCCAACACGGGGCTTGAAACTCACAACCCTGAGATCAAGACCTGAGCTGTGATCAAGAGTCAGATGCTTAACTGACTGAGCCACCCAGAGACCCCTCACAAATTATATTTTTACTTTGAAGTTCTCCTTATTTTCATCTTAGTTGCCTACCTTTTCTTTTTACCCGAACATATGTATAGTAAATTCTTGTCTACCAACTTGAATATCTGGCTCCAGCTATGGTCTCCTTTTAGTATTAACTTACTATCTTTAAGTTATTGGTCATGGACCTGTCTTTTCACATGCCTAGTAATTTTTTAATTAATTCTGGGAATTATATATTAAAAAATGAGGATGTATGTCATGATGCTGTCTTCCATCTTTTGAGATTCAGCCTTTCCTTAGCGAGGCAAATACAATGGGAGGCAGAGTAGAAAGCTAATCATCTAATCCAATCAGGGACTGAGATGGGTTGTCTCTGGTCTTCAATACACTTCTAATTCACTTCTATTCATAGAGCATGACCTTCCAGGACTTTCAGTTGAGAACATGTTTTTGTCCCCTTGACACTAAGAGTTTACTGTAATTTCTGTGCTGCCTTTTCAAAGTCTAGGCTTCAGGAGTCTTGATTCTTTAGCCTTCCATCTTACATAGCTTTAAATTTTGCAGAAGATTTTGAAAGGGGAGACCAGCTATATATTTTAGAACTTTCTAGTTTCCAATCTTGTTGTTCTAGTCCTGTGTAACTGGCACTGGGTGTGAGCATTTGAGCCTAAAGCTTCTGCAAGTCATCTTGCTATAATGCAAAAAGTCTGCCTGAAAATGGAACCAATAGAAAGGAAATGTAGAAATATAAAAATGTAGAAAGACTGAGAATGATGACATTGAATACTTAGACTCAGTGAAGCTTGAAACTAGTATTAACCATCATCATTTCAATTATGTGAGTCAATAAATCTCATTTTTACCAGTTGGAATTCAACTTTCAAACACTTGAAACTGAAATAATCCTGACAGGTATAATCACTAAATTGGCATTGACCATATACCAGTTTTCAGTCCATTTTGTCTTTTGTTGCTGTTGTTATTTTCCCCAAGTGAAAGACTCTATTACCTTTTTTCTCTTCCACAAGTTTGTGTTAAAACATATTTGTATATAGCTGGTCAGTCTCAACAGAAATATATTTATATGAGTCTTACAGACCTTTGAAGGAAAAGTAAATCTATCCAAAAGGAAAGAAAATAAGCAAGCATGGTCCAGAAACAGAATTTCAGAGTTGTAAGAAAGGAGTAATTCTGGGTAATTGACTAGACTATTTCAGGACCTCATGTAGGACACCATTTGGTGATTTTCAGCAATAGCCAATGGTGGAAGATCTGATGTTGGTCAGAACTTATTAGGCAGGAGCAGCTACCAATGAAAGAAAGATGACTATTAATAAAAATGACCTCATTTTGGACCCCAGCCTAGGATACTGGAGGAATCCTAGTTTACTACATGCTACTACTGGATTACTAACAGCGTGTTGCACCAGGAAGATGTATCTTGCAGCATCTTCAGAACCTGATATTATCTTGCACATAACAGGTTTATGAATGTTTTTGGAAAGATGTCCATGTAGAGAGAAAAAGCATTAGATTGGGAATGGGAAGATAAAAATTCTATTCTGAGGTTCACCAAATACATCTTTAGGACTCTGGCCGAGCGACATAACTTCTATTAAGTCTCCATTTTCAATAATATCCACTGTGAGTAGTTGGGTTGCAAGAAAGATCAAATGAAAATGAGCATGACAAAGCACTCTCTTTGTAAACTGTAAAATGCTTCACAAATATAAAGGGTTAATAATATTATTAATGCTGATAATGTTCAAACCTGCACATTTATGTTGTGTAATTTGTAATTTAAAAAGTCAAAAAGTTGATTAAAACTGCAGGTGCATCCAAAGGTTAAAAACCTTATTTATATGATTTTTAAGAACCCATAAAGTATGAATGAATAGTACTTATTTAGTCATATGAATAAGACCATATATTTATTTTTTTAATTTTATCACATTAAGAAATGCACATCACTTCTGATATGTGCACTTTGCAGTTATCCCTTACTTAACAATAATTCATTTAGCACAGAAATTATAATATATTCTAAAAAGAAAATCCCAAAGTACTATATGACCTTGTCCTTACTAATAGTCTAGCTAAAATTTTAGCACCTATACCCATGGCTAAACTGCATTTATCAGCTACTATCTGAAGCAGATTAGTATTGAGAGACTTAATGAAATAAACTATGTGCTGATTTTTTAAATGTATTAATTAGAAGACCAGATTAAGGACAATATAATCAACATAGGTACAGATGTGTTTATTTGCTGATCATTTCTCAGTGTTACCAAATATTCAACAACTGAACTGTATGGATATATAATTTTTATCCATCACATTGATACAAGTTAAATTTAGTATTAGTAAAGGTATGGGGAAATAAATATTCCCATATACTTTAATGTGGTAGGGTAAAATAGTAAAGAATTTTGGGACTCGATTTGCCAGTATCCATCAAAATTTAAAATGCAAATATACTTTAATCCAGTAATTCCTTCTAGGTATATATTCTAGAGATGTATTTACACATGTGCAAAAAAGGCTCTCATAATATTGTTTTCATTAATTGCAGTAGTGAATGTATGAAAACACTCGAAGCATCCACCAATAAGGGAATGGTTTAAATAAATGCTGGTACCCATTTGGTATATACTTATCAGTTAAAAAGAACATGATAGATATTTCCTTGTCAATATCTAAAAGACATACAGCCAAATGAAAATTCAAGCTGCAAATATTGTTTAGAATATGATCCTCATAGATGTTAACAAGAAAAGAGATAAATCCACATGAGTATGTGCAGAAATGGATTTTATAAATGTCTGTATATATTACATATATATGTATTATATACACATATAGTTCTTAAAAATGATTATCTCCTAGAAGAGTATTACTCTGAGGGGCAAATAAGACTCACTATTGTGTTGAAGTCTTTTTTGTTAAATTTGTATAATGAAACTGTATTCATACGTTGCTTGTGTGAGACATACATACCTCTGACAAAGTAATCCTCAGATCCGTTCAACCTCTTCACATTTAGGCAGTGCCTCTTGAAGTCCTGTGAACATAACTTTCCAGGTGGCAGTATGACCTGTCTGGACTCTGCCCATGCAAATGCATCAACAAATCCTGGGGCACCAACAAATTTAAGACACCTGATATCCTGATATCCTGTCCATAGCCTCTGAGACCACCCCACCACCCTCAACCTGCACAGTTAAATTGTTTATTATTTGGATTTGGCACTCACATCCACAATATCTCTTCTCCTACCCACTTCTCTGTCCATTTTCATCCTACCTATATATTCATCCATCTCTGCCTGTCCTATGGAGTTAAATTTGTACTATTTGTGTAGCATTAGGCAAGTTACTTAAATTCTATAAAGTCTAGTTCTTTCAACTGTGACATTATGAAGATAATATCTGCCTTCCAAGATTATTGTTAGGGGTACTGCATGTGAAGCATAGTTCTGGGCTCCTATTTACAGCATAATAAATAATAGCTACTATTATTATCTTCATTTCTCTGATAAGGCAATTTCTTCTCTGGTTCAGGAAACCTGTGATCTGTCATTCCAAATTTCTTAAGCACAGCATACCTACTTCATGCCTACTCTTTAGGAACTCTGCCGACCCCAACTTCTATCAATGGGAAATAATGACAGATACTTTTTACAGGGACCTCATTACTCAGTCATAGCTGCTCAAATTCTGTAGCAGCAGTATCATTATATATAGTGTGTTCCAGAATCTAAAAGATCAAAAAATATTTCCTTATAATCAAAATAACACTGGATCATGAGCATGTCTTGTTTTTATCCTGAGTACCAGGAGAGAGACATGAAGAAAAGTGAGCAGAAAGGTAAACAAAATCTTTCTTACAAGCATAAAAGAAGAAATGATAGTAAGATAAAGAGTGAATAATTATTAAGAGCTACTAAGATGAATCAAGCTTTCACTCTGGATCACTTCATATGAAGGCATATAAAATTCTTTTTGAGAGATTATTTACCTAAAACCACATTATATGTATGGTTACCGCAGTCCATGACATTTTTGGTGACATACAGAAACACATTTAAATTTGATTCTATAAAGCCTGTAATTTAAACATTGGCACAATGCTCTGAGTGGGTCCATAAAATCCATGCTGCAAGATCTAATATATAGGTAAAATCATGTCATAATGGAATTTAATTAATCAGGCAATTTTACCCCAAACCATGCTATGCTTACTATAATATTAAAGTGCTACTATCCAGCAAAGTGCTGTTTCTCATGGCTTTTTGTTATTTTCATTGTAAATAAATTCAAGAGCACAACCACATATAAATCAGTACATTTTAATGCTTTATTTAAAAATCCATGCTTAAAGTACTGTTGACTTTGTTACTGCCACTGTAAAAAATTTTTATAACTACGTAAGTGGCCACATACTTAATAAGAGAGGCATGGTTCATAAATACTTTAAAGCCTTACCAACAACACGGAACCAAACATGAATTCTATGGGCTAAGTGTAGGGGTTTCCAGTCAAAACAGATGCCATCCTTCATAATGCCTGCTCTCTATGCCAGTATTTTTTATAATGCTCTTATGAGAGCTCTTATTAATCAAAGACATCTTCATCTAAAGCTTTCTTCTAGAAAACATATCCTATACAATAAATTAAATGTAAAGCTCTTTAAACTGCTTTCGATTTTATTCATCTTAAATAAATTTTGCATAAAAATCTAAATCAGAAGTATTTTACCCAGGTAAACACATAGAAATAAAATGGTCTTTCTCTCATTTTATGTCTTCATATTTCCCCATACCCCTCCTAGGTATAATAACCTATTTCTGAGGTAATACGTATAATTCTGTGACAAATCCACTTCAGCCTTGGTAATGCCCTTCGTTTTGACTTCAAAACATTCACTGGCTCTCATGGATTTGTACTATTTAACACCCAGATGAAGGTAAGCTGCCTTTTTTAATAACGATGGATTACATTTTCTCGTTACATGTTCTTATTCAATTGGATTTTTTCAATTTAAGCACATCTATTCTAGGGAAAAATGTAATGTCAGTCTGAGAATAATCGTAGTTATTAGAAAAGTAAACATGATGAAACACAAAGTAACAAAAACTGAAATTATCTGATTAAATTGCTATGAAAAAGTAATAGTTCCATGGAAAAAATGAAGTATTTATGTGTTCTGCATGTTACCTCTCCTTTTTTTGTTTTAGAACACCATTATAACTTACATCTTCTCATAAATCAATATATATGGAGGATGTGGGGATATTTTAAATAGAAATGGAAGTTTGGAGCATATGCAATTAGAGATACTATGGCATTATATGTTTAGTTCCTGATCTGACTGTTCGTAGGCTCACAAACGTCTTACTTCTTTTATAGATGTTCTTCCTGAATACCAATTCCAGATTAAGCCTCAAGGTTTTCAAATGTACTAGTCCTTATATTCTAATAATATGGTTATGTCCATTAAACTTATTTTGATTGTATAGAGTTCATGTAAATGTAATTAAAAACTACTTTATTGAGACCTTTGAATTTGAAACTATTAAAAATGTGTTCCCATATCACTGACAGATGAGTATTTTAAGTTGCTTATTTAAAATAATTAATTTTCTTAAAACTGGAATAAATCTGTACCTACAGCAATAGTAAAATTATCTCTGTTTTCAGCATCTATATGACATACATAATACTAATCATTTCACCTAAGTTTTATATAAACCTCACAAGTATTCTGCAGGATAGGTATGCTGACCCATTTTCCAAGGGGAGACTGAGGAAACTAAGACTCTCAGATGTGAAGTATCTTACCTCAAACTGCTCAACCAGCTAGATGTTTCAGTAGTATTTGAGCCATGGTCAACCCAATTCTAAAGCATATCATCAGTCTAGTACACCACTTAGCTTCTCACATTCCTGGTATCCAATTCTGAGACATAAACTCTAGCATTATCCCTGCTCACCACCTAACACAGTGTCTGACATCTAGTGGGTGCTTAGTAAATGTTCACTGAATGAATGCATGAATGAATGAATGAATACATACATGCATAAAATATTAGTCTTGGTAGAGTATAGAATATGAAATGTACCAATTTATCATAGTTTCTTAAAGACAACATGCAAAATTGTGAAAGTATATATCATTGGTATAATTTCATTAAAATTTCATTTACAGCAGCACCTTTCTACAGAAAGAACTGATACATTACCCACACTTTAAAGTATCAGAATATATGATCTTTCATATTTATTATAATCTGAGAAATTAGGAATATCAATGTCTTCCACTGTTTTCACTCAAGTTCAAATTTAATTATGACTTATTAATGAAACATTCTCTTTTTTGATGTGTCAGAATTAAAACAATGCATTTTATCTTCATTCGTTTTTCAGAAATACCAATGTTTAAATTTGATATTTGGGTTTTAAATCATGTTTTTCTGGCCAAAACTCCTTTAAAGAGCAGACTGCAATATTCATTATTTCCTGTTTGGGGGCAGATCCTACAGCAATGAACCTCAAAGTCCAACAGAATGCAAGAGTAAGAGCTAAGAAGAGACAAACCAAGATAGAAAAAGGGGAGAGGGGGAGAAGAAGGTCAGGGATAGGGATGAGGGGGGTGAGAGAGAGAGAGAGAGGTTGGTATTTGTCTTACTGCCTCATGACAACCATATAGAATGACATAATCCTGTTTTTGTAGAACTATTTTGTTAAAATAATAAAAATATTGTATTCATCTTTAAAACATTTCATAACAGTACACCAAAAGAAAGATATGGAGACCCTCCTGTTTCATTTCCTGTCTTCATAGAATGTTGTGTTACTAAAATATTTTTATTAGAGCAGAACCTGAAGCAATATAAAATGTTTGCTTGAGGATTTATTTTAGTCCCTTTAAGCTGAACTTCTGTAATGAAATCTATTTACAGACATTCCACAGTGCCCTTTGGTTACCAGCTTATGCAAATGAAGTGTGACCCTGGGAATAAACCTCTTGCCCCCACATCATCCTCCCTGGCTTCAAAGGTCTCTAGGCAATCACTTTTTTAAGTGAAGAGATTTTTAAGCTGAATTGAAATAGAAAGAGAGGGAACATAACTTGATGTCCAATACTCATACAACCCAACCATTTACTATCTACTATTTTCACATAAATATTTAGACACTAATTTATAAATCCATTTGGGATAAATGTATTAGTGTGTAATGATTTTTTTCAGCCTCTTCTTTTACTTTGAATCCTAGAAACTAGAGACCAATATCAATCAATAGTCATTTAGTCTAACTTCATTTCTTACTTGTTACTTAAACTAAGGGTCACTAGATTGGGACAGAATTGGTTTAGTGATAATAAAACCTTCTCTGCTGATTATACTTTCACTGAAAATACATTTGTGCTGAGAATCAGAATAATCAAAGTGATCAGAAAGATTTATATGATTCTATGAGGACAATAACTACATGTATGTTTAATATGTTACTTGAATATGTTAGTATTAAGATTAGACTATATCGGATTAGAAGCAATTAAGAAGGAAAATAATGGGTCTAATTTTTAGAGAAGAGTAATGAAACTAGATAATTGATTGTATCTTCAGATGTATTAATGAGAAGATCTATCCAAACTTTTTGAATGACAATCATCATAACAAACTCTAATTTTAGGGAGTTCCTTTCTACTGGACAATATCATGAAAAAAAAAGTAATTTTAATGTGAGATAAATTGTTTAAAGGCATGATGGCCAGTGGGTTCAAATCAGCTCTTGGAAGGCTTCAGGGATCTCAAGGTCAAGGTATCACCTCAGGATACTGCCAAAATTTTGAAATAAATCAAGAGGACTCTGGAATTTGTAGGCCAAAGGTCTTCTCTGCACCAATTCAAAAGATGGCAAACCACAGATGGACTAACTATATAACCTGGCCAAATTGCATGGTGAAGACATTAGAAATTCCGTGTGTGTGTGTGTGTGTGTGTGTGTGTGTGTATACTTTAATTCCCTAATAGTCTGCCAAATGTTTATCATTTTTAATGACATATAGAGCTTTATTAAAATTAAATGTTACCATTTAAACTGTTTTTTTAAATATTCTTCTTTTTGTAAAAAATCATCTAATTTATGTCATGGGATATCATTTTAAGTCTTTTTATGATGAATAGTCAGAATTTTGCATAGGTGACTACTGAGGTGTTGCAATATATAAATCTCTGTAAAATCCTTACTTTCAAAGGGGTAGTATGTCAACACCACAGCCATCTGCCTGGAAAGAATCTGAACGGGATCCAGAATGGGACTAACAGTCCTGAATGCCTTGCCAGAAACAAGTGACTGAAAGGCAGAGGGCTAATAAATGACATCCCCAAAACAGGTGCCAGAAGTGGATGCTAAAACTCAGGAGGTCACAGTGAGTGATGAGTCAAAATAAGTTTGTTGCACTTGCAAATACTATTGATATTGAAGAGGAAACATACATGGAGACTAGAAAAAGGGAGAATGGTGTAAGAGAACTAAGAATCAATAATTTAAAAGAAAACAGAGCATATGGGCGCCTGGGTGGCTCAGTTGGTTAAGCGACTGCCTTCGGCTCAGGTCATGATCCTGGAGTCCCGGGATCGAGTCCCGCATCGGGCTCCCTGCTCGGCAGGGAGTCTGCTTCTCCCTCTGACCCTCCTCCCTCTCATGCTCTCTGTCTCTCATTCTCTCTGTCTCAAATAAATAAATAAATAAATCTTTAAAAAAAAGAAAAAGAAAACAGAGCATAGCAAACCAGAATCATAACTAAAATGAACTAACAAATTATAATGCTAGAGAAACTAAAAGCCCAATAGAAAAAAACAAAAAAAACAAAACCAGGAGCCTCAACCTATAAAAAGTAGGAAACCAGTGGAAACATTCCAATTTAAAAAAAAAAAAAAAACACTCCTGAAAAAAATATTTAAAAATATATAATTCCAACTTAATATTCATATAGACCAGATTCTTTTCAGAAGCATTTCCCCCAAACAGATACTTAACTGTTAAGCTTTTAAGCCTCAAGGACTAAGAAAGATTTGAGAATAATTTCAATTGTGAACACTGGTCTTCAGACTAAAAAGGAGGTGGGAGGATGCTCAAATATTAAGAGCTACTCCTATAGGGGCAGCAAAGTAAAGAACAGAATAAGAAATGGCAATATCCTTTGGAAAGATGATAGAAAATCCAAGTTCCATAAAATGGTCATGGTGTCTAACTTTTTAAGGTCCAAGCCATCATCACAGAAAAAAAATCTCGTTTCTCACATAATTTCAGAAGTGCCTGCTCTAAACCAGACTTAGAAGTCAAGTAGCAAAACAGGATCCACAGCAGCAAAGCCTTAGAATGTGTTGGCCTTACCAACTGTGTATACTGCTCATCACCACATTATTCACCAGAAAATAATAACCTCAGCTAGTTTTCTTCAATGGGTTAAAAATCTGAAAGAACAAAGTTAGCGGAAACAGTAAAGTCACAGAAATGTATCATCAATGCAGATGGCTGAAATATAATGGCAGTAAACAGAGGAGGGTATTTGAGAAAAGGGTTTATCTCTTTTGACCAAACTATGTATAGAGAGGCCAGTATGTCTGGGCATTTCAGCCCAATCCCTCTTAGCAAGCCAAGTGTATTCTGATAATTTAGGTCAAGAGGCATCACTTCAAAGACCACACGATACCTAACATTTGCTTCTCTACAAATACATAGATTCAAAATATGACTGCCCTCTGGATAGCTGAGTCCTGGCTAGTTTGGATATGATATAGGATGCAAATATAAAATGAGGCACCTGATGTCCAAGGAGATTGATATAAAAAATAGCTTGTGCTTTTTGACTATTAGTGAAATATGCCCCATTCTTTTATAAGTAGAGCTATTACTAAGAAGATGGTAGATCATTTTTATAGGAAGTCCAGGACCATGGTGGCTCTAATCAGAGTCCAATAGGAGTAAACAGCAATGAGTCCCAAAGTGAAGGGGAAGTCTAGGTGTTAGCTCAATTTGAACAAAAACTGAAAGCATTCCTGAGAGTGATATGTTGGACACTATGTGTGATTGACATAGGAAGACTTTTCAGACTCAGTCACCCTGGCCCAGTGGTTGTGCTATAGTGACAGTGACAGATATACAAGCATATATATATATAGGGACTCATCATTTCAGAGTAGACAGGCATCCAGCAGAAAGTATAAAGCCTGACATGGCAAATATTTGGCCAAGGGAGTCAAAGGCATTAGTGAACTGAAAGAATTTTCATGTTCCCTCTATGCCTAGTACTGGAAGTAAAAGTAGCCTCCCCCTTAGCCTTAATGATTTTCAGGGTTTGGGGGCAGTTAAGAAGAAGGTGTACTTAAAGGGCAGGTAAGTACTTGATTGATTAAAATATATCTTGGGTTTGTGGAACAGGACATACTACTTAAAAAAGTCTCAGACACCTGGGTGACTCAGTCAGTTAAGGGTCCAACTTTTGATTTTGGCCCAGGTCATGATTTCAGGGTTGTGAGATTGGGCCCACTGCTTAAGATTCTCTCTCTCCCTCTCCATCTGCCCCTCTCCCCACCTTTCTCACTCTCTCTCCCTCTCAAATAATAATAATAATAATAATAATAATAGTAATAATAATAATAATATCAGTCTCTCTTCCACTCTTTTATCATATTCATCACAAAATTGTATGCTCATTCTCACATCTTTCTGTTTCCAAGGTTGTGTTATATTCTATTATGTGAAGTATCTTTACTTAATTGTACTCATTTTTTATTATTTCCACACATACTCAAATATCCACTTTCTAATAAGAAACTACTGGTACAAACTTTCATTAACAGTCATCTTACCTGTTTACTATGGTATCTAACTTCAGTTGGTAGATTATTTTTGTTTGGTTACATTTAATTCCAGTTTCCAACCAATAACATCTTTCAAAATCTTGTTTAACCTTCCTACAAAATTAAATTACTTTTACTCTAGCTTGAAACCAGTTGCATTTTCAGAGGATATTAAAACAAAACAGAAATCATATTCGGTTAAGCTATCTCCTTTTTTGGAACAAACTTGTGTTAAAAATTAACTTTAGAAGATATATTTATTTCTTATATTAAGACATTGAGTTGTACTTTGATGTCATTGAAAAAAAGAATTTCCATGTACTTTTATTTCCATCAATTGTCATTTCATTATTAAAATTTTCATCTGTCTTAGTCAGTTTAGGATAAGGCATGCTACAGTAACAAATGATCCCAAGTTATATGGATTAAACAATAAGTTTATTTCTTGCTCACATTTATCCCTATCCTGGATGAGCTGCCTCTCTGCTTAATGTCCTCTTCATTTTGGATGCAAGTCTGAATAAGCAGCCCTTTGTGAAACATGAAGATCTTGTGACAGAGGGAAAAGAAAGATGAGAATGAAGCAATGGCCTTTAACACTTCAGCATGGAAGTAGCATATATCACTTGTACCCTTACTTATTTCATTGTAACTTATTTCATTGTTGAAATAAATAATTTGGCTAAGTTTGACATAGTCAAGGCCCCTAGTGGAAATGAGCCAAGTAACGAAGGGTCCAGCAGAGAAAAGTACCAAATATTTTGACAATCAAATCATCTACCACAAATTTCTTATCTACTATTCAGTGGTTGGTAATTAAATAGGAGCAAAATAGAAGAAAGATTTTTGAATTTTGTAGATTCCATAAAAACAAATGTAAAGATTAGAAATCTATGTCAAGATTATTTTCAATTCTAAGCTTCTTTAATTTTACAGTAACACCATGCCATCCATTTTTTACATTAATATATGAAGCTGTACCTATTAAATGCATTCAGTTCTTTAGAAAAATATCATCTACATTATGATTATTATTCACATGGTTACTAATACATTTAATGTAATTCTTTTTAAATGAAAATCATGGTTTAGTAAATAATTTTTATTTTTGAAAAATAAAGAATAATATGATCTGCACTACTTTTCATCTTTTAGATTTTACTATTTTTATCTGTTTTTATCTATATTTCTTCCCACTCCTTTGACTTTAATTGTTACATTAAAATGTATAACACGCATGGAGTTTATATATGGGAGAGAGAGAAAGAGAAAAATTATTTAATTTACAAGTGGTATTCAGGAAAGATTATTTAAAATGTTCCTATAGACCCTGGAGAAAGAATCTCCAAGACTTTATTTGACATAGCACAGTATCTCTCTATAACATGATTAGAAAATCACCATATTATAACCCATCCACCAAAAAGACAATTTTTCAAAGACTATGGCTCATCTGTAACAAAAATTTATCATGCCTATAAAGGTTTAAATATCCATTGTTCTAAAAACAATTAAGTACATGATCATTAGATATTACAACTAAATATTACATATATTAGATTTATGCCACATACATACCATTATACACAATTCTTTAACATAAAGTAACCTGAGTAAGAAAAAAAAGGATTAATAGAAAAGGAAGCCAATCACAATTCAAGAAACATAATTTAAAGCAGGTCTCCTCAAAAATAAAATAAAGAACAGTAACTACATTACATTCAAAAAGTCCATAATGTTTTAAGTATATTTTATTTATCTTTCCAGTTCTTTGCTAATAGTACTGGTCATCCCCAAAGCAATTATTTTTCATTAGTATGTATGTTGATAAACATATACATACCACATCCATTCTTGATAAAAACCCTCAACAAAATAGGGATAGAGGGAATACACCTCAATATCATAAAGGCCATATGCAAAAGACCGTATGGCTAATATCATCCTCAATGGGGAAAAACTGAGAGAGCTTTTCCTCTATGGTCAGGAATAAGACAGGGATGTCCACTGTCATCATTGTTATTTAACACAGTACTGAAAGTCCTAGCCTCAGCAATCATACAACAAAAAGAAATAAAAGGCATCCAAATCAGCAAAGAAGTCAAACTTTCACTCTTCACAGATGACATGATACTCTATGTAGAAAACCTGAAAGACTCCACCAAAAAATGACTAGAAATGATACATGAATTCAGCAAAGTTGCAGGATATAAAATCAATGTACAGAAATCTGTTGCCTTTTTATACACTAATAATGAAGCAGCAGAAAGAGAAATCAAGGAACTGATCCCATTTACAATTGCACCAGAAACTATAAGATACCTAGGAATAAATCTAACCAAAGAGGTAAAAGATTTGTACTCTGAAACTATAGAATACTTATGAAAGTAATTGAAGATGACACAAAGAAATGGAAAAACATTCCATGCTCATGGATTGGAAGAACAATATTGTTAAAATGTCTTTACTACCCTAAGCAATCTACATATTTAATGCAATCCCTATCAAAATACCACCAGCATTTTTCACAGAGCTAGAACAAACAATCCTAAAATTTTATGGAACAACAAAAGACCCTGCATAGCCAAAGCAATCTTGAAAAAGAAAACCAAAGCTGAAGGCATCAGCAATTCTAGACTTCAAGTTATATTACCAAGCTGTAGTCATCAAGACAGTATGGTACTGGCACAAATGTAGACACATAGATCAATGAAACAAAATAGAAAACCCAGAAATTGTCCCACAACTATATGGTCGACTAATCTTGGAAAAGCAGGAAAGAATATCCAATGGGAAAAAGACAGTCTCTTCAAAAAGTGGTGCTGGGAAAACTGAAAAGCAACATGCAGAAGAATGAAACTGGACCATTTTCTTACACCATACACAAAAATAAGTTCAAAATGGATGAAAGATCTAAATGTAAGATAGGAAACCATCAAAATCCTATAGGAGAACAACCTCTTTGACCTTGGCTGTAGCAACTTCTTACTAGACGTGTTTCTGGAGGCAAGGGAAACAAAAGCAAAAATGAACTATTGGGACTTCATCAAGATAAATAAACTTCTGCTCAACAATGTAAAGAATCAGCAAAACTAAAAGGCAGCCTATGGGTGGGAGAAGATATTTGCAAATGACATATCAAATAAAGCGTTAGTATCCAAAATCTATAAAGAACTTATCAAACTCAACACCCAAAGAACAAATGATCCAATTAAGAAATGGGCAGAAGACAAGAGTAAACATTTTTCCAAAGAAGACATCCATATGGCCAACAGATACATGAAAAGATGTTCAACATCACTCATCATCAGGGAAATAAAAATCAAAACCATGATGAGATATCACCTCACACCTAACAGAATGGCTAAAATTAACAACACAGGAAACAACTGATGTTGGCAAGGATGTGGAGAAAGGGGAACCCTCTTACACTGTTGGTCGGAATGCAAACTGGTGCAGCCACTCTAGAAAACAGTATGGAGGCTCCTCAAAAATTTAAAAATAGAACCACCTTAAGACCCAGCAATTGCACTACTAGTATACAAAATACACAAAGTATACAAAAATACTGATTCGAAGGGACACATGCACTCCAATGCTTATAGCAGCATTATCAACAATAGCCAAATTATAGAAAAAGCCCAAATGTCCATTGACTGATGAATAGATAAAGAAGAGGTGGTGTGTGTGTGTGTGTGTGGAATGGAATGTGTGAATATTATTCAGTAATCAAAAAGAATGAAATCACCATTTGCAATGATGTGGATGGGGCTAGAGTGTATTATACTAAGTGAAATAAGTTAGAGAAAGACTAATATTATATGATTTCACTCATATGTGGAATTTAAGAAATAAAACATATGAACATAGGAGAGGGGAGGAAAAAAAATAGAGGCAAACCAGAAAAGAGACTCTTAACTGTAGAGAACAAACTGAGCTTTACTGGAGGGGAGGCGGGCAAGGGATGGGCTAAAAGGGTGATGGGTATTAAGGAGAGGACTTGTGTTGAGCACTGGGTGTTACATGTAAATGATGAGTCACTAAATTCTACTCCTGCAACCAATATTACACTATATGTTAACTAATTAGTATTTAAATAAAAATTTGAAACAAAAAAAACCCCCACATACATTACAATTAATCTACAAAAATTTACTATTTCTAAGTAATAGGGCATGTTTTAGTCACTTAATTAAATAATATTTTAAAGTAATATTCCCAGTCCTCCTGCATCTGTCTGTAAACTCCAACATATCAATCAAGACCTTCAAGGGTCAAAGTTTCCCAATATCCAAACTCTAGGATTACCTCAAGATTTAACACCAGGTTGAGTTAAATGCGAGTTACATCAATCTCTTCTGTCTTTGAGCATGACCAGAAAGAAATCTTTTAATTTTGATACAAGAGCAACAAGTAAGAATAAAACAATTCCTACATCCTTCTCAATCAACAGACAAATCAACCAACCAAACTTAGGTGAGGAATCATGTGTGACCTAATAGTGTATATTCCATGACTTCGCCATCACTATTACCCAACAATTATTGAACATTATCATGTGTTTAGTGCTGATGATACAATGATAAGCAGAGGAGAGGTTCATGGGAATCTTCCCAAAGGAGTTTGAATTTCAAAGAATGAATTTTAAAGAATGGATGTGATTTTGCCAGATGCGCAATGGAGACTAACAAGAACAAAGAAAGATGGAAAAAGAGAGAGGTATTCCAGGCAGAAGGAATATCATAGGCAAAATCATGGAGGCACAAAACAACATAGTAAATTATTGAAGCTCCAATTAGTATCATACAGATAAATGCATATTGCTAGGGAACAGGCTATAGATGAGATCATCAAAGGGCATGGGCAGAAACCACTTCATGGAGGACTTCATGTGCCTTGCTAAGGTTTTTTTTTTAGATTATCCTGTGGTCAATGGAGAATGAGTGAAGGGTCTTAATGAAAAAAGCCACATAATACATACACATTTTGGAAAAAGAATTCTGGCCACGTTATGAAAGATGCACTGGAGAAGGTCGGGATGGAAGAAAAATATCAGGAGATATTTTTAAAATCCAGGGGAGAGAGATTTTTTTAAAAGGTCCCAACAAGAGCAAAAGTAGTGAGTGTAAAGAGAGAGGCTAAAACAATACATAGAGGTAGAACTAACAGGGCTCAGTTATTTATTGGATTTGGGTTTTGATGGAAAAGTCCAGCCTGATTAAGAGAGACACAGCCTAGGAGGATGGGGGAGAAAGCCAATGAATCCAGTTTGGGATTTGTTATTTATGACGGACCCATTATACATCCAAGCATCTATTGGAAAGAAGCTGGCATTTTTCAGGCTCTAAAACATCTCTGTTTAAAAGTTTATTTTCCCAGGGTGCCTGGATGGCTCAGTCACTTAGTGTCTGATTCTTGGTTTCAGCTCAGGTCATGATCTCGTGGGTTGTGGGATCAAGCCCCATGACAAGCTCCACACTCAGTGGGGAGTCTGCTTGAAGATTCTCTCCCTCTGCCCCTCCCCTAACTCCAGTGCCCACCCTCTCTCTCTTTCTCTCTCTCTCAAATAAACTTTTTTAAAAAATAAAGTAAAAGGTTTTTTCCCCAACAGATACTTTGAAAGGAACTAATCCTCTTACAAGATAAAATACCTTCTTATAAATAACATCTTGAAGCTGTTTTAAAGCCTATGTATAGAATTTGTTTGCTCCTTCAGGAAAATTGCACAAATCTCTAATTCCTTGAACTAGGTAGGGTCCACATGCCAGGTTATGACTTCTATTCTTTTAAGTGACAAATAATTGTACTTCCCCCTTGATATGGCATCTGATTCCTTCTTTCTACTGACAGCATGTGTCTCCTTCATACTTTTGCTTCCCACCAAGATCAGACTTGCCCATGACCTATGAAGTAACCTGAACTGTTTTGTATTTTTAAAGACTAATAGAGGAGACAGCAATGATTGGATGTCCTCAAAATTTTACCCAGTGGTCTGACATCATCATAGATATTCTCTGGACCCATTTCAACATTTGACCAATTCTTCTTCTCATTAAGTCATGCTAAAACAAAATACATTATCTCAATAATTACTATCTTCAACAACCTAAAATTAAGTGTATTATCACAATACTGTGGTACAATGAGAAAGAAATTATCTCCTTTAACAAAGTTGAGGAGGTACAGGTAATAGAGAAGGAGAAGAAATTTTTAGAAAATGCATTTTGCAATTGTAGGAAAAAGGTCTATCATGCCTCATGAAACAACAAAGCCCTCTTTTATTCCTTTCCTTTAAAAGGGGGGGGCAAAACTAAACATAGTTCTAAATACTGCCATTAAAAGTTGTATTTACATTTTAATTTATGCTTAGTTAACAGTGCATTTCATTCCTAAAATACACAAATTGTCACTACTAAAAATACAACATCTCCCTAGAAAGTGATTTCTAACAATGAATAGCTTGTTATAACTAGCTATTGTTGCTTTGTAAACCCAAAACCTTTTAATAAGTTTACATAAAAACACCGATAAGGTCTTCAAAACATCTGTGATTCAGATCCCACAATGCAATAATACTCTAGGAGAATTGTCGACAGTAGCTTCTCACTGTCTGCCAAAGTCTATGACTCTGTTTTAAGATTATGAAAGGCCATTCATTTTGTTTTCATGAACTTAAAGATGACTTAACCAAATCCCCTAACAGTAGTTAATGGTTCTTAATTATATGATTTGATAAAAAAAAAAAAAAAAAGAAGAAAGCCTTATTCACTGAAAGGCAGTATTATTACTAAAATTGTCTAATTTTATATGACAGTAAAATTAAAAGATGACACAGCAAAGATGGAAAAATACCCCATAAAGTGGTTAAACAGCATCCAAGTTTTCACTTCCCTATGCCAAGTTTTACTTCAGAGAATGAGTCTCTGTTGCACACAATTTTAGGGAAACATGAAATTAAGTTTTGGAAGCGGATTCCATAGTTAAAGAATTCCATCCAAAATCAGTTCTTTATTTATTTATGAAGAAGTATATTTTGCATCATTCCTTGAGTTTTCTATCATTTCCATGATTAAAATTTTGACTTCAAAGTTGAATGGCAGTATAGTATATTTTGAGTAATCCTCATTGTTATACCTATATATCCAATAATAGTTTCAATAAAAATAAAAAACAGTCCTTGGCTTTCAAGGATTGTATAGGATTTAGAACATGAATATGATAAGCATACCTAAGATTGCCTAAACCATTTCCTTTGATGTACCTGGTGTATTCCTCTATTTCTTTCAATAAAGACACTGGCTATTCAAGAGTTTCCAGTCCTCATCTGTCTGGTGACCTTATATAATAAAGACTACTATTTATTGAATGTCAAGTATGTGCTCACCTAAGTTTCTTCATTTGATGCTCAAAAACCCTATGAGATTGATTTTTTACCCTCCATATTAACAATGAAGAATTTGAGGCTCATAGAAGTTAAACTATATCCTCAAAACACATAGAATCTAAGAACAGAAACAGGATTCAAATGCAGTTCTAGGTGACTCTAAAACTTGGGCTCTTCCTCTACACAGTGCTTCTTGCCATATCTCCAACTCTCCATTTAACTGTTCCACCTTAAACCAGAGTTTTCATACATCCATCCTGTGTAATTTTTATATGGCTTTAATATTATATGCATTTACAAAAGTGTCCCAGTTGGACAATAGTTTATATGGTCACCCTACCTTTTAGTCAATATACAGCTATAACTAAATGCATACTTTTCCGACCATCTCCCAAAATGTATGTGCTCTTATTGTGATATCCCTTACTACTGTGGGTGGCACCATAACATCTATTCACCTGCAAAAGCCAGAACACAGTAATAGCTCTTAACTCCTTTTTCCTCTTTTCTCATATCCAATATGCTGCCATGTCTTTTCCTGTCTTCTACTTAACTATCTACCAAGTCTAGGTTTTCTCCAGCAATACTTCCACTGTCTTAGTTCTGGCCCTCATAATGTTTTTCCTGGACAATTATAAAAGTTCTCAACTGAGGGCGCCTGGGTGGCTCAGTTGGTTAAGTGACTGCCTTCGGCTCAGGTCATGACCCCGGGGACCTGGGATCGAGCCCTGCATCGGGCTCCCTGCTCAGCAGGAAGTCTGCTTCTTCTCCCGCTCCCCCTTCTTGTGCTCTCTCTCTCACTCTCTCTCTCAAATAAATAAATAAAATCTTTAAAAAAAAGTTCTCAACTGATATTTGTATTTACAGTGTAACCTATCTCTAACCCAATCTCTGTATCACAATTAGAATGAGCTTTCAAGAAGACACATCTTATCATACAATCATCCCAATTTAAAATCCTTAAACAGTTCCTTAGAGCCTTCAGGGTAAATTCCAAAGCCTTCTCAGGACTCTTAAGGCCCTTTGTTAATTGTCCCTTGCTTACCTATCCATCCTAATCTCTCACTACTCTTCTCGTCGCAGATTACATCCAGCCCCACTGAATGTTCTATAGTTACCAAAATATGCTGGCTTGTCTTTTGTCTTTATGCTTTGGCACAGACTACTTCTCTACTTCCTCTCTCCCTACCTCTCCTGTATATCCTCAGGATGCAGTTCTAGCATCCCCTCCTCTGATTATTCCTTGAATAAACTCTTGCTTTGCACAACACTAGACCCAAAACACTCAAGGGATATATTGTCATTATCAAGTTGAGCTTTGAGATCCCTCCAATTCTACCCATTTCTCATCTCTGAAGTGTCATCTCCATGGGTAAAAGATGATGGAGTGACAATTTGCCTCTTCTCTTTTACAATGTTCCCATGTCATTTTCCCCATTGCCTCCAATGTCTCCCCAATTGAAATTAAACTCTTAAAAAAAATCTCTGATTATTTCCCAACTCCTACTCAGTTTGGGTTAGATATTTTTCCTTGTAGCTTCATAATAACCAATGCATAACCACATGATAGTGTAATGTTCTGGTTAACGTCTGCCTCGTTGAGTAGGCTACAGGTCTCTGAGGTAGAGCTTTCATTTTTAATTCCAATATTTGTGACTAGATCTGGCACATAATATATATACAATAGATTTTTATTGCTAATAATAATAGAATATTTATTTATTGAGTAGGATTAAATGAAAGATGATGATGACAGTGCTGAAGAAAGGCAATATGTAAGGTGCAATGTACCTATGACTTTTATAATACACACTGAAAAATCTCTGAGAACTAAAGATATCCTATATAACGAAATTATAGGTTTCCTTTCTTTTTAAAGCCATGATACATAGCCTTGATTTACAATAATATCTACTCAAGGGGCACCTGAGTGACTCAGTTGGTTACGTGTCTGACTTTGGCTCAGGTCATGATCTCAGAGTCCTGGGATTGAACCTCACTTCGAGCTCCCAACTCAGTGGGGACTCTTCTTGTCCCTCTCCCTCCCCTTCTGCTCTTCCCTGCTGTTTGTGTTCTCTCTGTCTCACTGTCACACAAATAAAATCTTTAAAAATTTAAAAAATAAAACTTTTGGGGCGCCTGGGTGGCTCAGTCGTTAAGCGTCTGCCTTCGGCTCGGGTCATGATCCCAGGGTCCTGGGATCGAGCCCTGCATCGGGCTCCCTGCCCAGCGGGGAGCCTGCTTCTCCCTCTCCCACTCCCCCTGCTTGTGTTCCCTCTCTCGCTGTGTCTCTCTCTGTCAAATAAATAAATAAAATCTTTAAAAAAATAAAATAAAATAAAACTTTTAAAAAATAATATGTATTCAAATGATAGTGACATAGAATTTCAGAACATGAAAGAAACATGGAATCTAATCTAGTGATTTTCAATCAACCATTTAGCATTAGATCAAAATCATACTCAGATCCCCAGTACCTAAACAATTTACTCTACAGCTATTGCCTGAGAGTTAAAGGGATGGCAACTGCCAGAATATGAAGGGTCTCTGTTCTTCTACTTCTTTGCTCCTTTCACTGGACCTCTGGAGGTTCTAAGGCCCCAAAAAGCACAGCTGTACAAACTCGAGCCTAGTTCAAAATCTTATCTGACAAAAAGAATGCTGAAACCTTGAGAAGGTTGTGATATTCCCAAGAGCATCAAGTGATGTAAGGCTGGACATGAGTCTCTGGCTCCTAGGCCTACACTCTAAACCTGGTTTCACACTGCTTCTAACAGAAAAACAACTTAGCTCTGGGAGCACCGGAAAAATATTCCTATTGCCTAGGTAAAACAGTACTAGAAACAGTACTAGCAGTACTAGAAAATGTGGACATTAAAGAAGTGTTAGAGTGAATTTGTCTTACAAAGCACATTGCCTGCAATGCTGGTATTTTACCAGACAATGTACATTGCAGGCTGCCAGGTACAATAACTATTTCTTTCTATCAAGTGTTCAGCATAGTTTCTAATGGATTTATTCCCCATAAGAGTCAATAAAACATATTAATTTTATAGAATCCCATAAATGTATGCTCTCTCTGAATCAATGGCATTTTAGAGAAAAACTTACAGTATGAGGCAACAATGGGAGGTATATATGTTAAAACTGACCGTAAAGTGTACTGACTCTTGTTATGGGTTGAATTGTGTGCCCCCATAATTCATATGTTGAAGCCCTAACTCCTAATACCTCAAAATAAGGCCTTATTTGGAAATAGTCATTACAGGTGTCATTAGTTAAGATGAGGTCATACTGGAATAGAGTGAACGTAAACCAATATAACTAGTGTCTTCATGAAAAGGGGAAATTTGGAGATACATGCAGAAAGAATGCTATGTGAAAATTGGTGTTATGCTCCCACAAACCAAGAAACTGACAGACCCTAGAAAAATTCCCAGAAACCATTCTTCCCTAGTGCGTTCAGAGGGAGCATAGCTCTGCTGACATCTCAATCTCAGACTTGCCACCCGAACTAAGACAATAAATTTCTGTTATTTAAGCCACTCCACTTTTGGCACTTTGTTACAGCAGTTCTTACAAGCTAATACAATTCTAAATCTTTAGTTACTCTCAAGGGGAATTTTTCTCAATCATCTATTTAGTAAGTCACATGCCAAAAATTAGATCTCTTTACTTAAATGTTCCAGTTGCTAGAACTTGATCCAGAAAAAATAAGTAAAATAGAATTACAATTAAATAATGTCTGTATACAGAGGATGAAATGAATATAGAATACAGAATCATAAAAACACAGACACTTCAGTGTGCTACAAAAATCAGTTATATCTAGAGCCCAGTCATACTGCTCTATTATGATAAAGCTTCACATAACTAGACACAAAACTTTATGGCCTTCACATATTTTTTCACCCCATTTTATCATGATCTTATTGCCACACTTAAAACCTTTATTTCTACCTATAGACTATAATATTTGAACAAGTGTAAAAAATGTTCCAACATAAGATTTCCTTTATCTCTACTCCCTACTTTATATTATCCTCTGGTCTTGCTTCTTATTTATGATTTTATATAAGAAAATTGGCCTCCACAATAACCCTTGCAAAAACTATGTTAAATATTTTTAAAGGCTTGTTTCAGGTCAAGCAGTGTTCTCAAAGGTAAACATTTTGTCTAATTTCCACAAATTTAGCTGTCTATTAATAGACTACTGTCAAACCAAATGTCAAAACAAAATCAAACTCACATTTTATGGTTTAGCATGTCATAAAATCATACAACTGGATTTTATTAATGTGAAATTAGCTCTCTGAAAACTATTAAATGTATCCTTACCAGTGATTTCTACCTTCTTTTTTAAAATTTTATTTTATTATGTTATGTTAATCACCCTACATTACATCATTAGTTTTTGATCTAGTGTTCCATGATTCATTGTCTGAGTATAATACCCAGTGTTCCATTCAATGCATGCCCTCTTTAATACACATCACCAGGCTAACCCTTCCCCCCACCCCCCTCCCCTCTAGAACCCTCAGTTTGTTTCTCAGAGTCCATATTCTCTCATGGTTCATCTCCCCCTCCGATTTCCCCCCCTTCATTTTTCCCTTCCTACTATCTTCTTTTTTTTTTTTTTAAGATAAAAAAATGTACTATTTGTTTTAGAGGTACAGGTCTGTGATTCATCAGTCTTACACAATTCACAGCGCTCACCATAGCACATACCCTCCCCGATGTCTATCGGCCAGACACACCATCTCTCCCACCCCCCACCACTCCAGCAACCCTCAGTTTGTCTCCTGATATTAAAAATGCCTCATATCAGTGAGATCATATATGTCTTTCTCTGATTGACTTATTTTGCTTAGCATATTACCCTCTAGTTCCATCCACGTCATTGCAAATGGCAAGATCTCATTCCTTTTGATGGCTGCATAATATTCCATTGTCTATATACACCACATCTTCTTTATCCATTCATCTGTCAATGGACATCTTGGCTCTTTCCACAGTTTGGCTATTGTGGACATTACTGCTGTAAACATTGGGGTGCACGTACCCTTTCGGATCCCTACTTTTGTATCCTTGGGGTAAATACCCAGTAGTGCAATTGCTGGGTCGTAGGGTAGCTCTATTTTCAACTTTTTGAGGAACCTCCATACAGTTTTCCAGAGTGGCTGCACCAGCTTGCATTGCCACCAACACTGTAGGAGGGTTCCCCTTTCTCCGCATCCCTGCCAACAACTGTCATTTCCTGACTTGTTAATTTTAGCCATTCTGACTGGTGTGAGGTGGTATATCATTGAGGTTTGGATTTGGATTTCCCTGATGCCAAGTGATGTTGAGCACTTTTTCATGTGTCTGTTGGCCATTTGGATGTCTTCTTTGGAAAAATGTCTGTTCATGTCTTCTGCCCATTTCTTGATTGGATTAGTTGTTCTTTGGGTGTTGAGTTTGATGAGTTCTTTATAGATTTTGGATACTAGCCCTTTATCTGATATGTCATTTGCAAATATCTTCTCCCATTCTGTCGGTTGTCTTTTGGTTTTGTTGACTGTTTCCTTTGCTTTGCAAAAGCTTTTTATCTTGATGTAGTCCCAATAGTTCATTTTTGCCCTTGCTTCCCTTGCCTTTAGCGATGTGTCTAGGAAGAAGTTGCTGCAGCTGAGGTCGAAGAGGTTGCTGCTTGTGTTCTCCTCAAAGATTTTGATGGATTCCTGTCTCACATTTAGGTCTTTCATCCATTTGGAGTCTATTCTTGTGTGTGGTGTAAGGAAATGGTTCAGTTTCATTCTTTGGTATGTGGTTGTCCAATTTTCCCAACACCATTTGTTGAACAGTCTTTTTTCCATTGGATATTCTTTCCTGCTTTGTCAAAGATTAGTTGACCATAGAGTTGAGGGTCCATTTCTGGGCTCTGTATCCTGTTCCATTGATCTATGTATCTGTTTTTGTGCCAGTACCATACTGTCTTGATGATGACAGCTTTGTAATAGAGCTTGAAGTCCAGAACTGTGATGCTACCAGCTTTGCTTTTCTTTTTCAACATTCCTCTGGCTACTCAGGGTCTTTTCTGGTTCCATACAAATTTTAGGATTATTTGTTCCATTTCTTCGAAAAAAAGTGGATGGTATTTTGATAGGGGATCCATTGAATGTGTAGATTGCTCTAAATAGCATTGACATCTTCACAATATTTGTTCTTCCACTCCATGAGCATGGAATGTTTTTCCACTTCTTTGTGTCTCCCTCAATTTCTTTCATGAGTATTTTATAGTTTTCTGAGTTCAGATTCTTTGCCTCTTTGGTTAGATTTATTCCTAGGTATCTTATGTTTTGGGGTGCAATTGTAAATGGGATTCACTGTTTAATTTCTCTTTCTTCTGTCTTGTTGTTGGTGTATAGGAATGCAACTGATTTCTGTGCATTGATTTTATATCCTGCCACTTTACTGAATTCTTGTATGAGTTCTAGGAGTTTTGAAGTGGAGTCTTTTGGGTTTTCCACATAAAGTATCATATCATCTGCAAAGAGTGAGATTTTGACTTCTTCTTTGCCAATTCTGATGCCTTTTATTTCTTTTTGTTGTCTGATTGCTGTGGCTAGGACTTCTAGTACTATGTTAAATAGCAGTGGTGATAGTGGACATCCCTGCTGTGTTCCTGACCTTAGGGGGAAAGCTCTTGGTTTTTTCCCCATTGAGAATGATATTCACTGTGGGTTTTTCATAGATGGCTTTTATGATATTGAGGTACGTACCCTCTATCCCTACACTCAGAGGAGGTTTGATCAAGAAAGGATGCTGCACTTTGTCAAATGCTTTTTCTGCATCTATTGAGAGGATCATATGGTTCTTGTTCTTTCTTTCATTAATGTATTGTATCGCACTGATTGATTTGTGGATGTTGAACCAACCTTGCAGCCCAAGAATTAATACCACTTGGTCATGGTGAATAATCCTTTTAAAGTACTGTTGGATCCTATTGGCTAGTATTTTGGTGAGAATTTTTACATCCATGTTCATCAGAGATATTGATCTGTAATTCTCCTTTTTGATGGGGTCTTCATCTGATTTTGGGAGCAAGGTAATGGTGGCCTCATAAAATGAGTTTGGAAGTTTTCCTTCCATTTCTATTTTTTGGAACAGTTTCAGAAGAATAGGTATTAATTCTTCTTTAAATGTTTGGTAGAATTCCCCTGGGAAGCCATCTGGCCCTGGGCTCTTGTTTTGGGGAGATTTTTGATGACTGCTTCAATTTCCTTAAAGGTTATGGGTCTGTTCAAGTTTTCTATTTCTTCCTGGTTCAGTTTTGGTAGTTGATACATCTCTAGGAATGCATCCATTTCTTCCAGATTATCTAATTTGCTGGCATAGAGTTGCTCATAATATGTTCTTATAATTGTTGGTATTTCTTTGGTGTTGGTTGTGATCTCTCCTCTTTCATTCATGATTTTATTTATTTGGGTGATTATTCTTTGCTTTTTGATAAGTCTGGCCAGGGGTTTATCAATCTTGTTAATTCTTTCAAAGAATCAGCTCCTATTTTCGTTGATCTGTTCTGCTGTTCTTTTGGTTTCTATTTCATTGATTTCTGCTCTGATCTTTATAATTTCTCTTCTCCTGCTGGGTTTAGGCTTTATTTGCTGTTCTTTCTCCAGCTCCTTTAGGTGTAGGGTTAGGTAGTGTATTTGAGACCTTTCTTGTTTCTTGAGAAAGGCTTGTATTGCTATATACTTTCCTCTTAGGACCACCTTTGCTGCATCCCAAAGATTTTGAGCAGTTGTATTTTCATTTTCATTTGTTTCCATGAATTTTTTTAAATTCTTCTTTAATTTCCTGGTTGACCCATTCATTCTTTAGTAGGGTACTCTTTAGCCTCCATGTATTTGAGTTCTTTCCAACTTTCCTCTTGTGATTGAGTTCTAGTTTCAAAACACTGTGGTCTGAAAATATGCAGGAATGATCCCAATCTTTTGGTACAGGTTGAGACCTGATTTGTGACCGAGGATGTGATCTATTCTGGAGAATGTTCCATGGGAACTAGAGAAGAATGTGTATTCTGTTGCTTTGGGATGGAATGTTCTGAATATATCTGTGAAGTCCATTTGGTCCAGTGTGTCATTTATAGTATTTATTTCCTTGTTGATCTTGTGCTTAGATGATCTGTCCATTTCAGTGAGGGGGGTGTTAAAGTCCCCCACTATTATTGTATTGTTGTCGATGTGTTTCTTTGCTTTTGTTATTAATTGCCTTATATCATTGGCTGCTCCCATGTTAGGGGCATAGATATTTACAATTGTTAGATCTTCTTGTTGGATAGACCCTTTAAGTAGGATATAGTGCCCTTCCTCATTTCTTATTACAGTCTTTGGTTTAAAATCTAATTTGTCTGATATAAGGATTGCCACCCCAGCTTTCTTTTGATGTCCATTAGCATATTAAATGGTTTTCCACCTCCTCACTTTCAATCTGGATGTGTCTTTGGGTCTAAAATGAGTCTCTTGCAGACAGCATATCAACGGGTCTTGTTTTTTTTATCCAATCTGATACCCTGTGTCTTTTGACTGGGGCATTTAGCCCATTTACATTCAGGGTAACTATCGAAAGATATGAGTTTAGTGCCATTGTATTGCCTGTAAGGTGACTGTTACTGTATATTGTCTGTGTTCCTTTCTGGTCTATGTTACTTTTAGGCTCTCTCTTTCCTTAGAGGACCCCTTTCAATATTTCTTGTAGGGCAGCTTTGTGTTTGCAAATTCTTTTAGTTTTTGTTTGTCCTGGAAGCTTTTTATCTCTCTTTCTATTTTCAGTGACAGCCTAGCTGGATATAGTATTCTTGGCTGCATATTTTTCTCTTAGTGCTCTGAATATATCCTGCCAGTGCTTTCTGGCCTGCCAGGTCTCTGTGGATAGGTCTGTTGCCAATCTAATATTTCTACCATTGTAGGTTACAGACCTCTCGTTCCGAGCTGCTTTCAGGATTTTCTCTTTGTCTCTGAGATTTGTAAGTTTTACTATTAGATGTCAGGGTGTTGACCTATTTTTATTGATTTTGAGAGGCATTCTCTGTGCCTCCTGGATTGTGATGCCTGTTTCCTTCCCCAAATTAGGGAAGTTCTCTGTTATAATTTGCTCCAATATACTTTCTGCCCCTCTCTCTCTTTCTTCTTCTTCTGGGATCCCAATTATTCTAATATTGTTTCATCTTATGGTATCACTTATCTCTCGAATTCTGCCCTCGTGATCCAGAAGTTATTTATCTCTTTTTCTCAGCTTCTTTATTCTCCATCATTTGGTCTTCTATATCACTAATTCTCTCTTCTGCCTCATTTATCCTAGCAGTTAAAGCCTCCATTTTTGATTGCACCTCATTAATAACCTTTTTGATTTCGACTTGGTTAGATTTTAGTTCTTTTATTTCTCCAGAGAGGGTTTCTCTAGTATCTTCCATGCTTTTTTCAAGCCCACCCAGCTAGTATCTTTATAATCGTCATTCTGAACTCTAGTTCTGACATCTTACTAATGTCCGTATTGATTAAGTCCTGGGCAGTCGGTACTGCCTCTTGTTCTTTTTTTTTGAGGTGAGTTTTTCCATCTTGTCATTTTGTCCAGAGGAGAACAGATTAATGAGAGAACAAAATGCTAACAGGGTAAAAATTACCCCAGAAAAATATAGACTAAACAAATCAGAAGAGACCTGAAACCAGGGGAAAGGAAAGGGAAAGAAAGAAAAAAGAAAAAGAAAAAAAAGGATATGATCAAATATGATCAGGCTGGTGAATAGATTAGTGCCACACACTAGATTTTGGGTGTATTTTTAAATTTTAAAGAAAGAAAAACTTATATATGTACAAAAATAAGGGTAATACAATGAAGGGATGGCATATGACTATAAAGATGAAAATTATAAAAGGAATCAATAAGAAGTTGGTTGAAAAAAGAAAGAAGAGAAATTTAAAAAAAGGGGGGGGAGAGAATGTGATTAGGCAGGAGACTAGAACAAAGCCATACACTAGAGATTTAGGGTATATTTTGGTCTGTTAGAAGAAACTGTATTCCAAAATTTTAAAGCAAGAACAACTTATATGTATACCAAAAATAAGTTAACTACAATGAAGGGATAGAATGTGACTCTAAAAATGAAAAATAAAAAAGATTTTTTAAAAAGGGATTGATAAGATGTTCGCTGAAAAAGGGAAAAAGAGCGGCGCCTGGGTGGCTCAGTCATTAAGCATCTGCCTTCGGCTCAGGTCATGATCCCAGGGTCCTGAGATCGAGCCCCACATTGGGCTCCCTGCTCAGCAGGAAGCCTGCTTCTTCCTTTCCCACTCCCCCTGCTTGTGTTCCCTCTCTTGCTGTCTCTCTGTCAAATAAATAAATACAAAATCTTTTTAAAAAAAGAAAAAGGGAAAAAGAAAAATTTTTAAAAAATAGAAAAAGAAAATTTAAAAAATTAACTTTGAAAGACTAAAGAATCATGGGAAAAAAGCCATGAATTCTATGTGCAGTATTCACCTAGTGCTGGCGTTCTGCCATTCTCATTGATTGGTAAACTTGGTGTTGCTGGCTGTTCTTGCTGATCTTCTGGGGGAGGGGCCTGTTGCCAAGGTTCCCAAATGTCTTCGCCAGAGGCGGAATTGCCCCGCCCTTGCCTGGTCTGGGCTAAGTAATCTGCTCGGGTTTGCTCTCAGGAGCTTTTGTTCCCTGCAAGCTTTCCATACAGTATTGGAGGATGAGAGTGAAAATGGAGGCTTCCCAATCTCAGTCCTGGAGGAGCCAAGAACTCGGATCCCGCTCCTCAGTGCGCCCCAAGAGAAAAGCAGTCAATCACTCCCGTCTCCCCGGTCTCTGGCTGCACTCCGTGCTCACCCAGCCTGTGACTGAGCATTTCTATCTCTGGCACCCAACCCCATGTGAAGTCTCCAAACCCAGCAGATCCCTGTGGTGCACTCCCACGCCGCTCCTCCTGGGGGAGGAAGGGGAGTCTCCCCAGATCTGCTGCTTTTTGGGTCCCTGCTGGAAGAGCAGTGGCCCGACTGTGATGTGGATCATGGTTTATGGCAACCCCAAGCTGAGAGCTCGCTCCTCGGCTCTGTCTCTGCAGCTGGCTTCCCTGCTCTGATCCCTGGGAGCTCTGCCACACTCAGGCACCCCCCGTCTTTTTGTGACCCCAAGGATCCTGAGACCACACTGTCCCAGCGAGGGTTCCACCCCCCACTTAGCCACTGGAGCGACGTCCCTCAGCAGAGCCGATTTCTTAAAAATTCCGATTTTGTGCTCCGTGGCTCTATCACTTGCCAGAAGCAGCCAATGGAGCCCCCTCCCCTGCCGTCTATCCTCCCGAATATCGCCTCGGATTCACTTCTCTGCACGTCCTACTTTCCAGAAAGTGGTCGCTTTTCTGTTCAGAGAGTTGCTGCTATTCTTTTCTTTTCTTTGATCTCCTGTTGAGTTTGTAGGTCGATTTCTACCTTCTTTAAAAATTAGTAAACACTACTTACTTTATAAACTTCACATATACTCTAGAGAAGATATTTATATTTTAATCCATGAAATTAACTGTTTTATAAACAGAAATGATATTTGAGTATTCATTTTTCCTTCTTGTACAAATATATGAACCAGGAAAGAGGACTATTACCCTTCCAAATATCACATGGAAGTTGGCTCTTTGTATTTTTTCAAGAGACATATCAAATGTTTACTTTTGTCCTATATTATAAATATGTCGGCGTCACTGCCTTCATACCCAGAGAAGATGGTCAGCACTGTGGCCCAGGTGATGAGCTTTCCAACTCTTCAAGAATTAGGTTGGTCATTGCTTTCCTACCAAACCCCACCTCAGCAGCACAGGGATTCAGAATCTCCCAATTATTATATAATCAGCTCACAAAGGGAAATGGATGAGTTTAGGCAAATCATTTGATTTAGTTCACTTCAACAAATACATATTTATTGAGAGCCTATTATGTGTCATCATTGTGTTAGGCATGAGGGCAACAGATACAGAAGAAAACTCTTAAGGAACTTAAAGTCTAGAGACAAATAAATAAACAGATATTGTCATAAGGTGGTAAGAAAAGAAATAGCAATCTGCCAAGGTTCTATGAAACCTAGAGATGGGTCTTATGAAACCACCTGGCCTATCTGAGAGTTGTTCACAGATTTCCTGGAAAAGATGAACCTGTGCTAAATTTGGAAAAGATGGATAAGAGTCTGGTCAGCAGGGAAGTTGGGAAGGTTCTCCCAGGCAATGGAGCAAAATGAAGTACAGTATGGAAGTGTGGTCAAAACTGGATTCTCTGAAGTAGACAGTAAGTACAGGATATTATTAGGATCAAGACCTGTGGAAGGGAACAGGAAGAAGCAGGATTAGGCAGAGGGGGAAACTGAACTGTGATACAGGATTTCAAGCCTCTGCCAGTACTATGGGGAACTCTGGAGCCAGACTTTATATCTTTGCCTGGCTCTCTCAAGAGATACAGAATGCCCAGAAGGGTGTGACCTTGGGTGAGGCAGCACTATGAAGCTGAGATAGTCAGAAAAGAAGACTAAGAGCTTGAGGCAACTGGGCAACAGATCCTTCCTAGAAGGGCAGACCATGTCCCCCATTTTCCACAAATGTAAATCTAGCAGATGTCAATATTATTAGACAGTAAATTTTCATGTGGACGGTAGGAGGAAAAGAAGCTGTAAAAGTCGATTTCGAAGACATGTTCTCACAATGATGTGTTACTCGCTGGAGAAAGCTGATTGTGCACCTATTTCCAACTTTGCATTCGGTGACGTCACTTTGGTATCTTGAAATCATCCTTGGTGAAAGTATTACACCACAGAAATCATCAAAAGTTACAAATCAGTGCTATATTTTTCTGAGAACCTGTTTACCAGCATGAAACTTCACTATTTTCCTTCCTATGTCCATAAACACAGGTTTAAATCATAATGAATAAAAGCCATGGGTAAGACAGCATTCTACAACCTGTTCAAAATAAGAGAGGTCATAGGCCAGTAAGTCCCATCTTTTTATACTGAGAGAAATAAAGACTCTTCTCTTTTCCTTTTCTTCCCCTGCCACTAACTTTCATTTTTGCCTTGGTAAATTGCAGTAGTCTCACAGGATAATTCATTCATTATAAGTATTTTGTTTTCATAAGTATTCAAGAATATGTACTGAAGGTTTACTATGTGTCAAAAACTAGGTGTGAGTATTTGGCGGAGAGCAAACAATAGACCTAGTTCCTATTCTTAGAGCTTAGAGTTGAGATACAAATATTAGTTTAAAAACATCATGAAATAAATATATAATCACAAATGGTGATAATTTTATGAAGAAAGAATGGAGAATAAAAGATACTTAAATAGTATCCTGTGATGTGTTAACCTTCTATATCATTTAAATAGTATAAAATAAAACATCCATGTCATTAGGCACTAAGAATCAAAGTAATGATAGTTTCATCAAAAGCCAATTATAATTATTTTTAAGAAATTTTATCTTATTTGTTATTATGAAAAACCCACTAATTAGTGATTTTTTTTTCTAAAAATGTCCATACATGTCCCTTGGCAATCACAGTGTCTCTCTTTTTTCATTTACTATATCATTACATTCATTTGCTGTACCATTGCAAAGATAGAGACACAGAGAAATTTGAATAGTATTGAAAATCAGAATTTTTTTCCTCAGGCCACAGCTACTAACATTGTAAAGAATATCTCACGTAAGAAGCATAAAATTATATTAAACTCTCAGCTATAGCATTCAGTTTTTCTAAATAACTGTCTTGTTGAATGCTAATAAAATTCTCTGGTTAGAACAAAAGTTTTGGCAAAGAAAATTCAGCATTTCACCTTCAAATTTGTATTCCTGGTCTGATTACATGAATTCTATTTGCTAGCATTATTTTAGGGGGAAAATAATAATTTGTTCTTGGAAAAGGCTGAGACTTCTGCCTGATCTATATCTAACAATACATGAAAGAGAAATTTAACATCTGTTCATGATACCACATTTCCTATACGTATTCCTAGCCATAATGTGCATTCAGCTAAAAGCATATATCAAAATCCTGTTTTAGAGGATTTGGAAAGTAACACTTTCTATTTGGGACACCTCAATTATGTGCTTGTGAATTCTGATCAGATAAAAAAAATAATTAATCCATGACAATCTGCCCCTACTTCTTATGGTCAAGATTTAGATTGAACAAGATTTTGTTATTTTTAATATCTATTATCTTCACCCCAAAGTCATTACAAAATACATCTCTAGAATCAGATAAAAATTTATAAGTGTTACCACTGTGGATTGCACCAAAGAGTTAAAGCACCCCAACACATTATACATATATTCATACATAGGGCCAAAGGGATACCATTCTCATTTTTCATCATCAAGGCATTTATAAGACTCCTATCTTCTTTTGCTTTTGTGACCCCTAGTCAGAAAGGCCAAAGTAAATAAAGGTCAAGATAGATGTCAAATCAAGCAATTACTAAACAGGGAACTTGGCTGTGACCCTCAGATTAGAAATGGTGACCTGTCACAGCAACAGGGGAAAACCTTCCTGCAACACCTTCTCCTGTTTTATGAAATACAATCTAGATTTGCAGCCTAGACTGGAAAAAATTGATATCCGTCATTTGCGTTTTAATCTTTTCCACCCTTGGTATTGGGGTTGTCCTCCCATTTTCTCCTTGGTTATATGCTCTGAATTGTAGATATGTGAGAGGAAAAATTAGTTGGAACCTGGAGTGAGGAGGGATGACATACTTATCATAAAAAATGAGAATGAACCAACACAACACAAAAATGTTGTAATATCACTTCCATTCCTTTAACTTTACTTAAAATCACATAAAATTTAGACAATTTGTGTAATAGCAGTGATTTCAATCAACAATGCTCATACTTTTTCTGCAATAGGCCACTTGTAGAAATGAATTTTTCTAATATTCTATGGGAGGTGACTAAGATTTGCAAATTCATTTATATACCTGACCCTCAATTTATCTCATCTCTAGAATCTCACTTTCCTCTCTACACCCAAGAAACTTCCACTCTTCACTCCAGAGGCTATGTTGAAAAATATTGGATTACCTATGTTAACCCTACTACCCACATTTATTCCTGAATTCTCCCATTCCTTAAACTTCCCATCCTTACAAAGACCTATATTAGTCCTTTTGTTGCCAAAAGAGAAAAAGAAAAGATTTACCACCTATGAATTTTGAGTTGAAGCAGAAAAAAAAAAAAAAAGAAGGGAACTGTAAGTTACAGAAATAGTTTTTTTTTTAATCTTTTTTTTTAAGATTTTATTTATTTATTTGACAGAGAAAGACACGGCGAGAGAGGGAACACAGCAGGGGAAGTGGGAGAGGGAGAAGCAGGCCTCCCGCTGAGCAGGGAACCCTATGCGGTGCTCAATCCCAGGACCCTGGGATTATGACCTGAGCCAAACACAGACGCTTAACTACTGAGCCACCCAGGCACCCCCCGCACTAGTTTTGATAATGGAATCTTACAGAGATTTCCTTTTCCTGCTTGGCTTGTCACAGCTCACAAGGGAATATTACCATTTTAAAAAAATCTCAGCCATTTTTCCTAGCAAATTATTATATTTAGTTGAATTAATGGATTTTGGCTGTTAAATATAATTATTTCCAGTAAAATTCATTAAGTCAAAGAACCTCATTTAAAAATCTAACTTTGAAATAAGCTGACAGAAATAATATGAGAACTAAAGACTAATTTGAAAACAGACAAACCAGAAAAATGACATAACCATCATCCTCTTATTGGAAAACAAGCCTGGAGCTCCAATAAGGAAGAACTGACCAGGAGAGGAAAAAAAAACAACCTTTTAAAAATGAAAGGCTTACTTTTCAAAGATCCTTACATTAGCAAACTTTAAATGTTGACCCTAAAGGAAGAAGGTAAATATATCACTTTAAGGTAATTTTCATTTCAAATTCCACTCAAATCCAAATCTTCAGTGAAAAGAAAGAAAGAAAGAAAAAAAAAAAAAGAAAGAAAGGAAGGAAGGAAGGAAGGAAGGAAGGAAGGAAGGAAAGAAAGAAAGAAAGAAAGAAAGAAAGAAAGAAAGAAAGAAAGAAAGAAAGAAAGAAAGAAAGAAAGAAAGAAAGAAAGAAAGAAAGAAAGAAAGAAGAAAGAAAGAAAGAAAGAAAGAAAGAAAGAAAGAAAGAAAGAAAGAAAGAAAGAAAGAAAGAAAGAAAGAAAAGAAAAGAAAGAATTTAAGATTTTCTTAGCTGCATACTTCAGAAAACCAAAACAAAAGAAAATGTTTCCATACAAAGATGACAGCCAGAGTGCTAAAAAATTCTATGTAAATGACATCTTTTAAGTCTAATTATTTTCTGACTTTACGCTGTTTTGCTTCTTTGTTCAAGGATTCTAATCAGAGATCCTAGTGGAAGTTTGGCCTATTAGTATTATTATTGCAACTGGTTCTTCTAAGTCACCAAAGAAGCTAACTTACAATATGTGCTGTCCATGGTCAGTTTGGAAAGCTTTATAGCCTCAAAGGGTTCCTTCATAGATTATATTAATTTTGCAATATCATTTCTTCCAAAAGCATCAACACATGGGGGGAGGGCAGGGAGCAGTGCCAGCAGAGGTAGGAAGGAACTCCTAGAAATTCCAAGTGGTCTCTTTGAAAAAAACCATCTTCACCTTTACCCCATGTATTTTTATTTACAAAATTCCTAGAGGGACGCCTGAGTGGCTCAGTAGGTTAAGCATCTAACTCTTGATTTCTGCTCAGGTCTTGATCTCAGGGCTGTGAGATTGAGCCCCACTTCAGTCCACGCTGGTCTTGGAGACTGCTTAAGATTCTCTCTCTCCTTGGATGCTTGGGTGGCTCAGTTGTTAAGCGTCTGCCTTCAGCTCAGGTCATGAGCCCAGCGTCCTGGAATTGAATCCCACATCAGGCTCCCTGCTCAGTGGGAAGCCTGCTTCTCCCTCTCCCACTCCCCCTTCTTGTGTTCCCTCTCTCGCTGTCTCTCTCTCTGTTGAAAAATAAATAAAATCTTAAAAAAAAAAAAAAAGATTCTCTCTCTCCCTCTCCTTTTGCCCCTCCCCCCCCAAAAAATTTTCCAGAGCTGAAACTAAACAAAAAAACTCAGCTAACACCACTTTGAATTGTACATCTTATTTCTTCATTGAATTTGCAGTTAACAAAACTGTGAATGAGTAAGACTGAAGAAGCAACCTGTGATGGCTTGAGGTGTTTTCTGTTTTCCCAAGAGGTGGCCATATTTGGGAAAAAAAAAAAAAAAGGTGTACTGAAAAATAATTGTCTAGGAGTGAGAACCTGGCATTTAAATAGGAGTCGATTCCCTCTAAATTTTACCCCAGTGGCTCTAAGATATGAATCACGGAAAATGGGCAACTCCCTGTGGCTAGCATTCCTTCTACCCAACTTCAATAATGCCAATTAGTCGGGGTGGGGCCAACACGGAGGTAATCTTACATACTGGACCATTTTAGCAATGATTTTTCCCTTTGGACAGAAGTCTGTGGACTTCAGGCAAACTAAAAATAAAACTAAATGTTTAAGAATAGGGAAAAGTTAGATTTCAAAGTTAGAAAAAAAATTAAACTTTACTAATTAGGTTTATTTTTAATGTCTTTATTCCTTATGAAAACTTTAAAATAAGTCAAGAAAACATAATAATCTTCTCTAGAATTATCACTAAGCACTGAGAATGCCGAAAGTTCGTTAAAAATGCTTGTTTTAAACCCTATCTTTTCTAGAAGTGTAGTTCTCAAGGTCCTAGACAAAAAAAATGATTTCAAAAAAAATTTAGAAGACTGAATTTCTTCATAATGAGTTATTTTAGTATTGTCCTAAAGAAATATATTTGTTAAATAGCACTTATAGTAAGTATAATTTTATATAGCTATTTTCCCAAAGTTCTATAAATGCTATAGAAATCAATGACTAACCTTTACCAAAATATCCTAACAATCATATATACAATAGACTGTTATTCAGCCATAAGAAAGAAGAAAATCCTGCCATTTGCAACAACATAGATGAACCTTGAGGGCATTATCCTAAGTGAAATAAACTAAACAGAGAAAAAAATATCACATGGTATCACTTATATATGGAATCTTAAAAAAAAAAAAAAAGAAGAAGAAGTCAAACTCCTAGAAATAGAGAGTAGAAAAACGGTTGCCAGGGGCTGGGAGGTGGGGGAAATAGGGACAGGGTGGTAAAAGGGTAAAAACTTCTAGCTATACGATAAATAAGGTTTGAGGATCTAATGTATAACATGGTGACTACAGTTGATCCTATATTGTATAATTGCTAAGAGAATTTAAATGTCTTCACACACACACAAAAAGATAAATACCTGAAGTGAATGTATGTGTGAATTAACTAGATGGTGGAGATCCTTTCACAATGCATGCATGTATCAAATCATCACGATGTACATTTTAAATATCTTACAATTTTGTCAATTATGCCTCAATAAAGCTAAAAAAAATTCCAACAATCAATGAATCAATATACAGTAAAAACATGTATATGTAATAATCCAGGACAATTTCTGAGGTAAATGCATTTGGTCCTCTAATAACCTTATAAAGTGGGGAAAAAAATTAGTAATTTCCTCATTTTTAAGATGAGGAAACTGAGATTCAGAATTATTAGGTCTACGGTCTCAAGCTAATTATTGGAAGAATAGGTTAGATTCTAGGCCTTTTGGATCCCCATATACCAGTTCATATTCACCCTCTCCATATGTAATTTAGCCTCCAAATTTTTATGTAATCTTTATGTTCTTTAGAAATTCAGAGAAAGCATAAGTAAGTTGGTTAAGGCTTCATAGGGGTGAGGGCTTTGAGCAGAACCTTAAAAATGGACCAATAAGGCAGAAGGAGGGATAGAAGAAATAAATGTATGCCAGGAGGGAGAAAACAATAGATAAGAGAAATGTAATAACAACACTTATTAAAAGCACATATAATGGGATACTGTACTGAGCACTTAACCTACATTATCTCATTTACTCCTCACAATACAGGATGAATTAAATACTTCCTATAGGGAAATTGAGGCTTAGGAAACTAAGGAATTCACCTGGGTCACAGAGATGGGAATGGACAGAAGAAGGAACTGGATTCCAGCTCGGATCTGTTTGACTCCCAAGGCCAAGCTCTTAACCTTTATTCTTTATTACTTCTGGAACAAAGCATGAGAAGGAGCAGAGTGTGAGTGAAAATAGCTTGACTAGAAAAGAGTCATGTTGAGAGTGGAAGAAAATAAAGTTGAATAAACAGATCAGGATGGAGTTATAGAGTGTCTGAAAATTCAAGAAAAAGTAGATTTGATGTAACAAGCAATGGAAATTCTTTGTAGATTTTTGAACAGGAAGAAAAATAATAAAGGGAAGTATTCAAAGAATGTTTGTCCTATGGCAAGAAGATGGAGGGAGTAAAAGGTGAAGGTAAGGGGCCAGTTAGAAAATTAATCTAATTGTTCAAGTATGAAAAGATGAAGGTCTAATCCAGAGTGGTCAACATGATTGTGAATCAGAAGAAAAGGATATAGAAAACGATTAGAAGGAAGAATCAATATAATTTCATGACTAATTAGATGCAAGGACTGAAGCAGAGAAATGATGAGTCAAAGATGACTGGATGGTTTCAAGCCTAGGGGACTGAGGAGATGGTGCCACATGAATAAAACTGAAGGAGGAAACTGTGGTGGGAGAACATGAGTTTGTGTTTAGGCATGTCGGATCTTAATGACTGATGAGTAGAGACTTGGACATAAGGACTCATTTTCAGATGTTGAAAGGTGATTAGAAGCAAGGGCACAGCACAGTAATGAAAGTTGTAGATTCTGAATTGCTGCTGAAAAACATGGAAAAAGAGATAGTAGGGCTGAGGATTTAAGTGAAGGAGTTTCCATAATAAGGATGCCTAAGAAGAAGGAGGAGGCATTCAAGAAATAAGGAAAACCAATCAGTTTCTTCCTTGTAAGGGGTTTTCAATTTACCTAGGGAGGCATCATTAGCATGCATGAAGCAACATCAGTGGAATTACTTATCTCAACTGGAATATAAGCTCCATGAGGGCAGGAACTAGTACCTAAAACAGGACTTGGCATATTTTAAGAATTCTATAATATTTGTTGAATTAATCAATAAATCATTGTACCCCATATCTCAGCAACTAGCACAATGCCTGGCAAATAGCTGGTGCTCAATAAAAGTTGTTGAACTGGAATTGAATTAATAATTCTATCTTTACTCCAAAGAGATCTCATCTTAAAGTTGTTAATTATAAGATTCCAAACAAGTTCATCAAGAATTCAAAGGAAAGAGTGGGGGGCACCTAGGTGGTTCAGTCAGTTAAGCGGCCCACTCTTAATTTTGGCTCAGGTCATGATCTCAGGATGGTGAGACTGAGCCCTGTAAGGGGCTCCAAGCTCAGCTGGGAGTCTGTTTGAGATTCTCTCCCCCTCCCTCCCTTTCCCCCTCTGTTCCTTCCCCCTCTCTCATACTCCCTTTTTTCTCTCTAAAATAAATAAATAAAATCTGGGGAAAAAAGGATTCAAAGAAAAGATACATTATTGAAGCAAAAACATAGAATAGCATTGAAAATCTAAATAAAAAGAAAAAAAAGACAAGGAAAGAAATAATCACTAAGGCACAGAGGCAGAAATGCATTTGAGATATCTGTACATCAGTTAAAACTTTCGAGGTGAATGAAGAATATGAACTAAAATATCAAGAGAAATATCACTGCTTAGGTTGTGGTGCTAGCAACCAAGAAGTATATAACACACCTTCAGGACTGACTATAGGCAATAAGACAGAAATGAGTTAAAGACCATGCCAAGTCTGCGACCTGAGTGACTGTAAGAACAATGGACAATGGACTCAAGTGGAGAGGAGATGTGTGTTTTAATTCCAATATAGTTAACATACAGTGTTATATTAGTTTCAGGTATACTTCATAATGATTCAACAATTCCATACATCACCCAGTGCTCATATTCATATGATGAATATACTCCTTAATCCCCATCACCTATTTCACTCATCCCCCCACTTACCTCCCCTCTGGTAACCTATAGTTCTCTATAGTTAAGAGTCTGTTTCTTGGCTTGTCTCTCTCTCTCTTTTTTTCTTTGCTCATTTGGTTTCTTAAATTCCACATATGAATGAAAGCATAAGGTATTTACTTAGCATTATACTCTCTAGCTCCATCCATGTCATTGCAAATGACAAGATTCATTCTTTTTTACAACTGAATAATATTTTACTATATATATTCCACATGAGGAAGATATGTTTGATTTGAAACATAGATGCACCAAAATTTCCATTAGAGTTCATTCAAATGAAATTCTCTCTCAAACTAGCTCAAGTGAAAATGAGATTCATTAAAAACAAAATACAAAATTTTGTAGACATCAGAGAAACAAAAAAATGTACAGCCTGGTCACATGAAGGCATGCCACCTGGAAAATCAGAAATAAAGCTGATAGCCCTTTTCTCAGTCATTGCATTGCATGGCCTCTCATGATTCTGTGTCTCTGGTCCATTTTCCAGCTAGCTCTGTTTTTGTAAGGCATTTCTGTCCCTCCAAAACTTTTAGCTTGGACATCACTTTGGCTTTCCATGATGCCAATTCTACATGAACATCCATCTTTTGTGCTTTCATTCTGAAAACAATGTAAAAATCTCTCACATGGTTTCAAAAGAAAAGTCCTATGACTGCTCTACTTTTTTTTTTTTTTACAAAATCATATGAAGTCAATAATAAATTGTGTAAGCAAATTTATGTTTACTACCACTTTAAGTATACATACTGGTTAATTCTCCCTCCAATTTTATTCTCATTCATTTATTGTCTAAAAAGCCTATTTTCTACATCCCATGTCATCTAATATCAAAATCAACAGATATTACTCACTGCCTTTTTGACCACAATGGCCTAAATTTATTAGAGGAATGGGTAGTCAGTGAAATGTACCCCAAAGAGACAAGAAATAGAAGAAAAGTGACAAAACTGGTTAGTTCACAAACCAGAATCTCAGACACTGAATAAGGATATGTCAAGAAGACAATTTTAATTTATTAAGCTACAAACTGTTTGCAAAAGTATTTTTTGGAACAAAAAGTATTTTTGTATTACTCTATAATTTGTGGCACACAATACCATCAGACCCAAAATTTAATCTAAGAGAAAAAAATTCTCCTTTAAAATATATTTTTAAAACTGGGGTACCTGGGTGGCTCAGTCAGTTAAGCATCCAACTCTTGATTTCAACTCAGGTCCTGACCTCAGGGTCGTGAGATTGAGCCCCACGTTGGGCTCCATGCTCAGTGCAGTGTGCTTGTCCCTCTCCCTCTGCTCCTCTCCCCGCCCCCCACTCATGCTCTCTCTCGCTCTCTTAAATAAATAAATAAATAAATAAATAAATAAATAAATAAATAAATAAATAAACCAAATCCTTAAAATATATGTGTTATTAAACTTTATGGAAAGACAGCAGTCACTACTAATGTTTAATCCCCCTCCAAATAGCCTTTTTTCATTCTTCAAATATGTATTCAATAATGCATTTAGGAAAGAAAGCAAAAGACCACATTGATGTTTCCTAAATAGGAAGAAAATCATGGATAATTAAAATCAGTTAAGTCCATTATCAACCATGGACCAAAATATACATATATAATATATATCCCCAGGTAAGACGTACTTTGTTGCTTTATTCCACAAACATAAAAACTCTCAACACTTAGTTTGGTTCATTTATTCTCTTATTTACCTCTTGAAATTTTCTGATAGCCCATCTTTAAAGTGCTAAAATTTTTCTGAAGATAAAATTTTATTTGGTTTAATTTAATCTTTCAAAGTATAGACAATTCTGTTTATTGATTTTTTTCTAATTCCAACACTATGGAACACAGCTATGCATTCCTATTTTTATATAGATAAGTGTGCAAATACGGACCATGATATGATTTTTTTTTTATGTAAGATAGTCATCAAGTTGAAAACACAGATTGGCTCTCCATTTCCCACTAATATTCAGATATTGCTGGCAATTTTAATGTAACTACTCAATGTGAAAATCTCAATTGTATTATGTGAAATTATTTGAATTACAAAGCATTCTGTGAAGTAACTCCATAAGGCAAGTGTGTATTAATTTGATAGATTCATGCCAAGTAAACATTTGACCAAGTTATAAGATTTATATTACCATTTATTACATGTCTTCAATTAGATAAATGTAGCTATGAAAAATCTTATTAATCCTTTCGTGTAGTTGCAGTACCTGAAAATGTCTTGTAATAACTCTGACCCTCTCTTTTCTTATCTGTTCATTGGAGACAGTACATCACAGCATTTTTCTGTAGATTGAATTAAACAAGATATTAAAGTGCCTGGTACATAATAGATTTTTGGTAAATATTTGCCTTTATTATTATAACTAAGAAAGTAAAGTATTTCAGGGGAAGAAGAAAAGCAGCATGATAACACCACTTTTAAATCCAGGCATTGAAATCACATTTATTCTTGGGCTGTCTTCTTTCTTCCTTACCACTATCTAGTGGCCCAGGTAAATCCATCGATTCCTGTTTTCTTAATTATGTATTTGACTTTACAGACAGATACCAAACCAGGAATTTCAGGATTATGCACAAGAGCCATATTGATGACTTTAATTAATTTAAACTCAGAGAATGCAACTTCTGAATGAATTAACTGAGCCAAGTTATTAACTCTTAGGGGTGATTACTTGCTTTTGACATGGGACTGCTAGGAAGAGGATTTGGTCCTATTCCAAGACTAGTCCCCAGCTTGTTTCCCACTTATATGAAGTAATAAATACTTTTTTTCTTTCCAGTCCCCTTCCCCTTCCACTCTGATTTTATCTTCTGATAAGATGGTACATGGGTCCTACCTCTCTAATCCTGCTAGCTATCCACTCACTCCTCCTTTCATACCATACAAGTGACCCTCAAGTATTAATTATGTAACTTGGTCGTCTGTTTCTATATTTCAGTAAATTGAAGACCTCACTTTGAAGGATCCTTCTCTTAAAACTCCTTCCCCTGGATCTTCCCATTGACATGTCCTATGGTTCAAGCCATGACCTGGATGGTATCCACAATAGCAATGCTGACCACTGTAATTCTGGTATTTATGGTCAACCAAGTGAAAATAATAGAGGCTATGATAAACCTTAACAATCCAAAAACTATCTGTAAGCATAATGCAAATGTTCTTAATAATAAAGTTCAGACAAACTGAAAATGAAAACAGTTTTTATCCTTTGTAATTTAACACTAGTTCTAGGCTTCAACCAAAAATGTTTTCTTATTTTATAGCTTGGTAGAACTTTGAAGAAATAAAGGGAAATGCTAAATGTAATGTCCCCATAAGAGCTAATTATCCTCAAAGGTTTTTTCATAGGCCAGAGTATTAACCTAACTAACCCATCTTTCATGAATATGTTGCAGAAATGGGGCCTGTCCAACCACTCCTGAATATGTTCAGTTGCCTGAACATGCTTGCTTTTGTGGTTGAAACTCAAATTCTTCCTCCCACACAATGTAACAGAAAATATTTTCATGTCCTTGAAAAAGTCCTGCAAAGTTCCATATTTATCTGATACAAGTTTTTCTTTATGTAAGACTTATATTTACTTACTTGATAGATTTATTTTCTATCCTAGCAGAATCAGAAGTTTATATTTATGTAATCAGTTTCTCTTAAGTTTGCAGAGTATCTATTACATGTCATTCAAAGCTACTCATTCACTCAAGTTCTCTTGTTTTTGCCAAATTCTGTAAATATTTTATGAAAATAAATAAAATAAACTAAACAAAATCTATATTATATTTTGTGGTTGTAGACTCAGTATAACATATACTTTGAAAAACAGTTCAATTTGGTGAGAGTGTAAGTTTATGTTTCATGCTACATATAAAGAGGCAACATTTTAACATTTGTTTATTTTAAGCCTCAGTATAAAAAAGATTTGAGTAGATTCACAAATATTGAGCAATGTAATGGCATAATAATACACACACACACTTTATTATATGTCAGATAGTGTTAGAATTCCACATGCATTATCTTGTTTATTTCTCATAACAACCTTACGAAGTCAATCTATTGTTACAATTCTCATTTGTTAGAGATGAGAAACTGAGCCTAAGAGAGGCTAATGAATTTGCCCAAAGCTCCAAAATTGAGGAGGACTTGGGATTGGGATTTGAACCCAGGTGATCTGACTCTAGATCCATGTTCTTTCCAGCAAGAATAGAGAAAGAAAAAGAAGCCAGAGTTAAAGTTAGCCCAAGAAATGTGCATTGAAAATTTTGTTCAATACAAAAAGTGAATCATAAGTTTGGCTCTGATTTTCTGGGCACCAAAGAAAGAAAATAACAATCCAAAACAAAACCCACACTGCCCAGAGAATAAAAGGCATACCAACAACTCAAAAAAAGATGATTTTTCCTCTGGTGGACTTTATGAGAAAGAACAAAGAGTAGTCTAAAAGAGCAAAACAAACAAATGCACAACAAAAACATGGCATCTTCTCATATTTCCCTTAAAAGTAAACCCAGGGAATAACACAGAACCTCGCTCAAAAAAAGCACATTCTTGTACTCGCTTTGGCAGCACATATACTAAAAAAAACCACATTCTTAATGCTCCAAAACAATATTATCCATATATGTATGCCCAGTGGTGTGGCTTGATTCCAGAATAAGATAGAAAATATCTCAAGGAATGCAAAGACTATATCTTCTGTGGGCAATATTCCCATATATAACAATGTAATATCTCAGAAATAACTAAACACTTAATGAGAGTCAGGAAGAAAATACTAATATTATATTCACTGGTAGGAAGCTGAGACGTATCTATTTTATCTTGCTGATATTTAAGGTATATATTTATTTAATTCTTCAGTAAGGTAGAAGATAAAAAGGATACAAATCACTTATAATCTAAGCTTCAGTCTCCTCAGCTGTAAAATAGGGATAATAGTAACCCCTCATCTTGCTGCTTTGAAAACCAAGTAAAATAATGCATAGAAAGTTCTTAATGCTTGCTCGTGCTATACACTGATTAAAATGTTGACTGTTAATATTTTTTAAATATTGATAATCCATATTTAGAAACTTTAAGATAGCCCTTCAAAGCTTTGTAGAGCACAGCAAATTGAAAAGAATATTTTGGCTTAAGAAATTAAAAGTGAAATATTCATATTATCCTAGGAATCAATTACTAGTTGAGTCAGGATATGACTGAAAAACTACAGGTTGATTTTGTGATCTTTGCCACTTTTTCAAAACGTTATACATTAGGTTAAGTTTTTGTGAGAAAAAAATTATTTTTTTACTTTAGTTGTCTAAACAAAATTAAGCCCTTGGATCTATCAATAAATGAGGATATATTTCTATCCAAATGATATATTTCCATCTCATTTCATTGAAAATGAAAGGTGGTGCCAAAATAATTAACAGGCATTAACCAATCTACAACAGGTATAAACCAGGATATTCCAGCGCATCCAGGATATAGGCTCACCCTACCTATTCTTCCTTCTCTTTTTCAATAATACAGAGAAAAATTAATCATTATGCACCCTCCTACATGCAATTTTAAAGGCCAACTAGGCCAGTATTTTTTTTTGCAAAACCAAAGTTGCATTTCATTTCAATGTATAAATCTCCAAAACAAATCAAGTATTACCAGTTGTACTCAAACATATTCTAACACTTTCTGCAAAAGTTGGGACCTTATAATAAATTCCAATGGATTATGGTGTTCATTAGTTTGATATCATAACTGGTCATTTAATATTATTCAGACTTATTTTGACATATCTTTTCTTTTTATTTGTAGAATTTATGACAAATAAATACCCAACAAACTCCTTCAGTGACAATGTAAACACATTTAATAGATCAAACTTGTTCCATTTCTTCTTTTTTTGTTTTGTTTCATTTTAGAAAGACATGCAAATGAAGGGGTTAAAAAATGTTTCCAGATTTTTTAAGTCGAATATTTTCCTTCCACAAAGGATTTTTTGTTTGTCTTGACATCCCTCTAGCTTATTCTTCCTAGGGTCCTCAAACTCTCATTATCACCTAAAAAAAAAAAAAAAAAAGAAAGAAAGAAAAATAAAAAAATAACAAATGTTTATCTAACTTTTCAGATTAATGATTTTCTTTAAAAAATCATTATAAAATGAAAATAAATGAAGGGTTAGAGAAGAGGACAATGGAGAAACTAAAAGAAATATATGAAACCACAGGGCATACTGAAATGTCTCTATGCAGAGTTTGAAAATGCAATTCATACTTAAATAGTTGAAAGAATATCTTGTTCAGAGTATCAATAATAAAAAATAATGGAATAAATAAACAATGTTCCAATTGAATGAAATTTTACTATGTGACAATACAAATTGATTGATAAGGGATTTCTGGAAGAAATTGATATTTCTTTTTTTTAACATTTTATTTATTTATTTGACAGAGAGAGAGAACAAGCAGGGGGAGCAGTAGGCAGAGGAAGAAGCAGACTCCCCGCTGAGCAGGGAGACCAGACATGGGGCTCGATCCCAGGACCTTGTGATCATGACCTGAGCTGAAGGCAGATGCTTAACTGGCTGAGCCACCCAGGCACCCCAGAAATTGATATTTCAAGGAGAAAAAAAATGTAGCAAGAAAAGAATTAACAGGGAATTATTCTTGTAAATCATGGATGCTTTTCCCCACTTTACTTCCAATCTTTGAATCAAGTAGCATTAATTCCATGCTCATTCCTTATAGTGTTGCTCTTCTCTGAGAATCTAAGTTCTGTGAGAGAAAGAACTGTTTCTATACCATTGTGTATCCACAGAACATTATGCAGAACCTGCCATTTAATAGGTGCTCAATAAACATTTACTGATTGATGAATTATTTGTGTTCCACACTTCGGTATTTAAAGTCCAGGATTAGAACAACCAATTTAAAAAAACCCTAATAACTTGAATTAGGAGTAGGTTTATTATGACCCAGAAGCGTGAGGTATTTTCAAAGCCTAATGCAATCTTTGGTTATGTTGGTACAGATAAAGTGCAGATCAGGGACTAGTAATTCTGCTTTATTCTGTACTCATCAGATCATAAGTCCTAAGAAAATTTGACAAATGGACTCAATTAGAAGGGAAAAAGAGGGTACTGAAGTCTACAAATTAATCATTCACGCATCATTAAAAGAATTAGGGAAATACAAGGTGGGACACAATCACCCTTTATTTAATTTTTTTTTCAAAGATTTCATTTATTTATTTGACAGAGAGAGACACAGCGAGAGAGGGAACACAAGAAGGGGGAGTGGGAGAGGGAGAAGCAGGTTCCCTGCAGAGCAGGGAGCCCAATGTGGGGCTCGATCCCAGGACCCTGGGATCATAACCTGAGCAGAAGGCAGACGCCTAATGACTGAGCCACCCAAGCGCCCCGCTTTATTTAATTTTTTAATCACCCTTTAAATATGGATTCCAACCCTATGGAAGAGGAATTTGCAAGGCAAATTATAAATCTAAATTAGAATAATTGTTTTAATATTTAGAGATGAGAAAGAGTAGAATGGGTTATCTTCCTTTGAGGTGCTATGCTCTCTACCTGCATTGATAAAGAGTTCTTCTAGAAAGATAGACTTAAGTCCATATTACTTCCAAATTGCTATTATTTTATCATATATCTATATATGTAAAATACAAAATAATTAAATTCCAATGCTTTGTATAGACAGCTTTATATAAGTAGCTTTTAACACATACAAAATGATATTTGGATATATAATGAAATGTTTTTCATTATTCCCATTATAATTTCAGAGATATATACCAACCAAAACAAAAAGAAAAGAATTCTGTGACTGACCTCAAAAAGATGTCTGTACTTCTAGAATGCTTTTCACATGTATTTAGTTGTTAACCTCTGTAAGATAGTGAATAAATAATAATTGGTATAAAGTCAATCTTTCTGAAGTACTTCTCAGAGTTTATTTCTATTTCAATGGAGCAATTAAGAATTTGTGATGAGCATACAGAAAGATGCTCCACATCTTATGTCATCAGATAAATGCAAATTAGAATAATGAGATATCACTACACACCTATTAGAATAGTTAAGATCCAGAACACGGACAACACCAAATGCTGGCAAGGATGTGAAGCAACAGGAACTCTCATTCATTGTTGGTGGAAATACAAAATGGTACAGCCATTTGGGGATATAGTTTGGCAGTTTCTTATAAAAGTAAACATGATCTTACCATGCAATCCATTAATCATATTCCTTGGTATTTACCCAAAGGAGTTGAAAACTTGTGTCCACACAGAAACCTGCACATGAGTGTTTATAACAGCTTTATTCATAATTGCCAAAACTTGGAAGCAACCAAGACAACTTTCAATAGGTGAATGAATAAACAAATTCTGGTACATCCACACAATGGAATGTTACTTAGCACGAAAAAGAAATGAGCTACCAAACCATGAAAAGACACAGAGGAAACTTAAATGCATATTACTAAGTGGAAGAAGTCAATCTGAAAAGGCTATATAGTATATGATTCCAACTATATGACATTCTGGAAAGGGAGAACTACATTTACAGTAAAAAGATCAATGGTTTCTAGGGGCTAGAGGGAAAAGAGGAGGAATAGGTGGAGCACAGAGGATTTTTAGGGTAATGAAAACACTCTGTATCATACTATAATGGTGGATACATGCCATTATAGATTTGTCCAAACCCAAAGAATACAAACACCAAGAGTGAACACTAGTGTAAAGTATGGACTTTGGGTGATAATGATCAAGCTATGTAGGTTTATCAGTTGTAACAAATGTACCATTCTGGTGGGAGATTTTAAGGATGGGGAAGGCTATGCAAGTGTGGGAACAGAGGTATATGAGAAATCACTGCAGCTCCCTCTCAATTTTGTTGTGAACTTAAAACCACTCTTTAAAAATAGTGTTAAGACAAACAAGGATTTGTGTTGCTTTGCCATTATGTCATATTTAGTAGAACTGCCCAACTAAAAGAGCAGAACAAAGACCATGTAGAACAGTTACCAGCAAAGTTTTGTAGTTAAAAAAACAAAGAGTTTCGTAGAAAAGCTTTGAAGAGGTGCTATAACCCAACCGTTCTGGGCTCCACTTTTGCAGCCTCAACTGCCCACTGACCGTGTACTACGGATCCAAGCCAACAAGCCTAACACAGTGCAGATCAGAACATCTTGTAAGGAATTTGCCAGTCCTGAAAGTGGAACTGATGAACCATAAACAAATATTTATTCATATAAATGACCTATTAAATAATAAGAAAGTAACTTAATTGCACACTCCCTTCTCCCACCCTCCATCCATTCAAGGACCAAAGTTGCTCTTGGATCATCCATTTTCTCTTTCCTTCTGCTTCCTTTCTTTTTTTCCTACTGCTTTCTTTCTACCTCTCCAAGATCAGACACACACACACACACTATGCTCATCATTTAATTTCCCTTCACTACTGGCAACTCATGTATATGTTATATGTGTGTGTATATATATGATCTCATATAAGGCATATTTCTTGCCCATCAACATCCAAATTATAAAAATAATTATTGATGATAGCCATACATTGACAAATTAATAATTCAAGAAGTTACCTTTATAAATCAAATACAACTTTTATTTAATCAGATTCTAAATAGACTACCAAAGAAATGTGAAAATATATTTCTGAGGAAGAAAATATGCATTTAAGTTGTCAATAGCTAAATTACCAATAAAAAGCATATATGTATATATTTTTAAGTATACATATTATATATCTGCATATATATCCTTTAAAAGTATATATATTTTAACTTCCACTTCGCTTCTGTTTTCCTATTCTTGTTCAATTACCCCAGGGAAATCAATTTCCCATTTTATTTTAGATTTTCCTTGATTTATAAGTTGTGGGGAAGACTCTAATTCTTGTTGAAAAGTGTTGGTGAACTAATGGAAAATTTCCACAAGGAAAAGCATCTTTAGTATAGAATTTAGATTTTAAAAAAATACTATCAATACCTGAAGTGCTCAAAATTGCTTCAAGTTGCCATCACCATCACATTCCTCTTCCCAAGCTCCCTCTCCTCACACCCTGACATTCAAAATAAAGAACCCAAAGAGTTGTATGATTTCATTGTTTTTCTTTTTTAATTAGTTGTGCTGTTTTTCCTTGGCTAACCACAATCCACTGTGAGTTAACTCTGACTTAGATTATCTTAAAAACCCAACCCTGTTTTCCTGTAAAAATGTGTATAGCCCATTTTAGTAACAAGAGTGTTCACTTAAATTCTAATTATAGCCACTGTTCCCTGAAAACCTTTTTTTCTGCCTAACAATACCCGTCAATCTTTTTCAGTTTGTGTCTTTGTAGTTCATGCTTCGCTGATGATGCTTTCTCCTATGTTACCCTAAATCTTATCAAAATAAAGTAAATTTTGTTTCTAACATTTTTAAAAAAAGAAAATATAGTGTTCAAAGACATCATAGCTTTCTGGGTGTGTGTATGTATATATTATATTATATTATATTATATTATATTATATTATATTATATTATATTATATTATATTATATATTATGTATTATATAGTTTATATTATATATATAATTTTTATTCAAAAAAATTCAATTAAGTGTTATTCTATTCAGTCTAATTTTTCAGCACTGGAAATACCCAGAGAGACTCTTAATCTGCTGGGTTAGTGAGAGATCTATGAATGGTTCTTATTCATCAGTCTCAAACAGGATAATTGACCACAGAACTCAAGACAAAAAAGTTTTGGAAGAGGATGTGGCAAGGTGGTAAAGGAAGTAATTTAAGATGTTCATAGGGCTCTTGAATAGCAGATTTTGAGAGGAGGGGAAAAACACCTTTCTAAGTTCCTCAGATAATCTCTTAAACATGCAAATAAGTGACTAAGAGAAAATAAATGTAGCAATGGATAGGGCATTTTTCTGTGGCATTTGGGATCATGTTAAAGCTGGTGAGAATTAAACCAAAATCTCAAGGGTCTCATCTACAAAGGTAGGAGTAAATGGAGAAGAAACCAAATGACTGAGAAGACTACTGAGCTGGGATTTTAATCACTGGTACCGTGTAAGATTTTCATTTGCTCCATTATACCGTAAGGGGATTAAATGATTTCTGTCTTCTGAATTTCATGGGCTCCAAGTGGATTTTAATGGATTTCAGACGATTTCATTACAGTGCCGAGAAAACAATCCACGTTATTTAAAGCATAAAACCAAAGAGACAGTTTCATAGTATATTTCCATTCATTCATAGACTACTATGGCAATGCCACTCATTGTATCCCTCCAAATCTCATCTAGAAATAATTATTCATGACAATATTACATTAACAAATTAATACACGCTATTTACCTTTTTAAACACTATTTTTTAAATCATATTCTAAAAGGAATATCAAAGAAATGTAAAAATATACCACCATGAAAGAAAGTAAGTATTCATTTTAAGTTGCTAAAAGTCAAATTACTGATAAAAGACTTTCAAACTGATACTATTGCTAGTTTCAGGGGAAAAAAGATTCAAGTTTCTAAATTCACATACATAAATGGGAGTGTATAGAAATGGTAGCTACAAGAATAACTTTCTCATTTGTGGGCTTGTTGTTTTGAAGGAGACTATGTGTATGCAGCCAGATGCTATAAAATCCTAATGTATTCATTAATAATTATCACATGCCAAAATATCTATTTACTGGGTTAATCTTTGTAGTAATATAAGACCTACTCTTGCTCTTAATCTATTAGGGAGAAAGGGAAGAGAGCAATGAATAGGTGATAACAATGTAGTGTTATAAGTGTAATGGAAAAGTTAAGTACAGAGTACTGTGGGAGAAACCGAGGGTGCCTAGTCACGAGTGGCTGGGGATGGGGAGATACTGGAAGTTCAGCAAGGTTTCCTAGAAGGGTTCCTGCTAGAAGGAGAGTGATTACTTATAGAGGTCCACATTTCCTGCCTGTCAACCTCCAAATTAAAGCAAATAGACTCAATCTGGATTTAAAATGTTAATGCCAGGTTAACACATTATGTGAAAGTCAAAGCCATCAGAGTTTGGTACATCTGCATCTTTCTCAAGAAAAGGTGGTTAAGTTGACCTTCCCTAAAGATCCAGCTCAATACAAAGCAAACTATTAATTTGGTGAAGTTTCTATATAATAAAAGACCAGGGCACCTGGGTGGCTCAGTCGGTTAAGCGTCTGCCTTCGGCTCAGGTCATGATCCCAGGGATCGAGTCCCGCATCGGGCTCCCTGCTCTGTGGGGAGCCTGTTTCTCCCTCTCCTCCCCACTTGTGCTCTCTATCTCACTATCTCTGTCTCTCTCAAATAAATAAAATCTAAAAAAAAAAAAAAAAAAAAAAAGACCAATAATTTTTATAGTATTTTAAATGGCTATTCAAAACTCGGTATCAAGCTATAAAAATTCCATATTTAAATTGACTCATTGAGTAACTGTAGCCATTTGTTTTTCATTTACTTAAAAAAAGAAAAAAAAATTAGTTACTACCATTCATGGGTATGTTTAACATTTTTTCATTAAATTTAATCAGACATTCATTGTTCTTTCTTTTCTTTAAGTCATCCCAATATTCTGACCAAACCTCATCCCTAACATATGTATATGTGTATGTGTAGTTAAAAACATAAACAAATATAACAGAGTAATGGTTATTAACTACACCAAAATATGCCACCTGAGATTTGCATACATTTTAGTTTTTGCTTTGAGACAGTAAAGGTTTAGGATTTCAGTTTACAATTAAATGGAGTAAAGGTGATATTTTCCAGTATTTATGCAGTGTTCTTTATAACTTAAATTTAAAAAAAAAAAATGAGCAAGCAGCTTGCTCATAACAAGAAAGGTTGACAAGATTAATTCTTACCACAGCATCTCTGAAGCTTGATTAAACATCTTAATTAAACCATCACATAACAATGAATTAAGGAATAGATATGACACGATATGTCTTATTCACATCGAAGATGATTTCACCGGTGGTTTAGAATGACTTTAAACTTTGTGACCTAAAATTTTAGAATTAAAAATATGATCAGACATGATTATGATTAACTGAGTTATCTCAGGCAATGTTCAGTGGGCAGCTTGACTAAAACACAAGAAAATAGAGAAAATATTGACAACTTTTTTCTCATAAAGAGTTCACTCTGAATCCTAAATAAGAAAGATTTTTAAAAATGAATGTGTCCCTATCAATCCTAAAATATTACATAAATACAAAGCTCCATTCCTAAAATAATCCTAGGGTTATAAAGCATACATGTATAAATGTGAAAAATGAGGAAATATAAAACATCAAAAAGATTTAGCAACTGTACACTAAGAATGACAGTAAATTCCTTTCAATAAATATGTGAAGAGAGAGGTTAAAAGAGGGGATATAGACACTCATTCATTTTAAAAATGAAACTAGATAACAGATTGCTACAGAAAATATTTCCTTTGGATCACAAAATAGTTCTCAAACATTGCTAACATACATCTGAAAGATATGTGGGTTTGTTTTTTTTTTCTGCATATGGTATCTCATATCTGAAAGGAAAATAAATAGGAAAGATAAATATGATAGCCGTGGAAAAAGAGGTATCAAGCACAATTAATGGAGGATGTCCACCATGAACACTGTATAATGAACTATGATCACTATGACCAAAAATGAGGCCATGGAAGAGTTAGAGAAAAATAAAACAAGGACAACTGCTAACGGTTCTTTTAAGATATAAATTAGGCTACCATCTGCAGAAATATGACCCCAAAATCATAACTTTTGCATAATTTTTCCTTAATTCTTTGGCATTTTAAAAACACAGTGTCTAAGCTTATATTTCAAGCGGATTATAAAACAAAGTCTAAGGAAAAAGGTAAGTTTTAAAAGGCTATGAAGAAGCACAAATATCCAGATGCTGGTGTCATACTCTACATGAAAACTTTGCAAAGAGCTCCATCTACAGGCCATTCATAATATGCCATGCTCAGTTATAAAGGTGTCTATTCCCACTTTCCCTTAACAGTTCCTTAGGATTTAAATGTTCTTTTTTGGCACAGAAAATGTTACATTGAATAAATACATTGAATAAGACACAAAGTTTCACAATTTTCCCTCTCACACTATAATATTTCTTCACAGATGAGGGTATTACTCAAATATGTCTATGCATTGAAGACCCACCAGTGGGAGACCATTAGCTCCAGAGTTATTCCTTGGGGTTAATCCTAAAGGAGGGCTAAAGGAGAAAAGATTTTTTACACTTTTTCATTTTCTAATTTTAGAAGCAACTTTATATTTTTTTCATTTTCCAATTTCTCAAACTCCTTATTAGAGTTTAAGTTCTTAAATTTACAATTACAAGCTTGTAACTGAAGCAAATCAGAGATGACTTAAGCCAGATACCCTTTTTCCCTGATAAAAAATTCTTTCTTTCTTTCTCTATTTCTCCTTACTCCACTATTACTAAAGTCAGAGATAGTGAGAATACAAAAGAACCTAGAAGGAATTATGTGGAGCAAACAAATCCAATATATCTCTAAATCCTGACTTTTTAATCTCTAAAGCCCAATGTAAGTCATTCGACATCTTATCTCAAGGAATGAGACACATCCCCAGATAGACCTGATTTCAAATCTCACATGTCTGAAAATTACCACATTTATTCATAAGCCAAGCAACTCCTGGAATTGAGGTGTAAGAGAAAAGGAGACCTCCAAAGCACTACTCTCCATACCAAAGAGAGCAACATAGAGTGATTTAGACAACCAATATTAAATATTTACATACTTAAGCATACAAGTCCACCACTGGCCACAAATTTTGACAATTAAAATCTCAAATGAAGTTTTATGAACACATTGTAATGGCTTCCATGAAGATATTTCCATATAAAGATTACATAAGTAAAAAAAGATAATTTTGATTCTTGACAACAGGACTCATACCTGGCATGAAATATCAAATATCCTCCTCATGTAGACAATTATGGGATTGCTGTATTAAGATGTACAATAAGTGTACAAATTTCTTTAAAAAAAATAAAGGCAACAGCTGTTCCAGACCTCAGCTCTTTAAAACAAATCTGACACAAGGTTAAAACAAATTATAGAATCTCAGGTTTGGAAAGACTATTGAAGGTAATTTAATCCGACCACACCCTTAATGAAAGAGCCACCCCTTGTCAAGGGGTTATCCAGGCTATGCTCAAACCCCTCACTACATCTCAAGTTGTCAATGTTTTTCTTCAAACAGATCTGACCATAGGGAAATTGATCATTATATTTAGACTAACTCCTTCCATTACATAAGTGTCACCTAGTAGTTCTGTGTTCATTTTTAGGTCTATGCAGAACAAATTCAATTCGTTTCCAGGAAAGAGCCCTGAGATAGTTGAAGAGAGCTCCAAACATTCCCCTGAGCCTTTCCTTTTCCTCTTAAGTGGTGACAGTTCTGTTCACTCTTCCTACATGGAATGTTATTTTAAGTATCTTGTCTTCCTGGCCTTTTCCCCCAGAAGAAGTATAATTTGATATATTCTTAAAAGTATGGGGATGTCTGGGTGGCCCAGTCAGTTAAGCATCTACCTTCAGCTCATGTCATGATCCCAGGGTCCTGGGATTGAGTCCCACATCGGGCTCCTTGTTCAGGGGAGAGACTGCTTCTGCCTCTGCCTACCGCCTCCCCCAGCTTGTTCTCTCTCTCTCTCTCTGACAAATAAATAAATAAAATCCTAAAAGAAAGAAGAAAGGAAAGAAAAGAAAGAAAGAAAGAAAGAAAGAAAGAAAGAAAGAAAGAAAGAAAGAAAGAAAGAAAGAAAGAAAGAAAGAAAGAAAGAAAGAAAGAAAAAGAAAGTATGATACCCAGGACCGAGTACAATCCTCTGAAAGTGTCCTTTACAGAGTTGGGTAGAGTCATCTAACACCTTGTGCGTAGTAGGGGAATGTATTTTTATTAATATAAGTTAGTTTAATTAAATTCATTTTAATCAGGGTTGAGGGAAGTGAAAAGAGTAGGACATCAAAAGCTTATTGCTTGCTAACTAAATGTGCCTGTTTTTTATTCTTTCTTCTTTCCATCACTGTTGTTCCCATAAAGAAAACTACAATCATAGGGGCGCCTGGGTGGCTCAGTCGTTAAGCGTCTGCCTTCGGCTCAGGTCATGATCCCAGGGTCCTGGGATCGAGTCCCACGTCGGGCTCCCTGCTCAGCGGGAAGCCTGCTTCTCCCTCTCCCACTCCCGCTGCTTGTGTTCCCGCTCTCTCTATCTCTGTCTCTGTCAAATAAATAAATAAATAAAATCTTAAAAAAAAAAAAAAGATTTAAAAAAAAAAAGAAAACTACAATCATAAATAGACTCCCTAGAAAATTGAGTGTATTGAGACATAAATATGTAACTCAGAAAGACAAATCTATTTTTTATGCTGAGCTCTTAACTTCTATGAGAAGTTTTTATAGGATTTTCTGTAATTTATAGAAAAAATATAATAAAATTCTCATTTCTTTTGTACAAGAAGAGTTATGCTTGCTAAAGATTTGTATGTAAAATGTAATTCCTGAAATAAAAGAAGTTGGCCTAATTTATCACCATATCAAAACTATAAAACTAAGCTGGAAGAACAGGAAATCTCAGCTTCATTACTGAAAAAGAATAATACAACCAAACTGGTCATTTTTTTTTTTTTACTTATCAGTAATAACATAAATTCAACCCAAGTGTAGTCTTATATTCAACCTACAAAGTCAATAAAATCTTGTATATAAATATATATGCATAAACACAGATATGTATTATATAGGTATGGATAGATGGAGATATATACATCAGAATATATACATATAATAACATATGTACATATATATAAAATACTCCTTTGTAATATTTTAGAACTAGGTTATAATGCAAGCAAGGAAAACTCAAAATATAAAAAATTTGGCCCACTTGTGTCTTTACTTTTCCTTTTATACTTTATATTGTAGAACCCCAGAGTATTTTCCCTTACTGCATTTAGATGAGTTTTGCTACTATCAAAACCAATCTCTAGATCTATATTCACATCTACATCTATATCTGTATATAGTCTCTTCAAGATGTAGTAGATGATAATTCAAGGTCTTCTGACACTACGGTCATTTATGAAGCTAGAATTATTTGGGCCCAGAGTTAAAAAGCAGAAAGAACCCCATTACCATCTGTTATTTGTGATATAAACAGATTTCCGGGCCTCCACCTCCAGTAACGCAGGGACTGCATGGAGCGTACTTCATACTCATAAAAAAGGAGAAAGTTAAGGAGTGAAGTGAGCAGCCTAACAGTGTGCTATCTCCTGGGGCAGAGGTCTCTGAATAACCAGTTCTGCAACATGAATGGGGGCTGTGCTGCTAATGATGCTGTTAAGGACTAAAACAGAATAAACAATTATCATCTTCTGTGTAGTCTAATAATGCTGCGTAAATATATATTTTTTGAAATGAGTAGAACCAAGTTGCTATGATTTCTGCATTGGTCATCAGAAACATCTACATCAAAATGAGAAGTCTTGCCCAATTTATGGGACCTGCTTGAGCCAAAGCTGGAAGTCGACCACCTATTTGATCATATTCAATACTACAGGCATTTCAATAAGCTGAGACCTTTTAAAAATCATAAGACAATAAAAAGAGGGAGAAAATAAGGCTTCTCAGTGGAAATGATGATATAATTTGTAATTTTAGTTATCTAAAAAATCCTTTCTCAGTGGAGGCTTACGGTCAACTCTATGTCATTAAATTTAATTTAATCACTCCATTTGTAACTGGGAGAAGAAAATAATTTTTCATAAATTTATGATGAAACAATAAATGATTTTTTGTATACCATATAAGCTAATAGTGTAATGGATGATAATATTTTCAACTACTTGATTAGGCACTAATAGTTAACTGAGAATATCTATAGTTAACCAGAGTAAAATAATTGAATTTAGTCTACACATAGCATAGATATTTCTTTATTCCTATTAAGAAAAATCAAATTTCTGGTAAGCAAAATCTAAAGAAGCAGGAAAAGAAAAATATAAAATAAACCAGAAAAGTACTAGTCTTTTTGTCTACAAAAATATAACTACATGGGCATAAGGCTGCATAGTTATATTTTTAGACAAAAAAGGAAACATCAATTTTAATACAATTCTAAATAAATTGATAAAAACATTAAAAGCTTATTGCACTGTCACTTACAAACAACATGTTTTTCTTTGTATAAAACTCAGACAGAATTATTGATTAGCTGAGAAGTAAATATTAAGAGAAAACAATACTATTATTATGTATCATTATCATCGTAATAAAAGCTATTACCCTTTTTGAGCCCTATGTTCTCAGCATTATACTAGTTGCTTTACAAACATTAGATAAGTTTATCACCACAACAAATGTTATGTGTATTTTATCATGTGCATTTTTCAGATGATAAACTTATAGCTAAGATGCCACATTCTCTGCCCAAGGCCAGTCTGTCTAACCCAAACTGATGATGTCTGGTTTTGCCTCCCTGCCTTTAAAACGCCACATTTAAAAAGCCACACTTTATGCCTTAACAATCATACTGATACATGTGTCCGAAGAATTTGATTTTCATTTTTATACTTCTATATTCTTGTACTCATAACACACACTTAAAACCAGAAATACGTCATATTTTTATTTTTATAGAATATTTTATTAACATTAACAATAGAATTTCATACATACAAAATTCAATCAAACATTTATAGTTTTATTGTATTTTAATGTTATACTGGATCTTTATATTCAGAATCAAATCAGAGTAGTAAATTGCATAATAGGAGCCAAATTTTGAGGACATTAAATTGGTTGTGAAGCATTGAGCAAAAATGGAATAAAAGTTTAATTTTCTAAGTTAAAAAAAAAGAATGTTAAAACAATTTCTAAGAAGTAAAAATATCTTGAATTGTCATTAATTATTGACTAAGACTATATTTTACGTATAAATCTTTAGGAAAAAATATAATGGAAGATAAGGAAGAGTTCCCATAAATCAATACTCTAATTTTCTTAGTTTTCCAAGTAACATAAGTACATGAATGCAAGTGGTTTAAAATGAAATAAATTAATCTAGAACGTTGCATTATTATTCTCTATGTCAAATGAAACAGTAATTTTGAGAGCAAGATGAATTTAACCATGTATTTGCTTTTTCATAATTATTGAAAAGCATACAGTTTTAACTTTTAAGATTAAACTAACTTTACTACTAAAAGTTAAGTTTTCATTCTCGCTCGGCCGAGAACATATAAAATGATACTTGCAGTGAAATTAAGAATTTCTCACTGAAGGTGCACCCAACAAGGTTATATTTTTTGTTAGACTGAAATGTCCCTCCCTAAAGACGCTTCGTCTGAAATGTCCCTCAGCAGAAAAGAATGGCTGACCCATTTGCAGTTGCCACTAGGTGGAAGTCAAGACATTCCCTCAGTGCAAGCCCTTGTAATACAGAAGCTGACCTTGCCAACACTTCACCCAGAACCCTAGTGTGGAAAGGAAGGCCCATGCCTGACTCACTGCCATGTGTAGGCCCCATGCCCTCTCAGATGCCCACAAAGACGCTGACAGCTGTGTATAGCCTTAACCGCCACCTCTCAGAATTTTGAATGTCAGCCAGGAATGTAAAAGAAAAGAGAAAACATCTTATAACCACAGCCAAGCTTGTGATGGCCTGATCACTCCAAAGCCTCTAAATCATGCTGAAGACTATCCACATAATCATTTTTGCAGATAAGTTTTCTTTTTTTAATCTTTTCCGCCAATGTATTCAAACAGCTCAACAGTTCTTGCTGTTACTCCTCATTCTAATCAGCCTTCCTCATACTTCAGACGTCAGTGGTTGGTTCAAGAGCATATGAATTTGTATTTCCACCCAGGTTAAGACACAATGTCCAGGAGCTAGGCACTGTGGAGGGCCACGTACTTCATTGATCTGAGAGAAGCCAATCACTGTGAGTTTCTATGCGGAACACAGACCTAAAATAGCATATCCAAGTGTTATCATGAAAGGGGGCAAGCTTGATGGATTGACCGTAATCACCTCAGAATTTTGACCATGAGCATCAAGGTAGGGTCAGGTCTGCCCAGTCCAGAAGGGCAGCTCAAAGTATCTTTTAATTCAGGCTTCATGAAGAAAATGAAGACAGTTACTGAATAATCACTAAACCTACAGTATTGAATAAAGTATATTTATAATTAACCTAATTATAATTTGGGGAGTCAAAACTTACACGTGGATTTTTGACTGTGCAATGAGGGGTGGGGGTGGTCAGAGCCCCTACTCCCCCTGTTGTTCAAAGGTCCATGGTATGTACCAAAACTACAACTCATCTGCAGTAAGGATCCAATATAAATTCCCAATTATCTCCTCTGTGAAATGTGAAAATTCATAGCAAAATGACCAAGCATATAGTTTCTGTTCTGGTGCACATCAGTCTCCCTTCTCTCTTTGCACTGCCCATTTCTTTGACCTCTCCTATGCACTTCAGTCCTTTTCATGCCATATTAAAGAACCAAAGAAAGTGTTTTTTTATATTAGAGCCATCACCTAAAACTCTGCTAATGAAGTTAGTCAGTGTGTATTTCTAGTACAATCACTATCAGTAGATCCCTGTTCGGGCTTGCTCCCTCCATTCTGCTCTGAAGAAAAAAAAAAAAAAAAAAGAAGCCACCAATGTTCACTCTCTATTTTTTTTTTTTTAAAGATTTTATTTATTTATTTGAGAGAGAGAATGAGAGAGAGCACATGAGGGGGGGGGAGGGTCAGAGGGAGAAGCAGACTCCCTGCTGAGCAGGGAGCCTGATGCGGGACTCGATCCCGGGACTCCAGGATCATGACCCGAGCCAAAGGCAGTCGCTTAACCAACTGAGCCACCCAGGCGCCCCCGTTCACTCTCTATTAATGGCTCCAAGACCTAGGACAAGCCTGTCTGAGGGGTTTGCTGGCTACTCTGCAGCTTGCTTCTTTTATTCGGGACCCAGGATGATTACAATTAGGAACAGATGCTAAAGCCAGGCTCTCTCCATCTGAGTCTTGGCTCTGTCACTAATTAGCTATGAGGCCTTAAGAGACCTAGTGAGTCTTTTTCTGCTTCAGATTCCTCATCTGTACAATGGGGATAATTGGGCTCATTCCTACAGTTCTGTGGGGATTAAATTACTTCACTGACGTAAGGTACTCGAAACTGATCATGTAGTGAGTATTTTATAAATGTTACCTACTTTTATTCTGCCCAGCTGACATCTGCTGCCCAACTAATTTAAGAGCCAATGTCTGAATACCCAAGTGGTGACCCTGATCCCTATAACTGGAAAAGGAGATGTGTCTCATTTAATTAGCTAAGTGTTTTGATCATTAAGAAGGCATAACTAAATTCCAAATCTATGCATAAGCTCACCATAGGGAAGAGATGAGAGAACAGTAAAATCCTCCTTTTTCTTCTGGGAACTATGAGATCTAGGTGCTCATATTTAGGAGAAAGCTGTTGAAGTTTGGATTAAACCTGGGCTTTCTCTGTGTCCTTAAAACTCAACCTGGCCTAGTGTAATGGTTAATTTATGTGTCAACCTCGCTAGGCCACAGCACCAAGATATTTGGTCAAATGTGTCTGTATGATGCCATGGAAGTATTTCTTAGATGAGATTAACATTTCAATCAGTAGACACTGAGTATCCTCAATGTGGATAGGAGTATCCTCCATAATGTGAATAGGCCTTATCCAAAGAGTGGAAGGCCTTTAAAAAATGATTGCTCTCCTCTGAGAAAGAGGGAATTCTACCAGCTGACTACCTTCAGGCTCAAACTGCAACATCAGCTCTTCTGTGGGCATCCAACCTCCTGGCCTACTCTGCCCATTTTGGACTTGTAAGCCTTCACAATCACGTCAGTCAATTTCTTAAAATAGATCTCTTGACAGATGATATAGAGATAGAAATAGAGATAGAGATAGTGATAGAGATAGAGATAGAGATAGAGACAAATACATCCTATTGATTTTGTTTCTCTAGAGAAGTCTGACTATACACCGAGCTTCTAAAAGTAGATTCTTGAATGCTAACAACCTATACTAGGTCCAGAGGGAAGAGTCACTCATGTCTTCTTCAATTTCCCTTGAGTGGATATTAGATGACACATGTTTCGTAATTGCTTTTGTGAGAGGTCAGGACTGCCCAGCTGGTGGGCCTCCATATAGTGAGAACTTACCTAGCCCTGAGAGTCGCTTGGTGAATTTACAAAAACAGCACTGGATTCACAAAAAACAGTGCAAAGATGTATTTTCATTTTGTCTCTTTTCAAAAAACATGAGCTGCAAATCTATGAAATTTTGTAAAAATACAAATTTTCATTCAATTACAAAATACCAAAGAGGTAGCTTCTTAAATTTCAACTGCATAGCATAACACTTTCTCTTTAGATTGCTTCCTGTATCAGTGAACAATGCATTTGACAGCAAGTACCCATCCAATGTGTTATAAATGAATTACAGGTGTGTTGTGACTATTGTTCCTATCAGCTCTTGGATAAGCTGGGGAGAGTCTGGGTGGTCAAGTTCCTGGACCAACCACCTCTAGCCAGGAGTGTCTTTCTCTAGAGCTCCTCAAAGGACTGCTCCAGTAGAACGAAGATTGATTGTGTGCCTCCTGGTCACCATGGGCAGCAAAAACCAAGAGTGACATCCAGCTCTATTCACTGTTCTACCATGACACACTAAATATAAGCCACAGTTGCTATATTACCTGAACATCTACTTCAATAACTAGCTCACCGCTGCCCACCATGGATACAGGGCCCGAGGAGCTACTAAAGGAGTTCATGATCCAAGCACCCATGAAGTATAGCACACAGCCTAAGGTTATAGCTCTAAAGGGCTGGCTGATAAGCTGAAAGGGAGGCTGGCAAGCACACCTCTAGGCAGTGGCTCCGATCTTCACTTCTGTTGGATACTTCTCTTTGATGTTGCTTATATACGGGTAAGTTGCAGGCTGACTGTTCTACCTACCTATGCATTTCTACTGATTATAGCTTTATTATTTGAAATACACTTGATATGAAAAATGATTACCTTCTATATCTCTTTACATTATAAGATATTTTAACAGTACATCTGTCACTCAAAGACAATTTGATTCTTAGATAATAATTTCAACTGGTATAAATTTTTAAATGGTAAAAATATGTTTTAAAAGTATTCTCTGCTGTTGGGGCACTTAGCTGACTCAGTCAGTTAAGTGTCTGACTCTTGATTTTGGCTCAGGTCATGATCTCAGGGTCATGAGATCAAGCCCTGCATCAGGCTCCACGCTGGACATGGAGCCCAAAGATTCTCTCTCCCTCTGCCCCTCCTCGCTCACACACACTCTCTCTCTCTCAGGAAAAAAAAAAAAAAAAGTATTCTCTGCTATTTAAGTAAATAATTTCTCAAGGCGCTTGGGTGGCTCAGGCGTTAAGCATCTGCCTTCGGCTCAGGTCATGATCCCAGGGTCCTGGGATCGAACCCTGCATCGGGCTCGCTGCTCAGCAGGGAGCCTGCTTCTCTCTCTCCCACTCCCCCTGCTTGTGTTCGCTCTCTCGCTATATCTATCTCTGTCAAATAAATAAATTTTAAAAAATCTTTTAAAAAAAAGTAATTTCTCATCAGTGATTATTACCAAGAATTTGAAGAGATCATAATTTAAAAATCTTATAAAATTTTTTCATATTAATTTATCTAGATGTTTATGCAATTAGATACTGAATTTTTAGTAAAATAGTAAATTAAATATTAATTTCCTCTCATACTACTCTGTATTTTATTATTATCATCATAAATTCCCTGCAGATTAACCCTTGCAAACATTGCAAACATTATCATTGCCTATATGTACTGTGATTAGATACAAGATAAGAAACACTGGCTTAAATAGACTATTTTGCAGCATATCCCAATAAATCCCCAGATTTTTGCAGCACTATCTACTCCTTGAAGCCTCATAAAGGTAAGTTTATGCCTACTTTATTATTATATCTTCAATTTCTTGTCTGGTGACTAGCCCAACAAATATACGGTAAAGGAAAGAATAACACAAGTATGGAAAAAGTCACTTTCTTTCAAAATAAAATTTCATAACTTTAGCTATTTAGTTATGAGTAGTAGAAACTTCCAGAATTCCTTAGGGGAAATTCTTTTTTTTCTTCAAAGAAACAACTTAAACTTCGACTAAGAATCCAAACTACTTAGCAAGGAAGAAAGAATTCTAAGTCAGCATTTCAAAACCCACTAATAGGGGCGCCTGGGTGGCTCAGGCCTTAAGCATCTGCCTTCTGCTCAGGTCATGATGCCAGGGTTCTGGGCTCCCTTCTCGGAGCAAAGCCTGCTTCTCCCTCCCCCACCCCCACCCCCACCCCCACTTGTGTCCCCTCTCTCGCTGTGTCTCTCTCTGTCAAATAAATAAATAAAATCTAAAAAAAAAAAAAATAGTAATGAGCAATATCAGCTCTGACCCTGCAGATTCCCTCTGATCTCTTCCCACCATAAAATCCACCCCCAAATTCTCCCTCTTTCCTAGTCTGACTCCTAAAAATGACTAGGTCGAACATCTTAAGTTTTTCTCTCTAAAATAAATAATAATAATAATAATAATTAGAGGGCTTTTGGGTTTTGTTTCTTTGTTTTTAACATGTGAGTCCTTACAATAGTTTTTCTGTAAGTCAGTGACCAGCTCCCAAGAAAGATTTTCCTACTGTTGTTACAATGTTTTTCACAAAGGTTTCCACCCTTCAGTGACATTGCCACTCTGTCAACTTTGCTGAAATTTCACTTTAAGTCAAAATTTGTTCATATATTTATAAATTACCAGTAGGTGAAATAAAAGGAAACAGATATGCAGAAAATATATACAAAGTTCTTATTGCAAGAATAATAGCAAAGCATCATTTAATAAAGTAACACTAGATAAATTTACCAAGCTTCCTGGTATGCCTACCACCTTCACCACAATCAGAGTCAAATGGAAACACCCTTAAATATTTTCCCTTCTAAGAGTAGCATCTACCCAGAAGTAAAAGCTACAGATGAGGAAAATTTGATTTTGACTTCAGATAAAAAAGTTCTTGCAGGAATATACGAAAAACAACAGGCAAACACACAAAGGAATGGCAGATATTTTGGCTGAGGCCAAAGTAATTTACCATTTTACCCACCCACGTGTACCAAATTTGAAAAACTGGAATATGGTTTATTTATTACGTGACTATCACTTTTCCTAAAATCTATGGCCCGCTGTATCTCCCAGTAGTAGAAGCCAAAATGGTATGTCACCTTAGGAAAAACGTAGGTGGGTTTAGCAAAGCAAGATTTACCAAAGTCATCAATTACATATTTCTTTGGACCTGTGTGGTTAATCTGTTTTTAACTGAGCTCTACTGCTGTCATATATTTAGTAAACAAATGGGCGTAAGTGCAAACATCATGATTGTTTATAGCACAAATATCATGCAGCTTGCAGTTTTGGAAGACCCCATTGGCAAACCTTAAAACTAAAAGTGTTTAATGTTCAGAGGTATTCTTTTCTTACACTTGCTCATGATATTCTTATTTTCTGAACCTCACAAACCCAGCTGTTAGCTCAAATGACATGGCAGTTGAATGAACATACCAAAAAGCTCTTATTAAACAGAGATTCTTTCTGGTTCCAGTTTATTTCTCCACTAAACGAAAGGTAATTTCACACTTGCCTGGAAAAAAACACTTTGATTACTTTGTGATGAGGAATTCTTGATTATTTGATCAACAAACAGTAGATTACAATTCTCTTTCATGCACAGTCTATTCTCCCACAATAAAAGGTGTATCACAAGAAAAACAAAAATTTCCTTAACTGGCTTTTGAGGCATTACTAGTGATGAGATTCTTTTTAAATAATAATTCTAAATAGCTGGATGCCTACTGTTCCTTCCAATTCACATCTGAGTTTGATGTCCTTAAGAAAAAAATACTGATTATGTCTAACATTTTCCCCCAAATCTTAGATCCCCTAGAAAAAGAAGAAAATTACAGTACATATAAAAGATAGTTATCCTTTTGTCTGTTGTTCTCAAATAGCTTGGAAATATGACACAAATCAAGAAAGGTCGGTATTACTTGCATTACAAGCCTAATAAATTAAATATTGAAGGTAAAGAAAGCCTAAGACTTAAAAGTGTAGACAAACATACTACTCATCTGAATTTCTCATTCCAGAATAATATGCAGTTACCTGATGACTCCAGCCCAGTAAAAAGTTTGTTAGTTTTCAAAATTCCCCAAGTCCCTCTTCCTTTTGCTAAATTTCACTGACTATATATTTGTGTAACATATACAACAGAACTAGAGGCTTTTAGAGCCAGAAGCCTTTTAGAACTGACTGTTGAACATATGTCACAGGCAAAGCAATGTCTCCAATACTCAATATGCTAGAGGTCTTAAGGGACTTGCTCAAGGTCACACAGCTGGTTAGTGAATAAAGCAAGACTAGACCCAGCCCTCTGGAGTCCTGGTTCGGCGGCAAGTGTTTCTCATTTGCTGCTGCTTGTTTAGCATGGAAGACTTGGAGAAAAGAGGTGTCGATCGTCAGTGCTCTACTACTGAGGACAAATGTAGCATCACTTAATCAGAATTCAGTCCTTCATTGAGCAAAGTCTCAAAGTGACATCTACTGGAATACCCAGTCTCTATGGAGAAATTTAATTAAACTTCAGTACCTTTATTCCAGCACAAATATTGTGAGGGAAAACAACTCAATTCCTCTGACATTTTTGCAAATAGGTTTAGTGGAATCCATTCTGTTTACTTTTACTGACATTTGTTTTTCACTCAATTATCCCACATGGTTATTTTTTTCTTTTCATAATTTATTGCTAGCAACTTAGCCATAAGAATAAATACAAGTAACTCCTTTCTTTGGTACAAGCACCAGAGCTTAGATTCATAATAACTGAAGAAAATAAACACTCACTTTACCCCTCTCCTTTCCTTTTCCTAATAATTTTGGTTTACTTATTAATCAGACTGGTGACAGCACCAGTATCCAACCAGGAAAAATTTAACCTCAAATGCATCAGGGGTTTCCCCTCACATGGCCCTAACACTTCAGAAAATAATACGCTTTACTGGATTAGACATTTGCCACATAACTAAATATGACAAACATTTTTTATCTTGTACACATTTCTGATTTTTGCATACCTTTATTTTGAAATTTCTGTGCAGCCTTACAAATTTCAGAAAGCCTTCAATGCAAAAAGTCCTATTCCTTTTTTTAATCCATGAAGTGTCATTGAGTGGACATGAAACAACTAATTTTTAAGAGGATGACAAATATGTAGTGTAGAGCACTACTGCTCAAACTCTACCATGAACATGAATCCACCTGGAGATCATCATAAAATGCAGATTCAAATTCAGTAGATGTTGAGTGAGGCCTGAGAATCCACATTCTACCAAGTTTTCAGGCTAGACATTAGTCTGCACTTTAAATAGAGTGTAGAGGAAAGGGCATTTATCTTGGAGCTGGGGAGATCTGGATTGAAATCCAACCTCATTGGTTCCTGGCAGTAAGAACCTGAGCGAGCCCACACCCTCCCCCAGAGTACTCCTTTCTCCCCCTACAATACTCACAGCCTCACCATTATCATCAGCCTTGATCCACTGGGACTGACCTCATCATACCCTTTATCCTACTCCGTGTCAGGCCACCCTTAGGCTCCCAGGCTGCCTCTCAACTCCCTCGATTAAATCCCTGTTAGCCTCTGTGAACCTATTTTGTCTCCCTCTCCCATCTCTCCCCAAGTTCTGAAATCCTTCCACTCTATCCTCCAAAACTCAGTCAGCCATCGCAAAATCCCCTGCATTAATTCTCCAACTACTCTCTGAAGGCCTTTTCCCCCTTCATGCTTTAAGAGAAACCCAGCTATCCATTGAGGAAATTACCACCACTGCAGTTCCCTCAGTGGTGTTTCTTTCATCTCTGGTTCTCACAGTACTAGACCTAGAAGTAGAGAACATGTCCTTGGTGCTCCTTATTGCTGCTTTCAGACAATTTTCCAATCTTCCCTCATTCCTAAAAACTGCCCATTCAGGATCTCTGTCCTCATATTATATCACCCATGAGTCCTCATTGCTGTTGTCACAACAACCGAGCCATCCCATGGTCATTACCTCAGACTTCGTTTCTACCAATAACTGCATCTTCTCTTTAGTGCCAGTTGCGTGCATCCTACTTTCTGACATCACCTCCTTTCATTTCATCCTCTTCGGTCTGTTTCTGTACCTCAATTCTTCCATATCATTGATGCTGCGAAGCCATTCATCCTATCATCTTTTCAGTGTTTCTCATCCCTTTAGCGTCCTTATTTCCATCCTTTTCCATTTTACATTTCATTGTCAATGGGTACTGATTCCCTTACCTCTCTACAGTTTTGCTGCTTTGGTTTTCCAAAACTATAATCTTATTTAAATCAAATTTCTGCCTACTCCAAACCTTCTTCTGTGCTAAACCTGGTGGAGAAAAATACAAACCAGGATAACTGGTCTTGCTTTAAATACTTGACTCAAGTGCTCTACCATTCATACCAAATATCTCTAGTCTATACTCTTTATTTTTTTCCAAAGATTTCATTTATTTATTTGACAGAGATAGTGAGAGAGAGAGAAAGCACAAGCAGGGGGAGCAGCAGGCAGAGGGAGAGAGAGAAGCAGGCTCCCCACTGAGCAAGTAGCCCGATGCAGGGCTCGATCCCAGGACCCCAAGATCATGATCTGAGCCGAAGGCAGACACTTAATGACTGAGCCACCCAGGCGCCCCTCTATACACTCTTTTAATCATTATACTCTCTCAAGATCTCAATACCTCTCCTCCCATTGTTATCCTCAGCTAATAACCTTGCTTCGTATTTTACTGAATAAAAAAATTGATGCAATAAAAAAACAATGCCCACATTCTTCCAACAACACATCTACCCACATGCCTACATGAGCAAACATCTTTGCCTTCCTATCTGTCACCATTGTTGAATTGTCCAATGCTCCTATCAAAAAGTCAGTCTTTATGCACTAGATATTTCCTCTCACTAATCCAGCCCAGCCAAGCCTGCAGATAGCTGAAACCCTGGCCAACACCTGAATGTAACCTCCTGAGAGACCCTGATCCAGATTCAAAATTTCTGACCCATAGAAAGTATGAGTTAAAAAAATGCTTATTGTTTTAAACCACTAGATTGTGGGGTGATTTGTTACAGAGCAATAAACATAATAAATGAATGAATGAAATGACCAATCACAAGATCAACATCATATCCACTAGATAATTAGGAAGGATTTACAAACCAGTCAACTGAAGAGCTAATTTTCACATACCAGGAGGGGAGGTACAGCATGTAGTTCTTCTAGATAATAGGGGCTTATAAGGGAAGTTGATAAAGAGTGGAGTCTTTATACAGAACTGTAGAGTATGAGTAAAACATCTTCCATTCTTCTGAACCCCAGTGGAAAAGAAAAACTCTCTAGCCAAAAAGAATATGGATGCCCACTCTCCAGGCAGAGGTAACATCTATTTTCAGTTCAGTAGGGTGGAAGGGAGGTCCTAACATCCATGGGGCCTCAAGAAAGCTGAGTCATTTCTTGCCTCTCCTGAAGATGAACAGCATTTACATCCACTAGTCCTAAAGGGTACAATGAAAGCAATGTGTGTCACTGCTGCCCCTTTCTTCTGGGGCCAGCCAACTTGTACAAATTCTTATTGGAGTGGCCATGCAAACCAGAAGCAGACAGCACCACATTGAGAGCAACCAAGTGTTTAGGGGCCAGGCTGCCCATTCATCATTGATAGCCAAATATTCAGGGCCCAGAGCTCCCAGGTTAAAAATAACCCACCATGCCCTTTAAATCACTATTAAAATATCAATGATACTTTCACATTTGTAGATAATATGGGAGCCTAAATTCAAACTCCTGTTTGATGAAGAATTCCTCAGTTAGTTTTATGTCTAAGCCCATAAGTGTTAACCTTAGGAAAAAGTTTAACTACCAGAGAGGGAAAAGGTCTCATTACAAAGTAGTTTTTTGCTTGCAGGGCTCTAAGCCCCCAGAAATTCCTACCAAGATACTTGAGAGTATCTATCTATTGAAAAATTGATTAATAGATATGTAGATAGACACATACACACATTTAGTTAAATTCATGTAAGTATAATTTTTAAAATGTAGCAATAAAAGGTATTTTGCAAAACATAAGTAGAAAACTATCAAATAATTAGAAAATGTTTCCATTTATTTTAAACTTTTTCCTCTACCAGCAACTTCAAACCAAAAGACACATTTCTCCTAGGCTTTACAAAGCATCCAACAATGAAGGTGGTCAAATCTTACACCTATAGTTTAGATGTTCCAGTAGAGAAGTATAAAATTTTTTAAGCACTTTAATTTGTTTACAGAAAAGATACATTTGAATATCCAGTATTCTAAGTGAAAGATCTTTACTACCATAAAGCAGTTGATGTTTTCATATAATTTGAATGTACCCAATATTAATTATATCTGTGGCCATGATTAGTACAGAGCCTATCAAGTCATTTGTACTAACTCATATAAAACATGCTCTTTGAACTTCATCTTCCCTCTAGCTACACTCACTCCCATGATGATCTCATCCAGTTACTTGGCTTTAAACATCATCTATACACTGATGATTCCCAAATTTATATCTAGAGCCAGACAGCTCCTCTGAACTCCAGACTCATATATCCAGCTGCCTATTTGACATCTCCATTTCGAGGCCTTACATGCATTTTACACTTATCTTGTCCTAAACCAAACTTCTGATCTTCTTTCCCAAACCTTCTCCTCCCACGGTCTTCTCCATCTCAGTAAATAGGAACCTTATCCTCCTAGTTACTCAGGTCAAAAATTTGGGAGTTATCTTTGACTCCTCTCTTTCTTTCACGCCTGACATTGAATCCATCAGCCAATCCTGTCAATTCCACCTTCCATATCACTCAGAATACGACCACACTATCTCCACCTGCTGCTGTGTTGATCCAAGGCACCATCATCTCTCACCTGGATTACTCAGTAGCCTCCTTACTGGCCTCCTACCTCTGCCCTGCTCCCTGTAACCTATTAGATACACAGCATTCAAAGTGATTAACACACAAATGATTAAGAAAAGCAGGTCATCGCTTTGTTTAAAACCCTAAAATTGCATCTCATTTCAGCAAACTAAAAGCCAATTCTATAGGGTCCTATATAATCTCCACATCACACACCGTCTACCTCCTCTACCCTGTTACCTCGCTAATTCATATCCTATTATTATCCCCATTGTTCATTCTACTTAAGTTGTTCTAGCCTCTTTATTGTTCCCCGAACACTCAGGGCCTTGGCAGTAGCCCATCTATTGTCTGGGATGCTTTAGAACCAGTTAGCCACATGGCTCATTACCTTACTTCCTTCAAGTTGTTGCTGTACTATAACCTCCTCAGGGACTCCCCTATTGAAAGTACAATCCCTACCCTATTCAGCAATACTATTCTCCTTTGCTTTATTTTTCTCCATAGCCCTTTTCATCTAACAGTGTAAATAATTGTTTGTTTTCTGTTTATTTCCCTACACAAGAATGTAAACTTCCCCAGGGCAAAAGCTTCTGTCCATTTTGTTTACTACTATACAGCCCACTCTTAGAATATGCTTAGCAAATAGTAGGCACTCAATAAATGTTCACTGGGGCACCTGGGTGACTCAGTCCACTAAGCATCTGCCTTCGGCTCAGGTCATGAGCTCCAGATCCTGGGATTGAGCCCCATATTGGGCTGCCTGCTCAGCGGGGAGTCTGCTTCTCCTTCTCCCACAGCCCCTCTCCCAACTCGTGTTCCCACACATGCACACATGTGCTCTCTCTCTCTCTCAAAAATTAAATAAATAAATATTCATTGAATATATTAATATTAAAGAATTGGAAAACTACTAGCACAAATATTTTATTATCAATATTTCAATAATTAGTCACTATCCTAGCTAGTACAATGAAAACTCAATACAGTAATATTCATTCCTCCTTGCAACAAACAGTCTTTATCATGGAGTTAAATACCTAAGGTCTTTTTCACCTTGGCCTTATGAATTTTTGGAGGAAACCTAAGCTCCAATGTTATGACTCTTTTTCTGAAAACACTGGTTTCTGACTATATCAATATCTTCTCACATCTGAAAAGCCCCTTAGAACTGATGATCATATCACTATTTAAAACTAGATGGACAAAGTATGTGTGGGTTTAAACCCCCTCACCCTTACCAAATGCAACCAGAGAAATATTTTGCAAGAACTGAATGGTTATAGAATAGGGGTCTACAGACTATGGCCTAGAGACCAAAGCCAGCCAGGACTGCCAGATAAAATACAGAATACCTAGTAAAATTTGAATTTCTGATAAGCAATGATTTTTTTTTTAGTATAAATGTATCCTAAATATATACTAAATGCTAAATCTGGAAACCTTAAATCTGGCCCACAACCTGTTTTTGTACAGCCCACAAGTAAAAAATGGTTTTTCAAATCTTTAAGTGGTTGGGAAAAAATTAAAAGAAGAAGAATATTTCATGGCAACTGAAAATTATATGAAATTCTAATTTCATTGTCCATAAATAGTGCTATTGGAACATAGCCATTTGTTTTCTTACTGACTATAGCCACTTTCACATTACAGCAGCACAAGTGAATAGTTGCAACAGAGAACATATAGCTGCAAAACCTAAATATCTACTGTTTGGCCCTTTACAGAAAGTTTACCAACCCCTGTTGTAAAATATTTACTTTTATGCTTCCCCTTACCAAAGACAAAGCAAAGTAACCTCTTTCCCTTTAGAACTCTCTTCCCACAGGAGCACTTCTGGTGCTTTATCATTATACTGGAAAAAGAAGTAGGAAGCAAGCTGAGAAGAGGCAGTGTGATGAAAGGTGTGGGCTGTGGATCCCCACAGAGCTGAGTGTGAATCCTTTCTCCACCCATCACAGCCTGAGTGAGTTACTTACATGGGGGCCATATGAATGCCACCATACAGGATGGCTATGGGGTTAGGAGATAAGGGTTAAAAGCTTGATTTTAAAGGACAAAAAAGGGTCAAGTTTCTAGACTGCAATGGAGGGTATGATTGTCAGAAGGACAGAAAACAGAGGGAGAAGAAAAGTGAAAAGATAAAAATTGGGACTAGGAGGACAGACTTCTTAATCACTCACCAAGAGGTGAGCTTACGTGAAAAATACAGACTTTCCATGGATTCAAGCAAAAATATCATGACCAAAATTAGGGAAGTATGGGTAGATTTATTTGGACTAAGTAAGGCAGCAGTAAAACCCTTTTCAAGGTAAGTAAATTTTGGATTGCACCTACTCAGTACACATAGATGATAAAAACCCCACTTCCAGAGTGGTATTATATTTGAAAGGAAAGCCCTGAATGTGTGTTGCTACTATGAGGGGAAAGGAGAAAAGACAGAGCCACATTTACATGGCTGTGGAATCCCCAGGTTCTCAAAGGGACCAATAAAGAAAGTAGCATCCACAATCTCTTCAGCCATTCTTTCTAGGAAATATTTTCTACTCTGACCTTGGGTTAAAGTTATCAGGTCCATGTTTTTAAGGTCTAGAAAAATACGAAGTGTATAAAATAAAGGGGCAATATATAAGATTCATCAAATGACTATATCTGTGACCCATGACCCTAGGCAGTGGTTCTCAACATGTGAGCCTCACATGTAAGACATATTCCCAAACACAACTTCTGACACTAGATAGAGTGCACTTCACTCCTCCAAAAAGGCATATCAGCATGGAAGAGAGTGAGAGTGATGTTATCACAGAGATAACCTTGAGGCTGTTCTAAATATATTTTCAAATGTACATTATTTGCAAGCTTCAACTGTATCTGGTAACAAATACTTATGACAGCCTCATTTCTGACCTGTGTCACAACACTGTGATTGAGTGGTGCTGTTTCAGGCCACTTCCCAAGAACAAAATTTTCCTGAAATGTAGACGTCATTACTAATATTGATCATGGCAACAATACTAGTAACACTGCTCGTAATCAATCCCCAAGGTTACTTTGAGAACTGCGTTTTTGAAATTGATTTTTGATCACAACATGTTGTTGGGCTTTATAGCCTTATACGCAGAGCTGGCCAAGACGCTCATTAGTCCATTCACTAAGTTCATTTATTCTCAACATACGAGGCTCATGGATGAGAACCACTGACCAAATGTGATAGACTACAAATACAGACATCTGACGCATTTCAATCAATCAATGTGGAATGAGATCTACTCTTTGCCAGGTACAGTTCTGGAAGTTAAGACGAATAGTGAGAGCCCCAGCCCACTGGGATCTCAACGTCTACTGGAGGTGGCAAAACAATTTCAATGTAGGAGGATTAAATAAAATGGTAAATATGAACACAATACATTATGAGCTCAAGGAAAATGAACTGAATCCACAAGGGAATGATTAGAGAAAGCTTTGTGAGAGAGATAGTACATCGAGCAGCTGCCCACTGTCAGTAACTATACTGGGGGCTGTGAGCCAGAGATAGCTGTTAAAAAGTCAGCATGGCGCCTAACATCAGTGAGCTCACAGTTTAATATGAAAGGCAAATCCATTAACTAATCTCAAAGGCAAATGCAAAGTCAATGAACTATGTTGGTGCCCTTGACCTTTCTTCCTTCTAACCAGGCCTCTTACCTTCACCAACCTGTACTCTCTTGCTCCTCTGTGGCAGATACTTCAAGAAATAATTTCTTAGCACAAAATTCTCTCCCCTTTGGGAATGGCCACAAACATGGGTGTAAGATGAGAGGTCACATCTTTATATGACATGGATGCCCTAGAAATAGCTGACTGTTCCAGAAGTCGACATCAGACTGAAACTGGACCATTCCGTGATCTCTCATTAGAATTTGAAATTCTAAACTAAGATGCACAGGCACATGTGAAGCACGTTAATGGCAACACTCTATAAAGAATGATGACAAATTCCTCACACACGGGAGACTCACCCTGCTTCTGCTCTCTGCACATGTTGCTTGTTGGACTCCTTTCAATTCTATAAGAATTCTCCTAATTTCCTTCCAACTGCTTAGGCTGGCCAGAGTCAATTCTTATGCTTATAGACCAAGAAACCTTCATACATGTCCCTCGCCCACAGTCTCCCAACTCTTGTACCCAGTCTAATGGTATTTCCCTGTGATCAAACAATTTGCTGAGAGGTTAATTGCCCGTAAAGCTTAGCATGTTATCTACCCTCCAGAGAGGTCATTGTTTGGGGGTGCTTGTGGAGACACAATGCTGGAATCCAGAGAATTTATGGCAGGGGCATTTCAGGACCTACTGAACCATGATAACCCTATAAAGGAGATATGTGAGCATACAGAGAATTATCATTAACGCCCCTCAAATTTCAACAAATATGATTCCAAATCTTAGTTAGCTCTGTAATTCACATAACCAAGTTTACACAGCTAGTAAATGGCAAAGCCAAAATTTGAAATCAAATTTGGCTATTTTCAAACTTCATATATTTTTGATACCACAGATATATCCGTTAATCCCTATTTTCATTCTTCCTTTAAATCAGTGGTTCTCAACTGGGGGCAATTTTCCACACACATACCCAGAAGACTTTGAGCAATGTCTGAAAACATTTTTGGTTGTTAAAACTCTGAGGTGCAACTGACATCCAGTGGGTAGAATCCAGGGATGCTGCTAAACATCCTATAATGCATGGAACACACCCACAACATTAACTATATGGCCCTAAATGCCAAGAGTGCTGAGGTTGAGAAATTCTGCTTTAAATCAAACAAATAAACAAATTTCTGAAGAATGTACGATTCAAATGTACAAAAGCAAAGAATTAAGCAAAAATTCCATTTTTATGCAAGATATTAGACTAGTATGCAGCCACTAATCATAGATTTACTGATGTAAAAAATATTTATATTTTTAAATGGGAAAGGCATGCTTCATAGCAGTTATATAGAGTATGGTCTTATTTTGTAAAATAAAATATATATATACGAATGAACGTGGGTTCATTTACATGTAGGAAGAAAACTGGAAAGCTATAATACCACTAAGTTAGTAGTGTCTAGCCCTACGGGGGAGGGAGATTAAATGATTTTTTGTTTTTCTCTTTTTTTTCCTTGAGATACATTTCTGCATTAAAAGTTATTAGTTTTCATTTTAAGATATAACTCTACTTGTCAGCCTCATGCTTGACCTCAGCTGGTTCAGACTGGTTCACACTACCACATATTTTGCTTCACCCACCTACATACTCAAGAAAAGAAGCACTGTTTCATTAAAAGAGGCTCAGAAATGGCACGTCTGTTTATGAGGTTCTGGTGCATGTGTGAAAACTTTCATTACATTCACTCAAGGTCTCATATTTCCCCAAACCTCCTTGCTTTGTACTTAGGTGCCTTAGGCCTAATTCATTCTGGTGACATCCCCACACCACTCTTCTTTCTGCTACTGAATCAGTTCTTGTTAAGATCACCTTACTTCTCAGTAAACCTTAGCTAAATGAAACATCTTTCACAACTCCAACTCCCCCCTCCACTAGCATTTAACCGAGGGAATGGAAGAAGAATTTTAGAACTTAAGTTTTTAACCTAAAACTCAAAACAAAATCATTAATTGAAACACATTTTTTTCCCAAATAGTTCTAAGCACCTTAAAATTGACCCTCATATCCTTTCCAGATTTGCTTCTTTCATGAGGCACAGTAGCTGTAGCCGTAGTTGTTGTAGTATATGTCTTCTTTCTATTCCTATCAAAGCCATAAGAAAGACACACTTGATCTTCATTTGGGGTATTAACTGAATAGGATGGGTCAGGTACTAAAAGATGAAGTTCTTTGCTATAGTTACATTTTTTTTTTTAAATATGGACAACTGACTAGGGAAAACCTTCTTTGGGGGGCAAAGGAGCAACTTTTCAGTAACTGAACATTAGCTATCCCAGATTATCAGAAAAGCATTTTCTATAATTTTCCTTCCTTGTTCTCAGTGTTTGTTACTACTGCAAAGACATTTTTATAAAACTCAGAATAAAATAGAATGTCACATCAAATTAAATTATATTCCAAACAGTTACGGCTCTTTTCCACAGAATGAGCATTCAAACCCACTGTACATTCTCAGGACCTTGCCTCTAAACAGGTTCTCTTCTTTTCTCCAGTTACTGCACACAGTAGGACATATGTGGTTGCATGTGTAAAAATGTATATATGAATGTGTGTTTGTATGTGGGTATGAGTTTGTGTGGGTGTGTTTGTTTTATTCCATATGAATGGAGTAAGACATTTACTGAACACCTCAAAACTGAGGCTGGAAAATAATAGCAAAAATATGTGTTAAATGAATGACCAATGAATGAACAAGGTCTATAACATTTTAAATAAAACTTAAGAGTGATATATTGTCCTTCTTCCTGAGAAGTTCATACCTTTGTAAGAGAGAGAACTTGCATCACCAGCAACTATTCCCGAAAATTAATACCATCTTTGTCATTTCAATAAATACATTAATTGCTTGAATTGGTATCATGCCTTTCCATGAAGGTATCAACATATTTGATGTATTTTAGCTCCTGGCAGAATGAATTAAGTTTTCAAAAAATCTGTTTTATTGAGAAATTAGTCTGCTAATACTTCATTTAGATTATAAGTAATTAAGGATTCTATATAATCATGGGAAGATGTTACTTTTAGCTGAACTGAAAATAAAATTATAATGAAACAGAGATGATATATTTCATTTTTAAATGATGAGAATGACTTATTGTTGGATTAAACCCAAGTTACTTTCACATGTAATAAAAGGCAAGCTGTTTAGTTCCCATATATGGCAATTTCTATGATTAAGGCTAATTTCTCTGGCAATTGTAATAACCTCAGGAAATTTCATCCACAAAAAGCAACGGTCAACTGTTCATCATAAATAATAAAAGCTCTTTTTCATGGAAAGATATTTTAAGACAACAAGCAATTAATGAAATTATACAAGTACCCAGAAATTGCAAATGCTAAATTTCAAATGACATGTCCTTTAGCTATCCAACCAGCAAGAGAAGTCGTTTAAAATCTAAAAACTATTGGTAAAAAAAATTACAAGGGAGGCGCCTGGGTGGCTCAGTTGGTTAAGCGACGGCTTTCAGCTCAGGTCATGATCCTGGAGTCCCTGGATCAAGTCCAGCATCAGGCTCCCTGCTCGGCAGGGAGTCTGCTTCTCCCTCTGACCCTCCCCCCTCTCATGTGCTCTCTCTCTCTCATTCTCTCTGTCTCAAATAAATAAATAAAATCTTTAAAAAAAAAAATTACAAGAAAGAAATTAATTACTCATGAATAAAATTCAATATAAATGTTAGAAATGTAAATTAAAATAATAATATAATCACAAAACAAGTAGAGAAAGAATAAATTAATAGAGTGTAATAGAGGTTTATAATGACTATGTTCAGTTTTGTCCCTAAACTCAAAGCAAATAATTTATATATCTCATACTTTATATAATCTCATACTCTATATTTATCTCATATATTTATCAGAAAAAGTTGATATGTAGAAACTGACTTATATTTAAACTGCCTCATGCACTAAAATCAGATTTTTAATTTTGTGAAATCATAATTTCTCAAGTACTGGAAATACTTCCCTATTGTCAAAACTAATTTTTACCTCTGTTAAAGGACTTTCTTAGATTTGGATTACAAACACATGTTTGTATTATACCAGAAACTTTAACTGAATAATTTTTTAAAACAGTGTCACTATCTGGGAAGACAGTGATAGCATTGTGATGGATCTAAATAGAAAACAATTTCTACTGTTCTCTCTGGCTCTTTCTGCGTATCCTGGGTCAAGACCTCCTGTTGATCAATTCTCGCACCAGCTCTACTAGTCAGGTCTAAAGGGTTCCCTTCCAGTTCAATCTCATTAGCAATCCCTAAATTTCAACAAAAATCAAAATTAAGTGGTGATATGTCCCAGAAAATTACTCAACGCATCAGACTTTTATTCAATGATGAATTACTTTCTATGATAGGCAATAATTTGTCTAATACGCTACTCATTGTATCTCTTAAATATTTTTATATCTCTGAGTTGTATCTTATTTAGCTTATTTGGTCCATCCATCTTCACAGATCTGAGTTTAAAGCTGTTTTCCCCCCTATATGAACAAGCATGTCATCTGCAATGAATACTCTGCAGGGTGTTGTCGCAGACATTTTTGTCTGCCACATATCTCATATTAGATATCTATTCTGTAATAGGTCTTTAGGACATTCCTCTGTTGACAGAGCATCAACCCACTGATGAAAATTAGGTTATCACCCCATGGACAAGCATCACTAACTGAAACTCTAGAAACCAAACCATGGAACACTAAGAATAAAAACAGTAAGAATAGTTTCACATGCTGTATGTGACATGCAAAACATAGTATTTGTTCTCACTCTTATTAAAATGGAATATTTTCCTTCACCTGGTCAATGTCAATTAGTTATAGTTAAGCCACAATATTTTGTGACATGTGACATGTCTCTCAATAAAAGGAAAAGTATATCATAAGCCTACTTCTTAGCTGTGACATGCTGTCTAGGCTCTGGTATGCCTCAAGTTGGAAAATATGCCTTTCCCTTCACAAAGAGAAATACCACATGCCACAAAGACTGTGAACCCTGTGGGGTTACTTACTTACGGTTTTCTGAAACTCAAAACTACCTGTTTTTAAGGCATATGTTATTAACATATTTTATTTAATTTTTTAAAAAAGCATTCTTCTAATAGCAATTTATTTAGTGTTAGGATAATCCCAAGCAACTGCAATTCCTTCGACTACTCTATGATATTTTATTTTTAAATCTCAGGTAACATGTCCTTGAGGTGAATGCTACAGCTATCTAGCTATCTTCAAACTTTAGACTGACTATCTAAAGCAGTGATTCTTAGACTTGTCTTCACATTGAAATCATCTAGGAGATTTAAAAACATACCAATGCCTATCTTCTACCCCAGAGACTGCAAATCAACTGGTCCCAGTGTGGCCTGAGCTTGGAGATTTTTAATATATCCTGAGATGATGCCAATGTGCAACCAAATTTGGAAACTACTGGTCTATAGGAATATTGATTAACATACCACCTTAGATATTTACTTTCATCATTGTCTGACAAAGTCAGAGAATGATATTCAGACTAATTAACCTTATTAGTAATTGTTACCACATATTAAAATGCCAAGCATTTTGCCAACATTTTATCTAATCCTCACAACTATTATTATTCTCACTTCGTACATGGAGAACTAAAGGTCAGAAAGTTTAGGTTGTTTTCCCAATGCCATCAACTAATAAATGGCAGGGCTGGTATTTGAATCCATGTCTGTTTGACACTAAAAGACCTATTCTGGGGCATCTAGGTGGCTCAGTCGATTAAGCAGCTGCCTTCAGCTCAGGTCATGATCTCAGGCTCCTGGGATAGAGCCCCATTTCAGGCTCCCTGCTCAGCAGGGAGTCTGCTTCTCCTCTCCCTCTGTGCTCTCTCACCCTCCCTCCCTCTCTCTGTCAAATAAATAAATAAATATCTTTTAAAAAATCAATCAATAAATAAAAAACCTATTCTTTCCACTATGCCATACATTTTCAGTGGAGATAATATCACCTCCAAGGAAATAAAAATTAAAGAAAGTGAAGATCAAAAGATTCTCACATATTACAATGGGTTTTGGCCCTCCAAAGTTCAACTTTGCTGATGAAATCTTATTCTTTAATATTTAATTTCTCTTATTGAAAAAAATTTAAATTTAACTTTATTTTTCTACTTAGGAGGTTAATAATAAAATAAAAGTTTGAGAGACACTGTACTATACCATACTCTGCCTCCAACCATTTTGGCTAATAATTAGTTAACATGTATACTACTCACATACCTCATACATATTATCTACTTATCTACATTATATAGAATGCCTGTAAAGAAAGTGTCTCTCCCCTCAATTTTATAATTCCCAAGTTGTACTTAACAATTAAAAAGAACCACAGTATAAACAAAACTATGTATGTTATAGGTCCCCATGATGCTAATGATAGGAGAGGAAGTAGTAAGTCCAAAGAGCATTATCTAAAAGTCTGTATGAATGTCTATTATATTGTTACTCCAGCATTATAGCAGTAGGTTGTTGGTTCAAAAACTTGGGAATTTCCCGGGTGAAATCTGAAACTGGCCCGGTGCATGGAGGGCAAGGAGAGACCAAAGAAAAAAGGCAGAACACTCCAGATTGGTAGGTGGCAGGTTTAGCAAGGGAACTTACTTATAAGGCTTGTCTTGGGTGGCCACAAGATGAGTACATCTCTACACCCCACCTACCAGAATCTTTACAGTTTATATAGAGGCCTTAACTGGATTCAGTCACAGAATATGGTCTCAACAACACATTACTTTCTCAAGGCTGTGTCCTTGAGGCAGCCTTTAAGTATACGGGAGAGGGTGAGGAGTCTCCAAGTGCCTGGATCCAACTTGAGGGTCAACTGGTGGTCCTGTCCTCTTGATGACCTCCTTCAACATAGGTATATACCAGGGTAAGCTTTCTTTGATGTGACATGGTTATATGTCAGATTATTTAAAAGTTTAAACATCTGGAGGCAAGAATCAAATCATTCAACTTTGTATCTCCTATAGCACTGGGTGTCATATAAACTAGTCAATCAACAAATATGCATGAAATTAAAAAGAAAATGGAATTTCCATTACCATACCATCACATAATCCAATACACACAATAATAAAACAATTTTAAGCAAACTTTAATTAGTATTTATTGATTCAGAAGATGTTTTTTCTACTTTTTTTAGAACCATTAATTTTATTTTTTTAAAGATTTTATTTATTTGACAGAGAGAGATATAGCGAGAGAGGAAACACAAGCAGGGCGAGTGGGAGAGGGAGAAGCAGGCTCCCCGAGGAGCAGGGAGCCGGATGCGGGGCTCGATCCCAGGACCCTGGGATCATGACCTGAGCCAAAGGCAGATGCTTAACCGACTGAGCCATCCAGGCACCCTTAGAATCATTAATTTTAAAACATTTTTTATTCTATAAGAGAGGAAAGTGCAGCACAGAATAAGTATCAAACTTTAATTTAATATCTTCTCTTAAAAACTACTAATTCAGGGGCGCCTGGGTGGCTCAGTCGTTAAGCATCTGCCTTCGGCTCAGGTCATGATCCCAGGGTCCTGGGATCGAGCCCCGCATCAGGCTCCCTGCTCTGCGGGAAGCCTGCTTCTCCCTCTCCCTCTCCCCCTGCCTGTGTTCCCTCTCTCGCTGTGTCTCTCTCTGTCAAATAAATAAATAAAATCTTTAAAAAAAAAAAAAAACCTACTAATTCGATTTACCAAGTTGTCACCATTGCCCTATGAATAACACATAAAGAAGCATTTGAGGATACCAGCAAGTGCTCAACTACTGAACTCAGACTTTGGCTAAAGTCAATGATAGAGGCTACCTTACAGTAACCTGTAGGTGCCCTCTTGGGAAGATGTATCCTAATTTAAGCCAAAGAGTCAACGTGTATATGCTCATATTAAGGAAACATAGAAAGAAATTGAAGTAACAATCAGAAATATGGTGTCATATGCTCATTTGCCCAAGGCAAAAGGGCTTTTAACAATTTCCTCAAAGGAGTTATTACTTTGAAAACTAACAATCCAATAATCAAGGAAGACTTCTTTGTGAGCATTCTAGAAAAATACCCTGAGGCTTCTAGCTAGTGAAACAAAAACTATTTGAGAATGTTCCTGGGGGCCAATGACACCAAAAGAGGAGTCATTATAAGCTATTAGCTGTGAGTTGCTATCCACACCCATGGCCAGTGGGCTGTACAGAAGAACAGAATTGAGGTAGAAGAGAAAATCCAAAAGGAGTTTTCTGTAACCCTTTATGCACCTAGAGCTCCTACCCAGATTGAGTATCTTTTGTTGTTCTTCTCACTAAGGAGAAAATAAAGTCTACCAGAAAAAACCAAACCAAACCAAACCAAACCAAAACAAAAAAAAACTAGCTAAATATGCATTACAGAACTCAAGCCAGTTATTGACTCAGAAGGGTAAAGTAGAATTCAGATCCCTGGCCTAAAGGGAGTCTATCCCATCGAAGGAGATATAATAAAAATAAAAATAATAATAATAATAATAGTAATAATAAAAATTGTCTATAACATTTGTTGACTATTTGCTATATGTAAGTCACCATGTTTGGTGTTTATATTCATTTTTTCATTTAAAACTTTCAAAAATCTCATGAGAATTTTTTCTTCTTATATACAAAGAAAGAAGGCTAGAGAGTTTAGGGTATAAAATGCTGAACAACAGAATTTGCTTTGAGTTTTCTTGTGTTATAAGCTAATACTTGAACTTGCAAGCTTAATCCTCTCACAAAAACCTTCCTTTTCTTACAGCTATGGGTGTTACAGAGAACCTTTGCTTCCTCTGTTAGTGGCAGAAACCTAACTCAAACTAGGCAAAGCATAGATCCTGTTAAAATACAGATTCTGATTCAGAAGCCCTGAGGCAGGGCCTGAGGTCCTATATATCTAGCAAATTCTTAGGTGATGTCATAGACCACACTTTAAGTAGCAAAGCACTAACCTTCTTTCTATGTATTGCCCACATATGTTTAATGTGGTAGATGCTCTAAAGCTTAGGACTCACCAACAGGAATGAATGCAATCTCACATGCTTGTCTGAGTATGATGCCTTCTCAGGACCAGCTGTGTCCCCGTCACAACACTGAAATAGCAGAGGTGTTGCACGTCAAGATCGAGACATATTGGCAGAACTCTGTGATAAAAACACTTTACAATTTCATAGCACCTTTCATTCCAAAGTGTTTCAGAAGCTATATACATTCAGCACCACAGAAAGATGATAGAGGCAGCAGACTCCATGGGGTGAAGGAGGTGTCGAGGGATGGAGTGGGGGTGGAGGAATAAGTAAGCCAAGGACAGTGGGACATTTCTCTATTAAAGGCAACACAACACCAAAAAATTTTCAATGGAAAAAAAAATCTTTAAGGTTCATGTTCAAAGAATGATAATGATAATAGGCTAATGTTCAGAATCATTTTTATAAGATCATCTTCTTTCAATAAATTGCTTATTCATATGTTTTTCTGTGAGCCCAGAGAAAAAGAAAAGAAAATCACAAATGAGCTAAACAAACAAGATTATTAAAGATATCCGGAAATCTACAAGGTCTGAATCCAATAACTACAGCTTATATAGACTATCTCAGACTTCTTAATTAAACAATCAAGTCCTAAAATCTTAGAAGACAGCTTTCCATAACATAGTCCGTGGTATGGGAAGTAGCTTTTTGTTTGCAGAGCATTTAGTAGAAGAAATGACTTTTCTAAGTATTACAAAATGCAAACATCTAACTTAAACTTAATATACCTGATGACAATGTGGGTAGTTTATATATGTTCTGGAGGGGGGAAAAAAAGTCATTAGATGACAGAACTTGAAAATGGAAACTTTTTAATGACTCCTAGAGAGTCTGCCTTTACAAGAAATCCATTTTCTAGCTGCTGTTTCCCATTTGTTACCAGGGACTCTTGGGGGGCTTCCAGTGACTTGGAAAGAGTTCTATTTTCACTTCTGCTGGCTCTTCACTTCTGTGACTACAACCAGATGATAAATGAGGACCCACAAGCTCCCACAAGACAGTTTGAAAGAGTCTGTTCTCCAGGCAGTATGTGGCTACCTGCCAGGGAAGCACATACCAAATTAAAAGGGCGAAGAGAGAAATCCTTTGCTATTTCATATTTCCTGGGGTTTCCAATGAACTCATTGCATTAGTCTTCGTTGTGAAATGTTTCAGTAAATGCGTTTATTTATGAACATTCACAAAAACCTCAAGATAACAAGGAAAAAGAGAACAGGGTTTCTTAGACCAGAAATCCATCTTTCCACTCTTTTTTATTCACTATCCTCCTGTCTTTTCTCCTCCCAATTTCACTTGAGACAAGGTGGTGAAACCTTCCCCCAGCCAGCAGATAACAGTGGTCACTCCATCAGGAGGCAGTAGTCTTGAATCCCAGAGTTATTGTTTTGTCAGAGAAGAAAATCATGCTACTCTTATGCCACAAAGGTATTTTCTTTAGGAAAAATCATTAAAATGACCTGTTACTCTTGTGTCCTCACACTGTAATTCTGGGCCACAGGAAAAGTTCTGCTCAAAGTCCTATTTTTATAAATGATGAAAGTAACTGATGCATCTGGTTATCTCTCAGAATTTTGTCAGTTTCACAACTAGAAATGGTGCTGCCAGGCTCACTCCAAAGGAAGCTGGTGGTGAAGTGTAGCCTTCAGATAAGGATTTACACTGAGTCCAGCTCCAGAAACTGCACAAAAGATTATAGATATGAGACAGGCAAAGAGAAAGGTGCAGTCATAAAATTAGTTATTGCAATCTTGCAGATAAATGATTATGTTCCATTTTGGTTTGCTATACATTTGACAATAACTCAGAAACAAAACTGAATATACACCTTGTGAATTATAATAATCTAAATTGCCAGCTTGGAATAACAATATAAAAAGAAAGGAAAGTTACCAGTTAAATGGCATATTTTAAGCAATGTAGTCTTTGGAATTATATCCTTATTTGACTCATCATTTGACTTAGTGATAGTCCATTTGTTCCTCAAAGATTTAAGTTGCCTAAACGTTTAATTAATGTCAACTACATAAATATCAATTGAAGGCTTACTCCATTCAGGCACAGTTCTAGGAATTGGGGATTCTTAGTAATCAAGACAAGTATGGTTTTGCCTCTCAAAGTTTACTGTCTAACATTTCAGTCTGGTTGGGCATGAAGAATGTAATTGTCCTAGCATGAACTACTGAAACTAGAACAGTACTATTGAGACCTTTATAATCCTTACATCATCCACTACTTTTTGAACACATATTTATTGAGGGTAAGTGTTTATCTTTAACACAAAATTTACCATACTGATCTGTACAATCTATAAAATCTAACAAGTTCTCTTCTGCTGTCTGAGTCCATTCTCATTAGAGACACTTTAACATGGATAATATAACATTTTCAGAGCTCAGATGAACAGTTTAGTGTAACTGAATTTAACTCCAAAAACACCTATTGATTGTTTCTGAAGTATAAAACATATTGTATGCCCACCCCGCCCCTCAAGGAGCACAAAACCAATTAAGACACGGTACCCACTCTTAGGTTGTTTTGGTGGCATTCAGGAAATATTTACATGAAGAACAGGAATAGAAAGTAGAATGAGATGGACACTGTAACATAGGTTTAAACTTATGCTCAAGGTGTATGTGGTATCAAAAGGTTAACTTTAGCTAAGACAAGGGGAGAAGATCTCTACGGAAGCTGTAACTGCAAGAATGCCATGAAGAATGAATTAATCTCATCAAGCAGATTGGGTGAGGGCAGAAGAGTACAACAGTTAAGAATTGGCAACACAATATGATGGTCAGCATTCTGGCACTCTTTCTTACTAGTTGTATGACTTGGTCTAGTTTCTCATTTGTGAACAAGGATAACATAAGAGTACATAATAAGGATGCTATAAATTTTAAATATGATGGTACATGGAAAGTACTTTACACAGTGCCTGTTACCTAGTGCTCAAAAAAATATTAGTTTCTATTATTATTAGAGAGTAAGAGTACAGGAAGAGAAGCAGTGAAGTATAGATTATGTTTAAGGAATAGCTGAAGAGGCATATGCAGAGCCTATTGAAAAAGGGACCTTGAGAGATAGATTATTTTTTTTAACGATTTTATTTATTTATTTGACAGAGAGAGACAGCAAGAGAGGGAACACAAGCAGGGGGAGTGGGAGAGGGAGAAGCAGGCTTCCCGCTGAGCAGGGAGCCCAATGAGGGGCTCAATCCCAGGACCCTGGGATCATGACCTGAGCCGAAGGCAGATGCTTAACGACTGAGCCACCTAGGCACCCCTTGAGAGATAGATTATTGAGGGCCTCAAAATACAAGAAAAGTAAATGGCCTTTATTATATAAGTAATAAAAAACCACCCAAGGGTTTGGTATAAGGGAGTAAGTGACATAACCAAACCATAATTAAATTGTATTTCACCCTTACCAATTTTAAGATATTTCAAAAGTCTTTTTAAAATGAATACTTGTACAACGATCAGGATTTTGAGATAATAATAACTACTGTTCACCAAGCACTTAATATACACAAGCATTGTGCTCAGTACTCTGCATATTTTTTATTTAATCTTTACCCAAAAAAAATCAATAAATCATGTATAATCAGATAAATATAACAGAAGAGAAAACTAAAGGTCAAAGAGGTTAAAAAAAAAAAAAGACCAAGGTCACACAGCTTAACGAAAAGTGAGTATTATGGAACAATAAGTCCTTCAACAAACTTAATAGCATGGTTCTGGTTTGTTCTATCCCAATATATATCACACTCCATTGTATTTGACTGCTTAATTGTCTGCTATCCCCACTAGAGTGAAAGTTCCTTGAATTGAGGATTGTACTTCAGTCACTATTGTGATCTAGGCAGTTAACAACCATGTTGTGAATAAATAAATAAATGGATAAATGTAATTTTATGACAGAATTTTTCTTAAGTGGCATATTTATAAGCTTCATTTGACTTACTACAAGCCAGTTAGAACTGTTTCTAGAATATATGTACAGAGTTTATATTTTCAATTTTTTAAACTTTATAACCCAGAATAGTTTTAGGAATTTTTCTGGTTTGATTAATGTATTAGACCCTTTAAAATATAAACAAAATACTTTCAGTATTTGATTAATGCACCTTGTATTTGTGCCATCAACAAGTTCATGGTTTTTTGTTAAATAACTTACATTATTCTAGACAAGGGAAGCTTCAATTTTCTATTTTTTGAGTAATCTTTTCCATGAAGAGGAAAAAAGTTATTTCTTAAAACTAGACTACATTTAGTGTCCTCTAGAGTCAATTTAACCCAAATTCAGCCCAGTAAAAAAAGAAAAAGTGCATGACAAAGATCGAAATATGAAACACAATAACTCTAAAAATGGGCAATCAATAAGATTAAAAAGAATACAAACACTTCAGATCATTTAAGTATGGGTTTTGTCTGGCTGACTGATGTTGATTCTCTGGCTCCAAACAGAAGTTATACTGTCATTTGTTCAATACATTGAAACCGATATTATTTGTTAAACATTACAATGGATAATCTTAAATGGCTTGCAATTTAAAAGAGGAAAGCCCATAAAACAATTTGATTTTTCCAGAAGATTTATAATCCAAATAGCTTTTTCTCTTTGGTTCAACACACAAAATGTGAGGCTTATGATGATTCATAAAAGCTAAAGTGTAGCTAGAAAAATCAAGTTCTAGGATTTTTAAATTACCAAGAATAATCCAGACAGAAAAAATGTAAATGTATCTAGATTGGGTGATTACCAAAAATTTTAATTTCTGTTTTAGGATTTCTTTATCTTTCATGTTTTCTACAGTTGTAATAAAGAATCTGATTCCATTTATGATGTTTGATTGTTGACAGCTCTTAAGGCCCATCACCACCCTTCCTTTTCTGCCCCTCAAGCTGATAAGAAACACCAGATGCTGCCCTCTTTGGTGCCAGTGGGAAGTTCAAACCACATCATCCCTGGGCCATGCACAGGAACCCACACCCTAGACCCATCCCCTAACTACAGTAAAAGCTAAGCCAGTCTCCTTTCCCTACTCCTTCACACTATCTCTGGACCTGCTTGGGAGCCAACCCTACACTTCACAGAAAGCTCATTTGCAAGTAATAAATCTTTTCATACCCACTTGGTGCATGCGTGGTATCATCAGTCTCAACATCAGAATCAAATTTGGGGTTAGAGTTCATTCACTTCTATAGAGTGGGTGACAAGTGTCAATGTATATTATTTTCATAATTTAAAAAGCACATAAAAATGAACAACGTTTAGGGGTGCCTGGCTGGCTCAGTTGAAAGAGCATCTGACTGTTGATCTCAGGGTTTTGATTCGAGCCCCATATGGAGTGTAGAGATTACTTAAATAAATAAAACTTTAAAAAATGAACAAGGTTTAAGGGTATTGATGAACCTTATCAGCTTACACCATGTCTCTCATGCACACACACATCCGTGACCACACAGACACATACACATACATAGCAAGATAAAATATATGTCACTTTTCAATGCATATTTCCCAGATATTTTGCAAAAATAATTTTACATTAGATCATGGAAGAAATTAAACTACTGTTTTTGAATAACCTGTGGAAATATTATATGGTATGAATAACTGACAAAATGGACAGTGAGGAAATTTTTATCAGAGTATATTGTGAAAATAAAAGTATTACAAGTAAACATTTACCAAGTGCTATTGTGAACTAGGCTCAGTTATAAAAGCTTTATATGTATTTACTACTTTAACCCTCACAACAACCCTGTGCAGTAGATATTTCAAGATCCCATTTTACAGATGGGGAAACTAAAGCCCAAGGAGATTAAGTAACTTGCTTAAGATCACAAAACTAGTAAATGGGAGAGTTGAGATTTGAAAAACCAGAAAACATGCTTCCACAATTACATACCATAAAATAGCTCCTAAACCATCTTCTCTCTAAAACTTAATAAAACTGATTACTAGGGGATGGTTCAAGATGATGGTATAGGAAGATAGTGAACTCACCTCTTCCCACAGATACACTAAATCTACAGTTACATATAGAATAAATTCCCCTTGGGGGCACCTGGGTGGCTCGGTCGTTAAGCATCTGCCTTCAGCTCAGGTCATGATCCCTGGGTCCTGGGATGGAGCCCCACATCAGGCTCCCTGCTCTGCAGGAAGCCTGCTTCTCCCTCCCCCACTCCCTCTGCTTGTGTTTCCTCTCTCACTCTCGCTCTCTCTGTCAAATAAATCAATAAATAAATCCTAAAAAAAAAAGAATAAATTCCCTTTGAAAAAGATCTGAAAACTAGCTGAACACATCCTTCACAACAAATAGTAAAATCAAGATGGTTAGGAGAGACAGAGATGTAGTCTTGCCAAAAACCCCACCCCCAGCACAGCATCCCTCAATCAGAAAGGATCTTACAAACTGGAGCTTCTCTCTGAGGAGTGAGGGGTTTGTGCCCCATAGGCACTCCAACCCAGGACCTATAATGGAGAAATGAGACCCTAAAACATCTGGCTTTGAAAACCAATGGGGCTCACATCCAGGAGACCTAAAGGACAGTAGGGAACTGAGAAACTTCTCTTAAAGGGCTTGAGTACAGACTCAGTCACCCCAGGGACCAGTGCAAAATGAGCAGTTTGAAAAGCACCTAGACTATATGTGAAGATGATTCATTTGGTAATCTTATAGCATCTGCCAGAGGGGAAAGGGCCTATTTGGGACACTCTCCAGAGCTGGAGACACTGGCAGGCACCATTTTTGTGCTCTCCCTCTACCATGATAATTTTGATGGATGTGCCCAGACCAAGTGCTCTTCCACTGCCTCACTAAAGAAAATACGTGCATCTTAACCCTGCATTTTCCTAACTCCCTGTGAAAGCAGGCAGGCCCCAGTGCTGCACTCTTCAGCTGCCTTGCTAAATCCAGGGAGCATGTGCAGTCGAAAGTAAGAGATACCCCTTGATCACTTGGCTCTGGTGGCCAGGGAGAGGCTTGCATTCCTGGGTCCCACAGGACTATAACAATCAGAGAGACCACTTTTACCAGACTAGCACCCCAGGGCACCACACAGACAACAAACTGAAACACACCCCCAGACTTTTTGTGAAAAAGGCATATTTACTTGGACTGGATCTTCAGCCTGAGGGGCAGACTTCAGGTTTGTCACATATCTATAGGCTACAAAAGTGCTCTCATGGAGTGTAGGTGGAGGGACACCATCTTTGTGCTTTCCCTAGACCTCATTACAACTCACTGGTGTCTCCCAGAAAGGAGTTTATACACTTGTCTGAAGCTCCAAGTTTTGCAACTGTCTCCCAGGAGACATCTCTAGATTGGTCTGATCTGGAGGTTGGCAGAGTTTGATTGTGGTACCAATGAACTGTATATATTTGTATACTTTAAAAGTTTCTGCCTGAGGGTCTGGCTTCCAATTAGTCTGAAACTAGGTGTTGACTGAGAGTCCTCTCTTTGGAACACTGACAGGTCTTGGCACACCCTCAACAACTAGGAACTATTAAGAATAAATCAGGCTGCTTAGACAATTACAAGGGTTTAAGAGACAACCAAGAGCTAGGGCAAGGTTGAAAGATAAGTTCCATCTCCTACACAAGGCCATTTCTTAAAGACTGGAAGAGATAGCTGTTTCCTAGTACATAGAAACAAACAGAGTCAAGCAAAATTAGGAAACAGAGGAATATGTTCTAAGCAAAGCAACAAGATAAAACTATAGGGAAAAGCCTTAAGGAAACAGAGATAAATACTTTATCTGATAAAGAATTCAAAGTAATGGTCATAAAGATGCTCATGGAATTTGGGAGAAGAATAGATAAACACAATGAGAACTTCAGCAAAGAGACAGAAAAATATAAGAAAATACCAAACAGAAGTCACAGAGCTGTCTTCAGTTCTTAATAGTGAACTGAAAAATACACTACCAGGGTTCAACGTCAGACTAGATGAAGCAGAAGAAAGGATCAGTGATCTATAAGAGAGGACAGTGGAACTCACACAAACAGAACGACAGAAAAAAAATATTTTAAGTGTGAAGACGCCTTATGTGACCTATGGAAAAATATCAAGCAAAATAACATTTGCATTATAGGGGTCCCAGAAGGAGAAGTGAGAGAGAAAACTTATTTGAAGAAATAATGGCTGAAAATTTCCCTAACCTGGGAAAGGAAAAGACATCCAGATCCAGGAAACCCAGAGAATTCCAAATAAAATGAACCCCAAAAGATCCATACCATGACACATTATAATTAAAATGTCAAAAGTTGAAGATAGAGAAAAAATCTTAAAAGCAGCAAGAGAAAAGCAATTTTTTACATACAAAGTAATCTCCACAAGACTGAGAGGAATTTTCAGCAGAAACTGCAGGCCAGAAGGGAATGAAATTATATATTCAAAGTGCTGAAAGGGAAAAACTTCTAACCAAGAATATTTTACCCAAAAAAGGCTATCATTCAGAATTGAAGGATAGATAGGGTTTCCCAAACAAACAAAAGATAAAGGAATTCATCACTACTAATCCAGCCTTAAAAAAAAAAAAAAAAAAAAAAAAAAGTTTAAAGGACATCTTAAGCTGAAAAGAACATTAATTAATAGCAAGAAAATATATGAAAGTATAAATCTCATTGGTAAAAGTAAATATATATCAAAGGTAGTGAATTAATCAGTTATGAGGCTAGTATAAAGGTTAAAAAACAAAATAGGTAAAAATAACTATAATTACTATAATCGGTTAAGGAATACACAAAATTTTAGAATGTAAAATGTGACATCAAAACATAAACCATGGGGGGGGAGTAAAAGAGTAAAGTTTTAGAATGTACTCAAACTTAAGTTTCTAGCAACTTAAAATAGACTAGTTAAGCTATTACATGTGAGTTCATGATAACCCACAAAGCAAAAACTTATAGGTGATTAAAAAAGAAGAAGGAGAAGGAGGAGGAGGAGGGGAAGGAGAAGATGAAGGAGGAGAAGGGGGTGGAGGAGGGGTAGGAAGAGGAGGACGGAGGAGGAGGGGATGATGGGGGGGAAAGGAGCAGGAGAAGGAAGGAATCTAAGCATAACACTAAAGAAAGTCATCAAACCATAACAGAAAAGAGCAAAATAAGAACAAAGGATCAGAGAGAAACTACAAAATAGTCAGAAAACAATTAACAAAATGGCAATAAGTACATACCTATCAATAATTACTTTAAATGTAAATGGACTAAATTCTCCAATCAAAAGACATAGACCAGCTAAATGGATAAAAAGCAAAAAAATGACAATAACAACAAAAGCCAAGACCATCTATATGTTGCCTACAAGAGACTCACTTCCAATGTAAAGACACACACAAACTGGAAGCAAAGGGATGGAAAAAGATATTTCACACAAATGGAAATCAAAAGAAAGCTGGGGTAGCTATACTTACATCAAGTAAGATTAGACTTCAAAACAAAGACTGTAATAACAGATAAGAGAGAACATTACATAATGATATGGGGTCAATCCCACAAAAAAATAAACATTTGTAAATATTTATGCATCCAAATAGGAGCACCTAATATATAACGTAAATATTAACAGATCTAAAGGAAGAAATTGACAGCAATACAAAAATAGCAGAGGACATTAATGTCCCACTTACACCAATGGATAGATTATCCATACAGAAAATCAATAAGGAAACATCAGCCTTAAACAACACATTAGCCCAGATGGACTTAATAGATATACAGAGAACATTCCTCCCAAAAACAGCAGAAGACACATTCTTCTCAAGTGCACATGGAGCATTCTCCAGGATAAATCATACATTAGGCCACAAAACAAGTCTCAATAAATTTAAGAAATTTGATCATATCAAGTGTCCTTTCTGACCACAATGGTATAAAACTAGAAATCAATTACAAGGAGAATACTGAGAAAAATCACAAATATGTGGAGATTACAACATGCCACTGAACAATCAATGGATCAATGAAGAAATCAAAAAATACCTTGAAACAAATAAAAATGGAAATATAACTTACTAAAATCTATGGGATGCAGTGAAAGTGGCTTTAAAAGGGAAGTTCATAGTGATACAGGCCTATCTCAAGAAACAAGAAAATTTTCAAACAAATTATTTAACTTCACACCTAAAGGAACTAGAAAAAAAAAAAAAAAGAACAAATGAAGCCCAAAATTAACAGAATGAAGTAAATAAGAAAGATCAGAGTAAAAATATATAAAATAGAGACTAAAAAGACAATAGAAAAGATCAATGAAATGTAAAGCTGGTTCTTTGAAAAAAATTTAAAAACGGACAAACACTGTTAGCTAGATTCATCAAGAAAAAATGAGAGAGCGTTCAAACAAATAAAAGCAGAAATGAAAAAGTTACAACTAATACCACAGAAAAACAACGTACTATAAGAGACTACTATGAACAATTATAAACCAACAAATTGGACAAACTAGAAGAAATGTATAAATTCCTAGAAACATACAATCTCCCAAGACTTAATCATGAATAAATAGAAAATCTGAATAGACCACTTACTACTAAGGAGATTAAATCAGTAATCAAAAACTTCCCAACAAACAAAAGTCCAAGACCAGATGGCTTCACTGGCTAATTCTACCAAATATTTAAAGATTTAATATCTAGCTTTCTCAAACTCTTTCAGCACATTGAAGAAGAGAGTATTCTTCTAAATTCATTTTATGAAGCCAGCATTACCCTGATACCAAAATCAGACAAGGACACCACAAAAAAGAAAATTGTAGACCAATATCCCTGATAAGCACAAATAAAAAATCTCAACAAGATATTAACACACTGAATTCAACAATACAGTAAAAGGATCATTTAGTATGATTGAGTGGGATTTATTCCAGGGATGCAAGAATGGTTCTACATCCACAAATCAATCAATGTGATACACCACATTAACAAAATTAAGAAGAAAAATCATATGACCATCTCAATAGATACAGAGAAAGCATTTGACAAAATTCAACAGCCATTTACATAAAATCTCTGAACAAAGTGGGTATAGATGAAATGTACCTCAACATAATAAAGGCCATATACAACAAGCCCACAGCTAATGTCATAGTAGGTGGTATGAAGCTGATATATTTTCTTCTAAGATCAGAAACAAGACAAGGATGCTCAATCTTGACACTTTTATTCAACGTGGTATTAGAAGTCTTAGCCAGAGCTATTAGGCAAGAAGAATAAATAAAAGGCATCCAAACTGGGAAAAAAGTACTAAAATTGTCACTATTTTTGTGGACAACATGATTTTATATTTAGAAAACCATAAGAGACTCTTTAACTATAGAGAACAAACTGAGGGTTGCTGGAGGGGAGGTGAGTTGGGGGGATAGGGTAATTGGGGGATGGGCATTAAGGAGGGCACTTGAGAGAGGGCAGAGCAAGATGGCGGAGGAGTAGGAGACCTGAATTTCGTCTGGTCTCAGGAATTCAGCTGGATAGGGATCAAACCATTCTGAACACCTATGAATTCAACAGGAGATCGAAGAAAAGAAGAGCAACAACTCTCTGAACAGAAAAGCGACCACTTTCTGGAAGGTAGGACGTGCAGAGAAGTGAATCCGAGGCGATATGGGGAGGATAGACGGCGGGGGAGGGGCCTCCGTCGGCCGCTACCGGCAAGTGATAGAGCCGTGGAGCACAAAATCAGAACTTTTAGAGTCGGCTCCGCTGAGGGACGTCACTCCAGTGGCTAAGCGGGGGGTGGAACCCTCGTGGGACAGTGTGGTCTCAGGACCCTCAGGGTCACAGAAAGACCGGGGGTGCCTGAGTGCAGCAGAGCTCCCAGGGATCGGAGCAGGGAAGCCAGCTGCAGAGATGGAGCCCAGTCGCGGGCTCTCAGCTCGGGGTTGCCATAAACCGTGATCCGCGGCATAGTCAGGCCATTGCTCCTCCAGCAGGGACCCGACAAGCAGCAGAGCCAGGGAGACTCACCTTTTTCCCCTGGGAGGAGAGGTGCGGGAGCGCACCGCAGGGATCTGCTGGGTTTGGAGACTCCACACAGGGTCGGGTGCCAGAGATAGAATCGAGCGGTCACAGGCTGGGTGAGCATGGAGTGCGGCCAGAGACCAGGGAGATGGGAGTGACTGATGGCTTTTCTCTGGGGGCTCACTGAAGAGCGGGGCCCCGAGTTCTCGGCTCCTCCGAGGCAGAGATTGGGAGGCCGTCATTGTCACTCTCCGCCTCCAAAGCTGTACGGAAAGCTTGCAGGGAACAAAAGCTCCCGAGGGCAAACCCAAGCAGATTACTTAGTCCGGACCGGGCAAGGGCGGGGCAATTCTGCCTCCGGCAAAGACATTTGGAAACCACGGCAACAGGCCCCTCCCCCAGAAGATCAGCGAGAACAGCCAGCCAAGACCAAGTTTACCGATCAATGAGAATGGCAGAACTCCAGCGCTAGGGGAATACTGCACATAGAATTCATGGCTTTTTTACCATGATTCTTTAGTCTTTCAAAGTTAATTTTTTTTTAACTGTCTTTTCTCTTTTTTTTTTTTTTTGAATTTTTCTTTTTCCCTTTTTCAACCAACATCTTATCAATCCCTTTTTTAAAAAAAATTTTTATTTTTCATTTTTATTTTTCATTTTTATAGTCATATTCTATTCCTTCATAGTAGTTACCTGTATTTTTGGCATATATATATAAGTTGTTCTCTCTTTAAAATTTTGAGATCATTTCTTCTAACAGATCAAAATATACCCTAAATCTCTATTGTATGTTTTCTTTCTACTCCCCTGCCTGACCACATTCTCTCCCTTTTTTTTCTTTTTTTTTTTTAATCCTCTTCTTTCTTTTTTCAAACAACGTCTTATCAATTACTTTTATAAAATTTTTTATAATTTCCATCATTACAGTCATATTCCATCCCTTCATCATATCAACCCTTATTTTTGTACATATATAAGTTTTTCTTTCTTTAAAATTTTGGGAGGCACTTTCTTCTAAAAGACCAAAATACACCCCAAATCTAGTGTGTGGCACTTATCTATATACCAGCCTGATCATATTTGATCACATTCTGGTTTTTTTTTGTTTTGTTCTGTTTTTGTTTGTTTTTAACTTTATCTTTTTCTTTTTTTTTTTCTTATTTTCTTTTTCTTTTTTCTCTCTTTCCCTTTCTTTTCCCACTGCTTCAGGTCTTTTCTGATTTGTTTAGAGTATATTTTCTGGGAACAATGTTACCCTGTTAGCATTTTGTTCTCTCATTAATCTATTCTCCTCTGGGCAAAATGACAAGATGGAAAAAATCACCTCAACAAAAAGAACAAGAGGTAGTACCGACTGCCAGGGACCTACTCAATACGGACATTAGTTCGATATCAGATCTAGAGTTCAGAATCATCACTTTAAAGATACTAGCTGGGCTTGAAAAAAGCATGGAAGTTATTAGAGAAACCCTTTCTGGAGAAGTAAAAGAACTAAAATCTAACCAAGTAGAAATCAAAAAGGCTATTAATGAGGTGCAATCAAATATGGGGGTGCTAACTGCTAGGATAAATGAAGCAGAAGAGAGAATCAGTGATATAGAAGACCAAATGATGGAAAATAAAGAAGTTGAGAAAAAGAGAGATAAACAACTACTGGATCACGAGGGCAGAATTCGAGAGATAAGCGATACCATAAGACGAAACAACATTAGAATAATTGGGATCCCAGAAGAAGAAGAAAGAGAGAGAGGGGCAGAAGGTATAATGGAGCAAATTATAGCAGAGAACTTCCCTAATCTGGGGAAGGAAACAGGCGTCAAAATCCAGGAAGCACAGAGAATCCCTCTCAAAATCAATAAAAATAGGTCAACACCCCAACATCTAATACTAAAACTTATGAGTCTCAGAGACAAAGAGAAAATCCTGAAAGCAGATCAGGAGAAGAGATATGTAACCTACAATGATAGAAACATTAGATTGGCAACAGACCTATCCACAGAGACCTGGCAGGCCAGAAAGCACTGGCAGGATATATTCAGAGCACTAAATGAGAAAAATATGCAGCCAAGAATACTATATCCAACTAGGCTGTCATTGAAAATTGAAGGAGAGATAAAAAGTTTCCAGGACAAACAAAAACTAAAGGAATTTGCAAACACGAAACCAGCCCTACAAGAAATCTTGAAAGGGGTCCTCTAAGCAAAGAGAGACCCTAAAAGCAACATAGACCAGAAAGGAACACAGACAATATACAGTAACAGTCACATTACAGGCAATACAATGGCACTAAATTCCTATCTTTCAATAGTTACCCTGAATGTAAATGGGCTAAATGCCCCAATCAAAAGACACAGGGTATCAGATTGGATTAAAAAACAAGACCCATCAATATGCTGTCTGTAAGAGACTCATTTTAGACCCAAAGACACCCCCAGATTGAAAGTGAGGGGGTGGAAAACCATTTACCATGCTAATGGACACCAAAAGAAAGCTGGGGTGGCAATCCTTATATCAGACAAATTAGATTTTAAACCAAAGACTGTAATAAGAGATGAGGAAGGACACTATATCCTACTTAAAGGGTCTATCCAACAAGAAGATCTAACAATTGTAAATATCCCTAACATGGGAGCAGTCAATTATATAAGCCAATTAATAACAAAAGCAAAGAAACACATTGACAACAATTCAATAATAGTGGGGGACTTTAACACCCCCCTCACTGAAATGGACAGATCGTCTAAGCAAAAGATCAACAAGGAAATAAAGACTTTAAATGACACACTGGAACAAATGGACTTCACAGACATATTCAGAACATTCCATCCCAAAGCAACAGAATACACATTCTTCTCTAGTACCCATGGAACATTCTCCAGAATAGATCACATCCTAGGTCATAAATCAGGTCTCAACCGGTACCAAAAGATTGGGATCATTCCCTGCCTATTTTCAGACCACAATGCTTTGAAACTAGAACTCAATCACAAGAGGAAAGTTAGAAAGAACTCAAATACATGGAGCCTAAAGAGTATCCTAGCAAAGAATGAATGGGTCAACCAGGAAATTAAAGAAGAATTTAAAAAATTCATGGAAACCAATGAAAATGAAAACACAACTATTCAAAATCTTTGGGATGCAGCAAAGGCAGTCCTAAGAGGAAAGTATATAGCAATACAAGCCTTTCTCAAGAAACAAGAAAGGTCTCAAGTACACAACCTAACCCTACACCTAAAGGAGCTGGAGAAAGAACAGCAAATAAAGCCTAAACCCAGCAGGAGAAGAGAAATCATAAAGATCAGAGCAGAAATCAATGAAATAGAAACTAAAAGAACAGTAGAACAGATCAACGAAACTAGGAGCTGGTTCTTTGAAAGAATTAACAAGATTGATAAACCCCTGGCCAGACTTATCAAAAAGAAAAGAGAAATGACCCAAATCAACAAAATCATGAATGAAAGAGGAGAGATCACAACCAACACCAAAGAAATACAAACAATTATAAGAACATATTATGAGCAACTCTATGCCAGCAAATTAGATAACCTGGAAGAAATGGATGCATTCCTAGAGATGTATCAACTACCAAAACTGAACCAGGAAGAAATAGAAAACCTGAACAGACCTATAACCACTAAGGAAATTGAAGCAGTCATCAAAAATCTCCCAACAAACAAAAGCCCAGGGCCAGATGGCTTCCCAGGGGAATTCTACCAAACATTTAAAGAAGAATTAATACCTATTCTTCTGAAACTGTTCCAAAAAATAGAAATGGAAGGAAAACTTCCAAACTCATTTTATGAGGCCAGCATTACCTTGATCCCAAACCCAGACAAAGACCCCATCAAAAAGGAGAATTACAGACCGATATCCCTGATGAACATGGATGTAAAAATTCTCACCAAAATACTAGCCAATAGGATCCAACAGCACGTTAAAAGGATTATTCACCACGACCAAGTGGGATTTATCCCTGGGCTGCAAGGTTGGTTCAACATCCGCAAATCAATCAATGTGATACAATACATTAACAAAAGAAAGAACAAGAATCATATGATCCTCTCAATAGATGCAGAAAAAGCATTTGACAAAGTACAGCATCCTTTCTTGATCAAAACTCTTCAGAGTATAGGGATAGAGGGTACATACCTCAATATCATAAAAGCCATCTATGAAAAACCTACAGCGACTATCATTCTCAATGGGGAAAAACTGAGAGCTTTCCCCCTAAGGTCAGGAACGTGGCAGGGATGTCCACTATCACCACTGCTATTCAACATAGTATTAGAAGTCCTAGCCACAGCAATCAGACAACAAAAAGAAATCAAAGGCATCCAAATCGGCAAAGAAGAAATCAAAATCTCACTCTTTGCAGATGATATGATACTTTATGTGGAAAACCCAAAAGACTCCACCCCAAAACTGCTAGAACTCATACAAGAATTCAGTAAAGTGGTAGGATATAAAATCAATGCACAGAAGTCAGTGGCATTCCTATACACCACCACCAAGACAGAAGAAAGAGAAATTAAGGAGTTGATCCCATTTACAATTGCACCCAAAACCATAAGATACCTAGGAATAAATCTAACCAAAGAAGCAAAGGATCTGTACTCAGAAAACTATAAAATACTCATGAAAGAAATTGAGGAAGACACAAAGAAATGGAAAAACGTTCCATGCTCATGGATTGGAAGAACAAATATTGTGAAGATGTCAATGCTACCTAGAGCAATCTACACATTCAATGCAATCCCCATCAAAATACCATCCACTTTTTTCAAAGAAATGGAACAAATCATCCTAAAATTTGTATGGAACCAGAAAAGACCCCGCACAGCCAGAGGAATGTTGAAAAAGAAAAGCAAAGCTGGTAGCATCACAATTCTGAACTTCAAGCAGTATTACAAAGCTGTCATCATCAAGACAGTATGGTACTGGCACAAAAACAGACACATAGATCAATGGAACAGAATAGAGAGCCCAGAAATGGACCCTCAACTCTATGGTCAACTCATCTTTGACAAAGCAGGAAAGAATGTCCAATGGAAAAAAGACATTCTCTTCAACAAATGGTGTTGGGAAAATTGGACAGCCACATGCAGAAGAATGCAACTGGACCATTTCCTTACACCACACACAAAAATAGACTCCAAATGGTTGAAAGACCTCAATGTGAGACAGGAGTCCATCAAAATCCTAAAGGAGAACACAGGCAGCAACCTCTTCGGCCTCAGCCGCAGCAACTTCTTCCTAGAAACATCGCCAAAGGCAAGGGAAGCAAGGGCAAAAATGAACTATTGGGACTTCATCAAGATGAAAAGCTTTTGCAAAGCAAAGGAAACAGTCAACAAAACCAAAAGACAACTGACAGAATGGGAGAAGATATTTGCAAATGACATATCAGATAAAGGGCTAGTATCCAAAATCTATAAAGAACTCATCAAACTCAACACCCAAAGAACAACTAATCCAATCAAGAAATGGGCAGAAGACATGAACAGACATTTTTCCAAAGAAGACATCCAAATGGGCAACAGACACATGAAAAAGAGCTCAATATCGCTCGGCATCAGGGAAATCCAAATCCAAACCTCAATGAGATACCACCTCACACCAGTCAGAATGGCTAAAATTAACAAGTCAGGAAATGACAGATGTTGGCGGGGATGCAGAGAAAGGGGAAGCCTCCTACAGTGTTGGTGGGAATGCAAGCTGGTGCAGCCACTCTGGAAAACAGTATGGAGGTTCCTCAAAAAGTTGAAAATAGAGCTACCATATGATCCAGCAATTGCACTACTGGGTATTTACCCCAAAGATACAAAAGTAGGGATCCGAAAGGGTACGTGCACCCCGATGTTTATAGCAGCAATGTCCACAATAGCCAAACTGTGGAAAGAGCCAAGATGTCCATCGACAGATGAATGGATAAAGAAGAGGTGGTATATATATACAATGGAATATTATGCAGCCATCAAAAGGAATGAGATCTTGCCATTGCAATGACATGGATGGAACTGGAGGGTATTATGCTGAGCGAAATAAGTCAAACAGAGAAAGACATGTATCATATGACCTCACTGATATGAGGAATTCTTAATCTCAGGAAACAAACTGAGGGTTGCTGGAGTGGGGGTGGGGTGGGAGGGATGGGGTGACTAGGTGATAGACACTGGGGAGGGTATGTGCTCTAGTAAGTGCTGTGAATTGTGCAAGACTGTTGAATCTCAGATCTGTACCTCCGAAACAAATAATGCAATATATGTTAAGAAAAAAAAAAAAAGAAGGAGAAGATAGCAGGAGGGAAAGAATGAAGGGGGGGAAATCAGAGGGGTAGACGAACCACGAGAGATGATGGACTCTGAAAAACAAACTGAGGGTTCTAGAGGGAGGGGGGTAGGAGGATGGGTTAGCCTGGTGATGGGTATTGAGGAGGGCACATTCTGCATGGAGCACTGGCTGTTATGCACAAACAATGAATCATGGAACACTACATCTAAAACTAATGATGTAATGTATGGTGATTAACATAACAATAAAAAAAAAATAATAATAAAAAAAAGATGATGATAAAAAAAAAGGAGGGCACTTGATATAATGAGCACTAGGTGTTATATGCAACTGATGAATCACTAAATTCTACCCCTGAAACTAATAATACACTATATGTTAACTAACTTGAATTTAAATAAACTCTAAAAAAAAAAAAAAGAAAGAAAACCCTAAAGACTCCACCAAAAAAAAACTGTTTAAATAAATGAATTCAGTAAAAATTACAGGGTATAAAATCAACATACAAAAATATGTTGCATTTCTATACACTAAGAATGAACTATAAGAAAAAGAAATTAGGAACACAATCCTATTTAAAATTGCATCAAAAACAATAAAATACCTAGGAATAGATTTAACCAAAAGATGAAAGATCTGTCCACCAAAAATTACAAGACACTGATGAAAGATATCAAAGAAAATACAGTAAATAGAAAGATATTCTGTGCTCACAAATTGGAAGAGTTAATACCGTCAAAATGTCCATATTATTCAAAACAATCTACAGATTCAATGCAATCCTTATCAAAATTCCAATGGCAATTTTCACAGAACTAGAACAAATAATTCTAAAATTTGTGTGGAACCTCAAAAGACCCCACATAGCCAAATCAATCTTGAGAAAGAACAATACTTGGGGCATCTGGGTGACTCAGTCATTAAGCATCTGCCTTTGGCTCAGGTCATGATCCCAGGGTCCTGGGATCGAGCCCCACACCGGGCTCCCTGCTCCGCAGGAAGCCTGCTTCTCCCTCTCCCTCTGCTTGTGTTCCCTCTCTTGCCGTGTCTCTCTCTGTCAAATAAATAAATAAAATCTTAAAAAAAAAAAAAAAAGAACAATACAGGAAGTATAATTCTCCCGATTTCAAACTATACTACAAAGCTAAAGTATTCAAAACATGTTGTTGGCATAAAAGCAGACACAAAGATAATAGAACAGAATAGCAAAACCAGAAATACATAGTCAATTAATCTAAGACAAAAGGGAAAATACTTACAATGAAAAAAGGACAGTCTCGGGGCTCCTGAGTGGCTCAGTCGGTTAAGCGTCTGCCTTCGGCTCAGGTCACGATCCCGTGGTCCTGGGATCAAGTCCCGCATCAGGCTCCTTGCTCCGCGGGAAGCCTGCTTCTCCCTCTCCCACTCCCCCTGCTTGTGTTCCCTCTCTGACTGTGTCTCTCTCTGTCAAAAAAAAAAAAAAAAAAAAAAAATCTTTAAAAGAAAAAAGGACAGTCTCAAAAAAAAAAAAAAAAAAAAGACAGTCTCTTTAATAAATGGTGTTGGAAAAGCAGGACAGCCACATGCAAAAGAATGAAGCTAAACTACTGTCTTACACCATACAGAAAAATTAACTCAAAATGGATTAAAGACTTAAACATAAGACCTGAATCATAAAGCTCCTAGAAAAAAACATAGTTGAAAATCTTAACATTGGTCTTGGTGATGTTTTCTGGAATTTAATTCTACGAGCAAAGGCAACAAAAGCCAAAATAAATAAGTGGGACTGCATCAAATTAAAAGCCTCTGCACAGCAAAGAAAACCATCAATAAAATGAAAAGGCAACCTATTGAGTGGAGAAGATATTTACAAATCATTATCTGTTAAGGGGTTAATATCCAAAATATATAAAGAACTCATAGAGCTGAATAGCGAAAAGATAAGAACAATCTGATTTTTAAAATGGTCAGAAGGTAGTTCTAATTAAAAAAAAATAGAGGATCTGAATAGACATTTTTCTAAAGAAGACATACAGATGGCAAACAGGCACATGAAAAGATGCTCAGCATCACTAATGGTCTGGGAAATGCAAATCAAAACCACACTGAGCTATTACTTCAGACCTATTGGGATGGCTATAATACAAAAGATAAGAGATAAATGCTGGTGAAGATGTTGAGGAGAGGGATCCATCATGCACTGTTGGTGGGAATGTAAATTGGGTCAGCCACTGTGGAAGACAATATACAGGTTCCTCAAAAAATTAAAAATAAAACTACCATATGATCTAGCAATTCTTACTTCTGGGCATTTATTTGGAGAAAATGAAAACATACATTTAAAAAGATTTACACATCCCTATGTTCAGTGCAGTATTACTCAGAAGAGTCAAGATACAGAAACAACCTAAATGGCCATCAATGGATGAATGGGTAAAGAAGATGTAATACATATGTACAATGGGATACAACTCAACCATAAAAAAGAATGAAATCTTGACATTTGCAACAACATGGATGGACCAAGAGGGTATTATGCTAAGTGAAATAAGTCAGACAGAAAAAGGCAAATATTCTATGATCTCACTCATATGTGGACTCTAAAAAACAAAACAAAGCAAACTCATGGATATGGACAATAGAGTGGTGGTTACCAGAGGGTAGGAGGAGTGGGTAAAATGGGTGAGGGGAGTAAGGAGGTACAAACTTCCAGTTGTGAGAAGAATAGGTTATGGGATATGGTGTGCAACAGAGTTACTATAGTCAATGATATTGTGACGCATATTTGAAGGTTACTGGGAGAGTGGATCTTAAAAGCTCCCATCATGGGGTGTACCTGGCTGGCTCAGTGGGTGGAGCATGAGACTCTTGATCTCAGGGTTGTAAGTTTGAGCCCCACGTTGGGTGTAGAGATTACTTAAAATTAAATCTTAAAAAGAAAAACCTAAACAATGGGACACCTGGGTGGCTCAGTCAGTTAAGCGTCTGCCTTCAGCTTAGGTCATGATCCCAGGGTCCCCCTTGGGATCCTGCTCCCCACTGCTTGTGCTTTCTCCCTCTTTCTCTCTCTCTCTCTCTCTGACAAATAAAAAAATAAAATCTTAAAAAAATAAACAAAATAAAATAAGATAAATTTTTAAAGTTCTCATAATAAAAAAAATTGTAACTTTTTATGGTGACAAATGATGACTAGACTTGTTATGGTGATCATTTTGCAATGTATAAAGTGTTAAATAATTACATTGTCCACCTATAACATAATGAATGTCAATTATACCTCAATAAAAGATTTAATAATTCCATTTTTATCACAATTATACTTTATACATGATTTATCTATTCCCTTTATATAAACATTTGTTTTCAGCATTTTTCCAGTGATCAATCCCTAAACTAAACACAAGCTCCAGAATGGCAGTTATCATGGGTTAAATTTATAGAGCATCCATTCACATTTTTCCTTTTCCTAATAACAGCCCAATTTTCCTTCAGGCATTCATCTCTTCCCCCATACAACCCAAATGCATAAAGGGGCAATTACCACATCATGAGCTCCAGGAGTAAACCTGATTGGTTTAAATCACCTCTGCCAAGATGTAATCAGTGAGGGAGACAAACCATAAGAGACTCTTAATCATAAAAAACAAACTGAGGGTTGCTGGAGGGGAGAAGGGTGGGGGCTGGGGGGATGGGGAAATTGGATGATGGACATTAAGGAGGGCATGTGATGTAATGATCACTGGGTATTATATGACTAATGAATCACTGAACTCTACCTCTGAACCTAATAATACATTATATGTTAATTAATTGCATTTAAATTAAAAAATAAATAACAGCGTAGGGCGACATACATACATACATACATAAACGCATACATCACCTCTGCCACAGTGAATTGGGTCGGGAATACAGACATAAACCAATTAGCATGGGTCATTGACATGGCCACAAGAATTAGTTCAGGAATGGACATGTTATCTAATTTAGATCAATGAAATGCAAAGAAATATTTATATAGAACTCCTGAGAAAAAATTTTTCTCACTCTTAATAAAAAAAAAAAAAAACCCGCCAGTAAATAAGTTCTCATTTCCTCCAAAAGTGATGAAACAGAACTATAAAGCTTAAAATAACTGCAGTCATTTTACCTCCATGAAGGAAGCCAGCCTGAAGATGAAGCCAATACACATAGGAGGGTACAGCTGAGCAAACTGGAGAAGCAGCCAGAACTACTGGATTAAGCCAGCCTGAAGCTGGCCTCCTCTGAATTTTTGAGCATGGGAGCTAATATTTATGTTTGTTTAAGCTAGTTTAATTTTGTTTTCTGTTACTTGCAGTCCTAACTCATATATGTAAAGTCAGACTCCCTCTAGTGATTTTATACTACTCTATCCTTTCAACAAACATCTGTACAAAACACCCTCTTGGTACCAGTATAACATTCCTTATTCATGTGAAGTGGGACATTAATAAATTTTCTCTAAGACTTGAGGTTGTAGGTCTGTATTTTTCATTTCCAGAAATGTTGTTAACTCCTTTACTTCACTATTTCTCATCACAGCTACTCCCAGGCTTTTTTATAGTTTGTTCCTGGCTACAATCTCATAAGAGAGATCAGTAGGAGGAAGCTCAAAAGAGCCTCAAGATTGTTTTCAGTGTTTTATTCCTCATACTCCCTGAGTCATCCTTCACATAGGACTCTGATGCAATGACTGAGGGTCACATGGGAAGTCACTGAAGGATGAAGTAACACTGGTCAAATTGAGCACTTACGGCAGTGAATTCTCACACGTTAAAAAATAGGGAGCGTAGGGCTGCCTGAGTGGCTCAGCCGGTTAAACGTCCAACTCTTGATTTCGGCTCAGGTGATGATATCAGGGTCGTGAGATCAAGCCCCAAGCTGGGCTCCCACTGGGCGTGGAGCCTGCTTAAGATTTTCTCTCTCCCTCTCTCTCTGCCCCTCCCCCCCCTCCTCCCTCTCCCTCTCTCTCTCTTTCTCTCTCTCTCTCTCTCTAAAAAAAAAAAAAAAATTAAGCAAAAAAAAGTAGCGAGTATGGAATAATTAGTCAATGGTTGAGGTCTATGCACTTCAAGAAATATACAGTTTTGCAGTTTTTTTAAATTATGATTCTAGAGACTATGGTAAAACATGAAGGACCAACTTAGTTATAATACTAAGTAAAGAAAAAAGATACAAAATTGTATACACAATATTTATTGTTATGTAAGAGTCACAAACAAAAGAGACAAAACAAAACATAATTTTTAAAACTTTGAAGCACATTAAAAGTAAACAAAACAAACACCAAAAATACGCTAACAGTGGTTATCCTGGGGACTCTAGAATTTTTTCTTATTTTTTTCTTTCATGTTTTTTAATGAGCTTAGATGACTCAATGAAGGAAATTTTTAATGTTTTAACATAGGAATGCTAGCGTCATTTTCACTAGCCACATTTTTTAATTGGAAGACTTGTTTGAGATGTACAAAGATAAGAAAGTTAAGAAGGGGACATTCATCATTGCAGAACTTGAGGGTCTCAATGTCCACTTTCCCAAAGAAGTTTTCTAGGCCAAAGGAGATGTACAGTATCCAAAATAAGACCTCACCCTCGATAAAATTTAAATACTGTCCCTCAGGTGCTAAGAAACAAAACACCACCAGTCAGGTCTTCTGGGTCATTTGGCAATCTCTCAGCCTCCTCCAAAGAGTAGTATCATGCAAGAAATAATATAGCTGATAAAGGGACAAAAAAGGAAAGGACAGAGTTGTGAATCAGTCCAACTTCGTCAGACTATGCAAAGGGAAGAAGGAAGAGGCAAGGAATTAGATATCACCAGGCTGTAAATCTGTAAATACCATTATTTCCCAAAAGTGAAGCACAAAGTACAGGGGAGAAGCAAAGGGGAGACAGAGGAAAATGAAGTGGAAGGAGATGGAACTGGGGAGACAGATGCCAGAGATATGTATATAAAAGAACAAACGATAAACCAGAATTGTGGAGAGAGATAAAGGAGTTAAGAGAAAGGACAGAAAGAAAGTGAACAGGCAACCAAACAAGAAAGGATATTCCCAGTGGTGTCAGAACCAATGATGGAAACCTTAGTGAGGCCCTGGGAAGGGAAGGTGGAGGTGAATGACAAATGCGCAGCAACAAAATAAATCATTCTTTCTAGATCTTCTGCAGGAACAAATTTTCCAGAGATTTAGATTTGGTGAACAGACCAACCTGGATCACAGTGAGGAACTTATAGGGGATTTGAGATGTCAAACACACAGAAGCCAAGGTTTTCCTGTAATGTTGAAAATAACACCATGCATGGCCTTTTAGTATCAGGATCATTTCAAATAACTGCAGTTCAGAGAGACTTCCTTAAAAACCGAAGACAATATGTTAGTTTTTCTTTAGTTGTAAGATACAGCACCAATCATTCATATTCGATTTATATAGCCTTGTTAGTTTTCCTCACACTTGAAAACTATGTATTGTGTCCATGTATGTTTTGTATTATTTAACATCCTTACACTTAGTATTTGAAATCAACTCATTATTTATTATAACATGAGAGAATTGTCTGACTGAAAGAAAACACATTTGAAAATAATCTATATTTTCTGATTTTTAAAATTAAAATTCTTAAAGCACAAACTCTTAACTGGGAGTGAATTTTGTGCTTGAAGTTGCTTTATTAATTTATTAACCCAGAAAGACAAGCATAGAGATTAAGAGAATAGGCTTAGAGTGAGAGAGGCCTGCCTGGGTCCAGGCTCCACAGTTTATCACATGTTAAGACTGTTTCCTAAGCTCTCTGACCAGGAATCTCCCCATCTATGAGATGATAATCACAGTAACTGTCTCATATGGCTATTGTGAGGATTCAACAAAATAATACATATGAAGTACTTAGCATAGTACCTGGCACATAATATTTAGTAAATGCTGTCACTAGTTCTAAAAGTCACCATACTGATTGTCAATGTCTTTGCTAATGTTACGGCCAATATTATTGTCAGTGAGAGTGGGAATTTTACTAAGACAGGAAACATCGTTTCTTACTTACTTTGTTGTTCACAGTATCTCAAACACGGTGAGGTCCCTGATCTTGCATATATGATTTCCTCTGCCTGGATCCCAGGCCCTGCCTCCTCCATGCTCCCTCTGCCTGCCTAACTCCCACTCATCGCCCCAGTCTTAACTAAAATATGGCCTCCTTCTAGATCTCAGCCTTCTCTCACTCCGAAGGGTGGGGTTGTTACCTAACAATCTTTTCTTTCCCTGTGCTGTTGTGATCCCATTACAATGTAATGCCATGTTTATTTTATTGATCTGTAATCCCCCTTATATCTCACACACACACACACACACACACACACACGCAATTTTAAGCTCCATGAAAACATAAATCTCTTCTTGGCCTTAATTTCTAACCCAAATTTGTATTCCAAGTGTGCCTGGTACATCTTAAGTTCCAATAAATGTTCTTTTAAATAAATAAGGGACACTTAGCAAATGGATGTTAAGAAGTTTTACAAACCCTATGTGCCAGGCTGAATCATAAAATATCTATTAATCAGAAGCATTCCATAATTTCTAAACTCTTAAGTTCAATGACTACTTGCAAAGAGTATCCTAAATAATTTGATAATAAATAAATAAAGTACCTTGACATATTTATGTAGATCTTTGAAGTAGTAAGCTGAAGAAAGCAATTTAAATAATATGCCCTCAAGCAATTTTTTAAAAATTTAGTCCTTTCCTGAGCCCAGCTATTTTAGTAGCTCTTTGAATAGAAGTTACTTTTATTGGAAGAGTGATGGAAAATAGCCATCAGAACTGAATGAAAAATTCATCTAATAAACTTCTATACCTGCTATGTGTTAGGTGCATAGGTAGATCAAAGAAAGAGATGAAACACAGCCCTTCTCCTCAATAAGTTGACAGTTTAAGTGACATAAATAATAGAGAACTTTTTCTATCCATTGACCTCCCCCCACCAAATTCCTCAATTAATGACATTTATTTGTAGTTTATATACAAATAGTTTTGAACCTAAGAAAGGTCACTATTAGACATAAATATGTACATTTATTTCCTTTGCAAATGATATGTACTGATGTATTTGAGATAAATTAAGTATGCCAGTTTGTATCACAACTTTATGATTAACTTAATCTTTTGAAAATAAACCAATTTCTCCAAGAGCACATGCCCACACATCCATCAAATAGACAAGATGATTTGTATATAGCCTCTAAAATTTTACCCTGCAGCATCTAATTATTTTTCCTTTTGGCAAAAGCTTCTGAACACCTGTTGAAGTCATTACTGTTCAGCCCTTTGGGGACAATAGGAGAGCTCAGCTCCGTCACACACTGCATATTTCTCAAGATCCACCAGGAACTTCATAGACTTGCTGCTGTACAACCTGAGCCATCTAACAGGTGGCTGTCCTGCTTCTACTCCCCACCTTCCCCAAAAATGATATGCTAGATTTCTTTTTTTTTTAATTTCTTTTCTTTACCCTTACGCAAATATCCAAAGTAGTGGAGACATTCTTAGGAGCAGACAGAATTTAACCCAGAAGATTAACTTCATGAACCTATATGGAACTAGAGCTTTGCTTGTGAAATAGGAGATGGATGGGTCTTTTCCTTTCCTCAAAGCTGAGAAAAATGGGGAAGGACTATAAAGATATCAGTCCTTCCATAATATGATAGGTCAATAGAGAAAAAAAAATTCATCTCAACAAAAGATGGATACTAAATGGGTTACTGAACACTGTGACCATTTCCTTTCGAAAGTTAAGAAAATCTTAATTTATAATTATACATTCTGCCTTTCCCTCACCAAGGCAATGCTTGGAACAGCACTTAGGCTGTACGTGTGTATAAGGAAAGCTTTTGTTTTAATGTGCCAAGGGACTAGAATGTAGTGGTTCCCAGCATCTGGCTGTTATGTATTACCATCCTTCCTTCCTGAAATGCAGTTCATTCTCAGTTGGTGACAAAGTCTCATTTCAAATTCTGAGACTGTGGTTCTATTTTCCATAGTACTAAGACCTATTGTGTCCATCAGGATCATGGTAGGAAACAGATTCATTCCAAACCATTCCCATGAAGGGACTCCAATGAAACAAGAATTTACGTAAGTGTTAGGCAGGGTTAAGGTAAGAAGCAGGAATGGTGAGGCACCTAGAGACGTCAGTAGTGGGAAGCCATTACTACCAGTAGTGCTGAAGGAAGGAGGGGAGGCAATAGTGTTCCAGGAGGCCAGGAAGACCTGATACTAAAGAGGAGGGACCACGTGGTAGGAGCTGTAGCACAGGAGACATTACAGGAGATAGAGGAAGTAAATATTCTGACCTTTCTCTCTTCTCATTCTCTCACTGATTTCCTATTGGCCAAATCCAACTGGATGTTGGAAATCAGCTACTAGGAAATCAGAGAATCTAGGTCCAGGGAATAGCCTCCTGAAAGTTTAGCACAGGGTAAAGAAGGGAAACAAATAGACTTGGACTGAAACAAATATAAAGAAAAAAGGTATAGGCATATCCAAATAGAACTTGTTAGCAAGTTAGCAAACTGGTCCCACATCGTTTATCCCCAGTGGTCTAAATAAGAGAACCACTGAGATTTGTCCAGATGAAGACTTTGCAATGCATTTGTGTGTTTAAAAAAAAAAAAATGAAATGAAGGGTCTGACCAAGAGAACTTCTTAAAAAGATTAAAAAGATGATCTCCAGAAGGGCAGCCTGCCTGGCAGTAACCTTGCTGAGGGACAGAAGCTCATAGGTCAACCCTCTACTACTACTGGCACAGAGCAAGAGAGGGTTCTTAGCTCTGTCCTTGGGAGTGTGGGGGCATAGATCCTAATATCTGACTGCATTTGGAGAAATGAGGACAGGCTTCTGGCTGCGGAATATCCATGACAGCTGGGTGAAGACAGAGTAAATTGGTGGGATCATCCTCAGTTTCCATGGACTAGGTTGACACTAAGGAATACATAGGCATAAAACAAGTAGGAAAACATTGCCCAAGATGGCTACTTCTCAGGGCCATGAATATCATAAGATAGAGGCTTTGTGGGTAGACCACAGGATGGAGGTGGGGAGGTAAGAGAGGCAGGCACAGAAGAGGGGTGATCAGTGTCAAGGTCTCTGCAGGGGGAACTAGAAAACACCCAAAAAAGGTGGCCCATAAGGTACCTTCTCTTTCTTCCGCCACCTTGAAGGAATATGAAGAAGGGAGAGAAGAGGCAGAAGCAAAAAAACTGGAACGACAGCTTACGAGATCCCCCTAATCTGCTGCTGGCCACTGAGTCACTCAGCAGGGAAAAGAGATAAGCTTTGTTTTAGATGAGGGATTGAGAAAGATTTTCCTTTGGATTGTAGTGGGCCATTTAATACCTAAAAGTAAGACTGGGTGAGACCAAACACCTGAAACTGACTATGCAGAAGACTGCATACCTCAGAAAGATGCAGAAATTGGAAGAACCAGTTCCCTCTAAAGTATAAGATAAAGATTGGGGCTGAAAACAGGCAGCTGTATTGAAAGTCTCTATAAAAAGCAGTCTAACCCCAGATGCCCTTCATACTTCCTATCCCAGTCATGTGACTATTCCTCCCCAATCCCAGCAGAAGACTAGCGTAATAGTGCTCCCTGGAACCAATGAACCAGAGAGGTTTTTAAGTTCACACAACCGATAGTGGGAGCAAGGCATCATAATGAAAAGATGGAGTTATGACAGTTGACCTACCTAACACTGGAAAATCTTAGCCCTTTTGCCCACCTGGGACCTAGCTTTCACACCTCCCAGCAGGAGACTAAGATTCTTGTAAATGACACTTACCGGTCTAAAAGAGAAGACGTTGGTGTTAGCAAATTGGATGGCAGGTGTCAAGGGAGGAAGGAAGGCCCACTTACCACTGAATATCTTTTTATTGTTGAACAGTTTACCATGCACATGTGTTACTTATTAAAAACAATAAATACACATTTTAAACATAAACATTTAAATATATGAAAATTTAAACTGACAAATGCCTCAAAGAAACATAAAAAGATAGAGTTTGTGAAACAGAAAAGAGATGCTACAACAAAAGATTCTAATATGAAAAAGAAAATATTGGAGATGAAAACATGATCATATGATCACAAAAATAAAATGTCATAGGATACAAGTTTACATAGAGAAAAGGCAAGTTACATTAAAATGCTTGGGAATGAAAGTATCATCTTCTCAGGAATAAGATAGTTTCCATCTCTGGCTGGAGTGCCTTAATTGTGTCTCAAATTGGATACATTCTGGAATATTTAATTTTAACATAACATATGACAGACTTTGGCCCTTCCTTACACATGGAAAGGGCCAGACACCTATTGACTTAACACTTGTACAGAAAATTGAATGCAAAAATCAATGAAGTCTCCACAGCTCTTTTACAAAATATAACTTGGTGATAAAGGGCTTTTAATGTGTTTCCAAAGGTGGAAGCAACTGGGAAGGGCCAGTGTCAAGGTAATCAGAGGCAGAGAAGCAGCTAATCACAACTACAGGGGTGAAACAGTCACTCTTTCCAATGCCTAATTGGAGGGGGTAGAAAAACAACATAAAGATTCCTATTCTTTTGCTACTTATCAGAAATGCCCTAAATCCGCACACTTATGGTCAATTAATTTATGAAAAAGGAGCCAAGAATATACAATTGGGAAAGAAGAGTCTCTTTAATAAATGGTGTTGGAAAAACCAGGCAGCCACACGTAAAAGGATTAAACTGAACCACTCTGTTCCACCATATACAAAAATTAACTCAAAATGGATTAAAGACTTGAATGTAAGACCTGAAACCATAAAAAACTGTACAAGAAAACATAAATGGTAAGCTCCCTGACATCAGTCTTGGCAATATTTTTTTTTAGATTTGACACCAAAAGCAAAAATAAACAAGTGGGACTATATCAAACTAAAAATCTTCTGCACAGCAAAGGAAACAACAAAATGAACGGCTACCTACCAAATGGGAGAAAATATTTGCAAATTATATATCTGATAAGGGATTAATATCCAAAATATATAAAGAACACATACAACTGAATAGTAAAAAAAAAAATCAATTAAAAAATAGGTACAGGACCTGAATAGACATTTTTCCAAAGAAAACATACAAAGGGCCAACAGAAATATGAAAAAGTGTTCAACATCACTAATTATCAGAGAAATGCAAATCAAAACTACAGTAAGATATCACCTCACACCTGTTAGAAAGGCTATTATCAAAAAGATAAGAAATAACAAGTGTTGGTGAGGCTGTGGAGAAAAGGGCACTCTCACACATTGTTGGTGGGAATGTAAATTGATGCAGCCACTACGGAAAACAGTATGAAGTTTCCTCAAAAAATTAAAAATAGAACTACTATATGATCTCACAATTCCAATTAAGGGCATTTATCAGAAGAAAACAAAAACACTCTCTCAAAAAGATATACACACCCCCATGTTCATTGCAGCATGATTTACAATAGCCAATATATGGAAGCAAATAAAGTATCCGTTGATGGATGAATGGATAAAGAAAACATGGTATATACATATACAATGAAATATTATTCAGCCATAAAAAAAGAGTGAAATCTTGCCATTTGCAACAACATGGATGCGCCTAGAGAACATTATGCTAAGTGGAACAGAGAAAAATACTGTATGATCTTACTTATATGTGGAATCTAAAACAAAAAGAAAAACTGAGCTCATAAACACAGAACAGATTGGTGGTTGCTAGAAGTGGGGGTGGGGAATGGGTGAAATGGGTGAGGAGGGTCAAAAGGTACAAACTCCCAGTTATAAAATAGTCATGGGGATGTAATGTACAGCATGGTGACAATAATTAATAACACTATATTGTATATTTGAAAGTTACCAAGAGTAAATTTTTAAAGTTCTTATCACAAGAAAAAAACTATTTTGTAACTATGGATGGTGACAGGGGAGAAATTATAGTTCCTTTCTCCAGAGCCCAACAGTTAAGCCAAATAGTGCAGTTGCCAATGGCAAACTCAGCAAGCTCACAAATAAGCCTCAATGAGGATGGTATATCATAAGGAATGTTCATACCCTGTTTGATAAACTAGGAAAGAACACATTCATCCTCTGAATTAAACAAATGCTTATATTCTAGCAGTAAAATGTCTACATAGAAATACGTCATCAGTGAAAAATGTTTACATGCAGAGATTTTTACCCAAAGAGAATGTACATCAGGCCCAAGCATAGTTCATCTGGTATGTACAAGTGCTGCAGGGAAAACTAGAACACCTGCATGAACATTTGATTACTTAACCAGAACTTTTGTCTAGTCTGTCAAATCCCTCTGTTAGAAATCTCTCTTTCTGACACAATAACAAGAGAACCAGTTTTTCAAATGGATGTTCTTTTACTCCAAAGAGCAAGCCAAGACTCATACTCTGTGTGTGTGTCACCATCTCCTTTCAGGAGACAGTTGGTAATTACTGCAAGGCTTCACTCTGCAGAGGGTTTGCCCCTGCAACTTCCACTGATTTGTTTAACTAGCAGTGAAATGTGATTTACATGCCCTTCTCCCAAGGTGGTCTTCTCTAAAAACCACAGCAAAATGATCATCTGCAAGCTGAGCTCATGGTAAATAAAACCAAGGCTCTTCTTTTCTAAAGTGGAAGGTCTAATCCTGTAGTCTTGATTGCTTTCCTAATTACAGACTCCAATCATTGCCACAGTACCCAGTGGTGGCAAGACCTCTGTAACTGGTTATATATCCCATCCTCATCATGAATCTTCTCATTTAACTGCAGTACAGAACCAACTTAAACCCACAGGTTTCAGGTACTGAAAACTTCACTTACGTGAGGGTTTCATTCCCCTTTTCATTCATTCTTCTTTCTCCCCACTATATTTTTATCTTTCTCACTATTACGTCATTAGGAAAATATGCTTTTTTTCCAATAAAAAAAAACTAGTCCAAAAGACCAGTATCATCTTGTATGAATAAACGACTGAGGAATAACAAAGCAACTCAGGTTCTAAAATCAAAAGGGACTTTGTTTTCTCAGCTCATTTCTCAAATATAGAATGAGTGGAGACAAGGAAGGTATGTATCAAAAATAGATTCCCCCCTCCATCCAGTTTGGCTGCATAGTGGACAGATACAAGTCTACCAAGAATGCAAAAGTTTTATAATAAAATGAGAGATCCAGGCAACTCTGTTCAGGAGAAAATTTCACAGAAAAACATAAGTACCTCCCAGAAGACCTCATATGAAGGAAACACTGGCCTCCATCTGCCCACACTCTTCCACCTGACCATATAAAAAACTCATATTCCCCTGAAGATATGCCTTCGTCCTGGGCACTACTCCAACTCAAATCTGGAAGGAGGAACAGGAAAAATAATTAGCTGAAACTTAGATATAGAGTTTAGTATTTTGCAATTCAGTAGCACTACTTCATATGTCTAAAGTGCTTTGCAAGTGTAAGGTTTTATTAAGCTCCTTTTCATAAAACAAGAAAGCAAATTGAGATAAAAGACCCAAGTCTAAACTCAGCCCACAAAGCAGTAATCAATAGAGGGAGGAGTCCAGAGCCCTTACTATGAACTGGGCCTCTGATGTCTTTAAGATGCTGCCAGTCATCTCAGTTCTGAACCCACCCCAACCGTAAGAAACAAGGTAATACAGCTATTTCTGAAGACGATTAAAAAGGTGACAAGAAAAATCTCATCAGTGAAGAGGTCACTCTGAGGTCACTATCCACCACCCAACCTTGGAGATTAAGGAAGCAGGGAAGGAGAAACCACATCAGTTCTCCCACACCCAGCTGAAGGTCTATTGCTTCACCGAATAGCAATATTATGATGCTAACTTAGCTGGTCCAGACAAAAAAAGTGTGTGAGGCAGAGTTGTGAGGTTTAATTTCTATAATTACTAACCCAGGCAAGAAATTACCCACCTACCCAGTTTTTTTCCACAAAAAGTGAGCACAATAAGGTAAACAGAGTTACATCTTCAGTTTCAATCTCCCCAACTATCTCTACAGTTAGTTTTATACATATAAGTTGTTTTCTGACCATTAAAAATATGTAAACAGGGTGCCTGGGTGGCTCAGATGGTTAAGCGTCTGCCTTCAGCTCAGGTCATGATTCCAGGGTCCTGGGATCAAGTCCCTCATCAGGCTCCCTGCTCAGCTTCTCCCTCTGCCTCTCTCTCTGTCTCTTATGAATAAATAAATAAAATCTTTAATAAATAAAATAAAATAAAAATATGTAAACAAGGGCACTTTATATTTTTTAAGTAGAAAAATTATAAAATTGCTAACATTAATAATTAAGGTATCTCTCTCTTCATTCCAGCAAGCTTCTTCTCACCCTCCTACCCGGCAAAGTGCACTAAGCCAACCAGATCATGATGTCCTAATGAAGGCCACAGAGAAAAAGGAGATCACTAGCATCTACTTTCAGAGAATATATTCACTTATCCCATATCTTTGCCTTGTAGGCAGTAATTCCTTTTTTAGCCAATTTTCTAGAGAAAACCTTTCTTTTTGACCACCAATAATTGGTTAACCTTCCTGGTATCAATCAAGACCAAATTTCATCTGATGGAATATATCAGAAAGATCAGGCCTATTGGATTCATTTATGTTCAAGGTCTTTATTGTCCAAATCATGGCCCACTTTCATACATAAATATACACAGCTTGAACAAGAGACTACAAAGGAGTATATGATTTAACCTCACTATATCTAGAGATTCTAAAACATTCATATTTTACCACTTTATATTCTCTTTTTACCACTTTATAGTCTTAAACACTTTATATTTCTGGGCATCACATACATTCTTTTGAGCTGAGCTACTCCTAATGTGATTTCTAGTTTACAGATAAGGAAACTGAGGCACCAAAACAGATGTCAGATCTATCATTGTTCTTCACTGTTAGGAGGCTACTGTTGACAGTATTAAGAGAGACAACAGAGCAAATCAAATACTGAGCTGGATTAAACCTTCAAGGTTTTCTAGGTTTATGCTTGATCAAGGAACCACCTTGTCATTCCCACATAATCATGGAGGTCGGTAAACATTTTATAATGTCACCAACTTTAAAGGAGTGCTATCTTTTGACCCTTTATCTTGGTCTTTCCTATTTCAGATCAGCTGTCTGCATATTTCCATGTTTTGAGTATACTCAAGAGCAAGATTGTAAAGAACACAAAAATAAATCAGTCCATAAAGATTATCAGCCTGAATGCCACTAGGAGACAAAAGAAGCTGCCACAAGGAACAAGGGAAATTAACATTCTTTCCTATCCACCTGGCAAGAACTGAGATCAAACTGAACTTGTTGGCAAGCTCTGTTAAAAGTTTGTCTAAAATATTCTGGAGCAACTAGTACTGAGGTTTTCAAGGACCTTTTAATCATTTATCATTCTCCCCCCACTAATACCATGTTTTGTGCGATTCTCCTTATCAAAGGGCCTTGAATTCTTTCTGAAAAAGAATAAAAAATGAATTAATGGTTGGGTTAGTAGTAGAATATGTGCAGATTTTATAATTAGACAGAATTTGGCACTGAATACCACCTTTTGCACTGACATTAGGTGACACTGAGCAATTTGCTAGCCTCTCTGAGCCACCTAACCTCTCTGAACCCCAGTGTTCTCATCTGTTGAAAAAAAATGGATAATAATGCTTTCTCTTATGATTGAAAGAGAACATACATAAAGTACTTGGCACAGAGTAGACATTCAGTAATTGGTAGCTATTAATTTTAAGCTCCTAATCAGCCTGAATTGCCAGTAAAACCTTTCTGTATCAATGTAGTTGCAGTTAAAGAGAGAGAGGTGGTATTTGAATTAGATTGTCTACCTTCATCCATGCAAATAAAGCATTCTATCTAGGCATTTTGGAAATAGTTGCAGGTGCCCATTTATGATTTCCAAGATTCAGTGGACATCAGGGACTGCAAATAGATCAAATAAAATGTTAACATTCCTTACCTCTCTGTGCAAAAAAACAATGCATGTCATCAATGCCTTTGGAAAGAAAGAAGTTCAAAATTCCTTAATCTAATTCTCTGAGCCTATTAAATGATTTAATGTAATACTCTATCTTAAATTCCAGTTACTGTAAAGTTTTTTTAAGAAATTAAAAATTCCTCTATTAGAATGTGAGTTCCTAGACTCAGTCAGTTGAAGTCACATGATGTTAAACATAGCTTTTAGTTATGATTTCTCACATGCCCAATGTAAGGGTTGAAGTAGGTTTTTATTTGAAGTGTTTCCTTTTACCACATCATGCATTTTGTGCATTAAAGATGGGCAGTGGTGGGTGAAGAATACTATTGTGGTGGGAGAGGGAAACAGATAAAAACTAGTAAGTTATTGTCCTGCAAAATTAAAAATGGTATCCAGGTCATGCATTCAAGTTCTAAAATTTTATGGTTCTCAGAAGACAAGGATAGTGGCATATATTTTTTTATCTCTTCCCCACCCCATCTCAATATAATACTTTCCCTATAGTAAATATTTAATAATATTTGTCAGTAAGGAAGCAAACAAATGAAAACATAAACTTTGTTTTACATCTAAACACCATAGTCTAATAGCCAAAGAATTATCTAGGATTGTGCTCTTATATACTTTGATTCCAATGCATGAATACACAACAACCATGATTTGTCTCTGGAAACATCTCCAGGGTAATCTCATAAGAATGGAGGACTCTACAGAAAATAGCGGCGATGATAATTGATCACAAAATGGAAGAAATGCTAAAATTTTCTAAAAAGGGAAGCAAATGACATTTTCTGAGTTTCTATTTCAAATGAAAAGGCAGTGGAACAATCAGCAAAATGCCAGGAAAATTAATTCAATATACATGGAAGATAGAACACCAAACAACCAGCTTCAGAAATCTATATAGCCATGTGGTAGGGACTTAACAGTAAAAGACCAAGGACTTCTGTTTTAGTTTTACACTTACTTCGAATAAAGCCACAAACTTTGCAAACCATGTGATGGATACTTTCTGCTGGATATTTTTAATTTGATCAAATTGTTCTCGACAGTTCCTTTTACCACATCATGCATTATGCACATTAAAGATGAGCAGTGTGTAGGGAAAACTATTCAAGTGGGAAAGGGAAACAAAAAAATACATATTATTTTAGGAAACAAAAAATACATATTATTTTCCTTTAAAATTTAAATAAGCTATCCAGATCATGCTAAACTGTATGATTTTACATGCAAAAAAAAGGAAATGAAGTTGGCAAAAATCACATTAGATTCAGTGTTGAGAGTGTTAGCTTAATTACCTTTTGAATAATTCAATAGATTATCACATCTACAGTGAATTTTATCTTTTAAATTATGTTAAATCAGTAGTCAAATTTTACTTAGGAATTAAGGTAGTGCTTTATTGAAGCTTTCATTTAAGTAAGCTGCATTTCACTGTGGGATTGGAATGAGACTTATTAACATGTTTATACTCCTAGACTTTGTCACCTTTTTCACCTCCTCACTCAACACCTCTAACAAAGCATTGGCTTGGCCACTCAACTTCATCTTCTTTCCTACCCTCTAAGGAGAGTTCCATCTTGCCAGTCTAATGCCCCTGCTCATATTTTACTGGAGATCTTCAGGGATACTCTCAGAGTAACCTGGATATCTCCTGGGCACCATTAGTTATAGGTCCTGGGTAATATTGATTTCTTACTAGTTGACCCTAGGATGATAGAGACCAGTGAGTCACATAATAATCAGGCCAGCTGCTTGCATTACTGAATACATCTATTAACTTATCTAATATTCTCTTTTGGATAGGACAGCATGTGTTTTTAAGTGGCCTATCCAAGTCTAAAATATTACCTGCTAAAATAGCTAGGTTATCAAGGCAAGCTAGGATTCCAAACCCAAAAGAGGTTATTGAATTTGACCAGTAAATAATAATAAGAAATAATTAATATTACCATTAAGAAAAGTTTCAGTGGTGGGTTATTAGGAATCAAAAGTTTAAATATAAATAAGAGAACAGAGAGTGAAAAACTAGAGGATGTGGGTGTATTATTCAAACAAATTTGTGGAAAGACATAGGATAAAAGTTGCTAGATGATAAAAAATAAAGTGTGAGCTTAGATCAGCAAACTATGGCCCACTGCCCGCTTTTGTAAATAAAGTTTTATTAAAACACTTCCACATCAATTCATGTGCATATTATATATGGCTGTTTTTGTACTCCAAGCATAAGTTGAGTACTCACAATAGAAACCATATGGCATACAAAGCTTAAAATATTTATTATCTGGCCCTTCATTAAAAAAAAAGTTCAACAAACTATTTTTAAGTTTTAAAAATTTAATGACTACATTGTGAGTCAAAAGACTGATTCAGTTCATATAGTACATTCACACCTCAAATTATTCCACACTTGAGACTATTCGAGTAATCTTAATTTCACTATTTGATTGAAGTGATAAATTTAGATAAATATTTTCTAGATTACTTATATAATTTTTTTATATATAAAGCTACTTAGATAAAGTATATCCTTGTCTAGCAAATTATTGAAGAATAATATTTCTTTGCACATTTGAATTGTAACATTTTTCAATCAAAAACTGGGGTACTGTAATAGAATTTGAGAAGGATGAAGAAAAAGAAAAGGTCTTAGTGATGTTTTAGATAAGGAAAACATTCTGAAGGAAACTAGAGAATGAATAGGTATTGTCAATGACCTTTATAATAAAAATTTTCTAGCAACCCCATGTTCATTTCAACATTAGTTACAATAGCCAACATATGGAAACAATCTAAGTGTCCATCAATGGATGAATGAGTAAAGAAATTGCAGTATATACACACAATGGAATATTATTCAGCCATAAAGAAGAATGAAATCTTGCCATTTGTGAAAATATGGATGGAACTTGAGGGCATTATGCTAAGTAAAATAAGTCAGTCAGAGAAAGACAAATACTGTATGATCTTTCTTACATGTGGAATCTAAAAAAAAAAATTCCTAGATAGAATGGATTGGTGGTTGCAAAAGGCAGGGATTGGGGGGTGGAAGAAATGGAGTTACTGTTTTTGTTTTTTAGTTTAAATAAATTAAATTTTAAAATGTTTAAAAATCTGGTAACCATCTAATTATCAGCTAATTACGACAACCACAACACTTGCTTCTGTTGATTAAGTGGTACAACTGGGCCTTGCCACTCCCAGATCCTGTGATCTTCATTGAATTCAGGAAGCTCATTTTCATCTCCAGCCTAGATAGAACAATTACTATAGTACTTCAGGATGCTGGTATACCCTTTAGCAATGCATTTCTCAATTTTGGGGTGCAAAAGAGTAAACTCTAAACCTTCTTGGATCCCAGGGCTGAAATAGACGAGCAACCCAGTATCATCTGTAAAATTAGGGAGAAAAAAATCTCTAACTCTGACAGACAATTGACTTATATGACCACATTGAAAATCTTGGCTCTTCGCCCAATTATCAGCTCTAATTCAGTTTCCAAATCCACAGCCTCCTGAATGAAAGAGATGTGTATGATAGGTAGAAGGAAGAAAGAAAGAAAGAAACCCATGATAGCATCACCAGGTAGTTCTGTAACTCTCCCCCTCTACCTTCTCCTGAAGGGAATTGGAATCATTTACATAACCCCACCCATCTCAGGACTTGTTTAGTAGCTTAGTGCTAGAACAGGACATTTTCCAAAACTTGATTTCAGCCTCTATTGTGGGGAAATACCTCACAAGGTATGGGATGCTCTAGCATGTGGTGTGCATTCTGAACCAGCACCCAATATACAATACTATTTTTCACATGAGCAATATATGGGTTCAGGGACCAAAAGATAAAAAGAAATGGCAGCCTTCACTCTAAATCCCAGTAATTCATTATCAAACTTTTTGCCTCTCAGTATTAGAGGTCCCTGAGACATGTTCAACAGGTGCACAAAGTCAAACTATTTTCATAATTATGCTATTATTTAACTTTTTCACTGTGTTCATATTTGCACTGATAGTAGATAAACCAGGGCCATAGCACCAAACTGTATTAGTAGCCATGTGTTCTTCACCTCCTTGCAGTCACTATATGTGTGTGTGTGTGTGTGTGTATATTTTCCACATCTTCCATCTTCTTTATCCTTCCACCTAGAGATGGATACTGAGGTTGCTTCCATATCTTGGCTATTGTAAATAATGCTGCAGTGAACATAGGGATGCATATATCTCTTCAAATTGGTATTTTGTTTTCTTCAGATAAATATCCAGAATGGAATCACTGGATCATATAATACTTCTATTTTTAATTTTTGAGGAACCTTCATACTGTCTTCCATAGTGGCTGCACCCATTTACATTCCCATTCAACAGTATGTGAGAGTTCCCTTTTTCCCACATCCTCGCCAACACTATTTTTTGTCTTTTTGATAATAATCAATCTGATCTGGGAAGCCTGGGTGGCTCAGTCACTGGGCGTCTGACTTCGGCTCAGGTCGTGATCCCAGAGTCCTGGGATCGAGCCCCACATCAGGCTCCAGTCCACATCTGGCTCCCTGCTCCGCGGGAAGCCTGCTTCTCCCTTTCCCACTCCCCCTGCTTGTGTTCCCTCTCTCGCTGTCTCTCTCTCTGTCAAATAAATCAATTAAATCTTTAAAAAAAAAAATAACCAATCTGATCTGATAGGTGTGAGATGATATCTCTCTGTCAAATAAATCAATTAAATCTCTCTGTCAAATAAATCAATTAAATCTTTAAAAAAAAATAACCAATCTGATCTGATAGGTGTGAGATGATATCTCATTGTGGTTTTAATTTGCATTTCACTGATGATTAGTGATGTTGAGCATCTTTTCATATGCTTGTTGGCCATATGTATATCTTCTCTGAATAATGTCTATTCAAGTCTTGTGCCCATTTTTAATTGGATTTTTTTATATTAAGTTAAGTTCTTTATATATTTTGAATATTAATTCCTTATTGGATGCATGATTTGCAAATATCTTCTCCCACTCAGTAGGTTGCCTTTTTGTTTTGTTGATGGTAGACCAATGGATTTTAAAGTAAGAGAGTATTAAAAGTTTACTGTTACGGTATCAGATTCCACACTGCCACTAACCTGTAAAAAAACTACAACTTGCCAAGTTTTAGTGGGTATCAAAAGGATATTCACAATTATATGAAAAGACAATTGAAATTCTTTCTTTTTCCCAACTACATATCTGTGTGAGGCTAGGCTTTTTACATATACTTCAACTAAAACAATGCATGCAATATTAAATATAGAAACCCAGCTGTCTTCCATTAAGCCAGACATTAAAGAGACTTGCAAAAATGTAAAACAATGCCATTTTTCTCTCTATAGTTATTTTTCATTAAAAATATGTTCTATATGTTAACATGTAATGAGCTTATCATCATTATTTTTAAAGAAGTTATAACTATGTCAAAACTATTTTCAATTTAATTTCTAATATGGTAAATATCAGTCACAATAACCCATGTAAACAAATGCTCTTTGGGAACTTAAATACTTTTTAAAGTATAAAGGGGTCCTGAGACCTAAAGTTTGAGAACTGTCTTAGAAACTCTTCTCTTTGTTTTTTTAAGCCATAATTAAATACAGTCTGATAATTTCTATCAGTTCCTAGTTGACTAGAATAAGGATTTATAAGATAGCTATAAATTCATATAGGAATTAAATCATAACTTCAAGAAGTTTAAAATCTCATAATCACTTTATAAAAACATTTTTATAGTTACTGCTTTGTCAAAGCTAATATTTCTATGGGAAAAAACTAAGAGGTATTTTTTAATAAGGTCCTTGGAATTTATTTCCCTTGAAAGCCATCTCCTTCTTATGTACAAGCATATTATGATAAATATGTCCTCTCTTCATTTAGACTTCAGAAGTATGAGTAGCATGTTATCAGGGCCCACTTAATCTTCACCTAACGGAACACATTTAGCTGCCTTAATCTCTCCTCATAAATCGGTTCGTCAGTTCTTTATCACTATTATTTCTCATTTCTGGATCTCCTCTAATGTTTCTTTCCTTTTCTTTTTTAGTTTTTATTTTAATTCCAGTTGGTTAATATACAGTGTCATATTAGTTTCAGGTGTACAATATAGTGACTCAACAATTCCATACATCACCTGGTGCTCATCACAAGTGCACTCCTTAATTCCCACCCCCTATTTCACCCATGCCCCTGCCCACCTCCCCTCTAGTAACCACCAGTTTGTTCTCTATAATTAAGAGTCTGTTTCTTTTCTAAAAGTTCACAAAACAGTAAATTGAATTCCAGGTATGATCTCTCCATCACCCTATGGATGGAAGTGATCTATTTCCTGCTCTCCTGATACAAAGCCCAAAATAGTTCTGGATTCTCAGTCATCACCACCAGACCTTATCTAATTCTTTTGTCACCTTGCAATATCTATAGTATTCACTGGCTTCCAGATTGTTCTTTCTTACTGACTTCCTAAATTGCAGATCAATTTTCCACATTTCAAGCAAAGTACCAAAGTACAAAAGACACCCTCAGTACTATAAGACTAAAATGGGCAGTGAGGAAAAGAAAGTTTGGTAAGAACAAGAATAACATTCAACTGCAATAATTGTATGTGTATGTCTGCACAAATGTTTAAGAGCTGTGAAAGATAAATACTTTAGTTGTATAAATTTAGCCATCAAAAATAACATATAAGTTGATTCAAATATTTGATCTTCCTTAACTTCAGGGTACACCAGGCTTTCCAGCATTTTATTATTTTCCTTTTTTATTTATTGCTAGGGGGTTTTTTTAGGAAAGATAGGGATAGCCATATTTTAGAAATTATTCTTTTAAAAGAAAAAGTCACATATTTCTGTGGGTTTTTTCTTTCACATACTAGGACTCAGAATGTCTATATACTTAGCACTTTTCCATCCATCAGTCAGGGAGATTTTAAAATTCTCAGCCTCCATCTAAAACTAATGATGTAATGTATGGGGATTAACATAAGAATAAAAATATATATATAAAAAAAAATTCTCAGCCTCATCAGAGAAATACAAATCAAAACCACAATGAGATATCACCTCACACAGTCAGAATGGCTAAAATTAACAAGTCAGGAAACAACAAATGCTGGTGAGGATGTGGAGAAAGGGGAACCCTCTTATACTGTTGGTGAGAATGCAAGCTGGTACAGCCACTCTAGAGAACAGTACAGAGGTTCCTTAAGAAGTGAGGAACACACACACACACACACACATACACACACACACAAAATGGACTATTACTCAGCCATCAAAAAGGATGCAGTCTTACCATATACAACAACGTGGATGGAACTGGAGGGTATTATGCTAAGCGAAATAAGTCAATCAGAGAAAGGCAATTATCATATTGTTTCACTCATGTGGAATTTAAGAAACAAAACAGAGGGTCATAAGGGAGGGTAGGGAAAAATAAAATAAGATGAAATCAAAGAGGGAGACAAACCAGAAGAAACTCTTAACTATGAGAAACAAACTGAGAGTTGTTGGAGAGGAGCGGGGTGAGGGGATAGAATAAAACTGGGGGATGGGCATTAAGGAGGGCACGTGATGTAATGAACACTGGGTGTTATATGCAACGGATGAATTACTGAACTCTACATCTGAAACTAATGATACACTGTATGTTATCTAACTGAATTTAAATAAGTTAAAAAATAAATACCTAAAATTCTCAGCCTCTTTGGAGAAGCACTATTAAGCAGAAATAAGCGAGCGGTCACCCAAATTCAAAAACAACTGCATAATTAACTGCAAAATTTTGTAGACATTTTCTGATGACACCATAAAAGAAATAATACAGGAGAAAATTAAATGCAAGTATAACTGATATTCCTCTAATTATTTCTAAAATGCATTTTATAAAATGCTTATTTGAGAAATAAACAGAATTAGAAAGGAGAGATTTCAATGAAGCATTTTATTAGATGTTGATGTTCTCAATCAAGAGAAATTACTCCAACTATTACTGACATCTATTTCTGTTTTCCAACATCAGTCAAATACATTGAACTCTCATTATGACCTGCCCACTATTCCAAGCTCCATGAAAAATAGTTTTCAAGAAGCTGATATTTATATATTTACTTTGTAAAGTTAATGTTGTTAGTTAGAAGCTAAGAAAAATAAGAAATTATAATTCTATGTATTCTAAATTCTTTTGGAAAAAAAACTAGGATAATTAAGAAGATTAAAGAGATTCTGATTTAAAATATTCATTATTCATATTAAAAATTCCCAGAAAATATGCTTTTATTATTAAGGGACTACCTTTTAAAAGTTGTAAAAATCCATTCCCTTTAAAATAAAGAAAGAAAGAAAGAATTAATGGATATCAGTTAGTGAAAATTACTGATTCTGCAATTTTTGTGTTTCGAGAAAAAATAAATCTTTCTAACCTTGGTTTTTGAGACAAGTATCACGTATGGAGAAAATTCTCAAATAAACATAATTTAATTCCCTTTAACTTTCAAAATAACAATACATCCTATAGAGCTTTGCAGATATTAGTCAAGCAAATCAGAGTTTATGGTGCATTGTGAAAATCCTGTTTAGAAAATTTATATAACAAAATAATTTCTTTCATCTCAAAAGTTGGTTCTATAATGTCAAACTTCTAATGATCTTTTTCAACATAATAACCAAAAACTATCTCTTAATTATCTTTATAAAATACCTCCATCCAACTCTCCCCCCCATAAGCATTTTTTAACATAGTTAATCATAAATTTTTCTCTAACAAATTTTTGTTTTGTCTGGATCTGAGTCTGAGTCTTATTGTTAAACCCCTACAATTCGATATATTTACTGAGATTTTCAAATATGCAAAGCTTTGGGTTAAGCACTATTAAATCCCAGAATCCTATTGCAAAATCTTGTTTTGCCTACATCAATGAATCCATTTCACAAGGTAAATAATTAAAATAACCTTTTAACTGGTCCCTATGACCTCAAATTACTCCTCTCTAACTCCATCTGAAAACTAGAGCCAGATGAATTGTAAAATAGAAATTTAATAACTTTATTGAAAAAAAGCACAAAGCTTCACTTTTCTAAAGAAAGTTCACATATTTTTTTTAGCTATGGAGCCCTTTGTTTAAAGAAAATATTTGAAAAAGCCCAGTACACAAGATAAATGAAGGCAAAGTTATTTGGGTTAAGGTAGGGAAGGGAGAGCAAAGGATTCATGGGTTCCAAGGATAATGTTTAAACTTCTTGCCTTGCATCGAAGGTGTTCCACAAAATAACCTCTGTACTCTTTAGTCACTATCTTCACCACATTGTCTCCATTCCTGAAACTTCTGGATCATCCAGACATAATTATTTTCTCTCAAATAAACTCTAAACAATGCTACCTCTGTCACCTTTGTTTATGCTATTTATCCTACCTGAAATAACTTTCTTCCCACCACTGAACATTTTCATAATTTCTAACCATCATTTGAGGCCTAGTAAAACTCTGCCTGCTTCCACACCTGCCCTAATGCCACAAGAAATAGTGAAAATTCTCTCCTATGCTTATCACATGGACTGCCATTCAGCATTATGAGGCAATTACATTAAGGAAACTTTTATATAGTTTAAAATAGTTTTCCTAAGATTTCTACATTGATTTATAAATATCCTCCTGGTTAAATCACTTCTAGGCAAACATTCTAAAAGAATCTGTTTCTAAGCTCACATGGATGTCAGTTTTCAGTTCCTTGCAGGTCGTTGGATCAAGAACCCCTATTTCCTGCTGGCTTTCAGCCAAAGGCCACCCTGGTTTCTTGCCATATGACCTTCTTACATAGGCAGCTAACAACATGGCAGCTTGCTTCATCAAAGCCAACAAAGGAGAGAGTGTCTCCTTGCCAGATAGACATTATAATCTTATGTAACATAATCACATACACATAAATCATGTACATACCATCACTTTTGCCATAGTCTACATATCTAGAAGCAAGTCACTGGTCCTACCCACACTCAATGGAAGAGGATTTTACAAAGGCATGACTACCAGGAAACAGGGGTCATGGGAGCCATGAGTCTGTCTGCCGATCTGCTAAAATTACTATATCAGTGAAAGGATGCTTAGATTATATAAGTCAAGAAGACTTTCAAGTTGGTTCCAGATATCTGAAAAATCTGCACACACATTAGTAAAATCTGCACACATATTGCAATATAGTTAAGCAGTTTTATCAATAAGTAGTGTTAGGACATGGAAGGAAATTTTTTTAGCCCATGTATTAAATACCTGGCCAAAATTAAGAAGACTAATCTGACTTTGCTCTTCCAGGAGACTGGTTAAGGAAAGGACCTAAAGCCTTGGAAATGGTGAATTCCATGAATGCTACTTACCAATACACCTGGGTTTGGAAAAGACTAATTGATTTAGGACAGAGTGTAGCATATCACAATCAGTGACTCACAGAGACATAACTCCAGATATCCTCTTCCACAAAATTTGGCCAAAAGCAGAGGACCATGATTTTCCATAAGTGTAGAGAACAGGGTTCAGTGAAAGTCCGTGTCAAACTCAAAGGCTAAAACATCTGATGAGAGAAGATCTGAGGGAAATTCAGAGGAAAAAACAAAGTGGAGAAACTGTCCCTAAAGTGTCAAGTCAAGCTCCACACATAATTCAAAATTCTCAATCAGGAAATCTGTCAAGTAAATTAAGCAGGAAGACAAAGATTGTTTTGGCTAAAATATTACCCAAAAGTGGAACTAGGTATAAAGTCAAGTCCCAATATTTGTTTTCTTTGGCATGTCTCAAGGTTGTGCATGGGAGTCATATCTATTCATTCATCCTTGGGAAGACATACACTAAATATATATCTCAATGGGACACCAGCACCTAGTCAGCTTTTCTTTAACTTCCTTGATAAGAAAAGAGATTTGGAAATTTTCACACGAGAACACTTTGGAAAGGCTACATTAATGTGAGGTCAACAAATTTAGGTAACTATTTTTCTAAAAATGAATTCTAATGGCTTAAATATTTTTATAGTTTCTTGCTACAGTTCCTTGTAGGAATAGATTTATGTCAAAGTTTTAGAACTCCATAACCATTTTCTAGAATTAAATCTACGCAAAGATTATATTGAGAAGACTCATAGAAATTAATCTGTAGGGACACCTGGGTGGCTCAATCGGTTAAGCATCTGTCTTTGGCTCGGGTCATCCCAGGGTCCTGGGATAGAGTCCCATGTTGGGCTCCTTGCTCAGCAGGGAGCCTGCTTCTCCCTCTCCCTCTGCATGCTGCTCCCCCTGCTTGCTTGTGTTCTCTCTCTCTCAAATAAATAAAATCTTAAAAGAAAAAAAAAAAGAAATTGATCTGTGGCTGCTCTTTTCTTTTCTTTTCTTTTCTTTTACAGATGCATCTCAAGTGCCTAAAGCAATACTTGGAATAGTAGATGCTCAACAAATATTAGTTTAGCGAATGAACAAAAAATGATAACTTGGAGCAATTTTAAAGTTCATGTAATCCAGTTCATGTTTCATTCAGTTTAATGCTCCCACAGTTTCCTAATCTTGTAGAGCACTTTAGAGTTGACAGAGTTTATTATTATATAGCTGTATTTTATTTCATTCTTGACAAAATGCTCTATGATCAGTATTAGTACCTTTAACTTAACAGAGGAAAAATAGATTCCAAAAAGTGAAGTGATGTGCCCAAGATAACACAAACAGAAGTGGAGTCACCAACTATTTTGTTCCATTAATTGCAATTTCATGTACTTGGCATCACCTTAGTTACCCATATGATAAAAACCACCTATACTATTTCATGCCAGCCTGAACCCTCTTCTCTTGGATTATACAATCATCCCTTTGAAGGTAAGGGCAGGGTGATCCAAGCAACCTTGAGCAACACCAAGGCCACAATTTTCTGGAAAAGCTGTCAGCACCCTGGCTGTTCTGTGCCAAGCCACTCTGGGTTGGGAAGAATGTCTGCCCTCTGTTCTAAAGATTCTGACAAAGACCTCACTATGGGAGTTCACATTACCCCAGCATCTCATCAGCACACTGCCAACCTAAAAAAGAAAGACTGGGCACCTGGGTGGCTCAGGTGGTTAAGCATCTGCTTTCAGCTTAGGTCATGATCCCAAGGACCTGGGATCGAGTCCCACATCACGCTCCCAGCTCCATAGGGAGTTTGCTTCTCCCTCTGCACCTCCCCCCTGCTCATGATATCTCTCTCTCTCTCTCTCACTCTCTCTCCCAAATAAATAAATAAAATCTTATAAAATATTAAAAATAAATAAAAATGAAAGACTATAGTTGTTTGTCAAGACCTCAAATGTAAGGCAAGAATGAAGAGAAGAAAGAGTTAAAATATTTTCACAATCACTGTAATCTAGTAGACACTCGATGAGTATTATGCTAACTAGTTAAATAATTATCAACTTTGTCAAATATGAGTTTTTTGAAAGCTGCTTTTACTAACACTATTCTTCTTTCACCCCTAGAAATCTAGGTGGGGTTCTTGGGAATACAGATCAAAAACTAACAAAATAAAACAAAACAAAAACCACCTGTGTTCTATTTGCGGCAACAACATGAAACTAAAAAGAACTAAAGTTCATTCAAAGGTAATCCAGATGCCAGCTCCCAGGATGTCCACAAGCCTCCCAGTCTATTAGGTCAGTTTGCCCTTTGTTTGAATCTTTTTTCCATTTATAGTGGAACATCCAGAGTTCAGCCCTCTGTTTCTTCAGAAATTCAGGCTGGAGGGTAGATTAGGTAGATTCTAAACACCTCTGGCTCCCAGTTACTGCTCTGTCATAATTCCCTAACTTTAATGCATGTTGTAACTTTTCCCCATTCTGTTGCTTTTTTGAGACTACCTCACTATTAATCGTAGGGTGCCAACAGAAGTCAAAGTTTTATTAAAGGTTTAAGGCAAAAGAGCACTCTATAGGAACGTCAAAACTTAACATGGATGCATCCTTAAATATTATTTGGGGAGTTCTCTTTGAACTTTATTTAAAAATGTTATCATTTAGGGGCGTCTGGGTGGCTCAGTCGTTAAGCGTCTGCCTTCGGCTCAGGTCATGATCCCAGGGTCCTGGGATCGAGCCCCGTGTCGGGCTCCCTGCTCCACAGGAAGCCTTCTTCTCCCTCTCCCACTCCCCCTGCTTGTGTTCCCTCTCTCTCTGTCTTGCTCTCTCTGTGTCAGATAAATAAATAAAATCTTTAAAAAAAATTAAAATGTTATCATTTAGTATATAATCTTCTGAGACTTGCTTTTCATCATGTTTCTAAAATTTATCCATATAGTTGTTGCTTCAACAGTAATAATGTTCTCATTCTTAAGCTGGATGGTGAGTTCACAAGTGTTTGTCTTATTATTATTTTCAAAAATTAAATATCATTATAGATTATTTCATATGTATCAAATATTACATCTTAAAAACATTTTAATTAAATATTAGCTACTTGGTTCCTAAAATTGCAACAACTATTAACATCTCCAGGAACTTCATCTTCCATCCAACTTCTTCATCGGTCCCGTGGGGCTCAGTAGAAGACCAGGTTACTTGGCTCTGATGTCCCTTCCTTCCTCTTCTCAAGTACTTTCTTCTAATTGCAGCTCTTAATCTTTGGATTCCTGTTACTAATTCTTCTAAATGTATTATTCAGTATTAACCTGGAATAAATAATTCCAAATCCCAATATCACAGTGGTTTAATTCAAAACTCTTGTTCATATAAAATCCAGAGCTGAAGTTCCTGGCCAGAAGATCTCCTGGGCAGCTCTTCCAAGTAGTCAGGTTTCAGCTTTCAAGCTCTTTCCATTGTGTGTTCGACCATATAAAATCTTTCCCTTCCTGCTGTGTGATTGGTGGGGAACGAGAAAAAAAAGATTGCATGGTGACTTTTTATGGTCATGCTTGGAAGTGACATGCATCACTTCCACTCACCGTCCATTCAAAGAGTTCAGTGACACAGTCCACCCAGATTCCAAGGACAGCTGGAAAATATATGTTTTTCTGTGTGTCCAGGAGAAAAATTAAACAATTTGGTAAGATCATTGTATAGTCTCTGCTCTTTTGCTCCTCCACCCTGTTCAAACTACTTTGGAAGACTGGGAGACAGAAGGTAGGAAGTTTAAATGATAGATAGATGATAGGTAGATAGATAGATAGATAGATAGATAGATAGATAGATAGATAGATAGATAGATAGATATTCATATACAAGGAGAATATCAGGCTATTTTCTATACAAAACAGAACTCTTCATGTGACTGAATCTGCTACAACCATATCACAGGGTCAGGGGGCATTCTGAGATAATAACAAAAGTGTTCCTTAGCAACACTTGTTTTGGCACTGACATTCCTTATCATAGGAAAAGAGATCAGAATGAAGAAGTCAACGGAGGTTCTGAACCCATTTATTTATTCAATTTGTTTCAGATTCAGTTGCCTTGAAAACCAAGAGAGGACTCTAAGAGAGAAAAAGGTATCTTGAATTACAAAAACCTTGGTTTTGCATACAAAGAGTCACAGCTTGGAGGACTAATATGGAGTTTGTGTCATAGCCTTAGTGTATGGGAAATTTAATCATGAAGAAAGAGAAGTTATATCAACTCAAAAGGAGGTTATGTCATCCAGTGGATAGGAAAGGAAGAAATGAAGGTGACTTACTAGAGTCTAAATATTGGTAGCTACTTGAGAAAAGATCTATGCTCCATCTCCTTAGGTAAATAACAGTTGGGAAGAATGATAGAAGTGAAGGAGGCATCTCTGGATATACTGACAGAAATCTGAGATAAGTGTGAAGAGATCCCAGAACAGAAGGATCATTGCCTGGCTATCAAGAGTGTAATCCAGGACCTGGGTAACGGAGGCCCCCATCCAACACTGCACTTGAAATAGTAGTGGCTGAAGGGGGTGCCTAGATGGATAGGCTTGTGAGCTTCCTCCTAAGATTTTAAGCACTCCAGAAAGATGTGGATGCAGCAGCCAAGAGTTCCCTAGCAACCTTAGCAGAGTGCAGACAAGACTGAGAGTCAAAAGCCCAAAAAAGGCCTTGCAGTGGGAATAAGAACTGGAGGCCATGATGAGGTGTGAATCTAGTATCAGGGACAGAGGCCAACATCCAAGACCAGGAGAAATGAGTGACACCTCCATGGAAGCCAAAATATAGAAGGTCCAGCAGGCCAGCTGGCCAGCTCCTAATGCCAGAAGGAAACACAAGATAACCACCATCACCACCTCCCAAGAGGGCCAGAATTGCAGAATCATAATTAACCAAGTTGTTACCCAAAAAGAGACTTTTATTAAAAGTTTAACTGAAAGTACTAATTACCTTAAATTGGCAACCGTGAGTTGTTCCTCATTATCAAAAAATGGGGACTTGAGTCAATTTATGTCAATTATAGGAAAACAAAGAATATTGCTTTTTTTTGCACACTTAGGTTGTAAGTTGTAACCATTTACAACTTTATCTCTTCTTTAAACAACCTTTTCTTTTTGACGGTATATTGTGCCTTAGGCCCTGTGTTAAGATGTTAAGTATACAAAGATTAATAAATCTAAGTTCCTTAACTCTTTTTATAGTCCCAGAGTGGAGTGAGTATGTTAGCTAGGCTACAGGACCTGTTGTATCTGAATATTTGTATTAAAATACAAATATCCTTAAACAGGGGCTTAAGCAAAAAAGAAGTTTATCTTGATCACACCATGGCCTAACCTGTAAGCAGTTTGGACTAGATATGGTAGCTCCACAGCATCAGGGACATAGGCCTCTTCTGCCTTGTTGCTCCACCAACCTGGAGTGTTGCCCATATCTGCATAGTCAAAAGTGACTCACCATACCCAGATTCCAGTAAGTGAGGAAGAAAAGAGGGGTAAGGGAAAAGTCTTTAAAGAGCACATCTCAGAAGTTACCCAGGCCATTCTATGCACAAAGCACTGGCAAAGAGCTCAGTCACTTGGCTACACATACTGAAAGTTAAGGCTGGGAAATGTTCTCATGGGCTGCCATATACCTAAGTAAGTCCTTGTACTACATTTGGACAGACCAGACATCAGGAGACAATTGTAGCTTTTACTTCAGTCTGTCTCTCTGACTTCTCAAATATGCCTGATATGTGATCCAACGGGGGAAAGACACTAACTTCTCAGATAAAATAGAGAAAGTACAGTGGGAGGGAACAGCATGCCTAACAGGGAGGCTTTCGGAAAAGAACTGATGCTTGAACTGAGTCTCATAAGGTGAGTAGAAGTTCACTAAGAGAACTGAGCAGAATAAGGGCATTTAGAGTGAAGGAAAATAAGAACATATACAACATCACAGAAGTATGAACTTTGCAGTTACATTTAGGGAATTGCAAATAATTATATGAGGTTAAAAAATAAGGAGGAATCAGTGGAGGTAAGATTGGCTAGATATAAAGAAATCAGATGATAAACAGTCTTCTATGGCCGAGAAGGATTTTGGCCATTGTTCTGCAGGTTAAAGGGAAATGCTGATGAATTTTAAGTAAGGAAGTGACATAATCATATTTATATATTTAAAAGATGGTTCTTAAGACAATGCAGAGAATAAATGAACCTGAAGAATGGGAATAAGATTTAGAAGACAGCTGCAATTGTACAAAAACAAGATTACAAGGGTATAACTTATGGCAATACCCATAAGAAATAAGACCATTAATGATGGATTCTGTACGACTTGGCAAATAACTAGCAGTAGAAGTGAAGAGGCAGGAAGATTATTGGATGCCTGGGTGGACGCAGCTTAGGATAGAGAATTCAAAACGAGATTATGATATCTTGAGTTTGAAGGTACTAAAAATGCTAAGAAACATCTAAGTTAAAGTGACAAATATTCATTTTAAAAAATAAGGATTTGGAGCTCAAAGAGGAGGTCTGAACTGAAAATGTATATTTGGGAGTCATCAGCGTGATATGGTAGTTGAAACATTTGCTATCAATCAATGAAAATATACAGCTTGAGGGCGCCTGGGTGGCTCAGTTGGTTAAGCGACTGCCTTCGGCTCAGGTCATGATCCTGGAGTCCCTGGATCGAGTCCCGCATCGGGCTCCCTGCTCGGCGGGGAGTCTGCTTCTCCCTCTGACCCTCCCCCCTCTCATGTGCTCTCTCTCATTCTCTCTCTCTCAAATAAATAAAATCTTTAAAAAAAAAAAAAAGAAAATATACAACTTGAGAAGAAAAGATATCTAAGAGTGGAAGGTTGCTTAGTATAGTATACAGTGCCGAGTAATATTAGAGACACTGTAAAGCATTTCTGGAAGTCAGGTTCCAAGGTTCTGGTCCACACAGGTAGTATTATATTCAAATACATCAAAAGTCAGCATAATTGGGAGCTGACAGTGAATCAGTAAGGAGAAGAGATTCTGTTGTGTTGTGTTATGTTAGAGGAGAAAGAGAACTTTAAAATAATTGTTAAAATAAAGTGTGAATTAGAAGATCTGGATGCAAATCCCAGGTTCCTTATTGGCAGACTGACCATGGGCACAGAGAAAACAGATTTTCACAGAGAAGGAAGAATCATGTGCAGAAAGAAACAATGACGGGAAGTTGAAAGAAAACACTGTATTTCCAACATGTTCTCAGTTACTGGCTTTCTTCAGAATTCTTTCATTCTTACCTTTGAGTTCCATGAAACACCATTGTACTTTCTAATAGATTTCCCTTTTCCTCTTAGTCCAGAGTAAAATGATTTGTTCCTTGCAACAATAAGAACCTAATACACAGGTACAATAACCTTTTAGAGAAATTTTCTTTTCTCCTACATGGATATGTGGTTTGTCTTAGTCCAAGGCTGTCCTTTTGGATTCAAAGCAGGGGAAAAGGAAATGTGAAGAGGAAAGAGGGTAGGAAAAACTAACCCTAACTGTAGCAAGATGGCTGTAACAAAGATGGTTAGTTATCACCCATATGCATTACTTCCCTCAATAAGAAACACACATTTTAATTGGTAATTGGTTGAAAGCACTTTTGCAGTCTCCCTTGTAGCCAGGCATGACATGTGACAAAGTTCTGGACGATCAGATATAAGTGGAAGATGATGTGGAACTTCCTAGAAGGCTGCAGAAAGAAGACTAACTCAATTAGAAAATGCCCCCTTGTCCTTTTTCCTTTCCTCCTTCCTTCATTCTGGGCAGCTGCCATGAAGGCAGGAGTTCCATCAGCCATCGTGGACCAAGAGGTGACCTTGAGAGCAAAAGCCATCCACTGGATGGTGGAGTAGGATGGCAGAAAGAGCCCAGGTCTCTAATGACCATAGAGCCACCATAAAAGCCTTGCACTCTTTTCTCTGTTTTATTTTTATATGGAGAACAAATAAACTTCTATCTTATTTAAGAAATTTGGGGTTTGCTGTTGTATGCAGTTAGACCTAATTGTAGCAGATACTTTAAAAAAATCAATATACCTTTGTATAATTTATGTAACTCCAATTCCTAATATTTCTACTCTATTTATCACAGTATTTTCTTAAACTAAAACATTATTTAAGAACTCTTCCTCCTTGGGGCACCTGGGTGACTCGGTCGTTGAGCATCTGCCTTTCGGCTCAGGTCATGATCCTGGGGTCCTGGGAAGAGGCCCTACATCAGGCTCCCTGCTCGGCAGGAAGCCTGCTTCTCTCTCTCCCACTCCCCCTGTTTGTGTTCCCTCTCTCGCTGTCTCTCTCTCGCGTGCGCGCGCGCGTGCGCGCGCGCTCTCTGTCAAATAAATAAATAAATAAAATCTTTAAAAAAAAAAAAAAAGAACTCCTCCTCCTTACATTTCTTTGTAAGAGAAATCCAAATGATTTTTGGATCATTTTGGGAATTTGGGAAATTTGGGGAAATTTTGGGAAAAAATCAGCCAGAAAATTAAGAATCCTATATGTAGATACTAGTTATATTACTTTATCAAGTAATAAACTTTAGGCACTTTTTTAAAAAAACTTTAAAATAAGGGATTTGAACTGTAAGATCTTTAAGATCCTTTTCAACTGCAAAAACTTCTCTTATCCTGTATGTTTTTCTTTCATCACAGGGTTGTTGAAAAAATCAAATGTATAATCATTTAGAAAATACATAGCACTCTGCCAGGCACTTTGCAAATATTAATTTAATCAACATAACAAACCTATTAGGTAGGTGCTACCCATTTTATGGATAAGGAAATGGAGGTATAGAAAGGTTAAATAATTTGCCCAAAGTCACACAGCTTGTATTTGTCAGAAACTGGATTCAAACCCAGGAAGTCTGACTAGGTCTCTGATCTGAACCCTACTCTAAATAAACAGAGCAGTAAATAAGTTCTACTTAACCAAGAGACTATAGTTACTCAAGTGCAAACTACTCGAAGAACCTAACAGGACCTGTACATTTTATTTATAAAAGTTTCTTTTGTTTTTAAGATTTTATTTATTTATTTGAGAGACAGTGAGAGTGAGAGAGAGCACAGAGGGAGAGGGAGAAGCAGACTCACTGCTGAGCAGAGTCTGAAGCGGGGCTCAATCCCCAGGACTCTGATCCCCAGGACCCTGGGGTCATGACCTGAGCCGAAGGCAGCTGCTTAACCAACTGAGCCACCCAGGCACCCCTATAAGATGTTTCTAAATGTGATTTCTTCCAACCCTTTCTACTCATTATTGGCAGGAAGCTCTTAGTGCAACAGTGACTTTAGAAGGTTACCTGCAGTGTGCTCTGAACTAGATAGGACGCACTGTTTCCCTGTGAAGCAATTCCCTGGACGAAATTTTCTCAGAATAGCCTGGGGAGGGAAGGTGCTCATTCTTTCTAATATATCAAATTTTTATTTTAAAGAACTAGATAAATGAATAAATAAACCATTGCCTAGCATTGTTTCAAGCTGGGGCTCACCATTGATCTTGCCACGGCCACGCAGCAGATGGGCTGCGCTCTGGCATGCCTGATGCAGAACTTCCATCTATCAGTCGCTCCTGCCACTATTCCTCCTCACTTCCTTCGCATATGAATATTGGGTTTCACATAGAAATGCAAAAAATGCCTTTAAGCTCATTTCTACATGAAATACAATATATTTGCCAGATAAGCTGGACCTTCATATTATTCATAAATCAATTATGTTTATCCTTAGCCAAGAAAGTACTAAAATTTTCTTTCCTCATTTTGAAATCCAATCTGATGTTCACAGTAATTTTGCTGCCTTTCATATGAATCATTGTCTCATACTGTAATCGTTAGTACTATGGCTGATTCATTTTCTGCCTTATAGTATTTGAAATGATCATTTCACTTGTGATAGGATTTGGGGAGTTATTGAAGTAAATCCTTTTATTCACTAGACTTTCCTTATTTTTTTAATCTCATCTTCAGTCTCTTTGTTCAGATTTTACACCAAAGTTTGCTGAAAGCTGTAGCAAGTAGAAGAAGAACAAACCATTAAATCCTACTGAAGCCAGCAAAGCTATGCAAATGAGTAGTGAAGCTTCTCTCTCCACCACTTTTTCTTGATCTTGCCTTTCCTACCAGAGTCACACCATACCAGTCCTCTTATTTTCCCCTATAGTCATCACTCTAAAATATTGCCATGTTAATATTATGTGCTGAAACCCTTTCAAAATACTGAAGTCTTTATTTCTGATCATTATCCAAATATGCACAAATAAATGTGTTATTTCCTAGGTATCATATACATCAGCATTTTGGAAGAGCCCCATTTAAAGACACATGTCTGTTGCCCTGGCACCCACAATAACACATTATTCCATGCATATTGAAAAGGTGTCATGGGATCATCTCTGGTTCAGATCCTCTGGAATGTAAGGCTTGGTCTTGGGATTATGCCCTGCTGCCCTTTCCACATTAAATGCTCAACTGTCAGGATGAATGGAAACAGGTGGAACGAGCGCAAAGAAGAGCATCTGACTTGGACTGCCAACCCCCAGGTGGAATGTAAGGAGATGGAAAAGCAAGAGCCTTTGTCATTAGCTATAAGAAAACATCATTTTAAAAGGGGGGGACTTGCTGCTGCAGATATTAGTGAGGATCACTCCAGGGAGAAACTCCTTTCCATGGCCACAATCACAAGTAGATTCTATTTCACATCCGTGATAGCTTTACTTTAGGAGTTGTTTATATTATACTCCATTTAAGAGCTATCCCTTGCCTAGAAAACTAACTGAAGCTTATCCTCTCTTTGCATTTGAAGTACCAGGTTTTTCATTTTAAAATATTAGATATGAAATTCCATCTTCATAATGAGAGGAGCCATTTATTGAATGTTTACAATGTGTAGGACACTGCTAAGAACTTTATAGTCACAATCCTATTTGAAACTTAAAACAACCTTTTGAGGTAACTATTATCAACCCTTCTATCTACAGAAGAGGAGATAAAACATCACACAAATATTAAAGGGAAGATCCATTTCAAAACCCAGACTTTGGGGACTCCAAAACCCATGTTTTTAACTAACATCTCATGCTGTATTTGCTTTTGCCATCATACATGTATTGCCCAAGAGCTACGCCCAGTTTTTCCCCATGTCATAGCTAGCATGTCTTGTTATAACCAGTTGGTTTTTAGAAACTTCCTTTTTGCTTTCCATTTTCAATGTTCACAGTGCTGTTTTGTCTCTTTTTTAATGGAGTTAGAGTAAGTACAAAATAATGACATTATCCAAAAGCAGAATTTGTTTTAAATGGTTGAATTTCAATCATTTTCTTTATCAACACACACATAAAAAGATCCAAAACTAGCTGGATTTTTATACTGGCTGAAGATGATCCTGCATTTTGTAAAATGGTTTTATAAGACACAGACTGACAACAGAGCAACAGAGCCGCTGGTCTTAAAATGGGTAAGTCAGTTGTCAACCCCTCCCCCGCCCTTGGCTTCTTATACAGAGCTGCCATGACATCTAGTGGCCAAAGATTAGGGGAGCTACTCTTAATCCATAAAACATGTAGGAGTTCTAATTTAGAAACACATTTACAATATTTCATAGCTAGTAAAATTTTAGATTAATACAGTGCTTCACAATTTTCAATTCACTATTGTATCAATTATGGTCTGTGGACTTGAATGCAATGTCTTTCCTATATTTAAATTTTTTAAATACTTATTATAATTATTATACTAAAGCTTATTTATTCTGAGTTTATTTATTCTGAGTACAGGAATGAATCATAGGATTTGATTCTTTGTGTTTTCACTTCCACAAGAGCAATAATTCTTTAGATTAAATATCAATGGTTAACTCAAACTTAAATTTTATTTTATTTTTTTTAAGATTTTATTTATTTGACAGAGAGAGACACAGCGAGAGAGGGAACACAAGCAGAGGGAGTGGGAGATGGAGAAGCAGGCTTCCCGCCAAGCAGGGAGCCTGATGCGGGGCTCGATCCCAGGACCCTGGGATCATGACCTGAGCCGAAGGCAGACGCTTAACGACTGAGCCACCCAGGCGCCCCTCAAACTTAAATTTTAAATGAAGTCTAAGTAAACAAGTAATGCATTTGTATTATCTCAAATAAATTAAATGATTAGCATACAAGTCAATTCTCTACGTCTTTTGCTGAGTTAATCAAAGGGTGATTTTTGTCAAATTAAAATATATTTAATGTCACTATGGGAAGAAATAGAAGACCAGATATAGTTTTTAAAAGAAAACAACTAAAAATGAACGGCCTGTGGCCATTTTTAGCAGATTTTAAACATTTCAAAGTCATATCCTCTAGTAATTAAGTTTTCTGTAGTTTAAGCTAAAATAAAATAATTCATGGAAACCACGATACGCAAATTAAATATTCTTTCTAATGTAATTTCTCATCTAAGAAATGCTGAAAGCAGAGTCTGAGAGAAGTCTGATGCCTGAGTGGTTTATTAAAGATTACAATCCCAGGAGCAGAAGTGAGGGACAAGAAGGGCAAGAAGGGACAAAAGAGCATAGAAATTAGGGATAGTCAATACAGAGTTGCAACATGGAGTCAAACACTACTGGGTAAAACCAGGTGTTAGATCTCTGGGACCTTCTGAAAAGACTTATGGAATGTACTGTATCTCCAAAGCATCTGCTGGAAGGATGAAAGAGTGAAGCATTTTTCTGTCAATACACATCCCACATTGGTCAAGCTTTGCCCCATAAGTCACAAACTCCCACACTTCCAGGTTGCTCATGTGTGTTCAAGCATCCCAGGATATAGATGTCAGAGAAGGTTCATATGGGTTGAGGCAAGGCACTACTGGTTACAAATATATAAAGCAGGGCAAAGTCTATGCAGAACTGTTCCCTGCAATCATGACTGGAATAAAAGATGGGGCTAAGGGGACCTAGAGTGGCACACAAGGGATGTTCAGTACATATATATATGATATCTGTGTTATGTTCATAATAAATAGATCATTCAGATTCATTGATATGGATACTTTTACAATGTATGGACATTATTAAGTATGTTGATTAAATGAGGTAATCATCACTCTGGCCAAGGCAACAGCAGGAGTCAAATTACAAAGAGATCTTGAATTAGCAGTAAAATCCATTCATCTTCACTGGCAATTATTTTAGCAGTGTTAGTCAAAATAATGTTCATAGTAGGAATTGCTATGTGAAAATATTTTAATCTTATAAAAAGCCTACATTTAAAATCAATTTTCTCAATGTGAAACCCTGATATGGTGGGAATAACTGACGCCTGGGAAAAAACTGGGTTAAGCTTTCATAGAAGTCCCAAGAGCAGATGTTTTCCAAAAAGAAGAGAAACATAAAATGAGAATGAGAATAGAAGAAAATTAAAATTCTCCCTCAAATAATGAAAAAGATTTCCCAAAAGATAAAATTAGATCTTGCCTGACAAAGGAAGATTGGTATTTTGTGTGTCCTTGTAGTGGTCAAACTAATCACTTCATCACCCTCAAAAAGTTAAGCTTTTGTTGGATACTTTTCTTCATTACTGCTATCAAATTCAATTCAAGCTAAGTCAGAGACTTAAATGTAAAAATAAATAAAATCATTAAATTCCTCAAAGACAACATTGGTGAATTTTTTAATAATCTTTAGGATGAGGAAGTCTTTTCAGCCAGAAATGTTAAAAGATGAATAAATTTTCTTACTTCAGTGGTAAGGCCTCATACGGTACAAAGAAATGCCAAAGAAAAAAACAAAATACTTGTAGCATGTATGACAGACAAGTAGTGAATATCTGTAATATTAAAAGAGCTCTATCAAATCAATAAATAAAAGATGAACATCATAACAGAGTATACCAAATAACCTGAATATATAATTAAAGAATGGAAAAGTAAAATATTAGATAACATGAAAATATACCAATAATTAACATTTATTAAGAGTAAGTTTACCAAGATATGTTATAAGAACTTTATGTGTATTAATTCATTTAATCCTCAAAACAATCCTACAAGGTTAATATTATTATTATCACCACTTTGCAGATGAGTCACCCAAGACATTGAAAGATTAAATAATTGGCACAAGGTCAAAAAGTGGTTAAGTTATGAACCTGAGATTTGAACTCACATAGTCAGACTCCAGAGCCTGAGATCCTAACCTTCATTATTAATCCAAAATGCAAAAGCAAACAATGATTTACTACTTTCCACCTAGTCAACTGATAACGATCTAAAAGATTTTTCAGCCCTCTGGACACTCATAAATTGGTGATGGGAGTATCAATTGGTACAATCTTTCTGTAAGACTCTCTAGCAATATACATAGATTTAAATGTCATCTGTGTCCCTGACACCCTTCCTCTAATAGTATATATCAAGAAAATAAAGAATAATAAAGATATATAAACAAAAATGTTCTTCAAAGCGTTCTTAATAATAGGAGGAAGAAGGAAATGGAAACAACCACAATGTTCATCAGTGGAATAGTAGTTAAATAAATTAAAAGATAGCCATACAATGAACAAATACACAGCCTTGAAAGGGTGATCTATTTGCTGACATAGAGAGTTCTGAAGAACACTGAGTACAAGTTCTAATAACAAAGCAGGATATAGACAACGCCTTTCATATTTTGCTGTCATACATCATGAGAGATTTTACACAATCCACAATAAAAGTAGCTCACTGAGTCAACAATTCTCAGTTGGTTAGGTAAGAGGAGCATAGTCCCCAGTTATGAACCACTGATGCATAGTATGAGCATATACATAAAGATATATATATATTTATTTATACATATAATTATATCACTCTGTATGTGCATGTTTGCCAAAAATTAAATCTGAATGGTTTGAATTTTCTATGTAATTGAATATTCTCTATCAAATCAAAAAATAAAATGCATTTTTCACCTGGAAAAAGAATTAATGGTTTTGATATGTTATTGTTAAGCTGAGGAAGACACACAATCTTTGTTTCCCCACAGGTCATCTAAGTTTATAGACACCTTATGACCAGATTTCTCTTCTTTCATCTGCTGGGTTACTTCTGGGCCTTTAAATAAGGGCCAATATATGTAAAATGAATGCTTCCTTTATCAATGACACCATAAATATTAAGGTTGAATACTGAAAACACAGAAGGAAGAAAGGTTGACCTGCTTTGTGACTTTCAAAGAGCCAACTTCCTCCTCCCACAAGAGGTAACTCCTTACATTCCTTAAGGCTTTAGCAGATCCTTGCTCCCTGGAGGAAAAGCAGAGTGCACCAAACTTCAGGAACCAATGCCTCCCTAACACATTAAGAAGTCAATAACTCACTTCCACGAGGATTAGATCATTGATTCCAACGTGATCTTCAGAAAAGTGTTTAATGCCAGCTCCCTCCCTGCTAAACCCCTTAGTATAGAATGTTCTTAGGACACAGCCTCCCAAGAGAACAACAGAGTAGATTCAAGTTAAGAAAGTTAAATCAACTCATCGTGGTCAGTAGCTCAGCTACATGGCTTCTGAAAAAAAAAGTCTTTGTTGCAAAATGGGAAATCTTGTACCTTGAACCATCCCCCCCTCCCCCCATTTCTAATGAACCTAATAGAACCTGTAAAGCTCTTGATGTAGGATTAGGAATCAGAAATCATGTACCATATAAAAACAGAGCTACATGAATACATGCTGCAATAAACCCCGTGAAAATCCAGAGCAGAATGTTCTCAAAAGTCAACAATTTGTTCTGTGGAAATATGCATTACAAACACACACACACACACACACACGCACACACAGATGGGATTGGGGGAGAGACAGAGAGAAATTAAAATGGCAAAGGGCGCCTGGGTGGCTCAGTTGGTTAAGCATGGGACTCTTCATTTCAGCTTAGGTCATGATCTCAGGGTTGTGAGATGGAGCCCCCATCAGGATCCACACTGGGCATGGAGCCTGCTTAGGCATGGAGCCTGCCCCATCCCCCATGGGCTCCCTAAATAAATAAATAAATAAATAAATAAATAAATAGAATTTTAAAAATGTAAAATGGCAAATAAATGTGGAAGTAAAACATTCCTAAAATTAAGAACAAACTCCCTTTCAGGAAGCTATACATAATTCAACAGGGTTTAGTAATGACCCTCATTTAGACAAAAATTCGATTGCAATACAATAACTATTTACTAAACATAATTTTATTCTACACGTAAAAAAATCACTTAGTATTTAAAACAAATGATCTGGAAATAGATATGTGGGGGCACCTGGTTGGCTCAGTCAGTGAAGTGTGCAACTCTTGGTCTTGGGGTTGTGGGTTTGAGCTCCACGTTGGGTGTAGAGATTACTTTAAAAAAATTAAATCTTTAAAAAAAAGAAAAGTAAAAGAAAGAAACAGATGCGTGGCTGAAGAGATGTGATTCTAAATCCAGGTCAGAATTTAGCTTGTGATTTCATGATGTACACCTATTCTGAGTAACAAGTATTATTAATAGCAATTTTATAGATGAAGGAACTGATACTAACAAATATTAATTGACTTGCTTAAAGTCAAACAGTAAGTAAGTGGAAGGCCTGGAACTAGTGCTTAGATCCTGACTTTTAAGTCTGATTTTCTTTTTGCTGCATCATGATTCCTCCGAGACACTACAAAGAGAAGTTTATCATTCAGCATGGCTGAGAAAGAGTCATTTATTTGTTTAATTTTAAAATATATAAGAACACACATATAATTTCTTCAAGAGAAAAATAATATTAGTAGGTTGGGAATATTACTCATTACGTAGAAAGCTGTTGATGCCTTTGAGTAAGTTTAATTACTAAAATAGTAAAAACAAAACAAAACAAAACCCACCACTATGGGTTTATTCATCTACATAAATCCTGAGGATAGTAGAGAAGCTACCCTGCTGAGGCTTCACATTGCGGCATTAGCTGACGGTGAGGAGGGACATGGGGCCATCAGTTTTCCCCAGGCAACAGGTCCCAATTTAATTATAAAATAGAATGTGTAAGTCAAATACAAGATTTCCTTTTTTTTTTTTAAGATTTTATTTATTTGACAGAAGGAGACACAGCCAGAGAGGGAACACAAGCAGGGGGAGTGGGAGAGGGAGAATCAGGCTTCCCGCAGAGCAGGGAGACCGATGCGGGGCTCGATCCCAGGACCCTGGGATCATGATCTGAGCTGATGGCATATACTTAATGACTGAGCCACCCAGGTGCCCCCAAATACAAGATTTCTAACAAGTCTGCCCTTTGAGGGAGAGATGAGTGTGAGGATGTCTATTAAAATCATTGGAATCATGTTGGGAAAGGAGCCTTCTTAGCAAACACAGAAATAATGATGCTTGGAAAAGAAATGAGGATTACTCTGCCTTGCAGGAGAGATATCACTGCAATATCCACAGGCTTCAAGGCCATATGAAGTTCCTGTAAATGGGAGGCATGGCAGGACATCAGAACATGCTAGCGCAAAAAGATTGGCTCAGGAAGCTGTAGAGGAACAATTACAACAGCTACGGAGAAGAGTTTGTGAGCCATCCCAAGATCTGCTTAGGAAAGACTTGAACAAATAGGGATTCTAATAATTAAGCTGCTGGTGCTCAGAGCCAAAGGTTAGAATGAAGCTTATGCTGATGTAATAAGTAGGTCTATAATTACAATATGTCAGGTTGACACACGTCTCTAATTCACATGGTCTATGAACCATGCTTCTCCCACCTTGCTACCTCATGATCCCCTAGAGCATTTTCCCCTTTTGCCTAGACTAAGCTGGGTTGCAGACACATCTGTTTTTCAGCTCATTAGAAATGCTATAAGACCCAAACCCAGAAGTGTCACACCTAACCTCTCATATACATGTGGTAAGAATTTAAACACATGGACATGTCTAGCTCTGAGAATAAAAGAATACATAGTATATTTAGCTAGTGTTGTGTAGTCCTTAGTTTACCTTAGCTACAATTCCATTACTAGAGAAGGAGAGAACAAATTTTGGTGGATAATCAATAGTTTATATCAACTAGTAGTCTTTTATTTTCAGTTTTACATTTTTATTCACATGCCAATTATTGTAGCCATGCCCCACCCCAAGAAAATTAGAAGTTTGGAAAAGAGTACATTTAATATATGTACATGATTCCTACAGTCTTTACATATGTAATACATAATCCACAGTGCAAGTTCAGTTTTTCCTCAATAAATTGCTTTGTTATATTCATGAAATTCTAACTTAGGAGAAACTCACAGTATGTTCCTTGGGTGAGATATGTGAACCAATGCCCAGGATATCAAGAAGTACCCCTCACATAAGAGAATCTAAACTTGCACATAAAATATATTGCTGCAGTGCATCTTTATGTCATCTCTGCAGTGCAGAGAGAGACACAGAGAGAGGGAACACAAGCAGGGGGAGTGGGAGAAACAGGCTTCCCGCCAAGCAGGGAGCCCGATGCGGGGCTCGATCCCAGGACCCTGGGATCATGACCTGAGCTGAAGGCAGACGCTTAACGACTGAGCCACCCAGGCACCCTGTTGCAGTGCATCTTTATAAGCTTCTCATCTTTAGTCATTAGCTTTTACACATCAATGAAAATTTGTGGGAAACACTTATTAAAAGAACAGATTACACTGATAACTGAACACTTTTTCTGTAAAAAAGAAGATCCAACACAAACAACCCCCAATTACACAGAATACCTGGCTGAAAAAGTTCCAGTTATATCTAGCATATAGCTGCTCTACTAAGTTCAACCATTGGAGTGTTGATTTTTCTTAAATTCCCTCCAATAAATTATGTGCACAGACTATCCTAGAGACAAAAACAAAATATGTATAGCCCTTTTAAACAGCATCCTTTCAGGGTACCATGTTAAAGGCCAATGAATTGGAATTTTAATACTTAAAAGTTTCAAAATGTGGCTGAGTCTATAAAAATTCATATTGGCTTGACCATTTTAAATGCCTTGACATAACTTTCTTAAAACAGCATTAATTAAATTTAGTGAAATAATTTTAAATTATTACTTAACATCAAAAGGTGCTTCCTTTGGGGCGCCTGGGTGGCTCAGTTGTTAAGCGTCTGCCTTCGGCTCAGGTCATGATCTCAGGGTCCTGGGATCGAGCCCCGTATCGAGCCCCGCATCGAGCCCCGCATCGGGCTCTCTGCTCGGCGGGAGGCCTGCTTCTCCCTCTCCACTCCCCCTGCTTGTGTTCCCTCTCTTGCTGAATCTCTCTCTGTCAAATAAATAAAAATCTTTTTTTTTTTTTAAAAAAAAAGGTGTTTCCTTTTACAACAAGTCAATTTGGTGTCAGAGAGGTATAATTTTAAAATTGCATCCAACATTTAACAGAGTCTTTGGTACAGTCCCATTGTGTTTTAAATTACATTTCAATGAATTATCCTAATGAACGTGATTAAATAACTTTGAGATTGTATTAGGAACGAAAGAGATCTGAACAAACAGGGATTCTAATTATTGAGCTGCAGGTCCTCACTGCCAAAGATGGGTTAGAGTGATTTCCCAGTCTATGTTTTCTCAAGAACAGCAAAACTATGATAGTACAAGAATGTTCATTTCAACCCATGAGCAAAATATAAAGTATACAAAATGGAAAACCAGCCTTAGAAGAGAAATCAATGAAGTATCTACCTGAATAGAATTTAATACGAAGAGTCTGTTCCAACTAGCATTGAATGTAAGGTTTAAAAAATTTGTTTTTGAGAGCTGTGTATTTCTGAAAGGCGTTCCAACACACACACACACACACAAACCAGACCAGTTTGGTGAATTACATGTACCTCTACTTTGCACAGAAAAAGAATCAAGCCAGCAGCAAAGCAGGCTCAAAACACACCGTGCCAGCAACGCCTTGATCTTAAACTTAAAGAGAGAAGAAACAGACTGCAGGACAGTTGTTAAGGAATTCTGGCAGAATCTCTGCAGAGAGAGAGAAGTTAATAGGTGTAATAAATGACCCAGGGCACCAGGGGGAACAAATTATATAAATAAACTTAAGAAGTTATACAAAAACCTGGACCCAAACAAATGGAAACCTGTAAGATACAAATGCAAACTCAGGATGGTACAGCCTAATCATTAAAACCTGTTTGACTAGCCGCTCCTCTCTATTCCTTTGTCAGTTATAGGAGTATCCTCTTAAGTTGTCACTTTTACCAATGTAAGCAAAATAATTTTATAAAGAGATATTTTGTCTTATTAAACACTGTCCCCAGTACATAGTTCATATTTCCCTCTTAGCTTGAAGGAAAAGTGAATGAATATTGGAGCAGAAGGTTTACATTAAAGTTTTTATTTAAATCATCATTACCATGGGGTCTTAAATCATCTAATGATTCGTTTGCTTTGCAAACCTAAAACAGAATTTTTAAGATAAACTTTAAGTTGCTGCAAATCATAAAATTATTTCCATATAAAGTCTGTTTACTAAATGTGTTAAGCTGTTATATGGTCCCTTTAAATTTATGGAAAGCCAAAGAATTGCCTGGCTGGAATACCTGCAAAAGCAATATACATCATTTAAAAAAAAAAAAAAGGAAAGGAAGGGAAAAAAACTTTTATACTATAAGAATAGAGAATACACACAGAATATCTGAAATATCCAAGGCTGGGAATTGAATTACTGTCTAACATGAGCCAAGATGATCTCATTTTATGTGGAGCCATCCTTAAGGCAAAGATTACAGCACTGAAATTTATCTATTAGACTTTCATTATTTTGGCTAATTCTAAGAGGAGGCATTTCAGACTTCTTCATCTCCTGATTACAAGGAATTTAATGACTGATTGGGGTTCAACAGCACATAGCCCTTTCCCCATTTCTGGATGCAAACAAATTTCTGAAAAAGATAATTTTACAAATTACCGTAGCTGCCAGCAAAAGATGATAAGATTAATGTTTTAGCCTCTCTGGGATATACCTGTTTTTTGCAGAGATTTTAACTGTAGACACAATCATAGCCCTTCTACAACGGGAACTATCTATGGCCCGTTTAGCTTTATAACACCTTGCAACTGGCATGTTAAGCCATTACAAAAATTATTAGTGACAAATGCCCTGTTTCTGTCAAACAAAGATTCCCTGAAGTAAAGTTGCACTGTTGCATCAACAACCAGACATTATTTTTTTTCATGGCAACCTCATGAATTAACAACAGCAGAAGCTCTGCAAAGTATCAGAGCTTCAAGGGGACTATATGGCAGATTCTAGAAAGACTCCTTTCTGAATGAGTAGCTATAACCTCTATTTACTCTCTGGTTATTATACAGAAAAACGAGAGAGAGGGAAAGACAGAGAGAGAGAGAGAGATCTCCATGACTTCACTTCATCAGTGCACGTCAGAGTTAGCAGTTGCAAGAATACCACTTCAGAATATTTTACGTCAGGTCTTTAGCCCATAAATCTGTGGTCATTAGACATTGATTTTCTTTCCATATTTTTACAACCACAGTTCAAAATGCAATCATTCCTAACCTCCTGCTACTCACTAAGCCAGATACTACGAACATGCACAACACGGAGAGCAAGTAGTATAGTCATCTAGAATGTTTTCTTATAGATTTGCCACTTTCATTTATTAATTCAATTGCAACAAAGAATATTATATTTTCTGATTAAAATTAAGCACTTGTAAGTCTGTAAAGAATCCTTATCTCTTTGGATACAAAAAGTACCCAACACACGATATATCTCAAATAGCTTCCGTTTGTATCATACAAGTTTCTTAGGAGATAAAGACAACATTACACATGACTGTCTTGAGGCAGTGTCAGGTTTCTTCATTGTCAATGAGAAGTAAAGGAAAAAATGCATGTAACAAGCTTCCATCTGGATATTACAGAACCTGAGATTTAAGTATTACTCTGAACAAAACTGATCTTGGAAGTGGTTAGGTTTTTCTCGTTGCGATCATTTTTTGACAGGTGTGGCATGATACTGCCAAGTAAAATATATATTTAAATAAAGTAGTGCAAGAAAAATGAGGAGTTATGTAGTCTGTAATTTACAAAAACAAATCCATTTGATATGTATGTGCTCTCCTCATCAAGATCTTAAAAGCAGAATAAAATACAATTTAAAGTTTAATTAATATCTAGGATACACTTTGACTTGCCATCTCACTTAATCCTCGGAAATAATCACATGATACAGATATTATTATTATTATCCCCATTTTCCGGTATGTTGACTGAAATTTAAATGCTGAGTAATTTTCCCAAAGTTATAAAGCAAGTAATTGATGGAATCCAATTTTGAAGCGAGGTTTTGGGCTGTCAAATACAATGTTCTTTCTACTACACCATGTTGCATCCTTACACAACACTCAATATTCTTTTCAGCTGAAGGACAATACTGAGAAAGCTCAGCATATGACTCAACAGATGACTCTGGGGTACCTGTGTGCATTTCCAACTTAAGACATTCATTGAAAGATAAAGAAGCAGCCAGGAGAGCAGCAGTAAATCCCTAAGCGTCATTCAACAGAAAATACCCCAAAGCCATTCATCTTAACCTGGCAAAGGTGTACTGACTTTTGGGTTAGTTTCCCTTTTCTGGATTTCATTAAAAGATGGTGCATGTATAAATCAAAAAAAAAAAAAAAAAAACAAGAAGAATGGAAATTGGTGAAAAAAGAAAAACTGGATGGATGAAGGAGACCAGTATTTACTTCACAAATGCAATATTCTTTATAAAACAAATTATTTCTGAAACATCTTATGTAATTTATATAAGTTAAATTTTATTTTAATTTTTTGGAGGAACTAAAGGAATACTCAAAAGAATACTTTGGTGTCGTTTTTTTAGCAAAGATTAATCTTGAACATACCTGTCTGTAGGCTATATAGCACAATGCCTAACAGCAGGGAGATCAGAGCCAGACTTCCTAGGATCTAATTCTGACTCCTTCACTCAGCCATGTAGTCTAGAGCAAGTTACTTAACTTCTCTGTATCTCAATTTCCTCATTTGTAAAATAAGGGGCAGATAAAAGCAGTATTCACCTCAAGGGTTATTGTGAGAGTTAAAATGAATATATATATATATATATATATATATATATATATATATATATATATATATATATATATATATGTACCTGAAACAGCAAGTATTGGCACATATTTAACATGTTAACTAAATTATTATTATATTGCTTAAAACAATGTACACCTCCATTACAAATTGCTGCTTATTTGGAATCTGAATAAAAGCTGTGTAAACATGTAAACATAATGCAAAGTTATCAAAACCAAATTAATACATTATTGACCACTATACTGTACAGTCTTTGGTTATAAGCTAAATCTCTATAACCAAAGACACGGTTAGACCAATTTTCAGACACATGGAAATAAGTATTGAGGAATGCATAAGTAAGCCTATGAACTGAAATAGATGGATAGATAGATGATAGATACATGATAGATAGATAGATAGATAGATAGATAGATAGATAGACAGGGATTATATACTTACAGAGAGAGATATATACACTTTAAGTGCACACACACACACACACACACAAAATATGGCAATGATCTGAAACACACCTGACCACTAAAGTGAAATGATAGTTTGCCTACCTGAGTGTACCAAGAAGATCTTGAGGTCTTAAAAATTGCTCCTGCCCAGATGCCAAGAAGTCCGATGTTCTGCTACTGAAAGACTCGTCTTATTGAATAACCTTCCCTCAATTTGCTTTTTTTTAAACAAAATTGCTCCTAGGAGTAATCACACATAAACTAATTCACAGTAAGGTGTTAGTGACTGATCAGATTCTTTTTTCCTAGGAAAATGGAGGAGCAACAAGGCAGAAGAGTTCATTCTCTTTTTCTTTTTTTAAGATTTTATTTATTTATAAGTCAATCAGAGAAAGACATGTATCATATGACCTCACTGATATGAGGAATTCTTAATCTCAGGAAACAAACTGAGGGTTGATGGAGTGGGGGTTGGGTGGGAGGGATGGAGTGGCTGGGTGATAGACATTGGGGAGCGTATGTGCTATAGTGAGCACTGTGAATTGTGCAAGACTGTTGAATCACAGACCTGTACCTCTGAAACAAATAAAGCAATATATGTTAAGAAAAAAAAAAAGAAGAAGATAGCAAGAGGGGAAGAATGAAGGGGGGGAAATCGGAGGGGGAGACGAACCATGAGAGACGATGGACTCTGAAAAACAAACTGAGGGTTCTAGAGGGGAGGGGGGCGGGAGGTTGGGTTAGCCTGGTGATGGGTGTTAAAGAGGGCACATTCTGCATGGAGCACTGGGTGTTATGCGCAAACAATGAATCATGGAACACTACATCAAAAACTAATGATGTAATGTATGGTGATTAACATAACAATACAAAAATTTTTTTAAAAGATTTTATTTATTTATTTGAGAGAAAGAGTGAGAGAAAGCATGAGCAGGGTGAAGGGCAGAGAGAGAAGCAGACTCCCTGCTGAGCAGGGAGCCTGATGTGAGACTTGATCCGGGATCATGACCTGAGCCAAAAGCAGACACTTAACTGACTGAGCCACCCAGGCTCCCCAGAAGAGTTCATTCTTGTTTAATACTTGTGCTTGAGAGAGGAAAAAGCAAAGGCAGACACTGAAAGGAATAAATTAGTAGGGGGTCCACTAAAAGAGTACAGCACCAGCCCTAGCTCTATTTTCTTCCGTTTTTATCCTCTAAACCAGGCTTGGCAAACTTCTTCTGTAAAGGGTCAGAGAGTAAATATTTTAAGCTCTGCAGGCCATACAGTCTCTGTCGTAACTACTCCCCTCTGCCACGGTAGCACAAAAGCAGCCCTAGATAATACTCAACAAGTGGGAGTGGTTGGTTTCAATAAACCTTTACTACAAATACAGGCTGAGGGCCAAATCTGGCCTGCAAGACATACTCTGCAGACATCCGCTCTGAACTAGTAGCTACTTGAGATTTTCTGATTAAACCCCCTACTATATTGCCCCATTTAAAATTAAGTTAGTGAGAAAACTCTGAAAAAAGTATTTCTGTAAAACATATATATATATATACATATATATATACCATTTTATATACTGTATACTATATATATATAGTAACACGTGTAAACCTTTGATCCTTTAATCCAAGTAAAATGCAGGGTAAACCCAAAGCCCTTTTACACATATCTATATTTCAACTCTATAACAGAGATAGCGCATAAACCTCAACTTGTCTCAAACTGATACTCTGGAATTTGTGAAGGTTGTTCTGACTCGGTGTTTTCTTTTTCTGGACCCACCACCACAAAGATTTCTCCATTTTAACAAATAAGGAAACAAATTTTGCTAAGGAACCCAAAATCAAGCTGGCAAATGGCAGAGTCTGGATTGAAACCTAGGTTGGTCTAACTTCAAAGTCGATGCTAAAAAAAGAACTTTGACTTATCCCACCAATGGAAGAGTTATCTTCACTAGAGCCCATAAGATAACCCTGACAGCACAAGCTGGGGTAAAGCAGGATTATGGCAAAAGGGTTTTCACTCTGAAGGGTTTTGATAAATGCATCTGTAATAGTATCAGGACTCTAACAGTTACTATTGGGTATTTTAAGAAAATGTAGAATATATACACTCAGCCTACATTTTTGTTACTCTGTAAATATTTTGAGCAATTCTTTTATTTTGGAAGCACCCAAAGATAGGTTGAGAGTCATTTTTCAGAGTAAGATATGTTAGTATTTCATTTAAAGCTACATATTTAAAAAGATGTGTCTTGGGAAGGGGGAGAAAAAAAACATCCTTTTCTTTTTTTAACCTCTTTTTAAGTAACTTCCACACCTAACGTGGGGCTTGAACTCAAAACCTGAGATCAAGAGTTGCAGGCTGTACCAACTGAGCCAGCCCGGGGTCCCAAAAAACACCTATTCAAATTTTGCTAAACACCGGGGGGGAAACACAATTGGTAAACCCAATTCAAAACGTTTATTGGTCTCTGACTCAAATAACATTAAACTCATATACAAGTTAAAAGCTTGGGGAAATTTCATAATGTGAATTTTAAAGGAGTAATCAGGAGAGGTAGATGGGGTTTCAAATTAAAGAAGTCCTTCTCACAAAAGATCTCCTTGTGATAATTCACAGTGAGACATGTGACATCTCAGTGTACATTTTATTTATAAGGGATTAGTTGGTTATATCCTGAGAATAAATACAATGCACTTCAGATTTTCACTAGGCTCCAGAGATTATATTATGACATTGATTTCTGTATCTGTCATTAGATTGTAACCTTAAAATATATGTGGACCCAGTATAAACTATCTCAGATCTTTGAGTAGGGCTACTATAGCCCTAAAATTGCAAAAGAATCATGACAAAAATATTGCAATTTATTATTACTGAAACTCTAAAAAACAATTCCAATTTCATATCATTTTTCCTCTGATATTCAGATAGTTTCTAATGACTGAATTAAGTACATTCTATATAAGACTTTTTTAAAAAATGGTTGTAGCAACCCAGGGATGACAAAGTATGTAATTTAGACAAGCACTTAGCTAGAAAACCTGAACAAAATATTTAAAAAAAAGAAAATACTCTCCAAGGCATCAGAAGACCAAAAGACAATGAAGAATCACCAGGCCAGGATCTGAGGAGGATTGAGGACCAAGGAGATGAGCCTGGTATTTGAAACTACTTATTTTCTGGGGGATTTGACAAATTCAGAAGGAGCAATTCAGTAGCTAAGAAGCTGAACAGTACTTCCAACAGTTTTGTAGAGCTAGAAGGAAAGGAGTTAGAGTCTAAGGGTGCTAAACTTTCTTTGGGTTAATGCTTACATGGCATATCTGGATTTAAACTCATACAGGTTAGTATTTACATTAAAGGAAAAATATGTGCTCCTGGGTGGCTCAGTGGGTTAAGCACCTGCCTTCAGCTCAGGTCATGATCTCAGGGTCCTGGGATCGAGCCCCGCATCTGGGATCCCTGCTTCTCCCTCTGCCTGCCACTCTCCCTGCTTGTGCATGTTCTCTCTCTCTCTCTCTCAAATAAATAAATAAAATCTTTAAAAAAAAAAAAAAAAGAAAAGAAAAGAAAAGCTCAATTCCAATTAAGAGAAAACGTTTTTGTCAGATTGAATTTTTTTAATTATGTACTAAAATAGAGACACCTAAAACAAAAAGTACAGAAATTTAAGAGTAAAAGAACAATGTGCCATGTAACTCTAACCAAAAACCACAGTGTGACTGTATTAATACAAAACACAGTAGATTTGAAGGTAAAAAACATTACTAAAGATAAAGCAGCACACTTTATAATGATAAATTATGAAACCTATGTCCAACTGTGTTTTTCCCTGGTGTTTTCCAAAATTTAAATACACTAGTAAAATAAAATAATTCTAAATTTGTATAACCTCATGATATATAAAACCAAAACTGACAGAACTACAAGGAGAACTAGACAAATGTACAGTCATAAATGAAGATTTTAACATATCTCTTAATAAATATTAGAATAAACAGACAAAATATCATTAAGAACTTAGAAAAATTGAACAATATAATTAATAAGCTTGACCTCATTAACAGATACAGAACACTGAACTCAGTAAGTGCAAAGTAGGCATCCTTTCTAAGCACATATAATTCATTCGTAAAAATTGACCCTCTTCTGAGCCATAAAGCAAATTTCAATAAATTTTAATGGGCTGAAATCTACAGTATGGTTTCTGACTAATTAAGGTAAAATACATTTTAAAAATTTTTAGAAAAACTCCCTATGTTAAACATTAATCAGTACACCCCAAACTGTTTATAGATTCACTGCAACTCCGATAAAAATCCTGGCAGGCTTTTGCTTTATTTGGTTTTATTTGGCTTTGTAGCATTTGACAAGCTGATTCTAAAGGTTTATAAAAATAATGAAGGCAAAAATTATCCTGATATCAAGATTTATATAGAACTACACTAATTCAAACAAAGTGGTATTGGCACAAGGATAGATAAAAAGACCCATGAACCAGAACAGAGAGCCAAGAAACACCCACTCATTTATGTACAGTTGGTTTGTAACAAAGATGGCCCTGCAAAGCAGCAAGGAAAGGATGATCTTTTCAACAGTTTGTGCTGAGACAATTGGATGCTCATATGGAGAAAAAAATAAAAATTGACCTTGACCTCATACCATATACAAAAATACAAAAGGCAAATTTTACTAACTTCTGGAAGATAATGTTAAGAATATATTTATGACCATGGGGTAGGGAAATACTTCTAAGATGGAATAGGAAAGTCATGAAAAAAGTTAATAAATTAGACTATATTAAATCTAGTCTAATCATAAAAGATTATGAAAGAAAGGGTTCATAAACTGGACTTCATTAAAGTTCAAAACTTCTGTTTTTCAAAAGACACTATGAAGAGAGTGAAAAGGCAAGGCACAAACTGGGGAAGATAGTTACAATACATATAACCAGCAACAGATGCAGATCCACCACAGATCAATGAAAAAGAGTCGGCACAATAGTAATATGGGCAGGGGATTTAAACAAGTGCTTCACAGAAGAGGATATCTATCAATAGGAAAGGTGTTCAACTTCATAAGTAATCAGAGGAATGGAAATTAGAGGCACCACGAGAAACCACACGACCCAACCAGAATGAAAACATCCAATAATATCTGTATTTGAAAGTATGCGCAACAGTGGGAATTCTAACACCGATGGCAGAAGTAATATTAGTAGAAGTAACACGGAAGACAATTTAGAACTATCTTTTAAATCTAAAGATATGTAGATCCAGGGACCCACCATTTCCTCTCCTAGATATACAGCCAACAATAATACGTGTACACGTGCTTCAAGAGATACGTTCAAGAATGTTCGTGGCAGGGACGCCTGGGTGGCTCAGTCGGTTAAGCGACTGCCTTCGGCTCAGGTCATGATCCTGGAGTCCCGGGATCGAGTCCCGCATCGGGCTCCCTGCTCCGCGGGGAGCCTGCTTCTCCCTCTGCCTCTGCCTCTCTATCTCTCATGAATTAAAAAAAAAAAAAAGTTAAAAAAAAAAAAAAAAAGAATGTTTGTGGCAACACCGTTCGTCATATCAAAAAACTGGAAACAGCACAAATGCCAAACAATGGAAAACGACAAATTACAGTATATCATGCAATGGAATTCTATGCAACAATGAAAATAAACAAACTACACTCAGACAATTACATGAGTGATTCTTACAAACAAATCTATCAAGATGAAATCAGAAACAAAGGCATTTATGTCAACTTAATTTACATAAAGTTTTTCAAATACACAAAACTAAACTATGGGGATTATGGACATGTACTTGAGTTCATCTGTAAAGAATAACAAATGATTATAATATTAGGATATTAATTTTAGGAGGAATAGAGGGAGCATGGATTGAGAGGGGAGGGGATGTACTAGGGGTTTTCTGTGGAAGTGACAACATACTATTTCTTGACCTGAATAGTGTTCACTTTGCAAAAAATCACTAAGCTATATTTTTATTTTGTGCACTATTCTGCCCGTGTGTTACATTTCACAGTTTAAAAGTATTTTTAAAAATTACCTTCTGCATTAGGACTAAAATTAAAATTCAAAATATTATTTTGAGAGCTATTTGATACTGCAGTAATGTGCCTGAAAATGAGTAAAAAATATTGACGTTGCAGGGAATATTCACCAACAATTAAGCCAAGCAAATAATAGTGACAATAGCAATACACTATTAATAACGGCTAAGACATAAAGCACTTACTCCATGCTAGGCACTAAAATCTCACTCACTTCATGTATATGAAACTAATTTAAACTTAGAAGTCCTATTAAACATACAAAACAGAAATACCTGAATGTATATCCTCTCTTCTAATCTGAATCATAGGGATATTATTTGTGAAGAAATACATGGCACAAGAAACACAGCTCAGAATATAATAGCTACCATTCCTCCCAGGGGTGTACCCTTCTGAAAGTCACAGGTCACAACAAACAAAAACACTTGTCAAGGAGCTGATGCCAATAAATCAAGAAGAGATTAGATATTTTAAAGAGATCAAATCTGTCCATCAGCTAAGGGTGGAACCAGTTGGGAAGCATTGTAAATAAATGAGTGAATTTAGCAAAATATTTTTTAATCCAGGTTATCCAATTAATCCACCCATTTTTGGACATCTCTTGCCTTAGACTCTGACTCAATATTTGCATATTCTTTTTTATTTTTAATATCCCAATATAATATCGAAATAACATTTTCTTAAATCAGCTAATATCCCAAATGAAATTAAACTAACCTTGTAAGGTCATAATAAGAAATAGCCATTAATGCTGCATGGATGAAACAATGTGTTCCACCAAGAAAGGCACCATTAAATATGTAAACACTGCGGAGTCTTTGAGTTGCTAGGAAGATATTTGGATCCATTTTAAATTCTGAGATTGAAAGCTCACTGAGAATTGTGTTTTCATTTGTGACAACTTAAATATCCAGTCTACTATTTGGTAAAATCAGTTTCCTTAGACACACAGAATGGCATGATCAACTCACTCAAAATTGGTTGAATATTTCACATTTCAGTTCTACGTTGTGTTTGATATAAACACAGTACCTGTTTGAACACCTTGGCTCTCTCAATATACAAAAAAACTACAGATGTAGAAAACTGTTCCTCCTATAACTCTGATCAAAAAATCAGTGTGGCCCTTTTGCATAGTAACATCACTTGAAAAGGCATGATAATAGATACCATCAACATATAAAAATATTCTGCCAACTTTGACTAAAAGTTCATTAGAGAACAGTTCTGTTGCATCTGGATTTATTGAAAAGTTGACAATAATATTATTAAACTATGGTGTTGAAAACACACACAAGATAAAATTATTTTACCAGTATCTATTTTCTTAGTGAATTAAGTTATTTACATTAAGGAAAACTAATTTCTTTTTTTTTTCTCTTTACAAATAGTAATATAGCCATTTTCACAATAGAAATATTACAATGATATAGTAAAAAATTAATTCTAGTAAGTTATTAAATTTTATCTTTCTCTTTTTTTAATTGTATCTCTTTCACAATCAGGATGCTATATAGCATGATCCAAATTTTTAATAAGTTAACAGACTTAATTTAAGTAGGAAAGCTTAGGATACAATCCTGTGTACATTCATCAGTTCAGCTCTGAGTTATCTTTTGTAAACCCTACTATATGTTTTCAATTAAACTATTATTTTGAGATAATTCTAGATCACATGCAGTTGTAAGAAATAATATAGAGAGATCTCATATACTGCTTACCTCCTGTGTCCCAATGGTAACTTCTTGCAAAACTATAGTACAATCACAACCAGGATAGTGACGTTAATACAGTCAAAATACAGGCCATTTCTATTACCACAAGGATTCCTCATACTGCTTTTTTATAATCACACCCACTTCTGTCCTTCCCTCATGCTAAATCCCTGGCAACTACTAATCTGTTTATTTCTATAATTTTGTCATTTCAATAATGCATATAAATGGAATCATACTGTATATAACCTTTTGGAACTAGTTTCTTTTCCTCAGCATAATTCCCTAAAGATTCAGCTAGCTATTGCATGTATTTTGTTCTTTTTATTGTTGAGTAATATTCCATAGTATGAATATACCACAGTTTGTTTAATCATTCACCTGTTGAAGGACATCTGGGTTTTTGCTAGTTTTTGGCTATTACACCTAAAGCTGCTATAAACATTCATGTACAGGTTTTTGTGTGAGCATAAGTTTTTATTTCTCTGGGATAAATGCCCAGGTATGTAATCACTAAGTCGTATTATAGTTGGATGTTTAGTTTTTTTGGAAACTGCCAAACTCTTTTCCAAAATGGCTGTACCATTTTACATTCCCACCTGCCATGTATGAGTGATCCGGTTTCTGCACATCTTGGCCAGAATTTGTTTATTCCCACCATATTTTTTAATGTCAGCATATTGCCAGGACACAAATATTCACACAATGCATCTGTGTAAGTAATTCCATTTCCTTATAAAATGATTTGTTCAAATATAAATAAATAAAAGATAGCCAGTTATAAAAAATTAAGAATAAAATTGAAACCAATAAATTAGGTGATAACTACATGTCCAGTATTACTTCACATGGTTCTGTAATATAATTTTTATGAGTCAATAATTTATCCCCTGTAAAAAATCATTCAGACTTCACCATCTTCATCAACCACATATTAAGTTCACAGCTTTATATATATATATATACAAAATCCATATACATATATATCCATATTTATCTCTCTCTATATATATACACATATATATACATATATATACATATGTATATATATATATGCCAAAATCCAGTCAGAAGAAATCAACCTATCAGCCAATAGATGGCTAAAAACAGAATATTATCACGTGCACTTTATTTTCTTTTTCTTTCTTTCTTTTCTTGTAGGGGATATTTATTTTCCTTTCAGATTATTCATCTCAGCCAGTTGTTACCTCTCAAATACAATTGTCCACAAAAGTGCAGCTAATCATTTAAAAAGATGCAGGGGAAAAAAAAGTTATATAATCCATCTAGACTCAACTCACTACCTTAAGAAATCCATGGGATTATATGCCTATTCAGTTGTTTAGGGAGTTAAACCCAGGCTTAGATATAATAAAAGCTTGCTAAAATATCTTTTGTCCTTTTACTGGAATACACAGTCTCACATGCAAAACAGAGAAGCAGGAAGCAATCACAGGAAGAGGAAAGATAGCACCACAAACGGAGAATAACCAGAACTTGTTCTCTTGTGTTTTGAGTTAGCCTCTGCTTTCCATACCTTGAGAAGCATCAAATTAAAAGAATGTGACTGGAGACCACAAAAAAAAAAAAAAAAGTAACCACATAGATTTACAGGCATGCTCATAAGTCCATGTAGTTGCACAGCTCCAGGCAGAAGGTTTATGTTCATTTAAGAATGGAAAATTTTCAAGTTCTTCCAGAAGCACCATCTGTTTCTACTGGCTGGTCTTGGTTTGAATTATTTATTACAATAATCTCAGATTTATCAGGTTAACCTTTGGATTGCCTCCTAAAAATAACTGTGGAATATTTAGAATTTTTGAGTAATACAGTAGACAACAAGAATAAAATTTACCATTTTATTCAAAGAACTTTAAGGTCTTTATCATAACAAAAAAGACAGAAAAACATGTATCATTTATCACATTTAATAGGTTTGATCCTGACAGATAGATAACTGGTCCACAAGATGGCGCTAAGGTAATTAAAATTTTTACAAGATTATTGATGCAATTTCAAATAACTAAAAAAAAAGAAAAAAAAAAGAAAATTTCCCACCACAGTTATCACAAGATATCTGCCTTATCAGTCTGTTAATGAGAAATAGAAAAAAAACAGAGTTCCCAAAATCAAAGCCAGGACTTTAAAAGCTGACAAACAGTTTTCTATGAATCTTTATGATCTGGTAAGTCTCAGTATCTTAAGAAAAATATAAGTGACTTCTTACAAGCAAAGTTAAAGATAAACTGCATGCTATGAAGGGATTAAATATAGAAACGTTGGGGGGAAACCATTTCCAAAAAGCAGCAAAGCTTTCTCTAATGCAAAGTTATATGAAAAAAAAAATTATATGAAACTCCATGAGAGTTATTTTTAAGAAATTGAGGGAGAAAATACAATTTTCACATATTTAAGAACTCCACTTACACCTTCTTGGGTTTTGGAGGCTGAGACAACAAATTAGAGTTAAAAATAGACACATTTAGAACAATTGCGTTGATTAGTCAATTGATTAGTCAATTTCCATCTTTTTTAAACTAAGTCACAAAGCTGGGTGCCTGCAGGCATTAACAAAGCCAGTCTAATTCAACTGCATTTTCTCAAGCCCCGATACAGGACAGCTTCTACCTGGCTGATGGCATTAGAGAGCAGTGGAGGTACAGGGCTGCAGTTCCTTCTAAAGGAAGATATCAACTTTTCTTTTTCTATTTCTTCTGGTTCTGTTGAGGCCGTATTTTTCACCTTAAGCCTTTCCCAGGCTCATACCTAATCCTTTTTTTACTGTTTGGGACCAGCAGGAACTGAGAAGCAATTATTTCTCATTTTTGTTTGAAAGCGTCACTTTAGTGAATGTTAGTCATTTATAATAGTGTGGACAAATTTTTAAGTTCATTAGCACAAAGTTACACATAAAAAAATAAAATAAAGTCCGAACAGTGTTTGAAAGCATCAAAAGCAACCGAGAAGAGAAGTTCAAGTCCTATAAGATCAATTTTTCCCTAATGGGAAACATTTCAGAGTATGAGTCATGTGTAACTTAGCTAGCGGTTTTAAATCTTTTAATCTTAATCCTTTGAATCTTTATGGAGGAGCATCCTTAAATGGAAAGCATTCCATACCTAACTCCTAAATGGCCTCTTTCAGATTGAAGTATAGAATCAATTATGCACTCCCATGTTGTAATTACATATTACCAGCAAAATTCTCAGAATTCATCTCTTAATTACCAAATTAATAGTCAATGGAGGAAAAAACATAACCCTTTGTGGGTTCACCTTCAATCTGATGGCTGTTCAATAGTATTTACAGCCAAATGGAAGAGGACATAATTGCATGGTAGCCTCTCTGTCTTTATTTCTTTGCCCAATAAACAGTATTGAATCCCTAGGATATGTTGGTCACAAATAAACTCAGACAGGAAACAGGAGCCCAGAGTCCATTGCCGCAACATCTAAGGCTGAAGAACCCTGCCAGGAGCATTGGCTCAGGAAGATAGAGCATGAGATAGACAAGCACACTCAAACGCAGTTAAATATGACAGATACTGGGAATCTGAGGCATTATATATTCAAGATGAGTAAGATACCACCCATGTCCTCAAAGACTTCATAAGTTAGTTGGGAAATAGACACTTATACAAAGAATTACAACAGCCAATATAATTGTACAGCTCATCACACCACAAGTAGGTCTGAGATGTAGTGGATGTAAGACCCTAACTGCATGTCTACTACACTCAAACCAGAACTGTTTAGAAGTATTTGCCGAACTTACCCAAATACTTTGGGTAACGCCAAAGAAGCATGAGATCTTTACAATGTCCTTGTATTCAAAATGCTATCTTTCTAGCTTAGACAAGAAAATCAATATACAAAGAACATTTGACAGGGTCCCAGCAAAGATGTCAAGCCAACTGATATTGTACTCCAGCAGCTATAAAATCTCTCTCTGTATTTCATTATCAGTATTTCCAACCCTGTAGAGCTAACCCACAATAAAAGATAACCATATTTAGAGCCAAATGGAAGAGGGAATAATTGCATGGTAGCCTCTCCATCTCTATTTCTTTGCCCAATAAACAGTATTGAAGATTAAGATTTAAAGATTTGAAATCCCTAGCTTTTCAGACACACAAACAAAAAGAGAACAGTGAGTGTTAACCTAACACTGACTCTAAATTATAGATGCTCAAAAAAGTGAGAATCTGTTTAAGCAGCAGTAGTAGAAGGAAGATTAAAAGAGAGGCCATTTAGCTTCTATCCTCTCTACAGCTAGTAGAGAGGATAGAATAGCTAGTAGAGGATTCAATAGCTAGTATAGCTATTGAAGCTATACTTTTCCAGGTCAACAGTTTTCTGGAGGGACAGCATGCTTTACCTTTCGTTATGTTATTCTTTCTCCATCTCCCTCACCACACCCAGCCAGATCCAAACCCTGGAGCTACCTCTTCAGTGTCTCTCACATCCATCCCTTCTTTTCCATTCACACTATCTGTATCAGTCAGTTTCCCCCAGAATTACCTGCACACACCTAAAGGATTAAAGGAAGAGAGTGGAAGGAAGGAACTATTTACAGAGACCTAAGGTATGGTGAAGCATCAGGGATTTAGCATACCTAGGAGCCATTAGTACCCCAAAGCATGAAGGAGCAAGAGGAGTTTTGTTCCCCAACTTCTGCGTACTCCTGAGAGAGGGGCCACCTGACAAGAAATGTGGTTGCCAGGGGAAGGAAGGCAGCAGTTGCCAACACGGTAGCCCAGAGATACAGACATGCAGTAAGGATGTGCTGTAAGGAAGAAATACTCGGGCTTTTTTCTCCTTTCACCTTTCAGTCTCCTGCTCTTATCTCCAGTCGGCCACACTCAGTTGGAAGCCAGAGGCAAAGGAGCCAAAGTGATGTAGGCCACAGGACTCGGAAGGGCAGAAAACAGGTTTCCAGGGGCAAAGAAACAATAGCACACTATACTCAGAGAGCTCAGGGCCCCAGAATGCCTCACCTAGATTATTGCAATGACCTGACTGTCCTCTACAGTCAATCCTCCAGCCTATGTATTGCATTTTTTAATTGACGTCACACATCAGAAAGACATTCTTTGACTTCCTCCCAATCTCTCTCCGTCTCTACCTCTTCCATTATTCTCTTAGCACTTACCTCTCTCTAAAATTATTACATTTACTTTTTATGTTTAACTGCTTATCATCGATTCCCTCCAAATGGAGTTAAGCTCCCTAAGAGCACTGGCCTAGCCCCGTACGGAGCGAGCCCTCCGTTATTAATGAATGAATAAGTGCACATGAATGATTACTGTAACATGAATGATTACGGTATGCTGAAAGAAAAGTGGCAGATACAAAATGAATCAGCTATAGAAACTGAACCCAAAGACGTAGAAATTAATTCACCATTTTAGTGCCCAGCATCCAAACCTCCTTCATCTTTGGGGTGAGTTCCCAAGATATGTACTATTGGCAGGATGCAGAGTTGTCACCTTTTATTAGAAGAGCACGAAGGGAGAAATTACCTGTTTCTCTGCCCCATGGCAGCAGAACGTGGGCACATAACTTATGCTCAGCCAATTAAATGCTTTCCACTTTGAACCTTGGAGGAGTGAGAAACAGAAACGTATTTCAATCACATAACTTCTTCTCTCAAGGATTCATCAGTGATGCCTATTAAGGTATTTTCTGTTAAGTATAAATTTCTTGGAGTGATAATTCAGATTTTCCAGATCCTTCTTGTCTATCATTAGGCTAATTAAGTAAGAGCTGAAATTAGAGTTCTGTTCAACAACAACAAAAATGTGTTCTGCCCATATCTCCCTGTCTTTTTGACAAATGTTATGTGTGACATCTAATGGGTGAATCAGTCAAAAAAGAATTAGAGAGGTTGGGCAGATATGTCTTTCTTTTAATCTACAATCCAGAGAACTGATATTATAATCACAAGATGTATCTTTAAAATTTTCTAAACATCCAAAAAAATTTTTTCTGAACATGCTTTTCAAATGAGAATTTACTCTTATTCATTGTGAGGGTGTCATGCCAACTTTTAACATTAAGAAGCCATTTTTTTCATCTCCTATAAATTCAGCAAACAACTAAAAAAATCAACAACAGTAAGTAGTGTACTTCTCTAACCTGTTTCAGGACATTGATTTTAGTATTTTATAAAAGTCTTTAAGTCATGAAGAAATAAGCAGGATATATAAAGGTTCGAGTGATTTAATTTAACTGTTTTACTGATAATTCACCACTAATTCATTAAAAAAGGGGGGAAAGCCTAAAAACAACATTTTAAAAGGGTCTTTAGAAACCAATCATTTCTAATCTAAAACCACAGAATTTCCAGCTCAATTCAATCGGGTGAATATAAAAATATGTATTACTATTGGCTGGTCAACCCTTAACTATACATCTGATCTGATATATTCTTACATTCTTACAATTTTTTTTAAAGATTTTATTTATTTATTTATTTATTTATTTATTTATTTATTTATCAGAGAGAGAGAGCATGCACAAGCAGTGGGAGTAGCAGGCAGAGGGACAATCAGGTTCCCTGCCGAGCAAGGAGCCCGATGTGGGACTTGATCCCAGGACCCTGCAATCATGATCTGAGCCAAAGGCAGATGCTTAACCTACTGAGCCATCCAGGCGTCCCCCATTCTTAGAATTATAGCACAATGAAGCTACAGAAGAAAAGAATTCAGGAGGGGAAGGGTTATATTTAGGTTACATATAGGGTCATATTTTATATTAATAATGATATAAATAGGGGGTGCCTGGGTGGCTCAGTTGTTAAGTGTCTGCCTTCAGCTCAGGTCATGATCCCGGGGTCCTGGGATCGAGCCCCGCATCAGGCTCCCTGCTCCGCAGGAAGCCTGCTTTTCCCTCTCCCACTCCCCCTGCTTGTGTTCCCTCTCTCACTGTGTCTCTCTCTGTCAAATAAATAAATAAAATCTTCAAAAAAAATTTTTTAATAAGTAATGATAAAAATAAAGTAGTATTGTAACTCACCATTTATAGGTCCTGTTAGTCTTATATTAGCCTTTGATTAAGAGCCTGATTCTAAGTTCAACATTAGTAATTAATGAATTAATAATGAATTAATAATTAAGGTGATTTTAGGGATAATATTTTTCATGAAAAAATTCTTCCATTAGTAGAGAGTGATTACAGAGTACTAGAAGATAAATGGATTATAGGTAGAAAGAGATAGATGATGATGATAGATATTCAGATAAATTGAAAGCTTTATGTTATGGTACTGAAAATAACACTAATTTTCCTGGACACAATTTCCAGTATGGTGAAAGTTGAGAAACACTTCAATATGCAATTTCTGCAATTTATCTCAAGGCAACAGGAAACCACTGAATGTTCTCCAGTGTAAAGAGAGTTTAAGTCATGTCATTACTCATTAAGGTTGTATAAAGCACAGGTCAGCAGCATATAATACACCTACAAAAGTAATTACTGGTCTTGGTTTGCAACACTTCAGGGTTCTCTACTTATCTTGAAGAGTGTCATAAAATTATCAAAACAAAATTATCATCCTTGATTTTTAAAAATATGTCCTAAGGCTCTACAAAAGAACTCAGGGAATATAACAAAGTAAGTAATGAGATATTGCCACTCCAAAATTGCAGGAAATCAACAATCTTTGCCTATAATAGCTAAACAAATTGATGGCTAAAAGTCAGGGAAATTATTCCAAAAATCTATGGAGAGATTATTTGCCTGAGGCTACAGCTCCATCCAGTGGCAGCTAATGCTAACCTGGACTACCAGGACTACAGCCAAATATGAGAGCAAGGGAAGGAAGATGTTCACACTGGAAATGAGGTTTCTGCAAATGATCAGGTCCCAATCACACTAGGACTGCCTTGTACCAACATGCATTATACAGAGTATTCGAAGAGTCTCAAAGCTGCAAGACCACTTAAAATGAGGAAACTAAATCGTTCAAGACACCACAGTTATGTCTACAATGTGTAAAGAATCCAGTGGAAAGTGAAAAATTAGGTTAACTGTCCAAATATTTGACTGTATAAGTAAAAACCCTAGACTGGCTTTTCCACTATTTATTCCTGAGTAACATATGTATTTCTGAGATTAGAATCTAAGCCTCTTTCCTTCATTGTTTTCTCTAACTGATTTCCATGACATTTCTTGTAAAATGTTTCTCTCTTTGGTATGTAAGTTCAAATGAAAAAGAATCTGTCTAGTTACAGCTGTATCCCAGCCTCAAAACAGTGACTGTCTCTCATTATATTTTCAATACGTATTTATTGAATTAATGAAGAAATGTGATTCTTCTAAAGATACTTTAGAGATGTGATCATTTACTCTTTATGTTCACAAAAACCTTTGGGAGTCTGATAAAAGCAATAAACTCTTCCTCCCAAAATATGCATATATAATTATACATACAGTTTCAAGAGTTTCTTGGTCTCTGTCATTCATGTTTATGGGCCATAAGTTAAGAAGTTCTGCTCTAAAAAGAACATTAAGATGAACTTCATAATAGGGAAATTGAGATGATCTATTGAATGCATTATTTTTGCCTGCATTAATTGTCTCAGATCCTGGTCTGAGAAGAGTTGGACTTACTGATGATGAAATTAAAATTAATGGGGAGGGGCGCCTGGGTGGCTCAGTCGTTAAGCGTCTGCCTTCGGCTCAGGTCATGATCCCAGGGTGCTGGGATCAAGCTCCGCATCGGGCTCCCTGCTCCACGGGGAGCCTGCTTCTCTCTCTCCCACTCCCCCTGCTTGTGTTCCCTCCCTCACTGTGTCTCTCTTTGTCAAATAAATAAATAAAAATCTTTTATAAATAAATAAATAAATAAATAAATAAATAAATAAATAAATAAATAAATAAAATTAATGGGGAAATGGGGGTGCCTGGGTGACACAGTCAGTTAAGCGACCGACTCTTGGTTTCAGCTCAGGTCGTGATCTCAGTGTCGTGAGATGGAGCCCGGCATCCAGTTCTGCACAGAGCAAGGAATATGCTAAAGTTTCTCTCTCCCTCTCACTCTTTCTCTCTCTCAAATGAATAAATAAATCTTTAAAAACATTAGTGGGGAAAAATTAGTTCTATTTGGAAGTCATACTGAACATCAAAAAAAATAGGAGAACACAGAAAAAAAGATTAATCTGATAGATTAATAGAACATTCATTCTATGGTTGTCCCCCCACACACACACCTGTTCTTCACTGGGATGTGTCCAAAGTGATCTGAATAATCTACAGCCTGAGAAGAATGAGATTCACAAGGTCCAAGGACCCTAAAGAAGACACTCCTGGGATTTTACCCCCATCTTGTCAGAAGGGCTGAGTCAGTGCCCAGACACTTCCCCATAAGGCAATAATTCTGCTGCTCAAAATGCTTTGACACCAAGAGAGTATCCAAGCTCTGGGCCCTGAAATCTTTCCCACACCAGTGCTTGTACAACCTCCCTTTCCTGCGCCCTAGGTTTTTCAACCCTTCCGTACCAGCACCTTTGTTGTAGAACATAAGAATTCTCCAATTATTCTCTCGTAGAGTGTTTCTATGAGCAGAGCTGGTATTGGTTCTCAACCTTGGGAGTTGCCTCAGTGAAATTTGAAACTGGTCCCCATATACAGAAGGCAGGGAGAGACTAAAGGAAGAGGCAGGCCACTCCAGATTGGTGGGTGGCAAGTTGCAGCGAGGGAACTTCAATACAAGGTTTGTTTTCGGTGGCCATGAGACAGCCCTCTGCACCAGTGTGCCAGAATCTTGAAAGTTCATAATAGAAGCCTCAACAGGGTTCAGTCATAAATATAGCCCAGATGGCTTCAACAATACATTACTCTCTCAAGGATGCATCCTTTGAGCTAGTATGGGAATAGTAGACGGAACATACATTCCAAGGACAAGGGAGGGAGTAAGTTGCCTCTGATTGCCTGGGTCCAGCTTGTGGGTCAACTGGCGGTCACAGCCTCTTGATGACCTCCTCCAACACCTAGCCATAGCTCATGACAACATCTACTTTAATTCAGTTGAACCATTATTTATTGATACCTCCTATGTCCCAGACTCTACTAAACATAGTGGAGAAGGGGGAAAAAAAAAAAAAAGCCAGCAATTCTACTCCTATGAAGGTGCCTGAGAGAATTAAAAACACATGCTTACATAAAATTTTGTTTATAGTGTTACTGTTCATAACAGCCAAAAAGTGGAAATAACCCAAATGTCCATCAACTGATGAATGGCCAAACAAAATGTGATGAATGGCTAAACAAATTGTATTTCATACAATGAAATACTTATGCAGCCATAAAAAGGAATAAAGTATTGACACATGCTACAACATGGATAAATCTTGAAAACATTATGCTAGGTGAAAGAAGCCAAACATAGAAGACCAAATATTATTTGATAACATTTGTATGAAATGTACAGAATAGGCAAATCCATAGAGACAGATTGTAGATTAGCAGTTGCCAGAAAAAGTTAAAAAGAAGGAATTGGAGGGGTGCGTGGGTGGCTCAGTTGTTAAGCGTCTGCCTTCGGCTCAGGTCATGATTTCAGGTCCTGGGATCGAGCCCCGCATTGGGCTCCCTCGTCGGCAGGAAGCCTGCTTCTCCCTCTCCCACTCCCCCTGCTTGTATTCCCTCTCTCGCTGTATCTCTCTCTGTCAAATAAATAAATAAAATCTTTAAAAAAAAAAAAAAAAGGAATTGGAACTAACTGCTAATAAGCACAGGATTTGGGGTAGGGGGATGGAGAAGTTCTGGAATTAGATCATGGGGATGGCTGCAAAGCATAGTAAATATACTAAAGATAACTAAAGTGTACACTTTAAAGTGGTGAATTCTATGCTGTGTGAAATGTATCTCAATTTTTAAAATGCTATTTTAAAAAGTCAGGCTAGTAAGCATATTTGGTGAGGATAGTAATTGAAAGGGGCACACAGGGGGGTTGAGGGAGCTGGCTTCATTTTCTTTCTTGATTTGGGTGGTGGTTACACAGATGTTTGCTTTAAAATAGTTTATTAAGCATGCATTTGTTTTATGCATAATTCTGAACGCATGCTGTATTTCACAATGGAATTTCTTAAGAGAAAGAAAGTAGGCGATAGTAAACTAATACCTATATGGTATTATTTCCAAAAAGAAATTAAAGTAACAAAATTAACATGGAATTTTATTTCTTTGGAAGTTAGATAAATGAATATATATTTAAAACAGTGAATTTTTCTGCATACTATATGTATCAGTATCATTACATATTCATATATTTCAAATAGCCCTCTTAGTAGATGTGCATTGTTGAGGAACCTGCTTTCTGGCCTCAATGGTGACCACTCTGTGCCTTTTGATCACTGAGCCTTGGCTCCCAAACCTGCTTCCAGTTCTTTGTATTCAACCATCAATAGGCTGTTTCCCCTGTCTGACGCATTTTTCATCCTACCCCTTTCTATCTCCCATTCTTTCTTGCATGCCTCTTAACTCCTCCTTCAAGTCTCAGTGGAAGTGTCTCTTCCTCGGGAACCAAGTTACATCCTCACATTATTGTCTCACAGCACTCTGTGCTTCTCCTTCATAGCACTCAGCAAAATTGAAGTTGACTATCTGTGCAAGTGTTTATCTAATACTTCTTGCATCTACTAGACTGTAAGCACCATGAAAACAACAAGCATAAATGTCTGAGTTGCTACTGTATCCCAGCATCTAGCCTGGTACATGGTACATAATAAATGAAGGAAGGAATGACTGGAATTATATATACTTATTCCCTTGCATTTCCTTAAGTTAAAACTTAAGAATTTTTATGATGAACGTAGATGCCAAATAAGACAGCTGATATACATACTTAGCCTAGGACAGTGTCAGGCTCCATAAATATTTATTGCTTAATAAATATTGAACAGTATTAAGCCAACACAGCTGTTGTTTCTGTCACTGCCACAAGATGTCACTGTTGATAAACAGCCATAAATTCATAAAACATTTACCGTTAAGACTCTTCTCAATCTCTCCTGAAATATTGAATTTCTATAAATAAGAAGAAAATCTAAATGTAAGTTCTCTGTTTTAATATCTGTGACATTTAATAAAAATTCTAAGCCAATGAAACCAGTATGGCCCATTATCACTGGCTTGGAATGTTATGTTTGGTCACTTCTTGTGTTTTTCACTGAATAGCTCTCTCCACTACCTGCCTTCATTAATGAAGGTCCATTATCTCTCTCTTGAGAACTACCTTTCCCACTTTAAGCCCAGAGGCTTACTCATTCTAAATGCCTGGAGAAAACAAGAAAGCCCCCTTAACCCAACCCAACTGTTGTTTCTGTCACTGCCACAAGATGTCACTGTTGAAAAACAGGTCTTCACAATCTGAAGGCTACATGTCTTCTCTAACCTGCAGCAAAACCCTTTACAATCCTAGGCCTTGCGTAACTCCACACTTGAATGTTAATTCACAGCTCTTTAATATCCTATTCAGATGCTCGGGTTTTTTTCCCAAGGTATGACAATGAAGCCAGAGTGGCTAAGTCTAAGAGGGATTTACAGCCTCAGCTACATAAGATGTCATAACCAGCAGCCTGCTTGTGACCAGCAAATCAGGGGCCTCCTGTTCAAATACGTCTCCTTGATATGTTTTGTTAATCCACATTCTTTGAAAGTTCACAGAAAGTTTTTCACACAAAAGAGCAGGATTTCCAGTGTCTCTTGAATAATATTGCAATACAGAGCTCTTAGCCTGACACAGGGGCAACCTTCTAGAGATGAGTTGCAGGTACCTCCTTCCGACTCCTACATGCTAGATCACACAAGGCAAGCACTTCGCTACAGTCTTACCCACTCCACATTCATTCTGTGATATTGGCTGTTACCAGCCACTGAATTTATGATGCCTGTTCTAGGCCCTGATGATTTTCCAAGGTCAAAAATCCAATTACGCTCTTCTCTTACAAGTTTCCCTATGTGAACCTGTGGGTCCTCACCTGCCATCAGGTGTCAGTCAGTGCCACTTTTGTCCATCAGAGAGGTCTCTGAGGCCTTTCCTCCCACAAGACTCATTGACCACCACCCCCCACCCCCGCCCCGAACATCCAGCAACAAGCTCTGAAGACAAGGCCAGCTACATAATTTGTAAAGCCCAGTGCAAAAGGAAAATGCGGGACTTCTTGTTCAAAAGTCAGGGGGGAAAGTGGCAATAAAAATACTACACTATAAAACATTTTCCTTTCCTCTACTGTCCTTCTCTCAGTGTCACAGTGGTTTTTATTTGCTATTTAATGGCATGTTTCCTCAGACATGGGAATACTTACAGTACAAGTGCTGACCCTCACAGATACCCGAGGACCCCACCCGCAATTCTGTGCATATGGCCCACCAACAGCGGGATTGGTCTCCCTGCCACAGCCTGGGGCATGAAAATCATCTCCCCTTCCCATGGCCCCACTGCCCCAATCCATGGTGGATGGGCAGCCACCAAGGGACCATAGCATCCATGCCAGGATGCATTTGGTACCTGAATGGGAGGTGGGCAACAGGCTCTCCCCCATCAGTTCACCCACCAAATATACCATGGAGTTGCCAGCCCAAGGAAAGGATTACCACCACTTTGCCCTGCTCCTATGAGGCACAAGCTGACCATGAAGCTCCCATGTTTGCTCACATGCCACTACTCGGGCCAAAGAGGGATGTTAGAATGCTACCCACAGCACCCCCCACCCTCCTCCTGGCCAACCCAAGCCGGTTGCCACCTCAAGCAGAGGGCTACAGCAGTCAGGAAATGCAGACAGAGTGCAGAAGGCTGAGCATGGCCAGGCTGTGAGGGACTGGGGAGCAGACAGCCAAGAACCCAGGCTGGGGAAGTGATAGGAGGGACCAGGAGTGAGCTGAGGCTCCAATCCCCCAACACATACTCCTTTGTGCCATCACACTTCACTTACAAATTCTAAGACAAAATTATTAAGAATTTTGTAATAGCTACAGAGCATCAAGCCCCAAGTGTGGAGCACTTCTGAGCAGGGGATTTGTGATTGCACTGGTCGCACACCCGTGAAGCCAGTCCTGCCCGCAGACCATGGAATCTGAAGAGAAGTATCTTTGTCAAGCCACAAAAAGTTTGCTACACTTTTCCTCTAGGGCCACGGGTGCCTACTGTTTATGTTTCATAGCCTAGTAGTGTACCCAAGTGACTCATGTCTCAAGAAAAATCAGTTTCAACGAAGGTGATTTCCTCTATCCACCTAGGCATAGAGGTAGCTGGCAGCTTCCTACCAAAAACAATAATAATAATAATAATAAATAATAATTCTCTATCACCAAGCACTGTAGTTAGGAAAAGCATATGCTCTAAGAAGTTGAAACTTTTTAAGGAAAGCAATTAAATCTTTAGTAAGATAAAATAACAACAATAATGATAAACACATAGACAGCTTCCACATCAATGGTATCTCAATAAAAGAAAGGATTTCACAAGCACATTTGTGTTCATTCAGATGTGATTACCACGCTGCACTTTTAACTGAATTTGGTAGAAAAGAGAACTAATATAAATGCATATTTTTTCAAGTGTCAGAAGAAAAAAAGGTAAACATGGTATGTTTGATCTTCATCCACATTCCCCGCGCCCCAACAGAGCGCCTTAAATCCTTGGAATTTCCTACATGATAAGAATGATAAAGTTGTCTCAATATTCATAACAAACCCCTTTCAACCACACCTGAGTGTATGTTAATGAAGTGACCTTTGGAAAGCGCCTAAGGATGGGGGCTGATCACAAGGAGAACCAACCATGTGATTAGAGGATTGAAACTTTCAGTCCTATCCCCAGATCTCTGGGAAGAGAAGAGAAGCTGGAGATTGAGTTCAATACCAATGGCCAATGATTTAATGAATCGTGCCTATGTAATGAAGGCTCCATTAAAAACCCAAAAGGACAAGGTTCAAAGAGTTTCCAGGTTAATGAACCAGACACTTCCACATGCCACCTTGCTGGGCCCCAGACTCTATGAGGACAGAAGCTCCTTTGTTCGGGGCCTCACCCTATTCAACTCTTTACCTGGCTATTAGTTCATGTCCTTTGATACCCTATGTAATAAACCAGTAATCTAGCAAGTAAACTGGTTTCCTGAGTTCTGTGAGCCACTCTAGCAAGTTAATCAAACCCCAGCAGAGGGTCATGGGAATCCCTGATTTATAGCTAGTGGGTAACAACCTGGGCTTGAAACTGGTATCTGAAGTGGAGCGCAGCCTTATGGAACTGAGCCACTAATCTGTGGGATCGGATGAAATCTCTGGATAGATGGTGTCAGAACTGAGTTGAATTGTCAGACATCCATCTGCTTGGTGGTGTGGGAAATCCCTCACCCACCCCACCATCACACACTGTAACTGGTGACCAGAATCATTACACGGTATGTTTTATTATGAGAAGTTATCAAATCATATTGGCCAAAGTGTTCTTTAAGATTACCAAGAAACAAATATTAAAAGAAACAGGCTACAGCTTAATGAGGAGGCTCAGCTTTACTTCTTAATTAAACAAGAGCTGGTAAGGAGCAGAGAGAATTCACTTTCTTTCTTGGCCTCACCTCCTTTCTCTTTCCATCTACATGCATTACATTTCAAATATCTCTGAACTTCACCACCTTCTCCCTTTTTTCTACATCATTTTAGCATGTTTGACATGAAGCATATCTGACTATGAACTTGATTCATAATTATATATTTGAATTTAATGCTCTGTTAGTGTTGTAATGTCAACATTGAGGTTATTATGGTTTTATTACGTATATATCATGCTATACCATGTGTTGGCCACTGGCTCAGGCTGTAGCAATAAGGATACTGGAGAAACAAAAAAGTATATTAGTTTTATAAGAGATAAATCATTGTGAAAACATTCAGTTTTATTTCATGGTCTGTTTGTCATTTCAAAATTCCCTCCCATTATGTCAATGGTTTTAATTTTAATATATGAATGCATACAATACACAAATGGTTTTGTGACTGTTCCAATAATAAGAAAACTGAAATTAAATGAACATAAAAGGGAAAAATTTGCTCTCTACTACTTTGGAAGATTACCCTATCAATATGCTTAATCTAATTAGTACATGATTATGTGATTCTCTGCCTCTGTGTTGCTTTGTTATCTTTGGGGGGGAAAAATCCTTTTAAAATCCTAGCTTCAAAGAGCTTTGATAGGTCTCCAATTCCAGGGCTTCAGTATACTTTAGTAACTCTGACCTCCTCAATTCCAGTGGCTTCCATACACTTGGGTAAATCTCTCCCACAGCCCCACTTTGAAATTTGTCCTCAACCAACTCTAATGCTTAACCCCAAAATACCTCTGACTACAGGTTTCTATCACGCCAGCTCTCTCATTGCTACCCCACTTTTAGACTTGGACTGCATGCCCCTGACTGGTCCATTAACCCTGGGGCCTCACATCCTTTCCTATCTAAATGGAACACTATGGTTTACCTCTTGATGACCATTTCTCTCCACCAAGTTTAACTCCCTAGATTTTGTGTCCAATTTCATAGGAACTTCAACACAATTTATCAATTTTTTTATCAGTCTTTTGTTTTCTCCTTCATATATGTACTTAGCGTTCACCTGAGCTCCTAAACTCACCCTAACCTCCTCATTCTCGGCAGACGGTCTTGCCTTAAATGCCACTGCATAAGTTAAGTCTCAATCATCTTCCTCCTTTTCTTCATGATCAGAGAAAGAGATATGCCTCTATTCCTTCATGGTTAATTCTTTACCTTTATCATCATCTCATGCCTCCCTAACTTTCCACTTCCTTGTAGACCTCGCTCCAACTATTTCTACCTATCTCTCCTGTAAGTTCAAACTCTCTATCTCTACTAGGTCTTTCTTTTCAGATTATAGTATGCCCAACTTTCATCCATTTTTTAAAACAACACAACAAAAACATCTTCTCCCAATCCCATAGGCACTGACCCCTTTTCCTACCTCATGCATGGGTTTTTGTACCTAATGCATCCTATTTATCTTCACCTCGTTAAATCCACTCATCTTTAAATTACAATGCCTGGATAATTTTCTTAGGAGAAATCATTCTTGCTGCCCAAGTTTGATCACTTCCTTTGTCAAACACTTTCAATAAACTGTATTCCCTTCCTTCAAAGAATTATCCCAATTTGTAATTATCTATAATTCAGCATGATTCATTTATAAATTTTCCTCCTCACCATTCTTAAAACTTTGGGAGAACAGGCACATCTCTGTTTTGATAAATATTGTCCCTCCAATATGTTACACAGAACCTAGAATGTATTTAGTATTCAATAAATGTTTATAAAGAAATGGATACATTTATTGATTATTTCTCATAGATCCCTCTTTTAAAAGCATATTGTAGCTCTTTAATCCAGAAAAACTAATATGAGTCTTCCAGTTAAAACAAAACACTCAGTTTTTTCTTAATTTTGGCAATGCTAAAAAAGAAAGAGCATGTGTAGAGAGGGAAAAAAAAAAAAAAGGCCATTGGCTTGGGAAATGGTAAGCCAATTCTCTGCCACTGCAGAGACCCTGTTCATTGTGGGAAATAGACCTGAATTTCTTGAAACAATTTTCAGATTACTGTCCACTTAAGCAAGTATTAGGCTATTCCTAAAAGGAAACTTTGAAAATTGTTTTATATATTCACAAATATTTTGAAATCTCTCCCATTTATTGAATATCTATGTGACAAATGTTAATTTACCCTATTGACTTGTTTCAAGGCAATATACTATGTAATAGATCATACATCCGCAGTGATCTTCATTCCTGAATATAACTACTTTGATATGCCACAGAAAAAGTTTTCTCAGGGCGCCTGGATGGCTCAGTCAGTTAAGCATCTACCTTTGGCTCAGGTCATGATCCCAGGATCCTGGGATCGAGCCTTACAACGGGCTCCCTGCTCAGCAGGGAGTCTGCTTCCCCCTCTGCACCAGCCCCCCTCCCCGGCCCATGCGCACGCGCACGCTCTCTCTCTCTCTCCTCTCTCTCTGTCAAATAAATATAATCTTAAAAAAAAAAAAGTTTTCTTTGCCAGAAGGAAGCTTAGCCAGCCCAACTTCAATTTCACATTGAAACTAGGACTTTGACACCATTTAAGTCCCCTGATGAAAAGATGATGAATGTGCTGTAAAAAATATGATAATAGAGATAATAGAGTATTTTTAGTAAGAAGTTTTAATAATTAATAATTAATTTTTCATTGATTTTACATGTGCCTTTTTTCCAGAAGATATGATTTTGGTTCTCTCCTACAGAGGTTTAAAAGTTTGTCTTTTCAACACTCTTCTATTCCTATAATGCACAGTCCATCAAAGTGTCTGCCTTGGATTGGCCTAAAATAAAGGGTGAAAAAATAACCCTTTAAAGATAAAAATATTGCATGATGAATTTACCAAAATGAAACTGCCATCAAAGAAAATGTATCCCTCTTCCTCTATTTTTTTCTTTCATGAATACTAAGTAGTAGGCTTGGCTGGTCTTCCAAAAGTTCTACCATAGAATAAATTTAAGTTAAATTCCTGAGATAAGTTTTAGCTGGTATTTCTATTTCTATAGACATTGTCATGTAGAAAGATGCTCTAAACTAATAATAATGTAAACCTTAAGGAAAATATTTAGCTAAACATATGTAGCTGGACTTTAGACCAAGTGTTCAATTATGTTATTGTATTGGAAGTAATGATACTAAGCAAAAAAAGAGCCCTCTTTTTAAGTCCTCCTAAGTAAGTCCTCACTGTGTTAAGTTCTCATTGTGTTAAGTCTTGTGTCCAGAGGACTGATATTTCCTAAGGCTTCCTAATGACATTTAGCAACAATGCTAACTGTAAGGAAGGAGAGATACCTCAGCAAAATATTTAGGTTATGAACATTTAGGAATTAGAGTTTGTGAAGCAAACATCAAAATAAGCTCAAGTCACTGGAACAGACCCTTTCTAGTGATAGCTATACACCACTAACTTACTAACAAAAGTACCACCTCAACTTGCCTTGAAACTCCTAGCCTATGCCAAACAGGATTCTTCGCTGAAGAGTAAAACCAGGCAGTATATGCTGATGCTCAAAACTAATACTGTATGGTGATTCCTCAAGAAAATTAAACATAAAACTACCATATAATTCAGGAATTCCACTCCTAAAATTGGGTATATAGAAAAGAATTGAAAACAAAAACTCAAAGAGATATTTAACACCAATGTACAGCATTATTCAAATGACATTACTCACAATAGCCAAAAGATAGAAAGAACCCAAATATCCATCAACAAATGAATAAACAAAAATGGGCTACATTCATTCAATGGAATATTATTCAGCCTTAAAAAGGAATGAAATTATGACACATGCTACAACATGGATGAACTTTAAAGAAGTAAATGAAATAAGCTGGTTGCAAAAAGACAAAGATTACATGATTCCATTTATATGAGGTACCTAGAGTAGACAAATTCATAGAAACAGAGAATAGAATGGCAGATGCCAGGGATTGGGAGAGGAGCCTGGAGGCAGTTGTTTAATGGATACGAAGTTTCAGTTTGGAAGACAAGAAAGTTCTGGAGATGAATGGCGGTGATGGTAGCATAACAATATGAGTGTACTTAATGTCACTGAATAGTACACTTAAAAATGATAAATGGTAAATTGTATGTTATGTATACTTTGCCATTTTTTAAAATCTTATAAAATAAATGGATGTTAGCCATATACAATTTAGAAAATTCAGATAAGCAAAAAGTTCTTATAATTTTATAAATTTCATATAACTGCTGTTTACATTATGGGGGAAAACCCTAATACCAATCATTATGCTGAATGCGACATGACTATTCATACCCCTTAAGGAAAAAGTAGAACAGTTCAAGCGAAACCAAGTTGAAAGGGATCTTAAAATTCACCTTGTACATATAAAAAACAGAAACAGAGTCCCAGAACATCTAAAGAACTTCCTCCAACTTCATAGAATTCAAAGTACAACTTGACTCTTAGCTAGTGTTCATTAACACAAAATATCTATTGCATAAGTATTTTATGCTACCTGCAAAAAAGCTAATTGAAGAGCACCTGGATAGCTCAGTCGGTTAAGCATCGGACTCTTGACTTCCACTCAGGTCATGATCTCAGGGTCGTGAGATCCAGCCCCATACCACAGCACAGAGTCTGCTTGAGATTCTCTTCCTCTGCCCCTCCCCCGCTTGCATGCGCCCAAGCTCTCTCTCTCTCTCTCTCTCAAAAAATAAATAATTTTTTTTAAAAAAGTTACCTGAGTCCTAAACAAATTAAATCTATCCATATCCATGGTAATCAATGTGTTTCACATTTAAAATCTTGCTGAATATATAGATAGCACAAGGCTATAGCACTTAAGTAATTAGCAGATAGAAAGACTATGGAGAGGATAATTAGGATGACAGCAGAGCTTCTATTAGGTATATGAGTACCAGAAGTTATGTAGATTTGAGTCCAACATGATTGTTACTGCTTTGTGTTGTCATTTCTTTTTTCCCTGTACATATTGATTACTCATTATCAGATGGTTTCTCAAAAGCCTAAAAGGTAATCTTTGGTGTGGAAAGGGAAATTGATTAACACACTGAGTATGAGCCATGGCTCTGACTCAATACTTCATGTGAACTCACTGCAATAAAAGGAAAAATCCACTTGATCTAGAACATAGCCCTGGAAATTCAACACTGCTTGAATTTTAAATAAATATATATGCATGCACCATTCAAAGTTGAGGTTTTAGAGTATGTTTCTATTACCCACATGCTCAAAAGGAGAGTTTGTTAGTTTTTTAAGTATACACACCTGCATTACTTACCTCACAAACTCACCCAACCTGTTTCTTGTTGTGTGGCTAGTCCCATTCACTTTTTTTTGGGGGGGGGGGGAGGGGGAGGGCAGAGGGAGAGGGAGAAGCAGACTCCCTGCTGAGCAGGAAGCCCAATTCAGGGCTCCATCCCAGGACCCTGGGATCATGACCTGAACTGAAGGCAGATGCTTAACCAACTGAGCCACCCAGGCGCCCCCCTTTCACATTTCATATCCCAGAGAAAGGCTAAGTAATTTGTTACTTAAAAAACTCTCTCAAGCCCCTCTCAAAAAAAACAAAAAATCATGGTGACATTTCTTGGTAAGGTCCCAACATTCTTAAGGTATAAGAGAATACCATAGTAACTTATCCAGAAAGAAAACGTGCGCTCTTTTCAGTGATCCTTGACCTCATTTGTGACTGTGTTTCCTCCTTCCCTGATTGCTTATTATCCCCATGACCCCAAAGGAGAAATGATTCATCTCCTCAAAGATGAACTTTTCAGGGGATTTATTATTTGAGATTTGGCTGACTCACACATACAATGGAATGTTTTATTGTTCTTCCTTTGATTTGTTTTATTCAGAGGTTCCTGATCATGATCTTTTTCACCTCCCATGACTTGTACATGCTTTTCCTTAGGAAGAAATGCTCTTCCTCAAACACTACTTTCCTGGTGAGCACCCATTTGTCCTTCAAGTCCAAGTTAATAAGAAACCTCCTCTGAGAAGCTTTTCAGCCTCCTCATTCCCATCTCTCATTGGATTTTTTTTAGCATTTTATTTATTCATTTGAAAGAGACAGAGAGAGCACAAGCAGGGGGAGGGTCTGAGGGAGAGGGAGAAGCAGGCCCCCCGCTGAGCAGGGAGCCCGATGTGGGGCTTGATCCCAGGACCTGGAGATCATGACCTGAGCGGAAGGCTGATGCTTAATCATCTGAGCCACCCAGGCATCCCTCTCATTGGACTGATCACACATACACCCCTGTGCTATCAGGGTTACTTGACTCAGACATCTATTGTCCACTTACTCCACTATATTGCAATGTTCTCACATTCATAGAGGAGAGAAATGTGTGTGCTCTCCTACTTACTACACTCTTGTTCTCCTTTCAGGGAGAAAATTTTTCTCATCTCTGTATTAACTGCACCTAAAACAGTGAATGTCAAGTACTAACAGTTCCCCAATTAGTTTTTCTTCAATGTTGATAATTCTAAATTCTAAAATGTAGTCTATTACCTTACTAGAGGAGCTGAGACTCAAACTAGGTCTGTGTCTCAAGCCTAAGATATTCCCCTTTCAACATGCTATCTATCTATTCACTAAACCTCATTTTTTTTTTTTCTGCTTCCTGACCATACAGCTAGACTTCATTTCCCAATGATATGTAAGTAGAAGTGAAATATGTCACTTTAGGGCCTGGTCCTTAAAAATAAAATTTTCTACCACTTATTTCTTCTCCTGTCTGCTGACTAGATTCAGTAGAGGAATCCAAGACCCTAGAAAATGGCAGAGCCACCAGATAAGTCCCTAAGTCACCATGTGGAGGAGACCAGATATATCCAAGTAAAACTACTGTGAGAGCAAGAAATACTTTTATATGGTTTTAAGCTCCTATTTTAAGCTTTTATTCAGCAGCTTGCCTACTCAGTTAATACACTTCCAGAATTGTAATTTTCATACCTTTTTTTCCTGATTGTTAAAAGCTATATATACACTGTGGAAATTTAGAGATAGAAAAAGAATAAAGAAGAGAAATAATCCTCACCATTCAGAGATAAACACTATTTTATTTTTGTTTACATCTTCACAGTCTTCTTTCTGAGGGGTCGAAGGGGGTGATAGGAGTTGTAGATATAGTAGAGAGAACAAAGAGATATTATTTGAAAGATGGAAGCAGAGGTTTTCTTAGAGAAGAGAACTATTTTTGCTCCTTAATGGATTATTTCATTGTGAAATGACGAGCCCCAGTTCATAGTATGGAAAGCAGAAAAATGAAAAACTCTATTCCTTTGCATAATGAGTAAAAGAATTTTCAGATTCCCTGGGCAATGTAGCAGCCTAAGAGAGGAGTGAAGGAGCCAGGAGCAAGAGAGAATAAAAGGAGACTGGTGAGAAAGGGAAAGTTTCCATTGAGATACGAGAACACTAGGACCTGGAATAACAATGCCCCTGAGAAGTTCCCAGCATTGGGAATTCCTGAGACACATTGAAAAACAAGAATGTCTTGGGGCGCCTGGGTGGCTCAGTTGGTTAAGCGACTGCCTTTCGCTCAGGTCATGATCCTGGAGTCCCTGGATCGAGTCCCACATCGGGCTCCCTGCTCGGCAGGGAGCCTGCTTCTCCCTCTGACCCTCCCCCCTCTCATGTGCTCTCTCTCTCTCTCTCTCTCATTCTCTCTGTCTCAAATGAATAAATAAAATCTTTAAAAAAAAAAAAAGAAAAGAAAAACAAGAATGTCTAATATTCACTCTTACATTGTTGCCATGTTGTGTCCTGCTAGCCTAGAATGCAAACCCCTTTCTACCCCTGAATATAACCCCATTAGACCCCTAAAGTTTAAAAAAGTCTCACCTACATGAATGTATGTATGAGTTGTGTTTTAAGAAAATTAAGGGAAATGGCAAAAAGTGAGATATAATAGAAATTACAATCTCAGAGGAAGCAGGACATCGGAGGAAGAGAGAACTAGGAAAAACATAGGGCCTTTCCCTCCTAAATAACATGTCATGTACATTTGCCCAATCTTTAATGTCCCTGAAAATATGCTCTTTAATGGCTGAATGCCATTCCAGTGTATGACCGCACCATTTACTTAACTTTGCCCCATTTGGTGTACTTAGATTGTTTCCAGTTCTCCACTGTTACACATAGTTCCTCAGCAAACATCTTCTTACATAAAATGTGGGTTCCAATCCATTATTTCCTGGCTTAGTCAAGGCTTCTTTTGTTGTAATGAACAAAAATCCACTCAAATCTGCTTAGGTAGAGAAGTTCAATTTAACATAAGGATCCAGGATTACTGCACAAAACCCATAACCTCATGTAATCAGCCTCATGAGAAACAGGGGAGCTATAAAATCACCAGCAATTAAATCTCAGTTGTTTCTTTCAAAGGACACCCATTTTCACTCATCTCTGTCTCTCTATATATGCATATGACAGAGAGAATTTACTATTAATATTCATATTACATAAACTATAAAAGATACACAGTAGGTTGTACTCCATTCCTTCTAAGAAACTGCTAGATATCTTATAACTAATGACTAGGCTACTTTCCTTAGAAGTCCTATGTCCTACACTTTTTAGGTCTTTTTTTTTTTCCACATATATTCTTATTCCATGTGTTTGCAATGGGAAACTCACTTTGGGACCACGTTCAATCCTACTCATTCAAAGCTTACCAACTCCAAAAATGGCTACTTAATACTTCCACTCCATCTATCTCGCTTGAGTGCTCTGCCCTTAGAATGCTTACTACATTCTGTCTGCAAAAGGAGGCTTCTTCAGTATAAAGAGTGGGGAAGTGACAGGGATCTGCATCTTCTCCATAATCCCTCACCTTTCCTGCCCTTGTAGCCATATTGGGATCTCACATCTGGGAAGCATTTGACTTCATCCTTGTTCACTACTTTGGTTTTTCTATTCTTTTTGTGATCCATGGAGGTGTTTGTTTTTGAGTTGGTCATGTTCTTTCAGAAATCTCCTCATAAAAATTATCTATCATTGCTCTTTGATGCAGAGAAGATGTATTATAGCCTGGAAGTCCCCCCACTTAACTCTTTTCTTCCTTGTACCTATTGACTTTCTCTCCACCTCAAACATTCTGACATGGGTGTCTTCCCCCAGGATCTAGAGAAGCAGGGCATGGGCTGGACAGTACCACAAACTATGTGTCTACACATCCTTAGAACAAATTTCTAGAAGTGGAATTTCTGTCTCAAAGGTATGATAGTTACAGATTTTGATATATATTGCAAAATTGTCCTCCAGAAGGTTTAAATCAAGTTATGCTTCTACTAACAGTATGAGAGAGTAGCCAACACTATGTATTCTCAGGAGCTATGATTAATAATTGGTATTTATTCAACATTACCTCTGGCGAGGTCAAAGTCCTGCATTACCTTCCTCTTTCATCATAGTCATACTTCAGAGAAAGCAATGGCACTTCCTGGATGCCAATCAGAGTTCTCTTCCCATCACTCTGCATCTTTGGACTACTTTCACATTCTTGCATGAATGCAACTGAGCATATGGGATGTGTAATATTGTGATTTATAATAAATATGTATTTGATCTTCATCCCTGTTTCTGGCACAGGACTCCTTTTAAAACCTTTGAAATTCCCAGAATGATAAGAGCCACACAGGTGTGTTGATATTCATAACAAACCCCTTTTAACCACACCTGAGTTTATATTAAGTCAACTGAGGTGACTTTTGGAAGGCACATCAGGAAGAGAGCTGGTTGCCAGGAGAACCAACCATTTGATTAGAGGGTTGGAACTTTTAGTCCTACCTCCAGATCTCTGGGGATCGGAGAGAAGGGCTAGAAGTTGAATCACTTGCCAACAGCTGATGATTTAATCAATCATGCTTGTGCAATAAGGCCTCCATAAAAACCCAAAAGAACTGGGTTCGGAGAGCTTCTGGATTGGTGAACAGGTGGAGATTCTGACAGAGTTGCACACCCAGAGAGTATGGAATCTCCATACCCCTTTTCACATACTTTACCCCATGCATCTCTTCTATCCAGCTGTTCCTGAGTTATATCATATTATAACAAACTGGTTGTAGTAAGTAAAATGTTTCTTTAGTTCTATAGCCTCTCCATCAAATTAATTGAACCCAAGGAAAGTGTCATGGGAACCTCAGATCTATAGCTCGTGAGTCAGAAGCATAGGTGACAACCTGGACTTGTGACTGGCATCTGAAGGGTCAGGGGAGAGGAGGGAGTCTTGTGGGATTGAGTCCTTAACCTGTGGGATCTGATACTATCTCCAGGTAAATAATATCAGAATTGAGTTAATTGCTCAGTAGTGTTGGAATAAACATACACTGTAAGATGTCTAGTTATTATTACATAGAATCTATGGACTAAGCATTTTTGTAATTTAGTGCAAATTTTACCAGGATATCTGATGCTAAATCCAGGTCACATAACTTCCTAAAGGCATATGTGCTTATTTTTATTATTTATTTTTATCATTTATTACTTATTTTTATAAGTATAATAATAAATAATATTTATTTTATTTATTACTTCTAGACTAAGCACTAAGGGCTTAAAAGAAATTTTATTAGAAAAAAAAGAAATGTTATTAGAATATACAATGTCAAATTCAGATGGAATGGCTTTCTAAAAACAATGTTTACAACCATCCAAAACAATTATGCTAGGGTTTAAGAAGATTGTACTCAGAATATAAGGGACTCAGTAGACTCCCACTGTCATTTCCCCTAACCTGGCCAGACCACCTCATGGATGCACATGGCCAAAAACTCACACACTTGCCCATAGAGAACTGGAAAGCAATGCTCACTGAGTGTACCCAGCCAACATCTCCTGATTTGTTTTCTGTTTTGGGGGGGTTTTTTTGGAGAATGTGTTCCTTTCATTTTTCTCAATACATTGTAATTTTATAAGAACTAGGGTCAAAGGACTCACCTCCACGTAGCCCCCTGGAACCATTATAGCACTTGTACACACATTGTGTCACTGAATACTCATAATAACATTTGAGTATATATTATTATTCTGCTCATTTTACAAATGAGAAAACTAAGCTTATAAAAATAACCAATATAAATTGTGCAGTAGAAGTTTGTTGTTTCTGCCCTCAGGTTCAATTTCCCCCTGCTAGTGATGTTAGCATCTGGATTTTGTTTTGTAGCAAGTTTTTCTTGTTAATCCATGGCATGAAGGTAATATGGACTCCATATTTCTTTTGGGGGTGTCTGACTCAACATGGGTCATTCTGCTCTCTTCTGATCACAGAGAATGCTTCAGGGATGGATGCTAGTAGAAAGGAATAACTTCTTCCTCACTCTTGATCTTTCCCTATGTTTTGAGGACATTCAAATATTGTAACCAGCCCTCGTTTCCCCCTTCTGTCACTCCACCTAAGGAGAGGTAGAGAGATTTATCTGATTGTTACAGTTGAGAAAAGAACACAGGGCATGTTCACCTCAACACCTTCAGGGATTCTCTGAAGAGCTAATTCTGTGAGGACATAGGGTCTGCTTTGCTCCCACATGGACAGGTTGAGTGAGCCCTTACAGTGGAAAAAAACAGCTGCAGGAAAGACCTAAGCCACTCTATCATTGCCATGACCTGGTAGCTAATCTGTAATACTCTCAGGTCCAGTTATCAAACCCATTTTGCCCTCATACTAAAATAATCTTCTAAATTATCTTTCCCCACTAATAAGAGTAATGTTATATTTCTCTGCCTTATTAGGCCAAACAGGTACATGGCCCAATCAGAGCTAATCCCCAAGCTTTGAGAAGGTAATGGGGAGGGGGGAAGCGACACTGCTCTTTCCCCCTGGACTTGAATGGGGGAGGATATGAGCCTGTATGTCTATAAGAGGAAGGCAGCCTGAATCGAGGATAGAAGTGAGGTTCTGCTAACATCAGGTGAGTTCCTAAAACCAGTTACTCCTGAAGACCACTCTACAATTTAGGCTTCTAGATTAATAATCCAACACATTTCCTTTATTGCTTAAGCTGAGGTGAGTTGGATTTTCAATCACTTCCAACAGAGAGAGTCCATACACAGGAATTAGCAAAATGATATTAAGAAGACAAGATAATTTTGAGTTGGAGATGGAAGTTCATGCTGGGATGAACTTCCTAGAGAGGCTCTTAATTTGGATCAGTTAAAGACACAATCAATGAATGATCACTATTGTATGCTAAACACAATGATGAATAACACAAAGTCTCTACCCTCAAGGTATTTACTCTAATTTATTGTGGGACGGTGGACACTGAACAGCTGTCTCCATATGGGGTGGCAGGTTCAAGAGCAGGGCCATTCTCACAGTGAGCTGTGAGGACCCAGGAGAGAGCCTTCATCCACGGGGACTGGGGCAGAGATTGTCAGAAGCTGACACCTGAACTGCTTCCTGAAAGGAATAGGAATATGAACTGAACTGTGGTAGTGGAAAGGAAGTGGGAATTAATGACAGAGGTAGAGCTAACTACCAGCATTTGCTCCAATCCTATAATAATTGGCTTAAAAGTAGGTATCATGAAGAAATTTTTCATCTCCACTTGTATGACGGTCATATGTGAATATGTTTTTCATGATACAGTTTGCAAATTCTCGATTTGCAAACGAGGACTATGGCTGGTTCTTTGTGATTCTCTTGGCACATAGTAGCAATTTAAAAAATATAGGCTTTAATTGAATTGTCAAATCCAGTTTAGCTGGTTTTATGATTTTTTTATCTTCTTCAAATATGTGTCTATGTTTAATTGACAAGGTTATGTTGTTTGCATTGTTATAAGAGTAAATAGGAAAATGAGTTCAGTAGGGCACTGGTCCAGGAGAGAGAACACTCGGTGATCCCAGTACTGTTTATGAAAGAACCATAAGAAGATATTTAATCCTATTTACCTAGTCCCCCAAGATAAAAAATGAGAATATTCTTTTACAAGATACATGGAAACTTTACATTAAAAAGACTGAGTGGGAATAAGAAGCAGTCCCTGTTCTCAAAAAAAGCACAAGGGAAAATGAAGACAGCAGTAACTATTACATAGATCATTTTCTTAAACTTAGGATTCAGACACATCATAAACCCAGGGAGTTTTAAGGTTTTTGGAAGAGACCTATAGTTTAATAAATAAATAAATTGCTGCCCTCAAGATTATTTTCTTTTATCTAGCTTTTTTTTTTTTTAATTGGAAAGCCTGATTAAAAGAAAATCAATTTTTTTAAAAGTAAGCTTTGGGGGCACCTGGGTGGCTCAGTCAGTTAAGCATCTGACTTTTGATTTTGGCTCGGATCATGATCTCAGGGTCCTGGGATCGAGCCCTGTGTCAGTCAGCCCACACTCAGCATGCAATCCGCTTAAGGATTCTCTCTCCCTCTGCCCCTCCCCGCTCTTTCTCTCTCAAATAAATAAATAAATCTTTAAAAATAAAAATGAGGCACCTGGGTGGCTCAGTCGTTAAACATCTGCCTTCAGCTCAAGTCATGATCCCAGGGTCCTAGGATGGAGCCCCGCATTGGGCTCCCTGCTCCGCGGGAAGCCTGCTTCTCCCTCTCCTGCTCCCCCTGCTTGTGTTCCCTCTCTCACTGTGTCTCTCTCTCTGTCAAATAAATAAATAAAATCTTTAAAATAAAATAAAGGTAAGCTCTGGTACCACTAGCATTAACTACAACACTGATAACTGAAGCCATCCCCTTGGCCTTGCTTCCGATAAAGTTATGAGTGCTCTCACCTTCTGGCAAATGTCTTGATTAACAGTTTGTGAAGAAATTGCCATTTCAGGTAATGTCTTGAATTTCTGCAATTGAAAAAGCAATGGTTCTCAAATTTTAAAGGACAGAAGAGACTTATCTATAGTATTTGTTTTACTGGCTGCAGACTGTACCCCCAGAGATTCTGATTCAACAGACTTGGTGTGGGAATCTTTCAGTGATCACACACCATTGATGACTCTAGGCGAGAGCTCCATGGACCGTGTTTTGAAAATCATATACTATCTAGGTTTCCTATGTCATGAATATCTGGACTGGGGTATGAATCTGACTATGTAGTATGGGCTCTAATTAAAATATAGTGGCACAGATGAAGGACGGACTAATTTTGCTCAATGAAAAGGGAAGGCAGGAAGAGGGTAAGAGAAACACTCCCTAAAAGCAGGTGATATTTGATTAGAGATTTAAAAGATGAGAAGAAATTTTACAACTGGAAAGGGAGAAGAAGAGAAACAATGATGAAGAAGGAAAATGTATGCAGAATGGCAGGTAGATATGGCAAAACATAAGACTACAGGCATGGGGGCGGGCAGAGCAAGATGGCGGAGGAGTAGGAGACCTGGATTTCGTCTCCTCTCAGGAATTCAGCTGGATAGGGATCAAACCATTCTGAACACCTACAAACCCAACAGGAGATCGAAGAAAGGAATAGCAACAACTCTCTGAACAGAAAAGCGACCACTTTCTGGAAGGTAGGACGTGCGGAGAAGTGAATCCGAGGCGATATTCGGGAGGATAGACGGCGGGGGAGGGGCCTCCGTCGGCTGCTTCTGGCAAGTGATAGAGCCACGGAGCACAAAATCGGAACTTTTAAAAGTCTGCTCCGCCGAGGGACGTCACTCTGGTGGCTGAGCGGGGGGTGGAACCCTCACAAGACAGTGTGGTCTCAGGACCCTCGGGGTCACAGAAAGACCGGGGGTGCCTGAGTGCAGCAGAGCTCCCAGGTATCGGAGCAGGGAAGCCGGCTGCAGAGGCGGAGCCCAGGCGCGGGCTCTCAGCTCGGGGTGGCCATGAACCGTGATCCGCGGCATAGTCAGGCCATTGCTCCTCCAGCAGGGACCCGACAAGCAGCAGAACTGGGGAGACTCACCTTCCTCCCCGGGGAGGAGCCGCGCGGGAGTGCACCGCAGGGATCTGCCGGGTTTGGAGACTCCACCCGGGGTCGGGTGCCAGAGAGAGAAACGCGCGGTCACAGGCCGGGTGAGCACGGAGTGCGGCCGGAGACCGGGGAGACGGGAGTGACTGACGGCTTTTCTCTGGGGGCTCACTGAGGAGCGGGGCCCCGAGTTCTCGGCTCCTCTGGGGCAGAGATTGGGAGGCTGCCATTTTCACTCTCCGCCTCCAAAGCTGTACGGAAAGCTCACAGGGAACAAAAGCCCCGGAGAGCAAACCCGAGCAGATTACTTAGCCGGGAGCCGGGAGGGGGCAAGGGCGGGGCACTTCCGCCTCCGGCAGAGACATTTGGGAACCACGGCAACAGGCCCCTCCCCAGAAGATCAGCGAGAACAGCCGGCCAAGACCAAGTTTACCGATCAATGAGAACGGCAGAACTCCAGCGCTAGGGGAGTAGTGCACATAGAATTCATGGCTTTTTTACCATGATTCTTTAGTCTTTCAAAGTTAATTTTTTTTTAACTGTCTTTTTTTCTTTTTTTTTTTTTTGAATTTTTCTTTTTCCCTTTTTCAACCAACATCTTATCAATCCCTTTTTTTAAAAAACATTTTTATTTTTCATTTTTAGAGTCATATTCTATCCCTTCATAGTAGTTACCCGTATTTTTGGCATATATATATATATATAAGTTGTTCTCTCTTTAAAATTTTGAGATAGTTTCTTCTAACAGATTAAAATATACCCTAAATCTCTAGTATATGGTTTTTTCTACTCCCCTGCCTGATCACATTCTCTCCCTTTTTTTTCTTTTTTCTTTTTTTAAATCCTCTTCTTTCTTTTTTCAAACAACTTCTTATCAATTCCTTTTATAAAATTTTTTATAATTTCCATATTTACAGTCATATTCCATCCCTTCATCATGTCAACCCTTATTTTTGTACATATATAAGTTTTTCTTTCTTTAAAATTTTGGGAGGCACTTTCTTCTAAAAGACCAAAATACACCCCAAATCTAGTGTGTGGCACTGATCTATATACCAGCCTGATCATATTTGATCACATTCTGTTTTTTTGTTGTTGTTGTTGTTTTGTTTTGTTTGTTTTTGTTTGTTTTTATCTTTATCTTTTTCTTTTTTTTCTTTTTCTTTTTTCTCTCTTTCTGTTTCTTTTTCCACTGCTTCAGGTCTTTTCTGATTTGTTTAGAGTATATTTTCTGGGGACGTTGTTACTCTGCTAGCATTTTGTTCTCTCATTCATCTATTCTCCTCTGCACAAAATGACAAGATGGAAAAAATCACCTCAACAAAAAGAACAAGAGGTAGTACCGACTGCCAGGGACCTACTCAATACGGACATTAGTACGATGTCAGATCTAGAGTTCAGAATCATCACTTTAAAGATACTAGCTGGGCTTGAAAAAAGCATGGAAGTTATTAGAGAAACCCTTTCTGGAGAAGTAAAAGAACTAAAATCTAACCAAGTAGAAATCAAAAAGGCTATTAATGAGGTGCAATCAAAAATGGGGGCACTAACTGCTAGGATAAATGAGGCAGAAGAGAGAATCAGTAATATAGAAGACCAAATGATGGAAAATAAAGAAGCTGAGAAAAAGAGAGATAAACAACTACTGGATCACGAGGGCAGAATTCGAGAGATAAGCGATACCATAAGATGAAACAACATTAGAATAATTGGGATCCCAGAAGAAGAAGAAAGAGAGAGAGGGGCAGAAAGTATAATGGAGCAAATTATAGCAGAGAACTTCCCTAATCTGGGGAAGGAAACAGGCATGAAAACCCAGGAAGCACAGAGAACCCCTCTCAAAATCAATAAAAATAGGTCAACACCCCGACATCTAATAGTAAAACTTACGAGTCTCATAGACAAAGAGAAAATCCTGAAAGCAGCTCGGGAGAAGAGATATGTAACCTACAATGGTAGAAACATTAGATTGGCAACAGACCTATCCACAGAGACCTGGCAGGCCAGAAAGCACTGGCAGGATATATTCAGAGCACTAAATGAGAAAAATATGCAGCCAAGAATACTCTATCCAGCTAGGCTGTCATTGAAAATTGAAGGAGAGATAAAAAGCTTCCAGGACAAACAAAAACTAAAGGAATTTGCAAACACAAAACCAGCCCTACAAGAAATCTTGAAAGGGGTCCTCTAAGCAAAGAGAGACCCTAAAAGCAACATAGACCAGAAAGGAAAACAGACAATATATGGTAACAGTCACCTTACAGGCAATACAATGGCACTAAATTCCTATCTTTCACTAGTTACCCTGAATGTAAATGGGCTAAATGCCCCAATCAAATGACACAGGCTTTCAGACTGGATTAAAAAACAAGACCATCGATATACTGTCTGCAAGAGATTCATTTTAGAACCAAAGACACCCCCAGATTGAAAGTGAGGGGGTGGAAAACCATTTACCATGCTAATGGACATCAAAAGAAAGCTGGGGTGGCAATCCTTATATCAGACAAATTAGATTTTAAACCAAAGACTGTAATAAGAGATGAGGAAGGACACTATATCCTACTTAAAGGGTCTATCCAACAAGAAGATCTAACAATTGTAAATATCTATGCCCCTAACATGGGAGCAGCCAATTATATAAGCCAATTAATAACAAAAGCAAAGAAACACATTAACAACAATACAATAATAGTGGGGGACTTTAACACCCTCCTCACTGAAATGGACAGATCATCTAAGCAAAAGATCAACAAGGAAATAAAGACTTTATTTTTTGTTTTGTTTTGTTTTTTTTAAAGATTTATTTATTTATTTGACAGAGAGAGAGATAGCAAGAGCAGTAACACAAGCAGGGGGAATGGGAGAGGGAAAAGCAGGCCTCCTGCAGAGCAGGGAGCCCGATGTGGGACTCGATCCCAGGACCCTGGGATCATGACCTGAGCCGAAGGCAGACGCTTAACAACTGAGCCATCCAGGCGCCCGGAAATAAAGACTTTAAATGACACTGGACCAAATGGACTTCACAGACTATTCAGAACATTCCATCCCAAAGCAACTGTTGGTGGGAATACAAGCTGGTGCAGCCACTCTGGAAAACAGTATGGAGGTTCCTCAAAAAGTTGAAAATAGAGCTACCATATGAGCCAAAAACTGCACTACTGGGTATTTACCCCAAAGATACAAAAGTAGGGATCCGAAGGGGTACATGCACCCCGATGTTTATAGCAGCAATGTCCACAATAGCCAAACTGTGGAAAGAGCCAAGATGTCCATCGACAGATGAATGGATAAAGAAGAGGTGGTATATATATACAATGGAATATTATGCAGCCATCAAAAGGAATGAGATCTTGCCATTTGCAACGACGTGGATAGAACTGGAGGGTATTATGCTGAGCGAAATAAGTCAACAGAGAAAGACATGTATCATATGACCTCACTGATATGAGGAATTCTTAATCTCAGGAAACAAACTGAGGGTTGCTGGAGTGGGGGGTGGGGTGGGAGGGATGGGGTGACTGGGTGATAGACACTGGGGAGGGTATGGGCTCTGGTAAGCGCTGTGAATTGTGCAAGACTGTTGAATCTCAGATCTGTACCTCTGAAACAAATAATGTTGACTACAGGTATATCTTGGTCTTCCTTATACAGAGCCTTGTGTCCTCAGAGGAGCAGTTTACCCTGCTGGTTTGTGGTTCCCAAACACAACAGCTGCACCAGGAATCTCCTAATGTTTTTATCAAAATGTAGATTCCAAGGGCCTCCAGCAGACCCACTGAATCAAATCCCTTGGGGAGAGATCTGGACATCTGGACTTATAAGAAGGGCCCTCAGGCACTCTGATTAGCAGCCAGTAAGGGAACTACTGGTAAACCAAGGGCTTGTCAAAACTGAGACTCTAGGTCCTTAAGAGACTATAGCATTTGAGAATTAATGTCAGGAAACATCCAGCCAGCAAAGCAAAATATAGTCAATAAGAAGTTCCAAAGCCAGAAATAAGGCAGTCAAAAAAATTTCCATAGAGTAAAGGATAGATTATAAAGATGAGAGTTAGATAAATGAGTTGGACTAAAAAAAGCAGAAGATATGGACACAGAAGGCAGTTTCTAGAATAAAAACAATGTGAGACAGAGAAGTGTCCTATGAGAGATGAAGCAGAGGTGGACTTCCTGAACTGTACAACGTACAGTCCGCAGAGATGGTTTAACAGCATCCTTAATTAAGCTGATGATGAAAAGATACACAGCTCAATCAGAAGTTGAAAAGACAAATCTAAGAAAAAAAAATCTGGATTGCGGTTTGGAGATTATGATTCAATAGACACCTGACTTTTAATCAACAGAATAAAGAGGCACTGAATCATCAAAGGAAAAAAGGTAGTGTGTGCTCTCTCTCTTAGTTTTATAAATTACATAGGCTTAGGAGTCAACTCAGTTTCCTTTCAGCTAAATATATAGAACACTTCTGAAAACTACCAGTAGATGGTGCCAGGATTTTGGTAAAGAATAAGGGTAACACCAATGACAGTAAATTCAGTATCTTGTTTAAAAAAAAAAAAACAAACAAACTTGTGTTAAAGAAAGACTAAAACCAAATCAGGAAACTAGGTCAATATCTGAAGGCTTCTTTCTTGTCCAAGACTTATATTACTCTGATTTTTACACTTCACTCTAGTTTTAACTTATGACCAATAAATTGCATACTCTAGCCAGAAATGAAACAGATCATGAAAGCCACAAACATAAAAACTCTGAAGAATGTTGAAAATGGTTTTCACTTAAGAAATGTGCATTTGCTATAAAGCAGCTAGCTACTTTCAGTGTGTGTCATGATTTGTGGGCACTTTTACTTTCATGGGCCCCTTCCTCCATTATATTTGTATTATATATAAAATAAAGACAAATATATTCCAAACTGGATTAATTACTTTTTTTCAAGTAGGCTCCATGCCCAACATGGGGCTTGAACTCACGACCCTGAGGTCGATAGTAGCATGCTCCACCAACTGACACATCCAGGCACCCCCAAACTGGATTAATTATTAAATATTATTATTATATTCACATTTTCCTCCGAATTTAAAACAAAATATTTTTGTAGACCACTAAAAGTGTTAGGGATCCTATACACTGTGTCTATTATGCCTAATGGATAAGTCCACCCTGGCTACTTTAAGGTATCCTAAGAAATGAGAAACTTAGAAAGTAAAACTAGGGGGAAAGAACAAAGGTGAGAAACAAAGTAGCCCACGCTGACCACCGCAAAAGTAAAAGTTTCATGCGTTATCTTAAAATTATATTCAAATATTTCAAGAAATGTTTTAAATTACTCCCCATCAGGGAAAAATAAAAAAACAAAATTTCTTGGTGGATTCATTAGTCAATGCATAAGGTTCAATTACGGTGAATCTAAAACTCAGGAATCCATTGCTGAGGGAAGCACAGTTCAGTGTGCACACAAGACATGGATCAAGTGCAGATGCAACAGGAAGTAGAACCAATTTATGAGAAAGAATATTATTTTGAAAGATTTAGGTTTTCTATTTTGTCAAGCGGGGAAGGATGGAAAAGCAGAAGAGAGCTACTGTTCTTTTGCTCAGGATCTAGTTCTGAAAAAGGAAGTTTATGACTGCAATATTTGAGAGCCTACAGTTTTCAGTAAGGTCCTACATTGTACAATAGTAGCAACTTTAAATATAATTCAAAATCTTAAGAGTCAGCGGCCTGGAGAGAAGGGCCTGTTAACTGGATTCCTGGGCAAGCAAGGAGAGCCATTCTAAGACATTCTGAGAGACAGCACAGCAGGGTGAAGCCTTGTGGGGTGTCCGGGAGCAGGGATCACAGTCAGGAGTGCAGGGCCACTCTCCTACTGGACTGATGCTTTGACCACCAACTGTGCTGTGGACTTTCCTTTAACTGAGCCAATCTCCCATGATTTCTTGCTAGACTTCAAGTACAACTATTTGATGGAGAATGTTTTTGTTTTTAATTTGTCCTTCATACTTTACACACTAAAATAATAGCTCATCAAAAACTTTCTATATTAGCAAACAAAAAAATCTTTCATTCAAATTGGAATGACATGATTTGCTTTTTTTTTTTAACTCTAATTTTCTAATGGTCACACTTCATAAAGATTATGGGGGAAAAAAGTATTCATCTATATAACTAATTCTCCCCGTAACCTTTTTCAAAAAGTTAGAGCTACCAAAAGAAGAAAAATCTTAAAAGTGGAAATAGTGGATTTCTGGATTTCCTGCTATAATAATAACAATCTAACATCAAATTGGAATTAATTCAAATTCCAAAACAAATAATTATTTATACTCAACTTAAAAACTTCCGGCACAGAAGTACCTATGTAGGCGAGGACTTCCCAGAACCTGCTACATACATGATTCAGAGAAAAAAACTTGAAGTATAGCCTTTTATTGAGGGGTGATTCTCAGGGGATTTGAGTCCAGGACAAGGTCCCAGAGAGATGGTGGTGAAACAGTAGCCCAGAGTACCCACTATTTTTCTCAGAGAGCTTGTTACCTGCTCTCCCTGCCACATTACCCCATGAGAGGTAGAGAAGGAGGGAATATTAGTCTGCCCACCAACACCTGCTCTTTCAGAGGCCGGGGGAACAACGCCACAAAATGACTTTAGAGGCAGCCCTCCAGTTCCAACCCACAAGTCTGATCATGAGATCTGGGGAAACTGGGTGGGTGTAGGATTCCTAGTGAGTACTGTACAGAAGAAGAAACAATATGAATTGTTTATGCAACTCCAAACAATCCAGCTCCACTCTCACTCGTGTCAGTCCAATGCAGGTCACACAGCATTCGGCCCTCATCTTCCATTTTGTCCATTAAGCTTGCACTACATCCATCGTGGAGAGCGAATTCCCTGATGACCAGCCATTAAGAGAAGCAAAATAGAGCTTAGAATCAAATTGCCTGGGGTCAGATCTGGTCTCTGCTACTTATTGTTTATTAGCCATCAAATGGAGATGATGATAATAATACATACATCAGAAATATCTACTAAGGTTTCAATGAGATCATTCATATAAAAGCTCTTAGCTCACAGCACCTGGCACAGAATAAGAGTTCAAAGCTAGGTATTAGCCATATTATTTGTTATTCTGGGAAACAACACTTAAGGACATGTCTGTTAAAGATGACTGAGGCCCCGTGTATCACATAGAAAGACCTGGGGCAGACAAGTGTCCCCTAGTGCCTCAGCCAAAAGCAACTTGAAAGTTAGACTTTTGTTTTTGAATTGCAGAGGTTCAACAGCAGTGAACAAGAAATAAAGGTCAGCAGCCATTTCCTCTGGAATCTGGCTAGCAATTTGTCATCTGAGAATTGGCTCAGCTTGTGGGTAGAAATAAATAAATCTTCCTCCCTGCAACCTTATATAACTATGTAGGGTTATTCTCTCTCTCTTCTTTACCTAATCCCCACATCCCAAAAATGTATAAAATAATTTGCCCCATGTGGCACTTTTGAGGTACGATCCTAAATAGCAAGGACACATATTATTCTGTGAATGCTGAATATTTTTTTCCATTATAGAATTTAACAATAATGATGTAGACATGCTGTGTATTGAAATAAGTAACCCCTTAATGTCAAAATTTGGCCTTTATTTCCTTTCACAGACCACTTCTTATTTCATAGTGTATTACTATACTATTATTTATAAAGCACACTTAGTTAATAACTTGATTCAAATCATTGTGAAGAATAGTTACCTCCCATAATTTCAGTTCTACAGGTTTTCCACCATACACAAAACAAAATAGAAAAATCCCTATCTGCATAACATCATTGCTCTTTCTTACAGAGAATAGGTCATTTCATACAGATCCTTGAAGGTCTCTCAGAGATGAAGAATCAAGTAGCATAAGAAATGGAGTCTGTTCCACAATTCATATCCAGCTCATATTCATTGGGACTAGTTGGGAGAATTTTTAAAAATCCCTTGCCTCAAGCCTATGCTTCTATCTTTTAATTTGTGCTATATACCACCTAAATTGAAGTTACCTGGATATCCATTTTCTAAATTATTCATTCTCGCACTCACTATTAGTAGCCTGGTCACAGAAATACTGTTAAAGTTTTAGCATAATCAAGCAAACAACTTGATTTCTTCATTGTGTCAAAAACATATTCATGGAATACCCTCTATCTCAGGCATTGTGCTAGGTGTTGCTTATATAGTGACAAATAAAGTTATTGCCTCACCCTCAGAAAGCTTACGTGGAGGAACCATATATGACACAAATAAAAAAATAAATATATAATTATGAAGAAGAAAGTAAGGAAAGCATATGTCATTAAAACAAGGAGGCACCCAACTGATGCTGAGGGATCAGAGAGGACCTCTCTAAGATAGAATATGTAATTTCAGACCTATGGCATGCCACAGGGGTTAGCTAGGTGAAGATTTGGGGGGTGATTGCTCTAAGCAGAGCACATGCAAAGTCCCTAGGACAACAAAGAACTTGCCATATTAAGAATCTGAGAAAGTCCAATATGGTGGAACTCAGTGAACAATGGGGAGAATCCTATTATAAGGACTTAACCTCATATAACTTCTTGGAATTCAATTTTTTTTATCCAAAAAGTCAATTTAAAAAAACATACTGCTGGGCACCTGGGTGGCTCAGTTGGTTAAGCGACTGCCTTCCGCTCAGGTCATGATCCTGGAGTCCCGGAATCGAGTCCCGCATCGGGCTCCCTGCTCAGCAGGGAGTCTGCTTCTCCCTCTGACCCTCCTCCCTCTCATGCTCTCTGTATCTCATTCTCTCTGTCTCAAATAAATAAATAAAATCTTTAAAAAAAAAAACATACTGCTATATAATTTACAGTGTGAATTTAAATTTCAAGTTCCCATTAAAATTATGTAAATAAGCCTGTATTCCAACCTGTCATATTCCACACTCTCCCATACACCATTCCCATAAGCCCTGCCTCTGCTACACGATGCCTACATCTTTTAAATTATTTATCAAATGGTCTAAAATTAGTGCAGTACAAACATGAAATGATTTTTGTTTTTCTCTTTTTAACCATGCTCTATAAAATCTCTTGTCTATTTTAACATCTTAAAGCAGATTCCAGTCACATCCAGTTTTAATGTCTAACCTCGTCTAATCCAAATTTTAAAACTTCAATTTCAGTCCAGTTCTGTGTTGTTTTCTTTCCCTCCTGGCACCTGCCATATTTGGCCTGAGTGATTTGGGAAGGAGAAGGGCAAGTTCTGCTCATCCACTCCTCCTGTCCCATGCCTGGGTTCCTTTTTCCTCTAGTGTATTGGTGAGAAAGAGGAAGGGACTCAAAAGTTAGCAAGAACTAGATCCTAAAGAATCTTCTATGTCAAACTAAAGAACATGGGCTTTTTCTTTTAAAAGAGGTATAGAAAACATTAAAAGGGAATTACACAAATAGGATTTCATTTTAGAATGGTCCATTTGCCACAATATAAAGGGTAGATTTGAGGAGACAAGGCAAGGATTTGGATTACAAAGAGAACACTGGCCTCTTGAAATCTCACCAACTGCTCCCTTCACAAGTTTCTTCACACAAACTTCTCTCAAAATGCCATGCAACCTCTGTTGGCTTTGAAATAACCCTAAAAATTCTTTCTCTAGACTTGGGCAAGCCTGACCAATCATTTTTAAGATTTATTAAACACCAGTATGGAAGAAGTGGCATTTCTGCTTGACCCATCTTGGCTGTAAGATAGCCAGATATTACAATGGGATTCTTTTGTCTTAAAGTTTCACTAGTGGCCCCAAAGTCTAAGAATAATGTCTAAATTGAGGTGCTAGACCACTAAAGCAATACATCCTAAGGACTATGAAACCAATTCTGCCAACATTGTTCAATCTTCCACCTCCATTTCAGTAAATGTTGAAACTAAAGAAGCCTACAGAGGGAATGCCAGTGGAAAGAGTTCTGGGTGCTATTGTTGTACCAACTATTGTCATGTAACAAATTACTTCCAAATTAGTAGTTTAAGATAAGCATTTTATTATGCTCACTGTATTGGTTAAAAATGGGTCACATGACTACCCAGAGTTTTGAGGAGGAGTTATAGGCCCTATATATCTATTGACAGAAGAAATTCTGATCATTAAAAACAAAACAAAACATGTATCTATTTTAAGGAAATTTACATTATAGGACATATTGTAAAAAACTGCCTGAGAGAAAAACAAGCTTCTCGTCTTGCTTTTGGTAAGAAATAGAAACCAGACTGCATGCAGAAAAGAGAGCTTCAGGTAGGGCTTACTCTGGCTTACTAGTGCCACTTCATCTACTGGTCATGTATGTCTCTCACAACACAGAATAATTTATGCTTTTTAAATTAATTCCATATTGCTTAACATTCCCTGGGCTTCCAGGAATTACCAAAAAAAAAAAAAATTCCAATACGTTTTTAACGGAAAAGTATAAAATAAAGAGGAGCAAGTATAACCCAGTTTTTCTTTCTTCTGTTTTTTGTGACTTGTCCTAATGATTATACTACCTAATTTATTTATTTCATGTAAAGTCCTAACCCCAAGCAGCCTAGAGATTTTAGCTTGCCTCAATATAGTCACCAGATGGCTTTTGCTTTCTATGTAATTCCTGCTTTCTGTTGACTCCATATCTCTTGTTTTATATCTGCTTCAAAAGACATTATAAATTATGTAGTCATTTTATCAAACAAATTAGACTCTGCAGTGTGTGAATTATTTTCTATTCTTTTCTTTCAGATGCTGGGTAGGTCTAACAGGTTTCTGATTCCTTCAATCAGTGAGGAGGAAGTGCCACTACATGACTTCCCAGGCTAGGTCAGAGAGGTAAGATACTAAGATACTAACCTTGGGAGCCCCAACTGCCACACAGATAGGATTGCCCTGAGGTCACCATATTTTGAGGAAGCCCAGGCAATAAGGAAAGGCCTCGTGAAAGTGATCCAATTGACAGCCCTGTTGACGTCACAACTGACAAAGAGCATCAACCACCAAAGGAGAGACGACATCTCCAAATGATTCCAGCCCCCAGCCCTTGAGTCACCCCTAGCCATTATGTCTCCCCAACTGAGGCCCCAGACTATGAGCAGAAACAAGCTAATTGAATTATGCCTTGTCCAAATTCGTGATCCACAGACTCTGTGAGCATAATAAAATGTTTATCTTAAACTACTAATTTGGAAGTAATTTGTTACACAACAGTAGTCAATACAACAACAGATTTTTTGCAGAATATTGGCTGATCTGGCTAATTTCTAGAATTTACAAATTCCACCAGTCTCTTTAGCCTATCAGCGCAATTTTCCCTTAAACATCTATTACGTGTTGAGTTGTGTCCCCCAAAACTTCATATGAAGTCCTAGCTCCAGTACCTCAGAATAGTACCTCAGTATCTTATTTGGTGGTAAAGTTTATACAGAGGTAATCATGTTAATATAAGGTTATTAGGATGGGCCCTAATCCAATATGACTGGTATTTTTATAAAAGGGAGGAAATTGGGAGACAAGCATGCATACAAGGAGAAAACCATGTGAAATTAACGTGGGCATCTATCAGCCAAGGAGGGAATCCTAAAACGGATCCTTCCCTCATAGCCCTCCGAAGGAATAACTCTTCAACACCTTGATTTCTGACTTCAGAACAGTAAAACAATAAATTTCTGTTGTGTAAGCACCTAGTTTGTGGTACTTTATTATGGGATCCCTAGAAAACAAATACAGTATCCAAACTAGTCAGTAGTCAGGGAGAATCCCCTCAGTCCAGGTTAGATGTAAGATTTCACAGAATCACATAATCAATTGTTGGAACTGTCCTGATACAGGAGTATCATCTATAGTAGTCCCATCATACGGTCTGCTGGTTGATGCAATTTGTCAGTTGTGACGTCAACAGAGCAATCCTCTCTGTAGTGGTAAAGATATTACTATGCCCCCAAAGCAGCCATTCCCTCCATAACCAACTCTGTTTATAATTTATTTGGTAAACCAAAGTCACTTGGTATCAGACAGATTGAATTTAATCCACCTTATAGAATAGAATAGTCCTTATAGAATAGTCCTTTACATATTCTCAGACAGCTGCCTATCTCACCTGAGCATATTCTTCAACAAAAAACACATCCCCAGTCTCTTACAGACATTCCTTATGTGATGTGATCCCGTGTTCCTTCACTACCATGATTATTCTCCTCTGAATTTAAGTCCATTTATGCCAAAACAAGAAAGAAATTTTTTATAATAAAAACCATCTGGTAATACCACAGACCACCTTAAATGGCAGTGAGTTTACTGTCACTGACAGAAGAGCTTTGAAGATTCACTCAGAGATATTATAGAAAGATAACTAAATCGGAGAAGATATTAGGCTGGCTATCTTCAAGATTATTTTTCAATTTTATGATTTTATAACATATTAGACACCTAAGATTCTGTTATATTCCCTCAGAAATCATAAAATATCCAGAAAAAATTGAGGAATTCTTTTCTAATCTTGAAAGGGGAATGGCCTTTATAAGCATGGCCCCAAATATCAAAGCCATAAAAGAAAACTGGTAAGTTTAACTTCATAAAATTTTAAAACCCTGAATGGCAATAAGTACCTAAACAAAACAAAACCGAAAATAATTTTGGCAACAGAAAATAATTTTTTACAAAATTTACAAAAATGAATATAAATGACAAACATGAAAAATGCTTACTTTCATTCATAATTTTTAAAATGGAAATGAGGGGTTCCTGGATGGCTCAGTCGGATGAGCACCTGACTCCTGATTTGGTTCAGGTCATGATCTCGGGGTCCTGGGATTAAGCCCCACCTTGGGCTCCGTGCTTGAGGATTCTCTCTCCTTCTCCCTCTGCCCCCACCGCCCCCACTTGCACATGCGCTTTCTAAAATAAAATAAATCTTTTTTTAAAAATGGAAATGAAAGTGAAGAAATTATATATTCTGCCTATCAGATTAGCATTGTTTTTTTATTTTTTAAAACTTATTTATTTCTTCTAGAGAGAGAGAGAGCAAGCATCAGTGGGAGCTGCAGAGGGAGAAGGAGAGAGAAGCTCAAGCCGACTCCATGCCCAATATGGGGCTCAATGAGCAGAGCCCGACATGAGCCAATACCAAGAGTGAGATGTCCAACAAACTGTGCCACCCAGATGCCCCTAGCATTCCTTTTTAAAACAAATTGCAGTGTTGTAATGAGTTAAGGGAAAAAGAACTTCCAGATAAGATCCCAGTCCTGCCAACATCTTATTAGATTCTAAGCAGAGGACCCAGTAGAGCCACACTGCACCCAGACTTCTGACTGTGAGATAAAAAAATGGGTGGGTTTTTTTTTTTTAAGATTTTATTTATTTATCTGACAGAGAGAGACACAGCGAGAGAGGGAACACAAGCAGGGGGAGTGGGAGAGGGAGAAGCAGGCTTCCAGTCCAGCAGGGAGCCCAACGTGGGGCTTGATCCCAGGACCCTGGGATCATGACCTGAGCCAAAGGCAGATTCTTAACGACTGAGCCACCCAGGTGCCCCAAAATGAGTGTTGTTTTAAACCATGAAATTCATGGTGACTTTCAATGGCAACAATAGAAAACTAATACACCTACCAAGTATCAAAAGTCCATAAATAGACCTATACATGTTGCAAAAGTAACCCTGAAGTGCTGAAGGATGTCCTTTTAAACAAATTGTGCAGGGTCCATTTGATTTCTGTATTTTGAAAAAATGTGTCTAGACCAATATCTCACACCATATACAAAATAAGTCCCAGATGGATTGCAGATTTGAAAGTGGGGAGGGCAAAGGTAAGTTTTCAGAGAAAAACATGGGAGAATACCTTTGTAAGCTTTTTTCCGCAGCTTTATTGAGGTATGAGTGACAAAACTTGTATATGTGTAGGTTGCACAATGTGGTTTTTTAAAGGTGTACAATGTGATGATTTAATACACATATACATTATGAACTGACTACCATAATCAAGTTAATTAACACATCCATCACTTCACATAGTTACCATTTGTGTGTGCATATGGTAAGACATTTACGATCTACTCTCGGCAAAATTCAAGTATACAATAGAGTATTATTAACCATAATCACCACACTTATATCCGATCCCCAGAATCTATTCATCTTATAACTGAAAATTCGACCAAGATCTCCCCATTTCTCCACCCCACAGCTCCTGGCATCCACCATTCTATGAATTCAACTTTTTTAGATTCTACATGTAAGTGAAGTCATAGAGTATTTGTCTTTCTCTGTCTGACTTATTTCACTCAGCATAATGTCCTCTAGGCTCATCCATGTTGTTGCAAATGGCAGGATTTCTTCCTTTATGGCTGAATAATATTCCATTGTGTATATATACACCACATCTTCTTTATCCATTCATCTGTAGATGGACACTTTTGTTTCCATATCTTGACCATTATGAATAACGTTGCAGTGAACATGGGAGTGCAGATATCTCTTCAAGATACTAATTTTGATTCCTTCAGGTATATACCAGAAATAGTATATGAATCATATGGAAGTTATATTTTTAATTTTTTAAGAACCTCTGTACTTTTTTCCATAAGTACTATGCCAATTTACATCCCCATCAACAGTGTAACAGGGTTCCCTTCTCTCCACACCCTTGCTAACACTTATCTCCTATCTTTCTCATAATAATCATCCTAACAGGTATGAGTTCATAGTTCATTGTGGTTTTGATTTTCATTTCCCTGATGATTAGTGATATTATATGTTTAAAAAAAGAAGAAGAAGAAAGCAGGAATGGAAAAATGAAGGGGGGAAAATCAGAGGGGGAGATGAACCATGAGAGACTATGGACTTTGAGAAAGAAACTGAGGGTTCTAGAGTGGAGTGGGGTTGGGGGGATGGGTTAGCCTGGTGATGGGTATTAAAGAGGTCACATATTGAATGGAGCACTGGGTGTTATACGCAAACAATGAATCATGGAACACTACATCAAAAAAAAAACCAAAAAACTGAGTCCTATCGCCTAGCCAGGTGGACACATCTAACCATTCCAGACATTTTTCTCCATTTCTTTCTATCCACATAAGGTATATGTCCATCTGTATCAATAGATAAAAATATAAAGATTATTTTAAAAAAAAAAGAAAAAATCTTTTCATGTACCTGTTGACCATTCATGTGTCTTCTTTAGAAAAATGTCTCTTTGGTCCTTTGCCCATTTTTTAATGAGGTTATTTGGGATTTTGATCTTTGTAATCTTGAGGTAGCAAAAGATTCCTAAAATAGGTTTCAAAAAGTACAAACTATAAAGGAAATTTTTGAAAAAATGGGACTATCATAAAATAACTTTTCTCCATCAAAAGATATTAGTAAAAAAACTAAAAAGACAATCCATGGAGTAGGAAAAGATATTAATAATGCATATGTCTGACAAAGGACTAGTATCCCAAATATATCTTTAAAAAACTTCTGCAAATCAATAAGAAAAAAATCAGAAAACCCAATGGAAAAAATAAAAGACCTGAGGAAACATTTTACAAAAGAGAATATCAAAATGGCCAATAAATTTATTAAAATGTGCTGAACTTCATTAGTTGTCAGGGAAATGCAAATAAAACCACAGTGATGCTACTACACACCGACCAGAATGGCTAAAACGATGGCATAGATGTGGGGCAGCTGGAACTTTTGTATACTGCTGGTGAGACAATTAGTTGGTATAATTTTGGACTCTGTTTAGCAGTATCTACTAAAACTGAACATAGGCTTAGTCTGTGACCCAGCAGTTACACTCCTAGATATAAACCCAATAGAAGTATAAACATACATTTACCAAAACACAGGCACTAGAATGTTCACAGCAGCATGACCGGTAATGAAGCCAGCTTCCAAAACCTGGAAATTACATTTGCTGGTTTCCAGCTCCAAAACCACCATTTCTGTACCCTGCTTTGTAATGATGAAACTAGAATTCTGCAAACCACATTTCTACTTTGTCAGATATATCTATGTATAAGTTCTGCCAATGGAGGTACTAAAGAGAGACTTGAGGGCTGGAAGAGGGAGAAGGAACTGGAATCCTTCTTGTTTTGCTTCCTGTTTCTGTCAGCATCATCCCAATAATGATCCTTCATTCTAGAATTAACAATTTTTGCAGTTTTCAGTTTTTTCCACTGGGAAAAAAATCCCCCTCAGAGATGTCAGCACCATCCAGGCCCCTGAAGGGAACCCCCACCCCTCCCCCCGCCAAAGTTCTGATGCATCAGCACCAGTTGACCAGCAATGCCTCTTCAGATGTCTTTTTTCTAAGCTTTTATTTAAATTCCAGTTAATTAACAACAGTGTAATATTAGTTTCAGGCGTACAGGATAGTGATTCAGTACTTCCATACAACACCCAGTGCTCATTACAACAAGTGCACTCCTTAATCCCTATCACCTATTTAACCCATGCCCCCCCCACCCCCTCCCCTCTAGTAACCATCAGATTGTTCTTTATAGTTACCTCTTTGGATGTCTTGATGCCAGCTCTGCAGAACTACTCCTTCAAACTGCTAAGTTCTAATAATCTTAACCTCTCCCCTTTGTCCAAGAGCCTTATAGGTGCTTCCTTCAGTTATCACCTTTGCATTACCTTAATGTTTGTTCCCTTTGATTTTTCAGTCCTCCAATACCTACCTCACTAATTCTTTAAATTAAATTATCTCTTCTGAAATAACTGATATGTTGATAGTCCATCAACAGTAGAAGATAAAGCATAATATATTCTCAAGATGGAATTCTACACAAAAATGAGAATGAATGATCTACTACTATACCTAATGATGCAGATGAATATCATTAACAAGGGTATGTGAAAGAAGCCAAACACAAAAACTGTGTATAATGATTCTATTTAATATAAAATATAAAAACAATGTACAGTGTCTAGAAGTCAGAATAGTAGTTACCTTTGGGAAGATGGTAGGGGTATTGGTTGGTAGCTTTATTTTTTTCATTTTTTTAAAGATTTTATTTATTTGACGGAGAGAAAGAGCACAAGCAGGAGGAGCAGCAGAGGGAGAGGGAGAAGCAGGCTCCCCACTGACCAAGGAGCCTGATGCAGGACTTGATCCCAGAACCCTGGGATCATGACCTGAGCCGAAGACAGACGCTTAACCGACTGAGCCACCCAGGCACATCTGGTTGGTGCTTTAGAACACAAGAAGGGTTTAGTGCCGGTAATGTTCTGCGTCTTGATCTGGGCTTCATGACACAGCAGTGTTCAGTTTGTGAGAATTCATTGAGTCTTACCATTTATAATATGATCACTTTTCTGTGCACTTATCATACATCCATAAAATATTTAAACAATAATGTGGCTATCAGTTGTAAGCTAATGTTTGCAGTCCAGTTGGGACATTGTCAGTAACTTTGTTTATGTTATAAAAATCTCTTTATATATTCAAAAAGGTGGTAGAATTGAGTAATTTATATTTTTTAAAATTAAAATGGTTTAAAATTAAAATAATATACAAAAATAGACACAGTACTTTTTCTTAACCGTCTTTTTGCATAATGCTTTACATTTGTTTTTTTGTAGTCTTGTCTTATTTCTTTTAGAAACTTGTGGAGTACCTTTAGAGTACCCAAGCTTGTTTTATCACCATGGTTTTATAAGGACATAAGAAAACTAGAGATGACTTAATTAATCCCACACATCTTCTTGAAAACCTGCCAACACTTTAGATCTTAGTTCCTATCTTCCCTGTCGGTGTATATGCCCTAATAACTACTAAAAATCTGTAATTGCTTTTTATCTGCTTTAGTTATAGCTATTTTTTATTCCTTTCCCACACTCCAACCTGCTTGATAGTACTTGTTACATCTTCAATCTCTGTGATGCAATTTATACCACTGGACTGGACTCTTTGTTCTCTGCAGTGATGCCTTCTGTATACCATAATCTAATTGTAGGCCAGACTTTCCCATAGCATTCCCTGAAGGATGATCCATTCAATATCTTCTCCATCCACATTTCCAAGTCCTGACTCTTCCTGATCTTCCAGGTCCTGCTCTTGCATAAGAAATATCCAAAAATATAATTTTCACAAACTAAACACACCTGTAAAATGAGAGCCCAGGTAAAGACACAGAACACTACCAGTATGCCTCATGGGGCAGTTCACTCAAAGTCTAGATGAGAATGTTAAATTCATTTATTTATTCTATCAATATTTATAGTGCATCCATAACGCCAGTCCTACTTCCAGATGCTGGTGGTACCCTGGAAATCCATAAATTTTTAGTCCTGGCTCTGCCATGTTCTAGCTATTTGATCTTAATTGGATTATTTAATATTTCTAAGCCTCAATTTCTTTGTAGGTAAACAGTATTAAAACATTTCTAATGTTTCATAATTATCTAAGGATAAGCCTTACTGGGACAATATGAGTTAAGAGGAGAAAGACATAGATGTCCAGTAAAGCATGTTTCTATTCTTTTTCATTAATCCCATAAAAACGAGTAAAAAAAGAGAAGAATTAAAAAGAGATATAAGAAAGGAAATTAAAGGAGTATAAGAAAAAACAAAGAATGGACAACAGCAAATGAGAACTATTTTGACAAATTTACTGGAAAAGTAGAGAAGAGATAACTAATTTAACAATGTAAGCTGTAACCTATCTGCAGAGGGGTATACCAGTAAACTAGTCAATTTGTTCTCTAGAGGCTCAGGGCTAGGATATTTGAGTTCCCATGGAGAGTTGGGGAGGGGACAATGTTTATAGCAGCAATGTCTACAATAGCCAAACTATAGAAAGAGCCTAGATGTCCATCAACAGATGAATGGATAAAGAAGATGTGGTATATATATACAATGGAATATTATGCAGACAACAAAAAATTGAAATCTTGTCATTTGCAACAACGTGGATGGAACTAAGTGAAATAAGTCAATCAGAGAAAGACAATTATCATATGATATCACTGATACGAAGAATTTGAGAAACAAGACAGAGGATCATAGGGGAAGGAAGGGGAAAAATCAAACAAGACGAAACCAGAGAGGGAGACAAACCATAAGAGACTCTTAATCTCAGTAAACAAACTGAGGGTTGCTGGAGTGGAGGGGGGTGGGAGGGATGGGGTGGCCGGGTGATGGATATTGGGGACGGTATGTGCTATGGTGATGCTGTGAATTCTGTAAGACTGATGAATCACAGACCTGAACCCCCAAAACAAATAATACATTATATGTTAATAAAAAAAAAAGAAAATTGGGGAGGGGAAACAGGAGCTCAAGCTAAAACCAGAGCCTAGTCAAGAGTCTGCATGTTTGGGGCGCCTGGGTGGCTCAATTGGTTAAGCAACTGCCTTCGGCTCAGGTCACGATCCTGGGGTTCCGGGATCGAGTCCCGCATCGGGCTCCCTGCTCGGCAGGGAGTCTGCTTCTCCCTCTGACCCTCCTCCCTCTCGTGCTCTCTGTCTCTCATTCTCTCTGTCTCAAATAAATAAATAAAAAATCTTTAAAAAAAAAAAAAAGAGTCTGCATGTTCATATATGAAGCAGAAGTCTAGGTCCCCATCCCACCTCACTCATAAAGGACTAGAAATTGACTCAGAGAAGCACTGGACTCATGAAATCAAAGAACCATGTGGGGAACAGAATTCACTTAAAAGGATTAAGTGAAAATCTGAATACTGAAAGCTGAGACTTTTAGCCACTTTTTTCTACCCTACTTTCAGAATAGCAGCCACACATACACACCAACTCCCTCACATTTAGCCCCACTTCCCAATTCATGTTGCATTTAAATATATTCAAAATGTTGCTGACAGACATATGACAGAGATGTTGTAATATTTGGAAAAATTAACAAAAGGATCTTAGCAAACTTAGTAGATGAAAAGATAGTAACTGCAGGAAAAAGTATTATATGAGAAAGAGGTGTGGTGTAGTATGCAACATGGCTTAATAGTGCATAACATTTGCACAGTCATAGTAATGTTAAAACTGAGTATTGATTTAGCCCAAAATTATCATGCAGCTACATTGAGGGTGAGGGAAGGAGAGTGGTTGGACGTAGGAGTGCGCTAGGTATGATTGGTCTTCAACATACATGTTCACCCTTTCAACATTATTCCTTAATTACGAGGCTGGGAAGCTAAAAATGGCCATATTTTCCAAGTGGCCTTGAAGCTACAGTTGTAGAAACAGTTTAAGTTCTGTCATAAGATGCACTTGCTTGAGATTTCGAAGGCCACAGTGTGGCAAAGGCTATTTCCTTGTGGTTGTGACTACCGGTAAACAAGGTTGAACAGATAAGAGTGTTTGCAGGGGAAAGACTTCACATTCCAATGTTTATTTAGGACTTTAGAATGAATCCAAGAGTCCTGTGGTAGCCTTTGCCTCCCACTCAATTGTTGCCTGCCCCATCCCCCAACAGTTTGGTAATCACCTAGTTCCCTGCTCTGAATGCCTAGAACAGCTGCAGTTTCCAGAACTGAACACTGGTACTGGGAGAAAACTAAACCCCAAATGACATATTGAGAAACAGCAGTATGAGCACATTATTTAGAAGTCTAGAATTTCTTGCCAGGGAAATCAGCTAACAGCATGGGGCTGAGTAGCCTTGGAGATACATAGAAGTGAATATAATTTATAAGTTATACTTCAGGTATCCTAAAAGTCTAAGGCCCCATTCATCTAACATTATTGTAAAATTAAAGATAATATGACTGTAGGGCAGTTTTAAACAGTTTTAAACATATACGTATGCCAATTCTCTTCTGTAAAAGTTTTTCCTATATCGGGTTTATAGCATTCATACAGCCAAGGGAAGAAATATATTCAAGTATTTCACAGTATGTCTCACCATACATCCCTTCATTGACCTCTGAAAACAGAAGAATCATTATGTGTTAATACAGTGTTTCGATGCGTTCTTTTTAACCCATATACAAGGAGTCTTACACCTCGCCTCCCCCAGATCTCTAAGAACTTCAGGAAGCTTATGTTTCCATGATCATTTTTGGTTCTGTTTCTAACTGAATTACCATTTTGCATTTGCTAATTCTTGCAGTTTAAAGGAGCTTAGCTCCTTTTCTTGGTTTTCTTCATCCCATCCATCCCTTCAACCATACACACACACACACACACACACACACACAGTCACTCATTTGCATACTTTCACACATGCTTTTGAGAGGAGCGGACTGTCAAAGTTTGAGGAAAATAAAGGAAATTTACTTTGGAGAAATAGAAGCATCTAAATATTAAAAGTTTTACAGTCTTGTTCCTAAAAGCCCCATGATCTTTTCTACACTTGCCTCCTGCCATGCTGTTCAGGTTTCTAGGTCTTCTCTCCCGGACTTCACCCCTCACAGGAAGAAAAAAGTCATATTTTCTTATATGGAAAAATTGAAGTCGCGCCAAATTTCTCCTTCAAACTTGTCTCAGGGCTTCCCATTACACAGTGTAGAAGTCAACAGAAACTTTAAAATTACAGCTATCAGGTCAGCCATAGCACATTTTCGGAACAGTCAAAACTTTCTCCAGGGTAGGTTTCTAGGAACGGAGGTTTTAATTCACATTGCATGAAAATAGACTTTCTGATTATCAGAAAAATAAAATAATGAAAGGAATGCCAAAAAGAAATGATAATGTGTCATACTTGAAAATACTATGGAAAGATAAATAGTAATCTCTCCTGAATGGTCTATAGAAGGTTTTGATTATCTTTTTGCCACTGTGTGATAAATCTTTATTCATTGCCTCACTTAGGAGTACATAGAATAAGATTAGGTAAAGAAACCGAAAGTTATCCTTGAAAATAAATTCCTTACTCTGGGTGTGTGTGTGTGTGTGTGTGTGTGTGTTTATTTAATCGTGTCTTTATATCATTAAAAATTTTTCTGCTTTGGCAAATGCCATTGGCAATATCTCTCAATCTTTTTTATGATATTTTGATGTCCATATAAGCAGTCACAGGATTACAGTGTAACTCAAAAACATTTTCTTTTGGGGCGCCTGGGTGGCTCAGTTGGTTAGGCGACTGCCTTCGGCTCAGGTCATGATCCTGGAGTCCCAGGATCGAGTCCCGCATCGGGCTCTCTGCTCGGCAGGGAGTCTGCTTCTCCCTCTGACCCTCCTCCCTCTCATGCTCTCTGTCTCTCATTCTCTCTCTCTCAAATAAATAAAATCTTTAAAAAAAAAAAACCATTTTCTTTTGGCAAACTAGTTTATAAAACTGCAGAGGAATGAGTTTCTTTTTCTTTAGAAAACTACACTTATTCAATATTTGTGGACCCACTTTCCTCATTAAAGATTGAAGCCAGCAGATGAAAGAAGCTGAAAACTGAAAAGTCAAATCCCCTGAATATGTATTTATTACCTCCATTTATTAGTAAGAAATATATACATGAATTTGTGATTTTTCAGATGTTTTAAATTACCTTGATTGTTATAATTTACATGTCACAGAATTTGCCTGTTGTAAGTATACAATTATTTTTAGCAAATTTATAGAGCTGTGCAACAACCACCACAATCCAATTTTTAAACATTTCCATCACCCCAAAAAGCTTCCTGATACCCATTTTCAGCCATTCCCATTCCTACTTTCAGCCCCAGGCAACAAATGATTTATTTTTTGTCTCTAGAGATTTATCTTTTCTTAAAATTTCTTATAAATTAAATGATATAATATGTAGTCTTCTGCTTTTGACTTCTTTCATTTAACATAATATTTTAAGGTTCATCTATATTATAGTATGTATCAATAGCTATTCCTTTTTATTGTTAAATAACATCCCAAGGTGTGGATGGATATACCATATTTTATTTATCCATTCAGCAGTTCATGGACTTCTGGGTTGTTTCCACTTTTTTGGTTATTATAAATAATGCTGCTATAAACACTCATGTGCAAATTTTTGTATGGATACAAGTTTCCAATTCTCTAATTGCTGGGTCATATGGCAATTCTGTTTAACTTTTTGATTAGTTCCAAAGCAACTGCACCCTTTTTGTATTCACACCAGCAATGCATAAGATTTCCAATTTCTATACATCCTGACCAAACTTGATATTGTTAGTCTTTTTTTATTATAGCTATTTTAGTGGGTATGTAATAGTATCTCATTGTGGTTTTATGTTGCCCTTTCCTAATTATGAGCATCTCTTCATGAACTTATTAGCCATTTCTATATCTTCTTTGTGAAATGTTTATTCACATCTTTTGCCCATTTTTAATTGAGTAGTTTGTCTTACCATTAGTGGGTTATAAGTGTTCTTTATACAGTCTGGATGCAAATAGTTTACCAGATATATTATTTGCAAATATGTTCTTCCAATCTGTGGCTTGTCTTTTGATTTTCTTCAGACTTTCAGGTTTTGAAATGGGAAAAAATATAATTAAACTCAATATTATGTAAGAAAGATACTTAATCTCCTAATAATTTTATTTTTTTAAATCCTCAAACACAAACATTAGAGCTTCTGGGTAATGATGCAGAATGAATTTAACTGGAATTAAAGTCTACCTCCTAAAGGATAAACTATAAGATGTTTTGATTAAAGACTAGTGGTTTACAGCTAACTGGCCTGCAGGGGGTGGGGGTGGTGGGTGGTGTGTGTGGAGATCCTGATTTGTAAGCATTTCCGATTTCCATGGTGTAAATACTTCCCCTAGACTATTTCAAGGTACTAATGGTTTAACAACCAGCTCACAAAATACCTGAATATTTAGCGATTGTCTCTAGAGACCCAGAAGAAGCTAACTCTAGCACACTGCTGAAAATCTATGATTGGACCGGTAATAAGTCTTGAAGAGAAACTCCTTTTCAAAAAAAGGAAAAAAGCAACTGATTTGGAGGAATTTGCAGATTACCAAGAAAGAAGTCACTGATACTTCACATAAGAATGAAAGAAAGATGAGTTTTTAAGATCCAAGTCGACAGATTATAAAAATTTATAAGTAAATTCTACAAAGGATGAAAATGAAAATAGAAGCATTCTCTGGAGCAGAAAATAGAGAATATTTTATAAGAGTGGTATCGCTGCTATTAATCAGGCAAACCAACTGGAGTGAACTATGAGAGCTGTATGGCACTCATTCCATGTGGTTTGAGTGGTGCTGACCCTTCCCATCTCCCTACAGCTGCAAATACACAACCCTGGCCATCCAGAGTACTTCACCCCCTTATCCTCTGAGATTGGTTCAGGAAAAGCAGATGAACCAAATCCAGAGTCCTCCCTTGAACTTTTGCTGGAAGTAGCAAGAAAGAGGTCTACTTTTTTTGCTGCGGTCACAGGGCATGCGGACAAGAGAAGCCTGGAGTTGTAGCTTTCTCAGATGGTGGTCCACTCTTCTCCTACTATTTAGACATGGGATTTGGGAGGGATTAAAAAACATCAACTGTCCCATCTCAGTACAGTGCAAAGCATTCCCCCTGGCTGCAGTGCTGGTCCAGAAGTAATCCAATTAAAGCCAAGTTCAGGACTTTCAATCAGAGATAGGGAAGTTAAATGCTCTCTTTCCCAGGAAGTGACCTGGTGGCCTCTAGCAGTCTGAGAAAAGTCAGCCTAAGGATAAACCTAACACAAGGAAGATGGCAAAGCTTAGAGATTCTCAGAGAAAGATCCAAAGTCCTAATGAAGCTATTCTTGAAGATAGTATATGAACAAATAAGTCATTTCTTTTTTTTTAAAGTGAGTTTAAAATCAATGTTATTTTACTTACAACAAAAGCTTCCTATCTGGTTCAACATCTTTCTGCCCTGAGTTGTTTTGTTTTGTTTTTCAGCTTTTTAGTATCATTGCTAATGATACCACTGCTAATACCTTTCTGGAATGTTGTCCTCCTGGGCTTCAACCCTTGACTCCTCTTCTGCTCTTTAAAGGTATACAGCATATCCACAGAAACAAGCATGGAAAGACATAAAGACATAAACAGCACAGCACATTGCTGTTGATCCAAGATCGTTTCTTCTTTTTCACCAGCAACCTCTTTTCATGCAGGCTTATGTGACCCAATTTTGGACTGTATGCTCACTCTGACCTTGCACACTATCAGAACAGGGCATCTGCTAATTACCCACTGGATCCCTCTGGAGAACTCCGGTCCCTCAGGTAAGAAACATCCCCAAGCCTTAGCTCCTGAGACTTGAGCCCACAGGATACCCTTGTCAAGAGAGGGAATCACACATCTGTGTCAGCACTTTCTACCAGTTCCCTTCCTGCCTTTTCAACAACTCTATTTCAATTCTTTTCAATAGCTCTACCTGCCATGCCTACTCCCTAAACATTAGCATTTCCCCAGGTTCCAGTGCCACATAGGAATCCCAATTTTTATCATCAAATAAAACTAAATCCAGAAATCGAGTGATATGCGTCCATAGTAACAAAATCAGGCTTGGAATTCAACTTTCTAAACACTTCCCAGGGAAGTGTTTTATTTACTTCTACAGCAGGTGGAAAACTCCATGGAGCACTTTATATTTGATCCCGGGGGTGAAATTTTAAGCAGAATATTGATATTATAAGTCATTCTAAGAAGGAAGGATCCAAAAGCCATTCTCAGGTGAAGAAATTAAAGGGACTAAATGTGTCTCTTGGGAAGAAAATTCATAGGAGAGAGCAGACAGCTGTCTCAAATATCTAAACATCTGGGCTGTGTGAAGAAAACCAGATTTATTTCCTGCTTCTCATGAGGAAGATTAGGAACAATGAACAAAAGGTACAATTAAGTCAATCTGGGTGAAATACATAATAAGAGAATTTTCCAATAATTAGGATTGTTCCCAAATGTCACCTTGTGAAGTGGTGAGCTCCCATCAGTAAAAGATTTCAAGCAGAAGTTAGATGCCAAGAAGTTAGGGATATAGGAGACACACACTCTTGATTTGAATTGATCAGATGGCTTTTAAGATTCCAGATCCTTTTTAAATTCTAGAATGTGTCTCAAGTGAAATACAATTGCTAACTTTTTAATTGATGCTCCTCAAACTTCAGTGTGCATAACAATCACCTGGAGAGCTAGTTAAACCACACACCCAGGGCCCCACTCCCAAAAATTTGGATTCAGTCAGTCTGAGGTTGGGCCCAAGAACTTGCTTTTTTAATAAGCGCCCAAGCGATGCTAATTCTGCTGGTCCAGGGACCATGCTTTGAATAGCTCTACAAATCACAACTATTTATTAGGTATTTCTGAAGAGATGAAAGAAAATTAAGAGGCTTTGGCAAGCAAAAAGGGAACTAAAAAGTAATGTGTACTTGGCATTCATATAGGAAATAAAACAGTGTAATGACTACTTCAAAGGAAAGAATCCTTCCAAAACATAGGCCACATCTACCCGACAGTATAAAAACATTTGGAGAGGAAATTAATTGGTACATATGGTTGTGGGTGTTCGTTTCTAACCATACTAAACATTCCATCAAAGCCTTTCTTTTACTCGTTTGGTTAAGTAATTCCAATGAGATGATGCCCTGTTAAAACTTCCTATTTGGAGTCAGATATCTACTCAGACCCAGGGATCTCTTCTGCTAACACCATCTTCAGCAACTCCACCTGGACCAGTAATAAAACTGAGGGTGAGTTTGTCAGGAGTAAGGGAGAGCTGTTTGGGACAAACAGTATAATTCAATTCGTAAATGTCTTTACCTTTGAAATGGAAATCTGAGACAATCATTTTAAAAATGTAAGCTTCCCAATGGCAAAAGGAAATCCTTATCCATCCTTCAAAGTTCATCTCAAATTGCATTCCCTCATTAATTCTTTACTGATCCTATCAACAGGCTGTGAGCTCCAAATCCTTAGCTCATGTTCAGATCTCTTAAACACTATTTCTATATTCTGAGTTGCAAATATTATCTGTTGCATTAGTGTAGGCCCAATAACACAGTGGGTTAAACAGAGAATGTGTAATGTAGATTATTAAATTCTGATACTTGAGTATATAGGAATACATATAAGGAAACTACGTGGTAGCTTAGGGTCAAGGGAGAGTAGCCAAGGAAGAATAAAGTTGAAAAGGATTCCCTCCCCAAGGCTGGGGTTCAGACCTCATTGGAGAAGATATGGTTTAGCCCATTGGGTAAAAAAAGAGTTCACTGGTTTGCTCTAGCCGGAGCTAAATTGGGGTCATGGAGAGCAGGAGGCATTCCTCTAGAGTATGGGTTGAGGATAGCTGATCAGCAACTAGAGGTGTGGGTATGTACAAAGGATCGGGGCCCTGGTAGCCTGCAGTCCACAGGAGCTAGAAGAAGGAGTGATGGCTCCAGGACTGAAAATCCTCCAAACTCCTGGCAATCCACATGCAGGCCTGCACAGGGAATTAGAACACTGATGTGGGCAGGAAGCCTTCAGGACACCAGTCTCTATGTCAAGGACAGGGCTGCTATGGGACTTTTATTGCCAGGCTAGGCTGAAACTGCAAGATCACCTACTGGTCACACATTCCAGGCATGTTGCTAAAGCAGAGCTCTACCAGATGTCCTCACACACTCCACCAGCTGGAAACAGCAGGAGACACCCTTCAAATAGCCTCTATTGAGAAAGCTTGGCATCATGCTTACTGTAAAAAAGGGTACTTAAATGAATTCTGCCCATTCTGAAGAGCATATACTGAAGAACAAATTTGGAGCTAAGAAGCAATAAGTTGATAATTGACACATTTGTGTAATTCATAGATCATTGGTTCTTTTAAGATTAAGAACTGTATTTCATTTTAGTAGTCTCTGTGGTGCCTAGTTTTTACAATAACCTATGCCTTAGTAAATATTGAGAATTTCCAGCTCCCTTTTTTTTCTTTTTCTTTTTCTTTTTTTACAGAAGTTGACAAGGTGATCCTAAAATTCATATGGAAATGTGAGGGACCCAGAATAGCCAAAACACTCTTGGGGAAAAAAAAAGTTGAAGGACTCATATTTCCTGATTTCACAACTTATCACAAAGCTACAGTAAACAAGACAATGTGGTGCTAGCATAACAAGAGAAATATAGACCAATGGAAATGAATTGAGACCCCAGAAATATACCATGAAATTTGTGATCAATTGATTTTTGACATAGGTACCAAAACCATTCAATGGGGTAAGAATATCTTTTCAATACATGCTACTGTGACAACTGAATATCCACATGCAAAAGAATGAATTTGGGCGCCTGGGTGGCTCAGTCGGTTAAGCGACTGCCTTCGGCTCAGGTCATGATCCTGGAGTCCCGGGATCGAGTCCCACATCGGGCTCCCTGCTCAGCAGGGAGTCTGCTCCTCCCTCTCATGCTCTCTGTCTCTCATTCTCTCTCTTGCAAATAAATAAAATCTTAAAAAAAAAAAAAAAGAATGAATTTGGGTCCTACCTCACATCATATATAAAAATTCACTTTAAATTGGTCATAGATCTAAATGTTAGAACCAAAACTATAAAACTCTTAGAAAAGACAGGAGTAAATCTTCATGACTTTGGATTAAGCAAGCACAAGTGACAAAATAAAAAAAATAGATAAATTGGATTTCATCAAAATTCAAAACTTATGTGTTTCAAGGACATCATTAAGAAAGTAAAAGACAGCTTACCAAATGGGAAAAAGTATTTGCAAATCATGTATCTGATAAGGGACTTGTATCCAGAATATATGAAGAACTTGTACAAATCAACCAATAAAACAAATAATCTATTATTTATACTAGGCATGGACTTGAATAAACATTTCTCCAAAGAAGATACACAAATGGCCAGTAGACATGAAAGAGGCTCAATATCATAATCATTAGGGAAATGCACATCAAAACCACAATGATCTACTACCTCATACCTACTAGGATGGCAATAATTAAAAAAACACTAATAAGTGTTGGGGAATATGTGGAGAAATTGGAACTCTCGTGTATTGTTGGTAGGGCTATAAAATGGGACTAAAAACAGTCTCATAGTTTCTCAAATGTTAAACATAGAGTTACCATATGACCTATGAATTCCATTCCTAGGCATATACAAGAAAAATGAAAACATACATCCACTCAAAAACTTGTACATGAATGTTTATAGCAGCATGTTTACAATAGCCAAAAAGAGAAAACAACTCAAATATCCATTAACTGATGAATGACAACAAAATATGCTATATCCATACAATGGAACACTTATTCTGTAATTAAAAGGAATGAAGAATTGCTACATGGTAAATATGGATGAACCTTAAATACATTATTCTAAGTGAAAGAAGTCACACACAAAAGGAAACATATGATTCTATTTATATTAAATGTTCAGAATAAAAAAATACATAGAGTAGATTAGTCATTGTCAGGGGCTGGGGATGAAAGGAAAATGGGGGATGATAATGGATATGGTGGGGAGAGATGAAAATATTCTAGAATTAGGTAGTAGTAATATATTCACAACATAGTGCACATGCTAAAAACCATTGGATCACACACTTTAGAGGGAATGTTGGTATGTGAATTATATCTCAATAAAGCTATTATTTATTTTGAGAGCTAAGATTTCAATATTTACTTCCATTTTTTTCTTTCCTTTCCGAGTACAGTTACAGTCAAAGAACCTGTATTGAAAACCTAAAATTTCTCTTTCTTTTCTTGGAACAATGAGGATATATAGAAAATTGGAATGTACCAACCAGTCACTTCAAGTTTCAGACATTCTTATTAAGATATCTAATTACAGTTATTAGTCATCATGAATTTTGAAAACTCATGAAAACCACTGAGACAGTGGGGAGACTATGGGGCTAAATAACCAATGGAAGAGAAGACTTGGGCAAGCCACCTAGTTTTTCTCAGAGTTTCCAGTTGCTCACCTGTGAAATAAGGAGGTTGGGATAGATGACCTCCAGCATCTACATGTCTCCCTAGAAAATTAACTTCAGAATCAAGTTTTCAAAGACCTTTAATGTTTATGAATTAAATATTAATAAGGATTATTTCTAACCAAAAAAACTTAATGTAGATAGAATTATATATTATGCTTTTCTTTTTCTCCTGATGAAGCCTGGGTCTCTTTATCACTAGGCTAAAATATATAAATCTAACTCTGTGTGCATACGTATTATATTATTATATTTGAATTTTTATGTATTCTTTGAAGGAATCTTTATCCACTTGACAACTTGGGCCTTCTGATTTCTATATATGCTTATGCATACTTTGATTACATAGATTTCATTTTTCTCTGTGTAAAGTTAAAATACAGGCAGCTAAAAAAAGCATGAGCTATTTCCGCCAGCCCTCTCCTGGGACTTTGTTCCCAAGTTAGGCAGTTATTTAAAACGCAGGATTGTACTGTCTTTTTTTCTAATGGTTATCATTTCAAAAACTCATGGCACTTTAAAAAACAACAACAACAACAGAAACTAAAGCAAACCTCCTTCAACTGGTCAGTGTACTTTCTTGAAACACAGCAGATACTCTCCTATCTATCCATATTTGGATTTAAGTATATATTTAGACTCTTTATCCTAGGGAGCTGAGTGCTTTGCACTCTAAAAGCACATGCTCCTCTATTAGTCATATTAGAAACCATTTTTCCCCTTCCCCCATCAAAAAAAAAAAAAAAAGTATAAAGGCTAAGAAAAAAAAATTGATCAAGAGCAGAAAGGGAGTATAACCAGAAAGAAAAAACCATGGCAAATCAAGTCTCTTGAGTCCTTACGTCCATCTGCTCTCCACAAAAGATCACTGCCTATGCACAAAGTCATCCTTGATCGCTGCATCAAAATTAACCCTGCCTTTCCTCTGCGTACCCACAGCATGTTACTTAAGACTCTTTTTAATGTTTATTTTATACCGCTATGCATTATATTATGTAAATGTCTGTCTCCCCCATCAGAATTGTATTTCCTTGAATAATGTGTCAGAATACCACTAAGTCATATCAAATAGAAACCTACCCATTTTCCAATTTAAATCTCTCCAAATTTTCCTAAAAGGGGGAAGGATATCTACTCTATATTTATATTCCTTGAATAGCTCCTTGTACAATGATTTCATGAAGGGGGTTCTCAATACAGGTGGTTGAATTAAATTCACCTACGAGTTAAACCAAATGAAAAGGCCATTCCTCAGGTCAAAATTTACTAATAATGCTATTACCCTGGCCCAAATGCATTTCAGAAACCCACTGTTCAGTGTTAGCTTTTTCTCTTCCTGTAGATGGGCTCTCCTATCAGGCGCTTCACATTCAAGTGATTTTGTCAACATTTCATGTGGGTCTATTTAATAATTTTCACCAAAAAGTTTTAAATTTATAGAAGTATATTCATTATAAAAGCACTATTTAAAATTAATTTCCTCCTGTCTCTTATAGATTTCATATTTAAAAAATGTAACAGGACAGGGAACCTGGGTGGCATTCAGTATAGAGTCCACTTGGGATTCTCTCTCCCTCTCCCTTGCCCCTCCTGCTCATTCCCTCTCTGTCTCTCTATGTCTCTCTCTCTCTCTCAAATAAACAAATCTTAAAAAAAAGAAAAGAAAAGAAAAGAAAGTGTAACAGGGCAACACGGCCAGTTACTTGTGAATGGAATAAAAGGTGGATTAGTCTTTTGGAGCAATGGTTCTTAGTCAATGGTTCTCACCTTTGAAAATATGGACATACTTCCCAGAAAAATACACACACACACACACAACATTTTGCATATAGTTTCAGCAGGTTAATAGATCTTTTTATCTCCACAAAGCCATCAACTAATAACTCCTCTTCTAGAGAACTCAGAAAATTAAGAAAGTATTGGGTAATTAATCATCCAGTAATTCCAGTCATTTACCAACTTTAGAACCAGAGGAAAAAAGTAATCTGTTTTGGGATCTACCCAGTCCACAGATTACCAGATGGTTGCTACTCTTTGCCTATATAAATACAATTAAAGTGGAAGATCGTGTAATGCATTGTCCAAACTATGCATTAGGACACTTTTGACTGTGAAAGGAGCATTAATAATTACACTAAGACAACAGAATCATGATCTATTAAGAAATATTATCATTAAATATTAAATATATCAGACTTCTATTGTCCAGATGACCATCTCATTTTTTCCATTTTCCACAAAGAACTAATGTCCACCACCATGAAAAAATGACCAAATTTATGGATCTTTCTTCCTTTTATATTTCAATTGGAGTAAATCAGCTAAATCTATAGGACTCAGTCTCCTCACCAGTAAACCCATAGGTGGAATAGATGCTCTCTTAAGGTTTTTAATTGATTAAAAGTCTCTAATAGCTAACCATCTACCAAAATCTAATTTTGAAGCATATATTGTTAAAATGTATTATTATCGATAACCATATGACTAACATGTATATTTACTATATGCCAAGCACTTTGCTAAGCACATCGTGTATTTCTCATATAATTATCACAAAGAGGTACATATCTTAGTCCCACTCTACAGGCGAGGAAAACAGAACTTAGACGCTTGACTGAGGTTACAGTACTAGTATGACAGAATCGAGGTCAAAACCCAGTCTGACTGCCCAGCCTGGGCCCTTTACTCCTAAATTAAAGCTAATGAATTTACCAAGTCATGTCCCTGCTTTGAACTTAGCTGTCATTCTACCAGTAGCCCTGACATAAAAAAATAACATTTCCAAGGTGTCATAAAAGATACCTCTCTTACAATCGCTAACTGCTTATTATCATAGTAAATCATAAAAGCCACTCTCTTGGTTTATATGGGGAGAATATAGTATATTCAATTACTGTTAGTACATATTAAAAATATCAAGCCTGTTGAGACCAATTATCTAAGGAACAAATCATAATGGACTACATTCCTGAATATGAAATAGCTGCAATTGTGAGGGATATGACTCCATCTGAAAGGATTTTTAAAATGACAAACTACAAATTACATTCTATATTTTTACATGTGGTACTTAAAACCGAATCCTATTGAAGTTTTTTTTTTTTTTAAATCTTAAAATATGGTTTAAATGTGAAATTGTCAATTGCTTTCAGTATTGAGAAGCTACATTAGCACAACATATGGTTCCTAATAATGCCATTTTAAAGACCCCACCTTATATTACCTAAATACTACGTTAGAGAAAGTCATGGGCTTTAGTGGATTTTTAAACCTAACGATAGGTTTAAATGTCTTAAAGTGAAACTTATTATTGTAGGTTAACATGCAAGATTATTAATGCAGATTTTCCTGGAGATATATGGAAATGACAAGCAAAATTTGGCAAAGGACATTTCATTAAATAATGAAAATAATGAAAGTGAATCGCTTCACCAACACTTAAATAAAATTACTGAGGACTATGCCATTTTATATGCTCAGGACTATACAGTAACTATACAGTTAACAAACATAAACAACCATAGGGTATCTGCCTGTAATTGCCCTCCTGTCCTTACATGAATCATATGATTTAGGTCTGGGACAAGGCAGAACAAAGTATTTTTTTTCCAGAATAGAAATCTTTGAAGACCCTGGCGTTGTCCCACTAACTCATTCTGACATTTTCTCAGCTCCAAAACATTTATTCTTAGTTGTATAAATGCTTTGTATCCCCTACAAGATTTTAAGCACTCAATAACATGGAAGATCTCTTAAGAAAATGTGTGATGCTAGCAAAATAACAAAAATAACAATAATATCGGAAGATGTAAATATTAAATAAGTCTATATTCTTAGTGATCTTTTAAGAAATTCTTAGAAAAGACGTGTTTTGTGCCTTTCATTTAGCACATAACTTAAGGTCATGTAAATCTTAATACTAACATAAATTATAACCAATTTATTTTCCTCCTACAATTACGCTGAGAGTAGTATAAACTTCCCCTGGGAGGTCATTGAATGTACCAAATTACATAATTAAAGCTAAAAATAGTAAACATTTGTGCAAAATGTATCTAATAGAAATCCAAAGCTGGAGATAAATTGACTTGTAAATTGTATCAAAAAACAGGTCCAAAAATCAAAAGCATCTTTAAACACAGGCCAGAATTCCTATTAAATCAAAGGCAAAACCTGAAGGTTGTTATAGCACTGCTATCCAGAAACTTAAAACCAGCTGGGTACAGGAAAAATAGAGGGAGGTTTCTTCAAAACCACCCACACAGTGGCTGTCTTCCTCCTCCCAGGTCTGCCCATGGAGACCAGCTTCCTGCTCACGCATGAGGAGCACACAGTGCGTATGGAAAACTGTGAAGTCAGCCAAACTCCCACCCACCTCAGTTCCTATCCTCAGCAGCTCCCTGACAACCCACAGAAACCAATCAGTTCAATGTGATGGCAAGATGAAAGCCAGGACCCACTTCTCCTGTAAATGGAAATCTTTAGGTACATTGCAGAGACTCAACAAACCCCCAGAGCAGATGAATGAAACATCAAGTTTTAAAAAGCAAAAGTTGGGGTGCCTGGGTGGCTCAGTCGTTAAGCGTCTGCCTTCGGCTCAGGTCATGATCTCAGGGTCCTGGGATCGAGCTCCGCATCAGGCTCCCTGCTCAGCGGGAAGCCTGCTTCTCCCTCTCCCACTCCCCCTCCTTATGTTCCCTCTCTCACTGTGTCTCTCTGTCAAAAAATAAAATGTTTAAAAAAAATAATAAAATAAAAAGCAAAAGCTAAAAAGGTACATTTTATTAGAAAAGGAGACTTGGGCTATGAAGAACTGGAGTTTTCCTAATTATAAATGGAGGAAGGAGCAAAAGATACTAAGAAATTTAACTTTAGTGGATTTTAACTGCACAGGCCCACTTACACGCAGATTTTTTACAGTAGAGTACGATAAATGTATTATCTCTTAAAATTTTCTTAACCTTTTTTTTTTTCTCTAGGTTACTTTATTGTAAGAACACAAGTATAATACATATAACATACAAAATATGTGTTAATTGACTATATTATCAGTAAGGCCTCTAGGCAACAATAGGCTATTAGTAGTTAAGTTTTGGGGGAGTCAAAAGTCACATGCAGATTTTTGACTCCACAAGGGATTGGCACCCATAATCCCTGCATTGTTCAAGGGTCAACTGTAGTCACACAAAGAAAACTAATATGAGAAATTAAATCCCTTTCAAAGGCATTAGGACAGTAAGAAAATAAATTGAGTGATGTAAACAAAAATGAAAACCCTGTCTTTCCAGAATCATTAGTGAATGAATTAAGGTATGCAGTTGTCGGAGAATTATATCCTTTATACACATGTAAAACCATCTAGGGGTGCCTGGGTGGCTCAGTCAGTTGAATGTCTGACTCTTGATTTCGGCTCAGGTCATGATCTCAGGGTCATAAGATCGAGCCCTCTGTTGGGGCCCAGCGTGGAGCATGCTTAAGATTCTCTCTCCCTATCCCCCTATCCGTACCCAGCCACCCCCGACCCCATGCGTGCACATTCTCTTAAAAAAAAAAATTAACCATCTTGAATGCAAATATCTCTAAAATTTATTGTACATTACTTTGACTTCTTAAATGGGTTTATTCTTAAAGGTTTATGATAAGAAACATTTGTGCAATGATTTACAAACTGCAATCTGAGATCAGTTGGTAGGTTAACTCGTAAGAATCACGTAGGCCACCTCATAGAGGAAAGATTCTCATTTTCTAGGGCAGGAGTCAAGCCCAGAAATATGTGCTTTTTAAAAACTTTCTCAGGTGATTCTAATTCATAGCCAGTTTCATGAACGGAGTGTAAAAGAAAGAACACTTACCTGACTGTTAGTATTCAGGTAGCTTTATTTCTAATAGTTGTTCATGTACTCAATACACATTGATTGGGCATCTAATATGTCCTAATATTGAGCACCTAAAATGGACTTTGGTATATAAAGATGAATAAAACATGGTCTGTCAAAGAGTTCATATTCAAATAGGGGAGCCAAATACATAATTATGGTACAGGGAGTCAATCCGATAACAGGATGCCACAAAAATCAGTCACTGGACAGTGAAAGACCTCTTAGCTTAGCCAGGGCTTCCTAGAGGAGATGGCATCCGAGGTGGAATCCTAAAAGTTGAGATATTAGCCGAGTGAATTTGGAGTGAGAATGAGAAGGGAAAAGGGGGCAATGTGCCAAGTCTGCCGCTAATTATACGTAGTATCAGGAATCGATGGTAGAAAGCAGGGAAGGAGTGGATAGGAGTTGGAAGTCCATCTTGCAGACCGTGGAAAGCTGTTGCAGCATAAAGTCAGAGGGTCACCATCACACTTGCATTTCAGTCAGATGTCTCTGGCTGGATAAGTGGTATATAAATTTAAGAAGAATAAGAAATGGAAGGAGAAAGAGGATCTAGGTAATCGGTGGAAGAATTCCAGGCACGGGATCTCGAAGGCCTGATGTAAGGCAGTGAAAACTGATATGGAAATGGGAATACAAATTTGAGGAAAATGGAGGCAAAAAAGACAAGGTGATTGATTAGATGGGGATGGCAGGTGGCAAGGGTGGAAAACGACTGGGAAAGAGAAAAACGGAGTCAAGGATGACTCCACCCACCAGCAAGATTATAAGGCAAGTAACTAATCCTTTCTAAATGTTATTTAATAAAATGTGGAGCCTAGGGGCACCTGGGTGGCTCAGTTGGTTAGGCAGCTGGCTCTTGATTTTGGCTCAGGTCATGATCTCGGGGTCCTGGATCAAGCCCCATATTGGGCTCCCCTCTAAGTGGGGAGTCTACTGAGACTCTATCTTCTCTCTCTGCCCCACCCCCTGCTAGCTTGCACATGCTCTCTCAAATAAAAAAAAAAAACTTTAAAAAATAAAATAAAACAAAAATATGGAGTCTAGATGGCCTTTAAGAGAACTTCTATTCTAAAAGTCTTTGTATCATTATAATACAGATTTTTGTATTATTCAATGATGTCCTCAAAGCCTCTTAAAGTTGACCTGACACTAAGTGACTCCTGGGCATTTTAAGTTCACATACCTGTTTTCTAGAACACTGCTAAGTTCTCTCTTGGTGTTAATTTATTAGCTATTAATAGTAGCTGCTGACAACATGCCAGCCTGCAACAGTTTTCTATTTCATATGTATATTGTAGGTATGGAAGTTAGGTAACTAAGTAATCTCCCTCTCTTCTGAACTACATAGCACTTCATTTATAATTCCCTATGACATTTCTTCATTCTACACTGATTTGCTCTTAGTTGTATAAATGCTTTATATGCCTTGTTAAGGTTTAAGCAACTGAGAATAAAAAAGATCTCAATAGTCTCTGTGCCCTTTTCCCATAAGTGACCCCTTGCACAATCACACTGCATACAGAACTTAAATAATACATAGGTATCTTTCTGCACCAAGATTGTTAAAATTCTGAATAGATTATGAATAAACAGACTGAGGACCCAAGCAACAATTTTTTTCCTGAGTAGAGGTATTATAATGTTCAAAAGATTTAACAGTTTTTCAGAAGGCCTTTTGCTTAGTTCCTTATTCCTGTGCTCTAGATAGACAACATTATTAAGAGTCAGAGATACAAAACAGCAAAAACATCATTAGCACAGGAAAAACTGAAGATACTCAAGTACAGTTTGAGAAAAGAAGCAACTATCAAAAAAAATAAATAAATAGAGGCAGACCCCAGTTTTGCACATAATGAATTGCTGTAAATCTATGTGAGGGTTAAATGTGTATATTTTAGTTACAAAAATCCATTAGGTCCATACATTTCATTAGTGCAATTTGAGAATATATGTCTAGCAATTTGTATCAACCCTTTACTCTTATCTTCCCTGATAATTGAACCTCACAGATGAACTGAACAAATTAAAGCTAAATAGTGTGTTGTTGATGCCAAAACTGTGCCATTAGGGACATGCCTGATGATTCTGACCTTTGTTCGACTGCAATTAACTTTATGAGGCCTTATATATGTCTCAACAGAACTTTCATTTATCTAGGACACTGCCACTTTTATCTATAAAATGTTATATCAAATTTCAATTAAATAAATTGTCACTTGTTCCAAAAAACACCACAATGGGGCCAAACTGATCTATTGGCCCTCTTCCTCTAATGGCTCAAAAGAATCATTCTCCAGCTGCTGAACACAACAGTACACATTTTATTTAAAAGTGTCAATTAATGATGTGGAAAGTCCAAGTTGGAAAAAGTCTCAGAAATTGTGAGTTAACGACTGCCTGTAATTTGAATAAGAAGGTAAGGAATCACAGAATTTTGATTTTTTTTTTTTTTTTTTTTTTTTTAGTTTTTAATAGATACTATATCTAATGCACTGCAGAAGCAGAAAGGAGCTGGTTAGTATTCACAGAAGGCCTAAAATTTGCTTTTCTAGAGTCTCCCAAGTCTACTCCCTACTTAAATTCTGTCCTACATGAACTCCAAAAAAAGAGTTTAGCTATCAGGGGCTTACTGCTTCTTCTCTGTAATGATCTATAATGATCAAAGTTTGGCAAACATCTTTTTTAGTCTTACCTTACTTGATACAAGATGGGAATTTTCTAAAGATATTTTTAATAGGAAACAAAGTAGAGGAGGAGACCTCAAAATAGGTATGAGATGAGTGTTACAGAGTAAGCCTTTTAACTCAAACCTAATAAAAATTTAGATATGGCTGAATCAGCTCAAACATTGATTATGTACCTACTACATACCTGGCACTTGGTAAAGCACAAAGGATAACAGTGGATCTTCCCTCTAGAAACACATAGTTCAGAGAGAGGAACACATAAACAAAGGAATTACTATAATGTGGCAAATGCTAGAATAGACATATACACCTATTATTGGTTTACTAACAGGCTTGATGGGATATTTCATTTAAATCTACTAATTTTTACTCTCCCCTCAGTTTTAACAGTATTTATTAGAAAGTTGTCAAAGTTACTCCTTATTCCTGAAACTTGCCTTGTCTTTCATACCTAAATCAAGGATGGCAAATACAGGGCACTTGTGTTGTCACTCATATTTCCCTTGCCATGGCAGTCATTCTTCCCCAAAAAGTTCTCACAAGCCATCTTATACAGTATACCAGGCAGTCATTAAGAGTAATTGGCACATGAGATGAAACCCATCTTCTTCCTTTATCTGGATTTACTTCCATTAGTACCATACTGGCAGATGCTATTTGAAACTTTCAGCATGGGGTCTGATTTCTTGCCCAGCAAAAAACACACACTCTTTAATTTCTGTTAAAACTTTTTGTATTCCCTTTTGGGCCAACAACTAATTTATTTCTTATGTGAGAAAACCCAAGGTCCAAGCTCATCGGCAGAGCAGAGATAACTATGGATAGGTTTCCCATATGCAATGAAAATTCACGCACACCTCATGTTATTCTACTCACATAACATTAGCACTAATTAATATGTTTTGAGTATGAACTTGAGTGCCACTAATACCTGTATATTGCAAATATGAAGACTGAGAATTAAAGAGAGTTAGGATTAGCATTCAGGCAAAGACTCTTGAATTGCTAACTTGTACTCTCTACCACCTCCACTCCTCCACTTCTCCAGATCCTTCTAAATCTTCCCAGACAAGGGTAGAATTCCTCTGAGAAGTCCTTAGTTTTTTTTTTAATTTTTTTAAGATTTTATTTATTGGAGAGAAAGAGAGTGTGTGTGTTGAGAGAGAGAGCATGAGCAGGGGGAGGGTCAGAGGGAGAAGCAGACTCCACGCTGAGCAGGGAGCCCAATGTGGGACTTGATCCTGGGACTCCAGGACCCCAGGATCATGACCTGAGCTGAAAGCAGTCGCTTAACCCACTGAGCCACCCAAGTACCCCGTCCTTAGTTTTTTTAAAAAGTCCTTAGTTTTCTTTATATGCTATTATAAGCATACATTGAGAGTAATAGACTTTCTCAGGAAAACACCCACAGGAAAGCAAACATGACAAAACATTAACACCTGGCTAATCTAGGAGAAAGCTCTCTTGGTATTCAATGTACCATTCCTGCAACTTTTTTTGAAGGTTTGAAATCTTTCTAAATAACAAGATGGAGACAAAAGGGTTATAGACCTAATTTTCACTGAGTAAAGGGTCTTAAAATTATAGATCCCTGAGAATATTAATAGAACAATTTATATGTTCATTAAAACATTTTTAAAAATTTGAGGAGGGTGCAGAAAATAACCTTAGGTAATTTAAGTATGAGTGATAAAGGAATATGCAGCATAGGAAAATTGTTTCTATCCTTTTGCTTTTGAGAGCTAACCTCCTAATAAGAACAGCTTGACCAACGGGAATAAATGCAAAGGACAGCAGCCAAGACATGCAGGCTAGATCTGGAGGCAAAGTCATATGGAAATTATAGAATTTTAAAGCAGGAAGAGGTTTTTTAAATTGTCTACTTCAATCTGCTCATCTTACTGATGATGGAATTCAATACTAGGCTTTAAATGAACTGTCCAAATTTCTATAGTCTGATAGCAGCAAAACTGCTCATTTCTTCTGTGTCTCAGTTGGAGCCTGTATCATTCTAATTCGTTTATTAAGTGATGAAGCCATCCCAAGATGGCTTATGAGAAAAGGGGTGGGGGGCCCACAGTGAACATGATGGTGATAGATTCATTGGCCAACATGACTGAAAAAGGCATATAGAGGTAACTTAAATTTTAGAGGAACTGGCTAAAAATGTTCATCTCTCAGTCATGTGTTCCACTAGGCCAACTTCATTATTAGGCTATAAGGTGGTTCTCCTGTAGTCCCAAGCTCATATCATCACACACCAATCCTATAGACAAGATTTTGCTTTTCCTATAATACAAACAAAAGTCCCAAAATTAAATTTGATTGACCCTGATCAGCCTGACTTGGGTCATGTGCCCATCCTTTAACCAATCACTGTGGCTATGGGAAGAAAAGGCCAAATGCATTTGATTTACTTAGTAAAGGTCATATTCCCCAGTCCTGGACTCAAGAAAAAGTCATAGTCACTGAAATCACAGACTGAGAGTGGGAGAGAGTTGGATCAATTACAAAAAGCTGGGATACTGTTAACACAAGAGGTAGGTACAGATAACAAATGGCAAAATCCAAAAATTCTACAACATCTATCCATAAGCAAAAGTTGAAAAAACAAAGGCTAAGAGGGGCGCCTGGGTGGCTCAGTTGGTTAAGCGACTGCCTTCAGCTCAGGTCATGATCCTGGAGTCGCAGGATCGAGTCCCGCATCGGGCTCCCTGCTCGGCGGGGAGTCTGCTTCTCCCTCTGACCCTCCTCCCTCTCATGCTCTCTGTCTCTCATTCTCTCTCTCTCAAATAAATAAATAAAATCTTTAAAAAAAAAAAAAAACAAAGGCTAAGAGAAGACAAAAATTGCCTTTTAAAAAACACCCCCCCAAAAAAAACTATCTTAAGGAGAAAAGAAAGACTAATCCGTTTTCTAATACTTTAGGAAAGAATAAGGACAAATAGGCAGAGGAAAAAAGGATACAGATTCAATTCAGTAGACGTGAAGAACTTTCTAACAATTAAAGATATCCAGTAACTGAACAGGTAGCATCATGAAGTAACGAGTTTCCCATAGTTGGAAGCCTTCAACCAGAAGGAGGGTGACCATCTGTCAGGAATGTTATAGAAGGGATCCCTGTACTGTGTGGGAGGTTGCTCTAAACTGCCTGTTAGATTCCTTCCAACTCTAAGATTCTAAATTATTGAGAACAGCATGAATAAAAGATCTAAACCCATTCAAGAACTAAATTATTCAACAAAAGGTAATAGAACTTTTAGCTATGAAGTTGAATCAACCAGACTTTGGGTGCCAGCTATCCCATTTTATAAGGAAAACAGATACAAATCTTTAAAAATTACTTTTTTAAAATTACAACATTAAAGTTAATTTTACAAGGGAGCACACCACCCTCCCCCCCAAGTTTAAAAATTTTCTTTCAAATTTGATCAATGTTTACATAATTTGACTTCTATCAGACTTATTCCCTAATTGAACAAAGTTAACTTTTATATTACTCTTTTTAATCTTCCCAGCTCCTGGGATATAGGAGAGCTGGATGGCTCTGCTACCATCAAGCTGTACTTTTTCACTCAGCATTACAATAAATATGTTTACTACACCGATACAAAATCTACATTGTTAACATTTTAACACCTTATACATTCAGTTGTGTTGGTGTATCATATTTACTCAGCCATTTCCCTGTTGGCATTTAGGCTTCTTTGAACTCTTCACTGTAGTTCTACCATGAACATCTTTATTCAAACAGCATTTTCCCCTTTTGAATTATTTCCTAGGTCTGGGGTTAGTCAGCCAAAGGGTATGGATAATTTTATGGTTCTGAATATGTATGACCAAAAGAATGTTAGCAGTTTTCTGTGCTACTAGCAATAACTGAGTTTAACAGTTCCTTAAGGCATTGTCCTTATTAGGTTCAATTCAACATTTAAAAAATTTTTGATATATATTTAGTGGTACTTTTTAATTATTTGCTTTGCTTTTTTTTTTTCCCCTCTACTAGTGAGTTGGAATAGCATTCTCAACTTTTTTTTTTTTCTTTTTTTAAGCAAAACACAAGTCTTAATCTGCATTTCTACTGTAGGGAGAGAACTCAGCAGTGCATGTAGCTCTAAAGTCACACCAAAGGAAGAGAATAAAACAGTGTTAAAGTAACCAAATTAGGCCCTAGTTGGAGCCCATTCATGCTAAGCTCCACGTTAGCAAACCAAAACTTAATTAAGTTTGTATGCCAGGCTCTCCCAGGAAACGAAGGCCTAGCTCAACCAGTCAGCACTTGCCTGCACAACACAAGTTACCTAACCCAGCTCCAAACTTCTCTTTGCTCCAATCAGCAAATGCCCAGTATAACTCCCCTGCTCCTCCTCACTTTGGTCTATAAAACCCTCTCGAATCGAACAATTCTTTGGAGCTCGCTTCTACCTGCTATACTGGATGTTGCTCAATTCATGAATCACTGGACAAAACCAATACGATCCTTAAAATCTACTCAATTGAATTTTGTTCTTTAAAAACAACAAGTATAAAAATTAATTCCAAGAAGAAGGGCAAATCAATTTCTCCTCTGAATCAGAGTGGTCTCTCTGGGAAGGCTAGAGAACATTGAGCAAGCATTGGTTCAACATCTCTCTGATACAGCTTCCTGAAACTGAAGGAATGCTAAAGAAAGTGCAGGTTCTCCAATAAATTCCTTTTCCTTTAAATTCACATATGTTAATCCAGAAACCATACTTTTTCCTGGGATTTGAACAGAAAATTTTAATATATATTTAGTGGTACTTTTTAATTATTTACTTTGCTTTTTTTTTTTTTTTCCTCTACAAGTGAGTTGGAATAGCATTCTCGACTTTTTTTTTTTTTTTCTTTTTTTAAGCAAAACACAAGTCTTAATCTGCATTTCTACTGTAGGGAGAGAACTCAGCAGTGCATGTAGATTGAACAGATTCCAAACATCTCAAAAATAATTCCCCATACTAAAGGCTCTGCTAAACAGAAAAGCAGATAAAAAATCATATATGAAGCAAAAATTAAAGCACATGAAACATAATAAATTAACATCATAGTATTATGAAAAAAAGCAAATTTTTTTGATTTGCACTTGTTTTTCTAAGATTCGGTTACTAAATGAGTACAGATTGCTCTGATTTGTTCATTTTCCTCTGGAAAGATGTCCAAATAAGAGTGAAAGAACATTAAAAATAAGCTATTAAAGGTGTGAAAGTGAGAGATTAAAAGTTCTTATTCCCACAGCAACTGCACAAGATACACTTGCACTACATAGGCCACTCCTTAGACAGGCATCTATTTCTTACTACTTAACTAATTCCTATGAAAACACAAGGTAAATACACTAATAAAATCACAACTAAACTACGCACAATTTGAGACCAACATGTCATAGTTGCCTAGGTAATAGCAAATATATTTGCCACAGGTAACTAGCAATAATAGCTTTTTATGTATAATATCCATACTGTGCAGCCCAGTGAAAACAGGCCGCCCCTCCCATAAGATGTGGTTGAAAGTGTGTTATCTGGGATGTAACCTGAATAATGTCTTTTTCACAAAATGCTACTATTAGATTTTTTTTTTTTTTAAGAGGTGATTCCCTAAATCTCCAGGAAAGACCAAAGTCTATGAACAAAAGAATCACAGTTCAAAGAGAAACTCATTCACTAAATGAAAGGTAGACAACACTAAGAAAAGGAAGAAGTTGTGACATCAGTCCTGGCTGAGGACCAGAGGATTCTGGCCACCCTTTGGCGGAAGTTCTTAAATTTTGCCAGATCATCAGATGAGAATTTGAAAGAGAATAAAATGGAAGCTTCTTAAGAGTAGGGACATAGACCTGGGGCTAATGCCTAGTGGTGTTCAATAAATACATGTTAAATGACTGACAACAATTCAGAAGAAGCCTGAATCTCTGAAAGGCCAGAGTATATTCTAGACTAAAGGACTTCTGTAAGACTTGACCACCAAGTTGAACAAAACTAATCTCTATATTACTCTTTTTACCTGCCCTGCTATATATATATTCTGTGCCTTCTGAATCTTCATGTATATAAGCAATTTCTTTTCACTCTGTAGCCTGACTGAAGAGCACGTAACTGCTTGACTTATCAAGTTGTCAGACACAAGCCAAAAGAGGGAGAACTTCAAAATGTGCCTTAAGCTCCATCCAGAGTTGGCAGTAAAAGGCTGATGTTCTCTGTGCCACTATATATAATCATAAAGCTTTTTGTAAAACATTTATAAGGCAACTTTTTATAAGAAACACTATTGAAAGCCAAAGCAAAATTTCAAGAATGAAAATGTTGTCATTAGAGCAAAGCAAAGAGGCCCATCAGGGAATGTTTTTGGCTTCCCATGGTGATATTTGTTTCTGATTATATATATAATATTAAATACTTTCCTCTGGGTTTTAAAAGGCTTTTAAGAAAGGAAATAGGGGCACCTGGGTGGATCAGGTCATTAGGCGTCTGCCTTCAGCTCAGGTCATGATCCCAGGGTCCGGGGATCGAGCCCCACATCGGGCTCCCTGCTCAGCGGGAAGCCTGCTTCTCCCTCTCCCACTCCCCCTGTCCCCTCTCTCGCTGTGTCTCTCTCTGTCAAATAAATCAATAAAATCTTAAAAAAAAAAAAAAAAGGAAATAAACCAGATTAATTTTCTTTCTAATTTGTGATATCCAAAGACGTATCTTCTAGCTTCTATAGTCCTGATTATCAAAAACAGGAAATAGGTCTTTAAAATAAGTCTTTAAGGGGTGCCTGTGTGGCTCAGTCAGTTAAGCATCGGCCTTCAGCTCAGGTCATGATTCCAGGGTCCTGGGATTGAGCCCAGAGCAGGAAGCCTGCTTCCCCCTCTTCCTCTGCCCGCCGCTTCCCCTCCACCAACTGCCCGCCTCCCGCCACCCCCCTGCTTGAGCACTCTCTTTCTCTGTCAAATAAATAAATAAAAATCTCTAAAAAAAAAGATAAAAACAAGTCTTTAAGTTTCTGTCTATTTTAATTCCCTCTCTGGGCCTGAAGACATTTTAATCAAAGAGTCCGAGTAACTCATTCTTCTCCATACACAGGCATATTTATTTTCCATTGACAAATAGCTTGATATTTTCTCTATACAATAGTCTATAATTTTCTCAAAGAACAGATAAAAGATATAAAAAGTTTTTTTGTTTTTTTTTTTTAAACACTGTCCAACTTCCCTTCAACAAAATGGGTAGGGTAGTTTGATGTGTGTTTTCTAACATCACCAAGCAGTTAACTCAGTTCTGACACTATCCCCTGGAGATAAGATCACAGATCTCACACCTTAAGAGCTCAGCGCCACAGACTGCCCTCCTTCTGATGCCAAGTGCAGGTCCAGGTTGTTACCTGTGCTTCTAACCAACTGGTTCTAAATTGGAGGTTTCCATGACCCCATCCTTGGTTCAGTGAATTTGCTGGAACAGCTCACAGACCTCAGAGAAACTTTTACTAGTTTATATATATAAAGGATAATATAAAGGATACAGATGAATAGCCAGATGTAGAGGTACATAGGACAAGATGTATTGGAAGGAGCACTGAGCTTCCATGTTCTCTGTGCAAATCACTCTGCTTACATGTTCTTGTGTTCACTAACCCAGAAGCTCTAGGAACCTCTGTCCTTTTGGGCTTCCATGGGGGCTTCACTGCATAGACATGATTGATTAAATCATTGACCATCACTGATTGATTCAACTTCCAACACCTCTCTACCCTCCTGGAGTTCAGGCGGTGGGACTAAAAGTTCTAACCCTCTAATCACCAGGCTTATTCTCCTGGCAACTAGTCCCTATCCTTAGTTAACTAGAGACTTTCCAAAAGTATCCTCATCAGCATAACAAAAGACATTTATCGCTCTCCTCCAGTAGGAAATTCCAAGATTCTAGGAGCTCTGTTCCCAGAATGGGATGAAAACCAAATATATGATTGACCCTTGAACAACACAGGTTTGAATTGTGCAGGTCCACTTATACTTGGATTTTTTACGGGACTATTAAGTATTTTCTCTTCCCTACTATTTTTTAGTAGCATATTCTTTTCTCTAGTGTAGTTTATTGTAAGAATACAGTATATAATACGTATAACATACAAAATATGCTAATCAACTACATATGTTATAGCGGTAAGGCTTCCAGTCAACACTAGGCTATTAGTAATTAAGTTTTGGAGGAGTCAAACATTATACACGGATTTTTGATTGTGCAGGTCAGTGCCCCTAACCCTGCATCCTTCAAGGGTCAACTGTATATTTCTTATAAATCACAATATCACAGGTAGTAAGGAAAAGATTCATGAATTAGTTGTATCCCCCTTACCATCCACTGAGAGAGAGAGACATATCCTTGCCCATTTATAGAAATATACACAAAGGCAGATAGATACCCTACCAAATGCTCTCAAGGCTCCAACAACCAACACACACCAGAGGAACACTTAACAGAGACAAAGACACAAACCTTCAGAGAGACACCAGACAGAAGACAAAAGGGACAAAAGAGACAGAGAAATGTGTATTACTTGCAAAGGATGGACGGCTACTCAGGCAGGCATCCAGCTGCACACCCAGGCACAGCCCCCGTGCCAGGGAAGAACAGAGGTACCCCGCTGGGGTGTAACTGTGTATCACACACACACCCCAGTACACATGCTCTCCTCTCTCCCTCACAAACACACTTTCTTACATACACACAGTCTCTCTCACACACTCCTTTTCTAACACTTTCACACACACAATCTCTTAAAATCTGTTATGTACATAATCACTCTCACACAACAGTCTCACACACACACACAATCTCATACACACACTCTCCACATACAATCTCACACACATACATACAGTCTCTCAACGTACATTGTCCTACACACAGTCTCACAAACGCGCGCGCACACACACATTCGCTCTTAGGTCTCACACACGCCCCCGTTGGCTCCGCCCCCGCCGTCGCCCCGCCCCCGGGCGGGCTCCGCCCCGGAGGCCGGGGCGGGGCGAGCCAGTGACAGGAGAGGCCGGGCCGGGCTGCTACTTCTGGCACCCTGGCCAGCGGGGCGCGCTCCGGAGGCTCGAGTGTGTGGCAACGCGGCCGATCTCCGGGCGGCCCTCGGGTGGCGGCCGCTGCCTCGCGTTTCACGCTCGGCTCCTCCGGCGGCCGTCCCGGCGGCGGGAGTTGGCGACGGGATGTGCTCGGCCGGGGAGCTGCTTGGCGGCGGCGGCAGCAGCGGTGGGGAGCGCGACGAGGACGGGGACGCGCTGGCGGAGCGGCCGGTGGCGGGGCCAGAGCCGGAGCCCGGGGCGAGCCCGCGCCGGCGCGGGCAGCGGCCGCTGGAGGAGCGCGAGCAGGTGAGCGGGGAGAGGCGGCGCGGCCCGGCCGGTTTCCCGAGCCCCACCCGGCGGCGGAGGGAAGTAGGCGGGCGGGCGGAGCCTGCGCTCTGCTCGGCGTGGGGCGCTGGTCGCTGCGGCGTTCGGGAAGCTGCCCCGAGGAGCGGTTAGACGGCGCGCTCGGGGCCGGGCTGCGGGGCCGTGCGTGCGGCGAGGCGAGTGCCCCGGGGCCGCGTGCCTGGCGGGGTCGGCGCGGCCCGTCCCCTGCCGTCGGGCAGAGGAGGCTCAGGCCGACACCCGGGGCTCTGTGGCAGTACCTTCCGTAACGGTCACTTACCTAGAGCCTTACATGTAAACACTTTTCTTTCAACTTCAAGTCCATACCCCTGTGCTGTGTTTTGGGGGATAGCTGCTCCCTTCCTGCCCTCCATCTTGGCATTTCTGAACCCACACGTAGCGCCTCTGAAAAGGTGTGGGTGTATTTCCCTAGATAAGCAGTCAATGTCTGAAGGCATGTGTAGGAGCGAGTATTACAATGGATATCTCGACAGGGCCTCTCCAAGAGTAGGTTCTTCACATGAACACAGATGAGATCTAAACTTCATTTTAAAAGTGAAAAAGCAAGAAAATTGCTTTCAGTTAGTAGCAAAGGGAAAGAAGTATTAAGAGGCCAGAGGTAATAAGGGAGAGAAGTTGGGTAATTTTGGAAACTCTCTTTCTTTACAACATATCAAATGTCTTCAAGATTAAGCAAGAAATTTAATAAAAGAAATTGAATTATATGTAGGATGGATTTTCACCAGCAAAAACAGTAATTAGACTCTTGAAAATACCTGAGATCAGCCAACCTTCAGAATCACATTAAGGAGCAGAAATTCAAATGATTATTTGCCTTTGCTCCAGCCTATACTGTTGGGACAATCAGCTGATACCTGTCTCCTTTCATTATTCTCTATCTGTCCTTTTTGTCACATTTCACAAACTCCAATATCGTCACTAAATGCATTAATAAAGTATAACTTCTAGTATTTCAACATTTTATTTAGAAAACAGAAATACCATTGCATGGCACACACAAAATATGCCTTAGCATTAGGCTGGCTCACCATGTGGAAGTATAATTTTTGACTGAAGCAAATAATTGGTTGCTAGGAGATCTTTCTGATTCCCTTCCTAGTGCCCCCCCCCCCGGCCCCCAACTATACCATGACTCAGTAGCTAAAGGGCTTAGTTTCCTCTTGGTTTAGTTGTTCAACTGGAAAAGTGAAGAAAACAGCAACAGGAACTCCCTGGATGGTGGTGGTGGTGAGGGGGATACATTTGAACCGAGGTTCTCAAAGTAAATTTTCAAATGTTTTAAGGGAGCATGTAAAATATTACTTCATTTACACTTCTGTGGATTTCACATCATCAGTATCTCTGGTCTTACCAAAATTGCTTATGGTACAAAGAAAAAGGATGAAACAAACAAAAATGAAACATATATCCTAGAAAACATATATCCTATCACTTTGCATACCTGCTTCTTTCATTGCCTGTCATGGAAATTTATTTTCCTGTACTCCTTTGAAATGTTTGAAATTTTTTTTTTATCAGATGATGTATTTATGTACTGTAAGCCTACATAGACAATAATTGAAAATTACACCAGAGATATGCACTTACCCCAAATCCGTACCAAAGAAGAACTTCTTATCAAGAAACCAAAAATGAACAAAAAATTGGGGCAATGCAATCCTTTGGTATAAGAAGCAAGCTTTTGTGATAAATCATTTATTGATAATATTATCACCAAGACTTGTTTTCTTCTTTTTTTTCAAGTCCTGCAAATGAAATTTAAAATTTTTATGCACTCCCTTGCAATGATGGTGACTACAGATATACAAATGCTTGAGGAAGAAGTAAATGAATTTGGTGACTATAAAATACAACCTAAGGATTTGTTTCATCTAGTTTTTCTTTAGGGGATGGTATGTGTTTGTTATTTTAAGAGCGCACCAACTCCAAATTACAAATAGAATATTTTTGAAAACTTGGTTTGCAGACTAGTTATTTAGAATTTAAAGTGAATTTTTTCCACAGAAACAATGACAGAAAGAGAACCAACACTAATTAGCTGGAAATGAGGCAGAGGCTATCTTGCCGGTGTTCTTTCTGCTCAGCACACTCACTTGGTGTTCCACAGTCTTAGCCTTATGGATGTTGAGAGAGAACTGGTGGCATCCATGGGGGCAGCGGCAGCGGCCTCCATAGAGGCTCCTTTATATGTGGATGAAGTTTCTTCAGTTAGCTCACTGGTATGAAACCAGCTCAGAATGTATCTATAGCTTGGTATTTATTTCATGTAAAACTGAAATCGTTATATAGGTATTTTCTTTTCTTTTAAGATTTTATTTATTTATTTGAAAGAGAGAGACACACCAAGAGAGGGAACACAAGCAGGGGAAGTGGGGGAGGGAGAAGCAGGCTTCCCGCTGAGCAGGGAGCCTGGTGCTGGGCTCAATGTGGGGCTCCATGCGGGGCTTGATGCCAGGACCCTGGGATCATGACCTGAGCCGAAGGCAGACACTTAACAACTGAGCCACCCAAGCGCCCCATAGGTATTTTCTTAATAACTAAGATTGTCAGCATCATTTTTTTCTTACTATTTGTTCTTAAATGCTACTCCATCTGAGAGAAAACTAAGGTTCTTTTGTCTCTCCAGGTAGGGTGATTGACAAAGGAGGCCTGGTTAAAATCAAGGATCCTAATAATCTATACCAACAGGAACATTGGGCTGATATGATCCAGATCTATACTCATCTGGGATTATATAGTCCTCCTTGTTTTCATCACTTTGGCCATCTGCATTTTCACTTGTATCTTTGTTGGGATCATCAGCATTCTCAGCAGATTCAGCACCTGGTTCTGTATTTTCCTCATTTTTAATTCCATTTTCCAATGCTGCTTCGTTTTCTTGATCAAGTTCCTCGATCTTGTCCACCTTTTTTAGCTTTTCCTTTGCAGCTGTCGAACTATGTGATACCTAAACCGGGTTTTACTGTAAGCTGTGTTCACTCTTATACAAATGAAGAAGTTGCAAATACTCATTGCAGCAGCCTTCCTCATTATCAGAAATTAAAGAAATTTCTGAATAAATTGGCAGAAGAGTGCAGGCAGAAGAAGGAAGCTTAAGATGTGCAAGAAGCTTAACGATTTCAAAGAAAATAATGGTTCTTTGTTTTTAATGTTAACCTTTTTTAAATACAATACTGATAGAAGAAAACTATTGTACTCTTTTGTTTTAGTGCAAAAATAATAGACGTCTGTTCATGTGTTGAGTTACAGCAAAAAAAATTAAAAAATTTAAAAAATTTAAAAAAAAAGAGTTACAGCAAAAATACATATACGGTTAAGTTAATGAAGAATTGTTTTTGTTAAGTTAATGAAGAATTGTTTTTGTTTTATCAGAATGGTAACAGACCGAAGTACTTTGTAGAGACTGACTCTCTACTTAAGACAACTTGCACTACTAAGAAAAAAGATGTAGAATCATTCAGAGAAATGAAATTTAGTTCCAAGCTTCAAAGAAATGTCAAAACTTTTGATTCCATTCAATAAAGAACAAAACCAAAAAAAAAAAAAAAATCAAGTATCCTAAGAAAGGAGGACTTGAGGGCACCTGGGTGGCTCAGTTGGTTAAGCGACTGCCTTCAGCTCAGGTCATGATCCTGGAGTCCCGGGATCGAGTCCCGCATCGGGCTCCCTGCTAGCAGGGAGTCTGCTTCTCCCTCTGACCCTCCTCCCTCTCATGCTCTCTGTCTCTCATTCTCTCTCTCTCAAATAAATAAAATCTTTAAAAAAAAAAAAAAAGAAAGGAGGACTTGAAAGAATAGAACAGGTCCTTTGGATGAAGGAACTGTGCCAAGTTTGAAGTAGGCATCAGGCATCTAAGAGAGATAAGCAAGGGAAAGAGGCAAAATGCCCAAGGGATTGAAGGGAAAGGGCAAAACTATCTCACGTGTGTGTTGTTCATTGTGTGTATGAGAGATGATTCAATTATGTTCATGACTATGAACGTCAGGTGGCTTTATATAAGAGAGTCTCTGATCTACTGCATAACTGAAAAGGCTAAACATCTCTAGTCCTTTTATTATATGCCTACAATGTGAATAGCATCTGCCTAGATGTGGCGGTTCACAACCTGAATAACCTAAGATGGCCTTTCTTACCTCCTAGAGCATTATCCTCAGATTGACTTTAGAATCATTATCTTTAGCTCTAAGGTCTTTCTTTATGATTATTGAAGTAATGTACTTTGGAAAATGTAGGAATAAAGAAAACTCTAAGGAAGAAAACAAAAGCATTTGAAATCACACTCCAAGTAACATTCTGTTAAAAAATATCAAACATTTAAAAAAATGTATCTCATACATTTGGTATTAGTACATTCATCTCTCTCTCATATATTACTATACCTGTATATATGTATACACAAATATATTTTAACATTTTTTTTAAAGATTTTATTTATTTATTTGACAGAGAGACACAGTGAGAGAGGGAACACAAGCAGGGGGAGAGGGGGAGGGAGAAGTAGGCTCCCCGCTGAGCAGGGAGCCCAACCCTGGGATCATGACCTGAGCCAAAGGCAGACGCTTAATGACTGAGCCACCCATGCACCCCTATTTTTAACATGTTTTAATGTAATATTGAATTTGCTTCCTTGTTTTAACTACTTAGCATGTTGTGTCATTTTCTTGTGTTACGAAAAATTATTTGTAAAAATTATTTTTACGGCTGCCTAATAGTCCATTTTTCTACTACTGTACATTTACGGTGTTTCAAACTTTCTTTTTAAATAATGCTGTAAGATTGCTTGTAAATCTTCACAGTTCTACCTTGCAGTAGATTCCTAGAAATGAAAGAACTAGGTCAATGAGTCAAACTCATTGAAGCCTCTTGGAACATGCTAAAGGATTGCATTCAAGAAAGGTCACACCAATGTACACTTCCAACATTGGTGTGTGAGAGTGCTGATTGGAAACCATCCGTGCCTGTAATGAATGGTATAATTTATAGATTAATCTTTGCCAATTTAGTGGGTCAAAATTATCTTATGTTGTAAAATATTGCTGGAGAGGTTTACTAAACCTTTCATATATTTATTGAGCATTTGCATTTCTTTTTAATCATGTTCTTTGATCTTTTTTGACACTAAGATGTTAATCTCTTACTTCACATTGATTATAGATATTTTCTCTGCTTGCTATTGACTTTATAATTTTGTTAATGATGTTTTTGATTTAGAAATGCTTTAAATTTTTATTAGCTAAAGGAATTTATTTTGGTTATTTCATTCGCACATATCACACATACACGCATAATATATATACAAATCTATATCTGTTTAGAACATTCTTTCTAACCCTTCAATCAGTTAAATATCCTCCAATATTTTCGTGTGTATGTGTGTGTTTATGGTTTTATTATTATTTTTTAAATTCTGTATGTTTAGTCTCTTTAGAATAACTTTATGTATTGTGTGAGGTATGGAACTAATCTGTCTTGTTTTGTTTTGTTTTTTTCCCAATGATTGAATAATCCACTTTCTCCCTGGCTTTACAATCCTTTATAGTAGTTATAAATAGTAAAATCTATATTAAGCTTTTATATTTTTGTTGGTATTGTGAAAGAGATTGTTTCCCCACAAATTATCCTTTTGCTGCTGGTTTCTAGCTACTGGCTTTTATATATTTAGTTTTTAACTAGTTACCTTTCTGAATTGTTTTATTAATTCTAATGCTAGTAACTACCAGCATCTCTTAGACTTGATTCTTATGCATCTTCTTTTGCATCCAGTCTATAGATAAGGTTGACTTTGCTTCCTTTTAAATGGTAATGCTTCATTTCTATTTCTTGCCTTTGTGATACCTAGAACTTTCAGATCAATGCTGGTTCATAGATATGTAGGTGAATAAATGAAGATAGCTTTATAAAAGCATTTGCTTTTGGTCTGGGGTGCCTGGGTGGCTCAGTTGGTCGAGCGTCTGACTCTTGGTTTCACCTCAGGTCTTGATCTCAGAGTCCTGAGATCGAGTTCCCCCTGGCTCTGCACTCAGCGGGGAGTCAGCTGGAGAAATTCTTTCTCTCTCCCTCTCTCTCTGCTCCTCCCACTCATGCATATGCATGCACTCTCTCTTTAAAATAAATAAATTAAAAATAAATAAGCAAAATAAAAGCACTTGCCAGAGTATGTTCCACAGGATTATCTGTTAAAAAAAAAAAAACTGCAGCAAAAGGAAGCCTTAAACTTCCTCTTTGATCTATTAAAAATTTGATCAACAGTATAGATTCTAGATCCAGAACACCTGGGTTTGAGTCCTAACTCTGCACTTACTAACTGTAACTTTGGGCAAGTTAATTAACCTCTCCAGACTTCAGTTTCTTCATCTATATAAAGAGAATAATAATTGTATTACCTTATAGGATTGTTGGGAGGATTACATGAGTGAATAATGTGTGTAAAGTGCTTACAGCAATCCCTCGCACATAATAATCATATAAATGTTAGCTTTGGAGCCTAATTTTCAAACAGAACCGACACTGAAAAGAAATCTAAGAAATACAGTTTTCAGGTTTCCTAGCCTCTGCATTTAGAGAGTCACCATAGGAGGAAGGTGCTCCTCAGTTTTAATGTGCATACAAATCATCTCTTGTTAAGAGCAGATTGTGATTTCCTTGGTCTGGGGTGAGGCCTAAGATTTTGCATCTCTAATAAGCACCCAAGTGATGCTAATCCTATGTCTGTGTACTGTACTTTGAGTGGCAAGGGAATAGAGAGGATAAGGAAGTCAATCCATAGTATCACCATATTTGCCCTTAACATAGTAGATATATGTAGGGAAGTCATTTAACTATTCCCTAGAAGGAGATATTTGAACTCGTGGTGAGGTACAAGAAGCCAACAGTCATTCCTCAAGCCAGTGATTTGTTCTAGGTCCTACAACTAACTAGTCCTGGAGAAAACCAGAACCCAGGTCTCCAAATTCTAGTATATGTGCTGCCGAAGTGAGCACTAGGTCTCCAGATTCTAAAGCCAGTGTTTTTTCATATATGAAAAGAGGCCTCCCACATAATGGGAGAACAGTCCTGACAAAAAGCTGCTGCTCTCCCTTAGACTGTGTAGTTCAAAACTAGATATCTGTTTATACCTACTTCTTTTCACACTTTTATTTATTTTTTATATGTGTATTATTTATCTAATAGAGGAATTCGGTCTGAAGCAATTGTGGGAACTGGTTAAGCAGTCTGTAAATCTGTTGAATTTGGATTTGATTTGAAATCAACCCACTGTTGGAGCTTGAGGTCCACTGGGCAGGCAGTTAGGAGGAAAGATGGATATAAATAATGGGGAGAATCAGGAGCAGCCTGGAACCCATAAGCATGTGCTGAAACTCCATGAAAACTAACTGGAACCTTGACTTTCACTGCTTCCCAGCTTGCCAGTGTGGATGACCTGCTAGAGCCAGGGCCTTTTCTCAAGTAGCTAAACACATACAGCTGGATGAGGAGTTGGAGAAGCTGGAGGAGGATCCGGGGAAAGGGAAAGCAATTGCAGGCCCAGATGCTGCTTTGTGCTGACCAGGTGAGGCAGCAGATCAGCAAGGACACATGAGCTACAGAGTGGTTACTGCTTCCCTTCCATCCTCCAATCTTCCAAGAATGCCATGGCCACCCTAACTTTGTGTTGTGAAAGAGTCCCTCAATCATGAAGATTTAAAGCCAGGTTCACCACCATGTCTTGCTGAATGGTGTGTTCTAGAAAGTGGTTCAGTCAACTGGGGGGGTGGGGTGATGCTGGGGAAAAGGAAGCCCCAAGGTGGGGATTGAAGAAACTGGATGATGTTTGCCCAAGATTTCCAGGGCCATGAGTCAGAAATCATCACCAAAAAAAAAAAAAAAAAAAGTGCCTCTTATTAAAATGCAGGTTCTGATTCAGTAGATCTGGGATGAGGCCTGAGGTGCTTCATTCCTCATAAGCCCCCAGATGATGCTGATGACACTGGTGAAGGGACACCACTTTGAGTAGCAAGATCTGCTCCCTTTCATGTTTTTTTTTTTAGATTTTTATTTATTTATTTATTTGACAGAGAGACAGGGAGAGAGGGAACACAAGCACGGGGAGGGGCAGAGGGAGAGGGAGAAGCAGGCTCCCTGCTGAGCAAGGAGACCTAGGTGGGGCGCGATCCCAGGACCCTAGGATCATGATCTGAGCCTAAGGCAGACACTTAACGACTGAGCCATCCAGGCGCCCCCCCCCTTTCATACTTTTAAAAGCAGTTTCCAAGCAATAACTGTAACAAGTGTTATGAGCTTAGTGAATTCATCCCTAAACTTAACCTCATCTTGTTCCCAAGGACATCCAGTCTTTAGAGTAACTCAGGGAATAATTTTGCATATGGTAGGCATCTTTTGTTTGTTTTTATCGTTATTCAGAGTGAAACCTCTAAATCAGTGGTTCTTTACTGGGGCAGTTTTGTTCACAGGAGACATTGGCAATGGCTAGAGACATTTTTCATTGTGAAAACTAGGGGGATACCACTGGCATCTAATAGAAAGAGTCCAGGGATACTGCTAAACATCCTATAATGCACAGAACAGTCCCTTACAACAAAACATTATTTGGCCCAAATGTCAATAGTGCCAAAGTTGAGAAACCCATCTCAAAATGTATTAGGGTTACAGCAGTTTGAGTTGTCAAGAATAATTACTCTGCTAATAGATATTTCAATGGATAGTAAAAATTGTTTATTTTCTGAAGACTGTGCCAAACAGGTTGTCCCTCAACTGATCATTTCTCTTATCTCTTCTTCCAACAACATCTCTTAAACAATGTTCTCTATTTTGCTCTCTCTCTCACATCCTTTTTCCTCCCTTCTCTCTCACTACCCATCTCCTTTCTCTCTCTTCCTATCGAGTGTCTCATTCTCCCATTGTCTTTTATTCTTCCCTAACCATCTCAGCTACTTTCTCTTTTTCTCCATGCATCTCTCTACTACCTCCTCTCCTCTGTAGAAGCTAAGCATTATGGAGCAATGAAAAGGAGTTTGGAGTATGACAGTTCTAAGTTTGAATTCTGGCTTTTCAATTCTATAGCCATGTCATTCTAATCACTTAATCCCTCAGAGACTCAATTTCCTCATTGTGACAGATATTTTGCTACCTACTTCTTAAAGTTTGTATGAGGATTCGGTGACATTTTGTATTCAAAATACCTAGCATATAATAGACTTTCAATGAATATTAGTTCCTTATTTTATCTTTACCTTTCCTCTCATTTTTCCCTCTGGTTCCCTTCTTTTTATTCCTCTCAACTAATCACATCATAAAACTGTATTTTTAGTATATGTAATATTTAGGTTTATATAATAAATATTACTTATGTATTGAATAAAGTATTAAGATTTACTAATCTAAAAACTGTTTAATATTTCTCTAAAAAAAATTAATTCACCAACCTAAATTATGTTGCATTTTGTGGGGATCTTCAGTTGATTATTTTTTCAGTTGTGAGTCACTGATCCTTCCTAGGAAAAAGAATATCCACTTTTCTGTGTACAAGTTATTCTCAATTTCCTATTCAACAAAAGTGGTAAAGCAAGGTTAAAGGGAAAAAAATAAAAGTACCATGACGTTAGCTTGTCCTGAGAGGCCTAAGTAGAAACTCTTTATCTTTTCCCTACCTTCTTTTTTTTTTTTTAATGCTTTATTTATTTATTTATTCATGAGAGTCAGAGGGAGAGATAGAGAGAGGCAGCGGCAGAGGGAGAAGCAGGCTCCCCGCCTACCAGGGAGCCTGATGCGGGACTCGATCCCAGGACTCTGGGATCGTGACCTGAGCCGAAGGCAGACGCTTAACCATCTGAGCCACCCAGGCGCCCCTATCCCAACCTTCCTTAAGCCTCAGGACAACTATCTTCATTTTCTGCCTTCTTCTCTGGAATTGCAATCTTATCTTGCTGTAGCGGCCTTCAAAAACATTAGGAGTCCCTACTGGTCATGTTTTGGTTCATTAAGTGTGTTGTGTGTTTGTGTGTTATGTGTGGGTATATTTAAGGGAAATGATAAGTCAAGCAAAGACTAGTTTCATTTCAGCAGAGAAACTGAATTTCTAGTTAACTTGATGCAAAAGATATGTTCTGTCTTCTGATCTATTTTTCCCCCATATCCAGTGGGGTTTTTTTTTTTTTTTTTTCCATTTAACCTCTTTGGCAGCTACACCTTATCTTGGCAAAGGAAGAGGAAATTATTGGCTTTATTTGTTGTTGCTGTTTTCTTACAGCATCAACTATAGTTTATCGGTGTTCTGATCAAAGAGAAAGCAGAGTGCAAATGTTTTGAACTTTATGTTCAATATAGGATAAAATTACTATTAATACTTAATATCTAAACACAGTATTAAGAAAAACTTCTATTTGTGGTTTTTACTATATTCTCTTTGATATTTTCTAACATCTCTGAGATTTTTTAATTCTTTTTCAATTAATCTGAAAAAATTGATTTTTTTAATCTGCCTGATCAAAATTTTACTTGAACATATGCAGACCACCTACAGAGGCAGGGAACTTACATTTGATTTCCCATGACCGGCAGATTTCATCAGTCTGATTGAATTCAGAATTCCTTATTTATGGTGCTCAGAAGTAATAACATATAACGGAAGCTATTGTCACTTCCCCAAGTTGAGAGTTAAAAAGGAAAGTCAGGGTGCCTGGGTGGCTCAGTCGGTTAGGCATCCGACTCTTGGTTTTGGCTCAGGTCATGATCTCATGGGTTGTGGCATCAAGCCCCTCATCAGGCTCCATGCTCAGCAGGGGATCTGCTTTGGGATTCTCTCCCTCTGCCCCTCCCCACGGCTCATGCATGCATTGTCTCTCTCTCTTTCAAATAAATAAATCAATCTTTAAAAAAAAAAAAGGAAAGTCATTTTTAAGGAAACATACTTGATTTTGACTACTTTCAATAGATAAGCTATTCCATCTTGTGGTAACATCTAGTGTACCACCCTGCACATGTAAGATACTCAAAGTCACCAGATACTTCATGTCTTAAAAAATATGTAGATTTTAGGAAAAGTACAAAGTGTAGAAATTTTTAACCTACAGTTTGAATTAATCATATTCTTCACTTCATGGCCTAATACTATCTCTCATTAGTTCATGCATAGCCCTTTTTTTTCTTATTTAATTATTTTTTCATTATGTAACAATTCTCTTCCTCTATAATAGGCAACTTTTTTTTTTAAGTAATCTCCACCCTCAAGGAGGGGCTTTAACTCATGATCCTGAGATCAAGAGTCACATGCTCTACTGACTGAGCCAGCCAGGCAGCCCATAGGCAAATTTTAAGCATGTTTAATAGCTTTGGCTGAAATTGTGTTATCTTTTGGAATACTTGATGGTTTCATTTGGGTATGTTTGCACATGTGATTTAACACATTGGATCCTAACTCTTAACTACAGAGAACAAACTGATGGTTACCAGAGGGAAGGTGGGTAGGAGATGGGTAAAATAGGTGATGGGGATTAAAGAGTACACTTATCATGATGAGCACTGGGTAATGTATAGAAATGTTAAACCACTATATTGTACACCTGAAACTAATATAACACTGCATGTTAACTACACTGGAATTAAAGTTTTAAAACTTAATAAAATAAATAAAATAAAATATTGGATCCTATTGGTTAAAATGGAAATGAATACAAATTTTCATATTTTTCAGTTTACAATAATTTGACAGACCAATTCAAGAACTAGCCAATAGTACACCTGAAACTAATGTATCAATTATACTTCAATAATAATTTTTTAAAAACAATTTACAGTACTGTATATTAAAAAGGGTTACTTGAACTATATTTAAATTATACTTTAATAAACCAAACCAACTTAAAATAAAACAAACAAAAAGAACTAGCTGATATTCTCATTGATTTTCTCCTCAAAAAGTTTTTTTTTTCCTTTACTGGTTCTATGTAATTTTAGGAGATAAGTGGAAATAAATAATAAATGCTCTAACTTTGCATCTAGTTAGAAACGGCAAACAAGGAGCACCTGGGTGGCTCTTAATTTCTGCTCTTGATTTCAGCTAAGGTCATGATCTCAGGGTCGTGAGATTGAGCCCCACATTGGGCTCCGCACTCAATGGAGAGTCTGCTTCTCTCCCTCTCTCTTTCTCTCTCCCCCTGCCACTCCCCTGCCTCTAAAATAAATAAATAAATCTTAAATAAGAGGAAATAGCAAACAAATATAAATCTAATAATAAACATAAGTTATAATATACAATGCTGTAGTTAGGTGAAGCTTTATATGGTTAGTAAATTTTTATGTTTAACATATTATTTTTGTACATTTTATAGGAAATGAAAACTGCAATTATATTTAATATCCAATGAACAAGAAAAATGTCCAGCCTCACTAGAAATAAAAGAAATGCAAATTAAAACTATTAGGAATTATTTTTCACCCATCCAGTTGTTAAAGATCAAAAAGATAAGTGGTGAGGGTTTAGAGAAATTATATGACATAAGAATACACTACAGTTAAAAGTATAAACTGGTTCTGTGTTTCTGGAGGGAAATCTGGTATAAGATCTCATGAGTACATACTATTATTGCCCCCACTTTAAAGATGTAAAAAATGTAGCACAGAGAAGTTAAGTAATTTACTGAAAGTATCACAGCTAGTAAGTTGTGAAGTTGAGATTCAAACCCATGCTTAAAGCCTGAGTTTTTAACCACCAAGCTAGTGTTGGGCCATGAAACCAATTTAGTGGATTGTGAACAGGATAATATAGATAAAAAGTGTTAGAATGTATCACACATGGTATTAGTGTCATTTTGTAGAACTTTAGTTTATAGGTACTGAGTCAAGATATAAAATATATTTCTAATGCAGATCATAGTCAAGATCTCAAGTCAAGATCAAGAAAATAGCCAGCTCCTTTCTGTCTCAAGATTTTTGCCTGGACTCTTTTCCCCAGATCTTCCCTTGATGGATCTTATATCATCAACCTAACTGTTACCTCTCTGAGATCCCAGCTCTGCTTACCACGTAGAAAGAGCCTCCAACGCATCCCAACTTCTTCTATTCCACTATTATGTTATATTTTCTTCATAGCTCTTCTCATTATTTGAAATTATCTTAATCATTTGTTTGTTAAAGTATTTATTCTCTGCCACTCTCCACTCCCCCCTCACAGGCTCACAGAAGAACGTGAGAGCAGAGATCACATTTTGTGGCAAATGCTTCAATTATTTTGGCATCTCTGAGGTGCAATATGGAGTCTGTAAAAACTTCTATCCAAAACAACACTGCTGGTAAAAACTCAATTAATGTTTTGGCTGAAGTAATGTGGCTTCCCAGGGGTAATTATGACAAAAATTAGTTTTGAAAGAGAGAGGACTTTGTATATAACAGGAACATTCTCTATTGTCAGAATCAGCAGAAAAGAAACAAGTAGTGTTAGTTGTGAATTGAGCTAAGGATCCTTCTAAGATACTTGTAAGAATGTAGGCAAGGATTGTGTTTCTTGATATGCTGTATTTTAAAACCACCCCATTATCGAGAAGGCGAAAGGCTAATGAACATAGGATCTTGAAATACTAACTGGTATTAACTTATGTAATTGGTCTAAATTTGCAAATTTAATTTTTAATTTTTCTTGAGCTCGACATAGAAAAGATAGTAGATAAAACCAAGAGCTAACATAAATTAAAATTCAGATCAGTCATTTTAATAACAGCATTGTTAAAGGATAATTTTCAAGAAGAGGTAAAAGTATAGTGTCATTAAATATAAAATGATCACATGTTAAGGATTTTACTTAACTCATCATTAATGAGGAAACCAAGCAAATGTTACAACTGATTCACAGGTGAAATCAAAAAATCAAAAATGTATATGGGAAAAAGATATGTTAAAGTAAACTTACAAATGTACTCGAAACTGGCTTTTTCCCATAGGCAGGGGAGGGAAGACAATTGAACTCCACTGGAACAGAATTTATTTGTGTGTCTATAGATAAGAATTATTTTTCATTGCTATTGGTTATCTGTAATTATAGATGTAAAATACCTCAAAAGCTATGAAAGCTAAACAATATCCTCAACAAGGCAGAGTTTCCATAATTTTTTTACTTTTTCTTAATTTCCTTATAGTAATAAAGAAAGTAATTTCTAAAATTTGCTACATGGATAGATTAATTTTTGGATAGTGAGGGTACTTGATCTCTCCTATTATAATGTTTCATGCTGCTAGAAAATATTAATTCTATTCTAATCTTTTCCCATTGTAATATTATATATATATATTCAATGTGCATATAAAAATACATGATTTATATGTATGTGAAAAGCAAGGACTGATTTATATTTGAAGTTCTTTCTGTTGGGTTATATAGCTAAACTTCCCCTGATACTAAGATAACTACTGAAAAATTTTGATGAGAACAGGATTGCTGCTTTCATATCTATGTTGAGTTTTTATTTAGCGCACAAATTCCAATTGCTTGCTTATATCATCCTGGCATGTGTCAAATGGTTATTGGTTTCAAAGACAATTTTGTCAACTCAAGAGTTTCACAGGAATGTAGAGGTACATTAGTTTAAGTTTTTAAATTTAAAGAAGGGTAAGAACAAAGTGATTTCTTCATAGAGAGTTAACCACTTAGTATGACCATCCATGGTATCAAATTACCCAGTGTAATACACTGGAGAATAAATATCTGAAGAAAAAATTAAATACCAAACTTCTTATTTATTCAGTATGTAGGCATAGTCTATTTAACAGTAATATAATTAAAAGGATATAATGATTCTGCTATTTCTGGATAATAATATTTTCCCTTTGGAGTTTAAATGATTAACTATTTGGAAATCTGTCTTTGGACACTTCATACTTAGGCAGTGTTTTAAGACCTCAGTTGCTTTAACAACCTGGCCATAGATTGAAGATATTTTCTTTTTCCATTTGGTTCATACTAAACATGAATTGCTTTAACAACTGATTATCGTTATTGTATTATAGACAGTTTTCTGTATTTGTTTTTCCTTATTTTTCTGTTTAGCATATACTTTCTCGATAGCTTTTTATTCATTCATTCATTCAAAAAATTTATTGAGCTCCTCCTATTTTCCAGGTACTGTTCTATAAACCCAGGATACAAAGAAACAAACAGAAATAGGCCCAAATTGCTTTCCTCATTAAACTTGCATTGTAGTAAGGGGAGAGACAATGAATAAATGAACAAGAAACTGGGTTATAAGTGCTATGGAAAAAAATACAAGGACGGAAGGTGGTAGGGAATGTGGGCATGGCGTAAGGTTGCTGTTGTAAAGAAGGTGATCATGGAAGGCCTCACTAAGGTGATATTTGAGCAGAGAACTAAAGGAAATGAGAATTACGTGGCTGTGCCCCTTCTTTTGCTTTGACTTCCTAGGATGGTAGAATCAAATCTGAGGTTTGGTTTTAGTAATTGTGGTAACTTATCTTTCCCCAATCTAAATTCTCAATCTTTCCCACCCATCCCACCTTCCAGTTCTCTGTTTTTTTAATTACTATTTCATTTATTCCTACTGTAAGTAAATTCAATCCTTTGTGGAAAGAAGAGAGGGAAAAGTAAAGGAAATTAATTATGGACTTACAAATTTCATCTCTTAAAAAATACATTTCTTAAGGAGTATCATATAATCACACCTTATAATGAATTTGTTTAAATATTTGCTTTTTAATGACTGGCTCAGTTCTTTTTTTTTTTTTTTTAAAGATTTTATTTATTTATTTGAGACAGAGAGAATGAGATACAGAGAGCATGAGAGGGAGGAGGGTCAGAGGGAGAAGCAGACTCCCTGCCGAGCAGGGAGCCTGATGCGGGACTCGATCCCGGGACTCCAGGATCATGACCTGAGCCGAAGGCAGTCGCTTAACCAACTGAGCCACCCAGGCGCCCCTGGCTCAGTTCTTTTGCACAAAGGTTTGCATCACAGTTTATTAGAAAGAGCTCAGATTTATATTCAGAAGTCTGCCTTCAAATCCTGGCTGGTTCTCTGATTCTGGGGAAGTCACTTGACCTCTAAAGTCTAACAACACCCACATAATGACGTTTTGGAGGACCAAAGGCTTGGAATGTGTGTGTTTAATAAGATTATTGAACAGAGGGGCCTGGGTGGCTCAGTTGTTGAGCGTCTGTCTTCAGCTCGGGTCATGGTCCCAGGGTCCTGGGATCGAGCCCCACATTGGGCTCCCTGCTCCGCAGGCAGCCTGCTTCTCCTTCTCCCACTCCCCCTGCTTGTGTTCGCTCTCTCACTGTGTCTCCATCAAATAAATAAATAAAATCTTAAAAAAAAAAAAAGCTTATTGAACAAATGGCTAATAAGCAAATAAAAATGGGAGGGGATTCCATTTAAAAATGGGGGAAAATAAAATTAAAACTACAGAGATTTTTTTTTTCCTGGAAAGATTAAAAATATTTTGCTAATAGGTTTCTCTTGGCCAGGGTGTGATCTAAAAAGTGAGAGTCTTTAGCATATAAACCACATAAGCAGTAATAAAATCATTAGAGTGCATGAAATCTTCAACGGGAAAGACTATAGAGTAAGAAGAGAAGATGGCCTACAGATAAGTCCCTGAGGAGTTCTAACATAAACTCAGAGGGAAATGAGCCAGCAAAAGTAGACCAAAAAGGACAAAGGAGGTGAAGATATCTAGAATGACTAACGGGTTTCTTGCTTGCACTTTTGGGTTGTGCCATTCTCTGAGGTAAGAGACCCTGGAGGAAGACCAATTTCAGGGCAGATGATTATGAATTTGGTACAGAGCATGTTGATTTTGGGGTTCCTATAAGCATCTACATGGAAATGTTGAATATGGAGTTGAGCATACAAGTCTAGAAATCTGAAGAGTTGCCTGAGCTGAGAAGTAATGCTCAGAAAAATTAAAAGAAACTATGAACCTTTTATAAAAGTGCAGGTCATTTTAATTAGTAAGGGAGAGTGCAGCAGTGTTTTAATATGGTGATTTGAGTATATATCCTTCCTTATATATTAAAAACAGCTTAATGGGATGGAATATGGATAATTTATTTTGTGTACCCCATAGCACTTACCTTGCTCATAGTAGGCATTCAATTATTATTTCCTGAATTGAACTAAATTGACTAAAGGGATTATTTTGCGAGGCCAGGCTGTTCTGTGAGTCAAGGATTGTGAATTATTGGAGTTGGAGTTAAGTAATGAGAGGTTAGTGGTACTCAGGGAGGACGTGACACACACCAAGAACCAGAGTGTGGTTTCCTGAAGGTAAGCAGCTGTCGGTCTGGCAAATCAGTCAGGTCTGTGCAGATTTGCCACAAGTAGGGCACAATACATCTTGCATAAAATGCAGGTGCAAAACATGCTAAGAGGAGAGGATCATAACTTTAGAACGTAACTACAGACTTTATTACAGTGGGCAGAAAACTTATAGTCATTTTCACTATATCACCATTTACCTAACATTAAAACAACTATTATACTTCATTATAAAATAAGGTGGCTTTATGTAGATATACATTTTTCAAAATATTTCTTCCGGAAGAAACGTAATAGGCCCACATACTTCTCCTTATTTATAAAACTAGATGCCTATAGATTCTTTAGTGCCATAAAAAATAAAGAGCGAACTTTTCCCCCACTTCATCTAAATGGTTGATTAATAATTTAGTAGGCATTTCATTTCAAAAGAATTGCACCATTATGGTTAAATCAGAACTGCAAAGAAAAATATCATCCAAGTCACTGGATTTGACAAAAAGTGCAGTGTATAAAACAAGAAGCTATTATTGTACAAAACACAATAAACAACTCCCAAGCATTGTTATATTAGTGGCATTTTCATAGCTTTTTGAAAAATTGTCATATTCGTAAGTACTGTTAACTTTGCTATGAGACAAAATCTCATTATAGACCTTAGTAAGAAATTAAAGATAAAGAGTTAACTTTATTTTTTTTTTTTAAGATTTGATTTATTTATTTGAGAGAGAATGAGAGAGAGCACATGAGAGGGGGGAGGGTCAGAGGGAGAAGCAGACTCCCTGCCGAGCAGGGAGCCCGGTGCGGGACTCGATCCAGGGACTCCAGGATCATGACCTGAGCCGAAGGCAGTCGCTCAACCAACTGAGCCACCCAGGCGCCCAAGAGTTAACTTTAAAGGCAACTTAATTCCAATAAGGATGTTTCATATATTTGCATAGTTCTGTTAGACACAGCAGTCATGTTTACCTTTAACTCTTCAAATATAATACGGAGAAGATATATAATACCATAAGCAAGTAGAATTTTCAGGTTTTCATAAAGCTATACTTTTGTGGCTTAGGTACACACTTAAACTCCTGTCCTAAAATCTGATTTTCCCCCCTAATGTTTCAAGTTATTTAAATTCTAGTTAGTCAAAATATAGTGTAATACTAGTTTCAGGAGTAGTATTAGTGATTCATCACTTACATATAACACCTAGTGCTCATCACAACAAGTGCCCTCCATAACTGATTTCAGCTCAGGTTATGATCTCAGTGTTGTGGGATTGCCCCGTGTCAGACTCCATGCTCAGCACCGAGGTGGCTTGAGATTCTTTCCGTCTGCCCCTCCCAACCCCCATGTGCGCACGCTCACGTGCGCTCTCTCTCTCTCTCAAATAAGTAAATCTTTAAAAAAAAAAAAAAAAAAAATCTCTGGGCCGAGCAGGGAGCCTGCTTCTCCCTCTGGCCCTCCCCCCTCTCATGTGCTCTCCCTCATTCTCTCTCTCTCAAATAAATAAATAAAATCTTTTAAAAAATAAAAAAAATTAAAATAAAAAAAATCTCTTATGGTTTGCCTCCCTCTCTCCCTTTTTTTTCTTTCCCCTGTGTTCATCTGTTTTCTTCCTTAAATTCCACATATGAGTGAAATCATATGGTATTTATCCTTCCTTGACTGGCTTATTTTGCTTAGCATAATATCCTCTAGCTCCATCCACATTGTTGCAATGGCAAGATTTCATTCTTTTAAAATCTAATTTAAAAGAGGTATTCACAAAGTCATAAATGTTGATAATTCTTTTTTTTAAGTTTTATTTATTTATTTGAGAGAATAAGAGAAAGAGAGCATGGCGGGGGAGGAGTCAGAGGGAGAAGCAGACTCCCTGCTGGGCAGGGAGCCCGATGCGATGCGGGACTCGATCCTGGGAATCCAGGATCATGACCTGAGTTGAAAGCAGTCTTTTAACCAACTGAGCCACCCAGGTGCCCATAAATGTTGATGATTCTTTCAATAGAATCAAGCAACCAGAACAGTGGCCTTCACTAATAGACCTGGTACTTTAAAGAATCCATCTTCATCTAGTTGGTGCTTTAGATTCTGACCAGTGCCTCTAATTTTGTAATATCTTTGCCTTTCTTGGTTTTGTTTTTAAAGGACGTGTGACTTGCCTAATACATAAGTGGTACAATTCCAATCAGTATCTCTACTTTGCTTCTTTTGTTTTAGGAGTAAAAATGTGTGTTACAGTATAAAATCCATTTTTGTACTTAGATGTATGGGTGAGAGCATTTGGAATTATGAATATAGGTTAACCTTAAAAGCAAATAGCAATACCTCTAAGGAAGGAGAAGAGAGAAGAGTGGGAAAGATTTGGAACAATAAATATGAAAAATTGGATTAACAGCAAGAAGTAGCTGCAAGGACTTGAGAGTATGGAAGGAGTACCAGGAACACTGAATCAACATGGTTTTATAACAAGGCATCTGAGCACAATTTTTACCTTAACACTTAGCAGCCTAGAAAAAGGAGCAGGGAAATTGGAGGCTACTGAAAGTTAGGGAGTGGGAGAGAACATGAGACTATGAATTCATAGTTGAAATAGTAGGCAGTGGATTCTAAACTGCAAGGAGAAAGTAAAAGCCAAAAGGGCTAAATCTGTAACTAACCCAGAAGTTTTTTTTGTTTGTTTGTTTTGGGGGCTTTTTTTATAATTTATAATTACTACTTTCTTAATATATGTTTTCATGTATTTGTTTATCATATGATACTGTGTCTTATTGGTGTTTTAGGAATGTGAGACTCCTGCCCTTTTGAAAGAAAGTAACAAGATCTTTTTAAAAAAAAAAGTCTTTCTTTTAGAGGCTAAGTGGGACAGTGGAGTGGATTGAGTGAAAAATAATTACAGTGTTTGGAAGTGAGGGGAGAATTTTCAGTCTAAAATGCCTCTGAAACTGACTCCCAGCTTGTTTCTATCATTGTTCTTCTTCCTTCATTTTTATCTCTCCATAATTATATTTATTCAAAAATTATGTTATTTATAAAGGCAGCCTTCCTATGATAACTGGAGCACATTCTACTATGTTAGGACTGTTGTTTATACTACTAAGGCAAGACAATTGCAAGGGGGGGGGAATAAAAGGTGGTTATTTTCTGTCCAAATAAGATACATTTTTCTTTTTTAACTGAATATAGTTGAAAAAATGAAACCCAAAGAATCTGTAGAGTGAACCCAAGGTAAATACCACAAAACCATTTTTAAATAATTTAACATTCTTGCTGAATATAAATGAATCCAGACAAGTGTGACTGTTTGAACAGCTGTTAAAAACTGATATATTAAAACAAATAGAATGTGAATATTTACAAGATTGATTTTTTTATTTATAAGAAAGCATATAGTGTAGGGCTTTAGAACATGGACTTTAGAGCAGAATGCCTGAATGTATGTCTTCACTCCACCAATTACTAGGTGATCTTGACAAAATTACATAATCTCTCTTCCTCAGTTTCCATTATGTTTTGAAGATCAAAGTACTTAAAACACTGCCCAGCACATAATATTCAGTAAATGTTAAGATTTTTTAAATTAATAAATATGTTGTGAAATTCATTAAAAACTTCACTTAAACATTATTTAGTTGTTGTTTATAAGGCTTATACATCTCTACATAGGGCCAGCCTTTAATATGAAGAGAAATAAAAAACAAAAATGAGTCTTTGCGGGTGATTAAATGCTGAAGTAAAGATATTTTTGATAACCACAGGATCAGTTTATAGTACATCAGCTATAACAACTGTTCTATTATATAACAAGACAAAAGCAGTTAAACACACCATATCATTTTTTTTAACATCATTTAACTAAATATTTAAAAGCATTATGTTAATGATTGTTTTTGGTGGTGGTGGTGGTGGGTTTTTTGCCAACTCTCCTGATTTAATTTTTTGACAAAAGTGACCTTTTTTGAACTAAAGGCCAGGCATTTTGCAACTCTTACACACATATTTAGCCTTAAAATATACTTATTTTTACATAAATATTAACCTCCTTAGTAAATTTTTTTAACTTTTTAAAGTTAAGGATATAGTCTTATTTATCTAATACATTACAGGCACCAGAAAAATGTTTGTTTTTTGTTTGGGGGTGGTTTTTTTTTTAAAGATTTTTTTATTTATTTGAGAGAGAGAGCGCATGCATGTAAGTGGAGGGAAGGAAGATGGGGAGAGGGAAAAAATATCAAGCAGGCTCCATGCTGAGCACAGAACCCATTTCAGGACTCAATCCCACAACCCTGAGATCATGACCTGAGCCGAAACCAAGAATCAGATGCTCAACCAACTGAGCCACCCAGGTGCCCCCAGAAAAATGTTTGTTGAATTGAATTGGTTCTATAAATAAAAGTGTTTTTACAGCAAAATTATAGAGCAATTTTACATACAGCAATTATAAATGTTATATTGAATATGCATGATAACTTAAGGTAGTTTTATTCTTATATGTATTTGGGATATTTTCTTCTTTGCTTATTATTTTCTTTTTGGGCTGCCAGGGATTTAATGTGGGGAGGAGGAAGAAGACAGTGATTTTAATGCTCAAAGCATTTTTTTTTTCTTAGAGAGAGGGGGGGTGGGAGAGGGAGAAGGAAAAAGAGAATCTTAAGCAGGCTCCATGATTAGCAGGGAACCTGATGTGGGGACATGCGCCTGATCTCACAACCCTGAGATCATGACCTTAGCCAAAGTCAAGAGTCAGACACTTAACTGACTGAGCCACTCAGGTGCCCCAATGTTCAGAGAATTCTTGATTTACTCCTGACATTTCTGCACCTTTTAAAAACTTTTTCAGGTGTTATAAATACTAATAAAAAATATTTTAATTATGCTAAAAATTATCTTAGAAAACAGATTTGGGTGTGACATTTAATGTATTGATAGCAACTAAGGGAAAAACAAGACTATTCCGAGATTTTAATTTCTGAATATAATAAGAACAGTCTTTGGGAATTACTTTAGGCTTACTTTAAAAAATTAGTTAAATCAGCTAAAGTACTTGCTAGACTCTGCTGAGCAAAGAAGGAAAATTGCCTCTTTAATGTTGGTGTGAGAGGAACTGAGAAAGGAAGAAAAGAAACACATTGATTTTTATTTGCTTAAACTTTAAGTAAACAAAGACTTTTTTAAGTGTTAGTAGAAGAACCATTTGATTAAATGGATCCTCGAAAGTTGAGTTTTTATACTCAGAATTTGACCATTATAGGACATATGAAAAATAATAAATACTCTTCAAAGGCTTAAGATCCCAGGACTGAATGAAAAAAAACTAGCCGTCAGGTCATGATCTCAGGGTTATGAGATCAAGCCCTGCATCGGGCTTCACGCTGGGCATGGAGCCTGCTGACAATTCTCTCTCTCTCCCCCCCTCTCCTTCACCTCCCCCACCCTGCTCTCTTGCTCTCTCTTTATAAAAAACAAACAAAACAGAACAAAACAAAACAAAAAACCCCCAACCATCCACCATCCAGGATCATCCAATTCACTCTTACAGGAATTGTACCTCAATTCATCATCAAAAACAATTAATGTCCAGAAACAACCAAGGTAGGATTTCCAGAACAATGAAGTAAGGAACTCAGTGGGCTTTTCCCCCAGCAAAACAACAATTTTACTGGTGAAAATTATTTAAAAACAACAATTACTCAGTCTTTGGGAATTATTCTAAGGGCATACAGCAAATCAAGAAACATCCATTAAAGGAAATCTACTAAAGGAAATATCAGAAGGTGAGTTTTTATGGCATTTGAGCCACAACCCATTACTTCTTCCTCATAATGTCCCCCTCACAGGGCTCCAACCCCAGCATGTTAGCCAAGAAGCCAAGAAGATGGGGTTTCTTCTCTCCCTAACCCCAGCTGTCTAGAGCTACAGTTTGACCATAGAGGAGTAGGCATCTGGTGTTTCTCATCTCCCTGGGCCCCCCATCAACTCCATATTACAGGAATTCTATTCCACGTAGGCATGACTGAGAGGACCAACTCTCTCTTCAACCAGCCCCTACTCTCAGCAGAGCAAGCTGAGAACACTGTGGCCGATTACCCTGCCCTAACTCACCACAGGGTAGAGGTTCCACATGAATTGAGACAAGCCAAGACCAGAGCTGCTCCCCGACTTTCAGTGTATACTTGTAGAGTAGGGTTGTCACTGGAAAAAGAGGGTCTCTGTCCCCAACTCCAGTGCATTGGTGCAGATGTTCTGCCCAGGGTTAAAGGCAGATCATACAGGTAAACAGCTCCACAGATCTGACTGACAAGACTGACTTTATTTGTAAGAAAGAGTGTAGAATTCCATGCCTAAGGGTGTACAAAACAAATCTTGTTGGGGAGCCATTAAGAGGAGGCTGGTAGCTCCATAATGCATCAAACCAACAGAGCAGCCAAAAGTTTTAAAGAAAGAACCAGGGAAAGAGTCAGCCAAGAATAGCCCTCCTGGCATCATAATCAACTGTGATGATCAGGAAGGTAATGTGCATGTGCAAGCCTGCACGCACTCAGCAGCAATCAGAGCAGGATGTGGGGCAGACTTGAAAGCATTCCCCAAGCTGCACACAGACCCATCAACACAGGGCAGAAGCCTCACAGGAACAAGGGGCTTCAACACAACCTGTGATCAAACACTTACTGAGCAATAGTAAGTTACTCTGACCCAGAGGTAACTCCTAGGAAGCAAGGCCCACAAATAATATCACAATCACTCCTGGCATTCTGAAAAACTATGCACATGCCCAAGGCTGTGCCCTCTCAGGAGCAGTCAGAGGGAACTTCCAAGCTACTAGTCCCTGGTGAATGTGGGGCAAACAAGTAAAATCACTGAACTAGAATAGCAATGTCTAACCTACAGATACAGCCAATAGTAGAGAGTAAAATTGACTGGCAAAGGAGGCTTGAACACAACCTTTAACCAATGGCTTGTGCTAACTCAGGAGCAACCCCTAAATAATAAGCCTAAAAGATAAAAAATAGTGGGGAAAAATATGAGTAGAAACATCAGAAGCTGCAAGCTGCAGGGAAACAGACTTTGCAGAATTCGTTCAGGCAAGTCACAAAGCAAATAAACAATCAAGCAAACAACAGCAACCACCTCTAGGGTCGGGTAGGAGATCAGTATCTAGTGTTGCTAAAATATATTATCTACAGTGCCCAATTATCAACACAAAATTATGAGACATGGAAAGAAATAGGAAAGTATTACCCATAAACAGGGGGGAAAAAGGAAGTAGAAAATGCCTTTGATGGGTCCCAGATAATGTACTTAGCAGACAAAGACTTTAAAACAGTAATATAAATACATTCAAAGAACTTAAAGGAAACCAAGCTTAAAGAATGAAAGGAAAGTATAATGACCATGTCTCATCAAACAGTGAATTTTTTTTTAATTAAGTGGAAATTGTGGAATTAAAAAATATAGTAAACCAAGTAAAAATTATTTGAGCTGGCAAAAGATAAAAATCCGTGAATTTGAAGATAGATTAATAGAGATTACATGATCGGAAGAACAGAGAAAAACAATGGAAAAAAATGAGTAAAACTTTAGAGAATTGTGGGACATGATTAAGCAAACCAATGTATAAATAATGGGAATAACAAATAGAGGAGAGAAAAGGAGAGAGTAAAAGTATTCTAAGATCTAATAGCTGAAATTATTTTCGAATTTAATGAAAAGCACTAAGTCAGACATCCAGGAAATTCGATAAAGTCCAAATAGAATAAACACAAAGCAGTCCACTTCCAGACACATCATAGTCAAAACGTTGAAAGATAGAGAGAAAAAGAAAATCTTGAAAGCAGTACAGGAAAACAACTCATCACGTACAAGGGAACCCCAGTAAGATTAATAGTTGACTTCTCATCAGAAATACTGGAGAATAGAAGGCAGTAGGGTAACACATTCAAAGTGCTGAAAGTAAAAACGTATCAATGAATGATCTTATATCCAGCAAAATTATCTTTCATAAATGAAGGTGAAACACATTCCCAGATAAACAAAAGCTGAGCATTTTTTGCCAGCAGATCTGTCTTACAAGAACTATCAAAGAAAGTTAGGAGGATGAAAGCATGTAACACCAGAGAGTACTTTGAATCCACACACACAAAAACAAAGAGCACTTGTAAAGGTAATTATGTAGATAATTCCAAAAGAGTATAATTACATATATCTTCTCAACTGATTTAAAAAGCAATTGCATAAAACAATATGTATATAATTGTATTGTTGAGTCTAAAACATATTGAAATGTAGTACACTTGATAATATCAACACAAGAAAGGTAGTGGTATTGTTGTGAGAGCTTGTATTAGAGTGAGGAAATGACACCAAATAGTAACTCAAATCCACAGGAAGAAATGAAGAGAACCAGAAAGGGAGAGATGTTGAAAAGACAGATTTCATACCAGCCAAAGAACAAGAGATATTTAAAAATATATAAATGCTTATTCTTTTATCTTCTTTTGAGACACTTCCTCTTAATTGCTTATGACTAGGAACTGTACCTTTTCCCTACTTATAAAAGTTCACTTACAAAGACAAAGGGCAAGATTTAGAATGAAAGACAATGGGTGTGCCCGTGCACATTTGTGTGTGTGTATATGTGTGTGTGTTGGGGGGAAGGCGCATACAAGCTAAAATAAGCCTCTTGAACCATTATAGTACATAATCTTGCCAGGTGCTCTGGTTAATGCAGTAAGGAAAAACATTATTCTAGGATTTAATCTTTTAATTAATTGGTAAAGTACTATTTATTAGTGTTCTTCATATTGATTTTCCTGGAATGCAGTAATTGGGATCTTCATTATTATTTGTTTGGTTACATCTTGCCTATTTTCAATATTCATGCATTAATCCTCTTGGAGAGGAAGTCTTCTCCATTTAAGAGGCTATCCTTGACCCTGTCCCCAAATTTTCTGTCTTATCTAAAAATTTAGGTTTTGGCTTTATAAATGCTCAGTGCATACTTTATGGCCAAGCTATACAGAAACGTTTACATACTGAGGTTTAAAATGGGAATAGTATTACCTAACTGGTAGAGTGCCATAGTTCTGGAATCAGTCCAAGATTCAATCTTGGTTCTTCCATATACTATTTATATATTATGTATCTCTTTTTGAGTGAGTAGTCTCAGACACATAATACACCTTCCCCATAAGGTTATTTTGGATATTAAATAGAATAACATAGGAAACAGGCATATAGCGGGTATTTAATACAATGTTTGTTACCTTAAGCCATAAATGTGAGTGGGGAGGATGCAGAGAACAGAGGGATGTGACCAGAATAGAATTTATTTTAGGGGACAGTTAGAAAGTAGGCTGAATTAGTAGATTGGTTACATAGAATACTTCGTAAGGTCTTATAATCTAGATGGAAATGTCTAAAATATGGCAGACACTGAGAATAAAAAAGTTAAGAGGGAAAAACATGATTTTTGCTGATTTGCTACTTACAGCCCATTGAGAAAGAAAAACATAAATTAGATAATCACACAAACAAAACACAAAATTCATCTGATGTAAGGATAGCTATGTGGTATGACAAGAGCATTTAACAAGGAGATTTTTCTAGCAGAGGTCAGGACTGACTTTCTTGAGATCTGAAGAATGAATAGGAGTTATTAGATGAAAAGAAGAAGGTAGAACATACCGGGCAGAGGAAATAACTTTTAAAAAGCTTTGGGTCAAGAAAAGCAAGCAAGTATGAGAGATGCAAATTAGGACAGGGAGGGGAAAGTAAAGAAAGTGAAGGAGGGAACAAAGTATAAGATGAGGCTGAGTGAGAAAAGCAAGTAGAATCATGCAGGAAGAATTAGGTAGATTAGGGAGAAATGGATTCAGATGTCAGAATCAACAGGACCTACTGATAAATTGGATGTAGGAAATGAGGAAAAGCATTTTGCAGATCATTCCAAGGGTTCTGGCCTGTAGAAACTAAGGATGGATTTCATTCCTGACAATCTGTTCATTGAATGAAGGCCAGTTTTGAGGAGGGAAATCATGTGGATGTGTTGAATATTGAAGTATATTCAAGATATTCAAGTGTAAATGTCAAGAAGGCAGTTGAATATATGGGTCTAATGTGCAAAAGAAAGGTCTGAGTTGGACATAATATTTAATTGATTTATTGATAGTAAATATAACTAATTTTTAGGGAAAAATGTGGAGTGAAAAGAGATGAGGGCTTGGACCAGAGATTGACGGCAATATTTAATAGCTGTGTTGAGGATGATGAACCCACAAAGGAGACAAAGGCATAACCAGATGGAGTAAAGTAGAACCAGGAGAATGTGATATCATAAAATGCAAAAGAAGAGAAAAAATGGTCATCATAAATGCTACTTAGGAATGGAATAAATGAGAACTGAAAAATGCCTATTTAATTTATTGATATGACAGTTTATTGGCAACCTTTTCAAGAGCTGTTTTGGTGGTGTAATGGGGACAGAGCCAGACTGGAATAGGATGAGATGTGAATGGATAGAGTAATTATCCATGGATCTCTTGACCTAAGAGCTTTTGCTCAGGACTGATTTTTCAAGGGTATTTGTTGTTAAGTGAACAGACTTGGAAGATAGGGACACTGTCTCCTTCTGGAACAGAGAGCCAATTTGTTTGCTGTCCAGTGTAATAAAGATAATGTCTCCCTCTGGGACAAAGGTCCGGCAGGTTTGCCTGTAGCCCATAATAGAAGATTAGAGTCCTCAAAATTCACAGTTCCTCAGCTGTGTACAAACTCGCTGCCTGCAGCATCTACCTGTGCCACTCTGTGTCACCCTGTGGGACTTAGGAGGAAAGGGGAACCAACATCAATATGAAACTCATGCCGCTTCATGTGGCCTGAGTAATAAAGTCCTTTGCCTCTAACCCAAACATCTTATGTCTTCTGCCAGCATCCATGAAACTGTGATAGGCTAATTAGTTAACTTGGAAGTAGGATAAAATATCAGTCTCTTAGAGGTCTTGGTAACCATGAAAAAAAATGGAAACAAGCCAAGTGAATTGTTTCAAACAGTTGGGCTATGAACAAGAAGAAAAGACAAGGCAGAATTAATAGAGGATGTGGCATGGAGGGAGTCTTGTATTAAAGAGTAAAGATCTAAGCATGTAGAAATACTGATGAAGGGCCAGTTGAGAGGGAGAGATTGAATATACATGAGACAGAGGATAATGGTAAAGGGATAATCTAAGGTAGGAAAAGAGCCTACATATAGGTAAGAGGAATTGGGACAAAGAAGGGGAACACTTCCTTGTTTCTTTATGTGTAACAAAAAAGAATACAGAGAAGAGGGACATAAACTGAAGTAGGTTGTTACATTTAGTATCACAAACTTAAGGAAGCTCTTTTCTGACTGCTTTTCTTTTCCCTGAGAAGTAGGCGCTCAGGTAATTTGCTGGAGGAGGGGGATAGAGAAAGAGAGAAGCAGAGGTTTGAAAGAGAGAAGAGGTCTGAAAGTCTGTGAAGGGAGCAGAAAAAATGAGCTGAGCAGAGAAATGAAGTAGGAATGCAGGGTATTTGAAGATCTGTTGGGGGCTAGTGGTCAAAAACTAGTGGTACCAATATACCCAATGTTATGACTTTCTCTAGCACCACCCAGGTGCGGGCAGAGAAAATAGTTACATTCCTCTAAAAGTAAGGTTTTGCCCAATAAGACAATGGAGTTGAAAACTTTATTGAAATTCTGGGCCATAGAACTCAAGCTGAATGAGGATAAAGAAGAAGGGAATGGACTCGGCTAGTGGATGGAGGGAAGTTAGAGATCAGTGGACTACAAGCCCAATGAGGTTGAAAAAATAGTCAGTGGGAGTAGTTGAATAAGCAAGGTAAAAGGAGAAAAGGTTGTAGCGAGAAGATTTAGGAGTTGTTCATTCATTCATTAGTTCTGTCATTCATTCAATAAAAACCTCAATTCACAGACTAGTATGTACTATCTAAAAATTACTTTCCTCTTCCTTGGTATGCATCTTGAGATGTATACTTGAGATGTATAAATTTACCTCCCCAGTTATGATTTCCTTAGGTTTGCTTTATTGTGACTGGCTGTCCTTGATAGCTACGGAAGACCAACCAAAAGTAGCAAGGAAAAATCAGCATTTTAGTTTTTACCCTATATTTTCTTGTGTTGTCTGAATATGTATAATAACCATTTATCCATGTGTTCAAATGTAGTTTTTAAGACAACTTTTAGAAAGTTATATCTAAAAATGCCCACTTGGATAACCCCCATTAATTGCTGTTTTTAATATTATCAATACATTTATCATATTAGTTATTGCTAGTAACAATAAATCCACATTAATGAGGAAGTAGTTGAGCACTATTGTGAAGAACACAGGCTTTGGAATTAACAATACTTACTGTAAAAATGGAGATTAAATGCCATAAAGAATGTAAAGTACTTAACACAATATCCAGTATATAGTACACATTCAGTTAATAATAGCTATTATTTTTATTGTCATCATCATCATCATCATCATCCATAGTTAGAACTCTTGATTCCAAGTGACAAAATTCAACTCCCCTAAATTTTGCAAAATAGGAATTTACTGGCTCATGTAACTAAAGACCAGAGGTAGATGCACTAGCTAGAGTCTGGTGTTGAAACTATATCGACGATATCATTTCTTGGCTTTACTTTATATTGGCTTCATTTATAGCAAGCTTTCCCCTCATGGTAATAAGATGCCCTGCATCTTACCAGCTAACCAACAGGAGTGAAAGAAAAATGTCTCTTTTTTAATAGTTGCAGCAAAAGTCTTGGGTAGAGGTGTTTCGTTGGCCTATCTTGGGTTACATGCTCATGCCTTAACTAATCATATGTCCAAGGAAATGGAATATTCTGATTGGCCAGGCCTCGAACAGGGGAAGTGGAACCTCTTCAACCAAGACACAGGGACTAAGAGCGGATGGGGGATGGTTTCTCCAAAGTTAAATCAAGGGGCTGCTAGCAGGAAAAGGTGGAGTAAATACCAGGCAGGCAAAAACAGCAGATTTCCAATACTGTACATGTAATACTGTGCAGTAATACAAATGTTATACTGCAAACAGGAAAACAGTTGAAAGTGCATTTTCAATTGTCACGCACTCAGCAAAAGCCTGTTTACAGAATGTAGCCTATACTCTTCTTAAAGTGAATAAACAGAGGTCTTGCCATACTCGTGTGCACAGATTGTGCCATAGGAAACATCCCACCTCAACTTCTATATAATTAAATTGTCATAACACTTGAAGAAAAATACAACTGAATTTAATTATCATGAGAAAGATGATCACTAAGGTATTAATTATCTCAAGCAACACAGTACAATAGAAAGAGAAGTAAAAATCACAAGATATAAGGCTACCAAAAATATAGTAGTAATAATAGTTACCATATGTTAATGATTAGTATGTGTATTCTAAAAGCTTTTTACCCATTTCTTCATTTTAGTATCACAACTCTCTTGAGTTAGGTATTACTGTGTTCCTTTTATACATGGGGAAACTGAGGGTCAGTGGTTAAGTAATTTACCTTCTATGTGTGCAGAGCAACATTTGAATCTGTCCTAGTTGCTTCTAAAGCCTGCTGTCATTAATAAGCTGAGTGACTTAACCTCTTACTCCTTATTTCTTAAAGTAGATTTTGTTTTAATTATCTTTAAGGATACTTCTCTCTTAAAAATCCTATGATTATGTAAGGGTTCACCTTTAATTTCTCATCATTAATTTTGTGTGTCTTATAAGAAGGTTTTGAATCAATTATAATGCCTCTTTATTTTTATGTATGTCTTTAATCATGGACGAAAAAATAATATCACTATCTTGGTAAGAACACTTCAGCGTGCATGTCATAGCATTATTGTATGATCATGAAGGAAACTGCGCTTTTGACAAATGTTCTTTCATCAGGACCTCAAATACAAAGAATAAAATCTGGCAAATACACAAAGTGACTGATGTTAGAACAGAGGGAAAAGCACCATCTGAATTTCTGCACTGGTGTACCACTTTCTGTATGAAGTGTTTTGTGTGGTTGGCTTTTTGGGTTTTGTTGTTGTTGTTGCCACATTGCATTTCTGCCAAGTATATCTCCTCATACTTGTTTGGAATCTTTTTTTCCACATTTGAATCTGAATTCTAGTCAATACTGAAAGGGCTATGAAAAATCCACTCAACTGTTGCATGGTTTACATTTTTATATAAGATTAAAATTTGAGTAATTTTTTGCTTGATAAACTCACTTTCAATATACTGTAAACTGTGAGAAAGATGTAAAGCAAAAAAAGATGCCAATGTTCATTTCACTTTGTTAAATGTATTCATTCTGTGAAAAATGAAAACGTGTTTACATAGCGCTTTTTTTGCAGTTCAAATATGTAAAATTTACTCTGAAAACTAAGTAGCATTAGACAGAGGCTAGCTATTAATATAATAATAACTGGAGGGAGTATAGTATAGGGATTAATGGAATGGTCTCTGGAGTAAGAGCTCCTCCATTTACTAAGAATAAGTCAATGGCCAGACATTTAATACCTGTGAAATTTAGTTACCTTATCTGCAAATGAGGGAAAATAATAATGCTTCCACAGCTTGTGGAAAGATCAAACAAGATAAAGTCTGTAAAGCCAGTACCTAGCCCATAGTAGGCACGCAGTTTTAGCTTTTCTACCATATCATTGATAATACCACCACTTATTACTATTACTCTGAAAATTACAAACGTGAGAGTCAAGGACTCAAGATCTCCTCTGTTTATATTACTCTCTACTCTTCAAATACAATGGTTTAGAAATTGAGCTGAGCATGTAAATTTTTTTAATTTTGTTTAATTTTATTATATTATGTTAATCACCATACATTACATCATTAGTTTTGATGTAGTGTTCCATGATTCATCGTTTGCATATAACACCCAGTGCTCCATTCAATATGTGCCCTCTCTAATACCCATCACCGGGCTAACCCATCCCCCCACCCCCCTAATTTTTTTTTTTTTTTTTTAGAGAGAGAGTGGTGGGGGAAGGGGCAGAAGAAGAGGAAGAGATAATCCAAGCAGGCTCCATGCCCAGCATGGATTTAGGGGGCAGGCTCGATCTCGCAACCTGAGATCATGACCTGAGTCAAAACCGAGTCAGATCCTTAACCAAGTGAGCCACCCAGGTGCCCCAAGCATGTACATTTCAGCTAGCAGCTACCATATCTTGTAATCTAGTCTAGAATCTATTTATAAATATTTGAACAAATTCACATCTGTACTCATGGAGAAACAAAATATTTGATGTTACATGTAACTTTTGTTTATTTTTTGTGGGTTTTTTGTTTTGTTTTGTTGCCTAACGTGTTATTATTGTAAAATACTTCTATTGTTCATTCAACAAATACTTATTATGAACCTACAATAGGCCAGGCACAGTGCGATATACTAAGTATTAATGTTAAAATTTATAAGACATGGGGCTCCTGGGTGGCTCAGTCGTTAAGCATCTGCCTTTGGCTCAGGTCATGATCCCAGGGTCCTGGGATCGAGCCCCGCATCGGGCTCCCTGCTCCACAGGAAGCCTGCTTCTCCCTCTCCCACTCCCCCTGCTTGTGCTCCCTCTCTGGCTGTGTCTCTCTCTGTCAAATAAATAAATAAAATCCTTAAAAAAAAAAAATTGTAAGACATGGTTCTAGCCATTAATGGCCTTGCCCTTCCTATCAAAGCTGGTGACAGGAAATAGATATATAAAGAAATAATTTTTATAATAAAATATTGTGGTAGGCAGAATAATGCCTCCCCAGAAATGTCCATATTTTAGTCCTTAGAATTTGTGAATGTGATACCTTAAATGGCAAAAGGGATTTTGCAGATGGGATTAAATTTAAGGACTTTTGAGATGGGGAGATTATCTGGATTATCCCATTAGGCTAGATCTAATCACATGGGTCCTTAACCACCGAGAAAGCAGAGAACCTTTCCCTGCTGTGGTCAGAGAGAAAAGTTAACTAAGAATGGTCAGAAGAGCTGCAACATTGCTGGCTTTGAAGATGGAGGAAGGGGGCCAGGAGCCAAGGAATATGGACAGCCATTAGGAGCTAGTAAAGGTAGGCAAATAGATTCTCTCCTAGAGCCTCTAAAAAGAAATGCAATTCTGCTGACATGACTTCTAACCTACAGAACAATAAGGTGATAATTTTTTGTTGTTCTAAGCCACTAAGTTTATCGTAATTTCTTATATCAGGAGTAGAAAACTGATAAAAAATACAATAAATTGTCTTTACTTAAAGGATTGTATGTGGAGAAATAGAAGAAGATAAGGATCACTTTCCAAAGTTGTGTCAGAAGAGCTAGGAAGACTTTTCCAAGAAGACCTACAAAAGTCATTGTTCCAAAGTGGATCACATGCACTTTCCAAAGCCAGCTTCTGGTAAAGAGAAGTTTATTACTCTTAAGACTTGTCATTTCTGGAGCTGTAGGTGGGGTCTGCCTCACCTGAGGAATGTGGGCTGGAATAGGTTCTAATAAGAAAGAGGAAAGAGGGAATGGATGCTTAATAATTTCCCAAACAGAAATACTGCTAACCTCATTAAAATCTATACATTGCTTTGAAATTACTATAATAAAAATACTTGGAAAAAAAAGATCATCTTTTGTTTGGCAAGAAGTGAGCAAGGTAGAAAACCTATCAAGATATTGCTCCAGTGCTTGCCAGACACATGATAAATTTTCTCCATTTATTCAACAAATATTTATTGAGTTCCTTCTATATGCTGCTATTCCCAACACAGCCCCTGCTACATACTGATACTAGAGGATAAGTGGTCAGCAAAAATAGATATTGTCCGTATCCTCATGTACAGTGAGTGATAGAGACATTCATCAAATAATCACACACACATCTACACTGATTTAGAATACACTGAAAGAGCATTATATGGTGCTATGAGATTGAGTTGAGGCTTAGGCTGAGGCTAAATGAGGAGCAGGCATTAACTGAGCAAGGGAGGGAGGAGAGTGTTGTTAGGCAGAGAAAACAGCATGTGCAAATCTTCGGCAGACAAAAGCATGGACTGTTCAAGAGGTTAGAGATCTGTGTGGCTGAAACACAAAAAGGCAGAGGGAGGCTGATGACAGGAAGAGGCCAGAGACCCAGGGAGAACCCAGACTAAACAGGGCCTCCTAGGTCATGTAAAAATTTTGGCCTTAATCCTAAAAGCAGGGTGGAGTGATTGGATTTGCATTTTAAAGGATCACTTTGGCTGCTGTGTGGTAGTTTATAGGGGAACCAAGGAATATGTGCAAGAGCAGTTAGGAAACTACTAGAATAGTCAAGGCAAGAGATGTTAATAGATTATTTTGGGATTACAGCAGCAGATGGAATAGCAATATACACAATAAGGAAATATTTAGAAGGTAAAATAGAGAGGATATGTTGATGAGCTAGATGTAACGGGGAGGGATGTGGGAGGAGTCATGAAGGCCTCAGGTTTCTGGCCTTTGGATCTGGCATATGGATGGTGGTATCATTCGTGTATCTAGAGAGCATTGAAGGAGCACTACTTCCTCACAAACCATCCAGGCTTTGAAAATTTTATTGTAAATAAGAATTTATAAAAATTATTGAATTGAATGCACTTTTGATATCTGCATGAGGCAGACCAGAAAAAGCAAAATTCTGTTAATTGTGGTAGTTTTGTAGCATTACATGTATTTCATTTTATCTACCCTATCCACTACTCAAATCATAATATATTTTTAATACAACTTTCCTAATTTCAATATACTGTATTGCAGTAGTTCTATTTAGCTATCCCACCTATTAACTTTGTAAACTCAAAAAAAAAAAAGAAAAAAGCCTTAAATGCACTAATTGATCGAAAGAAGGGAGAGATCAAACTAATCAATTATAAGCATGCAGGTCTTTATCTCAACTACTGTACCTACAGTGGAGTACTGATGGCAGCCCCTACCAGAGCTCAAGAGCCAATTGTTAAATTTCCAGGAACCTTGCAAGCTGGTTGTAAGTAGCCTGAAATTGAGCACAGCAGAAGGACTGGCTACAGAAACTGGAAAAAACTATGGAATTGGCAAACAATTCAAATCAGAGATCCACCCACCCCAACTCCCACCCTGGACAAAGCCTACTGCTAAACACTTACCAGCGTACCAATGTTTGTACCTTTTAGAATTATGGTATTTGGGGTGGATGTTATGGATATAGAAAATACTGTAATAAAACTGACTATAATCTCACTGATTTAAAAATATTGCCTATTTTTTTTTTCCATGTGCTTAAATGTCTTTCCTTTAGGATTGTTTGAAACCTATCTAATTCTTTGCTGGATATTTTGGATGTTTCCACAGAACTTCATTTGTATATAGGCCACTTTTAGGCATTCTTCTAATGATTTTTACTTTTTCCTCTCCTTTAGATTGCCCAGATTAAGAAGTGCTGCAGTCAAGTGGCAAAATTTTAGTAATTATTGAATCTGATTATAGGTATATAGGGGATCATTGTATTTATTTTTCTCTAATTTTGTGTGTGCTTGAAGTTTTTCATATTAAAAAACGAAGCAGGCTGGAGCAGCCACATCTTGCCCAGACCAGCCCTTCCTGGGTCTTCCACTTCTAGTCTCAATCCCAGCAGGTATTCTCAGATCTAAGATGATGTGATCCATTGCTGCCTCCTCGCTTGGCCTCTAGGAGTTAACTAATTCCTTGTTTTGATTTAAGTCTTGCAATACCTACTTCTTCCCTGAAAAACCCACAAGCAGTCTGTAGAAAAATTTAAAGTGAATCTTCAGAAGGAACCATATCAGATTAGGGTACTTTCTTTGTACTACAACCACAAAAATACTGAAAGAAAAAAGTCTTAAAATTCTTCAGTAACAACAGAAAACCCCAAAGTACAATGAGTGCATAGATTAAAAGAAATTGGACAAGGAAAAAAGAAAACAAAAAACTTTAATAAAAAGTAAAAAAAAAAAAAGGAGGCCAGAAATGATTATCAACAATACAAGACACTGGAGGAGTAGAGAGAAGTGAGGCACTGGAAGAATTACAAACTAAATCAAGTAGTCTTCAAGTTCTGTCCTGAAGAAGAGAAGGGCTTGATCTCAGGCAAGAACAAGATTTTTTTTTCTTTTATAATGTAGAATATCATCATGGAACACATAAAAGTATGAGAAGCTGAGAAACATAAAATTCACCCAATCACAGCACATCGGTGAGGAATAAACTAGTTTAGAAATGAAACACAAATATTGAGGAAAGGTTAACAAGTAAATTATAATTCAAGAGAAAATTATCATTATCAAAAGGAATCATGTAAATACATTTTATGGATTAGAAAACTGAAGCTCACGAAAGTGATTTGGTCAAGGTCACTCAGTTTAAGTGTTAGAGCCTGGATTTTTAACTCTCTGGATTTCAACTCCCTCTACAGCATTTTGTTTTTTCCACTCTTTTTTTTTCTTTTTTTTTGGTAGAAATGCAAGTTCAAAACTAATTTTAAAATTATATGTAAATATAATTCAAAAATAATTCTGGCTTAAAATATACTTAACAATGATGCCCCAATAAGTTTCATTTTTCTACTACTTCATCAATGACACTCTGTTCTACATAAATTGTTGTTATAAGGGGAAAGATCACTTTAAAGTCCTATTGAAAATCATTTTATCTGCTATTGCAAATAAAAATTAGATTTTTTTCACTCCCTCTTTCCTTAAATATATACTTTAAATTGTATATATTTAGACTAGATAATAAGGCATTTTTAAAATGAAAAAATATTTTTATTTACATATTGATGGCTGAAATGATCAAGCTTTGGTTTCTACTAAAGGAATCTAAGTTTGATTCATGTATTTGAAGAGTGCCTCAAAACTTGCTCCAATTCATTGGCTCTTTTTGGCAGGTGACTTTTGTCTTCTAAGTTTACTTTCCTCTGGTATAGACAGCATACCTAATGGTATTTTACTACTTTTTACTATGTCAAACCCTATACCTAAAAATTTTTTGTTATATGAATAATTCTCCATCTTGCACCTACTAGTAGGTGCACCTAGCTAGTAGGTATTCAGTAAATAATTACTGATTTGAATCATGACTCCTAAATGCAATTAGGTTTAATAAATTACCAGACAATTATGTCACCTACATGACATAGTTTTTCTTTTGTGACTGTATTAGGGTCTAGTGAGGAGAAATTATATCAATGATTTCAACAAAGATAATTTAAAGAATTATTAATTAGGTGTTTAAGAATGGAAAAGGCAGAAACAGAACAGTAAGGCAGTGATTTCTCGAATGATGGTCACCAGGCAGGCATCATAATCATCATCTGGAAACTTATTAGAAACGCAAATTCTGACTCCAACCCCTAGCCCTGGTTTATGAATCAGAAACCCTGGTGATAGGCCCAACAGTCTGTGCTGTAACAAGCCCTCCAGGGGATTACAAAGTATGCTAAAATTTAAAAATCATGTAGGTAACAACAACTGGAAGCAGCCCCCACTCCTAGGCCTGGCCTGGGGCAGCAAAGAAAGGGGTAGAATTACTAAAACCGAGAAGATTGGGGAAAGGCCCTGTGGAGCTGAAACTCAGACTTTCAAGAACCCATCATTGCTCGCCCAGTTCTGGTGTCTCTGTACTCAGAGCGGGGGATCCCACAGAACTAAGAACAAGATAGCTGAGGAATAGGCACCCACAAGTTGGATCTGGTGTCTCAAGAGGCACATTGAGATTGGTTCTGCAAGTGTTGGGAAATCCCCAAATTGAGATCAGTGGCTGCTACTGGAAGAAATTTCTACTACCAGACTGAAGAACTGTTGCTAGAGCAAAACTGACACACCAACAAACCCATCAGGAGCAAATGAGAGCAAATCCCTTTCCTCCTCCAGCTGCGTAATGTCTCATTCACCCCTCTATTGGCAGAGACTAACACGGAGCCAAATATGTTCTAGAATTACAAGGAGTGGTTTCAAGCTGAGAGACAGTAGCTCAATAACTGGCATGAAGGCCTTACTTGTAACAAGAGGTAATAGAAATAGTAAACATTTTTTGATATGCATATTGGGTACACGTGGACGTTTTCTTAGGAGCTGATTTCTAGGTGGACTTTTGGACATATCGTACAAAATTATTCCTATGTGAAAACTCTTTGTCTCTCCTGATGGGATTAATAAGATGCACTTAGGACATTTCTAGAATTTGGACAAGAAACCATGCAAGGGCCTACACGGAGGTCTCCTTAGCCAAAGCTAAGACTGAAAGATCACAGCAATGATGGCTGAGGAATGCTCAATGGTAGCCACAAGATTTGCTCAAGTCAGCTGAGGCTAGGTTTCTTAAAGTCTCAGTGTCAAGGGAATGGACGAAAAAGCTTACTTACACAAGACAGAGCAATCTGGGTCCCTGCCTCAAAACAGGAAGTTGGTAGAAAAGTTATTTTAAAACATGGTAAAGAATAAGGACAATGCAAACATGATTCCTCATTTAAGCAGCTGTCTTTTATAATCCCAAGAAACTAGAAAATAAATGGAAATGAATCAGCTCCTTCCTTAATCTTATAAATCAGTGTTCTGATAGTTGAGAGTCCAGTGTTGATGCTACAGAAATCAATAAATCAGTGCTTTCCATATTCTTGAAAGGTGGGCACAGACATAGTTGTTCTATATGTTAATCAAAAGGAACATTCCCAAATATTTACTGAATGATTATCAGAATTATGCCCCATACTTTGGGAGAATGATGAGATAGTCGTTATTCTTATGGACCTTCCCCTATTTCTCATTTTATGTTTATGTTTTGTTTTCTGTTTCTTTGTTTTTGTTTTTGTTATAAAGGATATTGAAGAATCACAAAACCACACTGGCGAACCTGTTGGAGATGACTACAAAAAGATGGGAACGCTTTTTGGTGAATTGAACAAAAGCCTCATCGACATGGGCTTCACAAGGATGTATTTTGGAGAACAAATTGTGGAACCAGTAATAGTCATTTTCTTTTGGATTATGCTGTGGTTCCTTGGCTTACAAGCCCTTGGACTAGTTTCTGTTCTTTGCCTTGTCATTATTTATGTGCAACAGTAAAATACGGCTGAATAAGCTGTTGTTTCACATTTGGTAGTCATATATGTGATTGGTGAAGTTATATATTTCACTATATGAAAGCCGAAAAGTTTGCCTTGTTTCAAATTGTGTGCTGTTTTGTAATTAAATTTATAAGTGGATGTCGTTTCAAATTAAACTCAACTCTTGATTATAACAGGGTTGAAAATACATTTTGTAGCTTATTCAAAAGTCTTGTTTTACTACTGTGATCTGTGCCCACTTTTAAACACCCCACCCTATACCCAAGCCAAATCTTAACACCACCAAAAAGTGAGCAGGGAAAATAACAGGATATGGAATTCAAACCAGGTTGTAGAGAATTCAAATAAAACATTTTAGAAGAAAAAGGATGAAACGAGCTAAAACAAAGTTTTAATGGGAGAATTGTCCCCATCCATATCCACCAAATAACCCCTTATTATTTGGGAAATAACTTGGATATCTACTGTTCCTGATCAGCCCAAACCAATATAAATGATAATTACTATACACTACCTTAATATTGTGATAAAAATCAGTAAAGCTAGCACATTTTCTAAAGATTGAAAAGGATATATTTATTATGGCTGATGAAAGTTAAATGTAACTTTTTTATAATGTAATATTTGGGCCTGGAATCACTTCAGTATATCATTTGAAGTTTTAGACAATTTTGGTGCTAATTACCTTTTGTGAATTTTTTAAGTCTCATAAGCCACGTCCATTGCTGGCTGCACCCCATGGTAATGCTATATTTTCTTGTATCTAACAAGTTGTGTATTTTTTTTCTAGAGAGACATTTTCCATGTATTTTTTTCCAGAAATTTACATTTTATAGTTCTTTTATAACAATTATTCTAAGATTTTAAAAAATCTATTTCCTATCTTGGCATGGATTTTTTTCCCCCAAAATTGATTTGTATTATGGCTAAAATATTTTACTATGCCTTTAAGGAAAAAAAAAATCAGCTCATTTTCTTTGATATCTGTATAGGAAAGTACAGTATTACAGTATAAAACCAAACGCTTAAGTTCGAAATTTAACAGCCAATTGTAATAATATTCCTCTAAGGCTAAAGCCAAGTCAGTAATTGGCCAGTGATGTTATTAATGTGTTTTAATTCAGCACTTTGGGGTTTTATATTGAAACAAGCATTTCTTTAAATACACTTTGAAAACAGAAAATGGCTTAGTGGTATTTTGGATTTTGTTGAAGAACCTAAAATCTGTACACTTGTGTCTCAGAGACCTTCTATACAGATAAAGGAGGGGTACTAAAGATAATTATCTAGAAATTCAAATTAAATAAGAGGGAAATGGGACAATGGGGTATTTTTATCTTTGGCAGGGTAGTAACTAAAGCGTATAAAGTGTTTAATATTCTGCTTTGTAAAGTTTTTACCCAATCCTGTTTAAAAATTTTATTCTATGAGTTCTCAGTGTCTTCCATGCTGAAGCAGAAAACTGATGAAAAATGTTCAACTTAGATTTCTAAAATCAGATAATCCTGAACAAAAATACCAATCAGAGGGCACTAAAAGGTACTGTGGATTTGTATAAATACAGCCCTTTTAAAGTTTGACAAAAAAGAAAAGACTTTGTACTATATCATTGTGTTTTTATTGGGTTTGAAATATTTTTATAAAAACATTTATGAATTTGGCATAAGGCCAAGTTATTTGAAAAGGTGTCTTCATTTGTACACAGTAGAATTGTGAGGCTTTTAATAGAAGTCATGAGATTTTGTATATCTGCATTAAATATTTAAAAGTACATTCTTTTCTAGTGCTACCAAGAATTTTAATTTTCCTTTGGAATATAAAAAAGATACAGTATGCATAATAATAGCTCTAATTCCACCAGTGCTAATATTGAAAAAAAAAAAACTTAAAGTAAGTTTGAATAGTAATTATTTAAAGTATACTGTCAATACTATGTATCTGCACACTGCTGTTAATAGGGTATATATTAAATCACATAAAGAGATATTTTGCTGCTATTCTTTCTGAATTTTTTATTGGTTACAGCAGTATACCATCAAATTGTTTGCTTTGATAGGGAAAAAACAAACTTTGCTTATTTGATGGAAATAGTATATTTTCTTTTATGAAATATATTAGAATGTAGATTATACTTGTACCCTGAAATGAAAAGAAACTGGTCATTTCTTTGGTTCACAGTATAAGGAATTAAATGGAAAATGGTTCTCAATCATTTCAGTGTCGGATACAAGCCAATTACAGAAACTGTTATTCCTTATGAATAAGGACATAGAAGTTATATTGCTAAGGTTATTAGATTATTAATGTATACATCATTCATACCACAGCTCTCAATTCAAATGGAAAAGGTTAAAACCTACAAATAAACTGGCCAGAGATGAATAAGTCAATTTTCCTCAAAGCGGAAACTAAGTGTCTTGCAGAATTCAGTCCTCTCATATCTTAAGCTGTGATATGCAAGGTACTTTCCCCTTCCTGGTCACCAGTCAAATCATACTTGGTCCAGTACTTGCCAGAGCCAGCTTGCACTGACTTGCAGAAATCAATTGTATACCTTTTTCTCCCAGTCCGCCTTCAGTGGCATCAGTTGGTAGCCTGAAATTGTCTATGAGGGGAGTATTTACACTATCAAAATTGGCAAACACAACAAATCGGGGCTCTTTTCTCCTGGCAAGCCAGTTGTTAAACATATGTCAGCATGCCACCTATTAACCACCCTAGAGGTCACATCCCCATTTCGACTTCCATAGATCGAAAAGGAAGCATATTGAGGCAAATCCCCATCAACCCATCCAAAACTGTATTTGGATCTTTTCCATGTGGCAATTATGAATTATGGTTGTCTTCTGACCAACACATCTCTACATAATCACATGTTTTGATCAGAGAAAATCTCTCTGGGCTATCACTGAGCTGCATATCGATTGATCCAGATGATCAGGAAACAAACAGTTACAGAACTGATGGAAGGCAAATAATAGCATAAGTGAAGATTTGTTGTAAAGTGGAAAGCTCAAAATAGTCAAAGCTAGATATTGAACAATTAAGGGCTGTTTGTATGGTTTGTAGATTATATTTAACCATTATTTTACAAATGTTTACTGATTTCAGGTTATTTTAAATGTTTTTATTGTCAATTCATGGCTTCAAAAGGTCAAAGAAGAGAAAACAATAAGACTTTCATACCTGTTGATACTTCTAGTAATAGACTTGGCCAAGGAGAATATAAGGAGAACACAGCCTACTCTCTCACCACCCTGCACATTGCCTTGGACACGATGTGTCCACTCCCATGGTTTCCGTTACCATTTCATACAAACAACTCTGCAATCGGTATCTCCAGTTCAGAGCACTGTACAGAATATAAAATCCATACATTCAGTTGCTTGCCCAACATTTGTACTTGCTTATCCCTTAGTACCTCAGGTTCGGTATATGCAAAATAAAAAAGAACTCAGCATCCTTCTCCCAAACCTTTTTTTTCTTACGATGTTTCCAATCTCAGCAAATGACAGTTGTCTCCTACACTGCCCACTTATAACCAGTCACTGAGTTCTGTCTAACTTCCTAAAAGATGTCTTTAATCTTTACACTTCTCTTGATTCCCAGTATCACTAACTTAGTTCAAACCACCATCATCTCCCTAGATTGCTATCACGGAATGCTAATTTGTCTCCCCTGCCTTCATTTTTCCCTCTACAGTCAGAATAATCTTTCTAAATCATAACTCTGATCTCGTGGGCCTAAATCTTTTTTTTTTTTTTTCGTGGGCCTAAATCTTTTCAGTGGCTTCCTGTTGCCATTATGATAAAGTGTTTACTCCTTACTATGTTTTACAAGGCCCCTCAAGAACTGGTTCTTGTGTACCTCATCTCTTTGTGCTACTACTGTCCCTTTCCAGCACTCAGCTTTACTGAATTTGTTTTTTCAGTTCCTTGTGAGAGACATGCTTACTCACTTTCAGAACTCTGTACATGCTTTAGCTTCTCTCTTTAGCCCCTTCCCACCAACCCGACCAACACATCCACAGCTTTAAGACCTTTAGACATAATGTTCCCCAGGAAGATGTCTCTGTTAAATCCAGTTTTGACATTTTATGTGCTTTCAGAGAACTCTGCACTTCCCCTATCAGTACTTGTCATGCTATATTGCAATAGCTTATTTGTCAGCTTCTTCCTTTAAAAAAAAAAAAAAAAGATTTATTCATTTATTTGAGAGAGATTGAGAGCGCACAAGCACCCACTCAAGTAGGGAGGGGTAAGGGGAGAGGGAGAGAAAGAATCCCAAGCAGGCTCCGCGCTGAACACAAGCCCGAGGCTGGGCTGGATCCCTCCAACCCAAAATCACTACCCTAGCTGAAACCAAGGGTCCACTGCCCAACCTACCAAAGCCACACAGGCAGCCCTGTCAGCTTCTTCCCTTAGACAATAGGCTTCACAAAGACAGAGAACATATCTATCTGGTTCATACATTGCATTGTCTAACATAATGCCTGGCACATAATATATGCTCAAAATATTTAGCAAATTAATAAATCAACTTCATTTATTCGTGTACTCCCTATAGTGCATTAACAAAGACTTAGCATTGGTTGTATTTTAGAGTTCTTTCACTCCAAAAGTATGCTTATAATGCATAAAGAAAGTGAATTGATGTATACGTTATCATTTATAAAGTTTATTCACTTTTGATGGAAGAATATTGCTATTATTTGTATATACAGTATTACTACCATACACTTGCATATTTTTAGGAGACTGTATATATTTTCAGTGTTGTACTTGATGAAATCACTATTTGTCCAGAAAGGATATTTTAGAACACATGTGGTCATTGATGCTACCTAAATTCCATATTTTTCCAGTATTTTTCAATAGACTTTTATCTACTCAATTTTAATTTTTAAAAAAAAAACTCAGAAGTTATGATCAGGAATTCTCAAGTATCTAAGCTTGGGTATTTCAGGCTACAGAATAAATCCACCACTAGAATGTTCTAGTCACCCAGATCATATATATTAAATAACATGTATATAAAGTACTTTATTTTTTTCCAATAAATAATAGTCTTTCACAACCCTGCATCCTGAGCCTCTCTCCTGACTCTCTATATCATGTTCTATATATCAGTTAATTGCTGCCACACCAAGTTTGGAAATTGCCAAAGCAACACCATACCTGAGAGTGAATCATCCCTAATGCTGCAACAGAAAGCTAAGGCCTGATGTGTGTATGGCTTTCCAGGCGATAGAGAAGTAGGAAAACCTAGCTCAGGATCAACCTCTGCATCCAAACTGTCTTTCTCCTTTGTTGCCTTGACTATTGTGTAAGTTAGAATTATTGAATGAGCTCTGCCGGGACCTGCTAAGATCCAGAACTTAATCATACACATGCTTATTAAATTTGAGTTATCTTTTCAGCAGTTAAAGTCATTTAACCTTTCAGCAACTTAATTATTTGGAAATTTCCTTGATAGCTTTCCAATGCACCACAGAATACAATGAATTTTATCATAAGACCACAGTCCTTTTTTGTTATTGGTTTACTCCTTTATTACAAGAGGCTAGTTGATGGTATATTTTTTCATGTGAGTTTTTTTTTTAACAGAAGAATGAAAATTCTATATACAATACCCTTATTTATACCATAGCTGTTTTAGGTCAAAATCTTAAAAGAGTTATTTTTTGAGGGTAGGGGACAGGATATGTAAAAAACTCTATCAGTATTTGAGTATATATGCCATCTACTGAATGCCCTTCTCTGGTCTGCTACAGTTGCTTCTGTTGTATCGCTTCTTCGTTTTACATATGTAATATGAAAAATATTTTTTTTCATTATTTAATGTATTTTCAGCTTTAACAAGCACATGAGTATGTATGTAAATGCAACATACAAATAAAGGCTAAGAAGAAACAATTACAAAAGGAGAAAACACTGCTTAGTTGTTGGTTTGGAAGGATTAACGTAAATAAATTGGTCTTGCACAAAACTGTAAGGATGATTTTTCATATAAGGTGAAGCATTTGTTTAAACATTAGATCAGTGGCTTTCAAAGATTTTTAGTTTGGTTTGCCCTAAGTGAAATCTTACATGGATAGTCAATATTTATAAACGATAAAAGCAGAGCTGCTTTAATTGATTTTGCTGTAGGTCAGTTCTGGAAACAGACTCAGAAGCAATTAGCATGCAGGAAGTTTATTAGGGAGTGCTCTGGGATCAGCAACTGTGAAGGAAGTAAAAGAAACAGGATTAGACAAAGGGAGGTATGCAATAGAGTCACAGCAAGGCCTCAGCGACTCTATGGGGTGCCCTCAAACAGAAACAGCCCTTAAGCATTGACCTGTGTTGGGACAGGGGAGCTCTTCAGCCAAAAGCAATCCCCAGAGAGAGCTGACAGCTGGGGCTTGTCATCTGGCAGCACTCCCAGCAGTTAACAGAGTAAATCCTTTGGCTCGGAAGAGAGGATCTGAGCTGCCCAAAACAGGACCCACTATCGACCCTTTTGTTCTCACCTTGCCCTCCATGATACCTGAGGCACTTCCAAAAGCCCCACTCTTTAGAGTAAAATATGGAGGTGACTAATTTAAATCAGAAACTCATTGGTCAAAATGGATTTTAAAAAAATAGGGGTAGAGCCTTTAGTCTTTGTGTTGCCTGCTTCTACTGTGAGATTCAGTTCTTCAATTATGATAAAGTTTTAGTTGACTAAACATTATGCCCAGGAGTCAGCAAAGGCTTGAAGCTACTAGGAACAGGTGAAAAAATGATTGACAGAAAAGCCCATTACTTAAAACTAAGAGTAGGAAATCCATGAGATTTTGTATATGTAAACTGCTTACTTAGATCAACTATAAGTTCAGATAGGGCCTCACAAGATATCAGGACAAACCATCTTTGGGTGTGTCTTGGAGGCTGGGTATGTTCAAGCCTAGACATAGGTAAGTCTGCTTTGTGCTTTCTGGCCTCTTTTCTAAGTTCCAAAGCAGTTTTAATTCTCAAATTTTTGGAGCATATTTAAAATAAAATTTTCAACGGCAAAGCAGAACTCATTTGTAAAGAAACCCCGTATCTTCCCCAACCCCAACACACTATTGTGACTGATTTATTATGACTTGGATTTTGGCCCTAATCATGACTTTCCTATTTAATTTTAGCACAGAAGTTCACAGCAACTGGAATTGGTAATTGAGTAGGCACTTGAAAAGAGCTTTCTCCAGTCTTGGCCCAGAATATTTTGGGGGCCCCTAAGTATAATTTTAGCTGCTATTTTTATCCCTGGAATCTTAGGAGGTGGCAAGATCAAGCAAGACAGTGGCCGTCAGTCAGTTACATATTAAAACTATAGCAGTGTTTAGGCATGATTTCCCCCTTTGGTTGTATGAAAATATTAGAACAACATGCAAACCAACTTTCAGATAAAAAGATCTCTTTATGTCAGACCTGAATTCAAGATTTGGTTCTGCTATTGACGGACTGTACAGTTTGTATAAGTCATACCCACATCTCTTTAAACTCCAAGATCCTCATCTGTAAAATGGGGGAACTGTTATGATTAAATAAATTATTGCATATCTTTTTGTTGTGCCTTCACATAGCAAGCTTTCAATAAATACTGGTCATTATTATTAAATATAAACAGTCACATGTAAGCGAGGACATTCTTCACTATCCGTGGAAAGCTCATACATTGAAAGCCATAAAAGGCCTGATCTATTTTATTGTTGGCAAAAGATTGATAAATACAAGGAAATTCTATGCTGTGATCCCAATTCCTCATGATTGAAATCTTTTTGAGTTCTCTTATTAGTGTCAACTATTAGTGCTTCATGAATCAAAATGATCATAAAAAGAAGGAAGACCCTAAAGAGTTGAGGTGAATAGAAATGAAACGTGCTCTGTGCAACCACACCTTCTTTAATGAGATACTATGTTTTCTTTAAACATCTACTTACTACAATACCCTGCATTTTCTATTGCTCCTTTGCCTTAGTAAACTTAGGTGCACAATTACATTCACCAATGCATGAACAATTCTGCTGTGGATTTGAACAATTCACAAAACGAAATCAATTCCAAAAATACTTTCTGTTCTATTCTAATTGCATTAGGCCAAAAGTATTAAGCTATGTTTATAGAATCACAAACATTATCTTGCTTTGATTTCGAGGTGAAATTTCAGACTAATCTGTTGGTCTGTTATGTCATTTTTCAATACACACTAAAAATGTTTCACCACGATAAATGTAATTGTATATTAGTACTCTCACATAAAAAATCCTGTCCCTACAAATACACATGGATACATTCTGTGTATAGCTAGATAGTATAAGCTAGTAAACATTATTAATTTGTAGTGCTTACAAGAATATTAATATGTTCATAAAGTCTTGTCTTTTTAGTCTGTGAAAACATGCTAAAAGCATAGTATGATCTTAACTAATCTTTGTTTTAGCAAGTCTTCAATTACATCGTTCCATCGTGGGTTCCTCTTTCTTATTTCCTTCCCTTTCAAACAATCCTCTCTACCTGAAAAGTGGAAGTTTCTCAAATCAGATGTTTACAGACATGAATGTTTTATAATAAGCTATGGCATATCTTTAGTGCCATCTCCTAATGCATTTCAAAACTGGTTCTCCCACATTTTCCTTAACTGTCAATTTATGCTTTCAGATATTTTTATAAGATGCTCAGATAGAGCTGATGTTGGCCAAATACAGTTGTCCTCAGGCGTTTCTTCCTTTTTCGAGTTGTAAGAAACATTTCTTGAGAGCTCCACGCCTGGCTACCTGATCATCACAATCGCCTCCTGCTGTAATGGAAATATACTGTGCTTTTTCTTCCCTCCCCATATCACTGACACCCAAGTTTGATGGCATGGGTTTTTTTTTTCCCCACTAACTTGGCTTGCAAAGGCCCTAGGCTAACAAAGAAGACATTATTTTTGCAATGCAGAAAGTAAAAAGGCCTGAGCTTTCCTACTTGTTTTAAATTACAGGCACCTTACTGATACCATTTACTAGTGCTAGGTGCTCCTGCTTCATCCCTGCCAAGTCAAGTAAGACAAACTGCTACTAAAACTACCTCGACCAGGTGAGTCACTTCTCTTCATCAGTGACTGTCAGAAATGTTCATACCAGGAGAAATAACAATGCTGATGCCTCACAGTATATCCATATTTGATATCTCATATCTCCGTTGGCATCTAGTCAAAGAACAAGACTGTTGCACCACCTGCCTGCCTCTTCTATTTCCCCTAACGTCTACTGCACTTCCAGTCCGATGAAGCTCTTTCTTCCTAGCAGCACATGCTTTTCAATGCCATCTGATCTTCAGACGGGGCCCAGAGAATGGACAATGATTTTTTGAGTAGATTTGGCACATACAATCAGAGCAAGACTGAAATAAAACTTGCTGTGAGACACCATCTGTTGCCAACTTTTTCCTTTAAATACCGAACAAGGGACATCAGTATGAACTCATGTTCAGTTTAATATAGATACAGATTTTAAAAAGCATGGAAATAAGTATAGACATGTGTATATGTATATAAGGCACTTGTATTGAAGGAGTTCATGACATGCCACCCCAAAATATGCCACTTTGGTACATTGATTATTTTGAACTGAAGACACTTGAAAAATAACAAATGCAGGGAAAGGCTTTTTCTGAACTCCCCTTACCCGCCTAAAGACAGATCCTCCAAAAGGAACTCGATTGTCATAACCTGCTTGGGAGTCTCATCAACCAGGGAACATTAATTCTTATCACAAGAGAGGAGACTAGAAGTTGACATCACACCCAAACAAACTTTGTCGTAAATCATCATACCTCCCTCCTATCTATTCTTCAAAGAGTCCCTGTAAAGATCATGTACTGCCTCCTAAATCCCTACATCCCACTCCCCTTCCCCTATCAGATAGTATATAAGTTCTCAAATCTCACTGATCTGGGGAAGTATTCACTTTTTTTTCCTGTGATACTGCTGTGCATATAATAACAATAAATTTGTGTACCTTTTCTCCTGTTGATCTGCCTACTGTCAGTTTATTTCACAGACCCAGCTAATCAAACCTAGGAGGGTAGATGGTCTTTCTCCCTACAATACACAATCATGTATTTTCAAGTGGAGATCCCTTACAAATAACACACCCCATTAGTACCCAGCACACCAGCACCAGACCTTTCTGTCTAATACCATTATCCAATAAAAGGAACCCAAGGTCCCTGGAAAAATGGCCAATTCTAAAGCTGGGCAGGGAATATACAAGATGAGCTTAGGATAGCTTGTAGTGCCAGAAAGAAAGGCAGGCCTAAAATCACACACACATACACACATACTCATACGCACACACGATATAAGAGCCAACTGAAAGGGTTCCCAATAACCAAAGTTGGAACAATTTGAGCAAGAAAATACATAAAGTAGTATTGGATTATAACCCAAAGTATAAAATACATATCCATGAGTTCATCCTGATATAAATAAATGATTACATCAATAAATTAATGGGAAAGAATAGACAAATCTCCTGTAGAGGAAAAATTCCAAATAATTTATGAGGATAATGCCCCTTCAAGAAAGTGGAGCATGACTCCCCACACCTTAAATATGAGTTTTTATTTTCTAAAGAGTACAGTATGGAACAGAGTAGGAGGAGTAACTTTATATTGAAGAAGCCTGACAAACACTACCTCAACCAGGTCATCAAGCTTAATGCCATCAGTGATAAGTCATGTTGACAGCATATGCCCTTGAGAGGATATGATGAGAATGTCACTTTACATTTGTGGTCTTCCTCTCAAGAAACTATAACTCTGGGCTGCCTGTGAGAATAATATCTGACAAACCCAAACTGAGGATCATCCTACAAAATATCTGACTAGTACTCCTCAAAACTGTCCAGGTCATCAAAAACAAAGAAAGTCTGAAACACTGTCCCAGACAAGTGGAGACTAAGGACACATGATGATTAAATGTAATGTGGTATCTTGGAAAGGATTCTGGAACAGAAAAAAGACATTAGGGAAAACTAAGGAATTTTGAATAAAATACGGGCTTAATTAATAATAGTGTATCAATACTGGCTCAATAGTTGTGCCAAATGTAATATACTGTAAGTATAAATATTAATGTAAGATGTTAACAGTAGGAGAAACATGCTGGATATAGAAGATCCCTACGTATAATTTTTGCAACTTTTCCATAAATCTAAAACTTCTAAAATTAAAAGTTTAGGGGCACCTGGGTGGCTCAGTCAGTTAAGTGTCTGCCTTCGGCTCAGGTCATAATCGCAGGGTCCTGGCCCTGCATCGGGCTCCCTGCTCAGCAGGGAGTCTGCTCCTCCCTCTCCCTCTCCCTCTGTGCTTTCTCTCTCTCAGTCAAATAAATAAAGTCTTTAACAACAACAAAATAATAATAATAAAAGTTTATTTTTTTTAAAAGTAATTTAACAAATTCCAACTGAACTCTTAGTCATGTCAGTAACTACATATTATCCCCTTTACAATAAATATAATTTGTGTTATCAGACAACATGAGTTTCTAATGACTTCTGCTTTTTTTACTTTCCTTTTTATAGATTATTTTATAGCAGCAATATAAAATTCACTTTAACTTACTCTCCTTTGTAAAATCATTGATCTGTAATTTTCCATGTGGCATCTGATCAATGTTTAATAATTTTCCCCCAGGGAGTGGGGTGAGAAATAATAGGAATCTACTTGTTGTAATACAAAAGCAATTAGCTCACACCCGAGAGAGTCTTTGGGTAGGATATATACTCCCATACTTCTAGAGTTTCCTACTAGGTATGGGGTGCGCCTCCAGAACACCCTGGATGTGGGCGGGCCAGAAGAGTGACAGAGTCTATTGGCTTAGAGGGCCTGAAGAGCCTCACCATTGTTGAGTATTCTCTGCTCAGGACAACGCTGTACGGGAACACCAACTCCTTCCCCCTGCAATGCTCCAAGAACAGCCTTAGTCTCAGAGACAGTCTACCCATAAGAGAGTTCAGAGGCCCCAAAATATTTTAAAAAGCCTTTTAGATCAGCTTCCCAGGGTTGATATCAATGTAGCTCTGTGGCCTTACAGGACCCCGGAGAGGAAGCATGTAGGGAGAGGTCCTGTGAGCCTGGCAATCCCATGTGCACTGCTGCCTAGCCATGGGGCATCCTCATTGAGAGGCACTGCATCTCACTGAGAGGCACTCTCAGGAGGAAATAACCAGTACTGGGTACTCTCTGGAGTGTAAGTCTTACAAGATTTGATAACTGCTGCTGACAATAACACCTGTTTTCTTCTTATTAAGAGACTTCTGGCTTATGAGAATTTGAAAACATTTCTGCCTAAATATCTCCAGTATACTCTATCGTATTTTGAAGGTCAGCTACTCTAATTATCCAATGGTGATTATGAAGACTATATGTACACTGAACAGGTTACATGACGGAGAAAAAGAACTGCCCTTACTATGTATTCTTAACTCCTGCCCTCTAGGAATCAGACTGTGTCTTGTCTTTTCTATTTGTAAATGCCAATTTGATCTAACTCTCAAAGAGGCAAAACATTATCAGATTAGGTTTAAAAACCGTCTTGAGTTGGGTTAAATATTAAATTTAAATTAATTTGGTTATAGTTATATATCAAATTTATATATATTTATTATGAATGTTTATTATATTTATTTTATTTTTTAAAAACATTTTCTAGGAATATAGTTAGGTGCTAATAGTGGTGATCTCCGAGTGGTAGGCATGTTTTTATTTAATATTTTTTGTTTAATTTATCTTCTACACTACATGTACGCTAGTAATACACTAATGCAGTACATGTACACTAACAATAAAAAGTTATTGTCTTTAATATATGCTAATTTATGCATTCAGTGCATTAAATTTCTCTATTTTCTACCTGTTCCCTGCCTGGCAGAAAAGTGGTTTTTAAAAGGATAATCTATCTAATGAAATAGAAAAGCTACAAAAATACATACTAAGAATGTTAATACACTGAGTTTCTATTAATAAATAAAATGCTTCTCAAAGTTTTCCATGAGGTGTTGGCCTTCAAGATGGAAATTTCCAAACTATTTTCACTTGCTACTATAAAAATTGCATGAGTGGTCAGGCTTAAACACAGATGGGAGCACTTGGTGATGCCTGGATGACAAAAAGGATAATAAGGGCCAGATGCTGAGCTGTTTTCTTTACACTGCACCCGGTCTACGGGGGCCCAAAGTGCCCCAAAGGTGATGGCATAATTGGTTGTTGAGAAGATGAACTTAATGTCATGGAAAGGTCAGTCGTAACCCTGAAAACTATTTGAACTGCGAACCGATTACTGACAATCACTTTGAACCTAATTTTTATAGTTATTTCTCCAACTGTTGGCATGCCGGGGATCAGTTTAAATTCTGGAACCACTGAAAACATGTTTCATAAACTTCCCTACTTCTGCTGCTTATTCACTCCTACCGTAACAGAATACCAGGAAGGAAAGGAATAATTCCAAACCAAGGCCAAGAGAAGTTCCTTTTGAAGTCCTCTTGGGTCATCTGCTGGTGCAGTCTGGTTTTACCCTCAAGTCAGCAATAATGCCTATTTTAATCTAACTGATCAAAGAAATAGCCGGCGAAACTCTTATTTCTTTCATCTTAATTATTTCCTCTGTGATACTCAAAGTGCCTTGCAGACCTGCTCAACCTGGCTTTCCCATACTCTGAATTGCCTGGGAGTTAGGCATAGCAGCTGGAACCAAATAATGTCGTCCAGCTCACAAGTGATTTGCTTATCTATGGACACTTCATTGTCTATCCACCAAGCCCTACCACTGCTTTCCTCATTTCCTTTCATGTAAAATTATATAGAACTTAAACACTGCAAAGGTAAAAATCAAATCTAAATAGAGATTTTTAAAAGGTTTTATTACTTCTTTCAACATTTTCTCAAAACAATGGTCAAAGTGAAAATTTCCTACCTGTATGTTATCCAGACATTTGCATAGAGAAGAGAACTCTTTGGAATCAGTTTGTAACTCTAGTTGGCATTTGCTTCTGTACTGAGATTTTTGTTCTGTTTTGTTTTGTTTTTTTGCCAAGGTTTTGGAGGTGTGCTTTTTCTTTTGATTCATTCAATCCACAAACACTTACTAAACACCTACAATCTGCAAAGCAATACAGACATTGCATGCTATAAGAAATACAAATTATAAGGCCTACTACTTACTATGACAGAGTTTATAATCTAGCTGAAGAAATCAAAAATAAATGTGAAAGTTTTAATAGCAACAGCAAGAGACAGAAATAGATTATAAATCCAATTCTCTGGTTGAATATGATAAAGTTAGAATACTATTAGGTGGGAGAGTGACATCAGCAAAATGGTGGCAGAGGAATTTCTGGTGCTTTTACAGAGCATACTGTAGGAGTAAACTTTCTTAGGAATACCATTTATAAAAATTCAATACTTATAGTGAATTTGGAACATACACAAAGTGATAATCCTGCAAAATAATAGGTAAAGAATAAGATCAATAGAAATGGAACAAGCAAAAAGTAAAAGAAACTATATTGGACCAGAAAAGAAACCATTGTCTTAAACTATCCATGATTTAGAACTTTCCCCAATACCTTAGAGAGGGGGAATTTAGAACACTTATGTGTGTATGTATTATGTATATGTGTGTAATATCTCTGGAAGATTATACCAGATACTGATAATAGAGGTTGCTTCTCTGTAGAAAAACTGGAACACAGGGTAGAAAGAGAGACTTAACATTTCACTGTGCACCCTATTGAACCTTTTTATTTTGTTCTATGCGTATGCATTAACCAGTTTAAAAAAACAAGCAAACAATTTTTAAATGCATGCATATAACCTCTAAAAGGATTCATACCAACATGTTAATACTGGTTGTTTTTCTTTTCTCTTTTGTATTTTATAGTTTTCAAAGTTTCTACAATAAATGTGTATTTAATTTACAATCACAAAAATATACATTTTTAAAAACATGGAAAAATAGTGAATAGCAAACGAATCAAAATAAATAAAATTAGTAATATCAATATTCCAACTGTATAGTATTCCTAGTTGTTGCATATAATTTCACTTAACAATATAGAAAACTAAACATAGTTCCCATTAAACAATATTCATTTTCAACTAACCCCTTTTGTTTTCTTCACTAATTCTACATCTTAAGGACCCTATCAGGTATTGTTACAGATTCTTGAATTAAGTGGTCCCTGCCCCTGGATATTTAGGTGCCTGGGAAGTACAAAATCGGATAAGCAGCACTCCAAACATGCTTTAACATGGCTAATTCCTATATATTACCTACTCAAGACCTGTCCTAGAGAAGCAGATGCAGCTAACAAAGAGTAATTTATAAATTAAGTGTTCATATATAAAATGTCTTTAAAACTTTTATACCCAGACCTATTCATGTCTTGGATTAATGGGTGACATGAGAAAGTTTTCATTATGACATTTCTCCAAAGAAAATATACAAATGGACAAACAATAAGTTCTGACATGATACTCAACGTCATTAGTCATTAGGAAATAAAAATGAAAACCACAAGATCCTAGTTCATCCACAAGGATGACGGTAACACATGTTGGCAAGGATGCAGAGAAATTGGAACCCTCATACATTGTTGATGGGAATGTAAAATCATGCAGCTGCTTTGGAAAACAGTTTAGTAGTTCCTCAAAAAGTTAAACTTAGAATTTCCATATGACCCACTAGTTCCCCTTCTACATATAAACGCAAGAGAAATGAAAACACATAACCACAAAAAAATTGTACATATTCACAGCAGTATTACTATAAACAAAACGTGGAAACAACCCAAATGTCCATCAGCTGATGAATGGCTAAACAAAATGTATATCCATACAATAGAATATTATTTACCACAAAAAGGAATGAAGTACTAATAAATGCTACAACATGAATGAACCTCAAAAATATTATGCTTAAGTGAAAGAAGCCAAACACAGAAGACCACATGTTATTGCATGATAACATTTATATGAAATGTCCAGAGACAGAAAGTGGATTAGCATTTGCCAGGAGCAGAGGGGAGGAGAGAACTGGGAGTGACCACTGATGGATACAGAGTTTCTTTTAGAGGTGATGAGGATGTTCTGGAATTAGAACAATCTAGTGGTGATGGTGCTAAAAACTATTGTATTGTACATTTTCATGGAGTGAGTTTTATGATACGTGATTTTTTAAAATTTCATTATGAGCTCAATGCCCAAAATCAGGGTATCAACCTGAGTATCAACCTAAGTTTATTGACCCAATGGCATAAGCATCATAAGGGCAGATTCTTTGGGAGACCATAATGATATTATTACTTATTAACCAGCATATTTAAACTAATGCAATACAGACCATATTTAAAATCTCTTCAGGGATAAACTAAGTCTTAAAGTTTACCTTGGAACTGATTGCTAAAAGAAAAGTAATACAACACACAAATAAAAAGCAAATTTGCTTTTTTCCCCACAAACTTTTACTTTAATAACATAGTGGTTCCGCTTGCTTTTTTTTTTTTTAAGATTTTATTTATTTATTTGAGAGAGAGGATGAGAGGAGAGAGAGAGCACATGAGAGGGGGGAGGGTCAGAGGGAGAAGCAGACTCCCTGCCGAGCAGGGAGCCCAATGTGGGACTCGACCCCAGGACTCCAGGATCATGACCTGAGCCGAAGGCAGTCACTTAACCAACTGAGCCACCCAGGTGCCCCGGTTCCACTTGCTTTTAGAGTTCTTATCACCAAGGTTGAACTACCACACAGAGAAAATTGACAACAGTAGGGCCTCAAATATCGAATTGGACTTATTACAGCAAGTGTTTGACAGCATATATGAATATGACCAAAGTCTGACTTCTAATATTCATCAATATATTTCCTTCTATATTATACACAAAGATTATGCAATCTGTGTTTTCATTAACATAAACTAAACATTATTATGACTGATTTTAAAATTAGAATCATTTTCTAATATTGAGAGTATATTATAGTTATTCAACTTATATGTATTTTGACTATTTCAATGAAAACATCTAAATTCTCTTGGTTTGTCTCCTGAGTTATTTGGTAATTTGTTTTTTCTTCTTTTCTTTTTTTTTTTTTTTAAAGATTTATTTATTTGACAGAGAGAACGACAGCGAGAGCAGGAACACAAGCAGGGGGAAGTGGGAGAGGAAGAAGCAGGCTTCCCACGGAGCAGGGAGCCAGATGTAGGGCTTGATCCCAGGACCCCGGGATCATGATCTGAGCCGAAGGCAGATGCCTAACAACTGAGCCACCCAGGCGCCGCTTGGTAATTTGTTAATCTAACATTGTAAGAGGACAAAAAAAAAAAAAAAAATAGCTGAATGACTGTTATCAACCCCTCATTTCCCTCTTCCTCCCCTATACACATGGAGTACTCAAGTTTTACTTAAAAGTGCTACTTAAAACATTTTTATTTAGCATTTCATTAGAAAATTTTTTATAAACCAATAAAGTGGGACTTTATTTTATGATGCTGAATTAGCTATTTACTGCTGCATAACGGATTACCCCAAATCATAGTGACTTAAAACAAAAGCATTTATTACCTCACAATTTTTGTTTTGGAATTTCATAGCATCTCAGTTGGGTGCCTTAGGTTCAGAAGTTCCCATAAAATTGTTGGAGCTACATTCATCCCAAGGCATAACTGAGACTAGAAGATCCACTTCTACAATAGCTCACCTACGTGGCTGTTGGCAAGGACCTCAATTCCTCACTGCATGTACATAGAGCTATTTAATGTATCTTCAAAGCCTGTCAACTGGCTTCCCCCACAGTCAGTGACCCAAAAGAGAGAGCAAGGAAGAAGTCATGATGCTTTTTATGATCTAGTCTTGAAAATTACATATCACCATTTCCACCATATTCTATTAATAAATAAAGTGAGTCCAGCCCACACTCGAAGAGATGAATTAGGCTGCACCTTTAGAAGAGAGGAATGGCAAAGAATTTATGGACATAATTTTAAATCTCCACAAGCCCTTTAAAATCAATTGATTAGCATGAGTATAATTAATACATTGAAAATAAACCTCATATATGTATTAATTTGGCTCCAAATTTCAGTTGACTAATTTTAGAAATTCTACAATAGGACTCTAATTCTTTTGTTTGGAAAAATTTTCCTCTATTTCATATATCACTATTCTCTGAAACAAAAAGTCAAGGAATAACAATAAAAACAATGTGACAGAGATTATTAATTCTCATCAAACATACCTGTGCTTCTGTAAATTTCATAGCCTTCCCTACAGTTTGGTTGGGATCATGTAACGGATTCTGAACAATAAAGTGTAAGTAGAAGTGATGAATGTCACATTCATGCTGAGACAGATAAGGCTGAGTTGCCTTTTTATAAGCCCTTTTTCCCTCCGTTGGCAACCATGAAGAACACATGTTCCAGTTGGTGGATCTACAAGAAGGAAGATGTCCCAATTGCTATTGGACTCGGTTGTGAGTGAAAAGTAATCATTTATTATGTTAAGCCACTAAAATGTGGGGATTAATTTTTTATCCAGCATAGCAGAGCATAGTGACTAATTCATACTGCTAACACTTCAGTTAAATATTTAAAAGTACAATTCTCATATGTCCTAAACAAATGTTCTTATCCTTACTGAAAATTAAGATGTTCCCTTTCAAAAATAAATAAAAACTGTATGGAGGTTCCTCAAAAAGTTGAAAATAGAGCTACCATATGATCCAGCAATTGCACTACTGGGTATTTACCCCAAAGATACAAAAGTAGGGATCCGAAGGGGTACGTGCACCCCAATGTTTATAGCAGCAATGTCCACAATAGCCAAACTGTGGAAAGAGCCAAGATGTCCATCGACAGATGAATGGATAAAGAAGATGTGGTATATATACACAATGGAATATTATGCAGCCCTCAAAAGGAATGAGATCTTGCCATTTGCAACGACGTGGATGGAACTGGAGGGTGTTATGTTGAGTGAAATAAGTCAAACAGAGAAAGACATGTATCATATGATCTCACTGATATGAGGAAATCTTAATCGCAGGAAACAAACTGAGGGTTGCTGGAGTAGGGGGTGGGGTGGGAGGGATGGAGTGACTGGGTGATAGACACTGGGGAGGGTATGTGCTCTGGTAAGCGCCGTGAATTGTGCAAGACTGTTGAATCTCAGATCTGTACCTCTGAAACAAATAATGCAATATATGTTAAGAAAAAAAGAAGAAGAAGAAGGTAGCGGGAGGGGAAGAATGAAGCGGGGGAAATCAGAGGGGTAGACGAACCATGAGAGACGATGGACTCTGAAAAACAAACTGAGGGTTCTAGAGGGGAGGGGGGTGGGAGGATGGGTTAGCCTGGTGGTGGGTATTGAGGAGGGCACATTCTGCATGGAGCACTGGGTGTTATGCACAAACAATGAATCATGGAACACTTCATCTAAAACTAATGATGTAATGTATGGGGATTAACATAAGAATAAAAAAAATAACTTACAGTGGAAATAAATAAATAAATAAATAAATAAATAAAAGCAACTGATACCAGAATATTTAAATCCAGTCAATGGAGCTTCATCCTGAATCCCAGTTAACTATGATCTAATTGTAGACATAAAGAAAAATAGCCTCAAGAACAAAGAAACCTTGAGGAAGAATTAAGAATGGCAATTCAATCTCAGCAAAACAGAGATTAAGAGAAACGATGAAAGTTCATGCTTTTATGTTGAATTCACTCCAATCCTTCTTAAAGCTGAATCTAAGACTTAAAAAATAATTCATGGACAAACGGAGGGGAAAAAAAGTTAAATAAGCATATTCTTAATCTTTGGAGACTAATATCTAAGATAAGTTATTGTTTTACATGTCACAAAACCTAGGGCTATTTTCATAGCTAAATAATCTAAAATTAAATTCTTAAATCCAATCACTATTGTTTAGAAATCTTGTCATAGGTGTCTTTTGGTGTACCAGAAAATAGATTAAGGGAGGTGAAGAGGATGATGTTGTTCAAAAGAACAAGTGAGAATTGGGAATTAAGAAAACTAGCAACAAAGGAAAAGCAGGAAAGACCAGTAAATCAGTGGAAGAAAGAGAGAGCCAGATTATTTTAAATTAAGAAAAACAGGTACTGATAATGAATTCAATTTCATTTAAAAAGAAAAAAGGACTAGTGATTTGTTATTTTATTTTTTGCCTGCAGGTGGCAGCTCCTGCTAAATATATAATAGGAATGTTTCTGAATAGTTTCTACACTATCAAGTCAGGCTCTCACTTTAAAAAGGGGTGGGGGCGGGGGGAGGGATCCAAAATTGTAATTTCAGTTAGTCTCATATAAAACCAAACTAGCAGTTTTTCAAAATAGCTTTAATTCTCAAAAAATATAAAACAAATACCTTCCTGGGGTATATTAGAAACAAAATAACAAATATATGTACATTTCTTCCAATGTAGCAATTCTCAGTTATTTCTTAAGCCTTTGGGATTGTGTCTTGTTTTGTTGTTTTTGTAAATTTTGAATTGTTAGAACTTATTGGTGTACTCTAGCTCAGATCATGAAATGCCAGGATTGGGTGGATGGGACAAGCACTATACATTATACTCACTATATTCATTACATTAAAAAATGATAAATATACACAAAGACCACTGTTTATTTTTTTCAAGGGTACATATATTTCTAAATAAGTATCAGGAGAGTGTATTGGAAGAGCATATATTGCATGCACTAATTCTAGTGTCTAGGGAGGAAAGGGGGTTGGGGACAGAAAATGAAAGGGAAAAGGGTCTCACGGGTGGCTCAGTTGGTTAAGCATCTGCCTTCTGCTCAGGTCATGATCTCAGGGTCCTGGGATCAAGCCCTTTGTTGGGTTCCCTGCTCAGCGTGGAGTCTGCTTCTCCCTCTCCTTCTGCCCCTCCCCCCACAACTCATGCTGTCTCTCTCTCTCTCCCTCAAATAAATAAAATCTTTAGGAAAAAAAAAGAAAAGGAAAGGAAAAAAATTAAGTATATTTAAATTTATTCCTAAGTAGTTCATGGCTTTGTTGCTTTGGTAAATAGCATGTCATTTATTTCATTTTTCCAATCACTTGTTTTTAGTATATATAGAAATATATTTCATTTTTATATATTGATCTTATATCCTGAAATTTTGCTAAATTCACTTATTGGCATTACTATGCTTTTTGTAAATTCATTGGGATTTTCTATGTAGATGATTGTGTCATTTGTGAATAAAAACAAAGAATGCCTATTGCCAATCTGCATTACAATTATTTCTTTTTCTTGCCTTATTTCACTGTCTAGAACTTTCAGGTTAATAGAAATGGTGAGAGCGATATCCTCGCCTGATTCTTGATCTTAGCAAGAAAATATTCCCTCTTTCATCATTAAATATGATAATGGTTGTAGGTATTTAATAGACTCCATTTATCAGATTGAGAAAGTACCCTTGTATTCCTAGTTAGCTGAAAATTTTTATCGTTCATGGATGTTAAATGTTGTCAAATACATTTTTCTGCATCTAGTGAGAAGATCATATGTATTTTTCTTTTTAGTCTATTGATATGTGGAATTACATTAATTACTGAACCTGAACCAAGTTTACATTCTTGGGATAGTCCAATTAGGTTATAATGTATTATCCTTTGTTTATATTACTAAATTTGATTAGCTAATATTTTGCTGAAGATATTTACATCTATGTTTAAAAGAGTTTGTATAAAATTGGTATATTTCTTGAAATGTTTGGTTGAATTCACTAATGAAGCCATCTAAGCCTGGAATTTTCCATGTGGGAAGGAGGTTTTTAACTACTAATTCAATTTCTTTAATAGATATAGGACTACTTGACCTATCTCTTCTTGAGTGAACTTTGGTATTTTGCATATTTCAAGGGATTTTTCCATTTCTTTGAAATTATCAAATTTATTGGCATAAAGTTGTTCACACAGTAGCTTATTTTCCTTTTAATGTTTGTGAGATCTGTAGTGATAGTGTTTATTTCACTTTGAATATTTGTGATTTGTCTTCTCTATTTTTTTATTAGTCAAGCTAGTAGTTTAACATTTTGTTCATCCTTTCAAGAAAACAGCTTTTTATTTTATTGACTTTCTTTGTATTTCTTTATTTCCTATCTCACGAATTTCTGTTCTTATTATTTTCTTCCTTCTGCTTATTTTGCTCATCTTTTCTAGTTTCTTAAGGCAAAAATTGAGGTCATTATTTGTGAATTCCTTCCTTTTTGATATAGACATTTGATGTTATACATTTCTCTCTTAACTGCACCAGATGTCCAACAAGTTTTGATATGCTGTGCTTTCACCTTTATTCAACTCAAAATATTCTCTAATTTTCTTTATAATTTCCTTTTGATCCAAGGAACTCATTTAGAATTGTGTTCTTTCATTTTCCAATATTGCAGAATCTTTCCATATACCTTTCTGCTACTGATTTCTAGTTTACTTCTTTTGTAGTTGAAGAATATAGTTTTATGACTGCAATAATTTTAAATTTGTAGAGATTTCTATATACAGTCTACTTTGGTGAATATTTTATCTGTACTTAAAAAGAATATATTTTGCTGTTATTGAATGGAATACTCTATAAATATCAATTAGATCAGTTGATTGCTTAGGTTTTCTAGATCCATAACTGATTTTTGGTCTACTTTTTCTATCAAATACTAAGATAGGAAATATTGAAATTCCAATTATTTTTGTGGATTTGTCTACTTTCAGTTCTATCAGTTTCTGTTTTTCAAATTGTGTTATTAGGTGTGTAGATATTTAGGATTGTTATATTTTTTGAAACATTGATCTCTTTATCATTATGTAATATTTCTCTTTATCTCAGGTAAAATTTCTTGCCCTAAGGTCTACTTTCTCTGATATGAATACATCCCCTCAAACTTACTTTTATTTAGATAATGCAAGGTTTATTTTTGTGCAACCTTTTTTTCTTTTAGCTAGTCTATGTCTTCAAATTTAAATTACACTTATTTTAGGCAAAATATACTTGGGTCTTGTTTTTATATTCAGTCTAACAAAGCATGCCATCTACCTGGGTGGTTGAAGCATTTATATTTGATGTAATTATTTATATAATTGAATTTAAATCTACCACTTTGCTATTTGTTTCCTTTTTCCCCAGCACTAGACTGTCATTGCTTATTACTTGATGGGCAGCTCACAGGACAGACAGGGTTCTCATTTCTCCTGTCCATCCTCAGCTTTAGGCAGGCCAAGAGTTCCCAGGACCTTGATTATGAGTTTTTTCAGTATTTCTGCCTCTCCTCTGCCCAGGAATCAAACTCTTGGTAGTTGGGCTGGCAGAGAGTTTTCTGCCACTCCTCCAGACCCCCTTTCCTATTTACTCAATGCAAGGCTCATGGTAGCAGAAGGGTTTCCTGTTCTAATTTTAGTGGCAAATGGCTTTTGCTTCTACCCTTCCCTCAGCAGAACTATATCTTTGCCTAGATCCAACACCCCCCACTCCCCCACCCCCACCCCAACACACACACACACACACACACACACACACACACTGAGGCAATAGATCTTGGACTGGGTCCTAGGAGTAGAATGGTTTCATGGCCCTCCCCCAGAGGTTTACAACTTTTGTTTTGCATATGAGAAAAGTCTAGAAAGTAGACAGATTTTGATGTCTGTGTGGCACCAAGGGACATGCTCTCAGATTTCCCTACTCGCACCCAATCTTTCTTGTAAAGACCAAGTAGAGGCAATGGAAAAGCAATAACAAATGAATGAGGACTCTAGAACTCCCAAAGATCCTAACCTGTCATACAATTGTTTCACCTTTGGCAGAGCACAAAAGGAAGAGGTTGCTGCCGTAAGAAAAAGGAAACAGGGGAGCCTGGCTGGCTCAGTTGTTAAGCATCTGCCTTTGGCTCAGGTCATGATCCCAGGGTCCTGGGATCAAGCCCCACATCAGGCTCCCTGCTCGGCAGGAAGCCTGCTTCTCCCTCTCCCACTCCCCCTGCTTGTGTTCACTCTCTCACTGTGTCTCTCTCTGTCAAATAAATAAATAAAATCTTTAAAAAAAAAAAAAAAAGGAAAGGAAACAGTTAACATACAGTGTTATATTAGTTTCAGGTATACAATATAGTAATTTAACAGCTCCATACAACACCCGGTGCTCATCATAAGTGCACCCCCTAATCCTCATCACCTATTTAACCCATCTACCCTCCCAACTCCCCTCTGGTAACCATCAGATTGTTCTCTGTAATTAAAACTCTGTTTCCTTCTTTCTATTTTTTCCCCTTGCTTGTTTGTTTTGTTTCTTAAATTCCACATAGAAGTGAAATCATACAGTATTTGTCTTTCTCTGACTGATTTATTTCACTTAGCTTTATACTATCTAGCTCCATCCATGTCGTTGCAAATGACAAGATTTCATTCTTTTTATGGCTGAATAATATTCCATTGTGTATAAATACCACATCTTTTCTATCCATTAATCTACCGATGGACACTTGGGCTCTCTCCATATCTTGGCTCTTATAAATAATGCCTCTGTAAACATAGAGGTGCATGTATCCCTTTGAATTAGTGTTCTTATATTTTGGGGGTAAATATCCAGTAGTACAATTCCTAGATGGTAAGGTAGTTCAATTTTTAACTTTTTGAGAAACATCCATACTGTTTTCCATAGTGGTTGCACCAGTTTGTATTCCCACCCAAAGTGCATGAATGTTCCTTTTTCTCCACATCCACATCAACACATATTGTCGCTTGGGTTGTTGATCTTAGCTATTCTTACAGGTGTAAGGTGATTTCTTGCTGCAGTTTTTTTTTTTTTTTAATTTTATTTATTTCTTTGACAGAGATAGAGAGTGGCAGGCAGAGGGAGAGTGAGAAGCAGGCTCCCCTCTGAGCAGGGAGCCCGACGTGGAGCTCAATCCCAAGACCCTGGGATCATGACCTGAGCCGAAGGCAGACACTTAACCAACTGAGCCACTCAGGCGCCCCTTCTCGCTGCAGTTTTGATTTGCATTTCCCTGAAGATGAGTGATGATGAATATCTTTTCATGTGTCTATTCACCATCTGGATGTCTTCTTTGGAGAAATGTCTGTTCATGTCTTCTGCTCATTTCTAATTGGATTATTTGTTTTTTGCCTGTTGAGTTTTATAAGTCCTTTATATATTTGGATACTAGCCTTTATTGAATATGTCATCTGCAAATATCTTCTCCCATTCTGTAAGTTGCTTTTTAGTTCTGTTGATTGTTTCCTTTGCTGTGCACAAGCTATTTATTTTGATGTAGTCCCAGTGTTTTATTTTTGCTTTTGTTTCCCTTGCCTCAGGAGACATATCTAGAAAGAAGTTGTTATAGCTGATGTCAGAGAAGTTACTGCCTGTGTTCTCTTCTAGGATTTTTATGGTTTCAGGTCTCACATTTAGGTCTTTTGGAATTTATTTTTGTGTATGGTGTAAGAAAGTGGTTCAGTTTCCTTCTTTTGCATATAGTTGTCCATTTTTCCCAACACCATTTGTTGGTAAGATTGTCTTTTTCCCATTGGATATTCTTGCCTGCTTTGTCGAAAATTAATTGACAATATAATTGTGGGTTTATTTCTAGATTTTCTATTCTGTTTCATTGATCTATGTGTCTATTTTTGTGTCAGTACCATACTGTTTTGATCACTACAAGTCTGTAATATGACATGAGGTCTGGAATTGTGATACCTCTAGCTTTGCTTTTCTTTTTCAAGGTTGCTTTAGTTATTTGGGGTCTTTTGTGGTTTCATACAAATTTTAGGATTATTTGTTTCAGTTCTGTGAAAAATGCTGTTGGTATTTTGATAGCTATTGCATTAAATGTGTAGATTGCTTTGGGTAGTATAGACATTTTGACAACATTTGTCCTTCCAACCCATGAGCATAGAATGTCTTTCCCCTTCTTTGGGTCTTCTTGAATTTCTTACATTAATGTTATAATTTTCAGAGTACAGGTCTTTCACCTCTTTGATTAGGGTTAATCATAGGTATCTTATTTTTGTGCAACTGTAAATGGGATTATTTTTCTTAATTTATCTTTCTGCTGCTTCACTATTAGTATATAGAAATACAACAGATTTCTGTACACTGATTTTGTATCCTAAGACTTTACTGATCTTGTATCCTAAGACTTTCTTGAATTTGTTTTGTATCCTAAGACTTTACTCAGTTCTACCAGTTTTTTGGTAGAGTCTACATATAGTATCCTGCCATCTGAAAATAGTGCAAGTTTTACTTCCTCTTTACTGATTTGGAGTCTTTTTATTTCTTTTTGTTGTCTGATTTCTGTGGCTATGACTTCCAGTACTATGTTCAATAAAAGTAGTGAGAGTGGACATCCTTACCTTGTTCCTGGCCTTAGGAGAAAAGCTCTCAGTTTTTCCCCATTAAGGATGATGTTAGCTATGGGTAATTTTCATAGATAGCCTTTATTATGTTGAGGTATGTTCCCTCTAATCCTATTTTGTTGAGGGTTTTTATCATGAATGAATGTTATACTTTGTCAAATGCTTTTTCTGCATCTATTGAAGTGATTATATGGTTTTTTTATCCTTTCTCTTCTTTATGTGATATATCACATTGATCAATTTGCAAATGTTGAACCACCCTTGCAGCCTGGCAATAAATCCCACCTGATCGTGGTGATTGATTTTTTTAATGGATTGTTGAATTTGGTTTGCTAGTATTGTATTGAGAATTTTTGTGTCTATGCTCATCAGGGAAATTCACCTGTAGGTTTTTTTAGGGTGTCATTATCTGGTTTCAGTATCAGGGTAATGCTGGCCTCATAGAATGAATTTGGAAGTTTTCCTTCTTTTCCTATTTTTTGAAATGGTTTGAGAAGACTAGGTATTAACTCTTCTTTAAATGTTTGGTAGAATTCACCTGTGAAGCTGTTTAGTCCTGAACTGTTTTCCTTTGGCAGTTTTTTGATTACTGATCCAACTTCTTCGCTGATTATTGGTCTGTTCAAATTTTCTATTTCCTCCTGTATCAGTTTTGGTAGTTTTTTATGTTTCTACAGATTTATCCATTTCTTCTAAGTTGTCCAGTTTGTTGGCTTATAGTTTTTCATAATACTCTCTTATAATTGTTTGTATTTCTGTGGTGTTGGTTGTTATTTCTCCTCTCTCATCTGTGATTTAATTTATTTGAGCTCTTTCTCTTTTTTTCTTGTTAAGTCTGGCTAGGGGTTTATCAATTTTATTCTTTTTTTTTCTGAAGAAACAGCTCCTGGTTTCATTGATTTGTTCTATTGCTTTTTTAGTTTCTATATCATTTATTTCTGCTCTAATCTTTATTATTTCCTTCCTTTTGCTGGTTTTTGGTTTTGTTTGTTCTTTTTCTAGCTCCTATAGGTGTAAGGTTAGGTTAAGATTTTTCTTGCTTCTTGAGGTAAGCTTGTATTGCTATATACTTCCCTCTTAGGACCACTTTTGCTGCATCCCAAAGGTTTTAGACCATCGTGTTTTCATTTTCATTTGTTTCCATGTGCTTTATTTCTTCTTTGATTTCCTGGTTGATCCATTCATTATTTAGTAGCATGTTGTTTAACCTCCACGTATTTGTGGTCTTCCCAGATTTTTTCTTGTGGTTGATTTCTAGTTTCATAGTATTGTGGTCAGAAAATATGCATGGTATGATTTCAATCTTCTTAAACTTGTTGAGGATAATATGTGATCTATTCTGGAGAATGTTCTGTGTGCATTTGAAGAGAATGTGTATTCTGCTGTTTTAGGATGAATGCTCTGAGTATATCTGTTAAATTCATCTAAATCAGTGTGTCATTCAAAGCCCCTGTTTCCTTATTCATGTTCTGTTTAGATGAGCTATCCATTGATGTAAATGAGGTGTTAAAGTCCCCTACTATTGGGCGCCTGGGTGGCTCAGGTTGGTTAAGCGACTGCCTTCGGCTCAGGTCATGATCCTGGAGTCCCTGGATCGAGTCCCGCATCGGGCTCCCTGCTCGGCAGGGAGTCTGCTTCTCCCTCTGACCCTCCCCCCATCATGTGCTCTCTCTCTCATTCTCTCTGTCAAATAAATAAAAAAAAAAATCTTAAAAAAAATAAAAATAAAAATAAAAAAAATAAAGTCCCCTACTATTGTTTTTGTTTTTGTTTTTAAGATTTTATTTGACAGAGAGAAAGAGTGAGAGCAGGAACACAAGCAGGGGGAGTGGGAGAGGGAGGAGCAGGCTCCCCACTGAGCAAGGAGCCCAATGTGGGGCTCAATCCCAGGACCCTGGGATCATGACCTGAGCTGAAGGCAGACACTTAATGACTGAGCCAACCAGGCGCCCCATTATTGTGTATTATTATTGATTAGTCCCTTCATGTTTGTTATAAACTGTTTTATGTATTTGAGTGCTCCTATCTCGGGTGCATAAATATTTATAATTGTTATATCTTCTTGTTGGATTGTCCCTTTATTATTATATAGTGCCCTTCCTTGTCTCTTGTTATAGTCTTTGTTTTAAAGTCCATTTTCCCAATCTAAATATTGCTACTCTGGCTTTTTTAAAAATCCATTTGCATGATGGGGTGGATGTTTCTCCATCCTCTAACTTTCAATCTGCAGGTGTCTTTAGGTCTAAAATGGATCTCTTGTAGGCAGCATATAGATGGGTCTTGGTTTTTTATCCATTCTGTCACCTTATGTCTTTTGATAGGAGTATTTAGTCCATACATTCAAAGTAATTATTGATAGATATGTATTTGTTGCCATTTTATTATTTGTTCTGTGCTTGTTTCCGAAGATTTTCTCTGATCCTTTCTTGTCTTTCTCTCTTTCATGTTTTGTTGATTTTCTTCAGTGATATATTCAGATTTCTTTCCTCTTTATTCTTTGCATATTTATTAGTGGTTTTTGATATATGGTTACCATTACATTTGTATATAACCACTCCATGACCTCTGCATTTAGCAATCTTCTTATTTGCTGATGTTGTCAACTTCAGTCAGTGTAGAGAAGTTAATTGTCTTGTCAAGTGAACTTTGAGTGTTTTGCTTTGTTTTCTTTTCCTTATTGCTTGCTTGCTTCCTTGCTTTTTACCAGCCATGGCAAATACTTGTATAGATTTCAATCTTGGAAGGAAGGACCCCAATTATGAAGACATTTTATTAAATAGTCCAGTCCTTAATAAAAGATTCCCCTATTTTTTAAACTTCCCTTGAGGCTTATTTTTCTCTGCATAACTCTAATGTTCCTCAACTGCCCATTCATTCTTAGTAGGGTTAACCATGTGTAAGGTGCACAATATGTGCCAGACACCATGGTAGAAACTTTTATATATATATATATATATTATCTTCTCACCACACAGCCTCTCTTTCTATTTCTTTTTGCCCTCATCTTCTGCTCTGTACTGATTCTCAATTCTAGTGTTTCTAGGCCTGATCTTCGTCCACAGGTTGAGCAGCACATTTCCAACAGATTTCTGGGTTGGTTTTTTTGTTTTGTTTTTTTCATATTGTTCTCACTTGCCCCTCAAACTTGATATGTCTGATGTAGGAAGCATACTTTTATACTTTTTTACATACATTTATGGCATTCCAGCTGCCATTTCATATCATAACAGAAAATATGTGCTAAACAACTACCACAGAAAATATTACAGCATATTTCAAGTCATTCTAAATATTGAAATAATTCTATGTACCTTAAACCCTATAAAATTGTATTTTTTAATGATCTGATATTCCTCACCTATGTTATGGACCATGATAAAAAGAAAATAAAAGGCAGCTGAAAAATCATCACAAAATATATTAAGTACCCTCTTTAATTTGAATGTATGAAAATATAATTCCCAAAAAGGATGAATTTCACAAAATTTAGAAAAAGAGATTAATAAAAATCATTCTCTGAGTCAGCTTTTACAATGTTCCCCCAAATTCCATCAGAAAGACTACAATTCCTCCTTAATTTTATCAAAGAGAATAAACTTTGGGTATTTTTTATTGTTGTCTACAATGGTGTAATGCTAAGTAACTGAAGGGTAATGATCATTATAAAGTCTAAAATAAGAGAGTCAAAGAACAATGATTTCTCAATATTTATCCACTTTATCCACAGCAGAAGGTATCCTGATTGATCAATTCAAGCATCTGGGTCAGACTTACTATATCTTTATAGTAAGAAGCTATTCTAGATTGATAACTACTTTCTACAGGCTCATCTGGCCACTTTTGTTTTTTAGTGTACCAATTTGTTTTTCTTACTGGGAGGAAATACACTCAAAAACCACTCCCAGATAACTGAAAAATTGAATTCCTGTGTCTTGAAGCTAAGACCTGTGCCTTTAATCAGAGGTGACTGACCCATTTACGACAGCCCTTCCCCATAGGCTAAAACAAGCAGAATCTAGTTTCTCATTCCCCCACCACATCTTACAGTCAGCTTCACTTGTGTAAAATTTTGCTGGTATGACCTAACAAAGTGTTCCAGTTTTATTTTTGGCCTAGAATTTTGTTCTTCATTCAAATAGTAAATCCATTTGCTTTTGCCTGAAATACTTGAATGAATTTTTATAAAATTTGTTTTAAGAAAAATTATCAATGTCTTATCTAAATACTTGAAAAAAATAGTAAAAGGAAAGAAAATTCCGTAATTTTATTATTTTAACACAGCTATTTTCATTTTTTGGTCTTTTGTTCTGGTCAGATTGCTTTATAGAAGAGTGATAACAGTTGACAACTCAGCAATGTATGTATACAGTGGCAAGTTTTTGGGTCTTTTTGTTTTGTTTTGTTTTTTGTTTTTGTAAAGGGCCAGACAGTAAATATTTTAGGCTTTCCAGCCCATATAGTCTCTGATGCAACCTATTTAACTCTGCTTTTGTAGCACAAAAGCAACCATAGACTTTATGGAAATGAATGAATATGGCTCTGCTCCAAAAAACCCAAAATTAGAATTTCATGTAACTTTCATGTACCACAAAATATTATTCCGCTTTTGGTTTTTGTTCAGCATTTGGAAAGGTAAAATAAAGTCTTGGCATGTAGGCCATACAAAAGTAGGCAGCAGGTTGGATACCATGGATCATAGTTGGCCCACCCTGTTTAAGACCATATCTCTAGTTTTGACCTATATGTTGAGCTCCACAGCCCTATTTTCAGCTTTTTCCTGTCCATCTTGATATGAACATTCCAAGACACATCAAACCAAAATCATTTAAAACCTAACTCAGAACATATGCCTCATCCAAACTATCTGCTTCTCTGAAATCTCCCACTTCTTTCTGTTCATAGAATACTGCATCTCAGTCATCCAGACCTGAAATTTTTTTTAAGATTTTATTTATTTATTTGACACAGAGAGACACACCAAGAGAGGGAACACAAGCAGAGGGAGTGGGAGAGGGAGAAGCAGGCTTCCTGCTGAGCAGGGGGCCCGACGTAGGGCTCGATCCCAGAACCCTGGGATCATGACCTGAGCCGAAGGCATACGCTTAATGACTGAGCCACCCAGGCACCCCCAGACTTGAAACTTAAAAATCACCCTTGTCTGCCAGGCTTCCTTCTGCAACAGGCGTGGGTCACGCTCTCGCTCGCTCTCTTTCTGCCGCCATCTTGGTTCCACGTTCCCCTCACAAAATGCCTGGTGAAGCCACAGAAACCGTCCCTGCTACAGAGCAGAAGTTGCCACAGCCCCAGGCTGAGACAGGGTCTGGAACAGAATCCGACAGTAATGAATCAGTACCAGAGCCTGAGGAACAGGATTCCACACAGGCAACCACACAACAGGCCCAGCTGGAAGCAGCTGCAGAAATCGATGAAGAACCGGTCAGTAAAGCAGAACAGAGCCAGAGTGAAAAGAAGGCACAGAAGGCTGTGTCCAAACTGGGTCTTCGACAGGTTACAGGGGTTACAAGAGTCACTAACTGAAAATCTAAGAATATCCTCTTCGTCATCACAAAACCAGATGTCTACAAGAGCCCAGCTTCAGATACCTACATAGTTTTGGGGGAAGCCAAGATCAAGGATTTGTCTCAGCAAGCACAACTAGCAGCTGCTGAGAAATTCAAAGTTCAAGGTGAAGCTGTCTCAAACATTCAAGAAAACACATAGACTCCAACTGTACAAGAGGAGAGTGAAGAGGAAGAGGTTGATGAAACCGGTGTAGAGGTTAAGGAGATAGAATTGGTCATGTCACAAGCAAATGTGTCAGGAGCAAAGGCAGTCCAAACCCTGAAGAACAACAGTAATGATATTGAAAATGCTATTATGGAATTAACAACGTAACCATCTGAAAACAAGGGCTTTTTTGGTGTTTCAAAAGAATAACTACATCTTGGTTTGAAATTTGTACTGTTTCTATCATTAATAAAGTTACAGCTTCTTGTTGGATAAAAAAAAAAAATCACGCTTGTCAAGTCTGGTCCTGTCTCAAATATGTCTTCAATTTGCAATTCCCACACCCAGCATCTGAGTTCAGCTCTTCATTACTTAGCCTACCTTGTGGCTATGGCACTATAATTGGTTTCCATGACTCTAGTTTCATGTACTCCAATGTATCTAATATACTGCTGTCAGACTAAGCTTCCTAAAGCTCTGCTCTAATTATGTCACTACAATATTTTAAAACCTTTTATAACTCCATTGCTTGCCAAATTATATACAAACTCTTCAACGAGCATTCAAAGCCAACCAAAACATTATTCCAAATATATTTCTAAACTTGCCTCATTCTAAACCTTCGTTCATTCATTCAACAAATATTAATGAGTATCTATTAGGTACCAAGGCAGTGTGCTGGATACACAATGGGATAAAATGATAAGCACAAACCAACCACATGACCCCTGCCTTCATGGAGATTACAGTCTCTCTGTGGAAAAAGACATTAGTCAAATAATCACATAAAAGCTACAAGAATAAAACTGGCATGCAAAAAGAACATGAAAAAATATTTTCAAAATATTGAAAGAAAGGAACTTTGAATCTAGGATTTTACATGTAACTAACCTATTTATCTAAGTGTGTGGCTGAAATAAAGATACACTCAGGCAGATAAGGCATCAGAATATTCATCACATAAAGACCCTGTGTGGAAACACATATTGGGAGTAAGGGTACTTAAAACTTTGATATGGCCTGATTGTGGTGATACTTTGTATCTGTGTACATATGTCAAAGCTATACAAAATCATATACTTTAAATGTGCAGGTTATCCTATGTTAATATTCGATAACAAAATTTTAAATTTTAAAGAATTTAAATATAAACTTTAATGTAAAAGAATAAAAACCTGGGTGGCTCAGTTGGTTAAGCATCTGCCTTCAGCTCAGGTCATGGTCCCAAGGTCCTGGGATTGAGCCCCACATCAGGCTCCCTACTGGGCGCGGAGTCTGCTTCTCCCTCTGCCCCTCCCCCTGCTAGTGCTCACTCTCCCTCTCCCTCCCTCTCTCCCTCTCTCTCTCTCTCTCTCAACTAAATAAAAATAAAATCTTAAAAAAAAGAATAAAAGAAACACCTGTGTAGCCAATATCTCAGTTATTTTTAAAAAATCACATAAATAAGTGTAAAACTATGACTGTGGTGCTATGAAGAAAGGTACAGGGAGTCTAGAGTGATGGTATTTGACTTATTTGGGAAATGAGGGAAGCCTTCACTGAAAAAAGTGATACCTAATCTAAGTCAACTAACTAAAAGCCAACAATTACATAGTTATGCTATGTGCCAGGTACTGTTTTATGTGTTTCACATGTGTTATTGACCCATTTAACCCTTACAACATTGCTTTAGGTGTTTCTTTTCTTCCCCCATTTTTACAGCTTAGGAAATTAAGGAACATAATAGTTAAGTGTCTTGCCCTGAGGTCACACAGCAGTTACTAGTGAAACTGACATTATAAAACAAAGTAGTCTGGTTCTAAGGTCCACACTCTTAACCACAGAATTAGTGAATGAAGAGAGAGGAGAAAAATTACAGGCAGATGAAACAATACATGAAAAGATCCTGTGGACTTGGTGAATATGAGGGATTTAGAGTAGCCAGTGTGGCTAGGGATGAGAGGGGAGAGAAACATAAAGATGTCTCTGGAGAGGATGTAGAGGCCCATCATGCAGAACCTTCTAAACCAGATTGCAGAATGCTGTCTTTATTTGTAGGGTGATGGAATGCCATTTAAGTATTTTAAGTAGGGGATAATAAAATTTTTGAATATATTGAAGAAACTTTGAAATATTATTCTGGTTTTAATATGGAAAAGAGATTGGATAGAGGGCTAGAGTGGATGTGAATAACTGCAGTTGTACACATGAGATATGTTCATAATTGAACTAAAGGAGTGGCAGTGAAGATGGGGGGAATGGATGTATTCAAGAAATACTCAAGAGAGAAAATCAACAGGATTTGGTGAAGTAATTGAATATGGGACCAACATGGGGATGAAGGAGAAGGGAGGATTTATGAATGGCTCTTAAGTATCTGTGCACTAACTTGATGGTGGTACCATTAATTGAGAAAGGGGTCACTGGAAGAGTAACAGGCATGGTGTGTATGTATCAGCATGAGCAACTGAAACCAATTTTAGCTATGTGCGTTCGTTTGGCTTTCCCTGAAAGCAAGACTTGAGACAAGGACTTGGGTACTATTTATTTGGGGCTTGATTTGAGTATCATTTATCTGGGAGTTGACACCAGAAAGCAGGATTCATGGAGGAGGAAGAGTGTGATAGAAAAGGTGAAAAACCAATTTAAAGGCATGTTTTCAGGTCTCTACCATGGGATAATGCTCACCACTAAGCTGTCCTAAGAAGTATATAGAACACATCCCCACATTACCCGCCTGAAGGTCAAAAAGAAGCATTTATCCATCCGCTATTTCCCTCAATGCATTAATAGTGCAGTTCTGAGCTGTGCTATGTGAGAGTAAATGGACTCCAGCAGCATCAGAGAAGGCCCTTGGGCAGAAGTTGTAAGACGGGTGGCTCCTGCTTGAGGGATGTTGTTAGAGTGAAGAGAGTATGACCTTGCACAGAAATGTTCATGTCAGCTGCAGCTGAAATCAGAAATGGATCAAGGAGATGTAATATAGGGCACCAGGGCAGCATCTATATTAGCTTAAGAAAACAACCAAAGTAAAAGCAAAAGGATTTTACAGAATGGATGTAAGGTTTTAAGACCAGACTTGGAAAACAGATATAAACCAAGGTCATCTCAGAAGGATAAACAGCAAGAAGCAGGGGCACTTGGGCGGCTCAGTTGGTTAAGCATCTGCCTTTGGCTCAGGTCATGATCTCAGGGTCTGGGATGGAGCCCCACATCGGGCTCCCTGCTCTATGGGGAGCCTGCTTCTCGCTCTGCCCTTCCCCCTGCTCATGCTCTCCCTCCTTCCCCCTCTCTCTCTGTCTCTCTCTCTGTCTCTCAAATAATAAAATTTTTTTTTTTTAAAAGAAAAGCAAGCAGCACTACAACTATCTGTTGGTAGAAAAAGTCTGGCAAGTGAGCTACTGTCCCCACAGGATACCACTGCTGCCACTATACTGTAAATGACTTCTCACCATCCCTTCATCTTTGCCTTTAAATCTTGTTCCAGATGTAAAGCCCTGGCAGGAATGTCCCGATGGTGAAGTCTAGGACATATGTCAACGTTTTGATTGGAAGAGGACATAAAGAAGGGAGGAGCTGGCCTCTATGGCTTCTAAGCTTACAAATAGTGGGGGGAAACCTTGCCCCCCAAAGAAAAGATGCTCACAAGGTGGAAGAGCATGTGTTCAGTTATGGATATGTTGAGGTTGAAACATCCAAAGTAAGATGTCAAGTCGGCAGTTATAATTCAGGTCTAGAGAGTATAATCTCCTCAATAGCCTCCTCCAGCTCAGGGACAACTGGTTCACCCATCACCTACACGGTGCCTCTTACATAGTTGACAGTCAATAAATATTTGTTGAGAGAAATGAATAACCCTACCATATCACATTCTGTTCTCTGAGCTTCCCTGTATTTTACATGATATTCCTTCGACCTGGAATGACCTTCCTTCACTCTTTCTGTTCAATTATAATATTAAATTCTATCCAACCCCAAATTGAGGAATGCAGTCTCCTTACCTTAAAGCTACCTCTTCATGAAAGTTTAATGATTCTCCACACAGGTTGTAATTGTCTCTACTTTGAAACTCCCTAGTGGGTTATTTATACATAAAGTACTTATCACATTCTTTCTTTTCATTTTACTCATTATTCTTGAACAAATGCCATTATGTCTTGAAATATACCTTCTTGTTTTGCTTTAAAGTACTTATGAATATGAAAAAAACTAATGAGAACTTACAGCTGTTAATAAAATCTGCTCAGGATATGAATACTTACATATTTACCATCAAAACCTTGCATAAATAAGGTGGTTCATCATGCGATGTCAAAAATTTTAAAAACTGCTGAGTATAGGGGTGCCTGGGTGGCTCAGTCGTTAAGCGTCTGTCTGCCTTTGGCTCAGGTCATGGTCCCGGGGTCCTGGGATTGAGCCCCACATCGGGCTCCCTGCTCCACGGGAAGCCTGCTTCTCCCTCTCCCTCTCCCCTTGCTTGTGTTTCCTCTCTCACTGTCTCTCTCTGTCAAATAAATAAATAAAATCTTAAAAAAAAAAAAAGCAACTGCTGAGTATAAGGTATCACAAGCACCTTCAGGCAAATAATCCAATGATGTTGTGAAATTTTATTTGAAGCAATTATATTATTATTGATAAGATAATTAGCAACTAGAGCACCTAGGTGAACCACTACTACAATAACATCAGAGTCTATTATATTAAAGCTATGATAAAAGTCAGCTTGCATAATAAATAGGATAAAGGAATGATGAAATTAAGACAAATTGGAAATAGAATATTTTACTGCTTAACTCAGAATATTTTTTCTAAATTGTTACAATTAGAAACAGATTGATATTGGGAGGGGATGGTTCTGCTCTGAAGCTCTCAAGGCATAAAACTCCAAAAATGGTAGGTGTCAGGGAAGCCTGGAGAACAACTGCTCGAGTGTCCTGCTCACCCTAATTGGAATTTTAAAGATAGTGTACCTATGTGGAAGAGCAGAGAGCTTTTTCCAACTTTTTCCAGAGTGCTAGAAAAACATAGAATACAGTCCCTAGTGAATAAATATTTTTCAATGTGTACCAACTGAAATTTTTTAATGTACTTGATCTAAACCTTTTCCATAAGAACACATCTCCAGTCCTAGAATGGAAGTCAACAGGAAAATAAATTCCTATAAACATATAATTTGAAAGACATATTAGATATTATCTAGCTATGTTCTTTTTTATAAATGAGGAAACCCAATGCAAAGAGTGAAGTTAATAAATTCACTTAATAAACAATAAAATAACTTGAAAAATACATAGCACCCATTAGTCACTCAATAAGTGGTATTTATTAGTATTATGATGACTAATATTGCTATTTTTGGTAAATACTATTATGTTCATAATAATAATTCAATATATCTTTATTCAGTGAGTTCTGTGTGCCAGATGTTTGTCTCAGCTTGAGATATAAAAATGACTAAAACACAATCCTTGTTTTGAGGTGGAGGTGTTCACATCCTACCAGATGATTAAATAGAATAAGTAAAAGGATAAATTGCAACATGGGGGATAATTGCAACATAGTAAGTATTGTAAAGCTTTATTAAAAAAAGTTTTGTGGGAACCCAGGCCTTGTTATTCACAGCCCCTCTGCTCTTTCCAGTCAATCATTTTGTCTATTCATATGGCCCAACACACACACACACACAGGATCAGAGTCATACTAAAAAAAGAAACATCTACGTTCCAAATTAGAGAAGCACTGAGCTGAAAGTGAATTAAGTCTTGTCACAGGTATTTTTCACAGCATGGATACTGTGAAAATCAGTTTTTAAAGCTGAAAACTTTTGTGGTTCAAAATTTAACAAAACGGCATGTGCCTCATAGATCTTTCCATTTACTTTAAGAACTTTCTAGCTATCAAAGAGGAAATGTAACCCCTGTAATAATAATAATAAGCTATAAATCTAAATTCTATTTGCAGCTTTATCATTAATTATGAGAATCCATCCTTATAAAGATTATTTTTTTAATAGATTTTATTTATTTATTTGAGAGAGAGAGAGCATGAGCAGGGAGGAGGGGTAGAGAGAGGGGGAGAAGCAGACTCCCCCCTGAGCAGGGAGCCTGACGTGGGACTTGGTCCCAGTAATCTGGGATCATGACTTGAGCCAAAGGCAGATGCTTAACCGACTGAGCCACCCAGTTGCCCCATAAAGATTATTTTTATTTAGATTAAGATCTCAGCATCTTCACATTAAGCAAAGTGTTAAATGCATTAAACCCAGAATGCATTCCTGTTATATGTGGTAGAGGACATTTTTTCCTACTCAGCATCCTTTCCTTTGGAGGACCCTCATCCGTTCCGTATTAATATTTTCAGTTCACGTGAAGCAGGTAAGACTGCCATGACTTAAGCAAAACCAACCAAAATATCTCTGAATCATCAGAGATTTCATATGTGGTCACTAGGAGGAAGTGGGATGTTGTCTTTTTCTGGAAAAATAATTTGTAAGATGAAGCAGATCTGAAGCTAACAATAGGTATCTCTCCATTATAATATTCTCTTTCTGAGAATGAGGTCAGGCAGGGAAGGGCAATCTGAGCAACAGACAGATACAGAATCCTAAAGACATCATTTCAACCCTTGTATACAGATGTGTCTTAAAGCTCTAGCTCCTCCTACAGATGTGAGAGAAATTTCCACAGATGTGAGCCAAACCAATATATTTTCTGCTTAAGTTTGTATAAGTTGAGTTTCTGTTGTTTGCAACTAAAATGTCCTGACCCCTACATGCAAGAAGTATGTAACATTTACTGCTATTATTATTTAATAATTATTCAACACCGGCAAAACATTATACAAAGTATTGTATAATATAAAACATATGCTTAACGAAACAATTCCTATCATCTAGGAACTTACCATATAAGTTAGGTGATGACAATGAGAAAGATATTTATTCATTTGCCAGGAAAGAAACTGAGGTCAATAGAAAGGGAAAGATTGTAGTACCACATTGATCTCCCTGAAATGCTTTTCCTCAGACCTTTCCCTTATCAGTTTGGAAGATAATCTGCAGAAATTTTGCTGATTAAATCAAGTGTGAAAAGGTAGATTAATGTCCAACAGGAAGATAGTTAAATTACCATATACTCATAAAACTAGAATATTAACAGCAGTAAAAAAATGAACCATAGCTTCACACATTCATATTGCTGAATCTCAAAAACACAATGCTGAATGATAGGGCAATTTCAGAATACTATAAAACATAAACCCTTAACAATATACATTAGAAACATATACTAATATGTAATATATTATATATTAATATTTATAATAATACTTGTTAATAATATATTAATAGATAAATACTAATGGTATATAATATATATGGTAAAACTATGATGAAAAGTAAGGAAATGATAAAATTAATATTCAGAATAGTTGTTACCTTTGGTAGAAAGGGAGAGAAATGCGACTGGAGAAAGGCATACAGGTATTCTCAGGGGCATGGTTAATGATCTATTGCTTAACCTGGGGTTCTGATACCCAGGCATATTAGTTCTCATTGTCACTGTAACAGATTACCACAAATTTAGTAGTTTAAAACAACACAAATTTACTACCCTACAGATTTCAAGCTCAGAAATTTGAAATGGGTCTTATGGGGCAAAAATCATATTGTAGCCAAAGATCTTTCTAGGATCCAGGGGAGAGTCTATTTTTTGGTTTTTCCATCATCTAGAGTCTATTGCATTGCTTGGTTGCTGCCACATTGCTCCAATCCCCACTTTCATCATCAGATCTCCTCTGATTCTGACCTTCCCTTATGATTACATTAGGCTCACATATCATCCAGGATAATAAACCCATCGCAAAATCTTTAAGTTAATCATATCTACAAAGTCTCTGTTGCCATGTAAGGTAAGATATTCACATGTTCCAGGGATTAGGACATGGACCTTTTGGCAGTTGCATTATTCTTTCCAACATACTGGCTGTTTGCTTTATTCTGAATGTCTCATTCATATGTTATACATACATATATATATTTTAGTAGATCCTGTGGTGTGCTGCCTAGATCTCTGTTCAGACCTAGGGCATTCAAGTAAAATTGGGCAGTTGACAGTTTCCAGTTGAGTTCTCTCCAGGAATTGCCCTTAACCAAAGAGAGTCACCTCACCCAAGGCCTTGCCCTTTCCCTTGAATAAGCCTGCATCCCATGACTGGTAGATATAAGAGTACAAGGCCTGGTCTCCAGAGCTACTTAACTCTTCCGTCTCTTTAGTCTTTTTTTTTTGGTAAAGTCTGTAAGATTTTTTTAAATGATTTTTTTTTAATTTTAGTGTTGTTGACATACAACATTACATTAGATTCAGGTGTAGTTTAAACATTATGTTATGTTCACCACAAGAGAAGCTACCACACACTTTTTTATTCCTGTGACTTATTCATTCCATAACTGGAAACCTGTATTCTCCAACTCCCCTTCACTCATTCTGTCCATCTCCCAACCTCCCCCTCCACTGCCAACCATTAGTTTGTTCTCTATGTTTATACGTGTGATTCTGCTTTTTCCTTTTTTTTTTTTTTTAGATTCCACATATAAGTGAAATCATACAGTATTTGTCTTTCTCACTATGACTTACTTCACTTAGCATAATACCCTCTAGGTCCATCCACATTGTCACAAATGGCCTGATCTCATCCTTTTTTAAGGCTGCTTAATATTCCATTGTGTGTATATATACATATATGTGTGTGATATATATACACACACATATTATATCTTCATTATCCACTCAAAACTGTAGTAATCAAAACAGTATGGTACTGGCACAAACACAGACACATAGATCAATGGAACAGAATAGAAAACCCAGAAATAAATCCAAAATTATACTGTCAATCTGTGACAAAGAAAGCAAGAATATACAATGGGGAAAAGACAGTGTCTTCAACAAATGGTGTTAGGAAAACTGGACAGCTACATGCAAAAGAATGAAACTGGACCACTTTCTCACACTATAGATAAAAATTCAAAATGGATTAAAGATCTAAATGTGAGACCTGAAACCATAAAAATCCTAGAAAAGAACACAGGCAGCGATTTCTCTCACATCAGCCATAGCAATATTTTTCTAGATATGTCTCCTAAGGCAAGGGAAACAAAAGCAAATATAAACTATTGGGACTATATCAAACTAAAAAGCTTTTGCACAGCGGGGGAAACCATCAATTTAAAAAAGGCAACCTACTGAATAGGAGAAGGTATTTGCAAATGATCTATCTGATAAGGGGTTAATATCCAATATATACAAAGAACTTATTCAACTCAACATACACACAAAAACAAACAAGTTAAAAATGCTCAGAGGACCTGAATAGATGTTTTTCCAAAGAAATCCAGATAGCCAACAGACACATGAAAAGATGCTCAACATCACTCACCATCAGAAAAAAGCAAATTAAAACCACAGTGAGATATCACCTTACACCTGTCAGAATGGCTAAAATCAAGACAAGAAATAAAAAGTGTTGGCGAGAATGTGGAGAAAAGGTCATTTTTGTGCACTGTTGGTGGGAATATAAATTGGTGCGACCACTGCAAAAAAGAATTAAGCTTCCTCAAATTTCAAATTTATTGAAAATAAAAATACCAGATGATCCAGTAATCCCATCACTGGGTATTTATCCAAAGAAAATGAAAACACTCATTTGAAGATATATGCACCCCTATATTTACTGCACCATTATTTACAATAGCCAAGATACAGAAGCAACCTAAGAGACCCTGTCCCCAAGACTTTCTTCACCCCCCTTAAAGGTGTTGACCCCAAGAGCATGTCCCAGTAAACTCCTTGAGCATAAGTCTCCCTCCCAGAGTGTATTTCTTTATCTAAGATAATATTATATTATAAAGATAAAATATTTCATAATCATTTTAAAAATTGTTAAAGACTACTTGGCATACTTAGTAGAGAATAAATAAATTCAGAAACAAAAACAAGATGAAGTGGAGTAAAAAGAAACTAGATGCACAAAGTCCAATTTAAAATACTGTAGATATCGGGGTACCTCGGTGGCTCAGTCAGTTAAGCTGCTGACTTTTGATTTTAGCTCAGGTCATGATCTCAGAGTTGTAAGATCAAGCCCTGCATTAGGCTCCCTGCTCTGCAGGAGTCTGCTTAGGTTCTCTCTCTTCCTTTCCCTCTGCCCCTCCCCACACACACTCTCTCTCTCAAATAAATAAATAAATCTATAAATAAATAAATAAAATACCACAGATATCTAGGAGTATTAAATGCTTGGATTGAGAAATTAACAGTGGACTTGGAAAGAATTAGATCAATCCAACATTTCAAAATAGCTTTTTTTTTTTTTTTAAGATTTTATTTATTTATTTGACAGAGCGAGAGAGGGAACACAAGCAAGGGGAATGTGAGAGGGAAAAGCAAGCTTCCCGCTGAGCAGGGAGCCCGATGCGGGGCAGGGGGGGGCTCGATCCCAGGACCCTGGGATCATGACCTGAGCTGACGGCAGACGCTTAACGACTGAGCCACCCAGACGACCCTCAAAATAGTTTTCAATAAGAATTAGCAACTGAATTATTTAAAGAAGTCAGGGTTAGCATTCTTAATTTGGACTTCTGAATTTAGTTCTAACTCTACTTCCTAACTTCTCTGGGTTGTGGTTTCCTTGCTGTGAAATGAGGTGATTGGCTGCTAATTTTTAGTGTAAATAGTTCTAGAAGTCTTTTCTTTTAATTTAAATTCAATTAATTAACATATAATTTATTATTAGTTTCAGAGATAGAGGTCAGTGATTCATCAATCTTATATAATACCCAGTGCTCATTATATCACATGCCCTCCTTAATGTCCATCACCCAGTTACCCCATTCCCCCCCACCTCCAGCAACTCTCAGTATGTTTCCTATGATTAAGAGTCTCTTACAGTTTCTCTCCCTCTCTGATTTTATCTTATTTTATTTGTTCCTCTCTTGCACTATGATCCTCTGTTTTGTTTCTTAAATTTCACATATGAGTGAGATATGATAATTGTCTTTCTCTGATTGACTTATTTCACTTAGCATAATACCCCCTAGTTCCATCCACGTCGTTGCAAATGGCAAGATTTCAATTTTTTGATGGCTGAGTAGTATTCCATTGTATATATACACCACATCTTCTTTATCCTTTCATCTGTCAATGGACATCAACTCCTTCCATAGTTTGGCTATTGTGGACATTGCTGCTATAAACATTGGGGTGCAGGTGCCCCTTTGGATCACTACATTTATATCTTTGAGGCAAATCCCTAGTACTGTAATTGCTGGATCTTAGGGTAGCTCTATTTTTAACTTTTTGAGGAACCTCCATACTGTTTTCCAGAGTGGCTGCACCAGGTTACATTCCCACCAACAGTATAAGAGGGTTCCCCTTTCTCTGCATCCTTGCCAATATCTGTCGTTTCCTGACTTGTTAATTTTAGCCATTCTGACTGGTGTGAGGTGGTATCTCATTGTAGTTTTGATTTGTATTTCCCTGATGAGTTCTAGAAGTCTTTTAGTCACAAGAAATACAATTTATACCAATTGGAAGACCTACAAAAAAAAGAGAACAGAAGTAAACCAAACAATTTGACTTTGGAATAAACACTGTATCTTTTGGTCTGATAGCTATCAGATACTCAGTGGTTCTCAAGATCTGAAAGAAAAAGCATGGAAAAATCCAGCCTTCCATAGAGAGTCAATGATAGTTTAAAATCTGCATTTGAAAATATTTTCCTCTATGGACAAAAATCGGAACAAGCTCTGACTTTCGTATTTTACATTGTGTAAATTTCAAATATAACATAATTAAAGGTTAACTCAATTTATCTCCTATCTAGTACTCCTTTTAGAATATGAATATTGCTTCATAGATCCATGAATGAATGTATATGTTGTTTTAGAATAGTACCTTTCATGTTTATTATGTCATTACAAATAGTAAGTAAAATATTCGGTATTGTATAAGCTACTATCCACAACAGTGAGAATTTATTTTGCTGAGAAAAATACATTATATGTTCCCTGTAATCACTGAGCCACTGGTTTGGAGCCCGCCCTAGAAGCACAGATCTAACCATCATGAGCTCACAGATTAGAAAGAAGTCCATTGTAAACACTTGTTCATTGGCAAGTACAGGCTATGTGACAGACACTGTATGTGTATCTAGAAATCCAGCCCTGCCCGGAAGTCCCAACACAATTTTTAGAATTCACTAAGTACTCTGAACTGAAAATAACAAATCCAAAGCCTAAGAACCAATTGAAAGTCAAACCAAAGAACCTCCTAAAGATCATGAAAAATACTATTTCAGACTTGCTCTTTAGTTTCCTATGCCCAACCTGATGTCAGCCTCCTAGAACTAAAGAAAAAAGTGGTTTTGAAACCCTATTTAGTAAAGTCACAATAGTTTATTTTTGCATTTATTTCCCTTGCCTCAGGAGACATATCTAGTAAGAAGTTGCTACAGCCAATGTCAAAGAGGTCACTGTCTGTGTTCTCCTCTAGGATTTTGATGAGCTCCTGTCTCACATGTAGGTCTTCCACCCATTTTGAATTTATTTTTCTGTATGATATAAAGTATCTTCGGCTTTGTAAACCATATGGTCTTTGTAGCACCTACTCTACTATTGTAGCACAAATGTAGACATAGATGACACGTAATACATGATGGCCATGTTCCAATAAAACTTTTTCTACAAAAATAGGCAGCTGCAGGCTGTATTTGCCAACCTCTGTTGTTGAACAGTGGTTCTCTTTGTTGGTGGCACATTAGTGTTACTGGGGAGCTTTTTTAAAAAATACCCATGCTGAGTACTGAGACTAGAATGATTAAATCAAATTTCAGAAGGTACACCCTGGAACTAGTGGCTCCCCCTCCTTTTCTCAAGAAATTCCAAGATGCTATTAAAAATATTTTACAATTGAAATCATCTAAATTAATATAGAAATCAATATATGGATTCACAGATTAAAAATGTACTTCACTTTGTCCCCTAAATGAACTATATTATAAAACTATGTAAAGCTGCTTGTTTGTAATATAAGTTGCAATGTGCAACATTCATTAAATCATTCTACTAATTTCCTAACTATTTACTGAATTCTAAAGTTGCTATTGCCATCTTTTACTTTATATAGGTGTCCCTAGTTAAATGACACTTGTCTCTTAGTCATAACTTGATACAGGAAACTACATCAAACTGTTTTAATAAATTCCCCCACAAAATTGAAAAAGACTAAGTGACTTGTAATCTCAATACCTAGAGAGGTCTCTTAATAATTTTAATTGTTAAAATACTGGCCTCCCTTAGATTTTTTCCTAATTCTTATATTACTAAGATCTTCACATAGTTACTATCTGTATTATCTCTTACTGAAATGTCATACTTAATTTGATTGAACCTAATCCTACAACCCAGAAAAAGAGCATAACATAGCAATGATTGCAACTGGCTCTGTGTCTAGGCTTTCAAATCCCAACTCTTCAACTCAAGTTTTTAATATCCTCTTTATGTTTTAGTATTGCCATTTGTAAAATGAGAGTGATAGTAGTAATTCTATTATCCAAATGCACTAATATACATTTACAGTGATGCCTGGCACAAATGGTATATAATTTAGTTCCGATTTTTTTTTTAAAGATTTATTTATTTGAAAGAGAGAATGAGAGAGAGAGAGAGAGAGCACATGAGAGGGGGGAAGGTCAGAGGGAGAAGCAGACTCCCCGCTGAGCAGGGAGCCCGGTGCGGGACTCGATCCCGGGACTCCAGGATCATGACCTGAGCCAAAGGCAGTTGCTTAACCAACTGAGCCACCCAGGCGCCCCTTTAGTTCCGATTTTTATTATAAAAACAAATGTGTGCCTGTGAGGCGGGGGGTATAAAACAGGTTTTAGCAAAGTCATCCCATTAAATAAAACTGAAAATCAAGATGATTTAAAGAGCTAACACTGCCTAATAACACAAAGGTTTGCATTGTTGGCAGAGTTGGTTCACTTGGACTTTTTTGGAGAAATATTTGGTTTTTATGTATGAAATTAAGCTATGATGTGCCTGCAAAGTGTTACTTATTCTTATGGAAATATGTTCATCATTGAGCCACTGTTGAGCACTAAGTTGCTGCAGCCAGCCTTAGTGCACCTAAATTTTCACTTTATAATGGACATACATATGTACAAAAGAACTAGGCAATACTGGATCAAGTTAAACCTGGACTGGACTATTGTTCTTTCACATATTACTTAAGATTGACTATATAAGACTTTAGTAACCATAATGATACTGGATTATTATATTATGAAGAGAATGTTCTATTTGTCTTCCCAAGACAAATACTCCTAGTTGGTAGGGGGTGAGGTCTCCCCATAAATCAGTGAATAATCTTACTTTCAATCATCCTGATAAGAGGCAGATCATGGGACAGACAAGGCCTGAGAGATGGAGAATACTTTCCTCCCTGTAGGCCACACTTTCTTAGAGCCTGACTTCAAGCAGTGGTGTCAAGTATGACTGAGTGCATGTCGAAGAGGTAGAATTTTGAAAAACTTAAGCGTTTTTCACAGGATGCTAGAGATACAGTTACAAAGGAAAAAATAACTTGTTGATGAACATCTCCTTCAATCTGAGGACAATAAAAAAACAGCTAATATTTATATTATATTTAGGGTATTATGGGTAATTCTAGTACAGTATACATAGTACATTATAGAAATTATAGTATAATCATATTATACTAAGCACTTGCTTTTTTTTTTTTTTAAGATTTTATTTATTTATTTGACAGAGACACAGCGAGAGAGAGGGAACACAAGCAGGGGGAGTGGGAGAGGGAGAAGCAGGCTTCCTGCCGAGCAGGGAGCCCGATGTGGGGCTCGATCCCAGGACCCTAGGATCAGGACCTGAGCCAAAGGCAGACACTTATTGACTGAGCCACCCAGGCGCCCCTAAGCACTTGCTTTTAATATTATACTAAGTTCTCGATTAAATGCTTAATCATTTATCCTGACAACAAACCCACCAGGTAAATTTTATTATCTCATTATCAATACATTATAGCCATTGTATCTAGTATCCTGCTCCACTGAATTAAAAGAATGAATTTATGTCCACTCTTGGACCACTGTGGTAATGGAGAGCACAGAATTCTTCCCTTACGAGAACCTCCTAACCCCCAGAAAAACATGATTGTAGCAACTGATCTCAAGACAATAAGAAGTGATTAGTAGCCAGTAGAGGAATTCTGGTCAAAAAGAGATTCATATTTGGAACCTCATAATCCAGAAGACAACTAGAGGTACAGACTGCATGCTGACTGACTCCAGACTATCCATGAGAAAAACTCTTCATTTGACTTCAGAATAACCACTAGAGAAAGGAACTTTGCAAGGCATGGGGAAGGAAAAGTCCTGCTACCTGGAAGGTGGGTAGATGGGGTCTCTAGCAAGCTGATATTAAGTGGCCATCACTGTAGATAATCTCTCTCTACTGGTAAATTGAATAGTCTACCTGGCAAACTGCCATATAAATGAATGCTCTCGCTGTGATAATTAACATATAAATCTTACCAGAGTATACTTGACTACTGTCTTTACTGATTCCATAACCATGCCCAAATGTAGGATTAGTGACACAATACTGGGCCATGGCAGAAGCACAACAAGGCTTGTTGTCCAGAGACCTGGGTTTTCTTTATCTTATGCCTTTGATTGAGTGAGTGACTCTGGGCAAATCATGTAATTCCTCTAGGAGTCCTCTTTCTCATCTGTAAAATGAAGGAGTTCCATCTGCTTTACAAACATCCCTTCCAGTTATAGGGTTTCTCCCTGTTAATTCTGCTTAACTAACAGCAGATCATTCAACTGAATGTTTACAAACTTTTAAAGCTACATTGCAATGAAGATAAGATTCCTGATGTCAAATTTGGTGAAAAATTGCATGATAAATTCCAGTAACCACTTATATTAGCTTCATAATTTAATACATTTCTAGAAAAAAATTAAGTAGCTCAATTTACTAGATTCCACCCACATTTATATCCTCATCACTTTCTAAATGTTTGCATTTGTTATAAAATTTAATTAAGCTGGCTATCAATTAATCTTTCCTGCTGATAGGCCAGATTAAAAAAAATTTTTCAGATAATTTTTAAAAATTGAGAAAATACAAAGAAAAAAAATCTCCCCAAATCCACATTTTTGATATAATATTAATATTGTTATTTATCAAATAGCTTTTATTTTCCCCTAGGAATATATGTAAGAATGTATATGCTTTGTTTTAAACATGATTTGGAACACACAATATATATAATTTTCTATCCCGATTTTTTCATACATTACTCAGCAGCATTTTGCCATGCTATTAAAGTTTTTTCAAAACATATTTCAGATGGTTATGTAATAAGACCATACCAGCAAATTTAACCATCTTTCAATTATTGAGCATTAAGTTTGTTTCTGGCTCTTGACAAATATTTCCAAATGATTTTTCAGAATGAGTTTCACTATCTCTAATAGTAGAGAATACTATTCCACTGTCCCTTTGCAAAAACTGAACACTTCATTTATAAATTTTTGTCGACCTGACAAGTGAACAATGACTTCTCTTTGTGTTTTAATCTGCATTGTTTTGATTAGTGAAGTCAATTTTTAAATGTTTTAATCATTTGTACTGATTCTGAGGATCGTTCATATCCTTAATGGAGTTCAGATCTACTTTTATATTTTTTTTAAAGATTTTATTTATTTATTTATTTATTTGAGAGAAAGAGAGAGAGACAGAGAAACAGCGTGAGAGGGGAGAGGGTCAGAGGGAGAAGCAGGCTCCCCACCGAGCCAGGAGCCTGATGTGGGACTCAATCCCAGGACTCTGGGATCATGACCTGAGCCGAAGGCAGTTGCTTAACCAACTGAGCCACTCAGGCGCCCCAGATCTACTTTTAATAGCGGTTTATAAGAATGCCTATAGCAAAAAGTATCCATCAAGTGTCCGTAATTGTGGTGTCACATGCAACTGTGAAAAATACAGAAATCACCACATATACCCTTTACCCAGTTTTCCTCAATGGTAACATCTTGCAAAACTGTAATGTAGTATCACAAACAAGATACTGACATTGACACAACCAAGATACAGGTTTTCCATCACAAGATTCCATTCCCTACTCCCTGACCCCTGGCAACCATGCAATCTGTTCTCTGTTCCTATAATTTTGTCATTTCTAGAATGTTATATAAATGGATTATACAATATGAAAGCTTTTGAGACTGGCTTTTCAATTCCATATAATCTTCTGCAGATTCATTTTATATGTGTGTATCAATAGTATGCTCCTTTTTGTTGCTGAGTAGTATTCCACAGCTTGCTTTATAGCTTTATAGTTGAATTTTAAAGATTATTTCACCAATATATTTGCTTGATTTTAGGGGTTGAAAGAGGGATAGAAAATACAGTTGCTATTTAGGAAGTCATTCAGTCATTCCACTAACATTCACTGATTGCAGACCATTGGGCCAAACATATTGTTAGGCACTTGGTTACAAAAACGACTAGGACCCAAATAAGGTCAAAATTATTTAGGTAGCAGTGCTAAGACTGAAACCCAGTTCGACCTAGATTTCAGGAAACAAGAAAATGAATAGCTCAAGAAGATTTTTTCATTAATAACAATTTTCTAAAATACAATTTTCCTAGATTAAATTAAAATAGGCTATAAAAATAGACACAGTAAAAAAAAAAAAAGGCATTTTATCCAAAGGACTAGGCGCTTGTTAAACCACGCCTTATATCCGATTTTTTTCCCCCTTGTATTCGATTTTAAGGCCAACTACAAAACCCGAGTTTTACAGCATTTGAGGATGCAGCAGACCAAGTCGCGTCTGAGTAGCTATCTCTTCCCATCTGCTACAGTTCCCGGCGGCACGCTTGGGTCGGAAAGGCTGGTGTCCCTGAAAAACCCTAGCCCTCTTACTTCCTCTGGACGACAACTACCCATCCGAAATTGTTTGAAGATTTGATTTTGAACAAAACAAAAAGAGGCCAGTAGATCGCCATTAAAAAGTTTTTCTACAATATTGACAGTACGGAGATAGAAACGCAAACTAGAGACCAGAGGAGAAAAAATTCTTGGTACGTTCAAAACGTCAATCAGTCCCTTGACTCTATTTGCCACTCACGGTGCGGTATTAACAAAACCTAAGCACACACTACACAAAGTGCCCCTTCTCATACCCGGTGACTCCTGGCCTTGGGCTCTAGGTAAGCCGTTCGTAAGGCTTTGGTACAAAGTTCGACGTTCAGCCTGGACCGTTGCGACACAAGGAAATGCTCAGGAGCCAGAAACGGGAAACGCAAGGAGAAAAGGAGATTTCTAGTCAGGTCAAGGTCCAACGAAACAAACACCCACAACCAGCAACTGGACTAGCCGCAAGGTAGAAGCTGAAGACACTGGGGTTTGTGGAAGTGACGTAAGAACCAGTGGCCGGAGGAGGCGGGGCCACAGAGGGAGGGCACCCTATTGGACCCGGGAGAGGCGGGGGTGTGGCAGCGGCGGCAGCGAGGCGGCGGCCGGGGCGCACGGGAGGGCGGGGCCTGGGCGCCCGACGCGCGCCGCCTGGCTTCTTTCAGGGGCTGGGGGCGGTCACTTGTGCTAGGTTGGGGTCCGGAGGCGAGCGGGAGGTCCACGCGGACGGAGAGGGAGTCCAAAGCCCGCAGCCTCACACTCCTCCCCCAAGCGGCGGCGACTAGGTGGCCGGTAGAGTAACCGCTGCCTTTGTTCCGAGCGCCTGTCCCTCCTGTCACCTCAGCCCCTCACGCCGCCGCGCTCCGGCTGGCCCGCCCTTGGTCCCCGAAGCCTCATTCGGCTCGTGCCGCGCGGATGCGGCTGCCGGGCCTGAGTGTGGGCTTTGAGCGGGAGGAGGAGGAGCGGCGGCGCCTGGGCGGCATGCGATGGGGAACTGCTGCTGGACGCAGTGCTTCGGGCTCCTCCGCAAGGAAGCGGGGCGGCTGCAACGTGTAGGAGGCGGTGGAGGGTAAGCCCGCTGGGGGGAAGGGCCGGGCTCCTACTGGCTCCTGCTCTTCGGCCCCTTGCGGGGAACCCTCTTCACTGTCTTGGCTGCGACGGCTTGGAGTAGGCCGGGAGCCCCTCTGCCCTCACCACTTAACGGGCGTCGAGCTGGTGGTCATAGTGGAGGCCCTGGTCGAGAGGGGCCTCCCAGGGAAAGAGGTGGGGAAGGGGGCGGGCGTCGCTCTTGCCGCCTCCAGCAAGACTCCCTCCCTCAGGTCGCGCTGTCACGCGGGGTAAGAGTCATGGAGGGCGTCATCTCTGGGAAGCATGAGGCACCCTCCCACGAAAGGGCAGTAGAACGGGCTCCACAACAACCCGGACACACCCCACGTTGAGTTTGGGCTTGATGCCTAAGGTTGTAGCTCTGTGTTTGACCCTCCCTATGGCTCTGATAGAGCCGCCGAGAATCTGGCTCCAAAAAGTTGATGCCTCAGAGGGAATTTTTAGTACAAGTCATTTGGATGCTGTCGTAAAATAAGTAAGGTTCCAGACATTGAATAACTCTTTGACATGTACGAAGACTTGCCGAATTGCTGGGTTTCCAGTGGGCTTTCGGATTCTTGGTATTGATACTAAAAGAAGCAGTGTGTAGCTTTTCCGTATTAATATTTTGGTTATTTCCGGAGAAATGTTGTACTCTGAGTGCTACCCATAAGCTCTGTAATACGAGAGAAATAACAGCCCTTCTGAACCTTACTTCTCTTGATTAAAACTGGTATATGTAAAACTGACATGCATAGGTTTTTCTACTCAGACCACCCATCGAATAATAGAATTTCGTAATATTCCATTTTTGTGGGGTTTTTTATTTCTTAGGGTATTGAAAAAATTAGAACAAATTCCTTTGAAGTTGGCTTTGTTGTTGTAAAATATTTCCCAGGAAATCAAACTTAGAATAAAAAATCTGAACCAAGCCACTTTATGTACGGAGTAAGACTTTTTGCGCTTTATGGAACAGATTGCAAAGTTTTCGGGATCTCTCTCATTTAACCAGCATTATCAGGTCATAAGGCGTTCTGAATACATAAACTGAAGCCACATGATTTATAATTTGGATCTCTTGGTGATAGAGATCATATATGATTCACTCATTGGTTCATCAGGCAGATTCATTGTGTTCATTGAGTCATCTCTCTGATACAAAGTAGCCAAGATTGTATACTAAGTATCCCTAAATGGAAAAGTAATGAATTAAAGATTTTGTGCCTAGTGTAGTATTTTGATTTCCCTGACTTAAGGGTTATTACTGTCAAAGGGGAACATGATAGCTGTTTTTATCATGTCAGAGAGAGTCATCTAATGTACTTTTAATTTTTCTGTGCAGGTGCACCTATGTAGCCAAGTATGCTTAAATAGGTTTGCCTAAGGACTAGATGCCACAAAGTCTCTGGCTTTGTTAATATTTTATTTGTAGTTGTGTTGTAGCATGTTAAATTCTAATTGTAGAAATCAGGTCTTATACTCTAATTGGGTAAGCAAAAATCACTTGTATTTGATTTTGGACTACACTGTGGTATCTGGGATTTTTGTTTTGTTCTTTCATTGTGATTTAAAAACTAATTATGTTTTCCTTAGAGGGTAGCATTCAAATTGTAGATTTTAGTCCCTGAGCAGGTGAGGTTGGCAGCACAGGGAAGGGGCTCAGAGAAATCAGTGAGTTAGGGTGTTAATTGTCTATAGATATGCCATAAAAACATAATAGTTGAATCTCTTCTTCTGTTACGGGCAAAACTTGAACAAACAAATCTTGTTGAAGCAATGAATGCCTGTGGGTGTGGACACTGTCATCTAAAACCTTGTAATGGTGATATTGATACTGTTTATTTCAGACAATAAACATAGGTTTGGACAGTTCCCTTACTTGAATATTCTGAATAACTTATTGTTTTACATTAATTTTCACATTGTTTTAGGAGCTTCTAGTACGCATGCAGAGACAGGTGGATATAGTTAATTGTTATTTACAGAATAAAGTTAAACTTTGCCTCATTTTAGTTGCTTTTTTTTTTTTTAATCACCTGGTAATTCTGATTTTCTTTTAAGTGTAGGTCTAGATAGTTAACTAATAGTTCATCTAAGGTCAAAAAAATTAGGGGTGATCACAAAGACTTGATCTGATTTATATTTGTCACTGTAGTGGCCACAGGTAGAATAATCCTGGGCTTTCTTAGACTATTTTAAGCTGGACATCACAAGGGTGCTTTATGATCTAGGGCCTTAGCCTGATAGATTTCTCAAGGGCATCTCAAAAGTCAGATCACTCAGTTTTCATTATCCAGTTTCAAAACCAGAATTACTAATGTTTTAGTTTATAAAATATTAGAGAATTCTAGATTTTATATTCTAGAATCTCTGTCAATAGTCAAAATATTAATATCAGTGTTGAGATATGTCAGAAACCTTGCTACTAATAAAGTTATTTGGGGATTAAAGCAGAGGGAGTTAACTATCTTTAAGGAATAAAATTTAGACATCCTAATGAGTCATCCTTTTTTACCATAGGGAGTTTGTTTACCAACACATTCTAGAGGGCTCCACCTGCTGGTGGGTTCTTGGGCAGTACGAGAAATCTTTTGTATAGATAATTTTGGTGTTAGTTTTTTCTCAAACTGAAGACCCATTTATGTTTTGTTGTGTTGTATATTCCCATTTTTATCTTGCCATATAACTCCACACAGTGGTTCCAGTTAAAATGTACTATAGTTTTATATAAAGGTTTGGTCATGTGTTGTATCCTTGATATTTAACATTTGTTGGCTTTTTGGCTCCAGTAGCAAAGTAGTTCACGGTGATTTGCTGTTTTCTTTCCTGGTAAAAAATATTTTAGTAATAGCTGCCAACATTCAATTACTTCCTATATGTGCTGGCTCTAAGTACTTTACATTATCCCACTTATTCCTCACCACAATCCTGTGAGGAAGATAAGTACTATTACATACATTACAGATTGAAAACTGACGCATGGAAAGTTTAACTTGTTCACGATAGCTGAACTGGCATTGAGCCCAGATCCCTCGAATTCAGAGCCTTTACCCTTAACCACTAATGGCTCATGGCTTTTTATTTTGTAGGTAATATATACATACATCTGAAAAACTTGACTCTTTATTCTGTGTGATAAAACTGTTCTTTTCTTGAAACTCTGCATTTGACCTCTGCAACATTACTTTTATTATTATCCTGTTTCTCTTCTGACTAGTTCTTACTCTATCTCCTATTAAATACAAAATTTTTCTCTGTCTTGTCTTTGCTTTATTTAGTTCCCTTCACGTGTATACCCAACCCTGAGGAAATTTCATCCATTCCTATGATTTCAACTACCATGACTTCCAAATCTCATGTCTTCTAAACAGACCTCTTTTCAAAGGTTCAGCACTGTATTTTCAGTTGCCAACTGAAGGGATACACTTGGATATATGAAGGCTCCTCACATCAACCTATCTAAAATACCTAACAAATATCTAGAATAGATATTTCTTTCCCCCAAGATTTCTTCTTCCTCTGCTTCATGTATTCTCTCATTCCCTTAACAGTTGCATTCACAGTTTTCCAAGCTACAAACTCAACTTCATAGTCCTCTACCTCTCTCTCATCAATTTAGTCTCTTCTTAATACATACTGAACCCGTTTCCTTTGTTGGTACTTGTGCCTTGAACTTTGTCTTTCAAATCGCCAAGTCTCCCCTTCTCGACTATTCTCCCCTCTTGTATCTCTCATACTTCAGTCCCATCTTCCCTTTCTGTCACTGGAGTTAGGCTTTCTAAAACCCATACTGGATCATACCATGCCCTTGCTTAACCACTTTCTCTGTGTCCTATTACCTGCAGCTAACTTGCTCAGCCTTTTTTCCCTTCTGTGACAGATGATGAGTTGCATGGCATTCAGAAGTGCAACATAACATCCATTTGTATGCTCAGGATTTTATGCAGTTTCTGCGTTTGGGGGTAAAGAGTGTAATCTTACTCTTTGTTCCCCATTCAGAAAATCATGTCAGAATACAAATCAGTGAGAATAACATTAAAAGGAAAACAATGAATCTATTCTAATTTCAAAAAACTTAACTCATTCATAAACCCCAATATTTTAACTTTTTTGATAAATGATAATCTTCCATTCATTGAGAGTAGTATCAAATTTAAACTCCTGACAAGGGACACCCAGGTGGCTCAGTCAGTTAAGCGTCTGGCTCTTGATTTCAGCTCAGGTCATGATCTCAGGGTCATGGGATCGAACCCCATCTGATTCTTTCTCTCCCTCCAATCTGTCCCCCCACCCCCTGCATGTGTGGTCTAAATAAATAAATAAATAAATAAATAAATAAACAAACAAACAAACAAACAAACTCCCAACAAGATAACCATAATCCATTTTACCAGCCTAATTGTGTTTTCTAATTATATTTTCCTTAGAGTATACCATTAAAATTGTAGATTTTACTTCCTGCTCACATGAGCTTGGCAGCATAGGCAGGGAAGATCAGTGAAAGTATTCTCTGCCATTCTTTCACTTACCACATCCCCAATATGCTGTATGCTAGATGGACTATACACATTCCTGTTTTCCTAAAATACAGTGTTCTCTTATCCTTACCTTTGTGTGTGATATTTCTTCATTTCCTGTTCTTGGTGAGCTTTTACTTATCCTTAAGTATTGTTTTTTTCTGTGAAACCTGCTCCAGCACCCTGAGACAATATTATCTCCTTGAGGAAATAATATTTTCTATAGGCTTAAATCTGCTTTATAACAGGGATTGGCAAGCTTTTTCTGTAATGGGACAGATAATATATATTTTAGGCTTTGCAGGCCATAAGGTTGCAGCTTTGTTGCAACTACTCAACTTTGCTGTATTAGTACAAAAACATAGACAATATGTAAACAAGTGCATGTGACTGTTAAAATAAAACTTTGCCTTTCAGAAACAGGCATTGGGCCAGATTTGGCCCATGGACCACAGTGCACTTTTAGTATCTTCCGTGGTATGGGTTGAGAGCTCCTCAACGGTCAGGGACTATGCTTTATCTTTATCTCTCTCTATTCTCAGTGTCTCATGTTTGTTGAATGAATAGCCAGAGAGTATTATTTTTGAACTTGTAAGATTTAGAAAACAGAGTTTTCTCTTATCCTTCTTTTTCTTTTAGATGATTGTCTAACTTTGGCAAAAACATCACTCATTCACAGAGTTAAACGCATATCCTACTAGTTTTATGTTGATTTACTTTTAAAAAAAAAAAGATCATATAGAGTACCAATGAGCATTTAATATTTTATCATAATGTATGTTGCTGAAATGGTAATCAATAATGTCATTATTGAGAGATTCAGTTTAGTTTTCTGCATGTTTGTCAGCTTTGAAAAATATACAAGTATAAAATGTTTCTCTTGTTTCAGAAATTAGGAAGGAAAACAGTAGTAGATTTTAATGGATATGAATTTCCTGAATATTCTGTATTTTACCTTAAAGACTCCCCAGGGCCATGTTCTGAACCTCACTCTGTTCTTCCTTAATATATTTTTTCTTCTTTAATGTTCTTTTCCTGGGTGATGGCATGAAAACACATGGCTTTACCTATTATGGTTATACTAATGAGCCTGGTCATCTCAGTATTAGCTCTGAAATATCATATTGCCCACTCAGTATTTCCATTTGGGTATCAAACATAACTTCAAAATCAGTTTGCAAAGCCAGCCTCATCTTTCTTTCCTTCTCATAGACCTTTCCTCATTTTTTTTTTCTTTTGTAAAGCCCCAACCATTTCTGCTACTTTGTGCCCTACCTTGTGAGTGGTAAATAATATATAGTCACCTAAGCCACAAACCTGAGAATGATGTTAAACTCCTTCCTTTCAATCACCCTCCAAATCCAGGTTCTCAAGTTCTGTAGATTATACTGCCTGAATGGCCCCTACGTCTTTCCAACTTCTACATCTTCCTTGCCTCAGTACAGACCCTTCCATCTTCTATATATTTGTAGCTCTACCCTCTTGCTGATACCTTTTTGAACTTATGTCTCTCCAATCTGAAAACCAAAAAGAAACACTAAACCTTACTTAGACTCCTGCATCTACCTCTAGCTACTACCCTATTTCCTGTCCTTTTCCTTTAACAACCTAAAGAATTGCCTTGCTATCTCCATTTCCTCACTTCTTACTCAGTCTTCAAGGCAAGCTAACGTTCATTATCCCTGCTACTGCTGCCTTTGTTGCCCCCCACCAGCATAATATCAGAACAGCTGTCATAATCCAGTGGATATTAGTAATCCTTACTCAATCTTTTAGCTGCATTTGATGCTATTGGCTCTCCCTTCACTCCTGTAATTTCATACTTACCATATTTTCTATCTACCTCCCTGGGTAATGGATTTAAATTGACCTATCTTGGGACGCCTGGGTGGCTCAGTCGGTTAAATGTCTGCCTTCAGCTCGGGTCATGATCTCAGGGTCCTGGGATTGAGCCCCGCATCAGGCTCCCTGCTCAGCGGGGAGCCTGCTTCTCCCTCTCCTGCTCCCCCTGCTCTCTTTCTCTCTCTCTCTCTCTCTGTGTCACATAAATAAATAAAATCTTTAAAAAAAAATAAATTGAACTATCTTCCATATCTTCTATGAATGTTCATTTTCATCACTTCAGTCATTAAATGTTGGAGTCCTTCAAAACTGAATTAGACTCTTCTACTGTACTTAAAGCATAGCATGCATGTAGTCACTAATCCAGGAGCATCTTTGACTCTGTTCCCCATCATCCCACATTTCTTAGTCCATCCCCAAAACCAGATTTTTTTGTACCTCCTAGTTTTTCAGCCTACCCATTTCTTTCACCACTGCCACTTTAGTCCAAGCTGTCCTCATTTCTTGCCTAGGTTTCCAATACCCTGTGTTAAAATAACACCCTTCCTCATTCACCATTTTCTGACACTGCTTTATTCCCTCATAGCACTTACCACTTCATGACTTTGTAAACTCTGTTTGTTATCTGTTCCCCTTTAATACAGTATAAATTTCATGAGGCCAGGGACTTTTATTTGTTTATTCCTATATATCCAGTATAGCAACAGTGCTTGCCAGTATTAGGCACTCAATAAATATTTGTTGACTGAGTGGGTAGACTACCAGTGGGTCTACCTACATCTATTCCTGACCTTTTTCAGTTGATCCTGTATTTTGGAGTCAAAGTAATCATAAATGCAAATCTGTGATACAAACACAGCTTAAAATTCTTCAGTGGCTTATTGTACTTTTAGAATAAACACTGAGATCTTTAATGTAGGTTTCAAGGCTTTGCATTATCTCTTCCTTGCCTTCCTTTCTTTGGGGGGGGGGTCTCATCTGTGTCACATTCTTCCTTGAATCCATTTCTTCTCTTTTTACTTACATAACTCCAACTCATCTTTGAGATGCCAGCTCAAGGATTATTTCCCACAGAAGTCTTCCCAAACCACCTCCTACTCTCAGGGTTTAAGTCCTCACACCATTATGGAATCATCTTCCTTTTCTTTTGAGCACTTTTTCAGGTTTTTTATTATACCTGAAATAGTGTGATGATTTGGTTAATATGCGTTTTCTGCTTTCAATGTAAAGGAGGGAGTCCATGCCTGGTTTTGCTGACCATTGAATACTCAGCTCCAAGTTATATGCCTAATATGTAGTATTTAGGCAATAAATACTTGTTCACAGAATTAATGTTTCTTTTTTTTCTTTTTCTTTTTTTTTTTAAAGATTTTATTTATGTATTTGAGAGAGAGCACATGAGAGGGGGGAGGGTCAGAGGGAGAAGCAGACTCCCTGCCGAGCAGGGAGCCCGATGCGGGACTCGATCCCGGGAATCCAGGATCATGACCTGAGCCGAAGGCAGTCGCCCAACCAACTGAGCCACCCAGGTGCCCCAGAATTAATGTTTCTTAAATGTATGTTGCTCTTTCCTTCCCCCTTGCCTTTGGTACCTGCTACTCCCTGAAACATTTTTTCTCACTACTTGGGAACTGGCTAATTCCTCCTCTGTCTGATTTTTGATGCCCCTTATCTGAACATATGGCACTCAGAGCACAGTAGTTGTTAATTTACCTGTGTATCTACCCCATTAGACCCTAAGCCTCTTGGGTACATGAGTCAGTTTTTATTCACTTCTGTATTTTAACTACAAAGCTATATATGTCTGTCATTCGGTAATCCAGGGAACTTCAATTAGAATTAGACTGTTCAATATCATAGATACATAAGTAGCAACCATTTCTAAAAGAAGGTGGTCAACAATTTCAGATGCTGTACACAGATTACAGAGGATGAATGAGAAAGAACCAAAAGACCTCTAAGGTCCCTTCTAGTTATAGTTTCCTCTAAATCAGGCCCCTTTTAAACAACAGTGACCTTCATACCATGCATCTTTTTTGGACACAATGCTGTGAACCTAGAAATCAACCACAAGAAAAAGTCTGGAAAGACCACAAATACATGGAGGTTAAATAACATGGTACTGAACAGTGGATGAGTGAAGCAAGAAATCAAAGACATAAAAAGCTACATGGAAACAAATGAAAATGAAACATTACAGTCCAAAACTTATGAGATGCAGCAAAAGCAGTTCTAAGAGAGAAGTTTATAGAAATACATGCCTACCTCAAGAGCAAGAAAAATCGCAAACAACCTAACCTTGCACCTAAAGAAGCTAGAAAAAGAACAACAAACAAAACCCAAAACCAGCACAAGGAAGGATTAATAAAAATTAGAGCAGAAATAAATGATAGAGAAACTTAAAAAAAATAGAACAGATATCACTGGAACCAGGAGATGGTTCTTTGAAAAAAATCAACAAAATTGATAGGCCTTTAGCTAGACTCATCAAGAAAAAAACAGAAAAGAGGCGCCTGGGTGGCTCAGATGGTGAAGCATCTGCCTTCAGCTCAGGTCATGATCCCAGGGTCCTGGGATCGAGCCCCACATCAGGCTTCCTGCTTGACAGGGAGACTGCTTCTCCCTCCCCCTCTACTGTTCCTCCGCTTGTGCTCTCTCGCTCTCTCTGTCAAATAAATAAAATCTTAAAAAAAAACAAAAAACAGAAAGGACTCAAACAAAATCACAAATGATAGAGGAGAATTAACAGAAGTACAAACAATTGTAAGAGAATATTATGAAAAATTATATGCCAACAAATTGGACAACCCAGAAGAAATGGATAAGTTTCTGGAAACGTATAATTTACCAAAGCTGAAGCAGGAAGATAAAGAGAATTTGAACAGACTAATTATCAGGGAAGAAATTAATCAGTAATAAAATGAAACTCCCAACAAACAAAAGTCCAGACGGCTTCACAGGACAATTCTACCAAACATTTAAAGAAGAGTTAACACCTCTTCTCTAACTAGTCCAAAAAACTAGAAAGGAAGGAAAACTTCCAAATTCATTCTATGAGGCGAGCATTAACCTGATATCAAAACCAGATAAAGGCACCACCAAAAAAGAGAACTATAGGCCAATATCTCTGATGAACATAGATGCAAAAGCCCTCAACAGAATATTAGCAAACTGAATTCAACAATACATTAAAAAAAATCATTCACCACAATCAACTGGGATTTATTCCTGGGTTGCAAGGGTGGTTCAGTAGTCACAAATCAATCATTGTGATACATCATATCAGGAGGAGAAAGGATAAAAACCATATGGTCATTTCAATAGATGCAGAAAAGGCATTTCACAAAGTACAACATCCATTCATGATAAAAACCCTTAACAAAGTAGAGTGAGAAGGAACATACTTCAAAATAGTAAAGGCCATATATGAAAAACCCACAGCAAACAACATACTCATTGGGGAAAAACTGAGCGCTTTTCCCCTATGGTCAGGGACAAGACAAGACCACCTTTATTCAATGTAGTACTGGAAGTCATAGCCACAGAAATCAGACAATAAAAAGAAATAGACTCCAAATTGGTAAGGAAGAAGTAAAACTTTTATTTGCAGATGACATGATACTATATATAGAAAATCTTAAAGACTCCACCAAAAAAACTAAAACTGATAAATGAATTCAGTAAAGTCTTAGGATACAAAATCAATGTACAGAAATCTGTTGCATTTCTATGTACTAAAAACGAAGCAACAGAAAGATAAATTAAGAAAACAATCCCATTTACAATTGCACCAAAAATAATAAAGTGTCTATGAATAAACTTAACCAAAGAGGTGAAAGACCTGTACTCTAAAAACTATAAAACACTGATGAAAGAAATTCAAGAAGAACCAAATAAATGGAAAGATATTCTATGCTTATGGATTGGAAGAACAAATATTGTTAAAATGTCTATACTACCCAAAGCAATCTACACATTTAATGCAATCACTATCAAAATACCAACAGCATTTTTCAAAGAACTGGAGCAAATAATCCTAAACTTTGTATGGAACCACAAAAGACCCTGAATAGCCAAAGCAACCTTGAAAAGCAAAGCTGAGGGCATCACAATTCCAGACCTCATGTCACATTACAAAGCTGTAATCATCAAGACAGTATGGTACTGGCACAGAAACAGACATATAGATCAATGGAACAGAATAGAGAACCCAGAAATGGACCCTCAACTCCAAGGTCAACTAATCTTTGACAAAGTAGGAAAGAATATCCAATGGAAAAAGGACAATCTCTTCAACAAATGATGTTGGGAAAATTAGACAGCCACAAATAGAAAAATGAAGGCCAAAATAAACTGAGACTACAAAAGTACTATGAGATATCACCTCACATGTGTCAGAATGGCTAAAATCAACAACACAAGAAACAACAGGTTGGTGAGGATGTGGGAAAAAAGGAACCCTCATGCACTGTTGGTGGGAATGCAAACTGGTGCAGCCACCGAGAAAAACAGTATGGAAGTTTCTCAAAAAGTTAAAAATAGAACTACCCTACAATCCAGCACTACTGGGTAATTACTCAAAAAATACAAAAACACTAATTCAAAGAGATGCATGTGCCCCTATGTTTATAGCAGCATTATTTACAATAGCCAAATCACAGAAGCAGCCCAAGTGTCCATCTATTGAATGGATAAAGAAGGTGTGGTGTATATATTCAGCTGTATAAAAGAATGAAATTTTTCTATTTACAACGATATGTGTGGGGTTAGAGAGTATAATGCTAAGTGAAATAAGGCAGTCAGAGAAAGACAAATGCCGAAAGATTTCACTCTTGTGGAATTTAAGAAACAAACAAGCGAAGGAAAAAAAAAGAGACAAAGCAAGAAACAGACTCAACTATAGAGAACAAACTAACTGATGGTTACCAGGGGGGAAGTGGTGCGGGGGGGAATGGGTGGCATAGATGATGAGGATTAATAAGGGCACTTGTCCTGATGAGCACTGGGCGATGTATGGAATTGTTGAATCACTATATTGTACACCTGAAATTAATATAACACTGTATGTTAACTGTTCTGCAATTAAAAATTTTTAAAAAAGGGCAGTGACCTTTTTTTAACCCATGTTTTCTCTCTTAAACATGTTTAGCAGAAAGAGTTGTCTTTTTTTAATTTGATTTTATTATGTTATGTTAATCACCATACATTACATCATTAGTTTTTGATGTAATGTTCCATGATTCATTGTTTGCGTATAACACCCAGTGCTCCATTCAATACATGCCCTCTTTAATACCCATCACCAGGCTAACCCATCCCCCCATCCCCCTCCCCTCTGGAACCCTCAGTTTGTTTCTCAGAGTCCAAGGAGTCGTCTTTCTCTTCCAAGGCATAATATAAGTTTTCTGAACATCCATTCTTCCTAAATATGCCTACATTAGTGAGGGACTTAATAAACCATAAATATTACTACTTTATTAAAATCACCTACGTTGGGACGCCTGGGTGGCTCAGTCACTTAAGCTTCTGCCTTTGGCTCAGGTCATGATCCCAGGGTCCTGGGGTTGAATCCCGCATCAGGCTCCCTGCCCAGCAAGGAGCCTGCTTCTCCTTCCCCCTGCTGTGCGCTCTCTCTCTGACAAATACATAAATAAAAATCTTTTTTTTTTTTTAAGATTTTATTTATTTATTTGACAGAGAGAGACACAGCAAGAGAGGAAACACAAGCAGGGGGAGTGGCAGAGGGAGAAGCAGGCTTCTCGTTGAACAGGGAGCCCGATGTGGGGTTTGATCCCAGGACCCTGGGATCATGACCTGAGCCGAAGACCGATGCTTAATGACTGAGCCACCCAGGCACCCCTAAAAATCTTAAATTGTTCCGTACTGATTTACTTCAAATTTTTTAGTGAAATTTGGGGAGGTTTGTACAACATGACCCACTTATATGCTAACAATAGGTCTAAAAAAGTAGGATGGCTATTCTTTATTTTTAGATTCTTAAGAAGTTAATGAAAGTATTACACCAGATTTTCTTATAATTTTAAATGTCATCAGGTTTATTTGCCCCTAATATTTAGTGAAGAACTTTTTATGAGTAATAAAACAAATGCTTTATGAATAATTCTAAAAGGATATATTGTAAGTAGTGTTACATATAAAATCAGCATAATTTTAGATTCTAAGCTGCACGCACAGTATTGGAACATGCCCATAAGTGTTTTCTTTTTTTTTTCCTTTTTTTAAAATTTTATTATGTTAATCACCATACATTACATCATTAGTTTTTGATATAGTGTTCCATGATCCATTGTTTGCGTATAACACCCAGTGCTCCATTTCAGTATGTGCCCTCTTTAATACCTATCACCAGGCTAACCCATCCCCCCACCTCCCTCCCCTCTAGAACCCTCGTTTGTTTCTCAGAGTCCATAGTCTCTCATGGCTCGTCTCCCTCTCCGATTGCCCCCCCTTCATTTTTCCCTTCCTACTATTTTTTTTTAAAACATATAATGTATTGTTTCAGAGGTACAGGTCTGTGATTCAACAGTCTTACACAATTCACAGTGTTCGTCATAGCACATACCCTCCACAATGTCTATCACCCAGCCACCCCATCCCTCCCACCCCCCCCACCACTCCAGCAACCCTCAGTTTATTTCCTGAGATTAAGAATTCCTCATATCAGTGAGATCATATGATATTTGTCTTTCTCTGATTGACTTATTTCGCTCAGCATAATAACCCTCCAGTTCCATCCACGTCATTGCAAATGGCAAGATTTCATTCCTTTTGATGGCTGCATAATATTCCATTGTGTGTGTGTGTCTTCTTTATCCATTCATATGTCGGCCGAAAGTGTTTTCAACTGAAGACCTATGATCAATTGAACTTGGAGGGAGGAGGAATTGAGGAAGATCTAAAAGATATGTATGTTTGATCATGGATATATATTGAAAAGAGCTTAGTTATTAGAGTTAGATCATTTTACTTTTTTTGGTTTTTTTGGTTTGGTCCTGTCTTCAAATCCAGTGTCTATTTGAAATATTCAGACTGAATTCTTAATTGAGACTAGCCACATTTCAAGTACTCAATAGCCACACCTGGCTAGTGGCTATCATATTGAACAGTGCAGATCCATAAGATTATAATACCTCATAGAATTATTGTGGAGAGGAAATGTATATAAAAATACATATAAAAACTAAGTTCATTAAAAAAAAAAAAAACCCTAAGTTCCTATATACATTGTAATACCTGGCCCATTGTAGGTACTCAATAAATGTAAATCTCTCTTTGCTCTCCATTACAGTAATAGCTTGTTATAGTTTGGTTTTTGTAACATCATGTATACTAGGAAGCTTCAAATCAATAAAACATTTTTTTTCAAATTGAAGAAAGCAAAATGTTATTTCTCTAAGAACAAAGTAACAGTAATCAAGGTCAGGCCTTTGGAATAGACATTGCTACTTTTAGTCATTTTGTTTTTTATATTTCCTTCTAAGGTTTAACTTTGATCAAAGGTTGTTGGAAATGTAGTTTAATTAGTTGATACTAAATTTCTGGTTTTAGACTGATCCGGTTTCTTTTTATCTCATTTTCCTTTGTTTGTTTTTAATGGTGCCACTTATACACAACTAAAACTTCATTCTTGAGGAAAATATTCTCAACAGGACCTATGTGCTATAATGAAATATACTGCACAGGACTTGGGAGACCTGAATAAGACAAGTCCTGTGATTTTTTCCTATGGCTAGTTTTGTTGTTCCATTAACATATAATTTTGTTTGAACAATCACATCGGTGGTTTCTCCTTGTCCCAGGCTATTGCCCTCAGCTTTATTGGGTCAAATAGAGAAAACCAGAAGGCATATTTGGTAGTTACAAATGTGAAATATAACTGTCCAGGAACTGCATAGTACTTGTAGCTTCAGTTAAGGACATTCTTTCACTGTGAGTAAAGAATAATGGGGTAGAAGTTCCTTAGTGAGTATAGATTCAGAAAAAGTTAGGCAATTCAAGTAACCCATCACCTGGGAGCACTACCTACCACTGGAGCCAGACACATCAATTCCTTGAACCAGGAACTCTACAGATAGGCTTTGGATTAACTCTGCTAACATTTGCTTCTCTGTTTCCCATACTTCCATTTCCTCTACTTTAACATATTCTTTTAATTTTTTTTAAGATTTTATTTATTTATTTGACAGAGAGAGACATAATGAGAGCAGGAACACAAGCAGGGGGAGTGGGAGAGGGAGAAGCAGGCTTCCCGCCAAGCAGGGAGCCCGATGCGAGGCTCGATCCCAGGACCTGGGATCATGACCTGAGCCGAAGGAAGACACTTAACGACTGAGCCACCCAGGCGCCCCTAACATATTCTTCTTTTAGATGTTAACTAATTCTCTTTACCTTAAGTCTCAAAACCCAGGAGCCATTCTGTTTCTTTAAGGTAATTTAACTTGTCAAGGTAACAGGTGCATTAATGTTATATTGCTTTTATAGTTTTAATTTTTGTTTCTTGTATTTCCACTTTTTGGGAAATAACTCATTCTTCCTCTTTCCCAGGAATAAGCTATACTTCTATTTTTCCATAGTGATTGGAAGTAAAATTCTTAAAAACAATAGCCATGTGTATGTACTAGTAATAACACAAAGCGGATGTATGGGAGAGGAAGAACTAATGACATTGCATCTTTGTTTACAAGAAACCTTCCTTGAGATGGGAAAAGAAAACAAAGATGAATTTCCTGGGTTTGAAGCCAAGAAGAAAAGTGTGGTGGTCTTAAATATCTGGAATTGAGAAGTATCCCCAGCATCAATTATAGAAAGTATAAGGGGGTTTTGGACTCATGTTTATCTTAATGTTCTAGACTTGGAATTTGAATAGAAGATTCTCATCCAGCCTCTTAACTAAGTGTGGATGTCAAGCTTAAGGCATCTAAAAACACCAATCCACTCCTTTCCTAGCCTTTTTCATCTCAGTAAATGGCAACTTCTCATTCTTCTAGTTGTTCAGGACAAAAACTTAGGAGACATCCTTGATTCTTCCTTTTTACATACACTCCTACAACTAATTTATTAGCAAATTCTGTCAATATTTTCTTCAGAACTGTTTCTTATAACTCTAACTTGATGATCCAAGCTACCATCATTTCTCTGTTGTACTATTACAAAAGATTCCTAATTGGCCTCTTAAAACTTAGATTGTCGGGGCGCCTGGGTGGCTCAGTTGTTAAGCGTCTGCCTTTGGCTCAGGTCATGATCCCAGGGTCCTGGGATCGAGCCCCGCATTGGCCTCTCTGTTCAGTGGGGAACCTGCTTCTCCCTCTCCCACTCTGCCTGCTTGTGTTCCCTCTCTCACTGTCTCTCTCTGTCAAATAAATAAATAAAATATTTAAAACAAAACAAACAAACAAAAAAAACTTAGATTGTCTGTTCAGGATCTTCCAGTGAAGTTCTTACACAGCTAATAAATTCTTAAGGAATGGTAGATTTAGAAAATCATAATTGTGTACCTTCTCATGAAATAATGGAACGAAGCAATGATTAACAGTGGATGCTGAAACCATTTGGTAAAAGGTTGATGGGAAGCTTTATAATGGATGAATTGGGCTGACAATACCTGAACCTACAGATCATTCTTAGCGTCAGTAAAGGTAAGGCAGACAAAAATAAAATTCCTCATAATTTAGTTCAATAGCAAGTACCACATATGAAGGTTCTTGCCTTAAAAAAAAAAAACCCATTCATTTAAATCAAATTGTCAATACATAGGAAATACAGAGAATAGAGGAAGAAAACAACACCAAGAGGAAAAAAAGTCAGCCAAACCTAGGAACTGAGAAATTCTACAGGACAAATGACACAATTTCTCCAACAAATCAGGGCATGAAAAAAGGTGATGGCGCAGCAAGGAGGGCTGTTATGGACTAAAAGAGACTTACGGGGCCTAACAAGCAAATGCAGTATATAGACCTTGTTGGAAATCTGATTTGAACAAATCATGTATAAAAAGATAGGGAGATTGAAATATAGACTGACTATTAGATGATATTAAGAAATGATTTTTAATTTTGTTAGGTGGTAATGTGGTTAGGTTGAAAAAAAGTTTCTTTTAACAAATAGAGATATTAACTGAGGTAAGGATAAGATAACATGTCTGGATTTGCTTTAAGATACTCTACCAAAACAAAAGAAGGGAGTTGTAGGAATAAGATTGGGAAAATGGTAACTTTTTAAGTAGGGTGATGGGTACAGGGTTTATGATGCTTTCCTCTCTACCTTGGTGTATATTTGAAATTTTTCATAATAAAAGCTAAAAAAAAAGGTGAATGCCAAAGACTGAAATCTCTTTTGTGAATTCTCAACTATTGAGAATAAACTCCAAAACCCTTCCCATGGCCAACAAAGACTCTAAGACCTTGGTTGTTTCTCAGACCTTCTCTCTTTCTCCTCCACTCCAGCCAGTCAGGTCCCCCACTTACTTAGAGTATGCCAAGCACAATTTTGCCTCAGAGCTTTTGTGTTTGTCTTTCTTCTGCTCAGAATTCTTTTCCTCCAGTTATCTAGCTAGCTGGCTTTGTCATAGCCTTGGGAGCCTTTTTTCCAATTTTGCTTTAACAGAAAGACCTGCCCTGTCCACCCTATATAAAATAACCTCCCTCCCCTGGTCACTATCTTTGCTTACTCTGAGGTATTTATTTTTTCATCGCATTTCCCACCACATGATCATTTATGTACTTGCTTATTGTCATTCATTCCCAAGAATCTAGCTGCAAGGTGGCAGGTCCTTTACCTGTTTTATTGACAATTGTATTGCCAGCACTTGAGAGCTGTACCAGGCACTTAGTTAGGTATTCAATAAATATTTATGAAATTAAAATATAAATACTTGATGCCACATTTAATAAACAAGTACGTTTTTCCCCTCTCCTCCATTGTTCTACTTACCTTTCACTTGTATTCTCATCTATACCTAGGAGTAAGTAGGAGAGGATTGCCAAGAGCCTCATCTCTTACTCTACTCTATAACTGTGAAGTAGAAAATACAAAACATCAGAGCAGTTTATTACAGGAAACACTGAAAAAGTTATATTCCAAATTATTAGGATTTTAAGCATCTAATACTATGAAAAGGTTTTAGTTTTAATTTCTTTCATTTATTGCTTAAGTAATAGAGAGCTCTGTGAAATCTGAAATGCTACTTTCAAACAGCTGGCTTTCTAATTACTTTCAAAATCTGTGTCACAGTATTTCTCAACTTCTTTTCAGATAAATCCCAGGATAAAGCTCTTCTAATAAAAAAATGTTGCCCCTGAGTTTGCCAAATTGAGTATTTACTTTAATCTATTAATATAATCTTGGCATTTATGATAGTAGGAGCCAATATATGCCCTTTGTGAATAATATCAATCTAATCTATCTAAAAAAGGAAAGCTTAAATATTTTTTCGCTTATTTTGCTTTTCTGTTTACCTTCCATTTTAATTGTTTTGGTTTTCGTGGTTTTTTTTTTTTCTATTAATTTGCTTTTTTGCCATTCTATCATATAGACTCATGTTTATTAATCAGGACTTTGGTTGTGGGGACAGAAATCCGATCAAACTATTTTAGGCAAAAGGTAGAGTTTCTTATAAGGATAGTAGGTTTCTCAACTACTAACCAAACTGTGGGCAAAGTAGGATGTAGCTGGTTCTTAGGAATGACTTCAACACTGTCAGAACATTCGTTTGATTGATTTCAATCCTCTCTTAGATTTTTCAGAAGCTTAACTCCTAGCACCACCCTAGAGCGCTCAGGAAAATATTGTCTCTCTCTTTTTCCATATAACCCTGAATCAATCAAATGAGGTCTGGGGGTTGGCTGTAGTCTAATTTGGTCAGATAAGCAGAGAGTCAGAATCATGCAAGAGCATAATTATCCTCACTATGGTTATATGTGAATAAAAGGGACAGAAAAGTAAGACATTTACCACAGCCAACAGCCTCAGGTTAGGCATGTATCTGTGTATAATTGGAATAGAACCCAGTGCTCTGCCATCTAATGTAAGTACAGTGCAATAATTACTTCCCTTGGTTTGGACGGTGTACCACTTGGCTTTAGGTTTTGCTTCAGCAGTGAAATCCCACTGATGGTTTATACTGAGATAGTATTACTGAACTTTATTTCATTATTCATCTACATCACTCAGTAAACCTGGAAGGAGAAATAGATTAATCAGAGACAGATTCTTCATTCAAGGAAGAGAGTGATGGTTACAGGGAGAGAGCATATAGTACTTTAAACGTGAATCCTAATGCCAGAACACAGTGCTATTCGAAGGCTCAACTCATTTCTGTTTTTGTGTGAGAAACTGGGAAAATAAAAGAATGGGACAAAGAGATGCTTAGAGAATTAAGGGTATTTTGTTTGTACTGGATATGTTCCATAAAATACTAGATCTGTGAAATGACAGACTAAGTCCTCTGTTTTTTACTAATGACCTCTTAATGGGCAATAAAACTGCTTTGCATCTGTTAGCAAATAAAGATTGTACTAAAAATGGGACCTATGATTTCATTGTTCTTTTTGTTCTTTATAATAATAAAAACCTAATCATTATGCTGAGCGAAATAAGTCGATCAGAGAAAGACATGTATCATATGACCTCACTGATATGAGGAATTCTTAATCTCAGGAAACAAACTGAGGGTTGCTGGAGTGGTGGAGGGTGGGAGGGATGGGGTGGCTGGGTGATAGATACTGGGGAGGGTATGTGCTATGGTGAGCTCTGTGAATTGTGCAAGACTGTTGAATCACAGATCTGTACCTCTGAAACAAATAATGCAATATATGTTAAGAAAAAAAAAAAAGAAGAAGATAGCAGGAGGGGAAGAATGAAGGGGGGAATCGGAGGGGCAGATGAACCACGAGAGACGATGGACTCTGAAAAACAAACTGAGGGTTCTGGGGGGGGAAGTGGGAGGATGGGTTAGCCTGGTGATGGGTATTAAAGAGGGCATGTTCTGCATGGAGCACTGGGTGTTATGCACAAACAATGAATCATGGAACACTACATCAAAAACGAATGATGTAATGTATGGTGATTAACATAACAATAAAAAATTTTTAAAAAAATTTAATCATGATAATATAGCATTCTCTTTAACTAAACCTGTATGCCCCTCCACACATACATATACACATAATACAAAGCATTCTGAACTCTCCCAACCCCGGGATTCTTCTCATGTCTTAAAGAGGTACTTTCTGTCCAAGGATCCTGACACATCAGGAACCCTCAGTGTGACTTTTGATTTCTGTGGGGGCATGGAAGACCTTTCCTCCATCAATTTAAGCAGCTTATAACAGGAACCACATTATAAGTTAAAGTCTTATAATCTCCTGGCACTTCCAGTAGTAAAGGAGTTTAGGTGCCTCTGCCCTATAACCAACTTTCATACTATAATAGAGGAGATATAGTTAATAGAGTGTGGACATGTCTTTGGAGGAGCTGTAACAAAGGAGATTCCTATTTGATTACATGTAAATTTCACTAATAGGCACAGAAGAGAATGATTAAAATGTGTATAGGCATGGAAAGAATAAAAAGCACCTAGTTTTGTATAAACATGGGCTTCTACCATCTGGAGATAACCACTCTTAACATATTGGCATATATCTTTTCAGATTTTTATTGTTTTGCATATGTTTAAGAAAATTGGAAACATACTCTTACACATTATTTAACATGTCAGTATTTTAACATGATACTTTCCTTGATACAGTAAAAATAATGAGATAATTTTAAAACTTGTATTCTGTTCTATGTAGTAAATTCAATAAATTTATTATTACAGGTTTAGTAAATATTAGTAGAAAAATATTGGTTGAATACTTTTAAACTCATAACTTAGCTTGAAACCCTGGAAAATGTTTTTATGGAAATGTTTTTATGCTACTATATTAGCTCAGTTTTAGTATTAATTGTGATTTTTTAAAAAAGTTTTTCTGTTTTTCTTCCCAGATCCAAGTATTTTAGAACATGCTCAAGAGGTGAGCACTTAACTATAGAGGTGAGTAGAGTCATGAATCTCTTTGGATAAAAGTACCTTCAGGAAGGCAGAAAGGACATTTTTCTTTTCATTAAGTTAGTATGGACTTTTTATATTTCAGTATTATTGATGCTAGTGAAGAGGGAGAGAATTGGGATGATGAGGGGCGGAGTGAACAGGGAAAAGTTTGTAAGTTAAGGTCCTGTTCTTCTAATAGAATTGCTATTTCTACTTAAGAAGTGGTGTTTTTGTTTTCGTCTTTTTTTCACCCCGCACAATTCAGAGGGGGTACGCTTCTAATAGTTATAATGGCTCAGTAGGCAGTGATTCTAGAGATAGATGGTTGGCCTGCACCAATAGAGGGGTGTAGCAAGATCAAAGCAGAAAGCTGATTTTAAACAACTCTACAGTACAAATCACTGAATTGCTTATTCTTTGTATGTAAAATAGATAATAGAATCTATTCAGCTCCTGCTCTGTACCACCTACTTCACCATACAGTTTATAAATGTCATCAACATAATTCTTAATACAGTTGTGTTGAATGGATGGCAGTCATCCCATTTTATGGGTGAGAATCGGAGGCTTAGTTAGACAGGTGATGAAGAAGTTGGGCTTTGTTATACGGCCCCTTAAGTGGTAGAACCTAATTCCAGTCCCAAACTGCCTGGCTTTCAAAGATTGAACACTGTACTTCACTGCCTTCTATATTAAATAAAGATGCATATAAACCAGAAACTAGTTTCTTTAAATCACCAATCAAAAAAAAGTTCAAGATAATAATTTTAAGTCATTTCTTTGAATTCTTATCTTTCTAAACCTTTGAATTCATTGTTTTCTTGATTTTTAAGTAATAAAACAATGTTAACAATAAAACTTTTTTCTTTCAGTGGTTATCAAATTATTTATAGCTAAAATACACATATTTTAGTAATATAATTTAGTAGTAATGGCTTTCATCCAATCATTTTACATAATAGTGTTTATCACATCATCATCAAATTGTTTACATTCCTATCTGTAGAAAGACACTGTGTTTGGGAGTAGTGACTACCATCTGGCAGATTTTCAGTAAATAGTTAAATGAATGAGTAGATGAATAAATATAAAGATTATAAGATAAACTCTTATTTGGGTATTTTTGAAGTCCCTGTTTCTTGAGTAAATTCTCCTTCTTATGACATTAAATTTGTTCTGAACTCAAATGGAAACTGGTAGTGTGGGTTTAAAACACCCATATGAAATAATTCAGGGGAAAGTTTTAGTTTATAAGTTTTAAAAAGTTTCTGATTTATGAAGAAAATTGCTGTAATTCTCCTTTTTTTTCATATAAAATCATAAATAATAGTATATGCTTATCTTAGCTATCTTATCGGATTGTTGGATATATCAAATGAACTAGTGTATAAAGGGACACATGACTCAAATATCTTAAAAATATAAAGGTATGGGGGGGTGGGGGGATGGGTTAGCCTGGTGATGGGTATTAAAGAGGGCACATACTGAATGGAGCACTGGGTATTAGACACAAACAATGAATCATGGAACACTACATCAAAAACTAATGATGTATGGTGATTAACATAACATAGTAAAATAAAAAAAATATAAAGGTATATTATTTTCAAAGTGAAAAAAGTGACAATTTTTTCTGATATATGTACCTTAGGCAAATATCCCTCCTAACACTTACTTTCTTGTTCTTCCAGTTTGAGAATCTAGTAGAAAGTGATGAAGTAAGTATTTCCACCATAGTACAAAACCCATATTTATTCTCATGAGTCATTAATTCTAGCAATTATTTTTAAAATTTTTATTTTATTGTCTTTTATTTTAGAATTTTTATCTTTTGGTTTTTATTTTTACTTTTTAGTTTCTTATACTAATTTGCTTACTTATATTAGCATATAATTCAGAATTTTCTCATATATAATGTATATAATACTGTATATATGGTACATAGTTTTCTATATTAATTTCATGTATTTTATGTATATATACATATATATATGTATCATATTTTAAAGCATGCTGTAGGACTCAAGGAACTTTAAAAAGGGATCTTTCTAACCTCTTGCCATTAGGTAGGTAAAATTCCTCAACAATCCAGGGTAGATCTGTTCTATAACCATAGTTTTCATAGATTTCTCAGGATGGTATTTATACGTGTCCATTCTACAATGACTTTATCTGACATTAGCCATTATCTTTTTTAACAGTTACTCTTTTTGTTGATTTTTTGCATTTCATCTCATCTAAAACTTAAATATAAGATGCATTCCAAGTACAGATATATGAAAATAGGGAAAAAAATACAGTTTAGAATTAGTGAAATGCATATTTCTAATCCACTGGTTGTAGTTAGAAGAGTTTTAGTCTGTGAGCTAAGTTTCAACTTCACTAAACTAATTATATGAGTTTGTACAAGTTACTTAGCCCCCCTTAGGCCTACTTCATACAACTCTAAAATGAGTTCTACTGGAACAACACTGCAAGCTCTGACCTTTTGTAACTTTTTGATTTCCTAAGGAAAGAGGAAAATGTATCAAACAAATTTAAATTATTCTTTAGCCCAACATTTCCCACAGTGTGTACAGAATACTAGTCTCAGAATGTAAATTAGCACATTAAAGCTTCTAAGAAGAACTATTAAAGAAACTTAAGGAACTGTTAAGAAAATTATTTAAACCTATTGAACTTAACATTCCCCAAATTAATTTGGGTATAAATCCTTTTTTAAAACAATAATACATATTTATTATAATCTGATAGAACACATTTGAGAAACTAGCTTAGCCTTTTGTTTCCCAGTAAAATTTCTGCCAAATATTTTAATGTTTCCTAGAACCTAATTTCTTTCCCATTTCAAAGGTCACTTTAATTCCATATATTTTTTAAAACAAGTGTAAGCAAACAATACAATTTTTTTTAAAGATTTTATTTATTTATTTGACAGAGAGAGACACAGCGAGAGAGGGAACACAAGCAGGGGGAATGGGAGAGGGAGAAGCAGGCTTCCTGCCAAGCAGGGAGCCCCACGCAGGGCTCTATCCCAGGACCCCAGGACCATGACCCGAGCCTAAGGCAGATGACCAATGACTTAGCCACCCAGGTGCCCCAGTGTAATATTTTTAAAGTTTCTAAACTGTAGAAGTGCTAAATATAAGAGTTCTTTCAATCTTTATTATGGTTCATCCCAGCATCACACTGCTTTTTAAAAGAATATGGTTCCATGTATTTTCCTAAGGTGTTTTTTGTTGGGTTGAGTTTTTTGTTTGCTTTTGTTTTTACTAACCAGTCTTTTCCTCTTTCGTATCATATTTTGTGTTTGGTTTAGTTGAACATCATCTTGTTTTTTAGTGCTATTTCCTATCATTCTGAGTTTTATTCCTGCTGTTACTTGGCCATATATTTTAACTGTCACACATGAATAGCTTAAGTGTCTAAGAAAGATACGTAAATCCAAATCAGTCTTTAAAGTAGTTATGGTGGGGCGCCTGGGTGGCTCAGTTGGTTAAGCGACTGCCTTCGGCTCAGGTCATGATCCTGGAGTCCCGGGATCGAGTCCCACATCGGGCTCCCTGCTCAGCAGGGGGTCTGCTTCCCCCCCCCCGCCCTCTTCCCTCTCATGCTCTCTGTCTCTCATTCTCTCTCTCTCAAATAAATAAATAAAATCTTAAAAAAATAATAAATAAAGTAGTTATGGTATACTTTGGAGAAAAAATATATATAGGTAATTTCATAACTGTGTGAAAAAAAAAACAAAAACAGTTGATTCTCATTATTTGTGGTAGTTATGTTCTATAAAGTTGCCATAAATGCTGAATTAGTGAATACCAACTGGACCATTACTCTCAGGGGGAATAGAGAATTAGATTCCTGTAAGCTTCTAGTCACAACATTTTCATCAACCAATCAGTAAATTACCTTGTTTTAGGTGTCTGTTTGACAACTAATTTTAATACATATTATTGATTCATTAACTTTGAACAGCACTATAAGTCATGCCTGAACTGAAGCCTGTCCAACACACACATTTTCTCCCTAAGGCTTGCTCCAGCCTCCTTAGGACTAGGAACATTAGACAGCACTTCAACACCACACATGGGAGTCATTTTATTTTTTAAAAATTTTTTTAGGGGCGCCTGGGTGGCTCAGTTGGTTAAGCAACTGCCTTTGGCTCAGGTCATGATCCTGGAGTCCCAGGATCAAGTCCCGCATCGGGCTCCCTGGTCGGCAGGGAGTCTGCTTCTCCCTCTGACCCCCGCCCTCTCATGTGCTCTCTCTCATTGTCTCTCTCTCAAATAAATAAATAAATAAATCTTTAAAAAAAAAATTTTTTTTTTAAGATTTTTTTTTTTAATTTACTTATTTGACACAGAGAGAGAGAGAGCACAAGCAGGGGGAGAGGCAGGCAGAGGGAGAGGAAGAAGCAGGCTCCCTGCTGAGCAAGGAGCCTGATGATCCCAGGAGGCTCGATCCCAGGACCCTGGGACCATGACCCAAGCCGAAGGCAGTCACCCAACTGGCTGAGCGACCCAGGCACCCCAGGAGTCATTTTTTTTTTTTTTAGATTTTATTTATTTGAGAGAGAGAGAATGAGAGAGAGAGCACAAGAGGGGGGAGAGTCAGAGGGAGAAGCAGACTCCCTGCTAAGCAGGGAGCCCGATGTGGGACTCGATCCCGGGACTCCAGGATCATGACCTGAGCCGAAGGCTGTCGCTTAACCAGCTGAGCCACCCAGGTGCCCCCCAGGAGTCATTTTAAACAGTGAAATCACCAACAAAAAAGCACAAACATGCAAAAAAACCTGGTACTCAATAGACTGTAAAGAGGACACTATGAGAACTGAAACAAGAAGGCAGAGCATCACCATGTTCTACCGCCATTGGGAATATGCATTTTGGGTAACTCAAAGTTTTTGCTGTTCTGTGGAAGTCTGTTCATGATTACAAAAGCACAGGAATTATTAGTTTTGATGTTACATAGGTGAATTTACAATTATGGAATCTATAAATAATGAGGATCAACTGTAAATGATGAGGGCATAGAAGATATGTTGTCTAGTACCATCCTGACCCAGAAGTTCATTTGCTGTAGAATATATATTTGTTAAAATAAATTAAGAAATGTCCAATAATTAGTTTATATATAATTAAGCTAGATAATAAATTTTACTTTTGAGAAGTTGTAAAATTTTAAAGCTTTTTGTTTAAGACACTTTAATAATAAAATTTGTTTACTATGATAAAAATAGATAAGCAGAAAATATTTTGATTAAATAAAAATTTTATTGACTTGCCTTGCATAGAATTCAGCTAGTGAAGTTTCTTTAATTGTTTAATTTTTGTACAGGGGGAAAGCCCAGGAAGCAGTCATAGGTAAGGCTTTTTTTTTTTTTAAACAATGTCTGTGTGAACCATGAAAAGCTCTCTAAGAATCAAGGCTCTGTCCTTTGCTTGCTTTGAGGCATTGAATAGTTTACATTTCAGGACCTTAGTTTTCTCTTTCTAGAAGTTTGAGGCAAATAATAACATCTCAAAGTATTGTTTTGAACATTAAGGAATTTAATGTAAAATAGTACCTAGTGCTCTCCTATTGAACCTAAATCATGTATTTTTTAGTTTTTAAAAAACTATTTAATATCAATAAATACACTTCCTTGAATTTTTAAAATATCCCCCTTTTCCTTCCTCATGACATTCTAAAACTTGTTTTACTAACAGGTTAACTAGAACCTTGATACTCTAATTTATTTAAGCAGCCTTTTTAGATTCTTTTGAAATTGTATGAGCTACTTGAAGAAGAACCATCTGTCTTTAACTTGAGAGTTCTTAATATCAAGAGAATATTTTCATACACTTTCATATTTTTAATGCATATTCTTTACCTTTTTTAGTTTAGCAAACATTTATTAGGCAACTCTGTGGCACTGTGCTAGGCACTGGAATTAAAAAATCAAACATGTTTCTCTATATTAGAAGAAAGAATATCCTGGTCTGAGGGGTAGTTTGTGTAAATGACTAATTTCGACATAACATGGAAAAAGAGATTAAATAGCAGTTATAAAATATGCATGGAAAACCTAAAGGAGAGACCATTTGCCCAAAATGTGTGAGAAGAGGTGTGTCCAGGTAGACTTCTTTAAGGAGATGACACTTAAGTTGATCCTGGAAGTGTTGGCTAGTGATAACTATCCAGAGGAGGAGAGCATTTCAGACAGAAGAAATTGCATGAACAAAGTGGGTTGACTGAAAAGAGGCACAAGAGGATTTTTGTGGAGGGATGGATATGTTTGTATTTTGCTTTGTGTGGCAGTTACACAAGTGTATACAATTGTCAAAACTTAATGAACTGAACACTTAAAATTTCTATTTTATTTTATTTAAGTTATACCTCAAAAAAAAAAAAAAAACCTTTAAAAAAAAAAGCCCTAGGTAGAAGTTAGGGCTAGAGGAAGAGAAGTAGGAGACATTACCTTATACTGGTGGTTAAAACCATTTTAATTGTCAAGATCACCTACCTGAGATTGGGAACAGAAGGAAGTGGGGTGCTTGGAGTATGGAGAGAGAACAGTGGTCTAAGGATTGAATAGGCAAATACTGTAAGAGGATTCTGAAGACAACCAAGATTCAGTGAACAAAAAGAAGTAAGAGAGCATAGAAAGCCAAGGGAAGACAGAAAACAGACTGGCAGACAGATGGAATGGAGAGAACAGCCAACACCGTTTCATCAAACTGAAGTGAGAAGATAAAGACTCAAAAGTGTCTACTATATTTGGCAACATAGAAGCCACCTTTGCTAGAGTTATTAGGGATGAAAGCAAAGATAGATTGCTATGAGGTAATGAGAGAATGGGAGGTAAGGACAGAGAAGGTAAGATAAACACAGTAGTTAAGAGCAAGGAGCTAGACTACTTGGATTCAGATCCTAGCTTTATCACATATTATTTGATTTATTTGGACATAATCTGTCTTCATCTCATTTCCCTTATGTGTATTATCTCTTTATCTACCTGATAGTGTTGGTGTGAGGATTAAAATTAGTTAATATATGTAAAGTACATGGAAGAGAGCCTGACACAGTAAGTGCTAGATGCACTATCAGTGTACATTTAGTGTCACGAATTTTAGCGGAAATGGGAAGGAGAGAGGGAGTGGCTAAAGATAAATATAGATCACATGAAGGTTTTTCCTTTTTTTCTCCTTTTTTTCTTTCTTCCCTCCTCCCTTCACATGGAAGAGAGGTGAAGACAGATTTTTAAAAGTAGGCTAAGATGAGGGGCGCCTGGGTGGCTCAGTTGGTTAAGCGACTGCCTTCGGCTCAGGTCATGATCCTGGAGTCCTGGGATCGAGTCCCGCGTCGGGCTCTCTGCTCGGCAGGGACTCTGCTTCTCCCTCTGACCCTCCCCTCTCTCATATGCTCTCTCTCATTGTCTCTCTCTCAAATAAATAAATAAAATCTTAAAAAAAATAAAATAAAATAAAAAGTAGGCTAAGATGAAAGAGAGGTGCTAATTGATAAAGCAATGTCCCAGAGAATTCCCTGGAGTAGGGGAGCAAGGGTGGCATCAGTGGTGAATGAATCAAGAGTATAAGTGTAGCACATGACCTTGAACAAGTTAAGGAATGCCACCTCTTCAGAGGATGGAGGGAAGAATAGAGAAGATAGACTCAAGTAAGAGGAGGAGTGGAAAGAAGTTGAAGGAGTTGCTGGTTGGTGCTTCCCATGTCTCAGAGTGGGGTGGAATTGACTTCTAAGAGAAAAGAGTTTGAATGAGGAACTTAAAGAGTACTTGAAGATTTGAAGTAGTTAAGATGTGAGAGGGAGTTGACCATGCCTAAGAAAAGGGTTATTGCTAATGTTAGATTTTCTCTAGCAGCTCTCAGGAGAAAGGGCTAATCATGGAATTGATCCATGTCAGAAAGTAAGCTGGGTGAATAAGGTGTCATGATAGGAGTGCAAGAAGGTGAGTATGTTGGTAAGAAAGTACTTCAGATTTGCCATGGTGTCCATATTGGTTGTATGTGAAGGTTGGCAAGGTAATTAGGATAGGTAGACAGGAGAAAAGGGAAGAAAGGGAAGAGATCAAGAGCCTGGAGTAGCCAGAGTGATTGAGCAGGATAAATAGGAGGGTAGTGGGTATGTGAGTTAAGAGTTCCAGAATGGTAAGAGGACTATCAGAGCATAGCGTACTGAAGTTTATACTTTATGGTCAACATTTTGGGATATGGTCAGAAGGCTGAAGCAGAGCCAAAGTGAAGGTAAATGGAGTCCACATTTCTTAAAAGTGGTTGTAGTGCTAAAAAACACTCTGATGATATATATCATCCTATTCAGCGTATATACCAGATTATAGCAAGTGTTAAAATATATGCCTTTTTATTCATAACCATTGAAATTATAGCATCAAATTGCTTTAATACTTTGACAGTACAATTTTAGTATTTCTGTGGTTGATGAGTGTTTTATTTTGACTTGTACTCATCAAAAATATTTTTTCTTTTCTTTCTTTTTTCTCCCTCATTTTTCTCTGTAGGCCTCTTACTGAGGAAGAAATTGTCAACCTAAGAGAGAGGCATTATGATTCTATTGCTGAAAAACAGAAAGATCTTGATATGAAAATTCAAAAAGAGGTAAATAGTCTTTATGTTGCTTAAGTATATGTTATCATAAGACCTCTGTTCATACTATAGAGAAAGTTGAGATTAACTAATATGGTGCATATGAATAGTCACTAGATCTATATTTAGATATTATACAGATGAAGATTATTTAAAAGTAAAAAAAATTCTGGTCTATTATAGTTTGTATTATTTCATTTTAATTTATCAGAAATCATATGCTGCCAAAAATGAAGATAATACATTCTTCTAAAAACTAATTTCTTAATTCACAAATAGAGACTCTGGCAAGATACATGTATTTTTGTTTTTAAAACCAACTTTTAAAAAGTCTGTTTCACAATAAATGTTTCTTAAGTCTTTTTGTTTGTTTTGGACTTGTTTATTCTTAGTAAGTGAACCATAAACTATAATCATAAATGTTTTATTTACTTTAATGTGTTTATGGGAATGGCCTATAATTATAGTTTTGCTATTCACTAAATGGAATTAGTCATATTCTATTATAGATTTAAGAATAGTCTTTTAAGTACCAATTAGTGATTTCAACAGCATTAATTTAAGTTATGCAATAGATGCTAATATTAGGCTAAAGAAAAAAAATTGAAATTTTATTTTTAAGTTTGACATGCAATAGATTATTACTAAAGCAGTTTGTATGCTATTATGAATGGCAAGAACTTAAATTTGAAAGTAATTTTTGAATAGCTTGATAGCAAAATTCAGGACACATGTGCATCAATGAGACATGAACTTTGTGAAAGCTTACTTCACTTTGATAGATGGTGATATGATTGGCCTTAGTTTAAAGACCTTGGACTAAGAAAGCCAAAACCATTAAACTAGTCAGGGTGATAGGCATTGGAACAATTGTTGAGAATGAAGATCACTGCATATTCTAAAGGAAGAAACAGCTTTGTATTTCTGCAAATTAAATGCTACTACTTCATAATTCAACTTCTAAAGAGTTCTATAATATGTTTGATATCATTTGAATTATTTTATAAAAGGAGAAATTGAAATGAGAAATCACAAAAATTTCAATTCTACTATGCTTTGTAGAGATCATTTATTTTTTTAATAATTTATTTTTAATTTTACAAACATTTTATTTTTAGAGCAGTTAGACAGGTTCTGATTTTTGTTAATCCTTATTGTTTTGTTCATATACAGTTAGCCTTACAAGAAGAGAAGTTAAGACTAGAAGAAGAAGCTTTATACGCTGCACAGCGTGAAGCAGCCAGGGCAGCAAAGCAGCGAAAGCTCTTGGAGGTGAGGGGAAAAGACCCCAACATATATTAGGGCTGCTTTTCTCCTGATTTTCTCTGACAAATCTTAGTTGAGACTCTTTCCCCACCCTAGAATCAAGGGCTTCTTATTTAACAACGAATGTATTTATGTATATATTCTTAAGAATTTTAAAGGCAAATTAGCTTGTCTTTAACAACTAGAAAGAACATCAAAGTATATGCTTGATATTGAATGTTGTTTAGCTTTAAATTAGCAGAAGCTCATTCTTGTTTATCCCAAAGATGAAATGTAGTTTTCCAAAATCCAGTATTCTTTTGGAAAAAGAAATATACTCTTAGGTGGAAACATTACAAAACTAATCTTTAAATATAATTTCTGCGGCATTTTTTAGTTTATTTTTGTGAGTATTTTTTTAAACAATTCCTTGAACTGCTGGAATTTCTTATACTTCTTTGAATCTGGTAAGCTGGGCAATTTGCCTCATTTTTAAATATTGTAAATTTCTCATCTTTATTCTTGTCTTTGGGAGATTTAGAGTTTGAATCTTGAGAAATCTTTGGCATATTATCAGAGAAGGCAACAGATTTATTCTATCTCGCCACGCTATATGTTAATATGGCATTACTATAAAGGCAGACCGCTATTAATAACAGGCATTTATGGTATTACTGTTTTAATTAGTTTACATGTTTTACTTTGTTTAATCCTCGCAACAATCCTTGGAGATAGGTAGCGTTTTCAATCCTCATTTTATAGATGAGGAAGCCAAGGGACAGAAATGTTAAATAACTTGCTTAATAAAATCCTACAGTTAATAAATGGTAGAGCCAGCATTCAAGCACAGCAGTGCTTAGCCAGTTATCCTACTTAGTATCTTCCTCCATATTTTGCCTACGTGAACTCTCTACTGTAATATTAACTGAAGTAGTACAAAGATCATGTCACATAATTACTGTAACTTAGGGAAACTGAAAAATCATGTGTCATATTGCTATGAGTTTATATGTGACCTGTGTCCTTTTTCTCTCTTTCTCCCCCTGCTCCCCTGTCATTTTGATTAATCTGTTTCAGCAGACTAATTAGATTATATGAGAGAGTGGGGAGGTTTTGTTTTTGTTTTTTCATAAGTTCTAACTAGTGGAAAGTTTAAAAATTAACTCATCTTCTACTAAAGAAATGAAAATATTTTTCTGGCTATAATTTACATAACTCTTTTTACTATAATAAATTCTCTACTGCTCACCTTTTAAAGACAAAAGCATTCCATATGCAGCATCTATTTGGGTTCTCTGAGTTTTTCCAGAGTTCTCGGAGTTTTTTCTTCCCTGACTAAATACTGATACAGGAACACATAGCAGTGTGTACAACACACACTGGGACACGAAGATACACGGATACACGCAAGTTCATCTCATTTTCACAACAGCCCTATGAGTTTGCTAGGGCAGGATTATAGCCATCTATAATTTACAGATGAAAAAAACAGGAAGTAAAGGACATGCCATGGACACAAAGCTAATAACTGTCAGAGCCTTAACTCTCTGACAGGTCTTTTAAATCCTTTGTTTTTATTATTTCTGAGTCAGCTCAGCCAGGTCTTCTAGATCATTTGTTCAATTGCTACTTATTTCAGCCAGAATAGAACTTCATCTACTGTTTTAACTATTTTTTTCTTACCCTTCATCCTTCCAGTTATTAGAAGTTCTTAGGTGTAATAAGAATGTTCAGTACATCAATGTATGTATGTTTTAAAATTTGTATTTAATAACACTGAATATTCTGACCCCTCAAGGATTATACACTGAAAGATTGAGAGAAATTCCAACCATAAATAAGAGGATATAGAAATGAACAGTGATACATTTAAGGAAAAAGACTTCAATAGAATAACTTTTAAAGTTGTTTTTTTTTTTTTAGGAACTAGAAAAAATATCTTTGGGTGTTGTATGAATGATTTTTTAAAGTATAATTTTACAACAGAGTGATTTTGTATTGCATTATGTTTCCAAAGCAAGAAAGGCAGAGAGTTGTGCAGCGATACCATCCTTCAAACAATGGAGAATATCAGAGGTAAATAGTGAAACATACTACTTCCCTTAGTGGTAGAAAATGTAATTTCCAAAGAGCACAGCTCAGCTCTGGGTATTTGTATACATATTATGTATGTGTGTTCCCTAAAGAAGATAGACACTATCTTATAAGAATACTGAGAACATTTGCTTTCTTTACATTGGAAAGTGATCATTATTTATTTGAATTGATTTCATTGCATTTTTAAGAGTGGTCATATCTTCCATATAGAAATGATGCAAAAGAAAAAAAAAGAAACAAAATGATGCAGTAACACACTGAATGCTTTTGGATAAATTGCTTATGTCTTGCCTTGCTTGTTTGTGTTTTCCTTAACACATCTCTTTTTCTTATAATAAAGTTTATGTGTGATCATTTTTTAGAAGACACATTCCAGAATCATATGTTCCACTCATTCAAAGTACCTTTTTCATGACTCATTATTGTAAATTATGAAGATGGACTTATTACTAAGCTTTGACTTCAATATTAACCAAAATCTTATCATTTTCAGTTTATTGCTAGCATTAAGAAAATTAAGACCTATTTTCATTAGGTTACTCTAATTGTATAGTAATTATAAATTTGTGTGGGATAGACCTTCAAACTAAAATGCCATAAATTAACTTAAGCATGCATTATGTTGCATCTATTATGAATATATTTCTTTTACTTTAATTACAGTTCAGGACCAGAAGATGACTTTGAATCTTGTTTGAGAAATATAAAGTCACAGTATGAAGTTTTTCGAAGTAGTAGTAAGTCTTTTAAAAGATATACATGCTTTTTTACTTTATGCCACAGTAAACAGATAATTGGAGATCCTGGCTTTGTTTCTATAGAACTTTCTGCCCTTTAAATTTATATTTTCTAGATAGGTCAGTTAACTAGTCCTTAATTACACAATTTTATCTTTCCTTTTTATTTTTTATTTTATTTATTTATTTTTTAAAGATTTTATTTATTTATTTGACAGAGAGAGAGACAGCGAGAGAGGGAACACAAGCAGGGGGAGCAGGAGAGGGAGAAGCAGGCTTCCTGCCGAGCAGGGAGCCCGATGTGGGGCTCAATCCCAGGACCCTGGGATCATGACCTGAGCTGAAGGCAGACACTTAACCAACTGAGCCACCCAGGCGCCCCATATTTTATTTTTTTAAGTAGGCCCCATACCCAGCGTGGAGCACAATGTGGGGTCTAAATTCATGACCCAAGATCAAGACCTGAGCTGAGATTAAGAGTTGGACGCACAACCGACTGAGCCACCCAATCACCTCTTATCTTTCCTTTTAAAAAGGAGTTGGAGCAAGGTGCCTGGATAACTCAGTCCATTAAGCTTCTGCCTTCTGCTGAGGTCATGATCTGAGGGTCCTGGTATCGAGTCCTGCATCAGGCTCCCTGCTTGGTGGGGAGCCTGATTCTCCCTCTGCCTGCTTCTCCCCTGCTTGTGCTCTCTCTCTCTCTCTCTGACAAATCAGTAAATTTAAAAAAAAAAAAAAAAAGGAGTTGGAGCAAAGAAAAATCTCAGGCTATTACTATAGATCTGGAAGGAGAGTCAAGCACTCGTTTTTCCATTTCTACTGTGGTGTTACCTCTCCCCCCTCCCAGGAAAAGGGAAGGTGGGAAGAAGGAGTACAAAAGTTTACTTATTTTACTTAAATTGATTTATAAGATTAAAGTGTTTTTCTCTAAGTTTCAATAGTCAGGACTCCTGTCCTTCCAATAATGGAAGCATAGTAGTGGTTCCTTTTGAAAACAGACTGCTTTCATTTTTATTTTTTCACTTATTTTTTGTCCCTCTTTGTAATTGAGTATTACCTAGAATTCATTGTATTGGAAAAGTTTATAATTCATTTAAATTTACATGTTTATCATGCTGCATGGCAAAAAAAAAAAAAAAGGAAAGGAAAAGGAAAAAAGCCGTATGTTGTTCCTAACAAAAACTTACCAATGTGTTGATTTCAATAATTGTTTTGTATGATGTTGAAAGGAATAATAATATTTGGAGAAAGATAATATTACAAAATAAATGGTTGTGGTAAAAGAGTACATATGATCACATTATATTTGGTGTATATTCTAGGACTCTCATCAGATGCGACAGTTTTGACACCAAATACAGAAAGCAGTTGTGATTTAATGACCAAAACTAAATCAACAAGTGGAAATGATGACAGCACATCCCTAGATCTAGAGTGGGAAGATGAAGAAGGTATTTTATATTCACAATTTTACCTAAAAGTTTTAATCCATGTTAATCTATAGAAATCTACTTGGTATTTTACTTTAAATTGAAAGGAGTGCAAGGCCTTAAAAAATCAGTATAAAAATTTCTTGTTCTCTTACTGTATTACTGATTATCCCTTGTTGATAAATGGTTTAGAAAGTTGCTTAATTCTTAGTGTTTCTTGAGCTTTAAAAAATAAATTTTAGGGGCGCTTGGGTGGCTCAGTCGTTAAGCGTCTGACTTCGGCTCAGGTCATGATCCCAGGGTCCTGGGATCGAGCCCCTCATTGGGCTCCCTGCTCCGCGGGAAGCCTGTTTCTCCCTTTCCCCCTCCCCCTGCTTGTGTTCCCTCTCTCGCTGTGTCTCTCTCTGTCAAATAAATAAATAAAAGCTCTTTAAAAAAATAAATAAATAAAAAATGTTAGTTTTTCACTTTAAGGTTTCTGTAATCCAGCCCATTTTATATTAGAATTACTGCCCCCTTGTGGTCAACCTAAAGCCAAAATTTTATTATCTTTTGGTTCATTATAAATTAGCCATTTGTTAGGGTTTTTTTGTGTAGCACAGAAGCTTTAACATGGACATAGGTTTGAATTTTAGCTATGTCTTCCTAGCTGTAGTACTTTAGGTAGATTTCTTACTCTCCTTAGGCTGCAGTTTGTTCATCATAAAAAGGGAATAATAAACCTACTTTAAAGGATGATTATTCACCATTGTACACACAGGGTCTAAAAATGCCTGGCACATAATAAGCAGTAAATATTTGAAAAAACAAACATATGAATGTTGTGAGGATGAAATGAAACTTACATAAAACACCCAATACAAGTGTGGCACATAGCAAGGACTCAAAATTGTAGCTACATTGTGGATTTTTTTTTTCAGGCTATTTCACTGAATAAGGCTCAAGTTTTCATTTTCACTTTAAGAACTACATAATCCATGAAAATGAAGAACCAATTACAGAATGTAGGACTTTAATAAAAATAGTAAGCATTAACTATTTCATAGAATTTTGAGATGGAATGGACCTTAGTCCTCTAGTCGAGTAATTTCTTTTATCAATAAAGAAACAAAGATACAGGGGACTTGATTAACTTTACCAAAGATTGCATTAACTTAATTAAGTCATCTTCTCAGCCAAACACTGTTTCCACAATCCTGTACTTACGTTATTTCATATCTGGATCCCAATCAGCAGACTGTAATAAAATCTATTTTTATTGTTAGCATCTTGTTCAGTCTGATCTAAAGCCTTTCAGATCTTTTAACTCCTGATTCTGTCATCCATAATATCTGTATGCTAATCAGATTTGTAGATAACATGACTTTTAAGAGTATTATTTAAGTCATTAACACAATTATTAAACTAGACTAGGTAGAAGACAGAGCCCACCAGAAACCTTCCCTTAACAGCTCCTCCATAGGACTGACTCTTTAAGTAAATTTACAAATCAAGTCTGACTGTTAAACAAAAGCTACATTTTTAAACTGTAAAGTCTTTTAATATAGCCTTTAAAATTTTCACTGAGATTTCTAATAACTCTTTCCAAATAATAGGAATGAATCGCATGCTCCCAATGAGAGAACGTTCCAAAACAGAGGAAGACATTCTCCGAGCAGCACTTAAGTATAGCAGCAAGAAGACTGGAAGTAATCCTACATCAGCCTCTGATGATTCCAATGGGCTGGAGTGGGAGAATGATTTTGTTAGTGCTGAAATGGATGATAATGGCAATTCTGAGTATTCTGGATTTGTGAATCCTATATTAGAACTGTCTGATTCTGGCATAAAGCAATCTGATGCAGATCAACAGAAACGATAGGGTAAAATTGTATGACCCTGTTTTATCTGTTGTGACCAAATGTTAAAAACCAACTAGAATGTATAAATAGTTGTGCTGAGCCTTTTTTTAAGAGGGAGATAAGAAACCATGTTGTAAATGCTTATTAGAAAGGAATAGAAATGATAGGCTATATCTGAGTTGCTTCAGAATTAAGTGCAATTTCATCATCTGCCTTCTGCTTTTCAAAAACAATTTAATGGTTCTATCATGTTATCAGTTAAATTTATTTTAACTCTTCTTTATAGCATTCCTGTTTACTATTTGTAGATTTTCACTTTTAAAAATAGTTTTATTGTTTTACTTTGAATGCTTTCTTAAGCCTATTTCAGTAGTTAACTGTGAAAATATTGCATTTTGTGTTAATTCTCAGCAGATGTGAAGGGAGCATGAGGAGGGACTGCCAGATCAGATTTATAATAGTGTTCCCTTTTCCACCTTTTCCAACATTATTTATTCCTATGACTTACTTAAATTTTATGATCTAATAGTAAGCACAATTGAGGAGATGACCCTAAAGAAATGCTGAAATATCAGTTTTTTTCTACACTTACTGCATATCCTAGTATAATAATGTTGATTCAGTCTGAACAAAGGATATGATGTGTTAAAATAGACTTTCAGAGTTCAGACACCTGAAGCTGGTAATCAAAAGTAATATTTAAGAAAATATATATATTTAGGTTTTTCATTTCCTTTTACATGCTGCCACTATAAATGAATATTGACTTTAAGTTAATTGATAAATTTCTAGGTGTCATTTTTTTAAATTCTATATTTCCAATGCATGGACTTAGAAAGATTTTACACAGAACATACTCTCTGTGCATGATTTAGTAAGAAAGGAAAACCTAAATATGCAATACGGGTATTTCAAAATAAAATCCTTTCTGGTGTGAAAGGATTCATTGATTTTATTAAGCTTTCCTTTGCCTTGTAATACAAGGTGGTTTAATGGGATGGAGCTAAGCATATCAGTATAAATAACTGCATTTGTGATATACAATGAACTCTTCTTTTCCCTAAAGTTTACATTTCACTTTGAAAGGCCAAGGTTATAAAGCACTCCCTAATTGTTTGTCTTAATTTTGCTGAGGATTGAATATGATTTTGGTAAGCAAACTGTTTTCTGATTTTTCCTTGGTGTTTTTTTTTTCTTTTTTTCTTGCAGCAGTGACAGTGCATGTTCTCAAAAATATAGGAAGGTCCAGATATAAATAGTAACTTAAAGTTCTTGCTGTACTTAAGAAAAAAAAAAATCATGTGGCCCTTTCAATATTTGAACTGCTAGGCAATGACATCAATAGTTTCATCTTTTTTTTATCTCATAGAAATAAATGACACTTTAAATATGTAAATATATTAGGTATGCTATTATTTATGACTGTCTTAACATAATTTAAGTTGTAGCTTTGTCACTGGAAATATTTTAAAGGTAATCTATATTCACATTGCCTGTGTTATGCCTTTTAAAGTTTGTATACATCAGATGTATATTTTTGGTTTGGCATAAGCTACTATTGTAATTTTTCTTGGCATTTTGTTCATAAAAAATTTTTTGAAGGAATGATAACCTCAAGGATTGTGAATAAACACATTTTTACATTTAAAAATAAAAAATTATTTGATCATTACTAGTTTTACTCTATAAACATGCAATAATTCTGACTCCTGAGGTATAATTACTTTATTAAATCTGCCTTGAAGACAAAAAGGAGTGAATTAGGAAAGCAGGATGGAACTAAATTTGAAAATGTTTATTTTAACTGCTAAGAAAAGATATTAATTTCTTGTTTTATATGTTTATAAAAAACCCTGGAAATAACATTTTTTTATTCAGCAGATATTAGAGAATCTACTGTGTCTGATAGGGTGTTAGGGACATAGTAAAAAGACATACAATGCTCAAGCTCTTTTGCCTACATTCTGATGAGAGAGACAAGAAAATAACAAGTAAACATATAAATAAGAAAACCACAGATCACAATTAGAAAATATACAAGATGATAGAATGCAGGATAGCTGGGGACTAAGTGACTACTTTGGTAGGTCAAGAGAGCCTTCTCTGAAATGACATTTGAGCTGAGACCTAACTGTTGAGCAGGAACCAGCCAAGTGAAAAGCCTGGTGAAGCATGTTTATAAAGCTCCTGAAGTATAGGAGAACGTTTGGTTATGTTCTGAGAATGAAAAGCACAGGGACTGAAGCATCATGAGGTAGAGTAATATGAGATGATACTGGAGGGGTATTTAAGGGCCAGATCATGTAAGGTTTTGTAGACCATGGTTAAGAATTAATTTTATTTGATGTATAAAGCCACTGACTTTCTGTAAGCCAGAGTAGACAGTGATCAGATTTGCATTTTTTAAAAATTTCTCTAGTTGCTATGTAGAGAATGGGTTATAAGAAGACAAGAGTGTATGTGTGATACTTGCAATGGGACATGGTGTGACTTGGGTTGATAATGATAGGAATGCAAAGCTGATAAACTTCAGATGTAGAATTAACAAGATTTTCTGATGGGTTAGATATGGGGGCAAAAGAAGAGCTGGAATCCAAGATAACGGTAGGATAATGCATCTATCATGGTGCCCTGGCAACCTTGCTCACTGCACATCTATATAGCAACACTGAACCACACTCCAACCCAAATCCTGACAAAGCTCTGTGATCCTCCCTGGAACATGGCAAGATAGGTCCTCAAGGAGATGTGACAAAGCCATTTATCATCTGCTCCCCTATCTTGCAGAAGGCTGCCTTAAGGGGCAATTTCTCATCTAACTCCCTGATTCTAATGAAGCAGGGATTTCCACCTCACTCCCACTCACTACAGATGTAAGCTAATAAAACTGCTTGGCTGGAGTTGAGAGTTGGCTCTTCAACAACAGAGCTGCCCTCCATTTATGTGTCATTTGGCCTCCCTGGTCCAATGTCCAAGGGACATCCCTAGGGACCAGGGATGTGGAACACTGACCCCACACTGATCTTGCTTTTGCTATCTGTGTAAGTAATAAACTAAGTCTATTTGAGCTCATTGTCTCCCCACCGGTTAAATCTATGGAAATGGACAGCCAACCTAGCAGTTACAACTACACTTGACAATAACTTTTTGGTTTCTAACTTGACAAATATAGTGGGAGGAACAGATTTAAGAAGGTGAAGGAAATTAAGAGTTCTGTTTTGGAAGTTAAATTTGAGGTGTTTATGAGAAATTTATATGAAGACATCAAGAAGGTGATGAGATATAGATAGATAGATAGATATAGGCATATCTATCTATATATGTCTGTAGTTCAGAGAAGAGGTCAAGGTACAAGTTTAGAAGTCATTCGTAGGTAAAAGGTATTTTAAGTCATTATACTAGGTAAGATCACCCTGGGGAAGCATATAGGCAGAGAAGCCCAACTAAGTGTTGATATTTAGAGGTCAGGGGTAGAGAAACTGCCAAAAGAAGCAGATTCAAGAGGGACACAGGAAACCAAAGAATGTGGTATCACAGGAAATACTGGTGGCCATGTGCCACCACACAGTGAGGAATATGGAGAACTGGAGCCAATATGCACTGAGGGGCAGGGCTAGAGGAGTCTTAATCCCCAGCCCAGCCTCTCCCTGAGGCCTATGGCACTCCTCCTTTAGAGTAAGCAGTCTACTGATCAGCATGGGAGAGTAAGCAGTCTAAGAACTTTCTTTTCTTCAGAAAGTTCTTTCTTCAGAAAGAGTTTCAAAGAACATGGTTACAGAATTAAACTTTGACTTTATTATATGCATGGAAGCTGTCAAAATTTCGAATTCATGGAATTTAAAAATGTGTGGTACATAAAAGTTAATTTAATATTTGGTAAGAAAACTGAAAAAGAATTCTAAACATAGCAACGGTTCATTAAAATGTCCAAAATACTGGTTTTAGATGCTAAATATACACAAGGAGAACTGTATTTTTGGAAATAAACACTATTATTCTACAGAAAGGAAATCATAGAAAAGGTATTATTGCTCAAATAGGGCTTCCTATATTAAAACCACAATGATGCATTGGCACTATTCCAAAACATATTATGTTAGTACTCTAGTACTGTAAGTACCAACAAGTTACACCACCAGTAACAAGCTGCTCATAACCTTGACCTTGAAAACAAATGGCTGCTTGTGAAATAATATGACCAAACCAAGAGATGGTTCCTTACAAAACAAAACATAGGACTAAAAGCAAGCATAAGAAGAAAATAATATATCCTTATTGAGAACACTATTCCTTCATCACCACGGGTACTTCTTGTACATTAACCCTCACAGATGTACACTTAAACACACTTAATTCTTAATAATACACTTAATAATTCCTAAATACATCTAGGAATGCAACAGATGACTAAATTGATGACTAACACAATTTAAAGACTTCAAAATGATAATAAGAAATCCCAAATTTGACAACAGATGACAGTAATACGCCAATAAACTGTGGAGTATCCATAAAATGTCTAGAGATTTCTTCATCCTTCATGACTCTCCTCTTAGCCCCTCTGTGTTCACAATTCATTTTCATCCATTTCTGTAGGAGAAGTGTTTTGGGTGGAACAGGATGAGTAAACGCCATACTCAGGTATGGGCTTCTGTAGTGGCCAGTTGTTCTCTTGCAAGAGTGATCTTGGAGACAAAATAAATTGAGTCTCAAAAAATTCTAAGGACTCTCCATCTTCCTTCTCTATCAGGAACTGATACTCACCAAATCTGACCATGCACTTGTAAGGCAGGTCTATTTTATTTAGGTAGCACAGCTCCTTGTTGTCCACAAGCAGACTGGTCTTCTTACTCATATTTTTTATTTCAAAAGAGAGAACTGAACTATCAAACTTTTTAAACAGCTGCAGAGAAAACTGAACTCGGGAAACCTGTTTATCCTGAAAGGTATAATGACAGATGTTGGAATTTCGGCCAAATTTCACCACTTCGCTGGAGGGAAGTTTTTCTCGGTTATAAAACCTTATTGATTGGAATATTCTACTTTGCAGCTGGCCAGGATGGTAAACAGTTATCTGGAGACAAGTCATTGTCTCTTCTGTATCAGCATCTTCGAAACTGGTCATGATGTGTCTCAGAATCTGACCTGCCTGCAACAATCAAACCAGCATGTTAGTTCACTCCCATTTTTCAGGCATTGAAATCTTTAATTCTAATATTTTGATGAAAATCTTCTGATAGGTGATTTATTTAGAATTTAAGAAGACAATACATAGAATACTCAATTAACTAGCACATATGTGAAATTTTACGCAAGTCCCATGAGATCTGGTGTATTACTTTTTTCCATCTCTATTTTTCACTTCTAGTTTGACAATAAAACCATATACACAATCTAGACAATAACAAGGAATGCTTGTCGATAATAAAGTGATTTGGCAGGGGCATAAAGAAACTTCAGTTCCTTTCTGATTTAAATAGAGTGACTTGGCCCAGAGAAAATATGACAGCTATATTTTAGAAATCAGGATAAGTAATCCCCTTGGTTTGAATGCCCTCAGAGGATATACACATAAAGAAAACCTGCAGTTTATTAACTAAATTATAATTAGATGTATTATGAATTGTAAAACCTGATTAAAGAAATTTAAAAATTATAAACAAATAATTGCAACATTTATTCTTTACATCCTCACTTAGATTTCTAGTAGGTAAAGGGTTAAATATAATAAATGCTTAGCTACAATAGGAAAGCAAGCTAAGTGTCCATCAATAGATGAACAGGTAAAGATGTGGTACACACACACACACACGAATATTATGCAGCCATAAAAAGGAACGAGATTGTGCCATTTGTAACAACTAGGATGAACCTAGAAGGTATTATGCTAAATGAAATTAAGTCAGACTGAGAAAGACAAATACCATATGATTATACTCATTTGTGGAATCTAAAAACAAATGAATAGACAAATAAAAAGCAGAATATGACCTGCAAATACAGAGAACAAACTGATGATTGCCAGTGAGGATAGTGGATGTTGGGCAAAATGAGTGAAGGGGAGTGGGAGATACAGGCTTCCAGTTACAAAATGAGTAAATCACAGGAGTAAAAGGCACAGCATAGGGAATACAGTCAGCGATACTGTAATAGTGGTATATCGTGACAGATGGTGACTACACTTGTGGTGAGCATTAAGTATAGAGAAGTTGAATCACTATGTTGTATACCTGAAACTAATGTAACAGTGTACATCAACTGTAATAAAGAAAAAAAAATAGTAAGTGCTCTAAAAGTTTTAGACCTGTAAAATTAGACATTACATAAGTCAGTCCTAATTATCATAGTCTGTACTCCTACTGGAATTATTTATCAATTGTTCCTAATGACTGAACAAACTGTCATTAACCACATTCTGTCATTAAGAGTTAATAGCACCCCTCTAGAGCTCTTGGCCCTGTGGTGCCCTCCACCTACACTTGCCTATATGCACCTTTAATAATCAGTGGAGTAAAGTAGTATAACAGGATAGGAGAACTAATTACCAAAATCTTGGAGAGATTATTCTGACACAGAACTGCCATTTTTTAACTAATTTATTTTAAAAGAATTAAGTGCACACAATTTAAAATTTGATACAGCAAATAACGATTTTTAAAAAGAGTATCTTCACTCCACCCTAATCCTTCTAGAGTCAACCACTGTAAAAGCTGTTTTTATCCTTACAGAAATTTTCTTTATACAACAAGCATAACTATGTGTGTGCTCATAGACACAAACACCTATGTTTCTACACATAGAGAAAAATTTTTCTTACACAAACAGGAACTAAACATTATATTTAGTTCTAGGCCTTGCATTCTTAAATTAATAATACAAATGGGTGATTTGTTTCCATATCCACACATATACATATACCTTATATTTGAAAGGCTACACAGAATTCCTTTAATCTAGCATGGTGATAAATTACACCAATAAAGTGAGGCTGAGTGTTCCCTGCATTCCTTAAAAACTGTTTAGGGTTTGGAAATCAAGAATCTTAAGTGAAGTTGAATTGTGGTTTTTGTTTGCTATCTATATTAGATGTTGGTATCAGAATTATTATGCTGGTTTAAAAAAAAAACCAGAATTCTTTCTTTTTCTTTCTACACTTGCTGCTATTTATTTTTAAAATACAATCTTTCCTCCTGTTTTGCAGTTATGGCGCTATTTTTTTTCTTTTATTAAATTCTTTATTTAAATTCAATTTAGTTAACATATACTGTATTATTAGTTTCGGGGATAGAATTTAGTGATTCATCATTTCATATAACAGCCGGTGCTCATTTATATCAAGTGCCCTCCTTAATGCCTATCACCTAATTATCCTTTCCCCCACCAACCTCCCCTCCAGGAACCCTTAGTTTGTTTCCTAGAATTCAGCGTTTCTTATGCCTCTCTATTTTTGCCTCCCTCTCTATTTTCATCTTATTTTATTTTTCCTTCCCTTCCCCTATGTTCATCTGTTTTGCTTCTTAAATTCCACATATGAATGAGTGCTAAAAATCAAACTCTCAATTTATTCAATTTTTCAATAAATGATATGGCTAAGCAAAATTTCTTTTTTATTGATTTGGAAATATATCTTTAATTTTAAATTTACTTGTCATATATTGTTTTTGGACATTATTACATCATATCACATTACCCAAGCAGACAGGACATGCCCAGCTATAAGCAGCAAAGTGAGAGGAACCATCAAAATCATGGGCCAAGGATGGTCAAAATTACTCTGAAACCAACACAGCGAGAATTAACACACAATGGGTAGAATTGTGATTTGAAGACACCTTAATTATGATAATAAAGTCACATTATTCAAGAAGCTGACAGCATTAAAGAGAATAATTATAACAAATCATCAGATGATACAATTAGTGGTTGACAAGAAAAGAATTAGCTGTTAACAAGTAAAGAACCTAAAAAGGAGGGGCAAGAATTTGTCAGTGATCTCAGCCTTGTCTAGGATACACTGCCATCATTCTAGTTCATTCTTGGACTTTGGACAATAACAGTTCCAAAAGGAGAACTGGATTAAAAATCATGGTGTATTCTGGATATAGTCTTTGGGTAACACCCAAATTTTGTTTTGTGTTCTTCCTATAACCAATTAGTTTAGAATTCATTCTTTTGAGCAAATCTACCACCAAGAAAAGTTTGCCCCACACAAGCTCTTATGCTTAATTCTCAGGGTAGATATATTATTCACTGCAAGGGGAAAAAATAGGCATTCTTGTTTATCACTCAGTGGCTACAAGTGTCTTGGTGTGAATCAACTCTCAGGGTTTGACAAACTTTTGGGATCATAATTGTGACTCTCCAAAAACACTGAGGTTGACTGTAATACTGTCAAGTATTCGCTGCCCCTCCCTACCAGGCCTTGCTCCTTTAGAAAGATGATACTTCTTACTCCATTGACAACCATGTCAATGAAACATGAATGGAAGTGACACAGAAGCTTATTTCCAAGCAGAAGCTTTAAAAGCCACCGTGTAGGTCCACCAATCCTCTTGGCCTCTGCTACATCGGCAGTCCCCAGAAGCAACTCAGCCTCCATCCCTGAGGGAAGGGCCAAAGACAGAGTCAAAAAGGACATGTAATATGAGCAAGAAATCAAACCTTTTTTTAAGTCATTTGTTCCTGAGCCCTAACATAGACTGGGCTGACAAGCATCCACCTATCCAACCAAGGTACGAAATGACCTCAACCCTGACAGTTAACAGGGTTACTACTTAACTGTATGCCCTTCACGTGCCAGGTACAGTGTTAGCCATTTACACATACTGTCTCATCTTCAGAATAACCCTATGAATCATCCTTCACAGAGGAGGGAGCTATGTCTCAGAGGGTTTAGCTAAGTAGCCCCAGGTCACAAAGTCAGTATCAAAGGCAGGATTCAAACAGAAAAAAAAAATACACCCTCTCTTACCCACAACAAATAACTGCTCTCTGTTGCCAGTTACTCCACAAGAGATAGCAGTTAATCTGTAGAGAGGAGGGCCATGGAAGTGTACTAAAACCAGCAAGACACCAACCTAGAATCTAGTGTTGGGGTAGGAAATACACTGTTACTCCTGCCTCATAAGAGAAAGAGGCTCTGAAGCAGCAGGTTACTGTGAGTATTAGTTATCCCTAAGTCTGCATGTATGGATATTAGCATGGACCCAGTACTCACTAGTAATTGTGGTAGGTTGTTTGGGGAGCTCCAAAGTTGAATAAATCATGGTCTCTGATCTCAAGGAACTGAGAAAGTAATCTATTTGTTAATTTCTAGAGCTGCAAGTTCCCTCTACAAAGTGGCCTGAATCTCTGCCATTTCTGAGTGTCAGTAGAAAGACAGTAAAGACTGAAACTAACAAAAACCCTAAAATAAACTAAAATTGGTAGGTTTTTTTAAAAAAGATTTTATTTATTTATTTGAGAGAGAGGGAACGAGTGAGAGAGAGAGCACGAGCAGGGGGAGGGGCAGAAGGAGAAAGAGAAGCAGTCGCCCTGCTGAGCAGGGAGACCAATGCGGGACTTGATCCCGTGACCCTGGGATCATGACCTGAGGCGAAGGCAGACGCTTAAACTGCTTAACCGACTGAGCCACCCAGGTGCCCTGGTAGATCTTTAAAAAAAAAAAAAAAAAAAAAATCACTAGTGTGCAAATGCTCAAAAGCAGCTTTTTGAAATGTCTGACATAAGTTATCAAAGATAGAAGAACAATGAGCTTATATAGCAGTAACAGTGGTTACCTCTGGAGAGGAAACCTGGGGTCAGGGGTGGAAAGGAGACTTTTCATTGCACATTCTATACCTTCGAAATTGTATACCATGTGTACTTAATATCTAATCAAACACTTAACAAACATTTTCTTTACAAAATTACAAACCATCTGATTTTTATGGAATTAAATGGAGGTGGAGATTAGCTAAGTATTAAAGGGGTAAACTATGATATCTGACATAAAAAAATTGTAAAACATGGTTCGCCTGGCTGGCTCACTCAGTAGAGCATGCAACTCCTGATCTCAGGGTCGTGAGTTCTAGCTCCACGATGGGTATAGAGCTTACTTAAAGAAAAACACTGTGTAAAACACTGTGGTGATGTCTGATACACAATAGTATCTATATTCACAAATGAACTACAATAAATAGATAAATATATAGAAATGAAAATGAGCAAATGAGCCCTGCTATCAAGAACGTTATCACAGAAAGCATAATACAGAATGTGAGTGCTCCATTCTTGAGTGTCAGAAGAGTAAACCTCTCCTTTGCTGGACACCAGGAAGCAAGTACACACTTACCTGGGAGTCTTAGAGCTGGCAAGAGAAGGGTTAGACTCTGGGGTTGCCTTCTGACTCCTCTCAAAGGAAATAAGGTGCTATGTGCAAAAATATGCTCTCTACACTTGCTCACACTCCCCCCCCCACCCCCCCACACACACACCAGTTACCCCTCCCAAAGTTGGGCAAAGCCAGCAAAGAGACATACTACCCTGACCTTGCAAAAAGGCTGTTTGGACCTCAACTGTCATGAACAAAAAGACGGATATTTTTGCTCAAAGGAGGAGCCAGGTGTCCAAGCAGTTTAACAGAAAGTTTGGTGCCCCTGGGTGGTCATGCATGCCAAGAGGATTCTCATGCTTTAAGTTTGCTTTTTAAGGTAAGATCTAGTGAAATAATGGAGCTTGTTCTGGGCCTTGTGTTAAGGAAGGTATTCTAAAGGTTTACTTTCATCCTCCTCAGCTCCCACCCTATGGATAATCTCAAGAGAAAGTATATGTCTTTGCCTTGCTGCAAGCAGCCTTTTTTCAAAGGCTTTCTCCCTGACCAACACCCAACACTGAGCTAACAGGAGGGAAGAGAAACTTGAAGCCTAGCAAAAGACAGGGTCATCCTCCTGACTAACGCCCCTCGCCGGTCACCACCCCCAGTGTGGCTTCGAAGACATCTGTGAACTCTACTCCTGGTCAGCAGAATCAATTCTTAAATAATAGGTTTCGTAGAAGGAGTCGTGAAAAACAAAAAGAGCAAGAGGAAAACCTTAAGAGAGCTCACTTTTTCTTCCGAGATAGTGTCTTCTTTCTCTCACTCTACCTGATCAACCTGTACCCAATCAGATCTGCACAGTCCAGTTTCTTGGTGGCTGTGGACATCCGCTATGAGGTAGAGCGTGGGTTCTGGCTTCCTTCCGGAGGATGTGGGAAATTCCTTTCAATCTGAAAGCTGGGGAAAGTCCCAGAAAACAGCAGATTACTATATTTTCCTAATATATATAATTTTCCTGAGGCAAGGAGGGCAGGTCCAGAAGAACCCTCAGTAGAGAACCCGGAGCTCCAGGGAGCCCGAGGCCCCGCAGGAAAGTCTCCTGGGGGACGCGGAGGGGGTTCACGCCCAATTGCTTTGTGAGCTACCCTTGATAAATGGAATTCTTTTGTGTTCTCTGATTAGGAAAAAAACTGCAAAGCACGGAAATTGATAAAGAAAACACACCCCATCTCTGGCATTTCCTTTCAGTATTCCCCCCTCGCATTTATAAATATTCCTAAGGTTTACCAAGCTGGGGCCGTGCCCTATGTAATTGCTGGAGCGCGCCGTGGGTGTGACTTTGTACAGAGCATCGCGAAGGACTCCTTGACAAAGCTCCGCTCTCGGCGCGAGGAACAGACAAGACACACTCCCCACTCCACCCCCAGCCCGCCGCCCGCTAGGTACCTCGGCGCCGGGCAGTCGGCGAACTAACTTCCCAGAGCGGCTTCGCTTTCCGGGCTCCGCACGAGACGCTCGAAGGCCACCCCGCGGAGGCTGGAGTCGGGGGACCGGCACCGCCCACCGCGCTCCGCTCCACGAGAAAGCGCCAGCCCGCCCCGCCGCAGCTCCCGGGGAGGGAGAGGGCGCGTGTGCGCCGAGGGGGCGGGGCCGAACTGGGGGGCGGGGGGAGCGCGGACGCGACCGAACCCGGGGAGCGGGCGGCTGCGGAGCGCTGGTCCCCCGGCGCGCGCCACCTCCCCTCCTGCTCCCGGCCGACTGCGGCCCCTCGCCACCCCCAAGGCCTTTATAAAGACCGCACGGAAGCGCCGCGGTTCTCAGGCCCCGCCCGCACGCGCGCCCGCACCCTCCCTCCTCCGCCCGGCGTCTGCGGCTGCGAAGCCCCGGCCCCTGGCCGCCGTGCTGAACTTCCAGGCCACGTTTGAGGCGCAGTAAACTGGTAGGGACCTCACCTCCCCAGACAAGTGGCCCCTCCGAAGGGGATGTGGCTAGTGAGCTAGACTTTGAAAAGGGAACAGAAGTGTTGGCTTGGGACCGGGTAGCGGGTAGGCAGAGAGTTGAACTTACTCCCTAAACAAGCCTTGTGCACGGCTTGTATTGTCTCATTTAATCCTCACAGTGGAGGGAGAGTAGGTCCCCCTTGCAGGTGAGTAAACGGCCGCCCTGAGGGTGGCTAAGTGTCACGTTGAGCGAGAACGGAGACGGGATTTGAACGTGCCCCAGAGCTCCAAATCAGCCTGCGGCTACCCATGCTGCCCTCACCTTACACAGACCAGTCCAGGGGCTTCCTCTCCCGCCCCGTCTGCCTGAAGGGATCCCTCACTCAACATCCAGGGTCTGGGGTTCCACAAATACGGGCTGGTATACATGGTGCACTGAGAAACACTTGACCTCCCAGGAGTCCTTTATAGTCTCCAGTGAAATGAACTAAAGGTGGAGAGAACCTAAAGGCAGGAGGTGTCTAGAGCCGGGTAGGAGTGAGACTCTATAGAAGGAGCAGAAGACAGAGAAGAGAGGGAGGACCAAGCTAGCAGTGACTGAGGTCAAACTGGCCCACTTACTTCAGAGCTTGGAAATCTACCTGCCAGTTCTGGTAGGTGTCAGATGGAAGCCACTTATCTGTCTGCATTCTGACCCTGACTTGCAGGACAGTTGCTCATTTGCAGGTCAGTTTCATTGACAATAAAATGACATTGATACATGCTGCTTTCCCGTCTGATAAAGAGATACTGTGAGGGATTAGATTTTGACCTCTCAGAATTAGTCAGGTATAATCAGGAACCATAAGCCTGGGGAAGGAAGAGTACAACTACATGTGAGGCCGATTCCTGTAAGGCTGCAATTTTGTTTGTTAATCATCAACATTTATCTCTTCTCTGGAGTGGAGATAGTGGGGGTGCATTATTTCTACCTATCACATGTCCTCCAAACCAAATAACTTAATCTTTCCCTTGTTGAATCTAAATTTTATCATATAGTACTTCTCACCAGTGTAATTTTTAGGAATAAAAAATTACTAAATTTCCTATTTTTTTACGAAAAAAGTAAAACAAAACCCAAAAGCCTCCCCCCTCCTTTAATATTTATACTTAAGTATTTACATTGTAGTTGTTAGTGCTTCTTCATTAATTTTTAAAATCCAAGAAATCACTAGCATCCTAACAAATAACATTTTATACTACTAATGAGGGATCAGAAGCTATACATTAATTTATAACACAATAATTTTTTTTCTCATTAAAAAAATAGAAAATATTGCCTTAGAGAAATGCCATACCTGGAGTAAGTTGTCGGTCTATCCTCTATCTCTAGTTTTCTCTTTATGTTTACCATAATTGTGCTGTCAACTAAGTGCATAATTCTGGGGGAAAATTTCCAGAATAACATTCTGGCCATTAACCCCATAGAAATATCACTATTCCTTGCTGTTTGTGGCCCTCAAGTTTATTATATAATTAATTATATGATATAATAAAAGGGTAAAGTTAGTTTTGAGATCATCTTGCTCCAACCCTGAAGTAACTTCAGAAGTATAACCCCTTCTGAACATAGGCTCCATGTGCATATTTTATGTAATCTAGGCTTAGATGGAAAGATTCTCTTTCTACTCTACTTATTTATCTTACTTTTTAGGATTTAAAAATATTCCATCTGCTTTCTGCCAGCACCTCACTGAATTTGTTCTTGTTAAAGCTATCTTTGACCTACTTGCCAAGCCAGTGGACACTTTTCTGTCCTCATCCTTTGTCACTTCTCCGCACCATTAAGTACTGTTGACCACTTCCACTTTGAAATGGAGCCCTAACATGAGTGTGTCTTTTGATAATAGATCAAAAACAATGTTCATTGTTTCTTACTCTTTTTCCTTGGCCCTCAGGGGCCTGACTCTCCATCCTGACTTCATTCAAATAAGGAGTTTCCTTGCACTTTGTTTAAAAGAGGAAACTTCTCTGTAGTAATAAAATTCCCAGACTACCTCTACCAAAGCCATCCCTAAGGGGGTGTGTCTTATGGTGCAAAACTGCTGAAAGTCCCAGAGTTGAATTACACAATCAGATTCTGAATCAGTGACGCTCTGTTTTCTTTTAAATTTCTACTTCCTGAAACCGAGGCTGTTTATGAGAAACAGTGTATTTCAGGGAGACTGTCCTAAAATTAACCTTTTTCAGAGTTAGATTTGCTGGCCTTAAAAGTGTTTATCCTCTTCTTCAAGACAAAGGTGAGTATCAGCCTTTAAATGACAAAACAGTAGATGTGGGTACAAAAGATGGCATAATGTGTAAGAAGGTATTTTTTTTTTTAACTGTGTGACCTTATTTCTACTTCCTGATCTTGTCTACGTTTAAATAACTTTAAAGCTCTAAGAATACTTGCACTTCTAAAAAACGGCACAGAAAGGGAGTGACAGTTGGGAAGGGGAAGGAACAGTGAACTTAGGTTACTGGGGAAAGGAGAAAAGGAACCTGTTTTTTAGAAGGTTTTAGTAACAACGTCCTTCTGTCAGGGAGCTTGCTATTGAACATCTGGCTTTGTCACTGAATTGAGATGTTTGATTAAAGCATTAAAAGAGGTGGGATTGGGGTGGCTGGGTGGCTCAGTGGGTTAAGCATCTGTCTTTAGCTCAGGTCATGATCTCAGGGTCCTGGGATCAAGCCCCACATTGGGATCCTTTCTCAGCGGGGCACCTACTTCTCTCTCTCCCTCTGTTTGCCCCTCCCCCTGCTTGTGCTTGCTCTCTCCCTCTCTCTCTCTCTGTGTCAAATAAATAAATAAAATCTTAAAAAAAAAAAAAAAGAGGTGGTAAATTAAAAAAAAAAAAGAGGTGGGTACTTACATGAAAAATTAACCCTGGGACTTTTGCCCTGGAGTACATAGGTAATCATAACAGAAACCATCACTGGTTCGATGACCTCAGTGATTTTGCCAGGAAAAGGTAAGAGTGGAGAATTACTCTTTTTGTTTGGGAAGAACTGACAGGAATTCTGGGTGTGGTGAAGCATTATGTAGACAGAAAGCATCTAGAAAAATTAAATTCCTTCATGCTTTATTCAAAGAGTCTTTTCACTAACAAATTTTATCATTTGAAATTAGGGCTCTGAACTACTTTGGAAAGCCACAAATTATGAGCTTTAGAATAGTCTGGGACATGCAGGTGGGTGAGAGTGCAGGGGCAGGGTCAGAAAGGAGGGGATTTATGTCACAACATAATGGCACCTCTGAATTATTTGTTTCTTATCTCCCTCTGCCTTTTCTTTTCTTTTTACTTAGTGCAGCTAGTACTCTTATGAGAAGTAATCTCTACTTTTGGCTGATACCTCATTGTTAAGAACATTTTAAATTCCGTACACAAAATCACTGTTGCTGTTCAAGTCTATACATGATACTTTAGCATAATCTCCACGCTCCTTTGTTTCTCCTCTTTCCTCCTTGGCCTCAAATACATTTTGAGTATCGAACTCTATAGAGCATTTGTAATTATACCACAGAAGCTGTACACCCCTGTAGATGGGGTGTCAGCAGATTATATGTATGATGAGCACAATTTTGGGTAGGGCTGGGTATAGGTTCACTTACCACCTGAGAGACACACAAGACCTAAACAAATGCCAAGTCAAGTCTTTATGTCCAGTGACCAGAATAATTTACTTCTTTCTTTCCACCTCCCCTTCCAAACTCTGTCAACCTGCAGCCACAAGAGAAAGAAAACACTTAAAAGTATTCTGGCAATAATTTACTCTCCACTTCAAATACCTTTTGAATCTGAGATGAAGGAATTCTCCAAGTTCTTCCCCAACAAGACACCAGAATTTGATAGTATCCTTCACTGGCATGAGTAATGTTAGGGTGGCTGGTGGGGGGCAGCAAAGAATTGCACAAAGGGTAGAGCAACAGGCAGGAGAGAGTTTATTCACTCTCCAAGGGAGGACAAGGGCCAGACATCAAGAGAGATATCAGCCTGAGTTTCTGTTAGGTTGGGCTTTTTAAGGGGTTTTGAAGGATGTGAGAGGGTTGAAGGTGGGGGGGGGGTGACATGACTCTTGGCCAGGTAGAATGGGAGGTGACAGGTTTCTCCAGGAACTCTCTCCAGGGTTTGTCCAGGATGTGTGTTGTGATCAGGCCAGAGAAGAATATGTTTTGTAGTTGGGGTCTATTTTCTGAGAATAAAGGGTACCATAACCTGGAAAAAGAAAGAGTGAGGGCCAGGTATAAACACCTGTGAGTTTGGTCTGTAAGATTGGCTAGGGAGAGGGCTTTGAATAGATTCCTTTCAAGTAAGGAGCCAATAATTACTTTAAACTTAGGTGTGTGTGTGTTTGTGTGTGTGTGTGTGTATTTTAAAGCCATATGTAAATCATGATGGATGTTATAAAATCTCACATAAAATAATACTGTGTAGTGAGCACACCTGACATATTAAGCTCTAACAATCTCCCCTTAAGTCCTATGTGATCTAAGTTTGGGTTTAGAACCTGGAATTTTCTTTAAGAATAAGTGTTCATTTCAAAATATTTCTGAAACTCCATGGTTCCTCCCATTCCAAAAGAATTTCACTGACCCCTTTCCCTGAACACAGTACACATACTACTTTTACTGTCCCTTAATCCATTTCAGATGATGATGGCTTTTTAGCATAAAATGCTCATTAAAAATGCTTTCCTGAAATTTTAAGCACCTATGTTTTGGAGAATTTTAATGGGAATGTGTATTCAAACTTTTGATATAAACCCATGCCATATTTTTGTTATTGTATCTGTTTCCTCTCTATATGGGGGAGTCTGTTTCTTGTTATTGACAGCGACATGGATTTTCGCAGGATGTTGTGATTTCCTGTGTTTATAGAGTTCTGTGAGATAGACAAGTTTAAAAGTAAGAATATTTTCTTTTGCTATTATTCTTCTGTCTAAGGAACAGAAAAAGATGATCATAGCTTTAATATCAGTTATATATTAATACAGTTTTCTCAAAGTATGGTGTACAAACTACTGATTTTAGGTGGCATGTGTCCAAACTTCGAAAATTTGAGTTTTATCCTTGGTTTAATGTGAATTAAAAATATAATTAGCTTGGGGCACCTAGGTGGCTCAGTCAGTTAAGCATTTGACTCTTGATTTCGGCTCAGGTAATGATCTCAGGGTCATGGGATCAAGCCTGGTGTCAGGCTCTGCGCTCAGGGCAGAGTCTGCTTGCGATTCTCTCTCTCCTTCTCCCTCTGCCCCTCCCCCTGCTTGCACACACTCTCTCTAAATAAGTAAATAAATACATAAATATTTTTTAAGACCAAATAATTAGCTCATAAAATTTATGACTTCATGGATATTATTGCTCAGGAAGATGTTAAGTAAAAAGAAATTGAGGTGTTTACTACTGATTTTAAGGAAACAAGTAAATAAATACTCTTACAGGTAATATGCAGATATGGTAAAAATTGTGAAGGTGGAATGTAACTAGCTAAAGTTTTGGAAATATTGAACTACTGTGTTTGATAAGTGGATATTTTCTGAACCACTGCAGAAATTTGAACCTCACTGGTCCTTGGTTACACAGCTCAATTAATAATACAGTCTGTTAAATTTCTTAATTATAGATGTACAAAATAGCTGATAAAAATGCTTTATCATTTTATCATTTATTCAGTCCTCATGAATTGCCATAAAATTGAAGGGATGTAGAAGGTAACCAATATTTTTTGAAATAAGAATCAGAGAGAGGATAGGGGCTCCTGGGTGGCTCAGTCGGTTGGGCAACCAACTCTTGATTTCAGCTCAGGTCTTAATCTCAGGGTCATAGGATAGGCCCGCAGCAGGCTCTGCACTCAGCATGGAGCCTGCTTAGGATTCTCTCCCTCTCCCTCTGCCCCTTCCCTGACTCTCTCTCTGTCTCTCTCTCTAAAATAAATAAATCTAAAAAAAAAATCATAGAGAGGATGAATCATCCCAGAATAAGCACTACAGTTCTATTCTGCCTGTTTTACCCAGACACTGATATCTTTGAAGGGCAGAGAGGGTTGCTGTGGGCTAAAGGGTAGGAGAGGAGGAGGGGACCATAAGCATCATCTAGGTCAAGGGTCATTAATGTATCATGAAGTGTGCCAATGGCCCTTAAAAAATAATCATATTGGTAATTTCTTTTAGGGACTCCATTCTAGGGAAGATACAATTCTTAATATGGAGAAAACTCACAAAGATGTTTATCAGATAACAACAAATTGTAAGCATTCTAACAAAAGGGGAAGGTTAAGCAAATTATAGTACAGTAGTCCCTCTTTTATCCATGGTTTTGCTTTCCATGGTTTCAGTTATCTGCAGTCAACCACCACCAGAAGCAGATGATCTTCCTTCTGACATTTCGTCACATGCCTGCATCATTCACCTGACTTCATCTCCTCACATAGGTATTTTATCGGCTCACGTCATCACAAGAAGAACGGTGAGTACAATACAGGCATATCTCATTTTATTGTTACCACTTTATTGCACTTTATGGATACTGAGGTTTTTACGAACTGAAGGTTTGCAGCAACCCTGCATGGAGCAAGTCTGTCAGCGCTGTTTTCCCAACAACAGTTGCTCACTTCGTGTCTCAGTGTTACATTTTGGTAATTCTTCAATGTTTCAAACTTTGTCATTATTGTTATGTTTGCTATGGTGATCTGTCATGAGTGATTGCAACTTATTGAAAGCTCAGATGATGATTAGCATTTTCTAGCAATAAAGTATTTTTTCATTAAGGTATGTACATTTTTTAGACATAATGCTATTCCACACTTAATAGACTAAAGCATAGTGTAAACATAATTTTATATGCACTGGGAAACCAAAAAGTTCATTTGACTCGCTTTATTGCAATATTCACTTTATTGTGGTAGTCTAGACTGAACCTGAAATATCTTCCTTTTTTTTTTTTTTAAAGATTTTATTTATTTATTTGAGAAAGAGAGAGAATGAGAGACAGAGAGCATGAGAGGGAGGAGGGTCAGAGGGAGAAGCAGACTCCCTGCCGAGCAGGGAACCCGATGCGGAACTCGATCCCGGGACTCCAGGATCATGACCTGAGCCGAAGGCAGTCACTTAACCAACTGAGCCACCCAGGTGCCCTGAACCTGAAATATCTTCAAAGTATGCCTGTACAGGGGAACAAAAAGGAGTTTTGTTTTGTTTTGAAAAAAGGAAAAAAGGAGGGGAAGAGGAATGGGAACTTTACATGATATGTATGCTAATAGTTTCCTAATTAGTTTCTCATTCTTTTGGATTCCCATAACCTGGATTCATACATTTATGTCTATACGTGTTGTACTTAACATTCATTTTTGCCATTCTTTGCATATACTCCTATTGCACCTCAAAGTATATTGTGTCATCGGCTTGCCCAAAAACTTTGCTTAGAATCTTAACCTTAGCACATCTAGTTACTGTGATACATTCCCCATTAGTGCACTGTAACCACTGAAAAGTATGCAAAATTTTCAATAAAAGTCTTGTCCGTTCATAAGTGTTTTTCTTTTCCATAAAAAAAAATGCTTAGATCCTCATCACATGTCCTTTTATTTGACCACTTCTTCAAAATAACTTAATCTCTGATTATAGTTTGGATGCTGCAGGTCATCATTTTGCAAGATAACCATATTCCTACCCAGACATTTGATTCCCTAAATCCTGCCCCGAGTCATTGTGAGGGATAATAAAATGTGAGTGAATAGCATCTCTTCTGAGATATTACTCAATCAGGTCTGATTCACATCTCCAAAAGTTGCTGGTTCTTTAATAAGAAACATTTGAAGCCCTTTGAGCCCAGATTCCCTGTCACCCCATATCTCCCCCCTTCCCCAGTGGGCAAGAGAAACGGGTAGGAGGACACCAGGAACTAGGTGGAGCTTCTAAAGGCACAGCTTACCACGCAGCTGAGAAGCAGACAGAAACACCCCTACCCAGTTAATTTCAGGCTGCAGGCTCCAGCCTCTTAATGTCGATGTGGCAAAGCATTCATCTTTGTAGCTCTCCTTGGGGACTTCTTGAGACATATTTTTTAAATATATTTCCACTCAATGAAATGACCTCTCATTACTTTATTCAGATCCAAAGGTCACTTTTTATATTTCATTTTTCTTTCTCTTTGCAATTTTGACACTGTTGACTTCTGCAAATGTTCTTTTTTGGTTTCCATATCACTGTGCATTTCTGACTTTTCTCCTACTTCTCTGGCTGCACTTCACTTTTATATTCTCTTTCTCTGCCCGCATCAGATACTACATTGTGCTTTCTGCCTCCTCTCTCTTCTGCTGTGTCTTCACTTTGGATGAATGCCTGTTGCTGCACTTATACCGGTTTATACTAAAGGCCCCGTGGTTCTTCTTCCAGAGTTCTGGAATCTTACATCCAAGTGTAAACCTCTATTACTAAATATCTCTATTCTGCATCCCACAGGCATTTCACATCGAAAATTTTCAACCCTGGGCTCATTTACCACCTCTATCAGTATTTTTTATATTGATATCTGGCACTAAAAGCCATGTACTTGCTCAAGCTAAACATTTGGGCTCTCCTAGACCCCTTATTTCTTTACCAACAATATCTAATCAATTTTGAAGTGAAATTGATTCCATTTCTTAAATACCTTTGGAAACTACCCATATCTACCTATTCTTGGTACAGGCCCTCAAGCTCTCACAGCATGTCCTGATCTCCTTAGCCTCTAGCCTTTGTCCTGTTGGATTAGATATTTCCTAGGACCCAGAGCATTCTTCTACCCCAGAACGTTTTTGCAGTAACCATTTTTTAAAACTAAGACTATATCTTTTATCTCTGAATTCCCATTACCAAGCCCAATGCATGACACGTTGTAGATACCCAATATGGATTTGCTAAGTAAGTAAAATTTAATGGATGCCTACTTCTCTGCCCTATTTCTTTTGTTTAAATGAGACTTACCACAGCGTAAAGCTCCCTGGCTTACAACGACATAATTTTTTCCCAGAGTTAAATAAAAAAATAAATCTATCAACTCAACACTTGAAGAATCACATCCACTTTTCCACACATATATAATGATATCTACTCAACTAGACACAGTAGAAGGTTGAGACATTTGAGAGGTTTTGGACCCTGCCAAATGTGTCTTCTAATTTGGTATTGTTAAAAGAAAATCCAATAATCACTCTTTTGAGTGAGATGACATACTTGCCAAACGAGATTTTCCTCATCTGTGTCTACAGTAGCTGCAGATGTGTCCGCCCTTCGAGGAGGTTCTGGCCCTACTCCAGGCTCTTCCATCCTGCTATATTTGCATCATGCCTATCCTAGACACAATAGAGAGATCTTTTCCTAGGATAAGTTGTGATAAAGATTAACACTCACTGATGAAGGTTGGCTACTGGGATTAGTCATTTTGTGTTAGGTGAGATGTGGAGGGGGAGGCAGAGTGATGAGAATGTCTAGCTCCAAAGTAAGGCTGAAAGAAAAACAGAAGATAATACATGTAGAAAGCATCCCTAAGTTAACCATAAGACATGAGTGAAAGGAAGTGCAACTAAAATATGTACAGTGTCACAATGTTTTGTTAAATCATTTCTGACTACACCTCAATTGAGAGGCAAAAATCAAACTGCTCAATAATCATTGAGGAATACTTAGTTAAATTTTGAAAGCTTATACTTTAAAAAACTTTATTATAAATATGAAAATATATGTACATATAATAAAAAACTTATATAAACATTTAACTTTGCAGAGAAACAATGATATCAATATGTTTATAGTGCTTATTTCTTAGTGGGACTTTGGGTAGTTCTTATTTTCTTTTCTACCATATTTTTTCTCCAAATTTTTAAATAACACCATTTTGCGCTCATTATAATGAAATGTTTCAAAAATCTAGATCTTTAAAAATACTTCAGAGGGCTGCCTGGGTGGCTCAAATGGTTAAAATTACATCAGAGACCACTATGGTACAATCTTCAAGGTTTTCATGACAAATACTTCTTAATGGAGCCTACTAGAAGACATCCAGTAGACTGTTAATACCCTCACTTGCAAGCCAGAAGCCACCGTGTATGAAAAAGCAAGTTATAGTGAAAGAAAAGAAAAGCACTAATTATTATGAACATAGATTTCAGAAGTCTTACAGTATCTCAACACAGTCATTCCCCAAATCACAGTTGTCAAAGAAAAGCTTTTTAGACCACAGCTGTACATGCACAAAGTGTGAAAGGCTGAGTGAACATGAGGGAATTAGGGAGTTCCCCCTGACCAAGTTTTCTCCAAAAGATGTGTCACTTCAGGGAAAAAAAGGGGGGGGAGGAGGAAACAAACCATAAGAGACTCTTAATGGTAGAGAACAAACTGAGGGTTGATGAAAGGAGATGGGTGGGGGGATGGACTAGATGAGTGATGGGTATTAAGGAGGGCACTTGTTACAATGAACACTGAGTATTGTATGTAAGTAATGAATCATTGAATTCTACTCCTGAAACCAATATTACACTGTATGTTAACTAACTAGAATTTATATAAAAATTTGAAAAAAATATATATTCCTTCAGATCACCCTATCTGCTCCCATTCAGCCGCTTCTGAATGCACAGCTCATCTAAGAGCTGGTCTTTCATTTCACTTTCCTGGAAAGGTAGAATCATTAGCTGAGACTGATTTGGAGTTCAAAGTGGACATGTTGAGAATGTGATGCTTACTGGATATCCAAGTACAGATATCCAATAAACAGTTGAAAATATGCATCTGAAAATTTCAAGAGAGAAGTTTGGACTGGAGATACAAAGTTGATGACTATCAGCCAATACATGATATTTACAACTATAAACTGAATGAGATCACCAAAGAGTGGATTTAAATGGGGAAGGGAAGAGGGCCAGAGACTGAGCCTTTGCACATTTCAACATTAAGGTGTCTAGGAGGAGGATGAACCAGCCAAAAAGGCTGAGAAAGAGAGATCAGTGACATAGGAAAACCAAAAGAGTGTAGTCTCATGATGGGCAATAGAGAAGGGAGGGCCTGTGTCACATGCTGTTGATAGGTTAACAAGGAAGAGGAGTGAGAATTGATCATTAGGTGTAGCAAAGTAGAGTTCACCAGTGATGTTGACAAGGGCAGTTTCAGTGGAGTGATGCAGCAGAAGTCTGACTGAAGTGCATTTAAGAGAGAATGGGAAGAGATAGGTTGAAAGCTCAAGTAGGAGCAAATCTTTCAAGGAACTTTGCTGCAAAGGGCAATAGCTATGGATGAAAGTGAAGTCAAGAGACTTCTCTTCTAAGATGGGAGAAATAGTGGCATGTTTGTAAACTGATCAGAATGAGCCCATGGAGAGCAAAAACTCAGAAAGAGAGGAGAAAAATGCAGTATTGAGTTTGAGTAGGAAGAAAGGTGGAATTATTGTTTGAATGGAGTGACTGGTTCTAGGTAAGAGAATGGGTGACTCATCTCTGAAAGCAAATGGGAGGGCAGAATATGGGGTGTAGCTGCTGTTAGGTTGGTAGAGGTAAGTGGAGTCTGTGGAGGTCCTCTCCTGATTGCTGAGAATGAGGGTAGATGAGGAAGGGAGAGAAAATTTGAAACAGGCCCCTAAGAGAGTGGAAGGTGGATGGACCTGGTAATCAAAGTGTGATTGCCTGGCAGCATTAATAGCATCATTGAGTTTCAGAATCAGAAATTTAAAATGCGATCAGGGACCATGGTTATATTTTTTCCCTCAGTGTTGTTCAGCTGTGTAAATGTTGGATTTAATTAGAGTTGTGATTTTGACATGCACATATTGAAAACAAGGGAGTCAAAGGTGTATGCATGTGGTGATTATCATGGTTGACCATGGAAATTAAACTGGGTAAAGGAGGGGAGAGAACCTCAAGGGAGTGTGGGTCCATAGAAAGGTGTTTGGATCAATGGATTATATAGGTCCCAGTGGGATTTTAGGTTTGTTGGATTTGGGAGAATAAAAGGGGACAAGATGGATGGTAGTGGACAGAAAGTGGGATACATGAATTTGAGAGTATGAAAGAGTTGTTGTTTTTGTTAATAACAAAGTCTAGGCAGTATGACCTTGAAAGTGAATGCCTGAGATTGAGTGAAGGACAAGATCTTCAGAAGAAAGGATTTCAAGAAACCAAGAGTCCCCGATCACTAAATAACTATTGAAATCTCCAAGAATAAGGGTTGTTTAGAGAGAGTAACAGGATCTAAATGCAGGATCTAAAATGTCCTAGGAGCTGGCAGTTGACATTAACAATGAGGGGCAGAGGGTGATGACATAAGATTCAAAGATTGGGAAAAGGGTATACAGATTAAACAAGGAAGACAAAAGCAAGGTCCAAAAATGGCAATGATGAGGAGGCTGGTCATTTAGAACAAGTGGTTCTGAGGCTTAGGAGCATAAGTTGCCCCTTGAGAGATTTTTCAAGGTAGTTGAAAATGTAAAGCACTATGAAATGTAATGTATCGCTATTTCTAGCATATGAAAAAGTAGTAGTTATTGCGAACTCTTTTAGCAAAATATTTATATAAATAACCAGGGGGATTTCCTCTCTCTGGCAATCCCCAAAAGCAATAAATAGATTTTTTTTAAGTCACTGAGTGGAAGTTCAGAACTTCGGGACAAGATATCATTCAGAAAAGCTTTTAAGCAAAGTCTCTTTATTTTCTGCATAACAAAACTGTCAGATATTACCACCCCTGATAATTTAGACCTCTGATACTGAGGTTTCTAAAACGTCTAAGGAGAGATTTGAAAACCCTACCTACCTCTATTTAAGGGGATGGGAGGAGAGATTTGTCCCCTGTTAAGCACTTTGGACAGGATCTGGTCTTCCTTGATTGACATTTTCCTCCATGTGTTTCTAAAGTGATGGACAGTGATGACCAATTGTAACTTCTCCACTCTCCTTGGGACTCAGGAACGTGAGTTTCCTCTGTTCTCTTACCTGGATGTTTCAAGTAGCAATCATGCAACAATGCCTATGTATGACATAATGCAGGAAATAAAGGGTAGAGATTATTCCTTATTCTCTTCTCTCTTCTTATAATAAAGTCCTCTGTGTTTAATATTTTTTTAAACTAGAAAGTTCTAAATTAGAAATGGAACAAAATCTATGAACACCAATTTTGGGTGTTTTCACATGAAGCTTTTGAATTAATTTCTTTTCCTAATTATATAGCTACACATAGTCATTATAGAAATGAAAAGAAGGGGGAAAATAATTGAAAAGTATTACTGAGAGCTAAGACTCTTAGTATTTTTGCATATTTTTTTCTGATTATGTTTCAGTCATTTTTAAAAATTGTGGTGAGGTGCACATAAAATTTGCCATCATAATCATTTTAAGTATAAAGTGGTACTAATTTAAATTCACACTGTTGTGCCTCCATCACTCCCATCTATCCATAGAATTCTTTTCATCTTGCAAGACTGAAACTCTGTACCATCAAACAATAACTTCTCATTCCTCCCTTCCCTCTCCCCTTGCAATCACCATTCTACTTTCTGTCCCTACGAATTTGACAACTCGAGGTACCTCATGTAAGTAGAATCATGCAGTATTTGTCTTTTAGTGACTGACTTATTTCACTTTGTATAAAGTCCTCAAATAGCATTTGTCAAAATTCCCTTTTTAAGGCTGAATAATATTGCATTGTATGTTTATACCACATTTTGTTTACTCATCTGTTGATGGATGCCTAAGTTCCTTCCGCTTTTTGGCTACTATAAATAGTGCTGTTATGACCATGGTCTACAAATATCTCTGCAAGTTCTTGCTTACCATTATTTTGGATATTTTCTCAGAAGTGGGATTCCTGGATCATATGATAATTCTATTTTTAATTTTTTGAGGAAATACCACGTGTTCCATAGCAGCTGTACCATTTTATATTCTCACCAACAGTGTGCTAAGATTCCAATTTTTCCACATCCTGGCCAATACTTTTTAATTTTCTGTTTTCTTTTTTTTTTTTTTTCACAGTAGCCATCCTAGTGGGTGTGAAGTGGTTTCTCATTGCGATTTTTTATTTGCATTCCCTAATTATTAGTGATGTTGAGCATCTTTTCATGTGCTTATTGACCATTTGTATATCTTCTTTTGAGAAATGTCTATTCAAGTCCTTTGCTATTTTCTTTTCTCTTATTTTTTTTAAAGATTTATTTATTTATTTGAGAGAGAGAGAGAATGAGAGACAGAGAGCATTAGAGGGAGGAGGGTCAGAGAGAGAAGCAGACTCCCTGCCAAGCAGGGAGCCCGATGTGGGACTCGATCCCGGGACTCCAGGATCATGACCTGAGCCGAAGGCAGTCGCTTAACCAACTGAGCCACCCAGGCGCCCCTTTGCTATTTTCTAAATTATATTGTTTGTATTTTTATTGTTGAGTGGTAGGAATTCTTTATATGTTCTGGATATTAACTCCTTATCAGCTATATGCTTGGCAAATACTTTTTCCATTCCATGGTTTTCCTTTTCACTGTGTTTAATATGACCTTTGATGCACAGAAGTTTTTAAATTTATGTAGTCCAATTTATTTGGGGTTTTTTTGTTTGTTTGTTATCTGTGCCTTTGAGATCATACCCAAGAAATCGCTGCAAAATTCAGTATCCTAAAGATTTTCACCTGTTTTCTTCCAAGACTTTTATAGTTTTAGGCTCTATGTTTTTGAGTTAGTTTTTGCTTATGGTGTAAGGTAAGGGTCCAACTTTATTCTTTTGCACATGGATATCCAGTTTTTCCAATGTCATTTATTGAAAAGATTGTTTTTTCCCCCATTGAATGGTCTTGACATCCTTGTCAAAAATCATTTGACCATATATGTGAAGGTTTATTTCTGGGCTCTCTGTGCGACTTTATTGGTCTGGATGTCTGTCTTTATGCCAGTACCACACTGCTTTGATAAGTGTAGCTTTGTAGAAAGTTTTAGAATTAGGAAGTGCGAGATCTCCAACTTTGTTCTTCTTTTTCAAGATTGCTTAGGCTATTTGGATTTTATGAGATTTCATATGAATTTTAGGATGGATTTTTTTCTATTTCTGGAAAAAACATCATTGATCTTCATTGACTTTTTTTTTTAACATAGCAGTTATCACACTTTGTGAACAACATTATATTCTGCCTTTCTTCCTTAACATTATATTTATCTTATTAAAAATAAACATTACTGCTTGGGGCACCTGGGTGGCTTAGTCAGTTAAGTGACCGACTCTTGATTTCGTCGACTCAGTCATGATCAATCTCAGGGCTGTGAGATCAAGCCCCATGTCTGGCTCTGCACTGGGTGTGGAGTCTGCTTAGGATTCTGTCTCTCCTTCTCCCTCTGCCCCTCCCCCTCCCTCTCTAATAAAATAAAAAAATAAAAATAAATAAACATAACTTCTTTTAATTTAAATACTTCATAAACATACTTTACAATGACTACATAAAGGAAAACGTACAAATGGAAGTATAACTGAAAGATTAGAAATTTTTTTACCTCAAATTATGTGACTTGGGTATACTTTAGATACTATAAACATAAAAATGAGAAAAATTTGATTCAAGATTGTAATTCTTACATTATTTTTGACCAACTACAATTCTGGAATTCATTTATTTACTCAGCAAACATTACTGAGTCTTTATAGTTTTTGAAGCCCTGAAAACCTAGATATAAAGTAGATCTGATCTTCAACCCTCAGGGAAAGGGAACAAATACTAGAATTTAGTGAAAATCTAGTATGTGTCATGAGTTCTCACTTTCTATTTTAATGTTTGCATTAATCTTTTTTTAAAATATTTTTTTAAAGATTTTATTTATTTGTCAGAGAGAGAGAGCACGCACACACAAGTAGGGGGAGCAGCAGAGAGAGAAGCAGGCTCCCCGCTGAGCAAGGAGCCTGACGCCGGGCTCGATCCCAGGACCTGAGCCGAAGGCAGATGCTTAACCAACTGAGCCACCCAGGTGCCCCATTGTTTGCATTAATCTTATGGGGAAGTGATGTTAACCCCATTTAGAAATGGGAAAATAACGTTCCTTTCAGAAAGGCTGAAACCACCTGTCGGAGGTGACACAGAGTGAGTGGGAGGGCTGGGATACAGCTCAGGGCTGACTGCTTCCAAAGCTCCTGCCCTTTTCACTCTCCTGAGTTGCCTGTTGGCACTTGTGACCTAGGACAAGAGACAATACATATAGCTAAGTGTAACATGAGCAAAACACTGTTATAGCAATATTGTGCTGGAAAAGAGTCAACCAAGGCTTTAGAGAATTTAAGACTTGCACACTGAGAATTTCGTTAGCTACAATGGGGAGGGCAGCATTTGTGGATTCATCCATTCACAAACCGGCATTGAGCTTCTACTGTGTGCCAGTCACCCAGCTAGCTCCAGCTGTGCCCTGAAGATCTGAAAGAGAATGAGCGTGACACTGACCACCCTCAGGAGTCAGTCTCTCGGGAGACAGGGAAGTAACTGATGAATGACAGAGCCCTGTGCCAAGCTCCGCCACGGAGTCGAATGCAGAGTGCTGGGGACAGGCTTCCAGTGTACTAAAAGCAAGTGCACAGTGGCAGAGCCTGTGCGGCACGGCAGGTATGCTGAGCACAACAGACTGGACTCTCCATGCCAAGTTCAGATGCTTGCACTTCATCTGATAGGCAACAGCAAGCCAGCAGACATTTTTAAGCAGGGGAGTGACAAGGTTAAGTCTGCTTTTAAGAAGCTACCTGGCAGTGTGTCAAGTACAGAGTGTGGAAACGTGGGAAGAGACAGGGGCCAGGAAAACCAGTCTGGGGTCTAAGGGTGCCAACTAGAGATGGAGAGGGCCCGGTACAGGCAACAACAGAAGAGACTGACAGAGTAGGGACCATATTTACAAGAAGAAGATGGCAGAATTCGTGGACTGTAGGATGTATAGCGAGAATAAGTTAGGAGTCAAGAGAACAGCATAAACAAAAGCTTCAGGTCATACATATGTTCAGAACCACTGCATTGTTTACAAGTGAAGGACTCATTCAGCATTTCATAAGTAGGTAATGAATGCTCTTTGAAGATTTTATTTATTTATTTGAGAGAGAGAGAGACACAGCGAGAGAGGGAACACAAGCAGGGGGAGTGGGAGAGGGAGAAGCAGGCTTCCCGCTGAGCAGGGAGCCCGATGTGGGGCTTGATCCCAGGACCCCGGGATCATGACCTGAGCCAAAGGCAGACGCTTAACGACTGAGCCACCCAGGCGCCCCGGTAATGAATGCTCTTTGAATTATCAGTATTCCTTTTATATATTTAGTCATTCTAAAATACTCTAATAGTGGGGCGCCTGGGTGGCTCAGTCATTAAACATCTGCCTTCGGCTCAGATCATGATCCCAGGGTCCTGGGATCGAGCCCTGCATCAGGGTCCCTACTCAGTGGGAAGCCTGCTTCTCCCTCTCCCACTCCCCCTGCTTGTGTTCCCTCTCTCACTGTGTCTCTCTCTCTCAAATAAATAAATAAAATCTTTAAAAAAAAAGAAAAGTCTTTAAAAAAATAAAATACTCTAATAGTTTAATAGATTTTTTTCTCCCAAGCAGTTTACACATAGCCTGCTACATTATTTATTCTTTTAATTCTGTTAGCAAAGTCTTCTTTGTGAAGAAAATTTCACAAAAAAGTGAAATTTTTGTCGTTGTTATATTGAAACATAGATTTTGAGAAAATGGATTAGTGAATTTTTTTCTATAATGAAATTCAAAAGATTAATGGACTTTTTTTCTGAAATGGGGTTCAGAAAAGGTTATTGGTCAGGTAAATAATATGCAACACTATTTTAATGTTTCACAAAAGTTTTCCATTTTCTTAAGTCATTACTAAGTCTTGTAATTTATTTGGTTCTTTTTTGTTCTGTAGTGCCACATTTATTTTCATTAATAAGCAAAATATACATCTGGTTAAAAGTGGAATCTCTTGTGCCTGTGCGGTTATGTGTGACCAGATGAGGGCGGCAGTGAGGCACTAGAAAGAAGGAACAGGCCCTTAAATTGCAGAGACACTTAAGACCATCCTGTAAATGCCCTAAACATCTGTTTGGGCTGACATCTTAATTAATTGATTCATTTTCTGAGCTAGAGACTATGACGTAAACATTGTCACAGAATTTTCAGAACATCAAATGATGTCCTTATAATGCAATAGAGTAATAAATTTGTGGGAATTTCTTTTAAGATTGATGACCATTAACACAGATGTATTCTGAAAATTTTACATCAGTCTGAAGGGAAAAGATTAGAGGAAGGATTAAAAGTAAACATGTTGTGGGCGCCTGGGTGGCTCAGTTGGTTAAGCGACTGCCTTCGGCTCAGGTCATGGTCCCGGAGTCCTGGGATCGAGTCCCACATCGGGCTCCCGGCTCAGCGGGGAGCCTGCTTCTCCCTCTGACCCTCTCCCCTCTCATGCTGTTTCTCTCTCTCTCTCTCTCAAATAAATAAATAAATAAAATCTTAAAAAAAAAAAAGAAATTTCTTAAAAAAAAAAGTAAACATGTTGTTTCTTGTTAAAGAGTGTAGGCAGGGAATTTAATAGTTTACAAAGACAATAAAAGGAATCTTTTTTTTTTTAAGATTTTATTTATTTATTTGGCAGAGAGAGACACAGTGAGAAAGGGAACACAAGCAAGGGGAGTGGGAGAGGGAGAGGCAGGCTTCCCTCAGAGCAGGAAGGGCTCGATTCCAGAACCCTGAGATTATGACCTGAGCCGAAGGCAGACACTTAACAACTGAGCCACCCAGACACCCCAGAATCTTATTTTCTTTGAACATTGCAGATACTCCTGAAATAAAAAGAAAAATTTCCAATTTATCAAATATATAGTAAGCAAAGCTTAGGATTAAGTAACTAAGAGAGGTTGCCCAGATTCAGTAGATATCTTCTTTTATAAACAACTACTAAAAACAAATATTTTTTGAGTACCTTATATGTGCTAGGAATTATTCCAGGCTATAGAAGGGAACAAAACAGACACATGGCCTGCCCTATTGGAGTATATATTATAGTGGGGAAGATAAACATTAAGCAAAGCCCCAAATTAATTCATAGTTACAACTGAGAAAAAAATGGAGAGTAGTCTACCACAGGGCCCCAGGTAAATTAGTTTAGGTTCATTCTCAAAATTGGAAATTAAATAAAATTGAAAATAGGACTTAAGAACAACTCGTTTCAAGTTCTTAATACCTATTTATATTATGTATTTCCTTTAACAATAAATAAAATGGATAAGGGGGAATTTACATATTAATAAAAATAACATTGCAAAAGAGTATTTGGGTACTTGATATACAACAATAAAACACTGCCAGTTGAAGTGTCATAAAATACCACAGGCCTTCTCTGACTGCCCAAACTTGATTAAACACCATGTCAGTCATCAGGCTGGCCCCAGCTGCAACTGAGAATCTGTCCTCATTTGATCCACTCTAAATCCCAGGTCCCAAACCTGGAAAACACTTGTGTAAATAGAATCCCCTACCTCCTCTTTTTCATTCATCTTCATTGGCATCTCTGACATCCCAGATTCCCAGTTTGCCCAAGCTATGGGCCCACTTGTAGGCTCTCCAGCCTCTCTCTGAGCCTGGACCCCTTGGCTCAAAAGGTTATCTATAGTTTTAAAGGCACTTTCAACTTTTGTTATATTCCTTCCCTCCACTGTATACACTTTCCAGATGTGGATTGACTGAGACAGCCCCTCAGCTGACTCTGGTGGGATCCATTACTGATGAACCACGGCTGGGCCCTCACTGATTCTTCTATTCGTCCTTAATTGGCTGTCTTTCTAATTCTCTACAGCCCCTGTTTCAATTCAGGATCCCCCTTTTCAAGCTGAACTTACTCCTGCCACACTACCTCCTGGAACTCCATCTGTTTGACTTAGGAGACTGGGTTATCCATGGTGAACTCTCAAGTTTTCTCCTTCCCTTCTGCCTCAGAGAGACACTGTTCTACCTTGTATCTAAGCCTACTCCTTCTGACTTCTTAAACCAACCCCTTTTTAACTTCTTTTGTGATTTTTCTCATTCATATTCCCTCTCATCTTTTTTTTCTTTTCTCTTCTTCCCTTTCTTTCTTTCTTTCTTTCTTTCTTTCTTTCTTTCTTTCTTTCTTTCTTTCTTTCTTTCTTTCTTTGCCTTCTGACATCTTCTTGGCCTACACACATGTTCAAGTCTAATGATTCTTATGAAATGTTCATTTCCCCTGAGACTCTATTCCATCTTTCTCCTTCCTTTAACAGCAGTGCTTCTCAAAGTAGTAGTCTGTATTTATGCCTTTCACTTCCTTGTTTAACACTTGTCCATCCATTTCTTCTGGTCTGCCCTTTTCTGAAATGTCTACTTACATGATCAATGAGAACTTTCCAATCACCTGATCTAGCCACCTCTTCCTAGTGGCTACTCTGGGGCTTCCTGTGGAACTTGTTGCCCAGTGTCATGTCTCCACTCTTCTTGGTTCTCACATTTCTAGCTGTTTCTTTGGAGGCCATTATTTCACTATCTGGCTCCCGGGTAGAGGCATTCTCTAGAAGGCCATGTCTCCTTTATATCCTACCTTTGCTTCTTTTAATCTAGTGCAATGGCTTCTATTATTGCCCACCCCCATGTGGATGAACCCCAAATTCCTCTCCAGTCCTAATCTCTCTCCTTAGTTTGACTCACATTTCCCACCTCTTATAGAGAGCTTCATTTCTCTACAAGATTCATGGGTACATCAAACAGAACTGATCTGAACTCATCATCTCTCAGTGGTGCTCCATGCACCCTGGATTACCTACCATGTAGGTAACTCTAATCATGATCTGCAAGGTCCTTCTGTGCCTTTGCTCTTGCTGTGTTCCCATCCCAACCCATCTGTCTGAAATGCATCTCTTTGTACCACTTTCCTTGTTCCCCAGACCCTGCCTCTTCCATTTTCTCCATTTGTTGGAGTCCTACCCAACTCTAATCATGATCTGCAAGGTCCTTCTGTGCCTTTGCTCTTGCTGTGTTCCCATCCCAACCCATCTGTCTGAAATGCATCTCTTTGTACCACTTTCCTTGTTCCCCAGACCCTGCCTCTTCCATTTTCTCCACTTGTTGGAGTCCTACCCATCCTTCAGTTTAGCTCATAGTTGGCCTTCTTAAACAAACACTAACTTAACTCTCCCCTTCCCCATTTTTCATCCATTCTTTGCTTGGAAGTCAACTATACCTGATCCCCCTCACTCTTGTATTTGAGATACACATTTGTGTTTGTCATCCCCATTAAACCCTGAGGCCTAAAAGTTCTGGGACTGTGCCTTATTTATCTTTATATCCCCTGCAGGACCTGACATGTAGCAGAAACCCTAGAAATTTTGGTTAATTTGCATTGTTGGAAGGAAAGTGTCGCAAACCTTAAATTTTTTTTAAGATTTTATTTATTTATTTGACAGAGAGAGAGCACAAGTAGGCAGAATGGCAGGCAGAGGGAGAGGGAGAAGCAGGCTCCCCTCTAAGCAGGGAGCCTGACATGAGGCTTGATCCCAGGACACTGAGATCATGACCTTAGCTGAAGGCAGATGCTTAATTGACTCAGCCACCCAGGTGCCCCACAAATTTTAATTTTTTAAAGAATTGTGAAGAACATGAAATTTGTAATATGCAGGCTACGAATTTGGGAGACTATAGGAAGTAAAAAAAAACAAATTTACATCAAATATGGTTGACATTTTGTCTCTGACCTATTTCAGCTAAGGCAGATTTTTAGGGGATTACATAAAATTTCACTTTGTAAGGGTGTTTTTTAGGAGTGATGAAATTCTTGGAAATTAAGATTAAGTTTCAGGCTCTGGGATTTTATTTTACTCTCTTTAAAGTTAATAAATTGGCCTGCTACAGTTTCATGGATGCTGGCAAAAGACAGGAGACTCTGTCAAAGGCAGAGGACTTTATTATGCAAGAGCACAGCGAGCAGCATGAGCATCACATAGACATCAGTTTCTCATGTCCTCCAAGTTGCAAAGGAGTGATACTGAACAGTCCACGTGGATGTGAGTGGGTTTGTGTTGCAGCCAACAAACATGGATCTTGAGGAAGCCACTGCTTTTATAGCAAACCTGTTCTTGTTCCAGAGGGAGATATTACCTCATTCCTCAAGGTTGCTACAAATACAAACCTGATTAATTGCCCAGGAGAGGAGAAATTTGGTGGGTATTTTTGACACACTCAGCAAGAACTTGCAGAGATGCCCACAGCCCATGATGGATTGCCTCTCCCAAAAACATTCTGTGAGAATAAGACTTGGTTATCCTGGTGCATCAGAGGGACTTAATAAATATTTGTTGAATCAAATTAATTAATTAGTGAGAAGAAGGGGAACCACTGAGGAATTAAAAATGCAAATAGAGTGAATCCCTGAGGGAACAGTTCTAGATTTCAGATCTGATTAGGAGGAAAGGCAGAAGAGGAATGAGAACTAAGACTGCATGGCATTATAACAAATAAAATGTCTAAAACCTTTACCTCATGGGAGGTGAGAAGGCCTCATATACAGAGCAATCAGATTAAGTCCAAACAACCTAAGACAATGCCTGTAGCTTGCTATTAGTATTACAGTAACTACAGTTCTTTGCATCTGTAGTGTTTAGCCACACACTAAACTTCATTAGAAGTTCAGATACTATGCTCATTTGGGAATTATTAGCACACATTTCTTAAAATAGTAAATTGAACTACAAATCATTATGCTAATGATTTTGATCAGAATTAAATACTTCCCTCAAAAGTTGCAATGAAACAAATAAAATATCTTAACCTCTCAAGATTATTTTTTTAAACTGAAGAATAATTAACATTCAGCATTATACTAGTTTCAGGTGTACAACATATTGACTCAACAATTCTGCACATTCCTTAGCGCTCCCCACAATACGTGTAGCCACCATCTGTCACCATACAAAGTGATTACAATATTATTGACTAAATTCCCTATACTGTACTTTTCATCTCTATGACTCGTTTATTTTATAACTGGAAGTTTGTACCTCTTAATTCTATTTATCTATTTTGCTCATCCCCACCACCCGCCTCCCCTCTGGCAACCACCAGTTTTTTCTCTGTATTTAAGAGTTTGTTTTTTGTTTGTTTTTTCATTTGTTTTGTTTTTTCTGGATTACACATATAAGTGAAATCATTGGGTATTTGTCTTTTTTTTTATCTTTTCACTTAGCATAATACCTTCTAGGTCCATCTATGTTGTTGCAATTGGCAAGATCTCATTCTTTTTCATGGCTGAGTAATATTCTGTTATAGACGCCACAACTTCTTTATCCATTCATCTACTGATGGACACTTGGGTGGCTTCTGTATCTTGGCTCCTGTAAATATTGCTGCCAATAGACATAGGGGTACATATATCTTTATGCATTAGTGTTTTCATTTTCTATAGGTAAATACCCAGTAGTGAATTATTGGATCACATGTTATTTCTATTTTTAACTTTTTGAAAAACCGCCATGCTGTTTTCCACAGTAGTTGCACCAATTTACATTCCCACCAACAGTGCCCAAGGGGTCCCTTTTCTCCACATCCTTATCAATACTTGTTATTTCTTGTCCTTTTGATCCTAGCCATTCTGGCTTATATGAGGTGGTATCTCATTGTGGTTTGATTTGCATTTTCCTGATGATTAATGATGTCGAGCATCTTTTCATGTGTCTGTTGGTCAACAGTATGTCTTCTTTGGAAAAATGTCTATTTAGGATCTCTTCCTATTTTTTAACTGAATTGTTTGGGTTTTTTGGTGTTGAGTTATATAGTTCTTTATATATTTTGGATATTAACCCCTTATCAGATATATCATTTACAAATATCTTCTCCCATTCACTAGGTTGTGTTGTGCTAAGATTTTGTCTTTGAACTAAGGATGCTGAGACTGAGTTAGTTTCTGTTGAGGATTTGAATCAGGAGGTCATGTAAAGCCATGGTAAGTGAACCAAATAAGGATGGTCTATAGAGAAGAATAAAAGAGACCTTGTCTGTTCTGTTTGCCTCTATACTCTTACAACCTGGCATGGTACCTGCTACATAGTAGGCTCCCAGTAAGTCTTGGTGGAATGAATAAAACAGACTCTGGACGGGGGGAGAGGGAGAGAGAGAAGGAGAAAGAGAGGGAGATTACTTTTGCTTCCAACAGCTTTCCATTCCTGACTGTAATCCCTCATGAGGACTATCTGCATTTCCTGTCCTTATGTCCATGAGAGATCCCTGTGTGTATCCAATAAATCTCCCTTTATGCTAAAGCTAGTTTAGGTGTGTTATGTTCCTTACAGCTGAATTAAACCTAAGAATCTCTTAATATAAGGTTCCCAATCATTAGACTTTAAAGTCTTCTTGTCCCCAGGGAGCTATGGTTCCTCATGCAAACCAGAAATCTTGATGACTTGTCCAGAAATTACTGAATTCCAGAAATAGGCATGCCTCCACTTTGCTTAAGTGAACCTCACATTTTTGGGACAGGGAAAAGAATAGAAACTCAAATTCACCTGAAAATAAAGAAGTTACCACCAAAAATAAAGCTTTGATGGTCTCCTTAAAAAAAGCAACTTCTCGGGCACCTGGGTGGCTCAGTTGGTTAAGCGACTGCCTTCAGCTCAGGTCATGATCCCAGGGTCCTGGGATCAAGTCCCGCATCGGGCTCCCTGCTCTGCGGGGAGCCTGCTTCTCCCTCTCCCACTCCCCCTGCTTGTGTTCCCTCTCTCGCTGTGTCTCTCTCTGTCAAATAAATAAATAAAATCTTTAAAAAAAAAAAAAAAAGCAACTTCTCAGGGCACCTGGCTGGCTCAGTCAGAGAAGCATGTGACTCTTGATCTTGGGGCCATGGGTTTGAGCCCCATGTTGGGTGTAGAGATTACTAAAAAAGATTATAAAAATTTAAAAAAATTGCAATCTCTGAAGAAAAACTCCAGAAACTCCAACTTGAAGATCCTTTTGGAGAGAGGGCCAGGCCTTGGGCATTGTTGATTGAATGTGACTTATTTAAGGTCCACAGGGAAGATTAGGCGTGATCTGGAGACACTTGCCAACCTAAGCTCCACGAGGAGGAGCAGCAGGTCACAGCTTCACCTCAACTTCTGGAATGCTGTTGGACTAAACTTGGTGATGCAGGAGACTTCTTTGCAATTTCTGGTTGTACTCTTGATTCTTGTGCAGCATGTGGAGAAGAAAGGTCATTCTTTCCTGCTCACTAAAGTAGCAGGGAGACAATGTCTATTTGGGAGTGCACATATAAACCTCTAAAGGGGGAGAGGGGTAGTTGAAAAAAGCCACAGGTAATCATTCAAAGTTTGAAAAATAGAAAAATAAATTACTTGTAAGCAGTATGGTGGTTTTGCCAAGAACATAGGAAGCGAGACAGATCTCCAAAACCACTTATCCAACTTACTAACTCAGCTCTATGCCCTGGGTTAAGCTGTCCAAATGCTTATAACTTCAGATTTCCCATGTACAAGATGAGAATAATAATTCATACATTTGCTATAAATATTAAATTAGATAATGTCTATAAGTTTCTTGGCCAATGGTACCAAGCTAAGTGCTCAGTAAATGGTAGGGATGATTAGGATTGTTAGTGCTTAGTAATTCAAGCATTAGTGAAGAGTGTGTTACTTTTATGTTAACCAAAAGGGAGATTGATATTTTTTAAGCTGAAGAAACATGGTATTAAAACATATGATTAATAGCTCTTCTTCACTATTACTTTTGTAACATAAATCCCTACATGATAGAGAAATGTAAAAGAGACCAGTAAATATCTAACAAGATGGGAGTTGTACAGTAAACAGCCCTTGGTTGTGGTATCAATCCACAGTTAGAAGTATAAACTTCCTTAAAAAAAAAAAAAAAAGGAGAAGAAGAATAAGAAAGTCCCTAAATAGGAGGCACGTGTGAATTCTCACATGCAATCTTCTGACCTTAAAAGCAGTTGCAAACTGGATGACCTGTAGATGGCGAACTTGGATAGGGTGAATACTAAGCAATGACTGCCTAGTGAAGAAAACAATGATTTTTGTTTTGTTAAAGGAAGAACTAAGTAAAATTGATATGTTAATAAAGGCTGTACATGACACCAAACCAAGAGAATTCTTTGCTGACATACTGTTCCTTCCTTTAAAGGGACTGTCCATCTACCTGTCAAAGTGAGTCTACCATCAGTCATACGTGCTGTTGAGGGACAAGACTGCATTAGTTTCTGAAAGAAATGTTTTGGTTCAGCATTTACGCTGGCTACTAGTCACTGATACAAGAGAACAGAGTATCAAGTAGGGAACATATATAGATTTCTTAAAGTCTCTTAAGGAATACAGAAATGTTACCCTCTCAGAATATCCATATGTAACACTAATTATCTGAATCCTTTGTACATGTCCAAAGTATCCACATCTTTTGATCTATATAAATAATTATATCCTTCCTTGCTTCCTTATTGCCACTCTTGAGTATTTGTTCTGTACACTTCCCAAGGCAATCCTTTAGGGACTAATTACCATCCTTTACTGACATCATCTCACGCTGATGGAGATTTCTAGAGTACCACACTGGGCATTCAGGACTACTAAGGGAGCTTTGCGGTACTTTACATGATCTATGTGCCCTGCTTGAGAAACATATTTTCTTACTTAAAATTCTACCTTGGGGGCGCCTGGGTGGCTCAGTTGGTTAAGCGACTGCCTTCGGCTCAGGTCATGATCCTGGAGTCCTGGGATCGAGTCCCGCATCGGGCTCCCTGCTCGGCAGGGAGTCTGCTTCTCCCTCTGACCCTCTCATGCTCTATCTCATTCTCTGTCTCAAATAAATAAATAAAATTTTTTAAAAAAAAAATTCTACTTTGGGGTACTAGTTTTATCATATTTACTAGTTTTACCAGATCACAACTACATATGAGACTTTGTAGGAAAATTCATGTGATTTTCCAAAACTGCGTTTAGTCATGCAGTGGCTTGAAATGTCTTGTTGGTTCTTTCAGTTGTGAAAAAGCCTAGTAACTCACCCAACGTGATAGATTGATGACCTTTTGCTGCATTTTAAAAGGGTCACTGTCCCCAAAACGCCTCTCAGCTTGTGGGTCAGGTGAAGGGACATCTCTAAACTTCTATGGTGCCTCTGTCCTGTCATTTATCATAAGGCTGTAATTATTGCCTACACATTGGCCTCCCCACAATTATGTAATTCTGGAGTCCAGAAACTGTACCATATTCATCTGTTTATCCTTAAGCAGATTGTGTCTGTCACATAGTAGGTACTTAGGAAAAGTTGCAGGTACTCTAAGATATGGTAGATAGAGAAGTTATCAGAAAGTTCAGAAATTGTAAGATCTTATCTAAGAGTAGATTTGGATTTAAAGGTCCCACTGGTGAAAGCCATATCCTGGAAGGTGGGAGTGAGGAACAAACAGAAACAGGCTCTGAAAGACAGTCCAAATAAGAGGAGCCATACATTACCCCAAAATGTTACCATGGAGTTTACCATGGGGCATCTGACAGGAAATAATAGGGATGATGGAGGACATGAAAGCCATACACGGTGATGGAGAGTGTAGGACGGTCATGTCTGCACATGGTGAGCCTTCAATAAAGGCTGATTGAATGAGCAGGCCATGGTGGGCCTGAGCTGCTGCTAAGCGAAGTCATGAATTGCTTTGCGAACCCGCAGCATTTGTTTATTTATTTACTTATGTATTTACTTAGATACATTTAAAAAGGAATTGAAGTGATGTGCACTATTAAAATGTATATAAACCAGAGTAGGAAAAGTTAAAGCAGAAACATTTAGAAGAGAGAAAGAAAGCAATGTCCTGCAAACCTGAGGCGAGAGAATCATTACAACGGAGCTTATCAGAAGCTCTGAGCTTCCTGGCAAAGAGTTCAAAAGAGAAACGTGCTAGATTGTACATTCTCATCAGCCAGTAAAGGGAAGTTTGTAAACTCATCTGGAAATGGAGACTTATTCTTGGAGCTTAATTCTAGAAAGAGTTTATTGCATGGACACTTAAATGAGGAAAGAAGACATTTAATACGTTTTGCAAAAGCTATATACGTTTTATTTATAGACTAAGCTATAAAGGTAACCACCAACAATATACCCTATATAAAATAATAGGTGACAGGGAGAGGAGGGGTTAATATATGAACATATACACTACCACTCATGCAAGAAAATATAAATATTGACCACAGTCCCCATGTTTGCAACTAATTATGAGGCACATCTATAACTTCCTTACTGCCTGCATTCTCAGTAAGGAGGAAGAAGGTAGTATGGAAGGTTCTTCTACTTCTTCCCTACAGTTTCTGGACCCGTGTAATCTGTCCTTGGGTGAAACAACACCATATATTGGTTATTGATTTGGAGCATATAACATTTTCTCTAGACCAGTACACCCACCCCATAGGATGTCCTGCAGCTGGCTCTGTAACTGAGTCTTCAATAGACTATTGCTTTGCTCTAAAAGGCCAGCTGCTCCTGGGTTATGGTAAGGCTAGAGAATCCTGTGGGAAATGGCCCATAGCATCCTGACCACAAGCAATGTTATATGGATTGCTGTTGATGAATTAAGCCTTTAGTAAGTCCACAGAAGATATTGCTAATAGAAGCATAGCAGGAAAGTCAAATCTATATACAGAACAAATATCCATTCTGGTGAGAAAAATTGCTATCAAGTCCACAATGAAAGGGGTTCAATATAATCAGTCAATAGGAGGTTGGCAATGCCACCTGCATCACACATGTTTGAAACTGTGTGCAGGGCTCAGCATGGGTCTCTGCTGCTGGCAATTTAAGCATTCAATAGTGGTGGTAGCCAGATCTGCCTTGTGAGGGGAAGTTCATGAGGTTGAACTCATGAATAATTTCCCTCTCTGTCACCATGGCCACTCTGTTCCTGAACCCACTGAGTAATACTAGTGATGCTGGGGAAAGAGGACAGCTGACATTTGCAGTCCTGGTCTTCTTGCCCGTCTGATTCTGGAGAGTCTTCTCTGCCTGTTGGTGAGCTTTCACATGAGGCACAAGCATTCTCACACCATCAATCTATGTTGAGAGGTCCATGAGTGTACCTCTATCCTAAACCTTCTTGTAATCCGATATTGTTCCTTTCGACTTCCTCCTCATCAAACCAAACCTTTAGGTTCTATGTACAAATCTTCACTATGAGAATCTTCCCTTCTAGGTAAAGTATGCCATTTGATCTACTTCTCAACGTTCTGCTTATTGTGAAGATTAATCTTCCTACTTGTCCTTCGTGGCCCATAGTGAGAAGAGCTCTAATGCTGTATCAGTTTATGGCTGGTGCCAGTATATTATATGTATAATCATTACTAACTCAATCTTGAATCTTTTTTTCCCAGCCTATAGGGAAATCCCATAAGGCTATATTAATGGGTGTAGGGAGAGATGACATTATAGCAGGATTAGGTGCCATGAGAGTTGGAGCCATTTGCTCATGAAACTTTCTTGTGCCTTTAGAACTTTCTTGAGTCTGCTCTTGTATATACATGTATATACATGCCACTTCAAGTTGAGGATGGAGAGCTGCTCTGCACATCCAAATTTGAGAACAGGTCAATCAAATAACATCTAATTTGGAAGGCAGCTCAGGTCTCATAACCAGTTCATTTCCCATGGCCAGATATTCAGTCTCTACCAGAATCCAACAGCAAAAATCAGATGTTTCTCAAGGAAAATAGTTATCTGTCAGAGAAGCATGGCTTTGCTCTCAATTATGGGGCAGTAGTATTATGATTCTCTTATTGGGGAGTTTCATAGGCTCAATGATCTGTTACAGACACTTTGTACACATTAGATTTTCTGAGTCACAAGATCTAAGTAGCTAGAGTGGCTTATTCTTTAAACTGAACTGGCTGAAGACTCTTCTTTTGCTTTTGGCCTTCCTTAAACATAGAGCCTTATGGTTTATTCAATAAATAGGAAGGAACAACACTAGTGTAACATTATTTTGCCTCTATAATGCTAAAAGCCCACTAAATGTGTGTGCCTCTTTCTTCATGGAACTAGATACAAGGTGCAGCAAATTGTCTTTCACTTTGGAGGGGATACCTCTAAATATTCCAGATCTCTGGACTCCCAAAAACATTGGTGAATTAGATCTCTGAACTTTCATGGAATTTATCTCTTATCCTCAGTCAGATATGTGTCTTACCAAGGCATCTGATGTATTTGTTACTTTCTGACCAGAATGTGATAACAAATTCCACCTAGTGCAACTAGCACAATGAATCCAGAATCTCTGGTAAATTTACCCATGTTAATAATTTTGACCCAAAGGAGCTATGTTGCTTTTTTCCTCCTTAGTCTAGTATTTTAGAATTAATTTTCACACATATTCCCCTGACTTCTGCTATATAAATTAGAAAAAAGTCATACAAGTCTTTTGATATATATGCTGTCTCCTCTAGGTATAACCTGGTCAGACTCTCCTGATATTTAGGTATCTCAGCCTTGCAGTTCCAAGAAGACACTGAAGCGCTTTGATTATTTTTTTCCTTTTCATTTTCTTTCTTTTATAGTTTCTACCTTCCTTCCTCCCTTCCTCCCTTCCTCCCTCCCTTCCTTCCTATCTTCCTCCCTTCTTTCCTTCCTTCCTTCCTTCCTTCCTTCTTTCCTTCCTTCCTTCCTTCCTTCCTTCCTTCTTTGGGTAAACAGCATATATTGGCTTTATTTTTATTTTTTAACTTGATATACAGTAAAATTGACCTTTTATTTGGCCTTTATTTTATAATTTTAACATATGTAATAACCAACATCACAATTAGGATACGGAACAAATTTTCCTCTAAGCACTGCTTTAGCTGCTTATCACAGTCCCAAAGGGAAACAGTGTTCCCAGTCCAAACTGCCAACAGTTGAAGCTTTGTCAAGATCGTTGTTAAAATTGGCAAGCATTGAACCGTGATTCAGACAGTGTAAGCTTTGGGGATATTAAGTTTTATAAAGCAATCAGCTTGGTTCTGGATATATAGGAATTTTAGTATATTAGCAGGGGAATATACTCAGAGTGGACTTTCCTCAGTGACTTTCCTCAGAGTGGAAAGTCAGGATAAGGATGAATATTCCTTATTATTTTAAACCAGATAACTCAGAGGCTTTTCTAAGTTTAACCCAAACCCTTGTGCTACAGGCTTCCTTTGGATCTGATTACTCCGCTGTAAGTTGGTTAAGAAAAAATCTTGGGATAATTTGTTTTATAAATCTTTATTTCCTGTATACAGTTCCTGCTAGAACTAGGGAGGCAGACTGGATGATGAAGATCTTTGCATTTGCTTTTGCCAGTCCTGTCACATTCCAGAGAGAGGCAGGGGAGTCTTCATAGTAGTCATAGTAAGAATCAGAAGAAAACAGCCATTTGCTTTGGGGGGTTTATTGTTGTCATCCTAATCATTGAGATGTAGTTTTGTCTGAAAGGAAAAAATAATCCAGATGGTTAAGTTTCTTTTCATTCTTCAAAAGATGGGTGTGAATACTTTTGAGGTATATGGGATGGTTGAGGGGTATTGGCCTCCTGGAATATTGGATGGTTTTAGCCAGAGTGGAAGCTGGTGCCTTCTTGGGTAGAAAGGAGTGAACTCATTGGAGTTCTATTTGAGGCAGGACAGAAGCTAGTATCAGTATGAGGGTGACTCTCAGAATCTCAGCTTTGGGAGAGCTGTGTAGTGAATATAATATATTAAAGCCACATAGTCAAGAGGCAAAAATATAGTTTCTTACATTTTTCAATGACTTAATATAATCTCATTAATATGTCACTTCATCTGGATAAGGGAAAGCTTGACCTAATTAAGTCCAAGCAGATTCTAGTAACAAAGGTTTTTCTCCAACAATTCCAGGTTTTCTTGGACTTCTGAGGGTGATAGATACAAGGCTTTCACAGAGGGTCAGTCAAACATCTTTGATTCATTACATGAGCTCTTGGGATCTTTATTCAACCTGAATAGGTGGGGAAAGTGTTTATTGTTTATAGTTCTTTGCTATGAATTTTTCATGTGGCTTTGCATTTTGGAAAAATAGATAAAAAACAAACAAACAATAAATCCAGGCCCTTGACTTGAGTCTATATCTCAAAACTATTAAGGCTTCTTTTGTTTACTGCTGTATCCTTAGTGCCTAGAATAGTGCCTGGCACATAGTAGATGCTCAGTAAATATTTTCTGAATATATAAATAAAAGTGAGTAAATAGATGAATGAATCAAAAGTCTAGGCTTTGAGGGTGCCTGGGTTGTTCAGTCAGTTAAGCTTTGGACTCTTGGGTTTCTACTCAGTCTCATGGGTAATGAGATCGAGCCCCTACGTGGGGCTCTGCACTCAGCGGTGAGTCTGCTTGAAGATTCTCTCCCTCTGCCGCTCCCCCCACTTGAGCACACACATGCTCTTGTACATGTGCTCTCTCTCTCTAGAATAAATAAATCTTAAAAAAAAAAAAGTCTAGGCTTTCACTTGTTCCTTTTAGGCATAGTTTCTCCAGCAGAAAAGTAATCAAATGAATAGCTACATACAGTAGAGATAGAAAAGGAATTACCCTGGATAATGGAAAGTAGATTCACTAACATAGTGGGTAAAATGAGATTCAGGTAAACGTCTTTCAGTTTTGAATCAGAGACAGGCAGACAGAAACTATATTTGGAGGTATAAATTCTAATGTAAAAAAAAAAAAGCTTTAACTGCAAGCAAGTTACTTAATTATCACCTTGAGTGAGGCTCCTTTGCCTTTTCTATAAATAGGGATGACCAAAAATGAATGAAATTTAGCTAAATTTATAACATCTTTACTGAGATATAATTTATATACCATAAAATAAAATTTAAAAATAAGTTTACCAAGCTGTGCAAATTTCAGAATCCAGTTTTAGAACATTTTAATCACCCAAATATGAGTCCTTATGTTCATTTACACTAAACTCTTGTTTCCATTCCCAACCTTCTATCCCACCCTATAAAATCTACTTTCTATCTCTCTTGATTTGCCTTTTCTTAAATTTTCTAATAAATGAAATCACAAAATACTTGGTCTTTTGTGTCTATCTTCTTTCACTTAGCATGTTTTTGAAGTTCATCCATGTGGTAGCAAGTTCTTTTTATTGCCAAATATTTTATTTAATGGATATTATATTTTTTTTATCCATTCATCAGCTGATGGACCTTGGGTTGTTTCTACTTCTGTCATGTATGGGCAAGTCTTTAGGTGACATATGTTTTCATTTCTTTTAGGTAAATACTTAGGAGTGGAATTACGGGGTTTTATGGTAAATTTATGTTTAACTTTTTAAGAAACTGTCAAACTATTTTTCCAAAGTGGCTATACATTTTGTATTTCCATTCACACAGTATGTGGGCTCCTGTTTCTCCACATCCTTACCAACTTCTGTTATTTTCTGCCTTTTTGACAATAATGCATATAATTTCATGAAGAAAAAGCAATCGCCTGTGTTTATTTATACCAGCTTTATTGCTAGTGATATAATGACAGCTAAGATATGATTGGGATCATTTAAAATATTTGGAATGGAAGTTGTAAAACTTGAAAAGAAGCAAAAACTAACTCTCTGCCATCCTGTTAATTTTCTTAAAGCTCTGTTTTTTTTCTAGTCCCTCTTCTATTAGGAACTCTTCATGACCCCTCTTGGTAGTCTGCTGGGGTTGTCTCATACTTGATAGTCTGCTGGGATTTATGACAGCCAATATTAAACTTTCAGGAATTTTGTGGGCCATTTGTTAAGCACAACCACCAAAGTTAAATATTTAAACTTAAAATTAATAAGTTACTTAAAGACAAAGACAAAACTTATTTCTTAATTATTTTACAGTGTTTTACTATTATCTATGTTTTGAAATTTCCTATGTCTATTGCATTTGCCTGGTGGACACACTACATAGTGGTGTGCTACTGAACATCTCTTCCCAACGCTATTTCCAGTGATCCCACATTGATCACTTGAAATCATTTATGGTAGGAATATTTACACCACAGAAATTGGCAAATGCTACAAACCAGGGCTTTTTTTTTTCTCCCAGAGAAGTGGTTGTTAAATATTTACTAGGTCTATATTTTTCCTGTCGGTATTTTTTATTAAGATTATTAAAGATGTAGATGATTTTGGAGAGAATCACACATTAAAATATTAAGGCAATTATTTGGTTGTTTGTTCTTCTATTCACCTCTGTAAAATTTTCTTTCCACTTATAGCTTGAATCCACTTCTTAGTAATTTTATACTTGGCAATTTCTGTTTTGGAGGTAGAGGTGGGCAACATCTATGTCTACCATAGTTATATTTTTTCATTGTCTTGGTCAAGTATTAATTATAGTGTTATCTCAGCCTTATAAAATGAACTGGGATGTCTTTAATATTTTTCTATCCTCTGTAGTAATACAAGTTTCCTAGAAATTACATATTTCTAAAAGATTTGGTCAAAATTGACTACAACATCATCTGAAACTGGCACCTTTCTTGGAAATACTAGGTAATTTTTTTTACTCATTCTTAGTCTTAATTAAATCTTAGTTTTTTCTTCAGTTTTTTTTTTTAAAGATTTTATTTATTTATTTGACAGAGAGCGAGAGAGGGAACACAAGCAGGGGAAGTGGGAGAGGCAGAAGCAGGCTTCCCGCTGAGCAGGGAGCCCAATGTGGGGCTCGATCCCAGGACCCTGGGATCACGACCTGAGCTGAAGGCAGACGCTTAACAACGGAGCCACCCAGGCACCCCTTCTTCTTCAGTTTTAATGGTATATCAAAATTATCCTAGAAAATATACACTATAAACAAATGTTCACATTTTTAGAAGGATTTGTACATTATAGTCTCTCTCTCTTTAAAGATTTTATTTTTCAGTAATCTCTACACTCAGTGTGGGGCTCGAACTCACAACCTCAAGATCAAGAGCTGAACGCTCCACTGACTGACCCAGACAAGCACCTCATGATAGTTTCTTATACTTCTAAAATCTTAATCATAATGGTGTTTATACCACTTTTCCCATTCTGAAATCATTCTCTCTTCTTTTTTCCCATTAGATTTTCCTGAAAGCCAATTAATTGGCCTTTTTGAATAGCTAGCATTTTGATTTATGTGCTATTTAATAAATCATTATTTTTAAAATTTTTGTTTATTCATTCCTCCTACTTCCCTAAGACTTAATTTGTTACTCCCTTTCCACTTCCTTAATATGAAAGCACAGTTTATACTTCTTCATTTTTATTATAAAAAGTTATCAAGCTATGGATTTTTTTTCTGGGCATAGTTTTGTTTGCATCCTTTAAGTTTGGAAATATATCAGAAAAAGACAGTAAGATGAGTTGCAAGTGCTATTGAAATATCCAAGCAGACCAATTATAAAATTTAATGTTTTGTTAGTAATTTAGAGCTTTTATGCATTGTGGCCAAATAATTTTTCCTTTTGGGGGTTTGTGAAGTTTCTTTTGAGCCAACTATATTACTAATTTTTATAAGTGCTCAATAGTAACACACATTTAAATATATATTTTGGGTAAGAGCTGAAGGGTTTGTATTTTAAATCATTTTGATTAATAAACTATTTTATGTCATTTTTTATTCTTAAGTATAATTATACTTAGTGGGGTTTTTTTTTGGAAGATACTTTTTGAGTAAAAATATAATAAGCAACTTTAAATACACCTAACTCTACTTATTTCCTACCTTGTTTTAATTAGAAGTATGGGAAGAAGGTGATAATAAACAATCAGGAGAAGATGTGAGAGAATAAGAATCACACAAAAGAGAAGCTGTAATAACTTTTAAAGTGGCACAGACATAGGAGAACCACACTACCTAGGAAACATATTTGCTAATATCTAGATGACTGACATAAAATCTTTCAGAGTATGTTTTACCTTGGAAATGACTGAGATATAAAAATAAGCAGATAATTATACTAATTATAAATAAGACTTCAGTCTGAATTTAGTTGGTGCCAGCATTAAAGGGCAAACAACATGACAACTCATAGCTAAGTTTCTACTGTCTGAAAGTGACCAAGGGGCTCACAGTAAGAGAAATAATTGGTCACCTCTCTCATAGCTTAGTTACCTCAGAGAAGCAGGCAAATAATGCCTGCCACGTAATTAGCATGTGGTAAATCCAGGCCTACCTAACTCCAAACCCTGAGTTCTTTCCATTTGCCATAAAACCTTTCTAGCATATGCTTATAAAGAAAACGGCCAAATTAAGTAAGGAACACTGTTGTGAAATATATTTTAACTTGTATGCATGTTCAAAATTATTTGAAATGACCTATTATGAGACACATAGATGTGTCTAGAGCTACTAAACTAAGGGTAAATGTGGAGCAAATAGTAAAGGGCTTGGGCTAGTTGATTCATACAAGCTAATCTAAGTGAAGGATACCCATGGAACTGTTTACAAAATCTGGCTCTGAGTTTCCTGGGAGTAAAGGCAAAAAGGGACAATATGATGAGGTTTAGATCCTCATAATCTAATAAAAAGAAATGCATCCATTTAATATGAAAATCAGAATGTCTTCTGCTTTAATCATAGGAGAATTTATTATGTGAGACTTAAAGTAAAAATAACACTAAGCAGTATAGTGAACATCTTCAATAGCAATTTTTACAAAACAATTATTTTTCAAATTATAATTTATAAACCAATTATATTTTCTGCAAATTATCATAAAATAAGGAAAACAAAATCCGTTTTTTTATAGCACAGCACTTTCCTTTTTTAAAAAAAATTAAGCATTATTAAGGGAATACCATCAGTAGACTAATAGAATTCACTTGTTTTCCACTGCTTTAGATAAAAAATTGCATACATTTTCTGCGATGCTGTACAATTTTTACTGTTTGTTATATTTTACTGAAATTGGAGACTGGATTATCTATCTGCTCTTTAGTTGGGTGTCATCAGCCGAATCATCTTCGTCCGTAGGAGTTACCTACAAATTACTGCATCTAAATGTTCTCCTGTAACATCTAAATGTGGTTCTGTAAAAATAAAGGAAAAAAGACCTGTGACATCGCTGAGTTTCTTTCCCCTGATTACTCAGGATCAGATTCCCTAGACAGAAGATAGTTAGCATTTGATCCTAATCAAAGGACCCCAAATACTTAGATATAGTTCATTTTAATCTTAGTTGAAAAGATTGTGGATAGACACTTAGGAGAAAGTGAAATCAGCATAATATCTCCTCTTCAAGTGCAGTCCAGCTTCCAGAGTGGTGACGTGGATTTCAGCCTCCTCATAATTGTCCTTGACGAAAACAGAAGGATTTCACAACACAGAAAGCAGTGGTTTATGAGGCTGGGTGCAAGACAGACGTACAAGAGAACTCTGTTCATCGTCTTCAAAGTGATGCAGCGACGGCATGGCCGCTGCTGTGGCCACATGTAATATAGCCTGTAGCTCTTTAAAGAGGATTAGCCTCAGCGGCTGGGAGCATTCAATGCTGGATTTCATGTAGAGTAGAATATGCTAATGAAATGTAAATGTCCAAGGCAAACATTGCGTAAGATGGAAAACCCTCAAAACGGAGCTTTGTCTCTTGCACAGTGGGAAAGCAAACTTTATCATCAGAAGATGAAGTAGAAAAGGAACGACCTTACACTCGTCTGCCTTATGTATCTGCTTCTATGAAAAATGAATTTCAATATATATCCGTATATTTATATTTAATTTGATTTTAATGTCAGTGGAAAAACCGAAGTTCAGCCATTCAAAAATACCTTGATAGCTCTATGGCCAGAGATGGATGTGAAATAATTCATATGTGTAGAAAGGGATATATAGGTAACGTGGGTTTTTAAAACACTACTTTTAACACTATTTTTTAAATACCATTTTCGGTTTTCAAAGGGCTTTGCAGAGCAGGGTCCCCCTGCCCCCATTTCACCTTAAAATTTTTTCTGCATAATGTCCTGCTGCTCACTGTTGAAATATACTCTGCCTTTATCATAATTTTCCATTCGGTGTTTCTACTACCTTATAGGAAGCCAGTAGGAGGCTTCATCAGTCTCTTAAAGCTGCACATGCACTCAATTAATATTAAAGTTATTTTCACCATGTTTAGGATTTCAGAGCGTATCTGACATTGGGAAGGTGAATTCATGACAAGGTGCATGATTCGCAATCCATGTACCTGTGAAGCAACTCGGAATCCACACACATGGTTCCCACAGATTGAAAGGCCCCTAAAGAATTTCATTTCAATTGCTGGGAAATAAAGATCCCAGGAAACACATGCAACCGAGTGCCTATGTGCTCTCTCATTCGTTACTAGCATTTCACTACCCTCAAACGAGTCGCTTAGGTTCTCTTGGTTCTGTTGGTCAGTGATGTGTGTGTGTGCGTGCGTGTGCGTGCGTGTTTTATACCTCAGTTTTGAGGGGTCTGTCTCTGTGGACACCAAGGAGGAATGGCAATACATATTCATGAGAGAGTGCTCTTTCCAGGCGCTGCTACCACTGACAAAGCGTTAGCTGTTTCACGCAGCAAGCTGACTGGGATTGTGTGTGGGGGCTGCATGGCCAGATTAGTGCAAACAGCAAGCCCACTCCTCTGCTTGTTAGGCCTTGCCTTCCTGACAATTTCCCCAATTGTCGCTTGTGACAAGGCTGTCATTACGTGATGGCTTCTTTTGGCCATTTTCAGATAAAGATAATTTCCTTAACTTCCATTTTATTTGACAACAAGCAGTTTGGGAGAGAAAGGAAGTGCTTCAGTAGTTTATGGATTAGGGTTTTGTCACTTCAAAGGCATCTTTGATCTAAAAATATGTGCTGTACCAAATTCATTATGTCTTTCCTTAAAGAGCCTTTAAATTTATTGATCTTCTCCTCAATTATTCTCCTTTTACATCCAGTCATGATGTGTGAGATGGTAGTGTTGGGAAAAGCCTAAGGAGGAGTGTGGGGAAAACGCAGCCAACTGGTCACTTCTAAGGCCATTACAAGAACGAAACAACAGGTGCTTTTGTTTAGTGTCGATTCTCTTCTGAATCCCTGTGCAGACAAAGGCCCTTCTGCTGTTTACCGCTCAACACAAAGATATCAGTACCAACAGGATAAGACAAAATTTATTTGGTATTATAACCTAATAAAGATCAAAACTTCACAACTTGTATAAAAACTGTGCCTGCAATTGTTTTCATTCTCACCACCGACTACATGAGTTTCAAAAGCCCGTGTATGAGTAATAGAGACAGAGCAAGTGACTTCTTTCTGGACCAATACTTTGGCTTCCCCTAAAAGCAATCTTACATTGTGCTGTGGCTCAGCTTGCTGAAATTCTTAAAACTGAATCGTTAGTCAGAAAGAGCAGAAAACAAGAGGATAGGAATCCATTTGTGAAAATTTACTTTAAAAACCTAACAAGACGAGCATTTACCGCTTCCAGAGTAGCTTCTCTTGTTTAGAAGTTCTACTTGCCCTTTTTGCCCTCCTTTTGTGGTGGTTGTGGTTCTAAACAATTGCTATGTGGAATTATTGTGTTTTAAACAACACCTAGGACAAAGAAGCAAATAGTTTACATCTGAACTATCATGGTTAACCATTGTCTTCTAACACTTCACATATAATAACTTCAATTTAGGACAGAACAAGCTACTCCCGTTTCTGCAACTAGGAAAAGGACGTTAAAACAAGCAGCTTAATTTCTTTTTTCTTTTTTTGTCTAAATGTAGTATTTTACTAGCCTTTTGGCCGACTATTTTATAATTTAGAGATATCCATATGCTTTTGATAATTAGAAAGTTCCTTTTAGCAAAGCATGACTTTAAAACCTTACACATTAAAAGAAATATGTAATTTAAAAGCATGACCTTAGGTTCCTAAAAGCAATAAAAGTTGTTTCTTTTGGAAAAACTCAGTCTTCCGAGTTTCCAAAGACTAGTAGAACATAATGTTTTCCACTTTGAAGAGCTAGTTTAGAGGTTTGGGACTCTCCCCTTAAGCCCTTAATACTCTTCTCCATAAAGTCAGGGTAAAAATGGCCCTCAAATCAATGTGTTAGGTTATTTCATCCTTATTAAGACATAGATACTATTATTAACTCGATTTTACAGAAAGAAACTGAGGCACAGAGAGGTTAAATAACTTGCCCATTATCTCAAATCCAGTAAGTGATAGACCCAGACTAGTGTATTTTGGATACAAAGCCTCTGTTCTTTTTTTCTTTTTTAAGATTTTATTTATTTATTTGTCGGAGAGAGAGTGTGTGTGTGTGTGTAAAGCAGGGGGAGCTGCAGGCAGAGGGAGAAGTAGGCTCCCCGCTGAGCAAGGAGCCTGACCTGGGACTCGATCCCAGGACCCTGAGATCATGACCTAAGCCGAAGGCAGACGCTTAACCGACTGAGCCACCCAGGCATCCCCAAAGCCTCTGTTCTTAATGCTAGGGTCCAGAAGACATAGAATCTGGACTATCTCCCTGTCCTGAACAAGTCAATGTTAGTTCTGTTCTTCTTCCCATCCTTCAGCTCCCCAATCCTGGTCCCATGCTCCACACAATCCAAGAAAATGGGAAGAGAAAGCAGGAAAGGAGAAGGCAAGGGGGTCGATCCAGGTTTCCTTCTGCCTGCATGTCAAACACAGGGGGACTGACATGCCGAAATCTGATAAATTCAGACAGTGGGGTTCATGGTTCATTGTGCTGTCCTTTCAAGAAACCCTCCACCACTTCATTACAGACCTCTGATGTAATTTCTCTTGACTTCGTTGTAACCAGGAAAACCTTAGTTTTGACTTCCTTGTGAAATCAGTAAAGGCCACTTTGGAGGAGGAAAGGAGTACTTCTTGAGCAAGAATGTTTTAGGGAAAGATTTCTGTTTTGTCTTAGAGTTCACCTGCTTTGTGACACGGGAATGCACCACATAAACTGGCAGGTGGCAACACATCAGCCTGCCTCAGAAGAGAGCGAAGTAAACACCCATTCCAAAGAGATTGCCCTGAAATATGGTATCAGCTGCAAGAGAGGGCCATCTCCTCTGGTCAAATGAGAAAAATCATATTATCCTCACTGTGGTATACAAATAGCTTGTAAGCCACATTCTCCATTTGAATGATAACAATAAAATGCTAACCTCAGTGCTACAGGCCAGGGCCAGCCTGATCTCATCTCCAAACACAAACACTTCTGCCTCCGTCTTGGCTGGGGGCTGTGCAGCGGCCTCCCAACCCCCACCTCTCCTTCCCCCCCTGTTAATTGGCTGAGACCACCAGAATTTGGAGGACACAGATGTCACTGATAGTTTTCCTAGGGAGCACATTCATGCCCATCTGTTGCAGCCTAGAAGGCTGTTCATATATCCACAAGGCCTTCATTTAATTCTTGTCAGAAAGTAATGTAAATCCAGTTTACCTCAGAGGTCGCAGCCGAGATTTATGCCAATGAGCCCCCTGCAATTTACACACACTGTAGTTGTATAGGATGAAAAGAAAGCCTTTCATGTTGGTGCATATTAACAAGAAAGCCTGCCTTCCGAGAGGGGCTTTTTGATTGAGGTTTCTCCTGATTTTAATACAGCCGATGCCAGTTGGTATACCCAGCTTTAGAAAAAGGGGGAAAAAAATCTAATCTTTAAACTAAAGTTTATTCTTTTATAAGATGTAAAAGAGAAAGAAATCCTAGCAAGTGGCACGGCTCTGTCTTTAATTATCTGTTATGAGACAAAACTCCCCTGCACTTGCAGAAGATAGAGTGTGACAGGAGAGCATGTTCTGGCCGGGAGTCTAGGGAGAATTCAGTTGTAAGCAATTGTCTTTCCAATGTGAAAATAGTAGGAGTGACCAGTTGAATTAGTCTCTGACTTTTCAGTTGTCTCTTTGTAGTATGTTTAGAGGAAATTACAGAATTTGTTTAACTTTATTTGGACCAGGCTGGGTAGAAATTGATTCATCAGTACAGTGGAAGAGTGCATATGTGAGATACACATATATATTTATAGAATTATTTTATTGGGAATCTAAGAGTACTGAAAAGGACTTCCATTAATCCTATCTTTCTATACATTTTGAAATATTCAGGACTGTGTCAGTAAGCTGGAAGGCAAACGGTTTTAAAAACACCCATCCTGTCAAAATCTTCTGGAAAGTCTGAATATGCTTTTTATGAAGTATGTGACCTTGGGCAAGTTACTTAACCTCCATGACCTCAACCTTCTCAACCCCAAAGTGGGAATAATAAAGCCTACACTATAAGGCTTTGAGTCTGAGGTATCTCCCATAATACCTAAAGTATAGAAAGTATTCAGCCAATGATAATTTCCCTCTCCATCCTACCTCTTGGCAGTGTCTGTGACAGGGAACTGTATGTTAAAAGTTTTAGTTAACTTAGTTTAAAAACTCTAAGCATTCGTATCATCAGATTACTTTTTCACATTAAAAAAAATTGAAACAGAGGTGAAGTTGGAGATTTTCTTTCTACAGTTCAGAATTTTTGTTTTGAGTTGTTTAACTTTTTAATTCTGTAGAAAATAGAATAATAGAAGTGTGTTACATAGTTTTGTTAAAATCGGGCTTGGCTTCTTTACTCATTCAGGAGTAGCCTGTGATTTCCCAGGGCAGTGTAAATAGGGGGCGTGCTTTTCTTGTTTTTGTAGACAGTGCTCATTTACCCATGCTAATGGCTTTCAAGTATTGGGTATGATTATTTTTACACATACTTAACTTTTTGTTTATATTTTACTTAAGATAATTTTCAAATTGGGTTGTGATTTCTGAGCACATAGTACTAACTGGGAAGTGCAGCAAAGAAGCCTAGATTATATGATGAGGATATAGTGAAACAGACGAGATGAAAAATACATGTTGCTGATTACTCATTAAGCAAACACTTCCAATATGCATAGTCATAGTCTGGACTTAATTACAGAATGAGATGAAGCAGTGGCTTCACTTTACAGAGTAGGGTTCACGTCAGGGAGGCCAAAGCCCAGTTTTGTTTGCTATCTGAACCTGGGTCTAGGCCGATTTAAAATAATTTCCGAATGGTCCTTTTCTGTTTCTCAGAGTTTATCAAGACCATTTCTTTCAGTCCTTGAAAGAGAATCTTTAAAAACTTTTTGATTATTAGAAATTTCAAACATATTAAAGTAGAGGGGGCAGTATAAGAAATCTAATATATTTTTTTCAGCCTCAACATGTAACAATCTGGAGCCAATCTTGCCTAATTTATACCCTCATTTTATCCCCACCTCCATACCCCAAATTATCTTGAACCAAATGTCAAACTTCATGCAATTTCATCTGTAAATATTTAATATTTAATAATGTTAAGATATGATATGAACTTTTTTTTTCCTTTTTTTAAACAAACTTTTTAACATAACCACAGTACTATTATCTCACCTTAAAAATTAACACTAATTCTTTAATATCATTTATTGCAACTTACTGTAATCAGTGAGAAAATGGAGGGCCCCCCTTTTTTAAGGAAGTGGATTATTTGATTTTCGTGTTACAGACTGGCTATCTTATTCCCATGACACAAGAGTTTCATGAGTACCCTTTTGTAACAACTTTTATTGTGGATTTATGTGGTCGGTATGTTTTGTGGTATATGGTAGTATCTTCCTAGAATGAAAATTTGTTTTATTGGAAAATAAAAATTACATCATTATTCCAGTCCTACCCCACCTTCATTGATTCATTTGGATAAGTGTTTTCCAAATTTATTAGCTGCAGATGAAATTATACATGGAAAGCCACTATATAAAACGGATGGAAATGAAATTGCTCTGGGGCCATGCTGCTGACCACTCATTTGGCCCATTCTTTCCCCATGTGGGGTCTTGCAGGTTTTGGTAAGTGAAATGCCTTTTTATAAACATATACCATTTTCCCATTCTGATTTTAGGGCAAGACAAATTGCTGTGTTAAACAGTGTAAAGAATAAGAGAGGGTTGTATACATAGTTGAAATAACTAAAAAATGACTATACGGTACTTAATTTTTAAGCTTCCTACCACTAAAAAGAATGTTTCACTTAAAGTAATTAAAATGTTTATTGTAATGGGAAAAATCCACTGTGCTCATAAATAATGGCCTCACTTCTTAGTTGACTCTACTGGGGCCTCCTGGGAGGAGATGTATTTGCTCCCTGTCAGGATTAATCTATAAATGCAATCACCACTTAGACCTCATCAGTTCTTTCCTTCCCCTTCATTGGTCCCTCTGGAATTATACGGCAGCTTGAATAAGGTCAAAATTAGGATACTTTTTCCTCAGGAAAAACACCGCCGTTGTTACTTTAGTGCTTTAAAATTTGAGAATCCACCCAAGAGTTGTTTCTTTAAACAGCCTGGAATATATATTTGCGTCATAGAATCCATATTCTACCAAAGTAATGCATCCTGTTTTTCAGTGTGTTTATTGGTTTCTTCCCCACAGAAGCCAGGGACACAGAGTGGTCTCACATAAAACCACAGTGGTTTGGATGTTTAAAATCTTGTGTCTAACACCTGCAGATAATCCCAGTGAGTTGCCATTTGAACCTGGACAAACCATTGAACTTCTGACTCTATCTTCAAATGGGGGCCATGTTACTAGCTATCTTCCTCATTGTAATCTTATAAAAGTAAGATAATTCTCCTATTTCCTTTTGTCAAGATTTAATAGGAATGTCTTTGCTTCTGTAATAGTGGAAAGGATAGAATGAATTCTCCAACTTGTCTAAATGTAAGTGAACTCATCCTGATGGGTCAGAATATTGCTTTGGAATTTTTTGTAAGTGAAATTATATACTTCTTTTAATTCCCCAAATAAGGCTGTCTTCGTGAGTTGTCTGTTCAGTTTCTGGGCAACCTTCAGAAGTATCAAGTGCCATATATAATGGATACTCAACATACGCTTAACTACCATTCAGGAGTTTGCAAATGCAGTACCTACTATTTTATAAACCTGTAAGTTAGCTATTAAAGCCAAACCTTAAGGAAACAGGAGGAAACAGATCATTAATTTTTGCCAGTAAAAAACTGTGTAAAAACTAATGTGTTTCACTTGCTTACTTTAATTTACTTATTTTTATTTTTTTTTTCTGTTAGTTCTACACTGGCAAATATTCCTTCATTAGCTAAAAGCAAAGAACAGAATTAACACTAAGTCTCAGATCTCCATCCTCCTCATTAGAGAAAAGAGAAAACGTGAGTTCTTCTGCTTGAGGAACTACCAAAGAAAGTGAGTGGAGTAGTTCAAAAACAATAAAGTTATCCCCCAAATCAGGTGATTGATGCCCTGAGCACATTTGCTCTGTGACTGAGCAACATTTTTCCCAGTAACAGAACTCTTACAGACAGTGGAGAATCCTGAAATTCTAAAACTACTCATTTTCCAAGTCAGCCTGATGAAAGGAGGGCCTCAAACCTCTCTGCAGGTTACAAAGAGAGCAGAAGTAGGTCTGGTGTACTAATAGGGTCTTTCTGGCTCCTAAAATGACCCGTGTTAATTAAGGATTCTGTAATTTGTACATATCATAAGATGCATAGGAGCTGTCAAGAGGTAGGTAAACAAAAAATTAGATGTGCCACCCTTTCTTAATCGACACCTTTCTCCCCCACCTTAAGATCACACAGGAGTGGTAAAATCCTGCTATAAACTGTCCTACAGAGCTTCTTGCTCCTGGGCTGTATTGGTTATCACTGTGTTGCGGTAGTTCGGGGTGCGGATGTCTGCCTCACTCAACGCTACTTTTGCCTCTGTGCCCTCAAAGCATGTGGATGTCCCAGCGGTTGTCCCTCAGTGGTCTCTTGCCACTCGAGAAAATGCAAGTCCTGTTTGTTCCCAGGCCAGTAGGAGGCTCCCTGCCAAGACCCATCGGTTGCTGGTGACATGCACACGCTGTGTGAATCACACGGCCACATGGTGGACTTTTATTATGTCAGCCCAGGAGTGTGGTCTGCCAATCCCCAATCCAGAAGCCCACCCCCCTGGCGCCTTTGACATTTTAAGTAAAAAATAAATAAAGAGCTTTGTGTGAATCTCGGAGTGAAGAAGAAGATGTGGGGTTGGGGGTGTTTCTGTCTGATCTGTAATCCGATGGACGCTCTTTCCCTGAGCCACTTCAGGGCTCACTTGCTTGCCACCTCAGAGGAAAGAAAAGCTGAGCGCGGCAAGCACACAGCTGATTAAACCATGTCGGCTGGGTTTTAAGGGCTTTTTTTTTTTAAGCAAATAAAATTCACATCTTTCTTCCTGAAAATGTCTAACTGGTCATAATATTTCAATTCTCTAATAAATTTTTATTCATTAATTGAGTGTGGATCTGGTGAATTACTTAGGGAAGAATCCCATTATTATAGGACTTGATACTGGGAAAAATATCAAGAATCTGAAACGTTGCATAGTGAAGCAATTTTCTTTCTTAAGAACATAAATGCTAATTAAGTCAACAAGGAAATTGAATCCAAAGAAGATAAAGAAAAATTAGGTGGCCCTTTAAAAAATGAAATTTTATTTCCTGAAAATTTTATTGATAACAATAACTGATAACTATGGAGCACTTATTACATGCTAGGCGATGTTCCTTTTGTTTTATGTATATATTAATTTACATTATTTATACGATATTACAATATAATTCAATTGATCCTTATAAAACTCTTGAGATTGGTCCTATTATTACCCTTTTTTACAGATGAGGAAGCTGAGACCTGATTTGTGTAAGGCTGCTCAGCTAACAAGCCGCAGAACTGAAATTTAAACCCAAGAACCCTAACTGCAAAATGCTTGTGCTTACCTTGGCTACCTATTGATGGCTCAGACAGTGAAAGTACAATTCTTCATTTTCATATCTTCATTTTGCTGTTCCTATAATTTCACAGCCCCTTCATCCCTTTTGTCTTGAGACAGACTGTTCCTTTGTAGGCTACCTCTAACTCAAAATCTGCATGGCTCTTTGCAAAATAACTCTCCTGACTGTAAAAATTATGAATACAGACTTGAAAATATTTTGTTGCCAAAGTAATCTTAGTCCCCACATTTGCTGGCTTCCTCAAGTATGTAATGCTTCATAGCCCTGACAATTTTTATACTTCATGCCATTTCCATATACATACCACACTGTCACCTGGACTTTCCTCCTACTCCACCCCTGGAGACATCCAGCAGGTTTGCCATTCTGACTGTTAAACAGGGCGTTTCGGTTGCCTCGTCCACCAGAGCATACACTACATTAACAATCGAGTCTACACCATTTCTTCTCTTAAAGATGTCTCTTCCAGTGAATTTTTTCTTGCCATGTTTTTCTCTAGAACTCTGGTATCTATTTAATGAAAAGTTAAGTGTGTTTTGAGGACAAGTCAGAACCCCTGAATTCTTATCCTGATCTTTGCTTGGGACTTCGGGTAAGTTACTCAACCTCCTCCGGCCTCAGATTCTTCACCTAGCATTTGGGTGGATGATATCTGCCTCCAAGAGTATACTTGCCAGCTTGAAGGTCCTTCAAAATTTGTAAAATAATTTTTTCCTGCTCTGTGATTGCCCCCAGTGTCATGGCAGCTCTAGATTTGGGGACATATGGAGTCAGTATATGTGGCAGCTCTTCCCTCATTTAGGGTGCAAAAATACAAAGAAAACTCTTCCTGGAAGTCCCATTTGCAAGTACAGAATCCTTGAGTAGGACCAGATGGCAGGTTTGGCTCACCTTGACCTGAGATGTTGCTCTTCTAGCCGTTGGGGCCAGGCTCATAATTCGTCAGATGTCACCACGGCTGATGGAGTGGGTAACTGTAGCTGGAGAGTATGAGCAACAGCCCCCATGATGATGACCTTTTCTTTCCCTCCTCTTTCTTCCTGAGGCCAGCAGGTAACCCATTCATGACCCGGAACACTCTGATTGCACTTTCCTGTGCAGTCACATTTGATAAACACCTTCAGCAGCCAGGAATTGGGGACGGTGGGGCACAAGGGCAAGAGAGACAGACACAACTTGGAGAGAAGGGACAGCTTTGGCCTCCAGTCTCCCATTCTAACAAGGTGTGGCCCTGAGGCTGGAAGTCGATATAAAAGAGCCATTGGAAAGAACTTCTCTTTCATGTATAGTATTCCCTACATTTTTTTTAAATCACAGCACACTCCTTCATTTTCTTTGTAAGTGAAAAGAAAAGGGGAGTCAAATTTCTTGGCAATCTAGTGTTTGTTAAACTAATGGTTCAAACTGCCTGTCTCATCATTATTTCAATAGCCTCTGCTAACTCATGGATCCTTAATACAAGATGAGGATCTCCCCTCAAAGTCTCTTGTCACGTCACTCTCCTACTAGATTTCTTTTCCTTACCTCTCTCTCCAGCTATTCCAAATCCTACCCCCTTGAGAAGTCCCAGTGCAAGTGCCCTTCCCTGCTCAGAAAGGCTCCTTTGCTGTCTCTCAATGGAATCACAACCCTAAGGGCAGAAACTGATTTTTATTACCTATGCAATACTCCTAGACTTGAGTTTCTATTTTCCTCTTTTTAGTTTTTTAGAAGATTTTATTTATTTGAGAGAGAGAGAGCTTGAGAGAGAGAGAGAGAGAGATCACAAGCGGGGAATAGGGGTAGAGGGAGAAGCAGACTCCCTGCTGAGCAGGGAGCCTGATGCAGGACTCGATCCCAGGACTCTGGGAACATGACCTGAGCCAAAGGCAGACACTTAACCAACTGAACCACCCAGGCACCCTCCTCTTTTTAATTTTTTCATTAAATGTCAAATCATTATCAAAAAATTATAAAATAGATGTAATATAGCCAGAACATGATGGGTGCTCACAGATCAATCTAAGTAAAAAACATACCACTTTCTTTGAAGTCTCCTGTGTTCATACACTTCACTCTCCCCTCCATAAATCCACTGTTGTTAATTTTTAGTTTATCATTCCCTTCCTTTTCTTTGTAATTTTACCATATGTATTTGTATCCTCTAATATTGTTTAGTATAAATGTTTTAAATTTTATGCATGTATTCTTCCGTGACTTGCTTTTCTATATCTAAGTTTCATCCATATATTGCTCTATGTAACTGTAATTCATTCATTTACTTCCTTATTCTATTCCAGTGTCTGACTACACTTCAGTTTTTTAATCTATTCTGTTGAGGGACATATGGATTGTTTCCTTTTGTTTGTTTGCTATTACAAACTGTGTCACTGTGAACATGCTTATATTTCCTAGACACAGGTCCAAGATTTTCTCTAGAGTATGTGTCTAAGAGTGGACACTGGGTCATAGTGTACCCACTGTGTGCATTTTTTATTTTACTGAATAATGCCAAACTGTAGTTTCCAACAGTGGTGGGTGGAAGTAACACTGACTGTTCTTGAACAACTGTTAACCAACTTAAATTCTTTTCCCAATCAAGAAGTTGTGAATGGGTATGGTTTGAATTTGTATTTCCTGGTTACTAATGAGGTTGGACATATTTCACATGTTCATTGGCCATTAATGTTTTCTCTTGTGTGAAGTGTCTGTTCAAGTCTTTTGCTCATTCTTTTTCTACTGTGTGATTGGTCCTTTTTTCACTGACTTATAGGAATTCTTTATATATTCAGAATAGAAATCCTTTGTCAGTTATATACATTACAAATACTTTCTTCCAGTTTATGACTTGTCTTTTCATTTTTTTTGTGGTGTCATTTTACTAATCAGAAGTTTCTTTCTCCAATTAAATATCAGTCTTTTGTGATTTGCTTTTTTTACAAATGTTTGAGAAATTCTTCCTGAACCAAAGGATCAAAAGGATATTCTCCCTTAGATATTCTCCTTTAGAAGTTGCGTACTTTTGTCTTTTACATGTAAGTCTTTAATCTAACTAGTATTGATAAAAATAAATAAATAAATAACCAATTAGCTCAATGCCATATTCTAAGCTGGTATAAAATAAACCAAATTTCCATATATACACATGTCTCTTGCTGGGTTCTCTTTTATTTAGAAGGTCAATTTGCCTGCCTTAGTGCCAGTAACTTTTGCATTATTTAATATAATATTATATTAATTATTGGCATCTGTTATGACACTCTCCCTCCTCCCTTGTTATTTTTCATTAGAAGTATTTTTATTATTCTTAAACATTGTCCTTACACATAAATTTTAGAATCATTTGGTCAGGTTGACACACAAACACACATAGAGCTGTAGCAATTTTGATTGGAATTGCATAAAGATATAGATAAATTTGGGAAAAATTGGATATCTAACAATATTGAGTTTTCCAGGCCACTACCATAGAATATCTCCTAATGTATTTAAATTTTCAGTAATGTCTTTTAATGAAGTAATTTTATAATTTCTCTCCAAAAGTCTTGCATATTTATTATTAGAATTATTCTTGGGTTACCGATATACACATATATTATTTTTCATTATGCCTTACATATTTTATGCCATGGAAAATGGTGTATTTTTGTTAAATTATGTTTTCTAGCCACTTGTTGCTGATTTAAAGGATATTTTCATAAGATTGGGTTTATTGGCTTATTGAATGTTTGGTAAAATTTTTCTGGTACAACTGTATGTTCCTGGTGTTTTCCTTGGAGGAAGTTTTTTCAACTACTAGTTACATTTCTTTAAGATTATAAGACCATACAGGTTTTCTGTTTCTTCTTGTTTTTTTTTTTAAGTAAGTTATACTTATTTAGGAATTACCCATTTTATTGTTTTCAAATTTATCGGTAAAAAATATTTCAATATATTAGCTTTTTAAAAATCTCTGTTGCATCTGTAATGCCCCCTCCTAAGATTTTTATTCCTACTTCTATTTGTTTGTTCTTGCTCTCTTGATCAAGTTTGCCAGTAGTTTATCAATTTCAGTGGTCCTTTGAAAGAACTTTATTTTGTTGAGCTTCCTATTGAATATATTTTTTATTTAACCATTAATCTCTATTCTTATTTTTATTTCCTTTCTTCTACTTTTTTCATTTATTTTTTCTATTTATTTCCTTACTTTTGGTTATTCAAGTTTAATTCATTAATTTTCCAACATTCTTTATTTCTAAGTATTTTGGCTGTAAATTTCCTTCTGTGTTCCACTTTGACTGAATTCCACATTTTGACATGTAGTATTTATCATTCCATTGTAAAATTCTCTAAATTTCATAATGATTCTTTCTTTGAACTGCAGGTTATTTAGAAGTATATTTCTTAATTTCCATCTATATGAACACTTTTCTTTTGTTACTGATTAGCAACTTAACTGCCTTTTGGTAATACAATGTCATATGTATACTGTTAATTTTTGAAATTTGTGGAGATTTGTCTCATGGCACAGTAGGCATTAAATTCTTGTAAATGTTCCAGGCATGCTTGAAAGCAGTGTATATTCTGTAATTGTTTGATATGTTGTTTCATAAATATCTATTAGATCAAGTTTGTTAATTGTGTTGATCAAATCAATGATATCATTACCAAGTATTTTGTCTGCTTAATTTATTAGTTTCTAAGAGGGGTGTGTTAAATTTTCCCGCTATGATTATGTATTTGCATATTTTTCTTTATGGTTCTTTCACTTTTTGTTTTATATATATTAAACATTATGCTTCCAGCTGCATACAAGTTTAGAATTACTATACCTTCCTGGTGAACTGAACCATGTATCATTGTAAAGTGGCTTATTTATCTTTATTAGTGCTTTTTTCCTTAAAGTCTGTTTTGTCTGATATTAATATAACTATACTTTCTTTTAGTTAGTATTTTTTAGTATATCTTTTTCTATCTTATTACCTTTAACCTTTTTTTATTCTTATGCTTTAAGTAAATCCATGTAGCTATTTTTTTAATCAAGTCTATCTTTATCTTTTACTGTAGCATTTAGTTCATTTATATTAATTGGAAATACTGATATATTTAAATTTATTTATAACATCATATTTTGTCTTTTATCCTGGGAGACCTGGGTGGCTCAGTTGGTTAAGTGTGTGACTCTTGGTTTTGGCTAGGGTCATGATCTTGCAGTTGTGAGATGAAGGCCTGCATCAGGCTCTGCACTCAGCATGGAGACTGCTTTGGATTCTCCCTCTCCCTCCCACTCTCTCTCTCTTTCTTCCAAATAAATAAATAAATAAAATCTAAAAAAAAAAATTATTGATTGATTGAGAGCGTGTGAGCCGGGGGAGGAATGGAGGGAGAGAGATAGCAGACTCTGCACTGAGCATGGAGCCCAACGTGGGACCCAATCCTAAGACCCCAGGGTCATGACCTGAGGTCAAAATCAAGAGTCAGACACTCAACCAACTGAGCCATCCAGGCACCCCTCTTGCCTTCTTTTGCATTTTTTTGTTTTTTGTTTTTTGTTTTTTTTCATTTTTTACCTTCTACTAGTTTGAAAGTTGTATGTTTTATTTCAGTTTTTAAGGATTATCTTAGAAATTTTTATCACAATCTAAAGTTAATATCTCTCCTCCTCCTACCAATTCCAAAATCTTAAAACATTTTAACATCAATCACTCTCCTCCTGATATATATGCTGTTTGTGTTTGTATGTGTATTTTTTCTATTTTTTTCATCTCATAAGACATTGTTATCATTGTAGCTTTATACAATCCATATTTTTATTTAACCAACAATTCACCACTTTTGTAGCTTATTATTTTTCCTTGAATCTCAGACCCTTCATCTGTGATCACTTTCCTTTTATCTAAAGTACATACTTTAGAGTTTTGTTTAGTCAGAATCTGTTGATGTTTATTTTTAAATATTTTTATTTTTCAAGGCTTTTCCCCCAGCATATTAAAGATATCCTTTCACTGTCTTCTAGTTTCCATTGTTGCTTTTAACTTAGTAGCTATAAATTCATTGTTGTTTCTTTGAAGGTAATCTGTCTTTTCTCTCTGGCTACTTTAAAGATCTTCTGTAGGCCTTTGGTGTTCCCTAGTTTTGCTATGATATTTCTACATATGGATTTTATTTATAAAATCTGCTTGAAGATTGTGGGTATTTTAATTACTGTCTTTCTCCTGTTCTAAAAGTTCTTAGTCATTATCTCTCCAAACATATCTTTGCTTCCCCCTCTTCTTCCCTTCTAGGATTGTGATGAGACATGTTAGAGTTTTTCTATCAATCCTTTCTGTTTCTTAACCTCTTTTGTATTTTCCATCTTTTTGTCTTCTGTTGTTGTATTTTATTTTATTTTTTTTTAAGATTATTTATTTATTTATTTATTTATTTGAGAGAGAGAATGAGAGAGAGAGCATGAGATGGAGGAGGTTCAGAGAGAGAAGCAGACTCCCTGCTGAGCAGGGAGCCTGATGCGGGACTCGATCCAGGGACTCCAGGATCGTGACCTGAGCCGAAGGCAGTTGCTTAACCAACTGAGCCACCCAGGCACCCCTGTTGTTGTATTTTAGATGAAATGTTCTGACTTATCACCCAGTTCAAAAATTCTAACTTCAACCAGAAATAGTATTTTATCAAATCTACCTAATTCATGGAATTTTACATTTTTAATTATTATTTTTTCATTTATAGAAATTCTATTCAATTCTTTTTCAATCTGCCTGTGCCTTTTTATAGTTTCTTGCTCTTAACATACTCTTTCAGATCTTTAAACATGTATACTTTGTAGTCTGTATCTGATAAATCCATTATTTAAATTTTTTGAAGGTCTGATTTAACTATCTGTTCTTTCTTTTTGTATCTGTTGTTTTCTCTTACCTCTTGCATTTTGTGAGCTTTGATCAGGAACTCATATTTCTTGGTATTTCATAGGTAGAAATTCTTTGAAGCTTAGTTTGAAGTCAGATTCCTTTAGAGAAGATTATGTTTCATTCCACCAATTGCCTGAGAAAACTACCAACTGGGGACCTTTTTTTATTTTTCCCCATGAAATTCACATGTAAAATCTATTTGCTGTAGCTGTTTTAAATAGCAAACACAGGGTTAGAATATTATTTATCTCTGGAGATCTTGAAAAACATCGTATAAAAGCTAAAGAAAGAATGAAAAACATGACTAGGTATTTGACATGTTTTCAATAAACACAGTTAATTTCAGAATTTGCATGAGCTCTGCATGATGCCTAGATGGGGATGTCATTATGTGATAAGTTGGAGTTTACAAGGTGTGTCCTCCTGAAGCTTTAGGATCATTTTAAATAACTTATTTTAAAGTAATTATCAGGTAGAGATTTTGTGGATCTTGCAGCTTCAAATTCTCAAGGGCAAAAAATTTCATTCTCCTCCAGGAAGCAGCATGTTTTGCCACAGGCACATTTCCTGGGAGGTGGCAGGAGAGGATGGGGATTTATTTTTAGCTCACCCTTACACTGAAGGTTCAACCTTTTAGGACATCAGTTTTGGGGTTTTTTTGTTGTTGTTGTTTTTATTCTTATGTTAATCCCCATACATTACATCATTAGTTTTAGATGAAGTGTTCCATGATTCATTGTTTGTGCATAACACCCAGTGCTCCATGCAGAATGTGCCCTCCTCAATACCCACCACCAGGACATCAGTTTTATGCAAGGGAGCAGTTTCCTCTTATATGTCCCACCTTGGGTAGGCCTTTGGTTTTATTTCCTATCTTCCCACACTCCTAGATAGTGAAAACCAGTCTCGACTTAGAGTGCTTGCAATTTCACTCAAGGCAAAGGCTAGCTTCTGTGTTGGTTAAATTTCTGGGTTCCAGCTTTTACTTTATGTTTTCTGAGTAGTCTTTCCTTTCTTACCACTTTATTGATACATTTTAGAGATGTTAAAGTGCTTTTCCAACATTTTTACTTGTTTTCAGTGGGAATGTTAGTCAGGGTGTATGGTCTTCCATACAGCTGGAAATAGAAGTCTACTCTTTTGGGTTTTGGTGACTTCGAAGTTGCCTTCTCTTCTCCCCCCCCTTTTTTTTAAGATTTTACTTATTTATTTGACACACAGAGAGAGACAGCTAGAGAGGGAACACAAGCAGGGGGAGCAGGAGAGGGAGAAGCAGGTTCCTGGCTGAGCAGGGAGCCCAATGTGGGGCTTGATCCCAGGACCCTGGGATCATGACCTGAGCCGAAGGCAGATGCCCAACTGACTGAGCCACCCAGGCACCCCTTCTTCTCCCTTTTTATTCAGTTTTAAAATGCTAACAATGGCCATTACCCAGACATATCTATCCAAGCCTCGCAGTTGTTTTACACTCCAATCAGACTTCTCTTTCTCCTTTTGTTTCCCCACTTGCACCAGCTAGTACCAGAGGCACTATGGTCAGAGTTTCTGTGTGGCGGTTGCTCAGGGGAGGGTGAAAAGGTGGAAAAAGCTGGGTTGTCATTGCTAGTGACAGACTGGAGAAATGCATTCTTGTTGTTGTATGTTGGAGACCAGAATACATTTTCTCATAGAAACAATATGATAAATGATTTTGAATGTAGATATAAAAGTATATTTAGCATAGTTATTCATGTACATATGAATTAAATGAGCTCTGTGACTTTGCTTATGAATCTAACCAATCATTAACTGAATTCCAGCAAAGATATTTTAAACTGAGCTTTTGGACTGTAATCATGTTTAGTATGCCTTGTGTAGTTCATTTTAAATGTATTTATGTCTTATTCTTATATTATAAACTACTTGGCAGTATAGGCCATCTCTTCTACTTCTTTATGCTTCCCTACATCTTCTAGCTTAAGGATTATGACTGGTTGGCCAATGGATTATTACAAAGATGTCAGCCAGTAGACCATGGAATACATTTGGAATTCTTTTATTTTCCCTGATTTACCCCCATTTCCTTGGCACTAATTGTCCAAAGAAAAAGACTCACAAATGCCAAAAGAAATGGGGCTTTGAATAATCCACTGATTTGCTTACTTTTAATGATGGCTGATTTGTCAGTTATAACTCAGCCACTCAGTTAAAGTCTAGGTCACCAATAGAAATAAAGTATACATGTATCAAAAGCAAACATGGAATGTATGAACACATGACCATTTGGCTATGTGTATGCATGTGTGTCTTAGATTCTAACTTTGTTGGGTATCTAGTGTTATTCTAGAGGTATCTGTTTGTATGTTCTATTGCTTTTGCTGGCCTCTTTCTATTTAATTTTTAGAGAAAAATATATAGGGGGATGTCAAAATAGAAAAAATAATCCATACATTGCAAAAACTATAGGAACTAACATGATTCAATTTAGAAATAGGTACAGTTCACAGAATGCCACAGTTCAGGGAGCAAAAATTGATACATGTTGAAATTGAAAATGATTCTTTTATAAAGAAGCTGACCAAAATTTCCAGCAGGACTGTTGCCTGAAGGAAAATTTCCTAGGCTCCAGCCTCTGTTATGCTTAACAATGAACCATACAAGTCTGGACAGATGGTTGGATTCCAAAGTGTTTCTCATGTTACAGTATTTTCTTCCTATTGTCTCTCCTGAATTCTACAGGGAAAAGAGAAAATGCTATAACTTTCAAAAAGTATAAAGAATATCTTCAGTACATTTTTGGAAGTCACAAGTACTGAACATTAATTATCTCAAAAATCTTCTTCTTTTTTTTTTTTTTAGAAATACTTTCTTGGTTAAAATCAAATTCATCCCAATAAAATCAAAATTATTCTTGACAGTAGGACTTATCTTTCTACTATCTTTATTGCTAGAAATACAAAATCTAAGATGTATTTATGTCTTGTCCATTCAACTTTGAGCTATGGTGAAGGAGAAACTTGGGACTCATTTTTAAGACATTTCATATCCATCCAATAGCAACACTGCATTTATTCTCTAAACAGCTCCCAAATTTGTCCAATTTTCTATATCTCTATGACTCTGGTCCAAATTGATGATATTTTTTCACCTAGATTGTTGCAATAAATGCCCAACTGATCTACCTGCAATCACCTTCTTCCTCTCTGCCCCCAGTGCACACTACAGCCACAACAGAATGAACTTTTTCCAGATGCAAATCTGGGGTCATGTTCCTCCTGCTACCAGTAGTTTCCTATGACTCTTAGGGTAAACACAAAATTCCTTACCTGCCATACAGAGCCCTGAACAGCCCCTACTTAGCTCTCCAAACTCACCTCATATCAACTTTCTCCTTTTATCCCTAGTTCAACTAATTTGGCCTTCTTTCATTTCCTCTATATTTCTTTCTACATTAGGTCCATTCCTCACCATTTTAACTTCATTAAGCCCTGTTCTTACAGAGTTTAATTCCAGCATCACATCCTCAGGGAATCCCCCATTCACCCGCTCTCGTTTTACCCAAATTATTAGGTCAAGTCCTGTTGTTTGTCCTCACAGAACCACATAGCTTATCTCTCTTTCACAGCACTTAGACAAAAGGAAGAGATTTATGATCCTGTGCATTAGGCATTGGGGTTACAAGTGAGGGAACAAAAGCAGAGTTATATTTATTTAGTAATCAACCTCTAAGATTCAAGCCAACCTTTCTAAACCACAGAGAAAAGTATACATAAAAATAATATACTTAAGTGTTCTCAAAAGAGCCAGGAATTATTCAGTAAATAAGTATCAGATATTCTTCAGCAACAGACAAGCTGTTGAGTATGTAATTTAAGACCTGGAAAGATATTGGCAATTGTTCCCACTTAACCCCCATAAAATACAGATAAGAAAAATGAGTCTCAAAAGTGAATCTCAGAGGTCTCACAAATAGTTAATGATAGAGAATGAAGTAGAACTAGTCATAAATATCCGTTGAACACTATTATGTGTAACAGTTTTCTTATATCCAAGTCCGCTTTTCTATTACATGCTATTTCTGTTTAAACATTTACAGAAACAGAGCAATTAAAATTTATTTCAATTGGTTACTTTCTACCTTAAGAGGATGATATGGTGCCAATAAAATATTACTATAAGCCTTTAGACAAAGGGGTGATGTGCTATTAAAATTCTATTACAGTACATTTTTATTTCTCTGTGCATGAACTCTTCGTATTTTCTTATTATACCCCTCTTTCTACATGAAGTCCTTAAAAACACCCTAGCAAAGAGAATCCCTTACTTGCTTTTATTTGAAGAAAAGTGAATGTGTCTTATTCACGCATAGCTAATTTCAGGCAATGTTTGTTAACTGTCTCAATCATCAGCTGCATTTCTCAATCTCCATACCAAGCTCCCGTTCTAGCTACATCTCCCTTTTTTCAGGAATGCTGGGAATGGAATGCCATTGCTACATGGCCTCTTGCTCATGCTAGTCCACTAATTAGCTCTCTGACCAGCCCTTATTTCTTACTTCCTTTCGTAGAAAGGCAAGCTAATGGCCAGCTCTTACTACACAACATTGACTTAAAAACACTTGAGCTAAAAAAGGGACATTGAAAACCATTTAGTCCAACAATCCAAACCATGCAGGAATACTTTCTGAAACATATTAAACAGAAGAGCGATTTAATTTATAGATATGCTTAAATGCTTCCAGTAACTAATTCCTCACAATCTCACTTTCATGAATACTCTTTCAAGTAACAAGAATTTTGTATCCAAGTACTCTACTTGTGTTCTTCACCAACAATACACAATTATTTTAAAGAAACAAGCCTGTAACATCCAAAAACTTAGCTTTGGCAGTTTATCTGTGTAAAGAATGTGTGTATGTTTTAAAATCCAAAGCATATGGACTATACCAGTCAGGTTAGAATGAAAAATGAAAAGTGTAGGTTACACAATTAGCTCATCTTTCATTCTGTGTTCCTGTTAAGTCTTAGAATAGAAAAAAAAAAGATATAAAAAATATTTTCTTGCTATTTAAAATTCAAAACTAGCTTCTCAAAGTGAGGCTTTTTTATCCCAACACCTACACAGTAATTCACTGCTTTAATATTTTCAATGATTACCTCATTGCGAGAATAAGCTGGGAGACAAAGGACAGGAGCCATCCATTTATCTGTTGCTTTCCTCCCTTTCAGACTCTCTTGCTTTGGCAATAAAATACTATGTGCCCTATAAGAGTGTCTAAACCAGAGGGCAACTCCACAATCTATCCTGGCAAACTCAGTAAGAGTTTCTTTGTTTCATTTGTTCATTGTAAACAAAACAAAAGGAAGTTCGTTTTGTTTACAATGTACATTCTTTAATAAAGGGAAGACAGACAAAAAGATTTGTTAATCTAGTAACTTTCTGGTATTTATTTGCCAGGCATTTTTGTACTGTCAGTAATTTATTTTGTTCTTGAAATTACCTTGACTGTCATAGATCATTACAGTATATTCATATTTACATATGTAATCTCTCTACTGTACATGTTAAATAGCAATGTAAGTGGATTCATCCACCCATATGATAAATTCATCCATATGATAGATCTAGGAAATTGGGTTTTCTGAGATATCATTTCTCTATTTTATTTGGCAAGGTGCCTGGTTGTGAAGAGCTTTAAATTTGGCATCTGTCATTGCCTATCTTGGTCCAAATTATACGATGCTAAATACCATGAAGAATACTTCACAGGGGAAATCAGTAGCAGGTTATGAGAATAGTAAACTTCATATCACCACGTGCTTATAACTGAATATTAGAACTGTTAGCCAGATGCTTCCTGTGGACTTCCAGAGAGACAGAAAAATGTGGTGCCACTGGGATCCAGAGGTACTGATGTGAAGTATGCAGAAGATACATAAATCATAGGGTATGTTCATTTCATTTGGCTTCGTGGGATTCCGCTGACATCACTGCGGGTAACCAAGGTCTGCACCAGGAGCCTCTCCCTTCTGCTCTCTGATGCCTTCGAGGTGCTGCCCATCTAGACCAGGCCCTGCAGTAATTTCACACACTCCCCTAATAAAGTCCTCCGGGGCTGTCATGTATTTTCATGTGTTTGCCCTATTATCCCTCCCTGCTTGAGCCTTACAGATAATTGATGATGCTTCAGTTAATCATCTTTCTCCCGCTTTTGTTCACCAGGTACCTCCGCCTTGAAGGGGCTCTTTTATTGAGAATCGATGTCTTCTTCTGCGTAATTGATCACCATAGACCCAGGGACACTTGACTCATCGTTGAGGAAGAGTGATCATCATGAATAATCAAAAAGCTGTAGCTACACTACTGCAAGAGTGCAAGCAAGTGCTGGACCAGCTCTTGTTGGAGGCGTCAGATGTGTCGAAGGAGGACAAGAGCGAGGACCAGCAGTGCAGAGGTGAGGTCCTGATGGGAGGCACTGGGGGGAGGGAGAAGCCAGCAGGTTCGCTCTCAACTCCCCTGCCTGAACGACATGTTTTCATCTCTGCCCTATTTTTCTTCTCTTGGCAGATGACCACCGAGAGATGAGTGGATTTCTAGGGCATGAATGGGACATGGGCTGCAGGCGGACGGGCAGGGGAGGAAACCCACTTTGTTGCAGTGAATTGCTGTCAGTTCTAATTTTAGGCTTCAGTAAACATGAGGCCACAAGAAAACAGTTTAGTTCAAGAAGAACAAAGGGTGCAAGTCTGCCGGTGCACGTAAATTTCAATTATTAAAAAATTGAAGCAACTTCTGAATAGTGGCACATACTTTTTTTTCAAACGAGGCTTTTGTGCCTCATCGGTTTCCATAGGCTTCTATGGTTTCCATAAATATGTCATTTCATTGGTCCAATCTCTCTTTTTTTGATTATCGATACATTTCTCATGCTGTATTCACATGCTGTTTGTAAAATAAATCCTCTCACACTGATAAATACTGATTGCAACATTATCAGAATTGAATTGACCTTTTGCCCATTTCATAGTTTATGCCATTCACAGTTTTACATAGGTCATTGTTTGGGAAGTTTTGATCACAAAGTCTGGAAAGTTGAAGTATTTCTTATCTCCCCCATAGCCAGTTTTGAAGAGAGAAACTTCTTTCCTTAGATTGCTTTATAGCATTTGAATAAATGTTCCTCCATTTCTATAAGTGTGTCCCTTTTATGTGCTTTTAATATTTTTCTTTGTATTTTTAGTGATTTGCTATTCCTTGCAGAAATAAGATGATCACATAAAATGCACACTCCCCAACTCTTTTGTTGTTGATGATTATGTAATGGGGAAAGGTTCTGGAGAAGCCACACATTTTTTACAGAGGCACTTTTAGGTACCTATAAAGGTCTTAAATTTTTCTAATCTGTCATTTATGCACATTTCAAGATAAAATGCCCTATATCCCATTGTTTCACAACACCTCAGTTTATGTGATTTCCTTATTTACTAACCAGATACACTGCTGTGTGCTTTTGCTTGCTAGTTATATGTGCCCATCAGCCTGAGCACACACTGACAGGTGTTAGCCCCTTGTCAGGGAGCGGCAGGTACTTGGCACCTCCAGAACGTGCTGCAGTTCTCCCCAGGGGCAGTGTGTTGTGTTCTATCTACTGAAGTTTCTCCTCTTGTCCTTTTACTACATGGCATCCTTTGTCTACTCAGCCCAAATTCCTTTAAGCTTTGTGTTCTCCCTCGTGAAAACTCAGAGCGCCCAGTTGGGTAGCATTTTCTTCTTTTTCTTCCCAAGTGCCACAGAATAGGAGAAATAATCAGTTTAGTTCCAGATAAGGCACATCAGGGCCACAAAATCACTCAATTAGCAACGGCTCTTCAGGTAAGCTGCTTGGGGAAGGAAGTGATCAGAGAGGCAGAAGAGGGTATTGCTCCGTCAGGGGCTGACTGATGGGCTTGGCTGAATCTGGTGAGCCAATGGGGGGAGGAAATCTATGCTGAGCCATTGACAATCTCAGCATTAATCCATCCCCGTGGAGGCAAGCTGCAGGGTCCCCCCCACGCGCCATCAGTACAACTGAGTTCAGTCTGAGCACGGAGTTCTTCCCTTAGCAGGTGGTTTCTGTGTGATACTGGTGGGCGGGTTGTGCTGCCACCAAAGTTGTCACTCGTGTGTACTCCAAGGGAAAGACATTAGTACGGGGTCACCTATGGTGACAGGACAAGTCAGAGGACTTGAACGTGATCACTGTGATTTTATTTTTTCCCTTCCTCCTCTCAATCCTAACCTCTTCACTCAGAAATTGTCCTTGTCAGCATGGGAGACTGCCCTTAGCAACTTCCTCAGAAATAGAGAAGGAACCGAAATCTAAACACAGATACATTTTTAAAATGTATTTCAGAGGCATCACTTATTTCGGTATGCCACACTGGACTCTCCATGCTCTGGCATGATCCGCAGGGAGAGGGTGGAATGAGGAAGGCAAAAATGAGTTGTGTAGAACAGATTTTCTCTGTCATCATGAAAAAAATTGAAAATATTTAAACTATTTCGTGCCAATGTATGGTGAAACTCTTTGAATCTAGATATCAGATTCCTGTTGTCATTTGACTATTCATTTGACTCCTGAGCTTGATACTCATGGACAGAATGTCCAAATAATTTGTCAATCAAATGGGACACTTGAGAGCGAGAAGGAGCAATATAAAGAAGTCCACTAGGAACACATAGGACTGTCCTAAGTGAACAAGACTTAATAGTCATCCTATTCCTGACTATTTACAAATATCATTTAAGAAACTTTCTTTAGGGGCACCTGGGTGGCTCAGTCGGTCAAGCAGCCGACTCTTGGTTTCAGCTCAGATCGTGATCACAGAGTCATGGGATCAAGCCCTGCGTCGGCCTCTGCGCTCAGTGTGGAGTCTGCTTCAGATTCTTTCTCCCTCTCCCTCTGCCCCTTCTCTCTTTCAAATAAATAAATACAATCTTAAAAAAAGAGAGAGAAATTTTCTCTACATAAATATATTGGAACACTTTTGACCGTCAGGGGGCCAGGCTTCCTAGCAGATTATGACCACGTAGGTCCCTAATGCCAGGGCTCTGCTTCCTTTGGAGGAGTGCTTCCTCACACAGTCGGTGCTCAGTAGTTCTAGGTTGCTGAATCAGAGAGCAGTGATTTCAGTGTGATATTTATAAATCATCCTCAGTAGTCGGTAAGGATTACTCACTGGTGTGGCCCATTTGATATCTCCTCAGTGCCAAGCAATGTTTCCCCATTAGCAGTCTTCCCTACATTTGCACAGTTGGTGGCAAGGACACAGAAGGGCATCGTGAACTAGGGCAGAGTTAGGTTTTCTTCCTCCTCTTCTTTTTGTTTTTTACTCTCTCTGTCATATCTCTTTTGTCCTGTTTAGCATGTTTCATGTAGATATAAGACTAATCCTTCTTTTAACCATCATGGTGTGATTTGCAACAGTGATAAGACATGATGTCTGTCTTCGGGGAGCTCACAGTAAAATGAGAGGAAAGTGTGATGACAGAGCAGTGGGATGAACACTGAAAGGCCATGCATTTTGGGGTTTGGGAGCACTCAGGAGGCACATTTTAATTCCACGGGGTGGTCATGGCAGGCTGATGAGAAGTAGTCATGTTTGCATTGAAGCCAGGGAGCCTGAGCTTGACCATGAAAGGACTGAGGTAGGGCAATGCAAAAGTGAGGACAGGAGATACAAAACCATTAAAGAATTTTATTCAGGGCAATGACCTGGTCTACCTTGTGTTTTAGCAAGATGGGGATCAACAGTGTGGAAGTTGGAGTGGATGGGGCAAGGTAGGAAACAGTGGTTCAGACAAGAGTTACAGATAATGAAAAGGAGGAAATGGATTTTAGGATCTACAGAATTTGATAACCAGTTAGGTTGACGGGGAAGAAAGAGCAAAAAGTCTAGAGTGACTTCTAGGTTTTGTACTTGGGTGACTCAGTGAATGGTGGTAGCATGCATCAAAATAAAGAATAGAGAAACAGATTTAGAAAAAAGATGGTGAGTTCAGCTTTAGACACTTTCTTTAAAAGATTTTATTTATTCATTATTCATTTGAGAGAGAGAGAGAGCACATGCAGAGGGGAGAGGCGAGGGAGAGAGAAAAGCAGACACCCCACTGAGCAGGGAGCCCAATGTGGGGTCTGATCCCAGGACCTGGATGGAGATCATGACCTGAGGTCAGATACTTAACCATCTGAGCCACCCAGGCACCCCCAGCTTCAGATACTTTTGAGTAGGAAATGTCTGCAAGACAAGCACCTAGAGCTTTATAACTGGCAGTCATGTAATCAAGTCCATCATCCTGAATGCTGGGGCTTCACATGTGCTTCAGCATTCAGAATTTTTCAAATGTTAGGAAGGTAGTATGGTGCAGGGACCATCCATTACATTCATACTCCAGCAGAAGCTGGGGCAGCATCTAGAGTCAAACATTAAAATTTTTGCAACAAAACTTTGGCTAATCTCACTAAATAAGATAAACAAGCGATAAAGTGCCTCTAGTCAATTCAAGTCTGGTTAGGGTGCCAAACTTAAGAAAAAATATTCTAGTTTCCCGAGCTTTTTGGGTTTTCCACGTTTGGATAGGAGATCGTGGACCTCCGTAATTAGGTGTGGTGCCCAGGAAGAGATTGAACGTATCTACTAACATGAAACAGGGCCATTTCACAATAAATTGGTACCATTTCAAATTTCGTTTGGGTTTTTTGTATTAATCACCTATATTCAAATGTAGTCTGTAGTGAAAGTATGCAATGAAGTGAGGTGAGGTCTTGGAGAACTAAAAAGAGGTTGTACAAATTGACTCTCTGCCTTACCCAGCTACCACAAGTCCCAGATGTCATTCCGTCTCAGTCCCTTTCTCATTTTACAGGGAAAATAATATTTCCTTCATTCCTTTCTCTGATTCTTCATGCAGAGATAGTCACTGAAGTGCTTTACTTCCTGCTAAAAACCTTTCTTAATGCCTGACTACCCCAATTTACCTGAAGGGCAAAGTAGACCAGGGCCACCCCTGACAGATAGCTTTGCGCTATTATTCTTTGAGTCAGAACCACCAGCTTTAGACCGGCCAGTAAGATGTAGGAAAAATGTTTTTTTGCCGCCACTGAGGTGCTTCATCATAACATTGGTAACTCAACAGCCTTTTCTTTGACTGCAATTTCCTTACCTGAACTCTGACCTTTTCAGCTTCACTCCCCAGTGAGTTAAGGACCCTGATCCAGGAGGCAAAGGAAATGAAGTGGCCCTTCGTGCCTGAAAAGTGGCAGTACAAACAAGCCGTGGGCCCAGAGGACAAAACAAACCTGCAGGATGTGATTGGCGCCGGGTTGCAGCAGTTACTGGTAGGGAGAGCCCCACCACCTGTTCCTCTGACACCCCCAAGTAAGGCATTTAGCCTCTAAGTGGTCTAATAGATTAAATTTCTTTGAAGCATAAGACAGCCCCTACCCTTATGGTCAGCTCTGCCAGATTGACTAATGTGGGGGAAATGGCTTTTAGAAAGCATCGCCTGCCTGTAAGACCTTCTGTTGGAAAGCCAAGTCAAGTAAAAGTGGAGAAGGGTGGTCAGTGGGTCTAGTGAGAAACCTGTCATCCTGAAATATTTGTTATATCCTTGGTAGGCCAGAAGCAGTAGTTTTCTTTCTGTCATGTCTCATAACATTTTTATTTTGAAATGCTCCTTTTTTAAAGTTTATTCCATCAGTTTACATGAGAATGTGTTTTTGGGTCATCCCAAAATAAATGTATAGATATTGTCTTTGCCTATCAAAACAAAAATCTGGGAAAGGTTCCCTGATCCACATACATATAATGGCATCTTTGGAGGCTTAATAGAATAACAAAACCCCCACTTTTCCCACACCCCTCCCCCCAAAAATAAACAGACTGCGGTTAAGTAGACCGGGGGCTGCAGGCAAAGGAAAGTGAACACTTGGAAAGAATGCAGTGGTGAGCCAGGGATTTTAAATTAGCAGACTTGGCATAGGTGGAAAAGTGGAATGGAATAAAAACTATAATTTGTGTATCACTGTAGGATTTTACAAAGCGCTTGCACATGCATCACCTCATTTAATTCTCAAAATGGCCTTCCAGTGATTATTACCATTATCATCCCCATTTTACAGATGAGGAAATTAAGGTGCAGGGAGATGAATGTGCCCAGGGGAACAGACCAGTGAGTGGTAAAACTACTCTTTCCTCCATCTCACTGCCAATTCGCCCTCAAGAAGCCCCAAGTAAAGAATTCGAAAACACAGGTAAAATCCCTGAGACTTGTTTACCCTAAAGCAAGTTGGAGGTTGTCCAGCAGAGCTTCCTGCAATGTTGGAAATCTTCCATATCTCTGCTGCCCAATACATTAGGCCCTGGCCACCTGTGGCTTTCCAGCACTTGAAATGTGGCAAGTATGATTGAAGAACTGAATTTCTTAGTATTATTAAATTTTTAAAAATCGATTTCTATATAAATAACCACATGTGGATAGGGCTACTATTTTGTTGAACAGGGCAGTTCTTCAGCAGTGATGCTTAAAATGAGACCTCACAGCAGCAGCTCTAGATTACCTGGAAACTTGTGGGATATTCAGATTCTTGGGCCCCACCCTAGTCTTACCAAGTCAAAAACTCTGGGGCTAAAGGTCTAGCAATGAGCATTAGACAAGCCCTCCAGATGATTCTTGTGCATGCTAGAGTTTGAGAACCAGTGTTCTAAAGGAGAGAATAGGATGAAGAGCGAGGGGTATGTCAGAGAGCCTGACCAGGGATGTGAGGGGAGAAGGGGCAAGGTAAGGGGTAAAGGAGACTCCAATGTGAAGGTTGCAGGAGACCAATGATAAAAGCAATCTCCTCCCCATCGATTCCAGGAACTTGTTTAGACTGGGACCAGTTCCTGAAAAGCCAATAGTTGCTTTACCTGCTTGGAAAGCCTTGTGTGATTCGGCTGCCAGTGGTATAGAACTTTCAAGGCTTCCAAGGAAGGTGAGAACAGGATAGCTTCACAGAAGGAGGGACCCCTGCTTTGACCTTTGGGGCTCAGAAAGTTCCTCTGAATTTCAAACATTGGCTGAGAGAGGGAGACACAGCACATCACCATAACCAGGGTTTTACTCCTCTGGGTCCATCCCACAACCACCAGATCCCCCTCCCTGCATGCAAAGCTGATAGTGACTTTGCTGAAAAACTGAAGAAGGTATTTTGAAAATTTGGTCTTGCTGCATTTGGGGGTTAATGTGAGTTGGGAGACAAGCTGCTCATAGTTGTTAGACTGTTTTAAGAGTCCACTTATTATTCCTTCTACTTTCCCTCTCTATACTGCAGGGATGTCACAGTTGGGGGAAATAGACATTGGGAATTTAAGATGTTTATGTCCAGCTCACAAGATCACTGGTGGCAGCTCTAAGAATCAGTCCATTAGGCTTCTTCAGCCCCTGATGTATTTAACCTGGGAGCTTTTTGAACTCTGAGCATCATTTTCTTTAGCTTCCCCAGCAAGCTATAAATTAAGTAACCACACCCCCCGAAGACTGTTAGGATGCTTTCCTATTGTGTCAGACCCCAAGTGCACAATTACTAAACCACTCTGTTTTGTAAATACAGAGAACTATAGCACTCTGTGAACTCACGAGACTTTTGATATCTTAGCTTGTCGAAAGTTTCTCAAGTGAATTCCATGATTTGTTGTTGTTCCATTATCCATTGATTTCAATATATACTCTACTGAAGCTGGATGACTATGTTTTAATAATCAATTAATTATGAGCTCTGTTCTTGCATAAAAAATTAGTCAAAGCCTGCTGACCTTGTCTTTTCAGACAACTTATCTCTTCTTCCAATTTTTTCAAAAACCTAAACTTACCATGGTTTTCTTTGCCTTGAAAGGAATCCTTCCCATAAAAACTTTCCCCTCTATTTTTAAAATTTGCATTACACTTAGAGTGTAAACCCTGTTAAGTTTAATTTAATTAAACTTAATTCCAGAAATAACAGATCAAAGTTAACATAGAATTCTGCTGAGTGCCTGAGTTGGTGAAATTAAGAGTCATTTATAATGTTACTCTCTTGGGCTGAACTTAATCAAGAAAAATTATATGTGTTTTATGCTTTGCTTTCTGTTCTCCACAGCCTCCCCCATTTCCTCCCTCCCTGTGCGTCCCCCTCCTACTCCCCCACCCCCAATCTTTTCTCCTTTGGTGTGTGGCCACAGACAGAAATTTATGGCAGGGGCCAACCTCCTTTACACTCCACACAAAGCTTGCTGACTTGAGAGAGTTTGTTCGCTCTCTCCCAGAAAAAACACCTGCAGTACGCTCCCCAAGAAATCTGGAGAGATGGGAGATTAATGTGGCTGTAATAGCTAGGCAGTGTTTTTGGTATTATGCCCTCTCCCCAGGTAGATGGGTCTTTTCCGAGATGATACCAATTATTTATTGCTGAAACATCTGTTGATAACTGCAGCTGCCCTGTGAAACAAAGCATATCATGGGGTCACAGGCTATAGGGACCTAAAATCCTACCTCATGCTAGTTTGAGACTATTCAGTAACACCCTCAAGTCCATGGGTTACCATCATCTTTAATGTCTCATCATGCCCTAGAAAATACTTTGTAAACACTGCACTGCCCTGCCCTATAGGCTTTGAAGTATTATTTCATCTTCATCGGTAATTTATATTCCAGTGCCATTGTGCTGTGGGAAAAAGAGGGGGAACCTTTTTTGTTTTCCATTTAATTGTATATCTCCTGACACTTTGACCTGTATTATTAGTATTAGTCAGAAAAAGGATTTTCTCCCTCTCTTATTTAAAAATAAAATTTCAAGGGAAAGTAAGCGCTCCTTCAGCTCTTTTCACTAAAAACAATGTTTACACTCTAAGACTCTAAGGAAAGATGAAAAGCACAAGCGATTTTTTTCGAGTGTCGGAGAAGGGCATTTCAGTTTTTGAAAGAGAACAGTAAGGCCGTTATAAATATCATGCAGCAAAACCTTTGATGGATTTTTTTTTTTCCAAAAAGTATTGAAGGCATTTACTGCTAGCCTCTGTTTCACTTGCTTTTAGGCGGGCACAGTAGAGTTCTTACTAGTAAATCTATCCTTGCTTCTGAGATGCTAGGGAATGATGACACCAGCCTCAGGGTAGATGCCACCTTTTGTAATTTTTCCAGTAACTTTTATGCTTCTAAAAAGGATAATTTCTGCACAATTAAAGAAAATATGAAAATAAAACTTTTAAAAAGGAGATAAAGGACATGTTTGGATTTGCATGTCTGTGACAGTTGAGAGCAAGCTGGGTTGCCAGGCTAAGAAAAATTGTTGGATAGGCCCTGGTTTTGAGCATTCCCTGCAGATTTGGGGGTCCTGATCTTGGTGAGGAACTGGCCTCTCCTCAGTGGAGGGAGGGATCCTAAATTTAGTGTGGTGCCTCTGCAAAGAGATATACGGTAATTTTTAGAGGTTGGCTAACGTCAAGTCAAAGGACATGAAACAGTCTCAGAATGAGGATATTTTTTCCATTTTCTTTTCAACTGTATAACCATGAAAATGGTTAATCTGATAAGCTTTATTCCACAAGTATTTTTGGAAATATCTGTGCTACGTTGCAGTAATTTGAAGAAAGACCAAAAAAAAAAAAAAAAAAAAGATTAGTTGTTTTCATATGCTATCTTGGGTAAAAAACCTCTGTGGATGAATAAAGTTTGATATATTTAGCTTCCAGAATATTTTCCTAATATGTCTCTTCAGATAATCTTGGTGCCTTTAACTTGTTGATATTTTTATTTTTAAACTACTTAAATATTAAGGAATCAAAAGTTAAAACACAAATAAGCATGAATAAATATAAGAGTTGGTCAGTACAATATTGTGGGGAGGTGTTTTAAAAATGTCTAGTGTGATTAACCTAAGAGCAGAGAGGGGCAAAAGAGTCTTTACCAAAAGCTAAGTATAAATTTATTAGGAAATGAAAAGTCAAGTTGAAGAAAGATACATGATGTGAGGATTAGGTAAGGTGAGAGTCTATCCCTGGGAGCAATAAAATTCCCCTCCATGAATAAGTTCTGGATTAAAGAGGTTCTTAAAACTAATTTAAGACACATTTATTTCAGGTACCAGTTTTCATATTAAAAATAGAGAATTCAAAAGCAGTAATAGGTGATTTTTAGATTATGACTCTTTCAGCAAGTGATTTTTTCCAAACAAAATTTTCGTCTTAAACTATGTGCTTTGGGGTTTTAATAGCTGAGATCTTTTTCATCAGGATGTAAAAAACAAAATGAATGCAAGCTGCAAATTCATTCATTTATTCAGGAAAACTTTATTGAGTACTAACGTGTGCCAGACATTTGATATATATAGAACACAGAGAGATGCAAAAGAAATAGAAGACCTAGTTCATGTCCTGGAAAAACTACCTGAATGAAAAGATGAGGCAACCAACACTTTGTCAAAAGACCCGCTTGTTGGAAACTTTCCGCCCATTTGTTGACCACCTAATATGTGGCAGGTGCTCAATACATATTCTTCTCTTTTTTTTTTAAATTTTAAAAAGATTTTATTTATTTATTTGAGAGAGAGAGAGTGAGCACTGGGGGGGGGGGGGGGGGTGGCAGAGGGATAGAGAGAAGCAGTCTCCCAGCTGAGCAGGGAGCCTGATACAGGTCTCAATCCCAGGACCCTGGGATCATGACCTGAGCCAAAGCCAGAGAGTTAACTGACTGAGCCACTCAGGTGCCCCCATATTCTTTTAATTCTTACAGAGTTGGCCATATGACCTGTCTTAGCCAATGAAATGTGATTAGAAGTGACATACGCCAGTCCCAAGCAGAAGCTTTATAAGCCATTGTGTAGTTCAGCCATTAGAAGTTTTCCTTTGTCTCATGAACAAGATAGTGGCTATTCCCTCAGCCTGGATCCTGAAAAGGGCAAGATACTTGGAGAACAAAGTCTCAGAGTTAGAGCCAAACTGCAGCCAATGCCAAATATGAACAACAACCAAAATAACTTTGTTATTAAAGGCACTGAAATTTTGAGGTTATCACAGTCTTACCAAGTGATATGGGTTGATTTGTTCCCCTACCAAAATACATTGAAGTCCTAACCCTCGGGTCCTTGCAATATGACTTTTTTTGAAAATAGGGTCGTTGCAGATGTAATTAGTTAAGATGAGTTCGTACTGGAGTAGAGTAAGCCTTTAATCCAATCTGACTGGTGTGCTTATAAGAAGATGGCCATGGGAAGACACGGAGATACAGAGAGAATGCCATGTGAGGATAGAAGCAGAGAGTGGGTTATGCAGCTACAGGCCAAGGAATGCCAAGGATTTCTGGCAACACCAGAAGCTGAGAGAAAGGTGTGCAAACTTAGAGAGAGCATGGTCCTGCTGACAGCCTGATTTTGGACTTTGAGCCTCCAGAACTTTGAAACAATACATCTCCATTGCTTTAAGCCACCCAGTTTGTGGTGCTTTGTTTTGGCAGTAGCAGGAAACCAATACACTAAGGGAAAGCTGGCTGAGGTACATGTGAAAGGTAATGAAGCAAGAAAGCTCTCAAACAACTTCAAGATTCTGGGATGTGGTCCTATGCCTCTATTGGGAAGAAGGCAAAATTAACCACAGTCCACAATCAAGAACAGAATTTGTTCAAAAGAACATTTCAACAAAAGTAGTTTCTAAAAGAAAGTAGGATATAGTATCACTATATTATTTCATCCTTAAACACGACTGGAGAAAATACATTGGGAAAAACGTATCATTCTTCCTACTTCATTCAGTTTGGGGCTATAGTACAGTCAACAGACTACTAACCATCTCCATTTGGTTGTCCCAGATATCTCAAGTCCACTAGGGCCCAAACTGGCTCATCATCTCCCAACCTTTCCTCACTCCATCAACTACATTTTGTCCTCCTCCAGTGATCACAGTATCAGTAAATGGTACCATGAACCTCCCAATTACCCCAGTCAAGACCTAGGAATCATCTTTAATTCTGTCTTCCCCTTCAACCCTCATATCTTATTGATTATCAAGCCCCCCACTTCCTCTTAAATCTCTCTCAAATGCATCTTCCTTTCTCCAACCCTACTGCAATGATACTGCGTCAGACCATAACATCTCCCTCCTAGATTATATCCAACCCCTCTCCCTACCTCTAGGCATGTCCTCTGTATAAATAAAGATAGTAAGGTAATGCTCCAGAGGAAAAAAAAAAAAAAGCCAAAATCTTAGAGATTTGAAGCAATAAAGGTTTGTTTCTTCATCTTGCTGTATGTCCATCTGAGGGGAGGGGGAGGAGAGGAGAGTTCTGCTTCATATCACCCTCCCTCAGGCACCCAGCTTGATGGAATATCTACCATTTAGAGTATTGCTGGCTGCCACGGCAGAAGAAAGGGGAAATGATGAATTGCACAGTGGATCTTAAATACGTGCATGCAGAAATGACCATATGTCACTTTAAGGTGGTTTTGGTGGTGACCATAGGTCAAATTAAGCCATGTAGTCACACCTCACTTCAAGAAGGCGGGGAAACACAATTCTACCACGTGCTCAGAAGGGGGAGACACAGAAATAGATTGGCAGACAGTACGCATTATCACCATGGCTCGCCAGGTTTACTCCACACTGCAAGCAAAACCATCTTTCTAAAAGAGTGATCTGACACTTTTTCTTGCTTAAATCCCTGGGGGAAATCTCAGTTAATTTAAAAATAAAAAAAAAACCCAAACTTGAAAATGTACATCTTACAGGGGCACCTGGGTGGCTCAGTCGTTAAGCGTCTGCCTTCGGCTCAGGTCATGATCTCAGGGTCCTGGGATCGAGCCCCGCGTCGGGCTCCCTGCTCAGCGGGAAGCCTGCTTCTCCCTCTCCCACTCCCCCTGCTTGTGGTCCCTCTCTCGCTGTGTCTCTCTGTCAAATAAATAAATAAATAATCTTTAAAAAAAATTAAAAAAAAAAAAAAAAGAAAATGTACATCTTACAAAAGTACCTAATAGTAATCCTGAACAACAAAATCTAAATAAATTAGGGTGAACATGTTCATTAAAGTGGTGGGATTACTAGATACTTTGATTCTTTACAATAAACATCTCTTACCATTACAAAAAAGGAAGGGGAGAGAGAAAAGAGTATCTGTTGATCAGTCCCCTTTAAATCTAGATGGGGTCAAATGTTCAGAAAAACCTAAGTAAGGGTAGAAAGGCTATGCTGCATCACTTCCTTCAGAGCAAGTACAAATGCCAAATTGCTTCTATCTTAACAGTGAACAAGCTAAAGACTCGGACAAGTCATCTTTCACGATAAAGTAAGGAATATTCTTATTTCGGAATCTTCTCTTCCCATGTGATGGCCTGCTATTAGCTAAGTATCATTCTGCTCCTGCTTTGTTTCCGGAGATCATTTTAAATGCACACAGCTGTGTACCCACACATACGGAATATGGATGTGTATGTATCTAGATAATTGGTATTCACAGATACAGATACAAGTTATTTCTTTATCAAATGATAGAACATCAAAGCTAGAGAGAAATTTAGAGATCATCTATTTCAAGCCCATCATTTGACAGATGGGGGACTGAAACCCAGAGAGAGAAAGCAGTGGCTCACCATAAGGCACAGAGTCAGTCATTGGGAGCCACGGGATATGGCACCCAGGCTTCCTGGTCCTGAGCCTGAGTCTGCACAGCTCCATCCTTCACATGGGCCTGTTGCAGGACTGGGCCAACCTTTCCCTGCTGCCTTCCTATCCTGCCTGCTGCCCTATCATCTGCCCTGTATCCCCTCTGTTCACATGATTGGACTTTTGTACTCAGAGCAGAATCAATTAAGATGAAATTTTATCATTTCCAATTATCAACATTTAAAACTTTAGTTTCTTCTACTGAACCTTGTAGTTCGTCTTTTAAAAAGCAGTCAGACACAATGTTCAGATTTATCAAAAGTAAATTTCATTTAATAATAGTGAAAATTAGGCACCCCAAATGTTCATATTCATCAAAAATAAATTTCATTTAATGAATGAAAATTAGGCGTCCTTGGAAGATAAATATTAGCCGCAAGGCCTATGAAGTTTCAGACTTTAAAATAGAGTATGATTACAATCACCAAGGATTTAAGCCCTGCTCTAAAACTGTGCCAAAAACTGCCTCTTTTAATACAGTACTTTCAAGTTTCAATGGAAGATAAATTAAAACGATGACTTGTTTTTTAAATTCTACCAACGAAACTTTGGTTGCCACAGAATCAGGCATGCAAGTTATCCCTTTGATGAGGACTAACCCTACGGCATGAGTTTCATGTCTCCCCATAATGAGACCCAAAAGCTGAGCCAAGTCTCGGAGGAGTTGATCCGACTAAGATGAGTGGGCAGAGCAGCCCAGTTCAAAATGCAGGAAATGAACAGGTTGCAGTGCTGGGCAGACAGAAGAAAGCAATGTCTTTCAAAAAAGGATAAATCCTCGGGTGTGTTTATTCAGTCCCGTCAGCAAGTAAGAATAACATCACCTAAATTGTATATGTGAAATAAATAAGGAGCTTAAACAATAATATTATCTCTGAAAATACATCTCCATATATCCAGCACTGTTTTTATTAGTTTAAAGGATATGTCCTTATATGTTAACAAATGTCAAAGAGCGGCAATTTCATATGACTCAATCTGAAATGTTCTTCACAACATACACTCGTGATGAAAACCCTGGAAAGTAAATTTGATTATGCCCATTTTGCAGATGAAGTGATTGGCTCAGGGAGCTCAAGAGACTCTCCTAAGCCACACTACAATGTGGCTAGGCTGAGATATAACCCAGACTTCCCCTTTGTGCCACCTCCCTCCACCTGCCATCATCCTGTCATCGTGTGGAATCACCTGCCAGCCTTATTAAACCAACTTGCCTCACTCTCAAGGGCAGGCACTAAAAATTTTTAAGCTCAACAAATTTCACAGGTATTTGGAATTAGCCCTTTCTCTTGTAGGACATATTTGTACAGCACAAAAGATAGACTTGCTTTATCCCACTGATAAATTTATTCTCAATCAGTTGCCTTTAATTTTTTTTATGCTCATCCCATCAGTAAAAACTTTTTAGCAGGCAACTGATATACATTTAATTTTTCATTTAATAAGTTATATGCATATACCATGCTTTACTATATTATATATATTTCTGTAGAATAGAAATTTAAGAACAACACAAAGATTAAATGACTATTTTAGAATAATTTTTAAAATTGCATCATCGGCATGAGAACCTTTCTGTTCATGTTAAAATTATAATCTAATATGTTTAATTAGTTTTTAAAATCTTAGCACTGTGCTTTGAAGATATGACTAGGACAGGTTTTTTCCAACACTTTGTTTTAGTGGCAGTCATAGTTGAAAATAAAATCAGTCTTCTGAGATAGGTAGATTCAAATAAAAAAGGTCAGCTAATTCATGACCCCCAGATTTCAATCCATCCACCAATCCTGAAGAATCATTTGTTGAAGTTCAACTACAAATTTCCACCTTCCTTAGTGTCAATTGTGTCTTTTTGCAAGTTAATCAGAAGATTTTTTTTTTTAACAAAGGATGTAAAACTCTTCATGTGGAAGATTTTTAAACAGATTAAAAGTTTCCCATTTGTGTGAGTTATTTTTATGTGATGCTTTATTTTTGGCATGAAGAGCACAATGATGGAAACCTTTCCAATCCTTATTACCTGAAAAATATTTTTTCAAAATATTGGTTGGATAGCATACGATTGTCAACCACTTACCACAGGAAAGGCAGGAAATTTCGGAGAACTTGTCTGTTTATAAAAGAAAATATCTAAACTCTTTAAATTTGACAATTCTTTAAAGAACTTTGCCTTGAGATGTCCATAGTCTTTCCCCCTCTCCTTATGAATTATTCCAAAGCATCTGTGACTTGTGATAATATAATCTGTCAATCTACTTAACCAAGTATACATAAGCTGCAATACAAGCAACTAAAAACTGAGTTCAGTGTTCTTGTTGCTGGCCTCTCCAAGATGAGGGCTTCCTCAAGCACCATCCATGATGAGTGGCCATCTGACATACAGACAAAGTAAGGAGCTGGGGTCCATCCACCTTTTATTTTATTTTTTTTATTATGTTATGTTAGTCACCATACATTACATCATTAGTTTTTGCTGTAGTGTTCCATGATTCATTGTTTGCATATAACACCCAGTGCTCCATGCAATACGTGCCCTCCTTAATACCCATCACCGGGCTAACCCATTCCCCACCCCCCAGAACCCTCAGTTTGTTTCTCAGAGTCCATAGTCTCTCATGGTTCCTCTCCCCCTCTGATTTCAGTAAAGCTTAATTTCTTTCTTACTGGTAAATTTCTTTGTGAATTTTCGTTTTATTTTGAGATCTGAGAGATTGATTCCATAGATCTACTCCCAATCCACTCTCAAAATAATGAGTTATTATTTATTGAGCACCTACTATTGAGCACTTTACATATATTTTCTTTAATTTCCTCAGTAATCTATATAGTATTATTATCCTTATTTATATATAAGAAAGTTGAAATTAAAAAATTAAACAAATTACCCCAAATCAGGTAGTGCCTCAGTACACTCAAAGCCCGTCCTTTTGCACTTTCCTGAGTATCTCCCTATAGCAACTGAGGTGACTAGCTCCCTCATGAGAACAGCCTCAAAGGGGGCTTCTTTTCTATATATATGTATATATTCTGTCACATTTTGAAAGTATTACCAACTCATTCTGGAACTTTTTCTATTTATTCACCATTAAAGACCAGAAGCAAAATATGTTTCTTTCATGGTTATTGAAAACTTATCATACTAGGTATGAATTATTCCCACTGACACTGTATATGAAAATGAAATCTCTGGGCTTTCTGGAGTCATTGTCAGGTGGAACCCTAAAAGGGCTTGCTTGGAGGTCAGACTGCTAAACTTGTCTCTCTGTAGCTTTCTCATTTTATTACTTTGAGCACAAGACTATGACAGCTTCCCTTCACTCTTTGTGGAAGACCATATCTTTGCCTAATATGCTTAAAATGTATATTACCTATACCTGTTTATGACTTTAATGGCTTATGCCAGAGATTCCAAATACTGCTCAATGAGCTGACTGAATCAAGATTATCTGGGACGTGTGTGTGAGTTGGGGTGGGGTGGGGGAGGTGGGAAAAAGGGCAGCTTCTTCAAAATATACCCGGACATTCTGACTTTAGATCTGTATTGAGCAAGAATCTGTATTAATAAAACATCACTGTTGACTCTAATGTACAACCTGGTTGAAGTGCCACTATTTTACTACCCTTTTTAAGTATCTTATTTGTCATTAATAACGTATTTATAATTGAATCCTATTTTAAATATATTATAGAAGCTCATTATTTGAGATTATTATAGTGAATCATGAAGACTACTTTGTGACATGAATAACCATTCCTTAAGTTGACATTTCCTAATACAGTAATCTGAGATTTTTTTCTTAATGAGATTTTAATAAAGCAAGGCTAACCCTTGCTGATTGAACATTTATTTCTGCTGTGCTTATGTGAATATGATTCTCTTGGACGGTAAGATTCTAAAGTGACAAGTCAGTCCATTTGTTTCTCTAAGTATGCATAGCTGTTAAAATTGCAACTGGCACAAGTCAGCTTTCAATCCTTTCAGTGATAATTAATACTTTAAGAACCAGTAAAAAGCCCTAAGGACAATGAGGTCCAAACAGTTCTCTTTGTACTATATACTGCCACTATTCAAATATATAGTTTTGGTGACAATGACAATGACAGTCTTGATAAAATTAAGATTGTATAGGTATACAATATAGGTAGGGGCTGAGCAAGCTGACTTTGTAGCTAGACTGCTTGGGTTTGAATCCAAGTGCTGCCCCCTTATTAGCTTGGCATCATGGAAGCCTATGTAAACTGCATCTATAATGATAATAATAACAATACCTACTTCATAGATTGGAGGATTAAGTGAGTGGATAACATGGAATGCTTAGAATGGTGCCTGGCACTCAATAAACGGTAGCTATTATTATGGTATAAACTAATTGACAAAAGGACATGGCTTAGGGGGATTTTTATAGTTATGAGGCAAGATAGAAGCTCAAGGGAAAGAAGAGCAAAGATAAACTATTGGGACTACATCAAAATAAAAAGATTTTACACAGCAAAGGAAACCATCAACAAAACAAAAAGGCAACCTACTGAATGAGAAAAGATATTTGCAAATGATATATCCAATAGGGGGTTAATATCCAAAATATATAAAGAACTTCTACAACTCAATACCAGAAAAGCAAGCAACCTGATTAAAAAATGGGCAGAGGACCTGAATAGAATTTTTTTCCAAAGAAGATATATTGCCGCCAACAGACACATGAGAAGATTCTCAACATCACTAATCATCAGAGGCATGCAAATCAAAACCACAATGAGATATTGTCTTACACCTGTCAGAATGGCAAAATCAAAAAGACAAGAAATAACGTGTTGGCAAGGATGTGGAGAAAAAGGAACCCTCATACACTGTTGGTGGGAATGTAAAATGATACAACTACGGTATGGAAGTTTCTCAAAAAGTTAAAAATAGAAATATCATATGATCCAACAATTCCACTGCTGGATATTTATCCAAAGAAATAAAAACAGTGATTCAAAAAGATATATGCACCCTTATGTTTATTGCAGCATTATTTACAATAGCCAAGATATGGAAGCAACCTAAATGTCCATCAGTAGACTAATGGATAAAGAAGATGCAGTATGTGTGTGTATGTGTGTGTGCATGCACACACGCACACAAGCAATTATAGTTATATGTAATGGAATATTATGCAACCATAAAAAGGATGAGCTCATGCTATTTGCAACAACTTAGATGGACCTAGAGGGTATTATGTTAAGTGAAATAAGTCAAACTGAGAAAGACAAATAGCATATGATTTCACTCATATGTGGAATCTTAAAAAAAAAAAAAGTGAGAAAACAAATAAACAGAATCAGACCTATATATACAGAGAACTAATGGTTGCCAGAGGGGAGTGAGAGAATGGAAAAATGGGTGAAGGGGAGAGGGAGATACAAGCTACGAGTTATGGAATGAATAAATCACAAGAATAAAAGTCACAATATTAAAAAAAGGAAGCAAATATAAAATATTCTGTAGATTTTCAAATATTTTGATATTCCAATGTTACCTTTTTATTCATTTATATTTTTAAAGATACCATTTAGTTGTTAATAAACTCAGTTATTACTCAAAAAAAAAAAAAACCCTCTCTGGAAAGTCATATAAGAAATAGACAATGTCAGGGCGCCTGGGTGGCTCAGTCGTTAAGCATCTGCCTTCGGCTCAGGTCATGATCCCAGGGTCCTGGGATCGAGTCCTACATCGGGCTCCCTGCTCGGCAGGAAGCCTGCTTCTCCCTCTCCCACTCCCCCCGCTTGTGTTCCTGCTCTCGCTATCTCTCTCTCTGTCAAATAAATAAACAAAAATCTTTAAAAAAAAAAATAGACAATGTCAATCACCTTCTTGGAGAGGAGGTAGGAACCTGGGCCAGGGTGGCAGACTTTTCATATATCCCTAAATACATTCTGAACTATGCGAATATACTACCTACACAAAAAATAAACAAAATGTGAATTTAAAAAAATAGGCAGAAGCTAAGATCAAATAATCAAGCCTCTAGCTGAATTTTGCTATCAGGGCATCAAAAATGACTGAAACATTTTCAGATTTATTTATTAATATATATAGGCAACCTTTTAAACAATGCAAAGAACTTAACATTCCAAACAGTATGTTAGTGAGTCTGACAAGTGAACTTCTTCATAAGTCCCTCCCCCAGTACCAGCAGACACACACCACCACTATTTAAAAGAGAGAGAGAGAGAGAGAGAAAATTTATCACTAATGTAGCTGTGAGAGAACCCCAGACTGCAAAACTGATTGTCAAGCTGGTCTCTTCCTCTGCAACCATTCATGACAGCCATTGAAATAGAAAAAGCATAAGTGGTGGTGACCCCCTATTCTGGATTTCCTCCTGGAATGCCTTAAGGGCAAAGCCTGAGACTTCTTAGCTATGACCTCTCTCACAAAACCTATTGGTTGTTAAGAGAAATAATATCCACATGAGGTGGACTTGGTTCCCAGGTAACAAATGAACACCCTGTAACATCAGTTACAAGGGTCTTCCAATTCCGTATTAGAGAAGGACTTTTGCCTTTGACCAGACTTGATACTCCCTGGGAAGGAAGGGCAAAGTGGTTAGGACATGGGAGAAGAATGTATCTTCTGCATCAAATAACTCTTCTTCTAGGGACTCATTTTTGGACATGCACTCAATGTGTTGACTCAGATTGTAATGCTAAACTTGTGGCCTAAATGTTAAATTTTTTTTTTAACTCTGATTCATATGTTCTACATTTTCTAAAAGCCACCCAACCCATTTAGCTGGGAATTTGCATCTTCAGAACGTTTACAGATCAGATAACACCGTGTCTGTCTCTGTTATTATTGTATATCCAATGCCTATAAGATGCATCTAGGAGATGCTCAATAAATATTTTGTTGGGTGAATGAATGAATTCTCAGTAAATCAGATGCCAAGAATCATTTGCTACATTATAAAGCTTCGTGTGCAACATTTTCCCCTATTAATGGAGTGTATTGCAATGATGAGTTCCCCCTCATTTTTGAGATTAAGTTCATGGGCCTCAACTCAGTTAAGTTCTGTTCACAGTCAAGTGTTACATCAACTGATACAGACTTTTGATTTTGCTTTTCATTTTATGTTTATTTCCAGTGAAATGGCCCTCTAAGAAAATAGTTTTGCTATGGTTTTATAGACAGTTTCATAGTAAAAAAAAGGAGTAAGGATTCCAATTTCTCAGCCTTCACTAACATTTCTTTGTCACCACATATAACCATGACATTAGCATCAATAATAAATATTGTAGACATTTGTATGTAGTTGAAAGGCACAGCCACAGGATTTGCTGATGGACTGGGCAAGAGAAGAGTCACAAGCTTAGAGTCAAAACTAAGCAAATGAATGGATGGGTTGTCTTTACTGAGCTGGAGGACACAGAGGGAGAAGCAAGTATAGAAGAGAAAATAAAGAGCTCTGTTTTAAATATGCTAATTTTTAGATACCTAATTGACAAGCTGGCTATTGTCTAGGCAATTTCATATACAAGGCTGCATTCCAGGAAGGAGACTCGGGATGGTATTCAAATTTGGGATTCACTAACAGAAGTGATATTTGAGGCTATGGGACAGTCTGAGTGTAGCTAGAGAAGAGAAGCAGTTTCAGGACTGAGTCTTAGGGCATTCAACATTCAGAGGCTGGAAAAGAAGGATACTCCAGCAAAGTAGAGTGAAGAAGAGAAGCCAGTGAAGTAGAAAGAAAACCAGGAGGGTGTGAAATGCCAGAAATCACATGAGTAAAAAGGAGGGATTAATTGGCTCAACCAAACATTTCTAGGAATTTGAAGGAGGATTAATAAATGGTCATTGGATTTGGATGTTTTTGGCAACCTTGAAAAGGTTGGGATCAATGGAGTGTTGGGGATGAAAGATACAGATTTAAGAAAGAATGAGAAATGAGGATGTAAAGACAGTGAGTGTAGACAACTCTTGAGATTGGCTGTAGAGGGGGGTAGAGACAGTGGAATAGGAGCTGGGGAGAGATTGCCATGGACCAAGTATTTGTGTCCCCTCACGCACCCCAAATTCCTATGTTGCAATCCTAACCCTCAAGGTGAAGGTATTAGGAGGTGAGGCCTATAGAAGGTGGCTAAACCATGAAGGAAGAGCCCTTATGAATGGGATCCATGCCCTTATGAAAGATGGCATCTGTGAACTAGGAAGTGGTCTTTCACCAAACACTGAATCTGCCAGCACCTTGCTCTTTGACTTCCCAGCCTCCAGAACAGTGAGAAATAAGTAACAGAGTTTATACCACCCAGTTTATGGCATTTTATGTTATGGCAACTTGAACAGACAAAGACAAAGATGTATATGTAAAGGAAAACTCTTTAAAGATGGAAGATGCTGGGTTTGTATGCTGATGAGAATGATCCAGGAGAGATGAGGAAATTGATGATGCAGCAAGAGAAAGAGGGTGTTTACAGGCAGTGTCCTCAAGCAAAGAGGAAGGGATAGAACTGAGTGGGAGGTTGGCCTTAAACCTGCCAATGGGAGTGTAGGTGGAAACATGGGCTTCACAGCAAGAGGGTTGGTAAATCTGGATAAGACAATGAGGAAGGTCGCTTCTCATTGACTGTTTTCTCAGTGAAATAAGAAGCCAGGTTGTCTGTGGAGAGCATGGCAGCTTGAGAAGAGCAGAAAGTGTGAGCGTAGCTGGATTGTCAGGCCATACTGAGGTCCAACTTAAGGTTATGGCCATAAATTTAAAGTGTCATCGTGTGTTTTTCTCCAGCCACATTCAGTTGCTTGGGTAGAAGCTCGGGTTAGGCAGAGAAGTAGATATAATTTGGGGATTGTAAATAGCAATAAATAATATTCATCATCACCTCCTGTGTTCAGAACCATCTGAAAGATAGATGCAAAAGAGCAACCTTCATTATTCTAAAATGGATAGGAGAATGTAGCTTTAGGTATTCAGACAAGTGGGTTGGTAAATTCTCTATCCCAGACTCATCTTGTTGCTGGCAGTTTCCTTTCCTTATTGTAGAACAGGGAGGAAGTTTTGGAAAGATGGGAGAGGGATGCCTGGGTGGCTCAGATGGTTAAGCATCTGCCTTTGGCTCAGGTCATGATCCCAGGGTCCTGGGATCGAGTCCTGCATCGGGCTCCCTGCTCAGCATGGGAGCCTACTTCTCTCTCTCTCTCTCTCTTTCTATCGTGTGTGTGCCCACTCTCTTTCTCAAATAAATAAATAAAATCTTAAAAAAAAAAAAAAGAAAAGATGGGTGAGGAAGGTCTGAGGCAGGTATGCCCCTCCCATTAGATAATTCATTCCATCTTTAACAGGAAGGAGGAAATGAGGGATGGGGAAAGGCTAACAGGCTAGCTCGGGGGTCTGCAGCTATACCTGCACTTTGGAATCACCTGAGGATATTAAAAGAAATCGATGGGTGGGTACACTTGCAGAGAGTCCGATTTAACTGGTCTGGGGTGCCATCTGAACATCTGAACTTTTTAAAGTCCCCCTAGGTGATTTTAATGTGAGGCCAACATTCTCCCTTAACAATAAATATGATTGGAATTGCCAGACAAACATGACAGAAGCTGAAAGTGACAATGGAGTCAAGAATGCTTTTTTTATAAAGCCACCATATTGATGCACCCTGGGAATTTAAAGAATCAAGCGAGAACATGAGGGGATTGGTAGCATAGCAAAAAATAGTAGGGTCAGTGGATTATGTGGTTGTCCCTATAGGGTGGCAGAATTGTTGGGGTTGAGCTCCTGAGAAAGGCAGCTAGAATACAAGATAAAGAAGAGAGAATCAAGTGGTCCAGTTGAGATTCAGACTGTATTGCCACCAAAATGGCAAGTTCTAGGGTATTTCTGAGCATGGGAGTCATAGGTACCATAGTCATAGAGACTAAGGCTGGATGTAGACCAAGATCATTGGAGGTGTGGAGGCTGTGGCAAGAGAGACCGGTGTGCCGAGTGAACCACTGATGTGGATGTTGAAATGGCCAATGATGACTGGAGTCATGGTGGCCATAGCAACCTGGAAGAGACTAAGCATGCAGGTGCCTGGCTCCCAGGGGCCCTGAGATTCACTAGGATCCCGGGTAGGTGGTTCTCTGTTTTGAAACTGCTTTCTTTTTCTTTTAAAAGACAGCCAACTCCATCTATGGTAGATTTGAGAGAGAGGGGTTGAAAAGCAGGGAGAGATGATTGAAATGTTATCTTTAGGTATATAAAGAAAAAGATACACAATTATTTTCCAAAAGGGCTTGAATCTGCATGTTCCACTGGTAAAACAAAGGAAGGCTGATGAAATGTTAACTGGCCTTGGGCATAAACCTTAGGAAAATTCAAGTTTTTTTCTCTTCCTCCCTCTCCACATTTCAGTGGGTGGATGAATACGGAGCATGACATGCTTGGTCTTCCATTGACCTTGAGTAGTCCAGTTCTATGGCTTCTACTCTTACTCTGCTTTTAATGTTGATGTATAACTATACAGGTATCATCACTTTTCATTTGCTTATTCTGCTAATTCCTCACCTCAGGACATCTTCCCCCACTTTCCCCTGCCTTTTTCCAATCTCCCAATTTGCTATGCGGCAATAATTTCCCTTTACACTGTTCCTGCCAATTGCAATGCCAGATGGCTTCAGTTCTGAGTCCCCTCACCCAGCCCCCCTAGAGAACAGCTGCCATTGTCATTGCTGTGAACGCATCTCGGCTTTGAACCCATAGCTGGGACCCAAACTTGATGCTCAGCATCGGCAGGGGCTAGCACTAATGCAAGGAACCATGAAAACGGCACACACTTTTCCTTGCTGCTCTTCAGCAAAAGCCCTTAGCAAAGGCTCTTTAGCATTTTTTCAATCATCTGTGTATTGAAATCTCATTGTGGAGTTTAATTCCTTTACCACCTGACTCAGCTTTCTAGCCATGAAGTTCCCTTTGTGCCATAAACTCAATTAGAACCCCGTATTTCCATTCTGAAAACAGATGTGAAAAAACAACTGCGGGGTTGTTGCGTTTACACACACACACACACACACATCTGTAAGCTGTCTCTAGAAATCCAGGACACTCTCTACCTACATCCACATATTTGTATCGGAAAATGATCAGTCAATAGGAAAAACACAATTTGGTGGCCATGTGGACAATCTGACAGCCTTTATGTCAGACTGAGGGAAGATAAAGAGATAGAATTCCTGTTCAAGGTTTCTTTTTTTTTTTTTTTTTTTTGAGTTATCCTATGTTGATTCCAACACTAAAATTCTGTTGCTGTGAGATTGTCTAAAAAGATCATATTTTTGAGTCCTCTGTGATGGCAGGTCAGTCATAGGCCTACAACCCCAAACAAAAGAATCCTGAATCAAATTCCATGTAGACCAATATGCATTTCAAAGGCACTGCCCATGTAGGCAGTGGGTTAGGGTTTTTGTGTTGTTTTCTTTTTCTTTCTTTTTTGGGGAGTGGGGATGGGGGAGGGACTCTCTTTCATGTTAATCTAATTGTGCATAACCCAGGCACATTTTACCATGTAGGGAAACTTTTCCTTTTAGTGTCCTTTCCTGCCACACACTCTGGCCTCCTTTCATTCCCCTCCTTCTGAAGTCAGAGTGCTCCCCGGGCGTACATTTGGGGGAGATTCCCAGGATGGTGATGTATTCTGCGTTGCTGCTGAGGAATTTACTATCCCCTCACTTGGCAGCAAATGAAAGTGGGTATTAATTTCTCAGAGTGCTGGTAGAAACACGAGAGAGGGGCCACAAGAACGATACCCACCTAAATCTGTATGTAGTGCACAGCATGCCGCTGTTTCAAAAGAGGGAGAGAAAAGACAATGACAAGAAAGAAAAGATTCTCCTGAGTTGACTTCTCTGCATTTTGCATCGTTAGGTTTTGGAGAGAGATGCGAGAGGTTCGGCCCTGAACGGAGTTAAATTATGCAACTGTGGGGATGCCAGGTCCTCCAGAATAGGATGCTTCGTTTAGATTTTCCACAATGCTATTGAAGTGCTTATTTTCCTCCTGAAGAGACACAAACAGATGCAAACTTCTGTAAACACTTTAGAAATGAATTCAGTGAGTTTGGCCTCTCAGCAGTGCTCAATAGCTGACAGAAAAATGTCTAATTAGTGCAAGTGGAAATAATAGGGCCACTTGGATTCCTTCCATCCTCCTCCAAGTCTACTTTTCCAAGGAACTCAAAGGGCCTTTGTCTGGCAGGTCACCCTCTCTCAGGCTTTTGTGCTCCAATCTATTAAGAGTAGAAGGGGGGAAAAATAGATTAGGCAATGTTCTCTGCTCAAATAGATGGCGTGTTCATGCGGGATGCAGAATAGGGTGTTTGCAGCATCAGTTTACAGGTGCTCGGGGAGGGATTCCTCCATTGGTGACGGCCAAAATCAACTCGCACGTGCTGAGAAGGCCCCCTTTCAGGAACCAGCTTTCCTTCACCAACTGCCACCAAGCCTGCTCATTTTCCTTTTTCTTTCTCTGTTTCTAGTAGCATCACTCAGAAGAAAGAGATTAAAAGAAATTAGAGGCTTAGCCATTTTCTGAAATAAGCCTTATAGATGTTCTACACATGATCTATTATTTCCTCTCTGCTCTATTGAAAACTCCGTGGACATTTATTTCCAGAGCCTGTCTTTTCTTGCTATTTTGTCATGCAGGAGAGTAGGAATGCATGAACTGACTTCTTTTTCCTATTTTTTTTTCCCCACAGAGTTCCCTGTCATTTATTAAGCACCCATCGTATGCCAGGTCCTGTGCTGAGCACTTGACTCACATTTCCTCTAATCCTGTAACAGCACTGCAAATAAATACTATCCATGTTTCACAGATGAAGCCATTGAGACTCGGAGAGTTTCAGTAACTTGCCATGGCAAATAAATGGCAGCTAGGAAACAAACTCAGATATCTGTGCTTTCATTTCAGACATTATATATTTTTTTAATCTCTAGAAGTTTGATTTGGATCATTTTTACATCTCCCTCTCATGTTTGTAATTCCAACTAATTTTTTACTCTACCTTCTGGAACTGATGAAATACAGTTATAGTAACTGTCATTTTGAGGTCAGTTTCTATTGATTTATTTTTCTCTGCAATATGGGCTTTTTTTCATGCCTGGTAATTTTTGACTGGATGCCAGACATTGTAAATTTCAGCACATAGGATAGTGGGTAGTTTGTGAGCCTATAAATATCCTTGAGCTTCGTTTTGGGACTCAATCAAGTTAGGAAATTGATCTTTTTCAAGCTTGCTTCTAAACTTTTAGAGTGGGCCAAGAGCCACCTTATTCTAATTTTGTCTCACTCTTGAAGTGATGCCCTTCTGAATACTCTACCCCATGCCATGTGAACAACAAGATTTTCCTTTCTGGTTGGTGGAAACACAAGTCCTACATGAAGCCTGGGGACTGTCTCCGCTAGTCCTTTCAGGTGGCTCTTTCTCCAGCTTTGGGGTGGTGTCTTTCCATGCATGAGCTTTGCTGAAAACTTGAGGAACCCTCTTCAGATCTCTGGACTTCTTCCTTTGTGCAGCTCTCCCTGTGAACTCTGGCCACCTTGGCCTACCCAGAATCATAGAAGCTCTGTCGTCTCAAGTCAGGAAGACCACCTCACAGAAGTTTCCACTGGATTTGCAAAGTGTCTTTGCAGCTCAGTGTGAAGAATGTCTGCTGGAATAATGTCCAGCTAATCACAAAATCATCATTTGCTCTCATGGTACCAACTTTTACTAGAGAATTTCAAAACACTGAAATTAAAGGCACTGAAATTAAAGGCCATCTCCCATGAACTTTTCTTTCTTTTCCTTTTAAATACAGGACAAGAACACTCTTTTCAATTTTTTTTTTTTTGTCCATTTTAGAATTTGCTCATCATAATAAAGGATATGGTTTCCTTAGAAACTGCTTGGATTCAGTGAGTGACAAGTTTAGCACTAGCTCCAAAGACCCAGCTTCCTATGCCCAGATTAGGCACTGAGCAAAATCACCTTCATCAGACCATAGGGAGAAAGCAGAGGAAAAATTGACCCTTAATACACTTGTGTTCCTCAAGTGTTGGCCAAGGATATGGAGAAATTGGAACTCTGTTCACTGTTGGTGGGCCTGCAAAATGGTGCAACTTCTAAGGAAGACAGTCTGGAACTTCCTCAAAAAATTAAAAATAGAATTACACTATGATCCACATATTCCACTCCGGATATATAGCCACAATAATTAGAAGCAGGATCTTGAAGAGATATTTTCATGTGCACGTTCTTAGCAGCACTATTCACAATAGCCAACAGTTTGAAGCAACCCAAATGTCCATCAACAGATGAATAGATAAACAGAGTTTGGTATATACATATAATGGAATAATTCAGCCTTAAAAAGGAAGGAAATTTCATCACATGCTACAGCATGGATGAACCTTGAGGGCATTATGCTAAGTGAAATAAACCAGTCACAAAAAGACAAATACTGTATGATTCCACTTACTTGAAGTACCTCAAATAATCGAACTCATTGAAATAGAAAGTAAAATGGTGATTACCAGGGGCTGGGTTGTGATGGGGAAAGAGGCGTATAGTCAGTATAGACTTCATATTCACAAGATGGAAAAGTTCTGGAGACCTATTCCACAACAATATACTAAACACTACTGAACTGTACTCTTGAAAATGGTGAAGATGGTAAATTTTATGTTATGCATTGTTTACCACAATAAGAAAATTTATTTTAAAAAGATACAGACTTGGGTTCCTGCCTGACCCTGACCCTTCGGACTTTGTAAATTTGGAAACTTCAATTTCCTTACCTTACTTAGATGTTATAGTTACTATAAATTCAAATGGGATAATGTCTGTGAATGTTTCTCATAAACTAGATGGTGCTACAATGATGGAAACCATTTTTGTCAGAGAGGTAAGGATTGAGAATCATTTCTGGAAAATAGCCTATCACTAAGCGTTGCATCCCAAGTAGATATACGGTTACCTGAAAACTGAAGTGGGGCACCTGTGAGAAGGGAGAGCAGAACTGACCATCAAGCACACACCAGAGGGCAACCTCAAAGAGAGGGAACTCACCATGGCTTGCTGAGGACCCTGCAAGATAAGTGGTCACGAGCAGGGTGACAGCAATAGCGTTGCTCTTTCCAAACACCCGTTTCAGGAAGCCTAGCAGTGGAAGAGGCTGCAAGTTCTGCAAATAACAGCTGAGGTTGCAAACTAAAGGACTGTGTCATGCGTACCTAGCATAGGAAGGACTCTTGACCAGAGACCAGCCTTAGTGAACAGAGCTGGGCATACATAAAACCATAAATTTTCCTTTCCACTTGAATTTACAGTTTATGAATGTCAATTGACTGACTTGTTCTCATTTTAAAATTTGACAGTTCTCAATAGAAGTTTTGAACACTTCAGTTTTAGTTAGGTTTTTGTTTGGTTTTTGGTTGGAAGGAACAGAGGTTCACTCAAGCAAATTCACAAAATGGGGTGTACATTATTATAAAAACATAATGGAACAATCAAGGAGGCCTGGAACTCTAAGAATGGCACTCATGACAAGGTACATTTGGATTCAGAGCCATCACTCTTCCATCTTCAGTCTGCAGTTGCCCATTAAGTGTGACTTAGCTACATTCTATTTTCTGCTTCTTTCTACCCTACCATTCTTTCTATGTTTCTTAGTTCAGATTTGAAAGTTCATTTTTTCAAGCCAGGCCCCAGAGTCATGGGGCCAGGGATCAGATGAGTACTCTTAGGTTAGCTTTGAGCTGGTGGTGGAGTGGGGAAATGGAGTCAAGGAAAGTAGCAAAATGCATGCCCGTTTCAAAAGCAGGAACTGTGGGCAGCACAGTTTTCCTTAGAAAGGATTATGGTATATTAGGCATGATTAACGTTGGGATCTTTGAGAGGCTCCAGGATTCTTTCCCTCCTGGATTCTGAGCAAACAGGAATAAATCAAGAGTTAGGCAGACAAGAGGCTAAACATTACCTCTAATTCTGATAAAGCCTAAATTGAAAGATATAGCTTCATATTAGAGCACAGGGGATCTGCTAGCTGAACCCCAGAATTATGTAGACATCCCATTCAGTCACAGAGATTACGAGGGCAAGCAGAACACCACATATAGGGTGGCTTTCTAGTTAAGACTTGTGATACACAAGAGCAGAGTATCCTGGTTCCCTTAGACAGCTGTTCCCAAGGAAAAAAAGAGAAGAGCTAAGCCAGGCATGCCAGTTTCTTCTTCCCAAATTTACCAGTCATATTAATCGTTCCACCTCCCCTGGGGCAGAGTGGGTAAAGGAGTAGAGAGGCCAGCGGTACTACAGTAAGTCAGCCCCCTTCACATGGAAGGAAACACCAAGAAGAGAGAAGAGAGATCCCCCCTTAATAATTGGCATCTCTATCACAATGAGAACAATACAAATGCAAATGATCACTTTCTAGACTTAATAAACACACTGATAGCTTAAAAACCTTAACGAGTTAAGAAAGCATCAGTATGAAAATAGGTTATTGTGCTGGTTATTGGTAGGCATTACCTGACTGATGAATACCTGTAAATATAAACGTTACGTTCTATGTGCAGTGCTATAGAACAGCACTCCAAAACATACATACCAAAAGTCAAATCATGTGAATAAGCACCATCAGTAGAACTCTGGAATGGGCCAGATCTAAGAGTTTAGGCCAGTTTTACCTAGACATACACAAGTATCAAATTAAAACTCTAAAAGAACAGTTCCAGGCAGACTTTGAAAAGCAGAGGTTACTCTCTCCCCCCAGTTTGAAAGCATTCTCTCTTAGTTTCAATTTGTTAAAGTAAATCATGCTCAGACCAGCAACTGTAACAACACTGATTACATATTTGGTATTTACTGGCATCACTGCAAGTATCAGATAATTGATATCCAACTCCTGTTTTCCTAAAATAAAGTCGGTACAACATGGGACTTGAAAGTGTGAGATTTGGACCTAGACTTTCTCTGTTCAAATCTCCCCTCTTAGTCACAGGTCATGTGACATTGGGCATGTTACTTAACCTCTATGAGTCTCAGGTTTCCCATCTATAAAACGGGGGTATTAATATAATCTGCCTGTTAGGATTGTTGTAAAGAGTGAGTGAATTGTACATGTAATGCACTTAGCACTGTGCCCTGCATCTAGTTTTACCCATCTAGTAAGTGTTAGTACTTAGGATTATGTGGTGAAGAAAGCAGTGCTTTGTGTAGTAACACTGTGCTAGGAAAATGAGCAATGCTGTCTTGGGCTTCATACGTGAGCCAACATGCTCAGAAAACACTGCTTGATTTAGTTTAGCAAATGGAGAAAATACTACTGAGTGGGAAACTCATTTATGCTGTTAGCTACATGACTTTGAATATCTTGAGTATAACACCTTGGAGATCAAAAGATGATGTTTTTCCATACAGGTTTGCCTCACTTATCTCCACTTCTCACTCTTTATGTTACACTTTCATTTCGGGCCTGTTTTCTTCTTTTTGTTGTTTTATTCATTAACTAAGTGTAAGTTAAATTTAAAATGTTACCTAAAATTCTGTATTTCTTCTTAATTAAAATGTAGGCAATAAGTGAAGCAGAGCGTTATGAACTGATGTGGAACGCTCTTCAAGATGCTAAGATGACTGAAAGAACTAACCAACATAACAATATGTATAGTGTAATCTCATTTATGAGAGAGAAAAAGAGGGAGAGGAGAAAGGGGGGAGAGGGCAAGGCAAGACAAGGAATCAATTAATGTCTAAATATACACAATAGGTAGAAGTTTCTAGAAGGATCGCTCTGAAACCAGGATGAGGAAGAATGAGAAAGAGATTGGGGGGGAAGAGGGGAAAACATAAGGTAAAGAGTCAGAAAACTAAGGGGCACTTTTCATTTTTACCTTGTGTTTGAATTTTCTAAGAACAGGAAATATGCATGTATCACTTGTATAATTTTAGAAATGTAGTGGGGAAAAGGAAATGGAAGAAAGGTTTTATCTCACAATTGATTTGGATTTTTCCTTATTATTTATTTATTTATTTATTTTTCAGTTCAGCCGCCCAATAAAGTTTGTTTCTTCCCCTTGTTCTAGGTTTTGTTGTTCTTGTTTTGACGGAAGGGAAGGGAAGGGAAGGGAAGGGAAGGGAAGGGAAGGGAAGGGAAGGGAAGGGAAGGGAAGGGAAGGGAAGGGAAGGGAAGGGAAGGGAAGGGAAGGGAAGGGAAGGGAAGGGAAGGGAAGGGAAGGGAAGGGAAGGGAAGGGAAGGGAAGGGAAGGGAAGGGAAGGGAAGGGAAGGGAAGGGAAGGGAAGGGAAGGGAAGGGAAGGGAAGGGAAGGGAAGGGAAGGGAAGGGAAGGGAAGGGAAGGGAAGGGAAGGGAAGGGAAGGGAAGGGAAGGGAAGGGAAGGGAAGGGAAGGGAAGGGAAGGGAAGGGAAGGGAAGGGAAGGGAAGGGAAGGGAAGGGAAGGGAAGGGAAGGGAAGGGAAGGGAAGGGAAGGGAAGGGAAGGGAAGGGAAGGGAAGGGAAGGGAAGGGAAGGGAAGGGAAGGGAAGGGAAGGGAAGGGAAGGGAAGGGAAGGGAAGGGAAGGGAAGGGAAGGGAAGGGAAGGGAAGGGAAGGGAAGGGAAGGGAAGGGAAGGGAAGGGAAGGGAAGGGAAGGGAAGGGAAGGGAAGGGAAGGGAAGGGAAGGGAAGGGAAGGGAAGGGAAGGGAAGGGAAGGGAAGGGAAGGGAAGGGAAGGGAAGGGAAGGGAAGGGAAGGGAAGGGAAGGGAAGGGAAGGGAAGGGAAGGGAAGGGAAGGGAAGGGAAGGATAACAGACTAAGAAGACTAAGCTTGGTCCCAGGGCGGCGTTCCTTCTCCGCGGGGCGCTGCTCGCGGCTGGTTCATTCTGTCTCCATGTGCCTGCAGGCGTCCTTGAAAGCCTCCATCCGCTCCCGCGACTGCACCACGGCTGCTGCCGTTGTGTTCTTATGCGACCGCTTCCTGTACGGGCTCGACGTCTCCGGCAACCTCCTGCAGGTCGCCAAGGGGCTCCACAAGCTGCAGCCGGCAACGCCCATTGCCCCGCAGGTGGTGATTCGCCAAGCCCGACTCTCGGTCAACTCAGGTAGGCTTCCCCGCGCGGGCCCCTCGCGGTCCTGCGGCCGTGCGGCCGGCCGGGGGCTCGCCTGCGCTCCGGGGCGACTTGACTTCGGCGGGGGGACGGCGGGCACCCGGGCCTGCGGGCCATCTTTTCAAGCGGCGGGCTCTCCCCGCCCCCGGCGCTCCGAGGTGCCCTTCCACCCGCCCTTGCCAGCACAAAGGCCCTGGCATAAAGGGTTTCAGAGCCAGAAGCAGGAGAGAAAATTGTGAAAGGGTGTGGAAAGTACTAATTGGAGCTTTTGTCTTCTAACAAATCTGTCCTGCTCCTTTCAAACAGGGGTGTCTGAATTGCTCTACTTCTGACCAAGAGCCTTTAAAAAGCAGATTAAAATTCGACCATTTTCTCTTAGTTCTCCTGTCTCCTTTCTGTAGGGCCACTTGACTATGCTAACAATAGAGCTGACAAATCCACTGAAGTAATTTGAGGGGGTTTTTCCATCACTGGGAACACCGGTACGGTACCTGATTAGGCCCTAAAGTATCCTTTTTTTTTTTTTTTTTTCCCTTCTGTCACTTTGAATGAAATGAAAAATGAGGCTGACATTCTAACTTAGGATGTACTGTAGAGGGCAGTTGGAGGGAGAAAAGGCCTGCCATGTATTACAATGAAGTTTACTTCTATAGAATTTTGGAATTATTTAAATTACTGATAACCATGAGGTTGAGAAATGTGTAGCCTGCTATCCTCATTTCTAAGAGTGAAAGAATAAAGGACAAAAGCAGAAGGCAAATTTGCCCTTCCGAGAAACAGGACTGGCTCATTTTTTAAATTGATTTTAGCTGTTGTTACTGGTATTAGTAAGTCCGGTCTTCAAGGGGTTAAAATATCTTTACTTCATTTCCTTTGAAAAGGAACTGTACTGACTATACTAAATGGGACAATTGTTGGATGCAGACAGGGACAGAGATAAAAGGACATGAGAGAAATGGGCTTGTGGAGGTTCACTTTTCAAAAGCCCAACTTCATTCACTTTCAAGTTCTTGCAGCTGTGCATAAATTGTGTCGTGTTTATTACTTTCCTAGAGTAACTGCAGGGACAGAGTTGAACTAGGGAAAACTTCCTTCTGATATCCCCGACTTGGGACATTTTACAATGTTTGGATTTATAATGTTTGGGGTATGAGGGAAAGCTGACAACTAATGTTCCTTCGGATGGCATCAGATGGCGATGATGTGTGTGCATAGCATTCTGTGGGGAGAACAGAATGATGAGGCCGGGCATGCACAGGCAGGGTTCTAACATTGGTTCTCCTCACTTAGAACTTGGAAGAGAGTCTATGTGGCCTATTTTATGAGATACGGATTTGGTATAGTGTGACATGAAAATTGAGGTTAAGCGGAAGGCAGGCATGTTGATAGCTTTGTTTTACACAGCCACACTGATCTTTTCACTTGTTTGTTTTGTTGTTTCTCTCATGCTTCTAACCGTGATAACAAGTAAGCCTAGAGAGCATCATGAGCAGTACGCTCCTCTGTTGATACATATCCTATGTCTAAGATAAAATCCTAGATCTTAGTTCCCAACAGTTGGGTTATCTTTTCCTCAAAGATACTACCAGAAGAGCCACAAGAAAACAAACACAGTCTCAGAGTTAAGTGAGTTTTGTGAACTTCTCCCCTCAAACAACTCTTTTTTTTTTTTTTTTAAGATTAACTTAGAGAGAGAGAATGAGAGTGCACCAGTGGGAGTGGAGGGAGAGAAAAACTCAAGCAGACCCCACGCTGAGCTCAGAGCTCAATGCAGGGCTTGATCTCACAACCCTGAGATCACGACCTGAGCCGAAATCAAGTCAGATGCTCAACCGACTGTGCCACTCAGCACCCCCGACCCCAAACAAGTCTTAAGCCTCCCCATACACTGGATGTCTCAGAGAGAGAGGGGCTTAGAGCAGTGGTGGTGTCCTGGTAGAGAAGGTACCATGAGAAGGGGTCTCCATTCTCAGCATTTGGGACTCCTGGGATGGAGAAATGAGAGGACTGTATGATATTCTAAGGAGTAAGGAAGAGGAATAAAGGTAATATGAGGGGACAGCACAATCCTACTGTTATCCCTTTGACTCAGCCCTTCCTGGTATCCACCCAAAACACATGCCAAAGGTCAGGGCATTCAACATGGGATTTCGGAGACAATAGAGAACATCCTGGGCCTGCCTAGCTCACTCTTGCCTAAAATTAAGAGGAAAACCTTTTAAGCCATAATTAGAGATAAAGGTTCAAATCTTCAGTTCTTTCACATGGAGGATTAAGCAAATACAAAATCTTCTCCTATTACATAGATATTGCGAATATTTTTTTAGGTGTGGAAACACAGAAAGTGTTCAAAGTTAAAACAGTAGTCTACTGCTCATGAGCCGGAGGGGTTTACACTTGAATATGGTCCTAGGGGAAGGGACTCTCATTTTAATCCCCATTTAGGGGCAAGAGACAGGTCCATGGGACTATGTGAGAAGTGAAATATTTGCATAAAGTGGGAATTCTCAAAGGTTTGCACAGGTATGAGAGGGGACTGAACAGCTCCACCAGCTCACCCGGAGAAGTGGCAAGGAAACTTACTGTCTACCCAAGCTCTGGGGTAGAGGCCAAAAAAAACCCTCCCCAAATAAATAAAAACCCCAAGACTATGCCAAATGTGTGTGAGGAGTCTGAATTTACCCTACCCACAAGGGAGGGGATCCCCCCAAATAATTAACAAAAAACTAGTTCAGGACTGACATTTTTGGGGCCCAGCAGAATATCAAATACAAAACTATGTTCTAGAGAAACATCCACACTCCGGGGGAATAGGAATCCCACAGGAGAATAATCCTTGCTGAAGATACCCTTGGTTAAACTGTATAAACAACAAAAGGAAATGAAACATGTGAGAGAAGAACAGCATGTACAACAAAACACAGGAAAAATGGCCCTCCAGAACAAAATATAAAAATAGAACAACCTGAAAGACTCACATGGCTTAAAAAAATAGTATGTTTAAAGAACAGAATGCAACAGGAAAAGAAAATGAATTCACTCTTTTGAAAAAGAACTAAAGAGAATTTTCAGAAATTTAAAAATACAGGTGACCCAGTCAGTTAAGCGGCTAACTCTTGGTTCCTGTTCAAGTCATGATCTCAGGGTCCAAGGATGGAGCCCTACGTCGGGCTCCATGCTCCGCAGGATGTCTGTTAGAGAATTCTCTCCCTCTCCCTCTGCCCTACCCCCCAACTCATGGACACATGCACTCTCTCTCTCTCTAAAATAAATAAATCTTCTTAAAAATATGCAGATCCTAATTCAGGGGGTATGTGGCAGGGCCTCAGATTCTGCATTTCTAACCAGCTCCCAGACAACACTGATGCTGCTGTTCTCCAGACTTCCATTGACTAGCAAAGGACTATCCAGGGGCACCTGGGTGGCTCAGTCGGTTAAGTGTCTGACTCTTGATTTCAGCTCAGGTCATGATCTCAGGGTTGTGGGATTGAGCCCCAAGTGGGGCCCCTCCACTCAGCATAGAGTCTGCTTGTCCCTCTACCTCTGCCCCTTCCCCAGCTCATGCATACTCTCTCTCTCTCAAATGAATAAATAAATAAATAAATAAAAACTTGAAAGAAAGAAACAAAGAAAGAAAAGAAAGAAAGAAAGAAAGGGACACCTGGGTGGCTCAGTCGATTGTCTGCCTACTGCTCAGGTCATGATCCCTGGGTCCTGGGATCAAACCCCATGCAAGTCCCTGCTCAGTGGAAAGCCTGCTTCTCCCTCTCACTCTGCCCTTCCCCCTTTGCTCATGCTCTCTCATGTGTGGGCTCACTCTCTCTCTCTCAAATAAATAAAATAAATAAAAATAAATAAATATTTTTTTAATAAAAGGACTATCCAAAGATTCTAAATATGTGCCCACCTGTTACTGGTGAGTGGTAACAACCTTCCAATAAAGATAAATTTCCTGGGCCAGTTTCTCAGGTAGGTATTCCAACCCCCTAACTGACCTACCAGAAATGCATTCCTGTAGCAGATCTAACAGCAGGAGAGAAAGTGATGGAACTGGAAATTATATTTAAGGAAAATACTGAGAATGAAGCATATGGAGTTAGGTAGATGAAAATATGAAAGAGGAATTTTTAAAACTTAGAGAATAGAATGAAAAAAGCACATAAGCATAATAGGACTTCTGAGAGGACTGACTGGAATTAGAGAAAAACACGTCTTTGTGTTGAAGAGGTGGACCCAACCTTGAGCAAACTTCTTTTTAAAAAATCACCTAGACGCAGTGTGGTGAAACTGCAGAAAATCAAACAGTGAGAAAATCTTAAAGGAAACAGAGAGAAAAGACAGATTATGTATATGGGGACTATATTTAGACTGACAAAAAACATCTTATCAGGAACAACAGAGTCCAGAAAGCAATGGGATCTACCAAAAATATTTGAGAGGAAATAGCTTTCAACCTAGAATTGTATACTCAGCAAAGTCACCATTCATAAGTGAGGACAAAAGAGACATTTTCAGACAAAGACTAAAAATATTTATTATTCTCAAGACACTTATCTCCCTCTTTCTCTCTCTCACACACACACATTAAAGAATGTATTTTGTTAAGTAAGAAGTTGAATCTATAAAGATGAAGTAGGAGATTCAAAAAGCAATGGTAGGTGGCGCCTGGGTGCCTCAGTCGTTAAGCATCGTTAAGCATCTACCAAGCAAAAAAAAAAAGCAATGGTAATAGAATTGGTAAATGCACAGGTCAAACTAATTAAGATAAAAATAAAAGGAAATTATATGGTAGTATCACTTACATAATTTATCAGATGCAAAAATTTTATTATCAAATTGACCAGCATTATATTAAATTAATAAAATACATTATAGTCAAGTAAGGCTTATTCCAGATATATAAGGATGGTTAATTTTTTTTTTAAAGATTTTATTTATTTATTTTACAGAGAGAGACACAGCGAGAGAGGGAACACAAGCAGGGGGAGCGGGAGAGGGAGAAGCAGGCTTCCCGTGGAGCAGGGAACCCGATGAGGGGCTCGATCCCAGGACCCTGGGACCATGACCTGAGCCGAAGGCAGACGCTTAACAACTGAGCCACCCAGGTGCCCCAAGGATGGTTAAATATTTAAAAGTGGATTCATTCAGGGGTGCCTGGCTGGCTCAGTTGGTAGAGCATGTGACTCTTGATCTCGGGGTTATGCATTTAAACCCCCTTTTGTGTAGAGCTTACTAAATAATAATAATACTAATGTCATAACTGATTCAGTCAGTTCACCTCGTGGACAGAATAAACAAGAAAACTATGTGTTCACCTAAATGGATGTGAGAAGTGTTTTATAAAATTTTCTACCCATTTAGGTTAAAAATACAAAGTAGGGTTAGAGATGGTCTTGGTCAGGTTCCAGTCAGGAGACAGAAACAACACAGTAATTTGAACAAGGAGAGTTTAATATAAAGAGTTATTAACTATATCAGGGGATTAACGAGGGATTACGAATAAGTAGTAAAGAAAACTCTAAAGAATACAGGATAAGCAGTTATAAAGATCAGCCACTATCCCTTGTACTGAGATAGAGCACATAAGAAAAATTTCCCAACCCCACAGGCAGGCACACCAGGACTGCGATCCAGACCTTGTTGGAGAAGGCACTGCCATGGCTCACGGGATGGCAGAGAAGTCAAGGAGTTTCCATGCCAGCAGAACTTACTGGAAATCCACCTTCTTGGGTGCTGGGGGAAGCCATCCACAGAAAGGTGCCTTGGAACTCACCACAAAGCTGCCTTTGTGGAATGCCAGGAGGATACATTCCTGGGGAAGTCCCTCCCTGGCAGCACTCCACTGCGAAGTCACCTGAGAGGATGCTGCAGGAAGCTGCCGGCCGCTGGGTGCTGCTGACCTCTGCACAATGAGCCAAGTGCTGGGGAAGCCACCTGTGTTGGAGGAGGAAGACACAGGAGAAGCCAGGAACGCTGCAGGAGGCAGGCACTGGAGAAGCTACATGCATTGCAGGAGCCTGGCAAGAATTGCACACTAAATCAGGAAGAGAAGTAGCCTCCCTTGCAGTGTCTCTCCACACCCTCTAATGACAAAGCTGGCAAAGGAGAAATATTTACAAGGTCCATTCCCATTATTGCAAAGCAGGCAATGAAGGGTGAATTTGGAGCTGAAAGGCAATAAGCTGATAGCTGCACAAGAGACTTCTTAACCTGATAAAAGGAAGCAATCGAAAACCTTGGCAAAATTACTGATGAAAAACTAGACATATTCCTTTTAAAATCAAGTAGGGAAAAAAAAATGTATCTTGTTATCACTTCTATTTGATACCGACCTGGAAGTCCTCCCAGTGCAATGAAAAAAGAGAAAGAAATAAGAGATATAAAGATTAGAAATGAATAAACACACACAAACACACAAAAAAAGAAATGAATAAACACAATTATCAGGATTTGTAGATGGTACGATTGCCTGCATATAAAACTTCAAAAAATACACAGATTATTAGAATTAAGACATTCAGCAAGTTTGGTGAATACAAATCAATATATTTTAAAAATACCCATCCTTAGATATCAGCAAAACCTAATTAGAGGGGCGCCTGTGTGGCTCAGTTGGTTAGGCGTCCAACTCTTGATTTCGGCTCAGGTTGTAATCTCAGGGTCCTGGAATCAAGCCCCATGTGAGGGCTCCCCACTCAATGGGAAGTCAGCTGGAGATTCTCTCTCTCCCTCTATGCCTTCCCCTGCTCATGTGCATGCTCTCTCTCTCTCTCAAATAATCTTTTTAAAAAACCTAATTAGAAAATATAACTTTTAAAAAGAAAGAAACCTTTGGTAAAATTCATTTACACAAGTATTTCATGTTATTGCTCTCTTTCTAAACACATTGGTATGAATAAATTTTAATAAGACAATAAGTCATGATTTCAGAATATGCTTTTCTTTTTCTTTCCTTCCCTCATTTCTTTTCTTTTTTTTTTTTTAAAGGTTTTATTTATTTGACAGAGAGACAGCGAGAGAGGGAACACAGGCAGGGGGAGTGGGAGAGAGAGAAGCAGGCTTCCCGCAGAGCAGGGAGCCCGATGCGGGGCTCGATCCCAGGACCCTGGGATCATGACCTGAGCCGAAGGCAGACGCTTAACAACTGAGCCACCCAGGTGCCCCGCCTTCCCTCATCTCTTTCCTTCCCTCATTTCTTTTCTTTCTTTCTTTCCTTTTCTTTTTTCTTTTCTTTCTTTCATAGTCTTGTTCACAGAAAGAAGACATAATGTTTTACAAGGGTTTGCCTTTACTTCTCAAGCCTTATTCTATATGAATGAATGTATATGTGTATGTGTGTAAATCTAATTGCCATTTCAGATACTATACAACTTCCCACCTTACCAATTCCTGGAAATGTCATCTTTTCTGTTCACTTTCGTGGATGCTATAGTTATTGATTTTAAATTTTATTTTTATTTTTTTAAAGCTTTATTTATTTATTTGAGAGAGAGCAGGGGGAGGGGCAGAGGAGAGGGAGAATCTCAAGCAGACTCCCTGCTGAACAGGGAGACTGACACGGGGCTCGATCTCACGACCCTGAGATCGTGACCTGAGCTGAAATCAGGAGTCCATCACTTAACCGACAGCCACCCAGGTGTCCATGACTTTAAATTTTAAAATAGAATGTTTCCAAGAGAGGTTATGTTCCCTGTATAATGTGTTAATCTTAAAGCACAAACATATTAGTAGTATTGAAGGCAAATGCGCAGAACTAATTGTGTAGCATTTGGTTGCTTCTTTTCAGGGAAACTTTTAAAAGCAGAGTATATCCTGAGCAATCTAATAAGCAACAATGGAGCAACAGGTAAGGTGTTTTCATATCTTCACAACAACCTTTACCTGCAGTCCCTACTGGAGTTCTAGTTTAAAAGCGACTGAATGACCTAATAGTTACTGTACACTAGACCTCTCCAGATCTACCTGGAAGTTGGGTAACAAATCATTTAAATCTTCAAATATCTTGTCTGAATTTCTGGGCATTAAAGTCAACAAGTTTCCCAGTAAGTTGAACACAACCTCCAGTAGACTTTTAATCCCAATGTGCTTAGATCCAAGGTTTCCAAGCTCCTTGAACCTTACTGACATTTCCAGTGGGGAGGCAGTTTGGAATACAGATATTGACCATACACCCCTCATTTGTGACCACCATCACTAACCTATGATATGCACACTTCCCATCTTCCACACCACACACACACACACACACGCACACACTGGGATTAAAAGCTGGGGAGAAAACAGAGAAGGTGATGTGACACAGAATCAAGAGGGTGTAATAATGAATTTGACTCTATTTTTGGTGTTTGCTGACAGTTTTAAGGCCCCAGCCTTCCCCCACTCCCCGTTGTCCCACAGCTGGGCAGGCTGGGGGCGGGGGTTGTTTTTTGGTTTGTTTTGAACCTACTCATCAGTAAACCGAGTGTAGCTTGTGGGAGACTTTACCCCAGCCCCACACCCTAATCACAGTAAAAACCAAAGCCACTCACCACTCTTCACTCACGTCAAATGGACCAGCTTGGGTGCCTGCCTGCTCTCCTCAGAAAGGCTCCTTATGTGAGTACTAAATCTTTTCCTGCCTTCCTGGTGTGCGTGTGCAGTCGTCAGTCTCTACTTCCAAACCAGTTTTGGGTTGACTGGAAGGAGGAGCTGATCTCCTCAGGAGCCAGAGGGAAGTGGATCCCAGGCAGAGGTAACAGCAAGTGCAGATGCCATGATAAGGAACGCAAATGAAGTCAGTGTGGCAGGACATAGTCAGTTGAGAGAGGTGGAGACCAGACAGGAATTCATGTCTGTGAAGCCTTGTAGGTTATAGCAAGGAGTTGGAACCTTTCCCTAAATGTAGAGAAAAGATCCTCTCTCTAATCTGGATCACATGTGCTCATGAAGGCATGAAATGGTTTCATTTCACCAGGCTATTTCCTTGATAATTCAAAGCTAAAGCCGCTTTGCTTTTTTCCCCTCTTTTCTTGTAGGTACCTGGCTGTACAGAAATGAAAGCGACAAGATCCTGGTGCAGTCAGTCTGCATACAGATCAGAGGGCAAATTCTGCAAAAGCTAGGTACGGTCATCAAACATTCAGCCTCTCAGGGCTCATTTACAAAGTCTGGCTGTGAGATTTTACCGTAGAATTTTCTAATCGCATCTGGTTACAATTGCTAATCCCCACTTCACTGAGTTTCCTCATCGAAAAAAAAAATGACATTTAAGATCCCAGGAGTGTTATGAACATTAATAGAACAAAATATTTTATGTTGAGTTTTGTTAAAGAAATACACAGTTGTATAGTTTGATGCTAACCTTAGGGTTCTCGGTATTATTTCTGGAGTCTGACTTTCAGTTCTATAGGACTCCATGGGCTAGAGTGACACCTTATTCTACACCACCCTGACACCTTACCCATTCATTCCTCAGAGGGCATTCCTGAGTTTGTCAAACAAAATTTATAGAATGCTAGCTGTGCTTTAAAGTGCATGACCCCACCCCAGCTGTTTATAGCCCAGCAAGCCTGAGTGCTCTGCCAGCAGTCCAGGAGAGGGCTTCTAGCACTGTCCCCACAGACAGGCCAACCTGAACATGGGGTTTGGGAGGGTTGGTCCCAAGGGAGGGGTCCTGAGGAGGGAGAGAAACAGAGCAGAGGCTCTGCTGTAGGCTGGAGGGAGGAGGGAGGGAGATATGCTGGGAGGCGGGAAGGAGCCCCCGGGGCCCCCTGTGGGCTTATTAGCCTATCCCCAAGCCCTTTCCTCACCTGAAGGCAGAAGACTTTAAAAAACAACAAAAAGGAAGTATAGGGCGCCTGGGTGGCTCAGTTGGTTAAGCGACTGCCTTCGGCTCAGGTCATGATCCTGGAGTCCCGGGATCGAGTCCCACATCGGGCTCCCTGCTCAGCAGGGAGTCTGCTTCTCCCTCTGACCCTCCTCCCTCTCGTGCTCTCTGTCTCTCATTCTCTCTCACAAATAAATAAAATCTAAAAAAAAAAAAAAAGGAAGTATAAAAAGGAGCTGCAGGTGCTCAAACAAATAAATAAATAAATATGCAAACTAAAGTGTTTGAATATTTTTAATATAGAATGGTAATTAGTATTCTTGTAAATAATGGAGTTGATTATATATATACACACATATATATAATTGATTATATATACACATATATGTAATTGATTATATATATACACAATTGATTATTTTTATATATATACACACACATACATATAATTCTTACTGTTTCTCTGTGAAAGGGAAGAATTATCTGTATTAAACCAACTGGAAAAATAGGTTGCTGTTTCTCCAGCAGATCCTATCTGCTGATTGCTGTCAATATAATTCAGCCCGAAATTTTCCTAACAGGAGCCAATGAATCTTCTTTCTGTATTAGTTCTCAAAGGTATTTTCTAACACAATACACAGATACTAGCGGTTTGTGCCGTCTCCCCCTCTTTTTCCAGGGATGTGGTATGAAGCAGCAGAGCTAATCTGGACCTCCATCATAGGATATCTGACACTTCCTCAGCCAGACAGAAAGGTGGTGTATCTAGTGCTTTTTTTCTCCTTTCCTACATTTGTCTTTGGATGACTATCTCCTTATGGCACAATTCAGTGTATCATTTATCGAGTTTATTGGTCCTATTTTTATCGATTCTGCGTGCGCATAGGACCAGGAACATTTGGTAACTTCTTCTTGTGTCTTCCCTTTCCCCACTCACAGCTAGACTCCTGGCATGTATTTAGTGTTTCTGCATTCATGTCTAACTATCTATTTATATATATATTTCTATTTATTTACATACTTATTTCTATTTATGTATTTATTTCTAAATATATATTTATTTATATAATATAAATATTATATATTTATTTCCATTCATCTATCTATTTGATTATAGATTTAGCCTTTACCTGATTCCACAGCAAAGTTGAGATGGCCAAGTTGCTTAGTTGTAAGATCATTTTCCTCCAACTAATTGTTTCTGGGGCATCTTTATCCAAGAAATCGAGAGGCAACATCTGCTTTCCTACTTGCTGTTTGCATGCCCTGTGCCTCTGTGGGAATATTCTCCTTGTTGACTGGAACACTGGGTTATCTCATTTCCCTGAACTGTGTCAGCAGTACCATTGCCTACAATCCGTTGGCGACACAGACAGAATGGGACACAAGGACTCTCGCTTGAGCCAATCCTTTATGCGTAGCAGGATGGAGAAGTTAGTGTTGGCAGTCCAGTAAGGCCCAGGTAAGAAATAGTTGTGTTTACAGTAGGTCTGTGTCCTCAGGACGTGATGATCTTTCAAGCCCTGTGGCATCCAGTTTAGAAGTATTTCCACTGTCACAGTAACAATCACAGTAAGAATAAGAAGAGCAGCCGCAGAGATAGTTCATATGGAGGACTGATCTTTGCCTTTAGGCCTTGAGACGAGAGCGGTAATTGACCATGAATTCCTAATCTGTGTTCTGTTTGTTTGTTTCTTACAGGGTATTTCCACATCACTAGGTATACTGGCAGACATCTTTGTTTCCATGAGCAAAAAAGATTATGAAAAGTTTAAAAACAATCCACAAATTCACTTGGTAATTATCACATGTCAAAACCATGGTGCAGGGTGGCATCACCTCACAAAACCGCTGGCGTTTTTGGTGATTGGTGCATCAATCTCATTCTCTCTCCAGGAGTCAGGGAGCACAAGTGTCTCCCCTCTTCGAGTCACATGAACAATCCTGGGGACAATTCCTGTGGTGTCCTATTTAGCTGTATTAATCTTAGCACCTAGCACAGTACCAGACATACAAGGGTACTAAAAAAATGACAGGTGAATGAATGAATGAATATCATCGAGGTGATAAGGGCTTGGAATCCCACTGATTTCCTTTCAAATCATCAAAAATTCCATTTCCACACTTGGGCTACCTCAGAGATAAGGTAAAGGGGTAACAATTTTAAAGATTTTATTTTGTTGGGGCGCCTGGGTGGCTCAGTCGTTAAGGGTCTGCCTTCGGCTCAGGTCATGATCCCGGGATCCTGGGATCGAGCCCCACATCAGGCTCCCTGCTCAGCAGGAAGCCTGCTTCTCCCCCTCCTGCTCCCCCTGCTGTGTTCCCTCTCTTGCTTTCTCTCTCTCTGTCAAATAAATAAATTAAAAATCTTAAAAAAAAAAAAAAAAGATTTTATTTTGTTAAGTAAGCTCTACACCCACTGTGGGGCTGGAAATTACAACCCTGAGATCAAGAGTTACATGCTCTACTGACTGAGCCAGCCAGGTGCCCCAAAGGGGTAACAATTTTAAAATTTAATTACCTCTCTGTTCAAATCAGAGTATCAGTCACTTGTCTAAGTTCTCATTACTAATATTTATGTATTCCTTTACAACGCAATATATAGAAGCCACATAAAACCCTATGAGGCAGGTAGAGCAAAATGTATTGTTCCCATTTAAGAGAAAAATAAACTGAGGTCCAGAGAAACTAAGTGAGCTCTATAGTTTGCACACCCAGTAAGAAAGAATACTAAGAGCAGAACCCAGATCTCTGACCAGTCTAGAGCATTAGCATAGACATCAAACTGCTCTCCTGCACTGCACTGGTATTGAGAGGTTTAATATTATCATGAAGATTGCCATTTTTATTAAATACTGAAGTGACAATGGTAACTGTATTTAATAGTAATTACTGTAGCATAAGAACACATGCAGCTTGCTGCTGGCAATCTGAGTCTTAGCAAAATGTTGCTTTTTGCTGTCCGACCAACACACAAGAAAAGGGTTATATCCCTGTTCAGTGAAATTGTCTTTGATGATTGTTTAAAATTATAAACTGCCAGGGTGCCTGGCTGAGCATGGGACTCTTGATCTCAGGGTCTGAGTTCAAGCCCCACATTGGGTGTAGAGCTTACTTTAAAAAAAAAAAAAAGATTAAATTTTTAAAAATTGCAAATTGAACTGCCTGCCCATCCTGAACCTCCTTGTGACCCCTTCCTGCTTTATTTTTCTCTGGAACACTTAGTGCCATGTCAGATCCTATGCATTTTACTCATTTTGTGTATTGACTGATTCCCTCCCTTCAATAGGAAATAAGCTTATTGCAGGCTCACTGTCTGCTATCTCCTTCATGTCTAGAACAGTATTTCTAGGATGAATGAATGAGTCTTACTTGCTCTGAAATCATACATTAAAAGGCTCTGCCAAGAACAGTGCAGAAATCATCAGCTAATCTGGCTGCAAGTTCACAGAGTTTCTGTGAACAAAGACTTGCATGATCCTCCAGAGAAACTTGTGTCAATTATTTTGTATAGGCAGGCATTGTGAATTTTTGCACACATTAGGCCCTCTCTGGGGAGGGACGGGGCTTGTGACAGGATTGTGTATGGGTGCTGGGGGAAAGGACACTCAACTCCCTAGGGTCTTTTGAGCCACTTAACTCTTTCTTTTTTTTTTTTAAGATTTTATTTATTTATTTGACACACAGAGAGAGATAGAGAGCACAAGCAGGGGGAGCGGCAGGCAGGCAGAGAGAGAGGAAGAAGCAGGCTCTCTGCTGAGCAGGGAGCCCGATGTGTGGCTCGATCCCAGGACCCTGGGATCATGACCAGAGCCGAAGGCAGACGCTTAACCAACTGAGCCACCCAGGCGCTCCCGAGCCACTTAACTCTTTCTTGGCACTGTTCTGAAATAGTTGTGATGAGGGGCAGAAGGTCCCTCAAAATCCTGAAAGACAAGCAAAGGAATTTCATAGCCTGACTTTTGCTAATGGATAAATAATTGTCAATACAACACTTGGCCTCCTGTTTTTTCACAGGGTTTGCTGAGGGAGTTTGACCACCATTTGCTCTCAGCTGCGGAAGCCTGCAAACTGGCAACTGCCTTCAGTCCCTACACGCCCCTCTTTGTGCTCTCGGCTGTGGTAAGCAGGGGGCAGCCGCTCCCTGAACCTCTCTCCCCAATGAGGGAAGTAACCAGTGAGAGGGGAAGGTCTAACCTAAAGTGGGCTTTGTGCACATCATTAGATAATTGTGATCAGGCCTTATGTATGGAAAGGTTTTATAAATCAGAGTAGTGACATCCTGGTGGAAGATAATTAATTCAGCCTGAGGGTATAATGTTGTCCGCCTCAGACCAATGGTCCCCAGGCACATCAGAACTGCCCAAAGAGTCTTTGCAAAATGTACATTCCTGGTCCAACCTAGGTCCACTAAATGCAAATCTCTGGGATAGGTACCCAGAAATCTTTTATTTTGAAATACTGCCCAGGTGCACAGAGGGGTTTGGAAGCCACTACTCTATTGTTTTGACTTCTATTAAATAAATGATGTTTTTGTATATAGCAGCCTTATTTGCACAGAGAAAATTACTATGTCCGTGTCCCATGTATATAGACACTCTTTGCTAAAACTAACAACAGCAGTAACAGCAACAACAAATTTATCATCTTTGATCAAAAAATATCAGGCCTGGGGCCCCTGGCTGGTTTAGTCAGAGGAGCATGCAACTCTTGATTTCAGGGTCATGAGTTTGAACCCCACATTGGGTGTAGAGATTACTAAAAAAATAAATAAACTGAAAAAAAAGTATCAGGCCTACAGCAAGATGGTAGTTAGAGCTAATTTCTAACCCCCTCATGCCAACCAGTCACATACATCCCAGTCCCCTCTCCTAATTCACCAAAAGGACTTTAGGCCCTTGACTCAATACTTGATTGTGTCCTTTTCTTGGAATATCTGTGGCACGTGTTTATTTTCCTATAACACTTCTAACAACTGTCCTCCAGGAATGAAATTTTTCCTGATTCACTTCCAGTTTCGAATTCAGTGTCTGATTTTGTATTTGGTATTTTCCTCAGAATATCCGCGGCACATGCTTGTTGTCCTATAGTAGTTCTAATGACTGTCCTCCAGAAATGAAAAATTCATATCTGTATGAAGCCAAAGAGGCCTTCGAAATTGGCCTCCTCACCAAGAGATATGATGAACCAGCTACTGGAAAACAAGAGCTTCATAGTCTTCTCAAAGCTGCTTTCGGCCTTACCACAGTGCACCAAAGACTCTATGGGGAGACCGAGATGGTCCGTGTAGCAAGTCAGCTCTGTAACGAAGCTATGGGAAAGCTGTACAGTTTCAGTAGTTCCTCTGGAAGTCAGGAGAGAGAAGCTCTCTCTCAGCAGATCTTGTCTATTATCACCCAGGTAAAGGATCATTTACAAATTCAAGGCTTCTCAAATTTAGATGACAAGTCTTATGTTCCGGAGAGTTTCAAGCGTGGTTTGGATAAGCCCATCTTTCATGGGCAAGTGGATTTCCAAAAAATCCTTGAAGCCTATTCACAGCACCATACTTCAGTGTGTGAAGTATTTGAAAGCTCTTGTGGAAACAACAAAAATAAACAGAAAGATACAAAAACAGGAGTCTGTATCACTACTCTAAAAACAGAGACAAAAAACATAGATACTGTGTGTACTACTGAAGACAAATCACATTTTCAAAAAGGCATGGTAATGGCTAAGAATAGTCAGGAGAAACTCAGCAGGATAGGCAGGAAAAACTGGACCCATTCTGATGTATTTCGAGTCTCCTTGGATCAAGATGTAGAGACTGAGGTTGAGTCACCAGACCACAGCCACGGTGAAGAAGCTGTTTTGGACAAGTCTCTGAGTGACAGCCATTGCTCTAGTTCTTGGAGCAAGTTATCAGGGGTTAGTTCTTCTACAAGCTGGGAGGAAGTGAATTATATCGATGATAGGTCAACCAGAAAAGAGCCTTGCAAGGAAGAACATCTTGTGGATACTCAGTGTTCCACTGCCCTGTCTGAAGAGCTAGAGATCAATGAGGAAAGCAGAGCTGTACATCCACTGTCTTCAGAGCTTCATGGTCTCTCTCTCCAAGTATCCAAGGATGACAATTTAGAGTTTTCTCAAAGTCAGCTACACAAACACATGCCCTTAACAACCTCCTGTCCTCATAACACAACAGGCATGTTCTTGGCCTCTGGTGCAGGCCTGTTAGAAGGAGCTCCAGAAGGTGTGCAAAAGGTTAGAAACATGGGATCCAGAAACACTTCTGGTCATTCCAGCCCCTCATTTGGTTCTGCTTCTTTGTCCTCTTCTGATTCTTGTTGGCCCAAGAACATAGCCACATATCCTTCAGTTCAAGAAGAAGAAACCTTTGAACTAAGTGAATTTCCAGAAATCCACTGTGATGCCAAAGACAGGCATGGGGAAGAAATCAAAAGAGGGACAGGCCTTACATTTAAAGATAGTTCCTCCTGGGTTGACCTAGAAGGAGAAACAGAGGAAAAAGAAGAGGATATGCCCTTAGACTCTCACGTAGTCATGGAGGGTTCTCTGGGCAAAAATTCTGTGATGCCATGTAGCTCTTTCACTCTTCATTGGCCTGTTCAAAATCCTGACTCAGGAAAGAGCAGTGGTTCAGTCAAAGAGCAGAACATTGACCCTGATGCCTCTACAGTGGATGAAGAGGGCCAACTTCTCGACAGCACTGATGTTCACCCCACAAATGGGTGTGGCTCTTCGAGCCTGTGTTCCCTGAGGCAGCTGCATGGTTGGGGGGCTGAGACCCCTGACCCATCTGTAAGCAGTAACATTGCCTTCCCTGATCTTGGCAAGGACTGCACTACCACCGAAGAAGGAAACGAACCAGGAAACATGCTAAACTGCAGCCAGAACTCCAGCTCGTCCTCAGCGTGGTGGTTGAAATCACCTGCATTTTCCAATGGTTCTTCTGAGGGGGAAAACCCATGGTCCTTTCTGAATTCCAGTGGAAGTTCTTTTGTTTCATTGCCAGGAATGATAAGGCAAGAGATCCTAGATGCTCGAACCCTGCACCCTGATGACTTTGAAAAACTCTTGGCAGGGGTGAGCCATGATTGGCTGTTACAGAGACTGGAGAATACAGGAGTTTTTAAGCCCAATCAACTCCACCGAGCACACAGTGAGTACAACATTTTCAGTCGGTACAGCTTCAGGAAGCCTCTGTGTATGTTTGGGGTCCTCTGAAGAGCTTGATATGTGAGATCACTTAAAACTCATGAAAGACACAGACCCCTGTTATGCTTTGTGAATATACAGAAAAATATGTACTTTGGGGGTTTCCCTCACTCTTGGTGTGGTGGACTCTAATGGTGGCAAAGACTAGAGGCTTACTCAGGCCACCGCATATATTGGGGACTTGCTATGAAGATACACAAGGCGGTAAGGCAGACAAGAATCTTACAGGACCAAGGAAGAGTCATCAGTCAGGGTTTAAAATAGCTCTGCTTGTCATATCCACTCAGCATCTGTCTTTTCCCTGGATTCTCATTACCAACCAGCTGATTTCTGTTTTTCCCCATTCAGATTCTTGGGGGCAGAGTTTGACCTAGTTAAACATCACTCTTCTGCTGGGCAGGGATTTTCACACCTGCCCACAAGGTTTCTTTTCAGCCAATGGATTGAGCAAGTGCCCCCTACTATTATAGTCAGCAACTACTTCTTGCTTATGGAAGAGCCCAAGGTCACTTACTATAGCAGGGAGCCTGGGTTGGGGCCCACCTGGTAATCAGTGTATCTGTTACAGCTTAGAAGTGGTGGGGAGGCTGGGAAGAAGACAAAAGAAGGTTCTTCTCTTAGCCCAGAAGATTACATCATAACACCCTCCAAGATACTGAAGAATTATTTGAATGAAAAAAAAGAAACAAGCTTTGTGGCTTGTTAAGCACTGGATACTAAAGTAGTAGTTCTCAGGGCACCTGGGTGGCTCAGTTGGTTAAGTGTCCAACTCTTGATTTCAGCCCATGATCTCAGGGTCCTAGGATCCAGCATCCTGTGGAGCACAGCATCAAGCTCTGCACTCAGTGGGAAGTCTGGGATTTTCTCTCTCCCTCTCCCTCTGCCCCTCCCTCTACTCATGCATGCTCTCTCAAGTAAATAAATCAATCTATAAATCTATAAATAAATAAATAAATAAAGTAGTAGTAGTTCTCAATCTTAGCACCATATAAGAATCCCTGGAGGGGGAGGTGCTTTTTAAAATTTCCAGTGCCTCACCCCTGAGATTCCAATCTAATGGTTCTGGGGTTTGGATCCAAGCATCAGTATTTTTTAAGAGCTCTTCAGTGCATTTTTATAAAGACAATGTCAGTAACTTCTGCTTCAAAGTATTCCAGTTTTTTGCCTGCTGCCCTGAAGTCAGACTAAGATACAGATCAGGTTGTCACAAAAAGAAGCAAAACATTCTATAATAGGGTTTCCCTATTCACTATTCCCTTTTTAGAGATTCTGTAGGTTCAGAATCACATTTCTTAGAGTTAGGTAACTGCTTTATTATTATACCTGTGTGCCAATTTGTGGGTGAAAAGCCACATGTACATAATCTCAAACCCATTAGGGGAACATTATTATCCCCAGTGTACAGATAAGAAAAACAGAGAAAGCCCAAAGTTGAGGAAACAAAGCAAGTTGTACATTTCCTCCATCTTTCTTCCCTCAGTTCATTGCCCTTCCTATGAATGTGGGCAAGCAGCTCACCTTCTGTTTCCATCCCCAGCTTCTCTAATTGAATGCCCCAACCCTGGCCACTGTCTTTCCCAGCCTCCAGTCATCTCCCGCCCCGGTCCCAGACCCGTGAGTTTCTTACTTGAAGTATTTTCTCTCCTGAGTCTCCTATACTTTCACCCATTATCACAACCTAGATGCAGGAAGGTCCATGTTCACTTCATTTTAACTTGGATCCCAAAATGTTGCATTTCTTCTCGGAGTTCATGTCTTTCCCCTCAAAGTAGTGCTTTCTTACTAGCCCTATTCTGCCTTTCCTTAAGGTGGAGACAGTTTTTGCTTTTCCTTCTTATCTTTTCCTTTTTCTATTGAGTAGAATCTTTGTACGGTAGCTGTATTTTGTCAAGTAATTCCTGGACTTTCCCAACTTAAACAAAACAAGAGAAAATTAAGGTGCACTTTAATAGGTAACTATGATTTCTGAAGTTGCCAGGAGTCTCCGAGGTAGAGTTATTTCGTTTATTTCTATCTATATGGTCTGGCACCAGTAGTAGGCTCCATTATCCGGACCCCCCAGATAATTAGAAGATGCAAGCATATATCACTCTTCCAAGATGGTCTCTGGGGTTTTGCTGTTTATTTTATTTTTTTTAAGATTTATTAATTAATTTATTTGACGGAGAGAGAGAGGGAATACAAGCAGGGGGAGTGGGAGAGGGAGAAGCAGGCTTCCCGTGGAGCAGGGAGCCCGATGCGGGGCTCGATCCCAGGACCCTGGGATCATGACCTGAGCCGAAGGCAGACCCTTAACTGACTGAGCCACTGAGGTGCCCCAAGATGCAAGCATATATCACTCTTCCAAGATGGTTTCTGGTGTTTGATGTTTAAAAAGCCTTTATTTTCCACCGTTTTCATACAGAAACTCTGGCCTTATCTTAATCCTTGACCATCACAAGCAAAAGATTTTGTGAATCTTCATTACATTTGCAAAGCTTTACTTTATTGTACTTCACTAACTTTGTAGTAGTAGTCATAGAAGAGGCTGAAATTTGAGAAAATGTCTAAAGAAGCTGAAGATTTCAGACAAGCTGGAATAGGATCTGTGTCACTTCAACTTTATTCATAAATTGTAACATCCCTTTGAAAATAACATCCATTTTTATCTTCTCTTTTTCTCCAGATGCTCTTTTATTAAAATACTCTAAAAAATCAGAATTATGGACAGCCCAAGAAACTGTTGTATATTTGGGGGACTACCTGAATGTGAAGAAGAAAGGCAGACAAAGAAATGCTTTTTGGGTTCATCATCTTCATCAAGAAGAAACTCTGGGGAGGTATTTCTTTAAAACAACCTTACCACTAGTGTTAAATGGGCTAATTATGCCTTTCTGTTAATTAATCATTTATGAGATTTTGAAAGAGCTGGAAAAGCTAGCCACAATGTATATTTTCAGATTCCTACTCCTTCCTCCTCCTCATTAATTAACTAACAGTAGTTACCACAGACTGACCAACATGTCAGCCATTTTACATAGATGTACATGATGTCAAACCTCTCAGGAAGGGGCGCCTGGGTGGCTCAGTCGTTAAGCATCTGCCTTCGGCTCAGGTCATGATCCCGGGGTCCTGGGATCGAGCCCCACATCGGGCTTCCTGCTCTGCGGGAGGCCTGCTTCTCCGTCTCCCACTCCCCCCCCACCACGTGTTCCCTCTCCCGCTGTGTCTCTCTCTGTCAAATAAATAAATAAATAGGGTGCCTGGGTGGCTCAGTTGTTGAGCAACTGCCTTCGGCTCAGGTCATGGTCCTGGGGTCCTGGGATCGAGTCCCATATCGGGCTCTCTGCTCCACGGGAGGCCTGCTTCTCCCTCTCCCACTCCCCCTTGCTTGTGTTCCCTCTCTCACTGTGTCTCTCTCTGTCAAATAAATAAATAAAATCTTTAAAAAAATTTAAATAAATAAATAAATAATCTTTAAAAAAAAAAAAAACCTCTCAGAGAGACATTGTTATCCCCATTGTAAAGATAAGAAAAATGGAGTTTCTGACTCTGTGGCAGGACAGAGAGCCTCAAACACTCCCACTATAAATGCTGGCAAGAAGTCTAATTCAACTATGAAAACCACACTTATATGTAAATAAATGAGTCCGCAAAAAAAGGTAGGAAAATCCTTTTAGGCTAGGGATGAAGCAAATCCAGGGATATAAGAGTATACTAAGCCCTTAAGACACTCCCTGTTAGGTTTTGAGTGGGGTGGCATAAGGTGGCAGCTAGTGACCAAAGTTACACATGTAAGGGACTATTTAGAGACCATCCAGTGGGTAGAGACCACCCACCCCCAGCCTCCTGGGTGGCTCAGTTTCTTGATTTTGGCTCAGGTCATGATCTCAGGGTCGTGAGATAGAGCCCCGCGTCAGTCTCCCTGTTCATCAGGAAGTCTGCTTGAGATTCTCCCTCTCCTGCTGCCCGCCCCCCACCCCCGCTCTTTCTCTCTCTCAAATAAATAAATAAATCTTAAAAAAAAAAAAAAAAACACCTCACTGAGGTAAACACCTGTTTGGCCTTAGTTCTGGATGACAACTTCAAGCAAAAACTCACCTGAAAAAATTAGTGACCACAGGTGATCCCCATTGGGTTTGAGACCTAATTTTACATCATCTGTGTATTTAAAAAGACCTATAAGCCAAGAATTTTAAGGTGGACCCTGTTTTTTTATCCAAATCCAAATAATGTAAGAAATAAATAGGAAGACAGGAAATGAGAGAGAGTGAGAAATTGGGTAATTCTTAAGCAGTGGAAGTATATTTCTTGAAAAGGTTGTTGATGATGATGATAATAATAATAATAACAATAGAAACATGTATATATATTTACCAAGTATATATGTGCCAAGCCTTCTTTTAAGTAATTTATGTACTAATTTAATTAATCATCACAAAAATTTATGAGACAGATACTATTATCCTTATTTTACAGATGAGGGAAATGAAGCATAGAGATGTTAAGAAACTTGCCCCACATCACACATCCAAGTGATGAAGCCATGTGTTTTGGGTTTAGTGAGTTTTTTAACAGCTCTGTACCTCCAGCCTCAAATTCATATGTTGAAGTCCTAACCCACAGTACTCAGACTGTGATCTTATTGAAATAGAGGCATTGCAGATATAATTAGTTAAGATGAGGTCATACTGGAATAAGGTGGGCACCTCATCCACTATGACTGGTATTCTTATAAAAAAGAAATTTGGAGATAGACATGCACAAGGAGAATGCATGTAAAATTGTAGTTATGTTTCCACAAAGCAGGAAACCAGAAGCCAGGAGAGAGGACTGAAAAACATCCTTCCCTAGTGGCTTCAGATTGAACATGTCCCTGCTGATATCTTGATCTTGGACTTCTAAGCTCCAGAACTATGAGAGAGTCAATTTCTGTTGTTTAAGTCACTCAATTTGTGGCACTTAGTTATAGTAGCCCTAAGAAACTAATACAGCAAGATGCATCATAGGAGGATCTGAGATGGGAAATAAAAGAGAGAATAAGAAATATGGAAGATGGAGTGAGAGGATCCAACATATATCTGATCAGAAAAAGATAACAGATCAAATAGAAAAGAATTACTATTTAAATAGATAATATCTGATAATTTCCCAGAATGCCAAAACACATTAATCTTCCAATATAGGAATCATAGTGAATCCTAAGTAGGATAGAAAAGGAAGAAGGGGGTGCCTGGGTGGCTCAGTTGGTTAAGCATCTGCCTTCAGCTTGGGTCATGATCCTGGAGTCCTGGGATCGAGTCCAACATCAGGCTCCCTGCTCAGTGGGGAGTCTGCTTCTCCCTCTGACCGTCCTCCCTCTCATGCTCTCTGTCTCTCATTCTCTCTCTCTCAAATAAATTAATAAAGTCTTAAAAAAAAAAAAGAAAAGGAAGAAGGAAAGAAACTAGAAATGAAGGAAGGAAGGAAGAAAGGAAGGAAGGAAGGAAGGAAGGAAGGAAGGAAGGAAGGAAGGAAGGAAGGAAGGAAGGCACTCATAAATCCACTTCTCGCTACATAGTGGTAAAACTTTAGAACACCAAAGATAAAGAAATAATCTTAAAAGCTGTCAAAGAAAAAAGAGTTTACTGCTAGCAAATCCTGACAAAAAATGATCCCAATAAAATGTCATAAGATTCCAGAAAGAATGGGCCTCTGTTCCCAGACTGATGATCCTGAACCTAGGGCTGAAGGTCCTCTGACAGAACGTCTGGGAAATGCTCCAGCCCCAGGGTTTGCTCCAAGTGCTGAACTGATTCAGAGCTACTGCGGGCCCAGAGGTCTGTCCATGGCAGAAATGCTGGAACAGCCGATGATGACAGCCACTCCTCTGCTGGCTGTTTTCTCATGCCATAGAGGTCCCTCCTCGGCAGCCTCCACTGTCAGATTTCTTTTTTTTTTTTTTTTTTGGTAAGATTTTATTCATTTATTTTTGAGAGAGAGAGTGTGAGCAGGGAAAGGGGCAGAAGAAGAGGGAGAGAGAGAATCTCAAGCAGATTCTGCATTGAGTGCAGAGTCCATCACCGGGCTCAATCTCACAACCTGAGATCGTGACCTGAGCCAAAGCCAAGAGTTGGATGCCTAACCCACTGAGCCACCCAGGCGCCCCTCAGATTTCCTTTCGGATCCCCGGGAGTCTGAATGGCCAAAACTGCAGCCAACTTGGATTTCATTATCCTATTGGACTCAGTAATTTCTAGAGAGTGTTTTCTCTAGTTGAGGTCTATAACTCTGACAGTTCTCTTTGATTTTTGGAGGTCACTCTGGACACATGCAAATTACTCATAAATTCACACCAACTTATAGCAAATATAAACTGTAGTAAAGTGTGATAGTTACTGTTTTGCTCCTTTCAACACTTAATCACTTACTGCCTCATATCTTCTGTCTCCAACTATGTGTAAGGCCTTGAAATATACAAATCATATTTCACACTTTCTTCAAAACACTCAGGACTAGCACAGGGCTATGCACATAATAGGTGATGATGGAAACAAGTATTTGTACAGATGAAGTAATCACATAAGGAAGGGATAGAGGAAGGCTTCAGATTGATTAACTGACCTGTTTAAGGCCCCAGTGCAGGTAGTGAAAGATCTAGTTGCAGAGCCTGCACTTTCCAGTGTCCATCCTGGCTCCCTTGGCTCACCAAGGAAGTCTGGCAAACTGCTACATTAACTGGACACTTTCTCTATAATCAGCATCATCCTGAGTCAGTGTATCAGACAGTGTTCTTCAGAAAAACAGAACCAAGAAGATGTATATACATATAGACAAAGAGTTATTGTCAGGAATTGGCTTGCATGATAATAGAGGCCAGAAAATCTGAAGATCTGCAGTTGGCTAGCTGGAGACCCAGGAGAGCTAATGGTGTAGTTCCAGGCCAAAGGCCAGCAGGCTCCAGACCCAGGAAGACATGATGTTTCACTTCAAGTCCAAAGGCAGGACAAAACCAGTGTCCCAGCTCAAAGGCAGTTTGGCAGGAGGAATTCTCTCTAACTTGGGAGAAGATCAGTCTTTTTTGTTCTATTCTTTGTCCTTCAACTGATTAGATTTGGCCCATCCACATGAGAGAGAGCAATCTGCTTTACTCAGTCTATTGATTTAAGTGTGAAATTCATCCCAAAACAACCTCACAAAAACACCCAGAATTATGGTTGATCAAATATTGGGGAACCCTATGGCCAAGTCAAGATGGCACATAACATTAGCCATCACAGTCAGCCAACATGAATTACGTTCTCTTGTTCAGGAGGCTCTTACAAAATTATCTGAGTCATGAGATAAGTCAGGATCATTAATACTGACTGTCCAAGGTAGAGAAAGAATAACATCTTTCAAGCATTTTTGTGTATCTCCTTTGGTCTCCGCTCTCTTCCTCTGTGATAAGATCACTTCTGCGCTTCTTTTGTATGTTTTTTCCTCTGGTCGTAGATATGTTGGGAAAGAATATAAGGAGCAGAAGGGGCTCCGGCACCACTTCACTGATGTGGAACGTCAAATGACCGCACAGCACTACGTGACAGAGTTTAACAAGAGACTTTATGAACAAAAGGTTCCAACACAGATCTTCTATATCCCATCCACAGTAGTACTGGTAAGATTAAAGAGAGCTGGGGTTTGCTTAAACAAGCCTGTAAGTATATACTAGGTTACGTTTTGGGTAAAATCCAGTAAACTCAGTTACCAGACTATTTCATCTCCTTCATCTACGTAGAGAGAAATGTAAGAACTATGACCTTTTAGATCCTGAATATATAATTTGGATCTTCCAAGTCACCCTGTTAATTCTGGTATCTGGTCGCACGTGGTCAAGTTGGCATTTTTAATATCCTTTCTTTGGGTACTGTCTGTATTTTCAAAGAGAGAAGAAGGACCCCAAAGATGATATGTAGTACAAATTATCCCCTCAACCCAATGCATGAATTCCCTGTTTTACATCTGTTAGTCCCCGCCTCTGGCAACCAAGTAATTACCAAGTCATAGCTTAAACACGTTTAGGAAGGAAAAATAATTATTCCCTTTTCACTTTCAAATAATTCTAGTTGTTAGGAAGTTCTTAGATCTGTCTTCCTCTGATTTCTACCTATGAATTGCAGCTCCGCCTTCTGGGGTCATTGAGACCAATCTGTTTTCAATAAGATATCTCTTTAAATATACAAAGGCAACCATCCATCTCCACTGACTTTTCTTTAATTTGGATTAAGAATATCCTGCCTTCCCAAATATGTTGGATCCTTAGCTCATTCATACCTAAAGGACTTTTTTTTTTTTTACTTTGGCCAAAGACATATTTTGACACATATTTTATTACTACCAATAATAGCTATCATCCATTTTTCACTTTCTTTATGTCAAACACTATGCCAGGCATTTAACACATTAACTCTAACCTTTGAAACAACTCGGCAAAATAGAGTATACACACAAATGCTTGAACTGATGTTCCAGCCCAGCATTCCAGGGCATGATTTATCTACATGTCTTGATGAGCTAGCTCCCTAGGGTAGGTCACTTCATGGCCTCATTTTTATGTGAGCATTTTAATAAAAGAATAATAATAATTTTAAGTTCTATTATATGCCACATAAAATGTTAAGCGCTTTACATGCATTTTTCTCATTTAATTTTTTTAACAATGCTATAAGGTAGCTATTATTATAATATCTGCTTTACAAATGAGCAGACCAAAACCTCCAGAAGTAACAGAGCTCCTAAGTGGCAAAGCCTAGGTTCAAAGTGAGGTCTACCCGACCCCAAAGCCTGAGGCCTTCCTCGCCATTATGGTCTCCCGTTTCTATTTTTCAGATTTTGGAAGGCAAGACAATAAAGGGATGTATCAGTGTGGAGCCTTACATACTGGGAGAATTTGTAAAGTTATCAAATAACGCAAAAGTGGTTAAAACAGAATACAAAGCCACAGAATATGGCTTGGCTTTTGGCCATTTTTCCTATGAGTTTTCTAATCATAGGGATGTTGTAGTCGATTTACAAGGTATGTGAAATTGGGACTTATTTTTTTATTTTTAGTGTTATTCACATGTAAATGTGAGGTCTTGTAACTAGCTTTTCTAGTCATTATTTAATAGATTTTTCAGTGCCTGGACTACTATTTGTAATTAAAATAATTGATTTTACTTTATGTAGCAAATGATGTCTGAAAAAAATGTGTAAAGCTTCTACAGGGGTCTACAATGTCACATAATGAGTGAGAAGATCTGGCTCACATTCTGTTGGGCTTAATTCTAGAGCAAATCCACAAGGGCTTTTTTAAATTTCACTTAAGTGTATTTGAATGATGTAGGTTTTTTAATATTGCATGCTTTAATATGTGAAAGTCTTTCCACTCTTTCTTTTCTTCCGCCCTTTACCTTTATTACAAGTGTGATATTAGGTTTCATAATGGGGTCATTAAGGAATGGAAAGTTGTGTGTACTCAAATCTGACCTTTTAAAAATTTTCTGCATTTATATTTTAATTTTATTTCAGTTCATCTAATATTTTATTTACCAGAATTATTAGCCAATACTCTTCACTTCATTTAAATGATAAATGAGGTTTATTATAACTATTTTTAGTAACGATTCTAAGACCATCCCCCAAGATTTTCTCTATCCCCTTCCATAGCATTTATCATCACTCTTTATCATATTATATATTCTTACTTACTTATATTGCTTATTAATCTGTCCCACTTCACCAGAATGTTAGCTCAATGAGTATAGTGATTTTTTACTCACTTGTTCATTGCTAAATCCCAAGTACTCAAAATGGTGTCTTGTATAATGCGTATGCTCAATAAATATTTGTTAAATGAACAGATGAATTAATGGGTTAAGCACTAAAGCGACTTATGAATCGTGAAAGAAATATTCAATATATTGTGATCTTAGTAATTAAACTAAGTGCATTTTATTGCTCTCTAATTCCTTGAGAATTGGCAGCCTAGGTATGTCATATTTGACAAAGTTAATTACCCAATGTTCAGTTTCCCTTCTTAAACCAATAATTGGAATATGCAATACCAAATCCCTTAACAGAAACTTATTAAACATAAACTTCAGTATAACCGAGTTTTTAAAATATCTCTTTAAGTATATACATTTTCTTTTTCTGAAATACACTACTGACATTTATAGAGGATATAATTCTCAGACATGTTTATTTCTCTTTTAGGTTGGGTGACTGGTAATGGAAAAGGGCTCATCTATCTGACAGATCCCCAGATTCACTCTGTTGGTCAGAATGATGTCACTACCAATTTTGGAAAGAAAGGAATTTTTTACTTTTTTAATCACCAGCACGTGGAATGTAATGAAATATGCCATCGTCTTTCTCTGACAAGACCTTCAGTTGAGAAATCAAATAATTCATAGACTCTCTGGCATGGTAATGGAATAGGTTTAGCGCTGCCTACCTGTGTGGGGTCCTGCTCTCCTTCCAGGCAGACACAGTATGGCATAGCCCGGTTCCTTCGGGCTTAGGCAGGGCCATGGGACTAGTTCTAGCCAAAAATTTGTGAGATGAATTGTTGAGTATCAATTTCAGGCCCATATTTAATTGCCAGTGCAAGATGCTGCAGAGCTACTTCCCTCTGCCACAGTTGGCAAGAATATGTCAGGAGATAGCTGCTTATCAGCGTAAGTCCTGCAGAGAGGCCAACCTGGAAAAGGCCCCCATGGACCCATTGTGGACACAAAACAGATGAGAAATAAACTTTTGTGGCTCAAGCCATTGAGATTTTAGAGTTTTTTGTCACTCTCTATCAATGCTGACACTATGGGTGTTTTTCTTATTGACTTAGGAGTTCTCTGTATGTATTAAAGAATTTAGGACATTGTGATATGAGTTCCCGTTTTTTCCTATTTGTCTTCTGACATTTGACTTTGTATGAAACCCTTTTTTTTTCCATGCAGAATTTACTTTATACAGTTGAATTCATTAATCTTTTATTTTACGGCTTCTAGTTTATATGTCATATGTAGATCCTCCCTACCATGGGTTTCTTTATTTTTAAAGTATGTTTCTAGTACATTTACATTTGTGAAAGGTATGAGAGAAGAATGGTGCATTTTAACAGGCACGACAGTCCACTCCTTGCACCACACAGATCTGCTTCTTCACACAGGTGTGGGGAGCAGCTCATCGATGATCTTGTTAAAAGAAACTTAGAGAAGGGATATTGGTGCGGTATTCCCTTACTGAGATTAGTCTTTGAGGATGCAACTGGTTTCCACCCTTTCCCTCCTCCATTAGTCAGTCTAAATTTCCCTCATTCTTAAGTATTACTTCAGCAAGTCTTAATAGCTTATCCGGTGGTGTGACTCAGCCCTACCAACATGAGGTAGATTCTGCATACTTGATAGAGCTTTCTCAGTTTGGGGTTACTGCACAAGTCTGTCCACAACTGCAGTTGGGGCAAGTGAGAACCGTGTGGATCTCCCGCTGTGGGGGGTGTGGTTGACTGACACTCCGGCTTCGGCCCCTCTGGATCACAATGAAGTCATGCTCCCCAGCATGCTCTCAGCCAGTGGCTCAGCAAGGCCTGGGAACCAGGCTCCGAATACTTCAACAGGTGACTGTACACAACGTCTTCCCAGTGGTCTGATAAAAACCTTCTTAACACTACGTTGCCATCTGACACTCCTGCTGCCCAGCCGTCCTCTGCCCTCTCCTTTCACTGGCCCCACACCTGCATATCCCTGTTCCCACCGCTTAGCCTTTAGAGTCATTTCTCCCAATAAATATCTTGTATGTCTAATCCCTTTCTGGCATCTGCTTCCTGAACAACCCAAACCAACACAAGTTTCTTATGAAAATGGAAAAAAACTTCATTCTATTAACGAAGAGGGAAAATCATGTCATCTCCAAAGACACAAAAAAAGGTCATTTAACAAAATGAAAATCAATTCATGGTAAAAAAGCTCTGTGCAAACTAAGCATAAAGGAACGCTTTCTAAATCTGATAAAGGGATTTTTAAAACTTTATTTAAAAAAACAGCAATATCATAATTAACAGTGAGGCACTTAACTTTTTCCATTTGAGAAAAGGAACAAGACAAATTTGCTCACTATCCAAACCCTATTCAACATTTGTGGAAAAAACTTAAAAATACGTATATTGGTGTCTGACCTAGTTTCTGGCACAGAACTCCTAAAAGCCTTGTAATTCCCTAAGTGATAAGAGCATCTCTTGTTCTAATATTTGGTCTCTGACTCCAGTCCTGACAGAGAGCTCCTAAATCCCTTGAAACCTCCTGAGTGATAAGAGAATCTTTTGTTTTAATGAGGCAGCTCTTGATGAGCTCCTAGATAGCTTCTGGATAAGGACTGGTCACCAGAAAGACAAAGCCTTGATTAGAAGTTTGGAACTTTCAGCCTCACCTCACACCCTCCTAGAAGGGGAGAGGGACCAGCAATTGAGTTAATGATTAATCATGTCTACATAATGGAGCCCCCGTAAAAATCCCCGAATTACCAGTTTCAGAGAGCTACCAGGGTGCTGAACGACCTGGAGGTCCCGGGAGGGCAGGAAGCTCCATGTCGGAGCTGCTCCCCCATAACCTGCCTTATGCATCTCTCCCAGCTGAGGTTCATCTCTTTCTTTCATCATATCCTCTTATAATAAACCAGTGAGTAACTATTTCCCTGAGTTCCATGAGCCATTTTAGCATAATATCAAACCTAAGGAGGGGGTCATGAGAACCCCAATGTGCAGCCATTCAGTAAGAAGTACAGGGAACACCTGGGACTGCAATTAGCGTCTGAGGTGGGGGAGTCTTATGAGACTGAGCCCTTAGCCTGTGGGATCTGATGCTAATTCCAGGTAGAGTGTCTTAAACATGAATTGAAAGATAGGACATCCAGCTGGTGTCAGAGAATTAGCTGGTGTGGGAGAAAACCCTCATACCCGGTTTCAGAAGTATTATGAATGCGGTGCTAGTGTATGTGAGTAAAGGAGAAATACAAAGAGGCTTCCCCCCTCTAAAACATTATAGAAGAATTTCAGCTAATACACATAGAAGGAATGATGGAATTAGGAAGTCACCCTATATCCCTTAATGAAATAATGGATCTGGTCAAAAATCATTGATAACTGCTAATACTATCAGGAGAAAATTGATGAGGAACTTTATAATGGAGGAATCAGACTGATGCTACTTACACCTCAATCAATTGTATCACCAAAAATGGGATAATAAATTAATGATAAACTACTTTGGGGACAATTAGGGATTTTTAGTGTTCACTGAGTGTTAGATAAAATTAGTGAAGTAGTATCTTAAAACAATACTAAAGCCAAAAAAAAAAGTGAAGGTGGAAGTGAGAAAAGCTTGGTTCTTTCTTGATAATGTTGAAGCAGGGATAAGCATACATGGGGATTCATTACATTAAGTCTTTCTCCTTTTGTATATATTTTTAAATGTACACAATTTTTTAAATTAGAAGGTCATAGAAAGGAAGAAATACCAAGGATTATCCAAAGAATGGGTAGATAGAGATGATGAAAACTATGATTTGTATCAAATAAGCCAATGAGGAAAGAATGTAAGAAGGAGTGGTCAACAATGTAAAGTCCCACAGAAAAATCAACAATAGAATATGTATTGGGTGAGGGCCTGAGGATAATGAGGAGAGATGGCTGACAGCAAAAACAAGCCAGTGATTGACAGAGTGGCCCTTTGGATGTTGTAGAACAGAGATCAGCAAACCATGGCCCCTGGGTCAAATCCTGCCACCACCATTCCAAGTTTTATTGGAACACAGCCACACTCATTCAGTTACGTATTATCCGTGGCTGATTTTGTGTTACAGTGACAGAGTTGAGCAGTTATGTCAGAGACTGTGTCCCACAAAGTCAAAGATATTCACTATCTGGGGCTTTACAGAAAAGGTTTGTTAACCCTTGTGGTAGAAGATGAAATCAGAAATAAAGGTCAGGATGTTTACATTTACAAAGAAATATGGGTGCCTCTACCAACACAAAGGAAAAAGAGGTAACAACAATGAATGAAGAAGTTTGGAAATTGGAGGTGATAAAGGAGAAAGTTGATGAAAACCATGTGTCAGAGCATCCTTTTCTTTGTGAAGTAAGAAGTCTAGGCTCTCCGTTGAATGAGACGAGGCTAGCAACATCAAGGCTTTGAGAGGAGGGAAGGTTATGAAACAATGAATATCTCTGTATCATAAAGAAGAGAAATAGTACTACTGAGGGGAATTCACAGAAAATTACATTTTAAAAATCTCTTTAAATTGTTATTTACTGGGGCTCCTGGGTGGCTCAGTCATTAAGCGTCTGCCTTCAGCTCAGGTCATGATCCCAGGGTCCTGGGATCAAGCCCCGGATCGGGCTCCCTGCTCGGCGGGAAGCCTGCTTCTCCCTCTCCCACTTCCCATGCTTGTGTTCCCTCTCTCGCTGTGTCTCTCTGTCAAATAAATAAAATCTTTTAAAAAAATTATTTATTTACACCAACACCAATATACCCAACGTCTGGCGTAAGAAATTAAATGTAATACTAATGTTGAAGACTCCAAAGGACCCTTCCCTAATCTTCACCTCCTCTTCTACCCAAGAAGCAATCACTAGCCAGAAAGCGTTGGTTATCATTCCCTTTAATGTTGTTACACATTTACTTTTATTTAATGTTGTTATTCATTTATAATTTGTATAAAAGCAACAATAAAAATCCAGTGTTAGGGTTTTTTTTTTAATATTTTTAAGGTTTGTATAAATACAAAAAAGGCCAGAAGCATTTAAAATGAGCCAGATTGGCTTTATAGAAAATGAAAAATACAGTCATTGATATTTAAAATGTAATAGAAAGGTTAAACAGCAAACTAGGCATCAATGAAGAAAGAATTACTGAAATGCAAGGTAAATGTGAAGAAATTAACTAAAATGCAGCAGAAAGATAAAGGGATGCAAAATACAAAAGAAAGAATATGAGATTTGGAGGAAGGAGGGGTCTACCAACATCTAGTGGGGGGTTCTAGAAGGAGAAAAAGAGAATGAGGGAGAGGGAATCCTCTTAGTCAAGTGAAGAAAATGAATCAAGAAGGGCATGATCAAATGTGTCAAATGCTGCTTATAGATAAGAAGAGTACTGTGAATTAAATTGTTTACTAGTAACCTTGATGTGAGCACATATAGTGGAGTATTGGGGGTGAAGGGCCAAATGGAATGATGCATTCATTTTTTATTGCTACATAACTAATTACCACAAACTTAGCAGCTTAAAACAACACACATTTATTATCTCACAGTTCATGGATCAGAAGTCTGGGCACAGCTTAACTGGTCTTCTGTTCAAAGTCTTCCAAGCCTGCGATCAGGGGGTTGGCCAGACTATATTCTTGTCTGGTGGCTTGACAAGGGAAGAATGAACTTCCAAGTTTACCAGGTTGTTTCAAAACTCATCTCCTTATAGTTGTAGGACTGACATCCCCACTTTTTTGCAAGCTGTTACCTGGAGGCCCATCTTAGCTCCTGGAGGCCACTGTAGCTTCCTGCCAAGTGACCCTCTCACAGGCCATCTCATCAGCTGAACTCCTTCCAGACCAGTGGAAGAGCATCTCCCTTCTTCCCAGGAAGCAAAGAATGAGTTTTATGCAATGTAACTTAATAAAGAGTCTGTTGGATAGAAGCAACTCACAACTTCTACCTACAATCAAGGGGAGGGAATTACAAGCATGTGATTCATTGGGAGTTACCTTAGGGTGCATCCACACAGAAGAGTTTAAGGGAGAAAGGAGGAAAAGAAATGGAGGAAGAGCATATGGAATACTGTGTGAGTTTTGCTTCAGTAGAGAACAAAGACATGGCGTGGTGGATATTGGGGGAAGTAGAATCAAGAGAGATACAGGATATCTTTTATATAGATGGGAGAAGTCACAGCATACCAATGAGAGAGTTACAGAAGAGAATGAGGAAATGATGATACAGGGGAAAGAGAATGGAGAATTGTGGGTGCAGTGCCCTTGAGGAGGCAGGAGGGATGGAATCTAGCACACAAATGGACAGGATGGTATTAGACCAAAGCATGGATCGTGTATCCATGGGGTAACAGGTGATATGGCAGAGTACTGGAGTGCAATATTGTGGGCACGAATAGGTATAGTAGGTAGTACTGTGTGGATATTCTATACTGCATCCTTCTAGTTCTTGAATTCAGTTCTTTCTCTGTTCCCATGACCAGAACATTAATTGAGGTCTGCCCGATCTCTCACTCCAGTGCTGCCCCACATCCTCCTCTGAGACACTGGTGATCTCTCTTAAATACAAATCTTACCATGTCATTAACTTGCTTTAATTCCTACCATGAAACACAAATAAGGGGTAAAAAAATAGAGAAAGGGTATGAACAGAGGATTCGCAAAAAGAAAATACTATTTTCACTTATCAGTGAATATGTTAAAAGGTAATACTCAATTCTGGAAAGGTTGGAAGAAATTCTGTTATAACTGATTATAGGAATGTGCATTACAGTAGTCTTTATGGAAAGGAATTTAACAATATATGGTGTCCATTCTTGGACCCACTAATTCTGTGAATCTCTAATGAGGAAATAATCAGAAATGTGAACAAATACAAGTGTGTCTATCATAACTTTACTCATGATAGTAAAAATATGAAATAATTTAAAATTTCAAGAGTAGGGGAATAGTATTATATATTATAATTCGTCCACAACTGTTATTCATCCATTGAAATTGTATGTATTCAAAAATATTTAATTATTATAAATTTTTTAAGATTTTATTTATTTATTTGCCAGAGAGAGCAAGCACAAGCAGGGGGAGTGGCCAGTAAAGGCAGAGGGAGAAGCAGGCTCCCCGCTGAGCAGGGAGCCCGAAGCAGGGCTCCATCCCAGGGTCCCAGGATCACGACCAGAGCTGACGGCAAGTGACCAACCCACTGAGCCACCCAGGAGCCCATATATAATTTTTAAAGTAAAAAAAAAAAAAAAGTCATTTATAGTATTGATCCCAATATCAGTATGTATGTATATGCAAGTAGAAAAAATAATACAAAATATATGGAAATGGTTATTGTACTTTTCCCTAGCTAGTGAATTTATGGTAGTGGACTTTATGTTCTTCTTTGTCATCTATATTTTCCAAATTTTTAGAGGAAGCATGTACCACTTATATCAAAAGATGTATTTAACATGAAATTTACATGGGTCTCTTTTTTAATAGAAAGTCCACATTATCAGGTGAACATATAGGGCCCATCTTTCTCTTCAGCCCATCACACCTCTTTGTCTTGTAATGACTCTCTAGAAACACTGAACTGCTAATGGTTTCAGTTTGAAGTCAACCTGCTTCCTCCCACCCCACTACAAGCTGCTTTGTCCCTTGATGACTGTTTTTCATGCTTTTCTTATGCCTGCAGGGACAGTCACCCCCTACCTCTTCTCATCCTTAAAGACTCACTCAACCAACACTTTCTAAAAAAATCCTTTATTCCCACTCTCTTTTTCTCCACAACCTAAATAAAGTACCCCTCCGTTGATGTCCCAAAATAATTGTACAGTTCTCACTGCAGAGTTATTGTGGAAGTTAATATACACTTGCGTCATATTATCTAATAATAGTTGAATTATAATTATCTATTATATTATTTTTTATTTTATTTATTTATTTATTTTTATTTTTATTATTATATTATTTCTCTGTTGCTGCTTGACAAATTAACCCAAAACTTGGAGGCTTTGAATAACAAAGGATTATTACATACAGAGGATTATAAAAGGCTATTAGCTTGAAGTTTCCACAGATCAGAAACGGGGGAGTGGCTTTACAGGATAGTGCTGACTCAGAGTCTCCTTAAGGTTCCATCACAATATCAGCTAGGGCTACAGTCATCTGAAGGCTTGACTGGGACTGGAGCGTCCGCCTCCAAGCTCTCTCAGGTGACTGTTAGCAAGAGGCATCTTCCTTGCTGGCTGTTGGCCAGAGGTCTCAGTTCCTCACCACGTGTTCCTGTCCATAGCACAACATGGCAACTGGCTTCAATCAGAGTGAAAAATCCAAGGGAGAGAGAGACAGACAGAAGTCACAATGTCTTTTATATAATGTAACCTCAGAAGTGACATACCACCACTTCTGTATACTATGGGTCACACAGATCACTGTGATATGATGTGGGAGGAGACCAAAAGGGCATGAATATCAGGGATCATTAGAGGCTGGCTTGGAGGTCATTCTGTTTCACCAGCCTAAACGGAGCCCTTTGTACCCCCAGCACTTGCTTATTTACTGTCTGCTTAACAGTTGGTGCTTAGTTCATTTTTGTTTAAATAATTGAATGAATAAGTAAATGCTAATTCTATGCATTTTAAATGCTCAGTAACTGCTTATTAGCTGACTACCTCTTGCTACATAAGGCAAGAGACAATAAGGCTTATGTCTTAATTACAGACAAATGTCTGAGCTCTCCAGACTTTAGGAAGCCATTCTATAACAAGGTAGGACATGGGCAGATAAGTGGATGGACAGAAGGATGGAAAGTTGGAAGGAAAGAAAGACAAATAGAATATAATCAGTTCTACTTCTAATTTATAAAGAAAATTATTTTGCTTCCTATGTTTAAACTTTTCTAATTTCTTCCCCCACTCCTATTCTTTAATGCTTATTTCTCACAGCAACGTGGTCACTGGGATTTCCAAGTAACTTCTAGAAAAACTCCATTATCATGTTTCTAAATTGAATAAATTTTTATTTTAATCTTTTGTGTGTAGAGTCAAATGACAATATATAAAAAGCTAAGTTTCAAGAGTTGGGTTCAAATTAAAGAGACTTAATTTTTCTCCCTTCCGACATCAGAAATAGTAGGCTTTTGTTACTGTCTTTTGGTACTGCTATTGTTTCGGATGATGTTTGTTCTGTGTAGTTTGGTTATACAGACGTCCTCTGCCTGGACCGTTCCGTAGAAACTAGGTGTAAAGTGTAAGAAGCAAGAGTGAGAGAAAAAAAAATAAATCTCTTTATTATGGTGCATAAACCTTTGAGGTTTATGTGAGGGAGCTTTGCAGCTGCACAAGGAGAAAAATGCATTCAAAACGATAATGCCAGTGTGAATAATCCTTTCTCGAATGCTGCTTGCAGACTGCTCCAGCTTTGTCAGGTGAACTTGAACCGGGCCATCAGCTTTGCCCCCATTCCCATTGCACACTCTGTCTATCACCCCAGGGCATTCACCATCTTGACTGTTGTTTAAAGAGAACAAGCAATCCATCATTGAACCAGGGAGTCACTTTCTCATAGAAAAGTAAAATCAGCATGTGACACGACTCAGCCCTAGTGTTTTGCAGATTAAAATGATACATGGCGACTCACGTGTTACTAGGAAGATTAAGTCGGTTATCTTGTTCCACTGCTCAGACAAAAGAATTCCCCTCAAGCAGTAAGGGGGAGCTTTACAGAAGCTGAAAAAGTTGGACCCCACTGTACAGCGGTAAAACAGAATTTAACAAGAAGACAGAAAAAGAATATTATTTACATCTCCACACCTTCCCTGCAGAAGACGGTACAAAGAAGAGTCCGTCCCGAAAGGGGGAGCTGTTAAATCTTTGTAGAAGCCTTTACAGTTTGAGATGCCAATTTTATGACCAGAGACACACACACACACACACACAATTTATTGTCTGACTGCCTCCTCAATTGATTTAAATATAGTGAAATAAATGAGCAGCCGCTGGCCCCAGGGCGTTCGCTTCATAAGAGTAGGTTGCAAATCCGGCAGCTACAGTATCAAGTTATTAACACTGTTATTCCATCGTGTGATCTACACAGGAATAATATTTTAAATGAATCTCAGACAAAAATGAGCTCACAATGGACAGCCTGTAACTTACCAAACCCAGGCAAATATTTATCATATAACAGAAAATAGTATTTTTTAAATAATTGAATCTCTAACTGTTATATTTGTTTTTACAAAGTAATTTTCAAAAGGGGGCAGACGAAAATAAGTATCAGAGTGTTTAATTTTAGAGTAAATAAGTGCATTAATTAAAATGAGTGTACGAAGAATCCATTTCTTTCTCATGAAATAGTTTCTACAACTTAAAATAATTTTAAACTTTAATATGTGTTTTGCCATTTAGACCTTAACACTGTAAGTGACATGGATTAAAGAGAAAGAATTCTGTGTTTTCTTTCAGGTTCTGATGAATTTTAGGAAACAACTGTTGTTGCCAAATGCTTTCTTAAAATACAGACCATTTTTCTAGTTGAAGGGATTTAGATTCAAAGAACGCCCTGTTCTGTTACTTCTAACTAAATTTTCAGACATTGCTCATCTACCACCAGCTATGTATATGTTATATAAGGGCTCTGTAAGAAGAAATGACAGCCCCGGAAACATGTACGTTTTCCCTGCCAAGGACAGACACCAGATTTAACCTTCTTTTCCTAAACAAATCACCAGAAAGGAGAAGGACTGTTTAAACACTTTTGTTAGACATTTGACATGGTCTTTTCCAAATAACAGAAGGACCCACAGCGACTGGCTTTGAGGCGCCGTGTTCCCAATGTGCTTTCAATAGGGAACATTCTCTCTGGGCCGAGCACCTGGATCATGTGCAACGTTCCCTTGGGCGGGACAGCAGTCACTGAGCCACCTGCATCAGAAAGGATGGTAGATGAGGGACAGGAGCCTCTGGCCAGCTGTAGCCTTCCCCAGCCTGCAGGGCATGTTAGAGTAGGAGCCAGGCCTGGCCACACCAGCACCCGGGCATCCATCTGGGTGGCTGTCCTCATTGCCCCACCATAGACAACTTAGCAAGAACCTTCAATGGATATAAAAATAAAGGGAAAGAGCAATGGAGCCCAGGAGCCTTTGAAACATGCCTGTGCAAAGACTCGAAGGCGTAAACTGCTCAGACAAAGGCAGTTTAAAATATCAGAGTCCTAGGACTTTCAGACAAGCACCAAGGAGGACGACTGGGACTCAACAACTACTTCAAAATAGACCTAAGCTCATCCCCTCCCCTTCGTCTCCTCTGGTCCCTCCCCAGCAGCACAGCCTCGGCACTGAGCTGAGCAAGGACAGACACTCAACAAAGATACTTCCTAAGTGTCTGGAGACAGTGTGATCACATATAAAGGTGAATTAAACTTGACATCTCTCACATCTCCGCATTGCCAAGTACTAGCGTGTTTGTTTGTTTGTTTGTTTGTTTACACTGAACTCTTGGTTACCAGAAGGAGGGGAAAAATGCAATCAAAAAAAGAAGACTATTGCTTAAGATTCAGCTTATATAAGCCGATAACAATTTTGTTGTTGTTGTTGTTCAGTGGTTACATGGCAACTGATGACTGGGAGGTAGACAGTTCCCAAATGCCCTGAATGTCAGGAGAATGCCAGACTTTGTCATCAGTAACCTAAAAATGAAGTTAAAATACAGACCAGGATGAATTAAGTGCTTGGTCATTTGGTATATGTCAACTATTTTATCGCCCTGACGGTTTTTGAAAAGGTGCCCAAAATGCTGTGCTTAGAACATCTACCGACCAGAGTGTAGCTCGAGTGTTTTTAAAACATAAACTGAAAAAGGTACTTGAGAAAAGTTAGTGTTTTATAAATGTTGAATATCAAAAAAATATTGTTTTCAGGAAGCATTTTATAGTTTGGTATAGCTGACCCGTGCAATTGCTAGAAGAGAGAAGGGACCCTACTAAGAGGTTTGCATATTTATTTAGTGTTTTCCATTGGAAGGATTAATTATCTATTCCACTCCACTGCAAAATAACCCTACAATGATTTTCTCTTTCAAACCTAACAAAGTCATGTTTCTTATGAAAAGAGGTCAGCCTCAGAGAGGCACCTAAGTCTAAATTCAAACGTGTGATCTTTAAGGAAATACACTTACTTTTTTTTTTTTTTTGGAGAAAACGGTTTAAAAATGCAGACTGTGAATGGCTTCTTCTCAGTTGGAAAGGTCACTCTGAGTGCACTGTCCACAACATTAACTAGAAATGACCCTTGTCATCACTCTCAGCATGTGGGACAGAAGAAACAAATGAAAAGACACACCCAAAAGATGGTTTCTAGAATAGGCCACTTGGATAATAGATGAGATGCTGTACTCATGGGTCGAATGGGCCTCCTGAGGCATTGTTCCCACTGTGCATTGTAGTGCGCTGGGTGGCTTCGAGATGACAAGGCCACAGGGAACCAGAGTCTCAACTGGACCGCCATCCCAAAGTGATGGAAATGCTGTCTAACTTTCGAATCTCCCAGCTGAGAACACTCCTTTTAGTAACAGCCTTCAAGTTTTGGTTTTGCATTTTCCTGACAACGTATTCCCTTCTAGGCACATTTTTTCGGGCAATAAATCAAGAAAAATGTTTTCATCAAATGATGCCCACACAGTTTTCTCCCCCTGCTAGGTAACTGTTGTCAGGAAAGACTTCACTGAGCAGAATGTGCTTTGTTCTTGCCACAGTACACAAAGAGTTAACTTATAGAGCCAGCTGGTTGCTTGCCAGGGAGGCGAGAGAGGAAAAGAGCAAGCAGCCTGCTTTCTCTTTCCTTCCCATACCACCAAGCTACATCCTTTACACTTCCATCCCCATCTCCTGCCTCCTCCTGTCTGCCCCTTTCTAGGACCAAAGAAGTTCAAATTAAAAAGCAAGGACTTCTGGGGCGCCTGGGTGGCTCAGTCGTTAAGCGTCTGCCTTCAGCTCAGGTCATGATCCCAGGGTCCTGGGATCGAGCCCCGCATAGGGCTCCCTGTTCGGCAGGGAGTCTGCTTCTCCCTCTCCCACTGCTGTTTCCCCCACTGCTCTCTCTCTCTATCTCTCTGTCAAATAAATAAATAAAATCTTAAAAAAAAAAAAAAAAAAAAAAAGCAAAGAGTTCTGACACTGAAGTTATTCATGGGGCTACACCCATCGTCTGGTCTTTCCTCTTCTGGGCAATACTTAAACATCAACTAGGGCTCAGTCCCTCCTGGTTCTGCCTGGAGTCACTCTCATGAGGCCTCCTGGAAGGGCAGGGTGCAGTGAAATCACGGGAACGCGCCCTAGCTCTGCTGTGTACCAGAGGAGTGGCACCTCGCCTCTCAGAGCCTCAGAGTTCCCGTATGTAAAATAGGTATAAAAAGACACACCTAGGGATGCGGTGGTAAGGACTAGAGATAAGGCATGTGAAGGACTTAGCACAGTGGCCAGCACATTTTGGTGTTCAGTAAAGGATGGGGCTTTAGTATCATTATATCCACGCTCTTTCCCCAGGGCCGTCCTGCAGAATCCATTTTCCCCAGTCCCACTCTCACCAACTTTGGCGGCCAAGACCACTTCCCTGTGTGTAACCTCAGAATCTCCCCCAGACACGGGAACAGTCCTGGTCCTAAGGACAAGTCATTTCTGATCAGGGTGGGGAGTGGAAAATGCAAATAACAGCACCAGTGACAATAGAATTAGAGTCTGTTCATGTATTTACTGATGCTCATTCATCATTATCGCGTCATCTTGAAATACCATTGAAACCATATCAAATTGCTGTTTTTTAAGTCAAAATAATCTGATATTGGCAAGATCATATGATTTCCACATAAGTAATACCCAAACATGATCCTCTCATTTTCTCTCCCTCCAACCTCTTCCCAGGTGGTCCTACATCCTCCAGCCTCACCTGATAGCAGTTCCCCAAATGTGATGGGCCCTCCCACAACTATGATTCCCAAGGCTCTTCCCCGTGCCTACAATATCTCCCCCTACCTCTCCTTGGAAATTCTTGTCAGTCAAGACCCCGAGTGTGTCACTTCTTCAGGGAGTCCTTCTCTGGCCCTTCTCCTCACACTCACACACACACTCCTGCACACACACACAGAGGCTCCGTTACACCATCACAAACCTTTAAGGTGGGACCTCAGTTGCACAGTAACTTCTCCTTTATGAATCTGCCTCCTGCATCAGATTACGAGCACGTGGAAGCAGAGATGGTGAGTTCATTTCATCAGCCTCAAGGCCTAGCCTAGCACTTGGTTGTTAATCAGGCCTTGTTGAATGAAAGAAGTAAATCATTAAAAATCACAAGATTAATGAGGAGTGTAGTTTTCTGGTTGGCCCATTGTGGCATAACTCTTGGTGTAATACAGTATTTAACACTGTGCCATGCACATAGCACGTGTTCCATAAATGTTTGTGAACTGAATGAATGATGGCAGGTGAAAAATCTCTTAATTAGATCCAGAGGGTCCTCTTTATTTGTACAATCCAAATAAGAAAGGCGTTCTCAGACACTGAAAAAGCTATGCCGACATCTTTGTCTTACAAAAGACTCATCTGAATGATAAAGAGCATGGAAAATGGATTAGCTCTTGGGTGGACAGGGTTTTTTTTGTTTGTTTATTTGTTATTTGTTTTGGGGGGGTTCTTGTCTGCATGCAAAAGTAAAAATGCTTGAGTACTACATCATTTAAGGAGATTCAGTCCCCTCTTATTTTCCAAGATTTTGATTTTAGCACTTATTTAATTAAGAAAATTAAACTATCTGTGGGATGCAAATTAAAATTGGCAAAAAAATAATGGTTCCTTGTATTGTATTAATGTTGATTTTTATTATTATTTTATATATCTGCTAATTAGATAACCCTGGAGAATTGATTACCATCTGTTCTTGGACCCTAATGATAAGGCATAATTATCCTTATGCGTACTCTACTACTGTGTGGCCAAAATGTGTTAGTAATCTAATTTTTTAAGATGACCAATTGGGGAACTTCACTGGCTCAGTCAGTAAAGCATGTGACTCTTGATCTCAGGGTTGTGAGTTCAAGCACCACATGGGGAATAGGAAACTACTTTAAAAAAAATGATCAATAAATATTGCTAACTCACATTATATGAATTTTATGATATGCTTTAGATAAAGCATGAATTATTTTAGAAATACAGAAGGTCTAATTTATTGGTCCTGGCTCAGAAACCATCTGTTTTTTAAGTGAGTTAGGAAGGGTATTTTCAAGGTGCACGAATTAAAAGAGTTTACTTCTCTAGCCAGAGCAAATAAGCACTATTGAGATTAAGGGCACATTATAAAACTATAACGGGCACTTAAACTTGATGTACCAATATGGTGCACTGAAATGCCGCCATTGTTTCCTGGCTTTTCCTGATTAATCTCAGGATCATTCTTCATTACCCCCACGTAAGAGTTAAAAGAAGACTAATATCATCAAGCTCAAACATTTTAAGATTAGAAAAAGCACGGGGTGCCTGGGTGGCTCAGTTGGTTAAGCGTCTGCCTTCGGCTCAGGTCATGATCCCAGGGTCCTGGGATGGAGCCCCGCATCGGGCTCCTTGCTCGGCGGAGAGCCTGCTTCTCCCTCTCCCTCTGCCTCTCTCCCCGCTCCTGCTCTCTCTCTCTCTCTCTCTGTATCTCTGTGTCTCAAATGAATAAAATCTTTTAAAAAAAAAAAAGATTAGAAAAAGCACACGTGAATTACCACAACTGTGTCTGGCACAGAGTAAATATTCCATAAATGGTTGTTGTTGCTGTTGTTTTATCATCATTATTATTTATCCACCATATTTTCATTCTCTAAACCAAAGCAGAGGCACGGTTATGTACCTTAGTTTTGCTTTCCCCTTGAGCTAAGGCTATTCCTACATGAATGGCAGTTGCTCTAATCCTTGTTTGCTGATAGAATCTGTTTTCTGTTCTGTTTTCCCCAGTCATCCAAGTGGTGTTTCATGGTGCTTCCTCCATATTTTCTATGATTCAATCTCTGCTAAAAGTCCATTCAAATCATGAATCTTACATCCTGATTATGAAAACATGTGTTTCCCAAAGCCTCTTCTTCTAGTAACATAGGGTCACAAAACCATTTCTGATCAGGGTGGCAGCACTGCAAAGCCTCAGAGGGTTCCAGTCACCTGAAATCAACATGTATTAGTTTTCTATTGCTATGTAACAAATTACCACAAATGTAGCATCTTAAAACAACACAATGTGCTATCTCACAGTTCTAGGGGTCAGAAACCCAGAATGGTGTCCCTAGGATCTCTGCTCAGGATCTCACAAGGTTAAAATCAATGTGTCAGCTAGCTATGTTCTCATCTGGGGCATAAGTCCCTCTTCCAGCCTCATTCCTGTTACTGGCAGAATTCAGTTCCTTGCAGCTCTAAGAACTGCGGTCCCCATTTCCGTGTTGGCTGTTGGCTAGGGAATACTCCCAGCTACTTGTGGCCACTCTCCAGTCCTTGCACAGAGCCCCTTCCACCTTCAAAGCCAACAACAGTGCACTGAAATCCTTCTCATGCTTCAAATCTCTCTGACTTCTCCTGCTACCAGTTATAGAAAACTTTCTGCTTAAAATGGAGTCACCTGATTGAGTCAAGCTCACCTTGATAATCTTCAGATCTTAAGATCAACTGCCTTGGGATTTTACATCTGCAAAATCTCTTTACAGCAGTACCTAGATAAGTATTTGAATAACCAAGGTATGAGAATCTTGGGAGGCCATCTCTAAAATCCTGCCTACCACACAATGTGTTTTGAGTTCTCCCTATTTTGAGATGTTGAGTTTCATGCATGTTTTAAGGTTTTTAATTGCAAGGAACAGGCACTCTTTACAGTTAATTAATTTGGGTCCACGTGAAATGATAAGGGAAGTAGTTGCATGTGGAAATCCAAGAGCTGGAGCAGACAAGGGACCCACAGCTGGTGTTAGTAAACTTTTGCTCTGGTGATTTTCCAGCAACATAACTTAGCCACTCCCCCTGACTGACTCCTTTCTGTCTTTCAAGTTTAAATTTTTAGAGTTTTCTTCTATTTGGGATGTAGAATATCAGAAGAGAGACATGGTTCCCACCTTAGCAGCCAAAAAAAGCTAGAAAATCTACAAACTGTTCTTGAGCCCATATGAGAGCTGAGGTTACATGGTAATCAAATAAATTAAATCCCCCAAAATTGCAAGCCCCTCCAAGGAGAGATAGGAAACACAAACTCTTTTACCTTTGGCAAAACATAAAAGAAAGAGATGACCACTATATAAGTCAGTAAGGAGAAATTAACTAAAAATTTAATGAAGTCTTAAAGGACAAGTTTATCAGTTTGGAATAGCTGGGAGTCAAAGACACAAGGGAACTTTGCCTTAATTCACAAGTTCTTTTCCACTGGGGTCTCATGAGAAAAACTAGGGACAGAGTAGGCACGGAGGAGGTGATCAGTGATACAGGCATATAGGAAAGTTGGGGCTGTCACTGTGGCAAAAGTAGAAAAACCCACCCAGCCATCTGGGTCATTCTATCATAAAAAGCAAAAAAGCCTGAACCTATTGGAGGAAGGGGCAGACCTATTGATCTAGGGGCTGAATAAAAGCAAAGGCCCTATGCCCATAGGCAAAAGCAGGAAAACTCTTGGACTCAGGATCCTGCACTCGTACAAGGATAGGTGTACTATTGCTGGGAATAGATAAGAAACTTTTTTCTATCCATGACCTACAAATCAGAATTCAGCAGGCAAATACTGATAAAGCCCTGTCCCTGAGAATCAGGCACAGAGAGTCCGCTGAAGACTAAAGCTACAGCAGAAAAATAAAGTTCCCCTGTGAACCTGGCACACAGTAATAAGAAATGGTAGCTTACAGCTGAAGGAGGATAAAGCACATGGAAAGAGAAACAGGCATACAGGGAGCATAGAAAGCTGAGGATGGAGCAGGAGCAATAAGAAAAAAAAAAAAAAACCACCACCACCCTCCACTAGCCTGGCCCATCCAACTCCAAACACAAAGAACAGTAGCCACCACCGCAGAACTTAAAGCTTACACTGCAGGGGTCCTTGAGTGGCTCGGTTGGTCGGTTAAGCTTCTGCCCTTGGCTCAGGTCATGATCCCGGGGTCATCAGGTTCCCTGCTCAGCGGGGAGTCTGCTCCTGCCCCCTGTTCATGCTCTCTCTCTCTCTCACAAATAAGTAAATAAATAAATCTTTTTAAAAAAATAAAAATAAAGCTTACACCACAATGAAGAAAATGAGAGTAAACAACAAAACCCAAACACAGCTGAACTTCTGGCTAAACTAACTCAACTTCTGACATGAGAGCCTGACAAAAGAGGCATGCCCATTTTCAGATTTAAATATTATTTAACTCAGCTTGTATTACTCTTCTACAAATGATGTCAAGACTTCATTGAAATGATATGAAATTTTGAAAAGCAGAAAAAACCCACTGTTAACCGATAAAGCAATCAACAGAACTAGTCATCAGAGATGACCCAAGTGTTGGAAGTTATCAGAGATTTCTAAATCACCATGATTAATATTTAAAAAGATTTAATAACAAAGGTTGATAGCATGTATGAGAACAGAGAGGGAATCTCAGCAGAGACATAGAAACTATTTTTTTCAAGTCAAATGGAAATTTTACACAAACAAAAAGAGAAACACATTATCAGGGATGAGGAATTCCCTAGGTGGGTTTATCAGCAGACTGAGCACAACTAAAAAAAAAGAATCAGTAAATTTGAAGATAGATCAGTATATATTATATAAACTGAAATGAAAAGAGTTAAAAAAGTTAAAAAAAAAAAGAGTAGAGCTACCAAGAGCTGTGTAGAATATCAAAAGAACTAACATACATGTAATTGGATTTCCAGAAAAAGAAGTCATAAAGAATATGGCAGAAGAAATATTGAAGAGGTAATTTCTGAGAACTTCCAAAATTAATAAAAAACAAAATTCTACACATCTAAAAACCCAGAGAATCCCCCAAAATATAAATAACAAAAGAAGCCACACCTAAATACTATAGTCAAACTGCTGAAACCAAAAAATGAAGATAAAATCTTGAAAGCAGCCATTAGTTTGAGTTATGAAGGGGGTATAACATTATAACATACAGAAGAGCAGAGGTAAGAATTATAGAAGATTTCTTGTCAGAAACTATAAAAGTCAGAAGACAATGGAGAAATATATTTGAAGTACTGATGGGAAAAACAGTTAAACAGAATTCTATACCCAGTGAAAATCTCTTTTAAAAATGAAGACAAGAAGGGTCCTTGGGTGGCTCAGTCGGTTGAGCATCTGACTTGGGCTAGGGTCATGATCTGAGGGTCCTGGGATCGATCTCCATGTCTGACTCCCTGCTCAGAGGAGAGTCTGCTTCTCCCTTTCTCTCTGCTCCACCTTCCACTCATTCTCTCTCTTTCTCTCTCACATAAATAAAATCTTTTAAAAATAAATAAATAAAAATAAAAATGAAGAGATAATCTTTCAAATAAACAATAGCTGAAGGATTTCATCACAAGCAAAACTGTGCTACAAAAAGTGTTAGAGGAATTTCCTCATGAAGAAGAAGTATTATATCAGACAGAAAGCTGAATCTATAAAAACTAGAGTGGCAGAAATGTTTACAATCAATTAATTAATTAAGGAGAAACAAATAAATATAAATGTATATGTAAAGGATGATTTTCTTATTTTTCATCACTTAAAAAGATAATTGTGTAGAGCAAAAATTATAGCAATGTATTTCAAGAACACAAAGGGTAGGTAATAGTAAATATAACAAATAATTATTGTAAGTTTCTTATAATATACATGAAATGAAATGATATTATTTGAAGATAGACTGTGATAAGTTCATGGCAGATATTGTAAGCTCTAGAGTAAGCATTATGAAAAAGTCCAAATGGGAATATAGTTACTAGACAATAGCAAAGATAAAATGGAATCATAAAAAATAAATAAAAAAGAAGACAGAAAAAGAAGAAAAAGGAGAACAAATAGAAAACAACTAGAAAGATGGTGGGTTTAAACCCAACCATATCAGTGAAAACATGGGGGTGGAGGGAATTTACCACCAAACACTAATCAAAAGAAAGTTGTAGTAGCTATATTAATATTAAACAAAGTAGACTTGGGGCACCTGGGTAGCTCAGTCAGTTGGGCATCTGCCTTCAGCTTGGGTCATGGTCCCAGGGTCCTGGGTTCGAGCCCCACATCCGGGTCCCTGCTCAGCGGGGAGCCTGCTTCTCCCTCTCTCGCTCCTCTTGTTTGTGCTCCCTTTCTCTCTCTCTCTGTCAAATAAATAAATGAAAATCTTTTTTAAAAAAAAGTAGACTTAGCAAAAAAGATTATTATTAGAAGTAAAGAAGGATTTTGATTGGAATAGTATTGAGTCTATAGATCAAATTGGGAATCTAATAAAGTGACTCCATTTTTAATGTGGTTTTTAAAGATGTATTTATTTATTTGAGAGAGAGAGAGAGAGAGCTGGGGAAGGGGCAGAGGGAGATGGAGAGAGAAAGAAAGAATCTCCAGCAGAGTCCCCACTGAGCGTGGAGCCCGACGCAAGGGGCTTGATTCCATGACCCTTAGATCATGACCAGAGCTAAAATCAAGTAGCTTAACTGACTGAGCCAACCAGATGCCTCTCCATTTTTGATGTTTGATTGTTGACAGCTTGGAAGCCCCACCACTCTTTCTTACCTTTCTGCCCCCCACCTGGACAAGGTGACCAGAAAGCCCGGGTGCTTTCTCCTTTGGCACCAGCAGGAAACTAAAAATATGAAAATTCCAACATATGGAAAGGCTTCTTAACCAGCCCCACCCTCTAAATACCATAAAAACCTAAGCCCATTCTTTCAAGCCATTTTAGACATGTTTGGAAGCCTGCCTTGTTCTCCCCAGAAAGTTGTATTGCGCGAGTGGTACTCTCTTCACACGCTTTTGGTACACTTGCACCATCATCAGTCTGGACATCCAAATTTTGCAGCTGCAGACTGATCGCAATAGGGAAAATTAACTATTGTAACAACACAGAATCTTCTGTTCCATGAGTACCATACATCTCTCCATTTATTTAAGTCCTCTTTAATGTTCCCATAAATGTTTTCTAGTTTGCATCATGCACATCTTGTCCATATTTTGCTATATTTATCTTTGAGTAGTTTTTATGCTATTTTTATGCTATTGCACAAAGTATAATTTTTTTCAAATTCCAATTGTTCATAGAAGTATAATTGAAGTGCCATCAGCAAGACTGCAGAGTAAATGTTCTACCTCCATTCCTCCACAGTGCATCAATTTTGGTGGTCACCCACAGATAAAAGTCCATTCATGGGAGTCCAGGAGTCCAGGAAAGGAGTTGCCCACCATTATAGCAGTAGAATCCAAGAATAGATGCATTGAAGAGAGTAAGAGGAACAGTATCACTTTACCTCCATCACTCTTCCCCCAGGCAGGATGGCTCAGTGCCAGGAGACACCTCTGCAGGCATGATTTCTCCCACAGGGAAAACTAAAAACATGTGACTGAGAGCCCAGCTTCCCTAACCATGCAGTATGCTACCCAAGAGACCCACTTCTTTCTCACCACACCCAGACTACTGAGGTGATCTGTAAGCCTAAGGGGTTGGAAGAAGTTAAGAGTATAGCAACCAGGGCTCTGAACTCACCAAAGAGATCCTACTAACTGCTTCCATAGTTCTTCTATCTACTAACCAATTCACAAACTCCATTAGGAAGCCCACTTACCAAAAACTGTGGATGTCTCAAATGCGGGGCCCCCAACTGCCCCACATCCATTCCTAATGTTCTCCATGCATAACCGTACACTCCTTTCTCCCTGCATGGCCAGCTCCCATGGACAGTGAGAAGGAGACTTTGCAAATGACTAGCAAGCAAGCACAGAAAGCCAGACTAACTCTATGAGATTAAAAGAAGACTCATAAGCATTTCAGAGCACTGCCCCAGGGAAAAACGGGAGACCCTCAGCACCCAGCTTGGTTTTGCAGGATTGAAAGCACACAATCTTAGTTATTTCCCCCAAAAAAACAAAAAGTGTGGAGTGGGCACACCCACAGAGGAGGTCTGAAAGAGCCTCGGAGTCCCTTGTTGGACTACCGCTTCTTCAAAAATGAAAACAGCAATGTAAGACTTCAAGGAACATGAAAAATCAAGGAAATAAAACACAATAAGCTTCCAGCAACCGACCCCAAAGAAATGGAGATCTATGAATTGCCTGACAAAGAATTCAAAATGATTGTTTTAGGAAGCTCAATGAGTGTAACTCAGTGAGTACACATATAATGCTATGAACTCAGTAAAACAATACATGAATAAAAGGAAAAGTTCAACAGAAATATAAACTATCTGAAAGAGAAATTAAGAAAGGAATCTCATTTACAATAGCATCCAAAAATGAAATACTTAGGAATAAATCTAATTAAGGAGGTAAAAAATCTGTACTTTGAAAGCCATAAGACACAGATGAAGAAATTGAAGGCTCAAAAAAATGAGAAGATATCTTGTGTTCTTGGATTGGAAGAATTAGCATTGTTAAAATGTCTATACTATCCAAAGTAATCTATAGATTCTATGCAATCCCTGTGAAAATTCCAATGCCATTTTTCATAGAAATAGAAAAAAATCCTAAATTTTTTCTGGAACCACGAAATATCCCAAACAACCAAAGCAATCTTGAAAAGAAGAACAAAGCTGGAGGCATCACATTTCCTGACTTTAAACTATATTACATAACCATAGAAATCGAGGGTATGGAACCATTTTATGATTTTATGTCAGTACCATACAAACAAACACACAGACCATAGAACAGAATAGAGAGTCCAGAAATAAATACAGTCAACTAATTCTTTAACAGTGGTACCAAGCATACACAATGGAGGAAGGATAGTCTATTCAATAAATGGTTTTGGAAAAACTGGATATCCACATGCATAAGCATGAAACTGGACCCCTATCTTATTCCACTCCCCATAATTAACTTGAAACGGATTTTAAAAGCCTTAAATGTAAGATTTGAAACTATAAAACTCCTAGAAAAAAACATATAGGAAAAGTTCCTTGAAATTGGTCTTGACAATGATTTTTTTGGATAGGAAACCAAAAACACAGGCAACAAAAGCAAAAATAAACAAGTGGGCTACATCAAACTAAAAAGGAAAGGGAAAAAAATCAACAAAATGAAAAAGTAACCTAGTGAATGGGAGAAAATATTCGCAAACCATATATCCAATAAAGGGTTAATATCCAAAATATATAAAGGACGCATACAACTCAATAACAAAAAACAAGTAAATAAATAAAGAATAATACTATTTTCAAATGAGCAAAAGAACTGACTAGACATTTTTCCAAAGAAGATATACAAATGGCCAACAGGTATGTGAAAAGATGCTCAACATTAATACTCATCAGAGAAATGCAAATCAAACCAAAATATCATTTCATACCACTTAGGATGGCTAGAATCAAAAAGACAAGAGATACCAAGTATTGGTGGGGATATGAAGAAAAGGAAAAGCCTTGTACCCTGCTGGTAGAATTGTAAATTGGTGCAGCCATTTAGCCATTACAGAAGAAGTATGGAAGCTCCTCAAAAAAATTTAAAATGGAATTGCTATATGATCAAGCAATCCCACTTCTGGACACATATCCAAAGGAAATAAAACCAGTATTTTGAAGAGATATATGCACTCCCATGTCCATTGCAACATTATTCACAATAGGTAAGATACGGAAACAACCTAAATGTCCGTCTACTGATAAATGAACAAAGTAGATGTGAGACAGAAAATGAAATATTATTCAAGGAAATCCCGCCATTTGGGACAACATAAATGAGACTGGAGGGCATTACACTAAGTAAAATAAACCAGACAAACTCAAATGTTGTATGGTGATAACTTGTATGTGGAATCTAAAAAAAAAAAAAAAAAAAAGGTTAATTTCATAAAAACAGAGTATAGAATGGTGAATGGTGGTTGCCAGGAGCTAAGGGGTAGGAGAAGTGGGGAAATGTTGATAAAAGGGTACAAGTTATAAGATGAGTAGGTTCTGAGGATCTAATGTACAACATAGTGACTATAGTTAATAGTAAAATATGTATATTTGAAATTTGCTAAGAGTAAATCTTAAGTGTTCTCACCACAAAAAGAGAAAAAGAGGGGCACCTGGCTGGTTCAGTCGGTGAAGCATGCAACTCTTGATCTTGGGGTATGAGTTCGAGCCCCACATTGAGTGTAGAGAGTACTAAATATATATATATGCATATATATATATAATAAAAAGAAATTTTAAAAGAAATATAATTGACTTCTGCAGAATGTGCTTATATCATCTGATCTTACTCAATTCTCTTACTTCTAGTAGCTTTTTTGTAAATAGGTAATCATGTCACCAGTGAATAGTGGTATTTTACTTCTTCCTTTCTAATCTTTATGCCTTGAATTTCTGTTTCTGGCCATTAGCACTGACTAGGAACTCCAGTATAATATTGAATAGAAGTGGTGAAGTAAACATCCCTGCTTTGTTTCCAATCTTAAAAGGAAAACATACAGCCTTTCATCATTAACTATAATAACTGTTGGTTTTTTGTTGGGGTCCTTTATTGGGTTGCCAACATAATTTCTATTCCTAGTTTTCTGGGAACATTTCTGATGAATTAATGTTGAATTTTGTCAAATGCTTTTTCTGCATCTATTATTAGTCATAGGAATTTCCTTTTTAGTTTCTTAATATGGTGAATTACATTGGTGAATACTCAAATGTTGAGCCAACTTTGCACTCTTGGGATAAACCCTATTTGATCCTGATGTGTTTTTTATATATATTATTAGGTTCAATTTATTTTTATATATATTATTAGGTTCAATTTATTATTAGGTTCAATTTATTATTAGGTTCAATTTTGAATGTCTTTGTCTATAAAACAGAAGTGATAATAGTGCCTACATCAAAGGGTTATTGTGAGGTTTTTACACAATAATCCATGTAAAAGACTTGGCAATGGCCTTCACATGGGGTAAGCCCAGATGAAATGTAGCTGTTATTTTACCTACTATGTGATAATTTTACACACGTTATTATAATCTGCTCCTTTAAATCTAATGATATATTGGGAGGATACTTCAATGTGAATAAAAAGACACATAATGTCTTATTGCTGTGCACTCTTCCTCTGTAAGAAAATTAATGTCAGTGCATAGTTTAGCTACAAGGCTCTTATTTACTATAGCAATGTGTAAACTAGAGAAAAACTGGAAATAGTCTAAATATCCTGTGATAGGAAATATAGTTTACAGGTGTCAAACGAAGAGTTCAGAAAGGCTAAAAACTTATTCAGAATTACACAAAGATGGGGCACCTGGGTGGTTCAGTCGGTTAAGCATCTGCCTTTGGCTCAGGTCATGGTCCCAGGGTCCCAGGGTCCTGGGATCGAGCCCCGCATCAGGCTCCCTGCTCGGCGGGAAGCCTGCTTCTCCCTCTCCCACTCCCCCTGCTTGTGTTCCCTCTCTCGCTGTGTCTCTCTCTGTCAAATAAATAAATAAAATCTTTTAAAAAAATTACACAGAAAGCTCAAACCCAAAACCAACCCTTTCATTACAAGTGCTGTGCTTTTTCTCTCAATATACTCCTTTTGATTATCAAACCATTAACCATTAGTATAGTAAAGGCAAGAGGGTCTTTTGTTAGACATTGAATTTTTTGAGAGATAGAACTTTTTTTAGCTTGTAGGAATTCTCACTCTCCCCTCTCCCCTTTGTTCCATCAAAAGGCCATTGTTAGAACCTTTTTCCAACATATGCACCTGCCTTATTTTCAAATCATTAACTGATCAAGAGTCTTATGCACACCAGGTATTTTGAATATGTGGTCACCTTATCCTGAGAGACCTTTTGTCAAATTACCCTTCATAGGCCTGAAGTCCCCTTAATACTCAAAATATATTTAATGACTTTTTCCTTATTTTCATAAAAAAATAAAATAACAGGGGCACCTGGGTGGCTCAGTCTGTTAAGTGACCGACTCTTGATTTTGGCTCAGGTCATGATCTCAGGGTCATGAGATAGAGCTCTGCGTGGGGCTCCACGCTCAGCGGAGAGTCTGCTGAGATTCTCTCGCTCCCTCTCCCTCTCCCCCTCCCCCCACACATGTGCGCATGTTCTCTCTCTCTCTCTCTCAAATAAATAAATAAATCTTTAAAAAAAAGAAATAGGGGTGCCTGTGTGGCTCAGTCAGTTAAGCGTCTGCCTTCGGCTCAGGTCAGGATCCCAGGGTCCTAGGAGCCCCGCATCGGGCTCCCTGCTCAGCGGGAAGCCTGCTTCTCCCTCTGCCGCCTCCCCTGCTTGTGTTCCCTCTCTTTTTCTCAAATAAATAAATAAAATCTTTTTAAAAAATGAAATAACACATTATAAACTATTTTCAGGCAAGTCCCACCATGATCACTGTGCATCTTCCTCAGAAAGAAAAAAACTTTACAACACAGCAACAAATAGAATGGAATGTTTGTCAAGTTCCTTTGGGTAATTTTTTCTCCAAAAAATCATACCAGCTTACTATTTAATGTTGCTACCAAAGAAGAACCAAGAGTCACCTTGACTCAAATAGGGAAATGAAGTTAGGATTGGATGTTTCTGTTGCCAATCTTATTTACCAGAGCAGAAGCTTTAAGATGACTGTAAGGTGACTTGGAAGCAGATGCCAGGTTAAGGGCAAACCCTACTGGAGAGTCTAGATTTGCTTAGATAGAGAAGAAAGAAAGAAATTTCCCAAGGAAGGGGCGGAAACTGATTGGATTAATCTGAACAAGCAGGAAATAAAGGGACAGCAAGATTACCCTGTGACGGTCTCCAGGTCTCTTGGTGTCCTGAAATTGCTGCCCCTTTATTTATTGTTCAAGCAAAGTAAAGCCTGGTTTAAAGAAGGGAGTCATACCCCAAACTGGCAAGTACCAAATATACAACTTGACACAACTTTAGGAGGCTTGTCTTGACTATATTTCATGTGTTAATGGGTTACTTTTAATTACCTGGGTGATACAAACTTAGAAATTTTATATCTTATTGTATATAGTACAAAGAAAATGGGCCTCCTTACTCCACCAATCCAATCCCATTCCCCAGTGGCTACTATTATTATTTGGTGTGTATTGTTTCATACAATTTTCCATGTTCATAAGAGGAAGTGGGTATAGATAAAAATAAGTTGATATTTTTATTTAGATTGGATGATTCCATGCCTGCATTGAGCAAGACATTACAGTGGCAAAATCCGCAAAGTTAATTCCACAGCACTTAAGAAAGACCTTGACACTCGAGTCACTCATTCTGCTGTCCCCAGCACACTGGACAGTTCCAGCACTTTCCCCACCCCCACCCCACCCCTCCTGCTCAGCTGGGAAGGAAAGGCAAAGAACTTGAGTTCTCACAGTTGCCCCTCAAAGCTGAGTTCCTGGAGTTCAGTGCCAAGGGTATGAAGAGGGGACGCTGGCCCCACCAACATCCAGGACCTGGAGAAACGGCTGGCTGAAATCGCCTGCGGGGCAGATCCAGAGCACAGGACATGAGTGTGTATGTGTGTGGCTGACAGGTTTGGAAAAGGGTGTGGTAGCCTGGAGTTGATAAAGAAGTGGTACAGAATATAATTAGAAACATTTTCTTGTTCTGGAAACACATTACTGTTGAAAATAACTTGGAATTTTTTTTAAGTTTAGTTCTCTCTCATTGCTTTCTAGTCACCTACTCTACTTGTGTGTCTTCCCTTTGTAAGGTGTTTGTTGTGTCCCTTTTGCATATGCTTGATGTAGGGTCAAGGTCTTTGTGACCATAGCAAGTGGATCCATAGAGAGGATATTATCGTGAGAGTATGGTTATCATCTGAAAAGTTTCTTATCCTCTACTTCGGTGCTGTGGTCTCTTTTCCTGAAAGAAACCTGTCTGTGTATGGAACCAGTTGATTTCCAGTTGCCCTTGACATTCATGGGCAGTACATCATTGAGTCCTTTGTGAATTCTCAGATGTGTGGTGATAGTTACAATGTGGTGTGAAGACAGGTAGAAAATAGCAAGGCTGTCTTAACAGTGGGTCTATTCTTCATCAGCTCGGTGACTTGTCCAAACTCCAGGCTCATAGCACTTAGGTTTCAAAAACATGTCTTGAACCCTTGGACTCGTTCCCAGATGATAAAACTGTAAATGCTAAATCCTCAAATGCCAAGCGTCTAGTTGTGTTCTAGTGGTTTCCCTTAATTGGGGAGTATAAGGAGATTTAGAAACTGTTCTGTTTTTCTGGATGGCCAAGGGCTCCTGAACTATATTCATATGCCATTTGACCAGCCCCAATTTTGTACTCTTAGCTGGAAGGCTGTGGAACACATGTGAATAAAAAAAAGTTATCCATTAAAAAAAAAGATTGGATGATTCCATACATAATATTCTACAACTTGATATTTTCATCTACTAAAATATTATGGACAATTTACTTCTTCCCAGTTTTGCCTAAGGCAGACTTTCCCAGGAATAATCTAAATAGGAAGCGTGACCATAGTTAATTCAAGCCTCTTGCCAAAGAACCCTCCCAAATTATATACACGTAGCTTAACCAAGGCCATCTGGAAATAATCCTTCATATTTGTCTTTATTGTCTCACTCCACGGTTCCTGAATGCCCATCCCAGACTGGTGCCAAACTGGTTGCATCAAAATCATTTGAGTTCTGGGGGGCACGTGGGTGGCTCAGTCTGTTGGGTGTCTACCTTCCACTCGGGTCATGATCCCAGGGTGCTGGGATCAAGCCCCACATCGGGCTCCCTGCTCAGCAGGGGAGTCTGCTTCTCCCTCTCTCTCTGCCCCTTCTCGCGCACTCTCTCTCTATCTCAAATAAATAAAACCTTAAAAAAAAAAAGAATCATTTTAGTTTTTAAAAAAACATAGATTCTGGGCTTTAGCTTCAAACTGTATTATCCAATAAGTCCAGGAAAAGGTCTGGGAATCCATACACTATAACGCGAGTGAGTCTGGTGATCCACCAAGTTTGCAGACAATGAAACCATCTGTGTTTCCTGGAGACCATAATTCCGATATCAGTAGTGGAAGAAGAGCTTGTGATCACCCCAGCAAGTCAGTTCACTTAACAATACTCCATTCTTTTATGATGGTGTATAGTGTTCCAGCACATGAATGCGCCATACCTTATTTAACTTATTGCCTACTAATGAATATTTAAACTGACTCTAAGCTTTATATTTCATAAGCAAGAAACATCCATGTGTGTGTAAAGAGAGACAATGGGAGACTTTCTGTAGATAACTTCCTAAAAATGGAATTTCTGGTTCTAAGAGTATATGCTTTTTGACTTTTGAAACAACCCCTCCAAAACCACATTACACAGAATCCTGTCTTATTCCATGATATATTATCAAAGGATGAAGTATTTTATTTCACCTCTCCAAAGAATTATATTAATTACAGTTATTAACTATAAATAACCTCACTCTAAAGTCAGTGGTTGTGGGGTACCTGGATGACTCAATTTGTTAAGTATCTGACTCTTGATCTTGGCTCAGGTCTCTATCTCAGGGTCATGAGTTCAAGCCCCATGCTGGGCGTGGAGCCTACTTAAAAAAAGAAAAAATAAAGTCAGTGGTAGTTACAATAATTCTAAGTTTTTACTAATAACGGATTTTTCCTTGATATTTCAATAGAACTCATGTTATTTTTGAAGTAACTAAAATTCTAAAGCCTGTATAATTTTTATACTTAAAATATCATGTACATTAGGTACTCATCTATTTCAAGAAAATAAGAGAATAGCAACCATTTATTAGGACTTACTATGTGCCAAACACATGACATGTATTAGCTTATTTTACTCAGTTAGAAATAGGGAACTAAGGAGGCGCCTGGGTGGCTCAGTCGTTAAGCGTCTGCCTTCGGCTCAGGTCATGATCCCAGGGTTCTGGGATCGAGCCCCGCATCGGGCTCCCTGCTCGGCGGGAAGTCTGCTTCTCCCTCTCCCACTCCCCCTGCTTGTGTTCCGTCTCTTGCTGTGTCTCTCTCTGTCAAATAAATAAAATCTTAAAAAAAAAAAAAAAAGAAATAGGGAACTAAGGGGCACCTGGATGGCTCAGGTGGTTAAGTGTCCGACTCTTGGTTTTAGCTCAGGTCAGGATCTCAGGGTCCTGGGATTGAACCCCATGTCGAGCCCCCATGCTCAGCGGAGAGTCTGCTTGAGGATTCTCTCTCTCTCCTCATCTCCACTGCCCCTCCCCTGCTCACTCACTCTCTCTCTCTCAGATAAATAAATAAATCTTCAAAAAGAAATAGGGAACTAAGGTCAAAATTAAGGTGCTTAAGACCACACAGATAGGGGCACCTGGGTGGCTCAGTCATTGAGCGTCTGCCTTCGGCTCAGGTCAGGATCCCAGGGTCCTGGGATAGAGCCCTGCCATCGGGCTCCCGGCTCAGCGGGAAGCCTGCGTCTCCCTCTTCCATTCCCCCTGCTTGTGTTCCTGCTCTCGCTCTCTCTCTCTGTCAAATAAATAAAATATATTTTTTAAAAAAAAGACCACACAGATAATAGGGACGCCTGGGTGGCTCAGTCGGTTAAGCATCTGCCTTCGTCTCAAGTCATGATCCCAGGGTCCTGGGATCGAGTCCCTCATTGGGCTCCTCGTTCATTGGGGAGCCTGCTTCTCCCTCTGTCTGCCTTTCTCTCTGACAAATAAATAAATAAAATCTTAAAAAAAAAAAAAAGACCAAACTCAAACAGATTGATTCCAAACCAAGCATGTAATACTCAGAGTATTCAAATTTAATTTTATTTTATTGTGATAGCAATGTGAATGGACAGGCTCAAGTATGTTACAATGCATGTAGAAAAGCATCACTATTGCCTCTTAATTTTTTCAAGCAATTGTGTTTATATGGAATATATTCTGAACAGGGCACCTGGGTGTCTCAGTCTGTTGAGCACCCAACTCTTGGTTTCAGCTCAGGTGGTGTTCTCAGGGTGGTGAGATCAAGCCCCAAGTCAGTCTCCACACTCAGCAGGGAGTCAGCTTGAAGATTCTCTCCCTCTGACCCTCCCCCAGATCACACATGCACGCTCTCTCACTCTCTCTCTCAAATAAATAAATAAATCTTTTTTTAAAAAAAGAATATATTCTGACCCTCTAACTCACACCTCAACCACTACTTCATGGTATTGTTGCAAGTATGCTTTTCTCAGCTCTGGAAGATTCTAGGTGCAGCTTGAAAAGATGAACTATTGTACAAGGAAGAAAAAATTATTGTTTAGGCAGATCCACTTATGACCACATCTATGACAGAGGTTGGGGGAAAGGTTAATGTTTGAGAAAAACTACTTTCTTCTTATCAAAGAAAAAAAAGGGACACTGAGATGTATCTTCATTGAGTATGCATACAAACAGGAATTTAGAACAGAATGTTCTTGGTCTATAAAAAATTACTTCATCAACATTAACACAACAAATATGCATTGAGCGCCTCCTGTGTGGGAGGCAGTGTTACCGGTGATGGAGATAGCCCTGGACGAAGTACATGCTCACACGGGAGCGCGCATGCACACACACACACACACACACACATACTTGTCCTCCTGGAGCTTGCATTCTAATGAAGGAAGACAATGTAAGCAAAACACAAAATACGTTACTTGGTGGTAAGTGGAATAAAAAATAATGATGGGAGAGTTGGTACTGGGGAACACTAGTTCACAGGAGTGAAGTAAAAATCCCAACTGCCGTGCTTGGGGCTGGCTACTTCCGATTTCACTACGTCTCATCTGTTCTGCACCTCTCTGCTCTGAGGCCCACCTCTTCCCTCTTCAGCAAACCAGACCATCATGTTAATAAGAGTTGATTTGTAAAGAGCGTCTCCCTCACCCCATCTCTACCCCCCTTTGGCCAGGCTCCTACTTTTCTGCTCAATGGCACAGATGCGGCTTTGAGCTGACTGGGACCAGGCAGCTATTAGCAGCAAATCCAGTGAGGGAAATTAATGAAGGGGACAACTAATAAAAGAGAGCTCAGGACAGCCAGACTAACTTGCTCGGAGCAGTAATTAACTTTTTTTTCTTTTTCTTTTTCTTTTTCCTTTTTTTTTTTTCTTAGCTCATGAAGGTAAATATGCCATCAGCACTGGTCCAACTCTTCTTTATTAAAATGGCGAGAGCAGAGCTATTCATGGGGACCTGAGAGTTAATCTGTTTTCCCCGCAAGAAGAATAATTTTAAATTACTTGTGGGATATGTTTATAGATCCATGATGTCCAAATCAAGAGACGCCTTTAAAGATGAGAAATAAAGGAGGCAGATGAAGGAATATGAGTCTCTGAATAAAAGAGATAGTTGTCCTCTGCCTGGAAGCAGCTTAAAAGACAGAAATCTTTTTGAAAGCTTTGCTTTTCCTCCCCACCTAAAATGACTGGCTTCTGTTCAGTACAAGTGCTGAAAAATGAGATCGGATTCAAGGTGCGTGGCAAGTGTTACTTGTTGGTGTTAAATACCAGCCTACCTTGAGGGACTTTGCAATTGTCTCCCTCAAGCCTCCAGTTTCCATTTTTAAAGACACGTTTATTAAAGGCAACTTAAAATTTGGTTCCTCCATCCATATTTGGAAATCAATATGGCTCTTTTTAAAAGTAAATCTTTCTAAAAACATATCAAGATAAAACTGTTAGGGTTTGTTCAAAAGTGTTTCTAAAAGCAGATCTATTGTATCTTACATGATCTTTGAAAATTGGAGCAAGAAGAGACTTTGGACATACTTCGTCTTACCGTAGACAAATCAGGCTAAGGGACTTACTCATGGTCACATAGCCACTCAGTAACAGAAAGAACTCTCACCAGGAATTCAACCTTTTGACTCAATCCAGTGCTCTGGCTTCTCCAAAATGGAAAAGCCTCATCATATATACTCTAAGTTAATAAGTTAATTATAGCACTTCAGTTAAACATGTTGTTTAACCATGTGTCCCCTTATAGGTTTGGGTACAACAGAATAAAATGACATTATCACAGTGAGTTTTACCCATAGTGTCCCAGGAATCTATCTACTCTTCAAAGGAACCTCCAGAACCTATCAAACTACCTCAATCACATTCTGAATAGAATGAGACAAAAACATAATTACCTTCAGGACTTTCTCAAGAATAGGTGGCTTCACTGAAAAAGAGCAGGTACCCTGATAATGGATGCCCTCCTGCAAAATTGCCCTCAATCAGCCAACACTATACAAGGGAGAGTACAGCTCCATATCATTAATTATTTCCCACAACATAGCAGAAAGGGCAAGTGTGGTAAATGATAGAACTTTATACAATGTTCGCTTTTACATCAGGAGTGTGGAGAAATAAAATTAAAGTTTATTAAAATGAGATAGAGAAAAGTGGGGTCAGGGACAACACGTGCTTTAAAAATGAAAACAGCTTTTATTATATAAGGTATGTCGAGTAGTCAAATTCATAGAAACAGAAAGAATAGTAGTTGCCAGGGTAGGGAAAATGGGAAGTTATTATTTGATGGATACAGAGTTTCAGTTTTGCAAGATGAGAATTCTGGAGAGTACTTGTACAACCATATGAATATACTTAAAGCTGTTAGACTGGACACTTACAAAATGGTTAAGGTAATTCTAAAAATCACTTTTGGGATAGCTGTAGATTCCAAGGCATGAAGACTTTTTTGCATGACCAAAAGTAAAACTTAAAATGGCTTTTATATGAGAATCTTCAGGGGCGACTGGGTGGGTCAGTCGGTTAAGCATCTGCCCTCGGCATAGGTCATGATCTCAGGATCCTGGGATCGAGCCCCACGTTGGGCTCCCTGCTCAGCGGGAAGCCTGCTTCTCCCTCTGCAGCTCCCCCTGCTTGTGCTCTCTCTCTCTCAAATAAACAAATAAAATCTTTAAAATAAAAAAAAGAGAATCTCCAAACTTTTCAGAGATGAGCCACCAAATTTTAGTCAATTATAAAGTATTTTTTGTTACAAATAAGTTATACAGTCCTGAAATAAATATATACCCATTTTCATCAGAGTAGGCTGTTATAATGCAACAATAACCCCCAAATCCTAGTGGTATCTATCTATCTATTTATTTATTTATTTATTTGTTTGTTTGTTTGTTTATTTATTTCTATTTATTTGAGAGAAGGAGCATGGTGTGCAGGGGCAGGGGGAGGCAGAGGGAGAGAGAGAGTCTGAAGCAGGCTCCCTGCCCAGCCCGGAGCCCAAGATGGGGCTCCATCTGAGCCCTGAGCTGAAATTAAAAGTCGGACACCCAACTGAGCTACCCTCTCCTAGTGGCTTTTAACTCACAAGTTTTTCCTCCCTCATTCCACATCCACTGTGAGCCTAGGTGACTCATGAGGACCCACTGCTCTTTATATGGTCACTCAAAAGCCCAAACAGCTTCACTATTTTGTCCTCACCATCTCAAAAGAAGAGGAAGATAGAGATGGGAGAGGGGGCCACACCCAGTCATAAAGGGCCTGAGCATGCCCCGTAGGGTTAGAACATCAGATATTGGTGGAGTCTAAGCACATCCTCCACAATGTCCAGCAGCAGGGTTCTGTCAGATGGAATGAAATGAAATGACAGGCTTTAAATAAGAGTTGCAGAGTAGTGTGAAGATAGTACGAAGGCAACTATGTTTCCTGCAACAGGCAGGAATAGTGGCTAGTGAATATGGGAGGCACTGTCAGGGCAAGAAAGAGTTCTCCTCAAACAATGATACATTGCTGAAGGGCATGGCTGTGAATGTTACAGATTCTGTGAGATGCAGTGAGGATACTCTGCGGTATAATTCATAGCTGCCTTGTTTAATGTTGTTTTGAGACTCCTAATCCCTTCAAACATACTATCAGAATTTCAAAAATTAAAAAAAAATCTAAAATTCAAAACTGAATCATGAATACCAAAAAGTTGAGAAGCCTAATGTTTATGAACACTCTCCTTCTAGTCCCTTACCAAAGGTCTTATAATATCACTTAATTTGCTGGGGCAGAAAAAGGGAGCCCTTAAAGAAAACTGAAGTTTGATCTCTTTTAGGTGGAAAGATACAGAAGCAGCATTTACCTGGAGAATTGTAACAACCAGTAGTTGCCACCCTAGAGATTTGCTCCAGCCTGCTTTGTCATGTCTTATCATCATTATCGTCTTACACGTGTTGTTATGGAAGGCATAAGTGTCCAAGAAATTCAGAGCAAAGCAATGTGAAGGTGTGGAGGGCGCCACTAGCCAGGGCCTTCATCAGGTCAGCTTCATCTGCCGTAGTTCAGAACCCTTTGGCTTTGAAAAAGCTCTGGGAAGTCTAGAAATCTCTCTCCAGTATAGGAAAGCAGAATAGCCTAAGATTCTAGAACAGTTTTACTCAAGTAGAACTGAAACCCTTTTAAAACTTGATCACAAAAAAGAAAACTCACTTTTCAATGCACTCTTTCTGAACTTCCCAGAATGAAGATGTTCTCAAGATGGACTCTTTAGGTCTCCTGAAAAGAATAAGAGCTTCTGTTGCAAATGCCAACAAGAGCTCAGGAAAGGCTTGCCTGGGCACATACCCAATGACAGTCATTGGATATGGTGAATCATTTCTTCCAATTCAAGAGAAACACTGGATTTGAACTCAGGACTTCAAGATGCTTTACTGCTCCACCAGCAAAATCATGTTTTCCTCTTTGTCTATTTCCAAGTTTCTGCCATGGCAATTTGAGAGTTAAAGAAAATAAAATTATTTTGGGGTTTGATTAAAAAAATTTTTTGATCATGTTCTAGGCACTGTGATATGAAAAGAAGTATGAATACATTAATACCATACTTCTCTAAAGTTATGGCTAGACTTTCCTCCAGACAGTTTCAAAGGTATGTTCAAGGTTTTAACACCATTTGATTACTTTTCCGAAATTATGTGGAAAGTAAGGCAAGAAAAAAATTAATCATATCCTCCCATTTGATCAGTTTTCTTGTATTTGTTTGCATGTGGTGTTTCAGTAGATATAAAAGGTTGAAAAACACAAAATCAAACTCAAGTTACACCCAGAATCCCTCATTTTTAATTATTCAGTCCGTATCAAGATTTATGTATTACAGAAAGAAAGCAACAGCAAGCCTGTGGGGTTACTCTTTTGTCACACGGGCACTGGTTTGGTTTCTTTCTGCTATTCTTAGACCAAGGAGGCAATAAACCCCCTTGAGAGTCATGGAGCTGCCCGCGGAGCCCTGACAGTGCCGAGAAGCTTTTATGCCAAAATACAATGCACAAAGGGATCATAAACACGTCTGAAAAGGAAGATGACCTCTTTGTCACAAGGAATTAGGCTTTATTGCAAGCTGCTGCCATGGAAACCGGCCCTGAGTTCTCTCTGCTTATGTTGAAGGTTCCAGTTTCCGTTTTACATGGACTTCCGCACTTTTACTTCATTGTTTCTAGATCAAATAAAATAGGTGAAAGTTTTGGTTCTTTACTCCGTTGTTTTACCTCGCCAGGTATGCCTCCAGGCACTGGAGTGAAGAGAAAGGAGAGAAGGTGATGATGGAATCATCAGAAAGAAAGGAGAAATGAAGAAAGACGTTGGTGACCAGTCTGCTCTGCAATTCAGCAAGAGCGGCGGAGAAACACACTCGTTTCTGAACCTTTGAAAGGCCCCGTTACAGTCCAAACAGCCTCCCTTGGAGATGTGTCCTTTGAAATAAATTTAACTTTTTGCATCTTGATTTCCTACATCCCTGGAATTCAATGTACACGACTAACTACAGTGGCTCCCAGGTAACGTGAATCTAAAGCACGGTCCCCGAAGTCCAGCCAAAATTAAAAGTATGCCTCTTTGGGAGGAACCTTAGATCCCAAGTCCTTTTATTTCTTAAGTAATACGATTTTTGTCTTGTGAGAAACTTGGCATGAAAACCTAATGCTTACACAGTTACAGCCTTGACAAGGGAAAGGGAAAAATAAATAAAAAGAGAATTGATAATGAGCTAACCACCACCGAAGCTCTGCGATCCGAAAGCTGGGAGAACACCTGAAGAATGGCGGGGAGTCAGCTCGGTGAGAGGCGGGGGCCAGAGAGGGGGAGGAAAGCTCTGCGGATCCTCCTTCCCCGCCTGCATCTCCCCACCCCCACCCCTGCGGGATTCCAGCGCTCGGATCCCAGGAGGCTGAGCGTCTCTCGCGCAGGTGAGACCCACCCAGGCTGGAGCGCACAGCTGGCGCCTGTGCGGGCGCTCGGGGAGCCCCGGCCTCTCACGGAGTGTTCCTAGTCAATAATCCAAGTTGACTCTCCCCCACCCCCCGCCCTTTGCGCTTTGAGTGGCTGGAGAAGTCGGGTGCCAGCGAAGGCAGACAGGAGCACTCCCGTCGCCCTCCCTCCTCCTCCAACCCTGGCACCAAAGACGGGGGAAAAAAAAGAAAAAAAGTCATTTGTTGTAGTGCACACACCATCAGGGTCCTTTCCCACTCCATCCTCCCAACTCACGCCACCTTGCAGGAAAATAATAGCTTCGGCCACACTGGCTTTCCCGTTCTGCTTTCCGGATGACTGAATTTCTTTGCTCCTCTCTCCCGTCGGGGACTGCCCGAAACTGCCCTCAAGTTGCGTTCCCAGGAGACCCCCCGGATTCGATTCCGGGTCTAAAGAGCAAACTCACTTCAGCGCCCTCCGTAAGAGGAGCTCATCCAGGCTGGATAAACCAAACTGGGAAAAGAAAACCGTGGAGGAGGGGTGATGGGGGTGTGCAAGAAGAACTGCTCCTGCAGTTCTCGCTCCTCCCCGCCCGGGCGGACCTTGCGGGTGCCCACTGCGTGCCACGTGGGGCTGCCCCAAGCAAGGCGCATCCCCCCCCCACACACACACCCAAAGGCTTTGGGGGAAAACTGCCGAGAACAATGAACCCTAAAGGACAGGGAGAAGCAGAGGGGGGTGAGAACCCTCGTTTTTCACCCCCCATTTTTTTTTGACATTCCTTAGGTTTAATCATTAAAATGGATCCTTAAAAAAAAAAAAAAAAAAGGAGCTTAACGCTGCCGTTCCTGACAATCTGCCCCACACACTGGTAGCGAAGTGAAAGATCTGGATCGAGCTTTGTTGCTTCGCTACCAGCAGTAGACTTGGGGAGACCAAGCCTCCGATTTCTGGCCACATCAAAGCAGTGATTATGCAAATACCCCCCCTTTTTTTTTAAAGAATAAAATGGAAGGGGAATTATTTATCACACAATGAACCCCCTGCCAGGGAGGGAAACAATAGATCAGACCAGATAGCCCTTCTAGCCCCAGGCTGGGGGAGCGGGAAGGGGGGTGCTGGAGCCCTCACGTTTTATTGGTCTAACCTAATTTCACTAATTCTCTTTTCACACATTTTCTTTTGCGGATTCGGAGGCCGGGACTTTCACGCTCCCGGGAGCGCCCTGCATCGGTGCGATTCAAGGGCTGCCTGCTTTATTTAATTAATACATTCAAAGCTCGCCTGGGAGCCCTAGAGCCGAGGGGGCGCCGGGGGGGGGGGGGCGGGGGGAGGCCGAGCACGAGGAGGAGGCGCTTTTAACGGGTTCCAGGTGTCGGTGCCCAGAAGTCACAACCTGCCCGAGGCTGTGCAATGCAGGGGGTGCACCCGGCGAACTGCAGGCGGAGGGCGAGGCGGGGGGGGGGGGCTCGCCGCAGCCAGGAGCCCCTGCCCCCCGGAATGGCGGGGGTGCGCGGCTACAGCGGGCCTTGGGCCCAGATGTCCTTCATGCGTAATCGGGCTAAACTCAGGGAAGGACCGACTGGACCCTCGCTCTCTCCGAGACAAGGCCGCCCGGGGCCTTCCGGTGCCCTCGCCTCTGCCCGGCCTGCAAGGCTCGGCCCCGGAGGGCGCCCACCCGACCCCTGCTCGGGTGCGGCCGGACTCCCGGCTCCTCAGCCCTGCTCTCTCCTCGCGCCTCGGCTGAGCCTGGGCCGGGGTCCCGCGGTGGGCCCAGCAGTTGGCAGCCCGTCCCTCTGCTGCTTTTTTCCTCCTTGTGGGCCCTCGGCTGGATTTATTTACAGTCTGGTGAAGGAAAAATTAGTCTGGTAACAAGGCCTGGGCAGTTCAGAACAAATAAATACGACCAGTACCGGAACCCTGACGGCGTCGAAGCGAAGTTTCCAAAGAGGACAGGAGCAACCTTGGCACCTCTCTGCCCTTAGGTAAACACGCGCAGCGCACCCGTTGGCGCTGGAAAGATCTAGCAACTCTGGCGGTGTGGGACTGGCTGGCATTGGAAGAACATCTCCTTGGTCTTGTTTGAAACGTTTGCCATCCGGGAGCTGCCAGAGAAAGAGTGGCTGCTCAGCCGCCCACCAGCCCGCTCGATGCAGACAGACCCAGCTCATCCCGTTGTGGTCGTAACGTGGGGAGGAAATGGGCCAAAGGGAAGGGCGACTATATTCCCTACTGCAGAAGCAGCGGCCTCCACCCTGTAATTCTCATTCTTACAGAGGGGGGTAAAGGACAGGCTATGGAAGTTGCTGCGCGACTTCCCTGCGCGAAGTGGGGCAGAAAGATCATCATCCTTAACCGCGGAAAGAGATTGGACGCCATAAAAATAATTGCACCAATTTAGTGTAAAATAAGGTCTGCTCTAGATGAGGAAGGGATAGCCTGAGTATAGGTTACAAATGGTAGACGGAATTCCAGCCATGGATGACATGCTGCTGACGTGTATGGGGACCTACAAGCTGCAGCTAAACGCGCCGCCGGTCCTGTGTAGGCGCGGCTGCTCGTTCGCCGTATTGCCCTTACTCAAAGCTGTGGTTATTGGACCATCTCGGCATCCATGCCTCTCCAGCTAAACAATTAGAGTCACCTGTCTATGGGATCACCCCACCAATTGAGGAGGTTTCCCATAGTCTTGGGAGACTAACTGCCCTGAGAGTTTGTCTCCACAGACCTATGCCATGAAATGTTTCTTTGGCAAATTTCCAAAAGAAGCACCATATATCTTCATAAGCATCATCACTAGAACAATTATTTGGCATTAAAACTGTGATGTTTTAAAACTACCCTACTAAAATTGTTTTACTCGCGGCTTAGCTTTTTAAACACTAGAAACATAACTGTGAATATTAAAGATAAGCACCGTCTCCTCATATCAGATAATTAAGAGTGGCTAGGAATAGCACAATCTTTAAATTAGAAGGGTTTTCCAACAGGTCTCTTTTCTGTCCAGCTATGAAAACAAAACAAAGCGAACCCCTGGCTTGGTTCTCCCTTTGATTAAAAAAAAAATGGTTATTAAGATACTAAACACTTAATATTTTCCATATGGGTAGAGAGGAGGAGTAGTTTCAGATAGATATCTCAGGAGAAATTATTGTTGCTTAATGCAGAGGAGTGGAAGATTTAGCCCAAACCAGAAGCAGATATGAAGTTCATTGGGGAGGGAGGGGAGCATGAACAACCAACATTTCCTTGCTAAGGTGATTTTTTTTTTCTAGCTTGTGTTGTCCAGTGGCCACCCTCCACCAAGGAAGGGGCTTAACCCTAGAATGTGGTCAACCTTCACTTGGTCATCTTTGACCCATGATGCTATTCACTTCTGCTTTGGAAATTGAAGTGCAAATTACAGAGTTATGTGTTGGGGAGATTAGGAAACCATTTTTGCTTTCTCTCTAAGTTTTGACTATGTAATTATTTTAACAAAAATGGAAAGCTTAGCTATTTGCCTCAGATGCAATTTTATCCCAGCTCACTCTGAATATTTTTTCTCCAGGAATTTACTTTTAAAACCAACAAGTTTGTTAAAATGGCTAATACAAAATCAGCTTCCAATAATGAATTATAAATATATCACAGATGTAAGAGCTGGAAGGGACCTTGGAAATCACTGTCCAGTCCCTACAGTTCACAGGTGATAACTGAAACTCAAAGTGTAAGAAGCATTTCTCTACACATTCTCACAAGAAATTTCAACTCCACTTTTTTTTTTTTTTACATCAAGGTTTCTGAACTTTGGAACTATCATGATTTAATTATCTTTTAACCCTCCCCCCCTTTTTACTGATCTTGTTCACTCAGAAATTGATTTCTTAAAAATCAAGTTTTGTTTGTATGCAGTTACACTCTGATGTCAGTGTTAATGTCTCAAATATGATTCAGCTTCTTGTGATCTCTTAGACTTTATGTGTCAGCGAAATTCTGCACACAAACACTGATGAAAAATACAAGTACTCTAACTCAATTTGCTACAGGGAGAATTTCAGGAAGGCACAACACATTCTTCTAAAAACCACAAAAGCAGGCAAAAGTTAGAATACAACACAGAAAAATTATGAAAATTATATATTTTATTTATAGTTTAATCACAAGAACAATTTTTTGTTCAAGATGTAAATACATACTAGAATAAACTCTGTAAAATATACAAAAAATACATACTTTTCCCATGAAAAATTTCTTTATAATAAATAGAAGGGAACACGTGTGTGGCTGATCCTGATAATGCTCCGTGTCTGCTTAGGTTTTCAGTCTGTTGATTTATTTTTAATCTCTTGAAAGAATGGGGGAGTTCCTTCTCCCCTAAAAGGTCGAGATAAATAATGCATGAAGCAATCCTCCCTCCTGATTTTTCCCTTTTCCTCCACGTTTTTCCTTTTGATAGAGAGTTCAGCCTAAATTTCCACGCTTGCATTCAATCATTACAAAGCCTACAAATTATACAATGACTTCTAACCTGGCCCTCTAACAAAACAACTTTTTTCCCCTTATAAATCATAAGAGACAGATGGCAAAATGGAGAAGAAAAAGGAAAGAGAAGGACGGGACAATAGGCATTGTGACGAATCTGGGAAACAGAACAAAGTGCACATCAGAGAGGGAAAGTTTGGTTTGACAGGTGAAATTCCCACAGCCCGCAGACAGCAATGGGAATAAAACAGATGCCAGCCATTGCAAATCTGTGGATAATATTATTACCGGTAAAATCATTCAGATGCTAAGATACATTTGTTTCTACTCGACATTAACATCTCTATGTAGAAGCAAAGGTGAAGAGATCAGAGGAACCAGTTGCATTTCCCCTGGGAGATTCACACGAACCGCTCCGAGTCCCCCTGGTGTTACAGAGAGGGGGAGGAGCGTCAGTCCACTCTGCAAACTCTTTAGACAGGCCACCTTCATCGCTTCCCAGCATCTTTTTAGCCTTAAGAAACGCCCCCCAAATTCTACCATCCTCTTTGACAATAAGCTCCATTACACCGTCAATAAATTAGAGACCGTCTGAAGGAAGGAAACACTTAGCCAGGGAATGCAGCAAACAACCCAGGATTCAGAACGGCTACATCTGCCCCGTGAAGTGAGATGGTTTCCAGGGCATAGAAGTGGGGACAGGAGAGGGGTGGGAGGAGGGCTTGGTCAGGGACAGGAACGGGAACCCACTAAGGCCTGGCGCGGGTAGCAAGGATGGCAGTTCTAGATACAGTCCCTGACTATGGGGAGGTGAGGTGCGTAGCGGTGCTTGTCGGGAGGTGGGGGCTGCCAATAGTCCATGTCAGACCCCGCCGGGCTGGCAGGAGATAAAGTGCAGCTGTAAGGGGACGTGGAGTTGGAGGACGCCGAGGACGACGGCGCTGGGCTGTTGGTGCAGCTCCAGGTGGAGGCAGGCGACGGGCTGTCTCCGCTGCTGCTCAGGGAGGCGCTAGCGCCTCCCGGGCTCAGCAACACGGTCTCGGAAAAGAGCGCCCCCGGCAGGCCTCCGCCGCCACCCCCGCAATGGTCCGCCAGGCGCAGGGTCTCGGTGAGCGCCCAGATATAATTGTGGGCGAAGCGCAGGGTCTCGATCTTGGTGAGCTTGGCGTCCTCGGGGAACGTGGGGAGTACCTCGCGCAGCGCGTCCAGCGCCGCATTGAGGTTGTGCATGCGGTTGCGCTCACGGTTGTTGGCCTTCAGTCTACGGGTCTTCTTGATGCGCTGCACCGTCTCGGCCGTCTTGGCGCCGCGGGAAACGGCCCGCGCCCTGGAGGGGCGCCGCTTACTGCACTCGTGCACCAGACCCAGCAGCCGCGCAGGCCGGCAGCCCTCGGCTCCCGCCGGCGAGCCGCCCAGCGCCCCCGGCCGCGCCTCGGCCCCGCGCGGCCCGCGCGCCCCGCCCGCCGCGCCCAGCTCCTCCTCTTCCTCCTCGTCCGCGCTGGAAGACAGCGGGGTGAGGGCCGCCGAGGCGGGGGAGGCCGAGCCGAGCAGCACCAGCACGTCCTCTTCCTCCTTCAACTCCAACGTCTCGGATTTGACAAACATCCTACCGAAGAGAGCGGGGAGGGAGAAAGAACCAAACGCGATGTAAATACAGAGGCCGAGGCACGTTCTCGGTGTCCGCGGGCAGTACTCCTGCGCGCACCCGCCAGGACTGGTTCGGAACCGCGCCAAGGAAGAACGTAGTTAGGGAGGAAACCCCGCCAGTGCTCTCCAAGCTCAGGAGAGCCCCTGGTTCTGACCCCGCCGCCAGCCAGCCAACCGGGCCCCGCCCTCGGCGGGCTGACCTCAAGGCTGTGTACCGCGCGGAGAGGGGCTACGGCCCCCGGGACGAAGATTCCACGCGAGCAAAGGGCGTTCGGACGTGGTGCAACGGGGTGCCGGAAACACCCTTGCAAGTTAGAAGCCACAGGGCGGATACTTACGTCGTTGCTCCCTAAATGCGTCTCGGCGTCGCTATTATTTGGGCGTGTGCTGCGATTCTCCGCGCTGCCGGGAGCGCAGCGCTGCGTCCTTCTCGGCGCTTGAAAACAGCGGCTCTGGCGCGGCTCCGCGGGGGACCAATCCGGCGGGCGGGTTTGCCAAGAGCCCCGGCGGCCGCGGCGATCCGCCCGGGTCTCGTGTGTTGTGGTGGTGGTGCGTGTCTGTCTGTCAGTCAGTCCTCGGCCGTGCGGCTCCTGGCACGCGACTCCCGGGCACTCCAGTTAAAGCGAAGCTGCTTGTGGTTCAGTGGCTGCGTGTCTGGCACACGACTCTCCTTAAAACCCCTTATATATCACCAAGAAAACAATCAGATCTGCCCCCGGGGCCCCCACCTCCCCCCCACCCCCGGCCGCCGCCTCCTCCTCCCCCTGTGCCGACCCCCCCTTCTCCCCCGCTCTTCCCTCCCCCCGGCTTATTCTTTTCATTGCATTATCATCATTCATTTCTTTCTCTTTCTTCACCCACCTCCCCCCCTCCCCGGCCCTGCCATCCATCCTCCTCCTCCCATCGCCCCCGCCTCTTTTCCCCCTTTATCTAATCAGCATAAAATGGTTCTAAAGCTCCTGTCGGAGCTCAGGGCTGCGGTCGGAGCGGCTGAAGCCGCGGTGGCGGCTTCAGCTCAAGCTGCGGCTGTTGTCGCCGCCGCTGCCCATTGTGATTGGTGGCTCGCGCTCGGCTGGAGCGTGCCGCTAATTTATTAATGAATGGAGGTCGCGAGGCGCAGCTGGCCAATCAGGGCGCCCCGGACTCCGGGAGGCCTGCGAGCCACGCGCACCGGAGCCCGCTCCCTTTCAGCCGCTCATTAGGGGCCGGGGCGCCGGGGGCCTTTGGGGAGACCGAGGCTACCGCCCCCGCCCCCATCCTTGCGGCCGCACGCCCCCCCCCCCCCCCCGCCCCAGCCCTGGCGCGCGCGCCCGCACAGTACCCGCCGCTGCCCGGCCTCTCAGCTCCCGGACGTCGAGATCCGAGGAATTAGTTAATGGGGGTCAGAATGCCGGCGAAAGCAGCTACGCTCTGGTGCCGCCCGGCGTCTCTTGGCAAAGGCTCTTAGGAGCTGCATCAAATAGTAAATGGTTTTAAAAACGCAGTCATTTGGTTAAGGGAGGAATATGTGGTAGGGGTGGCGCGTTGTGGGCACCTGGTGGGCAAGCGTGTTTAAGTTGCAGAGAGACTGGCGTGCGAGGGTGAAGGAAGAGGACCTTGGCGGGTTCGTCGAGGCGTCTCCTAGAAGGAGAGACAGCGAGGGTGGGAGCGGTTGATGGGCTTTTTGCGGACGTGAGAATAAAAGCGCTCACGTGTTGGAGCTAAAAGGGCTCTCCTCATTTTACCTGTGACAAACTGAATCTCCGGGAACTGACACAGGTTTTGTTTGTTTTGTTTTATTTTTCGGGTTAACCCCAGTTTACCGCGGGGCCAGACAACCAGGTGACTTCCTGCGACGGTGGCAGCGAGCGGAGTGGGAGGAGCGGCCGACGGGCAGCTCCCGCGGGCGCCTGGGCTACGCTGACATTTCCGTGACCTCTGCTCCGCGCTGGGGGGCGTTGTAGGGACAAGGGGCCCGTCCTCCCCATACTCCCGGCTTTTCAACGGGAAAATAGAGCTGAGGGTGACTGGACTTCGGGGGAAGCTTGTTCTGCATTGCTCGTCAGCCCTCCCTCTCCTCCTCCTCCTCACGCTCATGCCCACCCTGTTGTCGACGTGGCTGACTTTTCTTAGAGACAGAAGCAGAGCCCCCAGAAGTGTGTACTGGGCCGAGCATTAGACTATGCATGAGTAGTGGCGGTGGATCTGGACTCCGGTAGATAGGAGAGTCTCCCTTAAGATCCCTTCGGCAAACTAAGTTTCAGCAAGGAGCATTTGGAATGTTGGGAGTTGAAAAGTGGCAAGAGAAAAAGATAATTGTCTGCAGGTCTCTGTCTCATTCAGTTTGTAGGAATTGGGGGAAAAGTTTATTTCAGAGAAGGGCACGATGAAAGTGGTTGTTAGTGTTTTGGCATGGTTTTAATTTCATATTTTCTGCAGAGAGTAAGCAGGATTGGAAGGCACAAAGGAAAGAAAATGGAAACTAGAATCCCACGAAAGAGACTTTTGCCCACTTCAGCTCTCTCCAAACTCCAGACTTCCTTCTGTCTCGAAATGATTTTAAGACTGCCACGATTTTCACTTTGCTCACTGATATTTGTGTTTTGCCTCTCCTCCCTTTTGAAAAACAAGTTCCCTAAATTTAAAAGCATTATTTCCCCAGGTTACCTCCTCCATCTTTTCCGAGCAGCTTGATTTCATTTGTGAGAAGTGCAAAAATTTATAAAGAAAGGAGAGACACTTTCAGTCTCCAAAATACAGTATCTGCCTCTCTCACACTTCTTTGGGTCTCTGGTTCTATATCATGAACCTGCAGAATCAGAACTTCATGAAAGAGTTGGATCAAGCAGAAGATCTATCCATAGTAAAAGTTACCAGAAGTGCTTACCATGGTTGCATGTAAGCATTATTTTCCAGGTGATGATCACTGATACCAAACAAACAAGTAAATACTCTTCACAGTCCCCCTAAAAGAAAGCCTTCAAGTCTTGGCTAGCAGGTGGAGACTGAAGGAACACAGGAACACTGCAGTGGATGCAAGATTTTGGGGTTAATTTGAATGGGACAGGGGATGAGAAAGCTGGGTTCTGAGGGAATGATCAAAGACTGCCAGAAATAAATACTGGAATGATTGGAGGAACCTGGAGTGTCAGTCTGTAGATAGCTACGTCTCACACAGGAGTTGCCTACAAAGACAGACAAGCCAATAGACTAATAGAAAGCAAGAAGGGTTTATTTTAGTATCAGTAGAACGGTACCTCTTCGGACCAGTTGTTTTAAAATTTCAGTTTGGCTAGAAGTGCTGGGTTCATCTGATGATAAAATATATTGGGGGGGAAGAACAGAAGCAGAAACCAGTTAAGAAGAGGCTTTTAAAGGAAAGCCTGATCAGTCTTGTATAACTCTAAACAGACACAGAGATCAAGCTGGGTCTAATGCTTAGTGCTAGTGAAACACACAATGGATTTCTTTAGTTGATTGTTAACAGCATTTGGGTGTCTGACTCCCCAGTTGTTATGTTCTCCCAGGATTTTATGTTTTTATGATGCACCGAAAGGGTACATGCTTTCTCTTGTCAAAATCCAAACTTTCTATACTGTCTGTAAGAAGTGAATAATGCATATTTAGGTGTGTCCTCTGCAGATATTTAGTAAAGGTAAAATATTATTAGGGTAAATTTCACATTTCTGATTCCAGAAATTTTCTTTAAAAGAAAAAATTGTGCCAAGAAACTTCAGGTTGTGTACATGTTCAAACACTGACATCAGTCAACCTCCAATCTATGTAAATATAAAGATATCGTGGGCATTACAGAATTTTATCTTTGAAATAAGGGCTTCTTTGGGTGTATGCAGTGGTGTATGTTAGATTACTGTGCAAAGAACAAGAGTTTTAAAAAATCACCCTTTAGATCATCTTGGAATTCTAAGAATTTTGGTTGTATGTTTGTATTATAGCTTTCGAGAGAAGCATCACTCAGTAGTAGAACACTGCTGGAAATATTTCCCACCATGAAGAATATTATTTTTAAAAAGAAAAGAAAAGAAACAACCCCAAGAACAGTCTAACAACGGTAGTGAAATTCAGAAGCCAAGCATTCACACTCAGTTGCAGAATTCTATTTGTTCAGCATTTTGCTCGGTTTTGCTGAAAGAAAGAAATTTCGATTTGTACTCAGATTTGCGAAGACGTGACCAACGCCAAATATCCTTAGCTGGACTCTTCTAGCACTCTTAACTTAAATAAATTCAAGAGGCACTTGTGTGGTCTAAAAGATTGTCCAGATGAAACGAAGCTGAAATATTATGCAAAGGGGGAGGGGAGCGCGTGAATAGCATCAGTGAGGATGGTGACCGAGGGCCGCTCCTGTCCACTGCGTGAACTGTCCTGAAGGGTCAAACTGTTCATCTTCAGCCCCTCTTTCAGTGTGCAATCCTACTTTAAGAGAACAAAAGCTCAAAGCAGGCAGTTATCAAGAAATGGGAACACAATGATTTAAACTCATCCCTAAGCCTTCGAAAGAAAAGGGGTCGAATGCTTGTAGCCAGAGAAAAGTGAAGTAAGGGGAGGGGTGAAAAGGTGGAGATCTTTAGAAAGTCTTTGTTGCTTCTAAGAAGCTTGAACTTTGAGGCCACCCAAAAGCCCTAAAGTTTAGGGTAGGTGTTGCTGTGGGGCCATAGGCTACATCCCATCCACACTTTGACCTCACAAGTGGCCAAAGAGGACAAATGGTCTCCTCCCCAAACTCTTGCTGCGGCAGGTGAATGGGGTAGTGGGGGGTGGGGAGGCCGCGAAGTGGGGTGCTTTTCCCAGAGAGTGCAAGAGGAAAAGTTTGCCTGCGCAGCGAGCCTGTCCCCCAGTTCCCGGTAAATCACCCTTCTTGCACGGAGAGGGTGCATCTACTCTCTGCTAAAAGGACAGGATGACGTGCCTGCCAAGGGGGTTTTTGTACCCTACGTCCTGATCCTCCGAGGGAGCTCTCAGAAAGGCGGAAAGATGGCGAGAACAAGTTAGCCAATCCTGAACATCCTTAGTTCTTCCCTGGGGGGCTACAAACGCAGTTTCCAGAGCCGGGGGAGCCGGACCGGGAAAGAGTAGCTTTCCCAGCCGAGGACTCCTCGCAATCAATGCCAGAGTTCGTTATTTGTGATGACAAGCGCTGGGAGCTAGTGTGAGCTCGGATTTTTTGGCGGTCCCCTTCCGGGGAGTCAAGGAAGCCCGGAGAAATAGCTATGTAAACTCACGCCCCACTTCGTCCCGGACCCCTGCACGGAATTCTCCGCCTCCCCTGGTTTTCCCCCTCGGATCCCGTCCGGGGAGGTTTCCGCATCAACCTAGTCCGGGAGAGGCGCGAGCTTCACCGCGCCAGCCCTTCCCCCTTTCGTATGCTGGTAGCCGCGGAGACATCCACGAGACGAGATGCAAGGCAAGGAAGATCATCCCCTTGCCCCGAAGCCCCATTGCCGAGATCCTTGCCCCAAGCCCGCACAAAGTGCTTTGGTGTCTCAAACCAAATATTCAGGAAACCGAGCTTGACGCACAAGGTCGTTTTGATGGTGGCGAAATCTGCCCAGCAAGTGCTGGGAGGCTCCCTTTCTTCTGCCCCGACCCTAACCTCTCCCCACCCGCTCTGGAAAGGCAGCGCCCTGCAGGCTTCTCTTCACCCCTGATGCGACCCAAGTGCCCCTCTTCTTTCCCAGGGAGGAAAGAAATCACTGTTAGAAGATTTTGCCAATCCCCGCCAGCTTTCTGATTGTTTTCCTCAGGTAAGGGGAAAAGAACAGCCGGCGCGTGAATGGGGGCCTGGGGGCCCACTAGTGAAAGAAGGCTCCCCCACCCTAGTCCTCTGTGCCTGCAAAAAGGGACATTGGCTATCCAGGGGAAAGTGCAAGAAAGAGAGCACTAATCGCTGAACCAGGAGACAAACACGATTACCAGCTCGGAGCCTTGAGTCAGAAAGTCTCATAGACTTTAAGATGTTAATCCCCAGCATAATCCTTCCTTTGGCGTGTAGGAATAGTGCAGCCACAAGAGTTGTTTTGTTATTTATATTGGCGTTTAATAAAACTCAGCCAGTGGTGAATGGGCTGCCCACTCTCCAATGGTAATTAATTCCCTATTTCAGTGACCCAATTGTCCTGGGACAGAGCGTTGGGCCCGTCCCGGTGCCCCGGTCCCCCTTTGTGCGGATACACGGCCCTCGTGCTTCAACAGCTATGGAAACTCATTCTTTTGATGTCATTCAAGGAGTTTTCCTTGGGCATCTTCTAAACTTCAAGGACCCTTTTCTTTCTCCGTTGCATGAAAAGCAGTGCGAGCTTGACCACCTCTGTAGAATTTAATGATTTGGTGAAAGGGCCCTTTGGGGTTTGTATAAGGAGTTAGACTGAGAGAAAGGAAATTTGGCAGCCTCCTCCCCAGCCCGGACAGTACCGAACCTGGAAAACACAAAACTTATTCAGAGCAATGGATAAAGATCTGAAAGCTGATTTTTTCCCCCTCTAATTTCCCCGCTAAAGAAAAAACAGCCCCCACCCCCAACACCGAATTCTCTTCTGGAAAGAAATGTATTCTTTATTGTTGCTGATAGAGATTAAAAGGGTGAGATTGCGGTAAATATATTTGAATCTTTAGGAGAGACGTTTCTTTAATCGTATCTTTGGGGAATAGGATATCAACTTCCCACTTTAACTCATTCATTCAATCATCCTTCCTTCCTGCGTTCAAAATATACTTAACGGGCACCCAATGTGTGCCAAGCACTGTATCAACCTCTGGGAACAATGCGGCACCCAGGATAGACGCGATTCCTACACCATAAAGCTTGCATTCGAATTAGTAGGTAAAAGAGAAAAAAAATTACATAAATCAGGAAACCGTGTGTTATGTAGAGAGTAAGACAGGGTAATAGGGTCGGGAGAGAGCGAGACTACGTTTTGTCTGTTTTTCAGAGACCCCAAGTATACTTTAGATCCCAAAACATTCGGGCTCGACCCTTGTAGCTGATGTTATTCATGCTTTCATACCCGCAAATATTTCTCGCGCGCCCACCGTGTGCCAGGCGCCGTGCGAGACGCGGAGTATCCACGGCGAGCGAACCAGACAGCTGCGGCAGGCTCGGTGGTTGGTCACGTCGGTGCGATAATGCCACCGCTGACACCGCACTCCGCCGAGCGGCGACGGCCGGGGCTCCAGGCCGGGAGGGGGCGGCCGCGGCGCGCCCGGGCAGCGCTCCCTGCACAAGTAGCTCTTCTATGTCTTTATACGCACTTCCAAAAAAACTTCGCAAGTCACAGAAACAATACAGAATTCAACTAAGAAAATACAGAGTGAACCATATGGCCTGGGTGGCTCGAGTCGGCTGCATTTTCCTCCAAACAAAGAAGGGATTGAGAGTTGAAGGAAAGGAGAAAAAAACCAACTTTCCGGCTGATGAAGCTGTTGTCTGGAGGCAATGATCCCAAATCTGAAGGCTTTATTCCGGCTCCGACGGAGACGTGATATGTCATATGATTAGCATCTTTCATATTTACAAGAGTGGTATGGGCTGCCAGTCTTGAGAGAAAGGCCAGAGAAAGAAGGGGGCATATGCTGAAATGGATTTTGCATTTGAAAGAGAGAAAGGAGATCGGATAAATACACTTAAACGAGGATTTCGTTTTACTCCTGTTGAGTTCTAATGGATTGTTGATTGAGATTTTAGGGGCCTGGAACCGAGGTGTCAGCAGTAATTTAAAGAAGGCATTCAGTCCCCCAGCGCCTCTTTTCTCCATTTCCCCCTCGCACCCCTCCCACCGTCTCTCATTTACGCCTTCAAGCAGTACCCGGACGGAGAAGGCTTTTAAAACAAAACACAAAACAGGATCTCACGCGAGGGCGATATCCGAGGGAACCCGAACGCTGATGGGTTTGGAGGAGGCGCCCCCTACCGCCGGCCGCGCCCCCGGGGGTCATGTTCCCTTCCTGACACACGTAGAGTTAGCAAGTCCCGCAGCTCGTCCGGGAGAGCTGGGTGCGCGGCGAGGTCCTGGCGCCCCCTGGCGGGACCACGGGGGACTACGACGGGGTCCCGGGGTCCGCCGGCGGCAAACAAGACTTTGGGCTGGCCATCACTTAGCAGTTTCTCCCGGCACACCCTCTAGAGCCTTCCATCTGGACTCGTATTACAAACGCATGGTACCGGCTGCTTCTAACCGTCAGACCCAAAAGCGTCAGTGGTGTGGGCCTCTGAGCCGAAATAAACATACAAGACACCACCCCCCCCAGCAGTTCCGATAGCAGCCAAGTTTGAGACCAAGGAGGCCTAGGCCCCAAGACTTTTGTTTTGAGGATTTCTCTATTCAACAGCTAGAAATGATGCCAAGATGCAATAGACTAAGGAAAAGGCTTGGGTTCCAGACTGTTAAAAGGACTTCATATGCACTTACCAGGCATACATTGTGTCTGTATATTATGTAATGTGTGTAGATGAATGTTTCTCCTTACACACACAGAACCACTTGCCAGATTCCTTCTCAGATTGCTTGTCGTTCCTCTGGTATATGTTTTTTTCTTTCCAATTGCTATTCGAAACACATTTTAGCCAGATATCAGACATGTTGGGAGAAGGGGCAATGAGGCACATAGGGCCAGTTGCCTTAAGCCTCATTCTCTGTATTCAGGTGCCCAAATTATTTCTGCTCCCCATTTTTATTTCTTTACCACTAAAATTTACTTGTCCTTAACTTTTTCAGGCAAATTGTACATTCCCAAGTGTCAAAGATACTTTTATACTTTTAGCACTTCACCCGTGAATCTTTTAAGCTTGCCCATACTTACCAATAGGAGTCTAACAATATATTTCACAATAATGAAATATCATGCAGACTTTATAATATTTTTGGCAGATATTTAATCTTTAAAATCATGATGTAATGCTTAGTATGACTCCAATTTGTAGACAATATGTATATCTGGATAATTGCAGGGAAATAATAAACACATACATCCTGGAGAGAAAAATATTTATAGAGCATATTTTTTATTTTTTTTTTTTTTGCCATTGGGTAGTGTTTTCTTCTTTGTGTTTTCCAGGTAAATTTGGGAACACTTATAATCAGAAATTATTATTTACCAGCCACTGGCCTTCTGGAGGCCACCTTTGTCTTTTGTAGTCTTTGTCAAAGATTGAAAATAAATTTCAGATGAGAGCTCTCTGAAGTGGGCTGAAGTGGGGTGAGTTATATCATAGAAGTCCTCCACAGTTAAAGTTAAGGACCAAGCAGATGGACCATTTGGGTTGATATGGGCTTCTGTAACTTGAAAACCGACGTTTAAAACTTGTTCTTGAACTACAATGTAAACATTGTTGTGTCGAACAGAAACATTTAATGCTAATTTCAGTATTTTTGTAAATCACAACTCTTGGGGTTGGACAGAGAAAGGAAATCTCCTTGATGCTATTATTTTCTGTATTCTGGGTAAATAACATCTAATTTTCCCAAAGAGAGGAGATCTCATCATAGATAAGGTTTTGATAGATAGCTAAAGAAAGATATTTTACCCATGTCTCAAATATATCCCCCTTTTAAATAACACTGGTTAACAGAAAATTCTTTGTGTCTAATCTTTCTTAAATGTATTTCTTCTTGACCTGTTCTCAGTAGTGATTAAAAATTTTCTTCCTCTCTCATTCTATGCTTGAAAATACAGCATTTAGTGCTTCTATTTTAAAAATAATCAGGGTCTAGAAATTGTTTAATTCTGAGTTTTGCTTTCCTCTGCTTTTAGGGTTTTGGCTTTCTCTGTTGTCAGAACCCATCTTTACCCTGAAGGAGGCTACTGTGGGTTTCTATTTTACTTTGCATTTTTATAGCACCAATCACCACACTGAAACTATGTTGTGTTATTGTCCAGGCATGAGGCAGCAGGATTGAGAATAAGAGAAAGGAAAGGATTTGCAAGAGGAAAATAGCATTCCTCTCAGCAAATTCTCTTTTTCTCCAAGGTTTTTTTAAGGCTTTGAGAGTTCATTTTTTTCTTGAAGGAAGAAAAAGAATAATGTCACAATTCAATATTGAGCAGAAAAATCAAGAGATACTTTCTAAATTTTTTTTTTATGGTATATGTGTGCTAAGAAATTTCTGAAAAAGAAAATAAAACTTGTTTTTAAGTTTCCCAGCTGCATAGATCTAATATGCCCCTAAAAATTGGAGGAAAATATAGTTTATTATTTGCATGAGTCTGATGACCTCTCTATCCTTATGCTTCAAATTATTTGAGCTATACTGGATTTGAGATCAACACTTTCTCAGAAAATGAGACATTGGAAGGCTTAAAGGAATATGTTTTAGGGCTAACTGCATTGTTCCTTAGGATAAATTGCTAGCTACTCCCAAAGAATCACATAGTGTTTGTTTTCTTCTCTGAATGGCCCCAGGTCTCACGAAATAGGCATCAACAGTGCTTACCTTCCCCCATAGTGATGCTTGGAAACAATTCTTTTGTTCAAAATAAGCTAATTAAGGAGTAGTGTCTTATTAAAATAACAGCTTTTTCCTTCCCTCTTATCCCAAAAGCTCAAAGTGCTTTTTCTTCTTCTCATAAAATAGGAATGGTAAGACATACAGACTTTTGGGGTGCCTGGGTAGCTCAGTCAATTAAGCCTCCAACTCGATTTCAGCTCAGGTCATGATCCAGGGTGTGGGATCAAACCCCATGTTGGGCTCCATGCTGGGTGTGGAGACTGCTTAAGATTGTCTCTCTCCCTCTCCCTCTACCCATCACCTCGTCTCTCCCTCTCTAAAAAAATAAAAATAAAAATTTGGCCAAGAAAGAATACCTAGTGATTTCAATCACAATTTGGCAGTTGGAAATTTATGGAGAAATAAATCTAACTAGAGAACACAGAGTAAATTTAACCATTGTAGAGAATCAAGTCAAAATTTAAGTTAACATAGCATTCACAGAGATGAGGACTGTTAGTCACTTTTTCCTCCTCTTTCTTTTCGTTAATCAATATTGATTACATGGTACATAGCTCATAGCTGTGCCAAGGCTGTGTCAGATCAATATCAGTGATCTTAACAAAAATGTCTTCTAAAGGAATGATTTCTTTTGCAGTTTTTTCTCCATTTTGTCTTTCCCCATATTTTTAGGTTGCAGTGAACAGCCCAAAGAGACAGTGTTTTCTGGTTGATACCTGATGGAAACTGAGAAATTAGAAAATACTTCTTGTAGAAGGGAGGCAGACTTACAATGAACCAGGCACTGTACCAGGTAGCAACTTGCAATCTATTATTTCATTTCACTCTCACACAAATCCCAAGGAGGACATTATTGTTGTGACCATTTTCACAAACAAGGAAACTATTGCCTAAGGGCACATATTAATTAAAGGTCAGGATCCCAGTCACAGAGTAGATCTGTCACACTGTTTATCCATACTTGAGGACTCCAAGCCTATGCCGTTTCCTTGAGAAATGAACAGAAGAAATATTTGAAACAATAATGACTGAAATTTCCCCCCAAATTAATATCAGACACCAAGCCACAGATCCAGAAACCTGAGAGAATACCAAGCAGGATAAATGCTCCACCCCCCCTGCCCCCCAAAAAACCCACATAGGCCTATCATTTTCAAATTACAAGAAATCAAAGAAAAAAATCCTAAAAGAAGCTGGGGTGGGGGGACACCTTACCTATAGAGGAACAAAGGTAAGAATTACAGCTGACTTCTCAGAAACCATGTAGGCAAGAGGGTGGAGTGAAATATTTAAACTGTTGAGATAATTGGGGCACCTGAGTAGCTCAGTCAGTTGAGCTCCCGACTCCTGATTTCTGCTCAGGTCGTGATCTCAGGGTTGTGAGATTGAGCCCGGTATCAGGCTCCATGCTGGGTGTGGAGCCTGCTTAAGATTCTCTCCCTCTGCCACTCCCCGCCCCTGCTCTCTCTCTCTTAAAAAAAAAAAAAAAAAAGTTGACACACAAAAAATCCCCACCCACCCAAAATTCTGTACCCTGAGAAGTTATCCTTCAAAAGTGAAGGAGAAAAAAAGACTTTCTCAGAAAAACAAAAATTGGACGGTTTTTTGCCAGTAGACCTGCCTTACCAGAAATGTTAGAAGAAATTCTTTAGAGGGGCGCCTGGGTGGCTCAGTTGATTAAGTGACTGCCTTCGGCTCAGGTCATGATCCTGGAGTCCTGGGATTGAGTCCCACGTCAGGCTCCCTGCTCAGTGGAGGGGTCTGCTTCTCCCTCTGGCCCTCCCCCCTCTCATGCTCTCTCATCCTCTCTCTCTCAAATAAAATAAATAAAATCTTAAAAAAAAAAAAAAAAAAAAAAAGAAATTCTTTAGAGAGAAGGAAAATTAAAAAAAAAAAAGGCATGTGGCAAAATCCAATACTCATTCAGGATAAAAACCCCCAGTAAATTGGGAATAGAAAGGAACTTCGCCAACTTGATAAATGTTATCTACAAAAAACCTACAGCTAATAGCATATGTAATGGTGAGGAACTCAAAGTTTTCCCACTGAGATCAGGTATAAGGCAGGATATTTCCTCTCATCATTCCTTTTCAGCATCATACTGGAAGTTCTTAGTAATGCAATAAGGTAGGACTAGGAAATAAAAGGGACAGAAGTTAGGAAAGAAGATGTAAAACTATCTTTGTTCATAGATGATATGATTAATCTATGTAGAAAATCCAAAACAGTCCACAAAAATCTCCTAAAACTAATAAGCGATCATAGCAAGGTTGCCATTTACAAGGTTAATAAACAAATATTAATTGTTTTCCTATATAGCAACAATGAACAAGTGGACTCTGGAATTAAAAGCACAATACTATTTACATTTGCACCTGATTGAATGAGATACTTAGGTATGAATCTGTCAAAATAAACAATATATGAGGAAAACTACAAAGCTCTGAAGAACAAAATCAAATAACTAAATAAATATGTATTCCATCTTTATGCATAGGAAGACTCAATATTGTCAAGATGTCCGTTCTTCCCACCTTGACCTACCAATCCAGTGTAACCCCAATCAAAATCCCAACAAATTATTTTATGGATATCGACAAACTGGTTCTAAGGTTTGTATTCAAGGCATAAGACCCAGAACAGCCAACACAATATTGAAGGAGAAGAACAAAATTGAAAGACTGATGCTACCAACTTCAAGGATTACTATAAAGTTTTAGTAATCAAGGCAGCATGGTATTGGTAAAAGAATAGACAAATAGACCAAAGGAACAGTGGGGCGCTTGGGTGGCTCAGTCGTTAAGCATCTGCCTTAGGCTCAGGTCATGATCCCAGGGTCCTGGGATCGAACCCCGCATCGGGGCTCTGCTCTGCGGGAAGCCTGCTTCTCCCTCTCCTACTCCCCCTGCTTGTGTTCCTCTCTCGCTGTGTCTCTCTGTCAAATAAATAAATAAATAAAATCTTTAAAAAAAAAAAAAAAAGACCAAAGGAACAGAATAGAGAGTCCGGAAACAGACCCCTATAAATATAGTCTACTGATCTTTGACAACGGAGCCAAGGATAGTCTCTTGAACAAATGATGCTGGAACAACTGGACATGCACCTGCAAAAAAATGAATCTAGACACAGACCTTACACTCTCCATAAAACACTAAGCAAAGTGGATCATAGACCTAAATGTGAAATGCAAAACTATAAAACTCCTAGGAAAAAACATAGGAGAAAACCTAGAGAACCTTAGGTATGGTGATGCCTTTTTTGATACAACACCAAGGGTACTATCCATAAAAGAAATAGATGATAGGTTATGCTTCATTAAAACTAAAAACTTCTGCACACACAAAAAGAAAAGATCAAGAGAATTAGAAGACAAGCCACAGACTGGGAGAAAGTATTTGCAAAAGACATATCTGATAAAGGACTATTGTCCCAAACATACAAAAATCTTAACACCTTGCCAAAGAGAATATACAGATGGCAAATAAGCATATGAAAAGATGCTCCACACCATATGTCACCAGGGAAATGTGAATTAAAACAACGAGATACCACTACACATCTATAAAATGGCCCAAATCCAGAACATCACCACCACCAAATGCTGGTTGGAATATGGAGCAACAAGGAACTCTCATTCATTGCTGTTGGGAATGCAAATTGGTATAGCTACTTTGGAAGATAGTTTGGTAGGGTTTTTTTTTTTAATATTTTATTTATTTATTTGAGAGAGAGAAAGAACGAGCAGCGGGGAGGGGCGGGGGGGAGAGAGAGAGAAGCAGACTCCCTGCTGAGCAGGAAGCCAGATGCGGGGCTCAATCCCAGAACCCAGAGATCATGACCTGAGCTGAAGGCAAACACTTAACAGACTGAGCCACCCAGGTGCGCTCCAGTTTGGGTAGTTTCTTACAAAACTAAATATAGGGCAGTCTATGTGGCTCAGTTGGTTAAGCATCTGTCTTCCGCTCAAGTCATGATCTCTGGGCCCTGGGATTGAGCCCCACCTCAGGCTCCCTGCTCAGTGGTGAGACTGCTTCTCCCTCTCCCTTTGCCCCCACCCCCCGCTTGTGCTCTCTCATGTTCTTGCTCTCTCAAATAAGTAAAATCTTAAACAACAACAACAACAACAACAATATACTCTTACTATATGATCCAGCAATCACACTGCTGGGTATTTACCCAAAGGAGTTGAAAACATGTTCAAACAAAAAACTGAACATGGATGTTTATAGCAGCTTTACTCATAATTGCTAAAACTTGGAAGTAACCAAGATGTCCTTCAGTAGGTGAAGGACTTGTAGTACATCCAGACAATGGAATATTATTCAATGCTAAAAAGAAATGAGCTATCAAGCCATGAAATGACATGGAGGAACCTTAAATGCATATTACTAAGTGAAAGAAGCCAATATGAAAAGTACATAATTATACGGCTCTAACCCCATGACATTTTGGAAAAGGCAAAACTATAAAAAGATCAGTGGTTACCAGGGGTGGGGAGATGAATAGGTAGAGCACAGAGGATTTTTAGGGCACTGTATATATTCTGTATGATAATGATGAATATATCATTATATTATTTGTCCAAACCCATAGAATTGGAATATACAACACCAAGAGTAAACCCTATGGTAAACTATAAACTTTGGGTGATTATGATATGTCCATGTAGGTTCATCCTTGGTAAAAAAAAAAAAAAATGTACCATCCTGGTGAGTGATATTGACAATGGGGGGAGGCTAGGCATGTGTGGGGCAGGAGGTATCTGGGAAATCTCTATACTACCTTCTCAATTTTGTTGTAAGCCTAACTGATCTAAAAAAATCATTGAAAACAACAAAAGAGGGGTGCCTGACTGGCTCAGTCAGAAAAGCATGTGACTCTTGACCTTGGGGTTGTGGGTTTGAGCCTCACTTTGGGGGTAGAGATAAACAAATTTTTAAATTTTTAAAAAATAAATAAAACAACAAAATATAAATTCTAAGGACTCTCCTTGAGTGTAGGGAGAAAAAAGTCAAAGATATAGACAACATTAAGGATAAAATACTTAGAGGATCAGTCCAGGAGTCCATCATCTAACCAGCAAGTTTCAGAGAAAACAGAGAAAATACAGAAGATGAAATTATCTCAGATGTGAAGGACTGGTGAACAGATTTAAAACAACTACTGTATGTTCATAGAATATTACTCAGAATTAAAAGAGATGAAATGCTGATACACATAATAACATGGATATACCTCAAAAACATGTTGAGTAAAAAGAGTTGAAAGAGTAGATACTGTGTGAGTCGATTTATATGAAGTTTTAAGGCAGGCAAAACTAATCTGTAGTGACAGAGTAGATTAGTGGTAACCTTGAGTGGAGGAGGGATTGACTTCATGGGATTTTTGTATGTTAGGAAAATCATTCTAGTAGAAGAGTGACTGGAGGCAATGAGTTGAAGAGATTAGGGACATGAACTTCTGGGCACATGGAATCTGTGAAATCAGTTATCATAAATGTGTTGTGGCACCCAGCGGCCCAGGTGTGAGAAATGGAAAGGATGTTTGGACTAATCAATCCATGGTTAGAGTTTTATCAGCTAGAAAAGAACTGCAGCAAAGAGTCAATGCACCAAGGCAGTTGAACATGATTAAACACAATGTTGTCTGGGCAGACAGGAAAAGATCAAAGGAGGCCGATAGATTGGCAGAACAGTAAAGAGTCAGGAGATGAGACATCATGATGAAGCCAGGAAGTACATGTTGGGGAAGTGAGGGAGAGGCTGTGGTCCATGGCAGACTGGAGTAATTTAGGTTGATGACAAATCCCAGGCGATTTTTTAAAAAGTATAGACAACATGGAATGAACTCTAAGATAATCTTGTTCAGTGAAAAAGGCAAGGTACAAGAAAGTATGTATAGTAGACTACTGTGTAGAAGGGCAACACCATTGATATTTATTTACTTGTATGTTAGTAAAATATTTCTGGAAAGAAATATAAGAACCTTATAGTATTGGTTGACTCTGGGGAAGAAAACTGGGTAGCTGGGGGATACAAGAGGGAGGTAGTCTTTACACTCTATTCCCTTTTGTTCCTCTTGAATATTGAATCATGTGTATGTTATTACCTATTCAAAAATATATTTAAAAAGTAAACCAAAAAAGGAGAAAACATGATATAATGAATAAAAACAGAATACAAAGTGAGGTATGTATGCTTCAAGTATATAAATTAGGTATGTATATAAAACAAATACCAGAAGGTACGATAAATAAGCTCAGTTCGATCTGTTTAAAAACAGAAGAAAATGTTTAAAAAGAAGGAAAATACATCTCCTGGACATTCCAGATTTTCTATTATTCAATGGTTAAACACTGAGCACCTATTGTTCTGGTGCTGGTCCCAAATTAGAAATGCAAAATATGGTTCTGAAGAGCCACTGGCACTAAAGTTATGAATGTAGTTCCTTTGCAATATGTTCTTTATTCTGTATTTAGTCCCGTATATTCAGTCAGCTTGCTTATAGAGTATGCCTGGCACATGAAAGTAAGTCTCTTACAACAATGTCTAGATTCAGCAATTACCTTCAAATGCTGTTCATTACACTTTGCCTGATGCCTTGATTTTATACTCATGTGATGTCTCCATGTGGGTCTGGAAGGACATCACTATCCATTCAAAACACTGGTAGGGCCTATGATACTTAAAAAGAGTCACAGACCAGTTGGAGATGTCATCTGGTTATACACACATGTGCACACAAACACACACACACCCCATCTGTGCTGAAAGACCTGGAATATTTTCATGCCTCAGAATTTGTCAACCATGGATCTTCCCTACTAGTTCCCTCCCTCCACGCACAACCAGCCCTCTATTTCTCAATGCCTTACCTGGTCTTCAAAGATCTGGCCTCCACCTCACACACCAAAGCCTGACGCTGACTCTAGGGATAAAGAACCTGAGAATATAAGAAACCATGTATCTGAGCTCCCAATGTCATTATGGCCATGGTAGTTCTTGTTTATTTAGAAGCACACCCTCCAAAATAATGGTCAAAAAAGCCTGATTTTCTTACCTCAAGAATTCCGCCAAATTTCTTTATCAGGGAGAACTTTAGCTTTCCCCACATAGGGGCAGGGTGGTACGTATAACTAATTCACCTATACTCCATGCTTGGGCTGACAAATAAAACAAGCTGCACATATGTGTTCCAGAATATTGAACCAGGCTGCTCTCCATTGAATACAGGACCAGCCACAGAGTAGATGCTAAATGAATGCCCTGACTTCGACTGAACCAAAGAATCCTTTCTATTCCCAAAAGCCACAAATCTATCATAATTCAGCCAATAAAATAAATGTACTCAAAATTTTCGTTTTAAAAGAGGTGCCCTAAGACTCTCACTTAGAAAGTCTTCTCTCTACTGGTTCTTTAACCTGAAAGTTGATCACTTCCTGATTTTTCACACACACAAACACACACACACCCTCATTTACTCTAGTATCAGGACCAGATTTGCCTGATTAGAAAGAATAGGAAGAAAAGTCAATAATTAAGAGACTAACAGAAGAGTTAAAAAAATATCAACCTAACTAATATCTCAGGATGAAAAAAACTCAGAGGCTTGCAGAGATATTTGGATTGTATTTTTCCTTTACTTTATAATCAACTCATGCTAATATAAACCAAAAACACAACTTGAGCTAAACACACATTTCACTCATGACTAATTACAAAGCAGGCATTTCAAATCAGCACTGAGCTAATGTTTTTAGAACAATTATTTAATTTTCAAGGTCCAATATCTGTCAAGTAAATCACCAATTTCCATTTCATTTTTATTTAATATAAAAAAATCAAATTAGTATAAAGCTATTTCACAGCTGCCTTTAAATTAAACCATAGTCAAGAGCAGGCAGCATTTGGGGTTCGCACTGGCATTGCCAAATCAAACATTCTTTTTGTTCAAATATTAAAGAACATTACTAAAAGATACACTTTACTGTGAAGGTTTTTTTTTTCTTAATATTTTTATTTATTTATTTAACAGAGAGAGACACAACTACAGAGGGAACACAAGCAAGGGGGGGTGGGAGAAGGAGAAGTAGGCTTCCCGCGGAACGGGGAGTCCGATGCGGGGCTCGATCCCAGGACTCTGGGACCATGACCTGAGCCAAAGGCAGATGCTTAACTGACTGAGCCACCCAGGCGCCCCTTTTACTGTGAAGTTTTAAGCTGGACTTCATAATCTCAGATTTTAACTTGTGATTTTTCACAAGTGACTCAAATACTGAAATGTATATTTCTAAGGACAGGGGTCAGCAGCAGAGCAGAATATGAAACATATACATTCTTTTTAAATCAAGTTTTGAAAATAATTTTTAGAATCACTAGCTCAGCTATTAAATCTTTTTGTTGATAATCAGTTTCTTGCATTAAGTAGCAAACTGGATCCTCTAGTAGCAATGTAGACCTTCAAAGAGAAATCAACAATTTCATTTCTCCACAGTTTGGATGAATGCTTAAAAGTGCAATTGCTGTCACAATCAATAACACATTTGGGACAAGATTTGGAGAATTATGAAACATTTTATTTGTTCACTGGCTCTACTTTTCTCCCAAACAAAGAAGAATAATTTATAGAAGTGGATTGGTCATTTTTTATTGTAAAATAATTCAAATTAGCAATTTTCTTCATCTTTAAAATGAGTATTTAGTGACTTGGGTCACTGACATATTTTTTGAGTTGGTAAAGACAAACACTTCATTGCTGTTAATTATAATCAAGCCCTTGCCATTCTTCCATATAGAATGAATAAATGTTACTTTGTTAATGTCTAAAATCATACAACAAATGGGTTAACTTATTAACATATATACATGATAGCAACGATTATCTCTGGTTAGTGGATCCCTAGGTGCTTTTTGTTTTCTATTGTATACTCTTCTGTATTTTCCAAACGTTCTACAGAGAGAATGTATTCTTTTCATAATAAAAAATTTTTAGGGGTGACATCAACAAGATGGTGATATAGGTTGTTCCTGACTTTGCTCCCCCTCATATAAAGAACCGTTCAAGAATAAAACACCACTGAGAGAATCCTAGAACACAAAGGTAAGGCTGAAAGCACCCCCTGCACCACACAGAGCAAGACAGACTGCACTAGAAGACAAAGAAGTGGCTACATGTTGACCACAATGGCCCCTCCTCCAGGATAGCACAACACCACATGAAGAGGTTTCCTCTGAGCCTCTGGAGCTTCCAGAGGGAAAAAGAGACCTAGGAGGGAAAACCAGTCATCCCCAGCATTGTAGGTCACTTTAAGGGAGCTCCTACTCTGATTTCATACCACGGGGATTGCAGAGGAATCTGCAGGGCCCAGCCACTGGGAATCCGTGACCAAGGGGAGAGGGGCTTACAACAACCAGCACAACAACCAGAAGTGCCCAAGTCGTCATCTCAACCAGGGGTTTTGCTCATCTGTAGAACCAAGACCAGACCACACTCTGACCAGGGAACTCTACAGATTACATATCTGCCTGATTTGGTTCCTCAGATGTGTTCTGCCAGCCCTAAAGCTGGGCTTGCCCCAAGCCCAGGCCAAGGAGCTGAATCACAGCCCCACCTGCTGTACAGTGTCTTCTGGCTCCATCTGACCAGAAGCGCGGACAACTACTCCTAGAATTGTGTGGTCCAGCAGCCAGAGCAGAGAAGTGGACAGGCAGAGCTGATTGCTCCCAGAACAAAGCCAGTGCTGGCAGTGGAGTGTCCCCACACTACACGTAGGCAGAGGGATTAATTCATAGCCAATACTGAGGGTAATTCCTGGCACCTCCCAATGAGAGAAGCTGTTGAGAAAATTCAGAGTAGCCTGAAGTAGCCCCTCCCCCTCCCACCCAGACAAAGGAGCTTCAACATAGCCATATCCCTGTGAACAGTGTGTTTCGACCCCATCTCATTAGCAGGGATGGTGACAACTCCTGGAAACCCCTGGAAACTCTGTGGCCCAGCAACACTCAAACCAAAAAGTATGTAGCAGAGCCAACAGTTTGACAAGAAAACCCAGCGGCCCTGTTCAGTGAGGGAACTTGGGATGTTGGTTGGCTTGAATTAAGACAACAAACAAACAGCTTTAGCAGCTTTAAAGCTGGTTCTCCCACTGCATCTGGGCATCTAATTCTAGCCCCCTCATTGCTGAATACAGCCTTCAGCCCATCTGACCAGAGAACCTAACACACAGGAAACTACATAGTCCATTCAACAGCACTACTTACTCTGGCACTGGAACAGAGAGCACAGCCGAGGCTTCCCCCATCTGCAGAGAAAAACCAGTGGCCTCACCTGACCAGGGAATTCAGTGTACACTCTGGCCCGATTTGAGTCCCTAAACAATGAGCGGTATAGGGCCTGGCTCCTGTCCTGTTGCCCTGCTAGGGCAGGGAAGCTAACTCATAGCCCCATCCAGTAATGAATAGAACACTCAGTCTCAACCATGTAATAAGCCTAACCTAAAAATCCAGGCAACCGCAGAGACCATCCTACAGCCTCACTTGGGTAGGGAACCAAACCAGCAGTTCTATCCAACTGTTCTCAGCCAGTGGCACAATCCCCCACCAAATCCTCAGCACTCAAACACTTACCTCACCCAAAAATAGACAACAGCTTGCCCCACCTGCCCAAAGACAATATCAAGAAATCCAAACAGAGCTGACTGGTGAAGAACTATCTCTGCCAAACTAAATCTGTAAAGACTAGAAAAGGAGTCTGATTACTCAAATGTACAAATACCAACATAAGGAATCAAGGATCATGAAAAAAAAAAAAAAAGATCTTGAAAACTCAGGTAAATATGACACCACCAAAGAAAATTAATAAAGCTCCAATAATTAACTCTAAAGAAATGGAAGTCTATAAATTGTCAAATAATTCAGAATAATCCTCTTAAGAAAGTTTAGTGAACTACAAGAAAACACAGACAACTAAACAGAGTTAGGAAAACAATGCATAAAAAAACCCAAGAAGTTTGACAAGGAAATAGCAACCATCAAACAAATAAACAAAGGCTCCCCCCCACTTTTTTAAAACTTTTAAACTAGGATTAAGTGAATTATGCACCACTATTACTATATTGCAGAATCTAACTATACTATATATTTGCCATTATTGGTGAGATTTACATTACCTGTTTTTATGGTGTTAATTAGCATTCTTTTATTTTTGCTCAAAGATCTCCCTTTAGCATTTCTTGTAAGGCAGGTCTGGTGCTAATAAAGCCCTTCAGCTTTTGTTTGTTCAGGAAACTACTCTTTTGTTTCCTTTTTTTTTTTAGATTTATTTACCTATTTGAGAGAGAGAACAGGGGAGGGGCAGAAAGAGAGAGAATCCAAAGCAGACTCTATGCTTAGCATGGAGCCCAACATGGGGCTTGATCCCGCGATCCTGAGATCACAACCTGAACCCAAATCAAGAGTTGGATGCTTAACCAATTGAGCCTCCCAGGCGTCCCTTTATCCTTTTGTTTCTGAAGGACTTTGCTGGGTATAAAATTCTAGGTTGTCACTTCTTTTCTTTAGATATTTTGAATATGTCATCTAATTTTCTCTTGGCCTAAAAAGTTCTATTGAGAAATTTGTCAATAGTCTTATGGAAATTCCCTGGTATGTAACTTCTCTCTTTTCTCTTGCTGCATTTAAAATTCTTTGTCTTTGACTTTTGACAACTTCATTACAAAGTGTCTCAGCATAGTTCATCTGGGTTCAACCTATTTGGGATCTTTTGGGTCTTGTGGATCTGAATGTCCATTTCTCTCCCTAGGTTCTCTGATTGCTTTAAATATAGTTTCCGTCCTTTTCTCATTCTCTTCTCCATCTGGAATTCCCATAATGTGAATATTGTTTCTTTTCATTGTGTCTCATAATTCCCATAGGCTTTCTTCACTCTTTTTCATTCTTTTTAACTTTTGCTCCTCTGACTGGATAATGTTCAATATCCCTTTCAATGTCCTCTAGGTCACAAATTCTTTCTTCCGCATGGCTAAGTCTACTTTTGAAACTTTCTACTGAATTCTTCAGTTCAGTTGTATTTTTTAACTCTAGATTTCTGCTGTTTTTTGTTTTAGATGGTGCCTACTTTCTTGTTGAACTTATTTATTCATGCATTGTTTTCCTAATTTTTTTTTTTAAGATTTTACTTATTTATTTGAGAGAGAGAGCATGAGAGGGGGGAGGGTCAGAAGGAGAAGCAGATTCCCCACTGAGCAGGGAGCCCAGTGTGGGACTTGATCCCAGGACTCCAGGATCATGACATGAGCCAAAGGCAGTCGCTCAACCAACTGAGTCACCCAGGCGCCCCTTGTTTTCCTAATTTGAATGCACACTAATGCAAGGAGGGTTCAACATATACAAATCAATGTGATACGCCACAATAATAGAATGAAAGAAAAGAATCATATGTAAATCTCAATAGATGCAGAAAAAGCATATGGCAAAATTCAATATCCATTCACAATGAACTCTTAACAAATCAAGCATAGAGGAGCATATCTCAACATAAGAAAGACTATATATGACAAGCCCACAGCTAATATCATACTCTATGATGAAAGGCTTAAAGCTTTCCCTATAAGATCAGGGTCCAGACAAGGATGCCTACTTTTACCACTTCTATTCAACATAGTACTGAAGTCCCACTAGAGCAGTCAGGCAAGACAAAAAAAGAAAGAAAGAAAGAAAAAGTATTGGAGTTGGAAAGAAAGAAGCAAAACTGTCTCTGTTGCATATGACATGATATATAGAAATTCTAAAGACTAAAAAAAAAACCTATTCGATCTAATCAATAAATTTTGTAAAGCTGCAGAGTCCAAAAATCAGTAGTGTTTCTATACACTAATACTGTTTTCTGAAAAAAGCAACAAAGAAATTGATCTGACTTATTATAGTATCAAAAACAATGAAATACTTAGGAATATATTTAACTAAGGAGGTAAAGATCTCTACTCTGAAAAGTATGAGACATTGTTGAAAGAAATCAAAGAATAAATGGAAAGGCATCCCTTGTTCATAGTTTGGAAAAAATTAATATTGTCAAATGTCAAAACTTAGCTAAAGTCATCTATAGATTCAGTGCAACCTCTATCAAGATTCCAATGGCATTTTTTTTATCAAAGTAGAAAAAACACTCCTACAATTTAAATCTTTTTTTTTAAAGATTTTATTTATTTGAGAGAGAGAGAGAATGAGAGAGAAAGCACATGAGAGGGGGGAGGGTCAGAGGGAGAAGCAGACTCCCCGCCGAGCAGGGAGCCTGATGCGGGACTCGATCCAGGGACTCCAGGATCATGACCTGAGCCGAAGGCAGTCACTTAACCAACTGAGCCACCCAGGCGCCCCACTCCTACAATTTATATGGAACCACAACAGACCCCAAATAGCCAAAGAATTCCTGAGAAAGAACCAAGCAGGAGGCATCACACTTCCTAATTTCAAGCTATACTATAAAGCTGTGGTCATCAAAACAGTATGGTACTGGCATAAAAACAGACAAGTAGACCAATGGAACAGAATCAAGAGCCCAGAAATAAACCCAAGCATCTACAGTCAATAAATGACAAGGAAGCAAAGAATACTGATAGAGAAGAGACAATCTCTTCAATAAGTGGCACTGGAATAACTGGATATTCATATATAAAAGAAAGAAACTGGATCCATATCTTACAACACTCATAAAAGTTAATTCAAGATGGATTAAAGACTTAAATGTAAGACCTGAAATCATAAAATCCTAGAAGAAAACATAGAAGTAAAGTCCCCTGACATGGACTTTGGTCATGATTTTTTGGATATGACACCTTAAAGTACAAGCAACAAAATAAAAAACGAGTGGGACTACACCAAACTAAAAAGCTTCTGCACAGCAAAAGGAATCATCAACAAAGTGAAAGGAATACTTACAGAATGGGAAAAAATATTTGCAAGTCATATATCTGATAAAGAGTTAACATTCAAAATGTATAAAGAACTCATACAACTCAGTAGCCACCAAACAAATAACCCAGTTTTAAAAATGGGAAAAAGACCTGAACAGACATTTCTTCAAAGACATATGAAAGGCCAAGAGGTACATGAAAAGATGTTGAACATCACTAGTCATTAGGGAAATGCAAATTAAAACCACAGTGAGATGTCACTTCATGCCTGTTAGAATGGCCATCATCAAAAAGATAAATGCCAGTGCGAATGTGGAGAAAAGAGAACCCTTGTGTACCGTTGTTGGTAGGATTGTAAACTGGTGCAGCCACTATGGAAAACAGTATGGAGTTTCCTCAAAAACTTAAAAAATAGAACTACAATATGATCCAGCAATTACACTTTTGGAAATATATCCAAAGGAAATGAAAACTCTAACTCAAAAAGGTATCTGCACCCCCATGTTCATAGCAGTGTTATTTACAATAGCTTAGACATGGAAACAACCTAAGTGTTACTGATGGATGAATGGATAAGGAAGTTACGGATGTGGAGCTTACTTAAAAAAAGAGAAGTTGTGATTGATCTATATATCTATCTACCTATAGATCTATCTATATACTCAGCCATAAAAAATGAGAAAACCCTACCATTCGTAACAACATGGATGGACCGTGAAGGCATAATGCTAAGTAAAGTAAGTCAGAGAAAGACAAATACTGTATGAGCTCACTTATATGTGGCATATTTTTTAAAGATTTTTTTTTAAAATTGAGAGAGAGAGTGAGAGCACAAGCAGGGGGAGGGGCAGGGGGAGAGGGAGAAGGAGCAGCAGACTCCTTGCTGAGCAGGGAGCCCATCATAGGATTCGATTCCAGGACCCTGGGATCATGACCTGAGCCGAAGGCAGACACTTAACTGGCTGAGCCATCCAGGCACCCCATACATGGCATATTAAAAACCAAAAAAACAGGGGCGCCTGGGTGGCTCAGTTGTTAAGCATTTGCCTTCGGCTCAGGTCATGATCTCAGGGTCCTGGGATTGAGCCCCACATCAGGCTCCCTGCTCGGCGGGAAGCCTGCTTCTCCCTCTCCCACTCCCCCTGCTTGTGTTCCCTCTCTAGCTGTCTCTCTCTCTGTCAAATAAATAAATAAAATCTTTAAAAAAAAAAACAAAAAAAAAAACCCCAAAAAACAATCTCCTAGAAAAAGAGATTGGACTTGTGATTACTAGAGGTGGAAGGTAAAGGGAGAAGGAATCAGAGGAAGGTGATCAAAAGGTACAGAGTTCCAGTGATACCATAAATAAGTACTAGGGATGTAATGTACAACAGGATGACTACAGCTAATACTGCTGTATGATATACAGGAAAGTTAAGATAATAAATCCCAAGAGTTCTCATCACAAGGAAAATGTTTTCCTTTTTTCCCTTTCCTTTTATTGTATCTATATAAGAAGATGGACATTAGCTTAACCTACTGTGGTAATTCATTTCACAATATATGTAAATCAAAGCAACATGCTGTTCCTTAAACTTATGCAGTGATGCATGTCAATTATTTCTCAGTAAAACTGGGGGGCAAAAGAGTAGTATAGATAAGTGAATTGTAGGGTACCTGGGTGCTCAGGCAGTTAAGCACTGCCTTCAGCTCAGGTCGTGATCCTGGGGTCCTGGGATCACGGCCCGCATTTGGCTTCCTGCTCAGTGGAGAGTCTGCTACTCCCTCTGCCCCTTCCCTGGCTGGTGCACTCTCTCCCCAGCCGCCCCCCCCTTGCAAAAACAAATAAAATCTTAAAAAAAAAAGTGAACTGTAGTTATTTTCAGAATGGAATATCAAATGGAAATGAGAATATTAAAAACTACCAATATTCAAGGGCGCCTGGGTGGCTCAGTTGGTTAAGCGACTGCCTTCGGCTCAGGTCATGATCCTGGAGTCCCGGGATCGAGTCCCGCATCGGGCTCCCTGCTCGGCGGGGAGTCTGCCTCACCCTCTGACCCTCCCCCCTCTCATGTGCTCTCTCTCTCTCAAATAAATGAATAAATAAAATCTTAAAAAAAAAAAAAAACTACCAATATTCAAAACATGTGAATGAATCTCACGAGAATATTTAATAAATCAGATGTAAAAGCATAATGTGATTCCATTTATATAAAGTTGAAAAGTCTGCACATGATAACACACATTACAATTTTCTGTTTTCACAAGTTAGGATATCCTGAGGATGACAGTGTAGTAGCAGTGAGGGAACACGAAGGGGCTTCCTCGATGTTGATTATGTTCTACGATCTGAGTGCTGGTTACAAAGATGTAATCACTTTGTAAAAATTCACTTAGCTGTATACTTGTAATTTATGCACTTTTCTATATGTGTGTATTAAAAAATACTTCAAAATTTAAAAATTTAAAATTTATTATATAGTCTATATGTCAATAGCTACCATGTGAATAAATGCACAGGATAAAGACTAGAAGGACATGAGCCAAAGGTAGTCTTTCACTTATTCATTTGTTCATTCATCCAACAGATACTTATTGAGCACCTGCTATACCAGGTACAGTGCTGGGTAGTGGCCATGGCCAGGTACTGGGCACTGCTATCTCCAGGAGTGAATTTCTAGTGTTTTTTTCTTCTTCTTTTTGTATTTCTAAAAAGTTTTATTGTGAATATGTATTTACTTATAAAATAACAGGACATTATATATATTCATTTTTAAAAGATTGATAGAAGGACAAGAACCACATGATCCTCTCAATAGATGCAGAAAAAGCATTTGACAAAGTACAGCATCCTTTCTTGATTACAACTCTTCACAGTGTAGGGATAGAGGGTACATACCTCAATATCATAAAAGCCATCTATGAAAAACCCACAGCGAATATCATTCTCAATAGGGAAACACTGAGAGCTTTTCCCCTAAAGTCAGGAACACGGCAGGGATGTCCACTCTCACCACTGTTGTACAACATAGTACTAGAAGTCCTAGCCTCAGCCATCAGACAACAAAAAGAAATCAAAGTCATCTGAATCGGCAAAGAAGAAGTCAAACTCACTTTTTGCAGATGACATGATATTCTATGTGGAAAACGCAAAAGACCTCACCCTAAAATTGCTAGAACTCATACAGGAATTCAGCAATGTGGCAGACTATAAAATCTATGCACAGAAATCAGTGGCATTTCTATACATCAATGAGACAGAAGAAAGAGAAATTAAGGAGTTGATCCCATTTAAAATTGCACCAAAAACCATAAGATACCTAGGAATAAATCTAAACAAAGAGGCAAAGAATCTATACTCAGAAAACTATAGAATACTCATGAAAGAAATTGAGGAAGATACAAAGAAATGGAAAAACATTCCATGCTCATGGATTGGAAGAACAAATATTGTTAAAATGTCAATGCTACCTAGAACAATCTACACATTCAATGCAATCCCTATCAAAATACCATCAACTTCTTTCCACAGAACTGGAACAAATAATCCTAAAATTTGTATGGAACCAGAAAAGACCCCGAATAGCCAAAGGAATGTTGAAAAAAAACCCAAAACTGGTGGCATCACAATCCCAGACTTCAAGCTCCATTACAAAGCTTTGATCATCAAGACAGTATGGTACTGGCACAAAAACAGACACATAGATCAATGGAACAGAATAGAAAATTCAGAAATGGGCCCTTAACTCTATGGTCAACTAATCTTCGACAAAGCAGGAAAGAATGTCCAATGGAAAAAATTCTCTTCAACAAATGGTGTTGGGAAAATTGGACAGCCACATGCAGAAGAATGAAACTAGACCATTTCCTTACACCATACACAAAAACAGACTCAAAATGGATGAAAGACCTAAATGTGAGACAGGAATCCATCAAAATCCTAGAGGAGAACACAGGCAGCAACCTCTTGCTAGAAACATCACCAAAGGCAAGGGAAGCAAGGGCAAAAATGAACTATTAGGACTTCATCAAGATAAAAAGCTTTTGCACAGCAAAGGAAACAGTCAACAAAACCAAAGGACAACCTACAGAATGGAAGAAGATATTTGCAAATAACATATCAGATAAAGGGCTAGTATCCAAAATCTATAAAGAACCCATCAAACTCAACACCCAAAGAACAAATAATCCAGTCAAGAAATGGGCAGAAGACATGAACAGACATTTCTCCAAAGAAGACATCCAAATGGCCAACAGACACATGAAAAAGTGCTCAACATTAATCGGCATCAGGGGAATACAAATCAAAACCACAGTGAGATACCACCTCACACTGGTCAGAATGGCTAAAATTAACAAGTCAGGAAACAACAGATGTTGGCAAGGATGCGGAGAAAGGGGAACCCTCCTACACTGTTGGTGGGAATGCAAACTGGTGCAGCCATTCTGGAAAACAATATGGAGGTTCCTCAAAAAGTTGAAAATAGAGCTACTCTATGACCCAGCAATTGCACTACTTGGTATTTATCCCAAAGATACAAATGTAGGGATCCAAAGGGGCACCTGCACCCCAATGTTTATAGCAGCGATGTCCACAATAGCCAAACTATGGAAAGAGCCCAGATGTCCATTGACAGGTGAATGGATAAAGAAGATATGGTATATATATATACAACGGAATATTATGCAGCCATCAAAAAAATAAAATCTTGCCATTTGCAGCAACATGGATGGAACTAGAGGGTATTATGCTAAGTGAAATAAGTCAGTCAGAGAAAGACAATTATCATGTGATCTCACTGATATGTAGAATTTAAGAAACAAGGCAGAAGATCATAGGGGAAGAGAGGAAAAATGAAACAAGATGAAACCAGAAAGGGACACAAACCATAAGAGGCTCTTAATCATAGGAAACAAACTGAGGGTTGCTGGACGGGAAGGATGGGGTAACTGGGTGAGGTGATGGACATTGGGGAGGGTGTGTTTTAATGAGCACTGGGTATTATAGAAGACTGATGAATCACAGACCTGTACCCCTGAAACAAAAAATACATTATATATTAAAAAAAATTAAGAAAAAATGAATTAAAAAAAAGATTCTGATAGATCTATGGTTCAGAAAGGAGTGTATTGATATAATTGTGTAGCCATGTTGTAATAGATGAGTTTTTGAGATACTTTTTTTTTTTATCACTTCTTGGCCTTTTGGCTAAGATCAAGTGTTGAGATACTTACTTATTTTTGAAGTAACACTGGTATTCCCCAGAAAGCCTTTTCCATGCCCTTTGTAAAATGTATCCCTTTAGCAAACAGTAGCCATAATTTTTAGAAAAAAATGTATTTTTATTAGTAAGATTTTATATTACCTTCAACATCTGCCTATCTAAATATAAGTATGTATATTTTTTTTGAAGAGCAAATTTTTTATATGTGGTTATTTAATGTTATTTAAATACTTTAAAGGTTTTTTCAATAATAAGGCTTTAGGGTAATTAAAAAATATAAAAAATGTATAGTGTAAAATGAATTTGAATTTATATAAATACAAATTATCTATACCACGTCTTTTTGTGAATGAGATTTATCTTTAGATTTATCCTTTTCATTCTTTTTCTTCTGTTTTTCCTCTGCTTGTTTTTCAAAATAATCTTTAAGAAGATGGTTCAGCTGTGGTTCATACTGGCTTGCATGTTGTAATCCATCTTCCCTTCCTTAAAAAGATACAAAACATGAGACAACAGTATTTCATAGTGATCCCCTACTATTTTAGTCATCTCCCACAGTGGCAAATCCAGAGCTGTTCCTACCTGAACCACTTCAAGCACTAACTCAAAAGTCAGTTTCAATTCAAAATGTTTGAATTAAACATATTTTTACCTTACCTTCACAGTGTTGGATCACACGTCCCCAGAGTCGATTTTTCCGCAAACAGGATAAATTTCCCACGATCAATAAATGCCTCCTTCCTCTGGTCAATGCAACATTCATTCTTTTTTCTGAATCAATAAATCCTACTTGTCTTGTTCTTACACAGGACAGAATAATGATCTCCTTTTCAGCTCCCTGAAAAGCATCTACTGTGGATACATGCACAGCTTTAATATCAGGATGGTCAAAGTCCACGGCACTGAGTAAATGACAAAGCTATGCAGGAAAGAGGAAAGAGATCATACAGGGTAGGGACTATGAAGAACTTAAGACCTGAACCAATTCACAGCAGCCATTTTTATTTAACTGGTAGTGGATAATTTTCATTTTCATTTTCTTTTTTATGACTCACAAAGATTTGGTAGATAGTTTCTAAAATGATACATAAATAACTAGAGGACAATATAAATTAGGAAACAAAATCAAAAGTGATGATTTATCTATTGCTGGAAAATTCATCTGGATATGCTAATTCAGAGTTGATAAATAATAAAACAGATGAAAAATATTTTTTAAAAAAAGCAAAAACTAGTTAGAAGTAATTGGCTTATGCGTACATTAATATCTGGTATCTATCTTTGATTAATAAAATGAAATGATAATGAAAGTACATTTTGGAAAACAAAGATTGAATCCCATCTGTCTCAAAACACAAAGCATACACTGTATTTTCTTCCCTCTAATTTGTTTATTTGCATTTTTGCCCTAACAGCTGTAAACTGAATTTAATTAAACCTTGTTAGGTTTACATTTAATTATACAGAAAAAAAGCCAGACCAGACAAAAATCAGAATTTTTTTAATGTTAACTATACTCCCAAAAGTTTTTTAAGCACCAAACCAAACCACTACAAATGTAATATCAAATATTACAACATAAAATTATAATATTTAAGTATCATAACATGTAATACAAACCTTGTACATCTGGGATTTGTATAATGTTATCACCCCAATCATAGAGCCCGCTATTCCACTTGCAATCAGTGATTGAATCAGCTTGAGTGTAAAAGCAGCTTCTGCCACATTATGAAAGCTGTTATCTCTTTCAATCTGGAATAAGAAACAGATCCTAAATTATATTTCCCAGAAAGGCTATGGAAAAACCAAGAAAACCATATAAACAACAACAATAAAATTAAACCCGGAAACTAAACCATGCTGAGTCTCATTAACATTAATGTCATTTACCTGTTCCAGTCCTTTAACGTTATAGAAACACAGGGTTGGGAGCCATTCCAATAAAGGGCTCCTCTCTGTTTCTGAAATGCCATTCATGAGGTTTCCTTCATAAAACAGATCATTAGAGATAGCACTGATTGCAGGGTGACAACGGTACTGGGTTCTCAACAGAACTGGCTTATGCCCCTAAGAAATTTAAATGCAGAAAAATAAAAAATTAAACCATTTTTTTTCTTAGGGAAAAAAATATTTTAAAATTTGAAAGTATCACCATATTGTGCTCTTAGTAAATGAATTACAACCATGAAATAGATTATAAATAGATTGTAAATGAATTACAAACATGAAATAGACTATAAATAAAATTTTTCTAATTACTAAAAATATTTTCATGGTAAACTATTATTATACCACAAAATTATAAAATATAAAACAGGTCAAATCTTCAAATTATTATCTAATAAGTTTGGCACCTAACATTATGCTTTCAGAATCTATGCAGAGTTGGCTTGACACTAAATTGAAAGGGAATCTTCAAAAAAAATTAGAAAGTGTTGTTGATAACTCATTTATTAATTTTCCCCCTTGGGCACAAGCCATCTTTCATTTTGAATCTTCAAAGAAGTTTCCAATTTTGTTAGTGCATCATAAAATCCACATTCCATCTACTTCAGGGCTTTTCTGGAACATGTTCTTTCTTTGCAAAATGTTCTATAGGACTGTCTGAACATTTTAAATAACTACAAGTTACTCTAATAATAAAAGCACATAGTAAAAGGCAGGATTAATGATCACATAGACAAGGTATTTTTTATGGGAGAAAAACAGTAAGTAAAAAACCAATCCTCAGTACTAATTAGGGCATAAGTTTGTGGATGAGTCTAAGTCAGTGGGCATGTGAAATCTCTGACAAAAATACACAATATGCTCAAAGGCTCTGGGGCACCATGCTGGCTCAGCAGATGGAGCATGTGACTCTTAATCTTGAGGTTGTGAGTTCAAGCCCCAGGTTGGTTGTGGAGCCTACTTTAAAAAAAAAAAAATGCTCAAAGGACCATGATTTAGTACTAGAAAAAATGTTAGAGAAATGACTAAATTATAGTATATCCACATTACGTATTTGGTGATAAAACATATTTATGACAACAGTGATGATTACAAAGCTAGTTAGTAACACAGGGAAATGATTTATTATAATGCAAAGTTTAAAAAAAAAGGCAGGATAGAAACTATATGGTATGATCTCAATTTTGTAAAAAATATATGTATTTTTTCCAGCTTTATTGTGATATTATTGACACATAACATTGTATAAGTTGAAGGTGTACCAGGAGTTGATTTGATACACTTATATATTACAAACTGATTATCACCACAGCATTAGCTAACAGATCTATCACATCACATAGTTACCACATCCTTTTTATAGTAAGAATATTTAACATATACTCTCCTGGCAATTTTCAAATATGTAATATAGTATTATTAACTATAATCACCATGCTGTTAATTAGATCCCCAGAACTTATTCATCCTATAACCAGAAATTTGTACCCTTTGACATCTCCCTTTTCCTACCTCTCTACCTCCCAGTTCCTGGTAACCACAATTCTACTCTTTGTATGAGGTCAGCTTTTTTAGATCCTATATACAAGCGATATATACTATTTGTCTCTCTCGGATTTATTTCACTTAGCGTAATGCTGTCAAGGTACATCCATGTTGTTGCAAATGGCAAGATTTCCCTCTTTTTTATGGCTGCATATTCCAATGTGTGTGTGAGCGCACATGCGTGTGTGCACATATCAAATATACGTATTTTTATAGTTTATATATATACATATATTTGATATAAGCATATACCCCAAAGATAAAAGCTGGAAGGAACAATACTAAAATATTACAAAGGATTTTCTCTTGGGGGCAGTGAAGTTATTATAGATTTTTTATTTTTTTTTTTTTACCTTTTAGTTTTATGTAGTTTCCACACTTTCTATCATGATTAGTAGATATTATTTTTATTTCTTTTAATTAATTCTGAACTAGTTCAAATATACAGAAAAGCAAAGAAAATATAATACTCATGTATGTACCACACAGATCTGACATTAGTATTTAGTCATTGTTGCTTCAGATCTCTCTTTTTTTTTTTTTTAAGATTTTATTTATTTGCGAGAGAGAGAATGAGAGACAGAGAGCATGAGAGGGAGGAGGGTTAGAGGGAGAAGCAGACTCCCTGCTGAGCAGGGAGCCCGATGTGGGACTCGATCCCGGGACTCCAGGATCATGACCTGAGTCGAAGGCAGTTGCTTAACCAACTGAGCCACCCAGGCGCCCCAGATCTCTCTTAAGACATAAAATGTGACATATCCAGATACAGCCCCCACCTCATCTATTTCCTCTGCCACCTTCTCCAGAAATAGCTCCAAACTAAATGTATCTTATGGCATTCCCATGCAAGTTCTATATGTTTACTACAGAGGCATGTATCTATGATTAATACATATTATTTGTTATGCTTTTGAAATTCACATAAATTGTATTTTACACTATGTAACCCTCTGCACCTTGCTTCTCTCAATATCCACTATGTTTATGAGAACTGTCTATATGGATCAAGTGAATTCACCTTAACTGTTTTATATATTCCATTTTGTAAATTCTATTCCATTTTATTCTGTGAATAAATCACTTTTAAGTCCTTTATTTGCCCTTTTAAAATTCCCTCTAAAAATCTACTCATATTTTAAAAGTCATCAACAACAAATAAGTGAAAGAGCAAAGAGCATAACAGCATGCATAGTATGCTAGCATTTGTTAAAAAGGGGGAAAATATTTTATGTATTTGCTTACACTGGCATAAATTATCACTAGAAGGATACAAGAAAAAGATGACAGTTGCTTTGAGGGAGAGAAACTGAGTGGTTGGGGGACAGGAGTGGAAGGTGTCACTCTACTTTTTCGTTCCTCTTAAATTCAAATTCTGAATCATGTGACTATGTTACCTATTGAAAAATGTTTTAAGAACCTAAAGAATTTTTTTAATTAAGATTTTTTAAAAGCCACTGGAAAGGTCTGATTCAAAAGAATCTGGACACTGACATTATGGAAGGGGTAGAAAGTTATGCAATTCAATTCAGTTACAATTAAAAGCTCAAGACAATGAAGCTTGAGTCCTCACAAAATTGAGTACAACTCAACTCAAAACTCAAATCAACTTGAAACTCAGTTTAAGGGGAAACTTCTGAAGAAAGTAGAATAAAACTGCCTTGGAGAATCCATTCTCTAATATCTAAAGGAACAACAAAATACTAAAATAACAAAATATTAAAAACAGCAAAGAAAAAATTCAGTAGCCATGCAACAAAGAAAGGTTTATAGCCAACCCAATGTCATAAACTTTAAAAAAGTACTTGTCACCAAGAAAGAAACAAAATTTTAAGTAGAAGGGAGAAATACAGTACAGATCTTCCTTGACTTATGATGGGGTAGCATCCTGATAAACCCATCATAAGTTGAAAATATCGTAAGTCAAAATGTATTTAATACAATCCTAAAGAAACAAACTAATTTTCTAAATAGTAACATTAAAGAATAAACTAAAAGCAGCAAAGAACAAATAGGATTTCTTCATAAAACTCACTGTAACCTAACTCAAAACTCTATGCAACTTCCAACTCAACGTAAGAGGAACAGACATAGTAGAAAAGGCTTCACAGGTAATGAGGATGAAATTAAAGTAACATAAATGGAAGACAGATGAAGATACCCAATATAAGAATAACTGGGGGACCTCTGTTTTAGACTGAATGTGTCCCCCACCCAATTCCTATGTTGCAGCCCTAAACCCCAAAGTGATGGTATTTGGAGGTGGGGCCTTTGGAAGGTAATTAGTTTTGGTGAGGTCATGAGGATGAGGTCCTCATGATAAGATTAGTCTCCTTATACGAAGAGGAAGAGGCCAGAGTTTTCTCTCCACCATGTGAGGATACAGCCAAGAAGAGAGTTCTTATCAGGAACCAAATCTGAAGGTACCTTGACCTTGGCCTTCCCAGCCTCCAGAACTGTGAGAAATAAATCTGTTGGTTAAGCCATCCAATATGTGGTATTTTGTTATAGCAGGCTGCACAGACAAGCTACTGATAGAGAATTCCACAGGTAGAAAAAAAGCTTTCCTGAAACAAAGAAAGAAAAGAATCTCCACTTTGAGAGAACTTATATTACAGAATAATTAGTTACAGAAAGCTCCACACTGAGATATACTGTAGTAAATTTATCAATTTTAAGGTTATAAAAAGAGTTCTTGCATCCAGGTAGAAAACATAAATCATTACAAGGGGAAAATAATCAGGCTGGCCCTAAAATTCATAGTAATAGCAACAATTCAATAAGCCAAGGGGCCATTTACATTTAAAGGCAATAGACATTTGAAACAAAAGAACTCAGGAAAGTAGGCATCTATGAGCCATTCTTGAAAAAAAATGATGATGAAGTCCAAGGTACCCAGATGAATGAAGTACTGAATCTTTTAAATATGGAACTGATTCTAAATAACTGTACAAATTATGATTGTAGAACAAAAAGAATAATGATGTATCTAACAACAATAGGAATATGGGAAGGGATAAGAAAAGGGGGGAAAGCATGAGAGCACTAATATCTCTACCTTTCAGAGCAAAGAAATCAATCCATCTGTCTAAAATCTGTTAGAGGATCTTTTAGGAAAAAACATTTCTTATGGGTAAAGAAATATTTATTTGAAATTTCATCATTTCTAGTTTCATTTCAGTTTTTCTCCTCTCTTAAGAAAGTACAGATTATTGAAAGTTCAAACAGCAAGATAACCCCTTAAATGCAATTTAAACTAGCAAGAATGGGGGTGCCTGGGAGGCTCAGTTGGTTAAGTGTTTGCCTTCAGCTCAAGTCCCAGGGTCCTGGATCATGTCCCACATCGGGCTCCTTGCTCAGCAAGGGGTCTGCTTTTCCCTCTCCCTCTGCCCCTCCCCCAGCTTGTGCATGTGCTCTTGCTCACTCTCACTCTAATAAATAAATAAAATCTTTAAAAGGAATAAACTAGCACCAATGAAAAAATAAATTAATAATAATAAATAAGCTAGCAACAATGATAAAATTTTTCTTTTGGCAACAGATTTTCTATAATTCTTTTGGCTATAATATTTTAATCTTCTGCTTATAAAAACAGCTTGATTTAGATTATTGCATCAAAACAATAGTAATAATAAAAAGGCAAGCAAATTGTGGTATATATATACAATGAAGTATTATTCAGCCATAAAAAAGTAATTAAATCATATAGACCAATGGAATAGAATGGAGGGCTCAGAAATAAACCTGCACATAGTCAACTGATTTTTGACAAGGGTGCCAAAACCATTCAAGGACAGTTTTTTCAACAAATGGTGCTGGGAAAACAGGGTATCTGCATGGAAAAGAAAAAAGTTGGTCTGTACATTATACCATATACAAAAATTAACTCAAAATGGATCAAGGAATTAAATGTAAGAGCCAAAACTATAAAACCCTTAGAAGAAAACATTGGGGGAAATCTGTATGATACTGGACTGGGCAACAATTTCATGGCTATGACACCAAAAGCAAAAGCAACATAAGAAAAAATAGATAAATTGGACTTCATCAAAATTACAAACTTTTGTGCATCTAAGGATACTGTCAAGGGGCACCTGGGTGGCTCAGTTGGTTAGGCATCCAACTCTTGATTTTGGCTCAGGTTATGATCTCAGGGTCGTGAGACTGTGCCCCATGTCAAGCTCTGCACTGGCCTGGAGCCTGCTTAAGATTCTTTCTCCCTCTGCCCAACCCACCACTTGCTCATGTGAGCACTTATCTCTCTCAAAAAAAGAAAAAAAAAAAAGATACTGTCAAGAAAACAAAAGACTACCTAAGAATGGAAGAAAGTATTTGTAAATGATGTATCTGATAAGGGTTTAATATCCAGAAAATATAAAGAACACATACAACTCAACATCAAAAAACCAAACATCCCAATTCAAAATTGGGCAAAACACTTGAATAAGCATTTTTCCAAAGTGCTTTAAGCACATGAAAAAATGCTCAATGTCATTAGTCATTAGGGAAACCATAATGAGATACCTAATTCACACTCACTAGGAGAGCTATTATTAAAAAAACTCAAAAAATATAAAAAAAAAACCAAATATTGGTGAAGATGTGGAGAAACTGGAATATTTTGTTGACAAATTGCTGTTGGGAATGTAAATGGTGCAGCTGATACGGACAACAGTTTGGTGGTTCCTCAAAAAGTTAAACATAAAATTATCAAGGATGTGGAGAAAAGAGAACCCTCTTGCACTCTTAGTGGGGATGCAAACTGGTGCAGCCACCCTGAAAACCATATGGAGGTTCCTCAGAAAGTTAAAAATAGAACTACCGTATGATGCAGGGTATTTGCACTTCTGAGTCTTTACCCCAAAAATACAAGAACACTAATTCAAAGGCATATATGCACCCCGATGTTTATAGCAGCACTATCTACAATAACCAAATTGTGAAAACGGCCCAAGTGTCCATCAACTGATGAATGGATGAAGAAAATGTGGTATATATACATATATACAATGCAGTATTATTACTCAGCCATAAAAAAAGAATGAAATGTTGCCATTTGCAATGACATGGATGGAGCTAGAGAGTATAGTGCTAAGCAAAATAAGTCAGTCAGAAAAAGATAAATACCATAGGATTTCACTCATATGTGGAATTTAAGAAACAAGACAAGCAAAGGGAAAAAAGAGCGGGGGAGGGAACCAAGAAACAGACTCTTAACTACTGATAACAAACTGATGGCTACTAGAGGGGAGGTTGGTAGGGGGATGAGTTAAATAGGTAATGGGGATTAAGGAGAGCACGTGTTGTGAGAAGCACCCAGTGTTGTATGGAAGTACTGAGTTATTATATTGTACACCTGAATTTTAACAAACTGGAATTTGAATAAAAACTTAAAAACAAAAAAGAGAATGGATTAAAAAAACCCATAAAAGCATTATATAACCCAGTAGTAGCACTTCTGGGTGTATAATCAAAAGAACTGAAAGCAAAGACGTGAACAGGTATTTGTATACCAATGTTCATAGCACCATTATTCACAATAGCTGAAAGATAGAAACAACCCAAATATCCATCCATAGATGAGTGGATAAATAAAATGGGGTATTACACACAATGGAATGTTATTTGGCTTTAACAAGGAATGAAATTCTGACACATACTACAACATGGATGAACCCTGAATGTATTATGCTAAGTAAATAAGCCAAACACAAAAGGACAAATACTGTAGGATTCTACTTATATAAAGCACTTAGAGTAGGCAAATTCATAGAGGAAGAAAGTAGAACAGAGGTTATCAGCTCAGGAAAACATATTAAACAATGGGTACAAAGTTTCTGTTGGGATAATGAAAAAGTTCTAGAAATGAGTAGGGTGATAGCTGCACTACATTGTGAATGTACTTTTAAAAAAACGTAATATAGCACTGACATATGCTACAGTGTGGATGAACCTCAAAAACACTGTGGTAAGTGACAGAAGCCAGGCACAAAAGGTCAATATTGTATAGATTCCAAGTTGTATGATATGAAAGTTGTAAACTGTATGATATAAAATCTCCTGAACAGATAAATCTATACAGACTGAAAACAAACTGGTGGCCAGGGCTGGAGGAAGGAGGGAATGGAGAATAACCGCTCAACAGGTATGGCGTTTTATTTTGGGATGATAAAAATGTTTTGAGGGGCGCCTGGGTGGCTCAGTCGGTTAAGCGACTGCCTTCAGCTCAGGTCATGATCCTGGAGTCCCGGGATCGAGTCCCGCATCGGGCTCCCTGCTCGGCGGAGAGTCTGTTTCTCCCTCTGACCCTCCACCCTCTCATGTGCTCTCTCTCATTCTCTCTCTCTCAAATAAATAAATAAAATCTAAGAGAAAAAAAAAAAATGTTTTGAAACTAGAGAGGGGTCGTTACACAGTACTGTGAATGTACTAAATGCCACTGACTTATTCACTTTAAAATGGTTAATTTTATGGTGAATTAGTTACCTCAACTTAAAAATATATTAATAATTAATTGAAAAAATTCTTTTAAATGTGAAGTAGTACTCTACAACAGCTCTACAATAGGGGACAGGGATAATAGAGACATTATAGAGTTTTTTAAACTTTGGAGCAAAAGCAATGTATTTACTACCCATTACTAAAGTACATGGGGGAAATATTCATTTTATAAAAAGGCATTTAAATTAAATTAATTTAAATTATCTTTAAGAGGGGTACTTTCTAAACAATTCCAGTTAAAATTATTTTAGGGCATAGAGTAGTTCTAATATTTTCATTTTCTATCAATCTACATAGTGTATAATCAATAAATGATAATTCTGTATGAATTTAGCAGTAGTACCATTAAGCAAAGCCGATCAAAAAGAGTTTGTTCCAATCCATTTTCATGAGCTGCATCAGAACCCTGAATAGTAGGAGGAAGCTGTTTGGGATCTCCAACAAGAATCAGCTTTTCACACTCAAACCTAAAAACAGAATTCCAAAAGTTAATCTAAGCAACAACAACAACAAAAAGCATGCATTCACATCACTTGTTGCACTGTTTTGTTTTTTAAAATTTATTTATTTGATAGAGAAAGAGAGAAAAAGCAGGGGTAGGGGAGCAGAGGGAGAGAGTGAGAGAAACTTAAGCAGACTCCTGAGCCCGGAGCCCAATGGGGCTCAAGGGGCTCGACGGGGCTTGATCTCATGACCCTGAAATCATGACCCTGAGCCTAAACCAAGAGTCAGAGGATTAACAAACTGTGCCACCCAGGCACCCCTTAATGCACTATTTTCTAGCATGTATTTCAAAGAACTGGAATACCACAGAGTTCTGGGAACTAGGGCACCTAGCTGGCTCAGTCAGTAGAGCATGCGATTCTTGATCTCTGGGCTGTGAGTTCAAGTCCCACACTGGGTACAGAGATTACTTGAAAATAAAAAATCTTAAAAAAAAAGTTCTGGTAACTAACAAGGCTTAATAATGTTAATAAATGTATTAAAGGGATTTGAAGTTATTCAGTAAAAAATCCTTTACAACTTTTTTCCACATAAAATTTGCTAAATGTCTACCTGCCTCTGCATGGAACTAGCATTTTGCAGAACACATTTTGAGAAACAATGACTTTTAAATTTTGTAAACTCAGAGGCTTTCTTAGAAGTCATTTGGCTTAGGGCGCCTGGGTGGCTCAGTTGGTTAAGCGACTGCCTTCGACTCAGGTCATGATCCCGGAGTCCCGGGATCGAGTCCCACATCGGGCTCCCTGCTCAGCGGGGAGTCTGCTTCTCCCTCTAACCCTTCCCCCTCTTGTGCTCTCTCTCTCACTCTCTCTCTCTAATAAATAAATTAAAAAAAAAAAAAAAAAAGAAGTCATTTGGCTTAAACTCTTATTTTAGAGGTGGAGTAAATTAGGCTCCTGGGGGCTATATGTCTTTCTAAATAGAGGTAGGATATCATGGGAAAATGTCCAGTTTTTGTAGAAAAATCTATAGTGGAACCTTTAATCTAGTTGAGAAATCTGCAAGGTCCTAGGAGAATCCTAGCACTAGAGTTATCAAGGCTTTAAAAATTATGTAATCTGGGGTGCCTGGGTGGCTCAGTCAGAAAAGTGTCTGACTCTTGATTTCGGCTCAGGTCCTCATCTCGGGGTCCCGGGATCAAGCCCTGTGTGGGTCTCCGTGCTCAACAGGGAGTCTGCTCTCTTCCTCTTCTTCCCCTACCCCCACTTGTGTTCTCTCTCTCTCAAATAATCTTTAAAAAAAATTATGTGATCTACCACCAGGGAAATACAAATCAAAACTATAATGAGATACCACCTCATACTCGTTAGAATGGCTAAAATCAACACAAAAAACAACTGGATTGGTGAGGATGTGGAGAAAGAAGAACCCTCATGCACTGTTTGTGGGAATGCAAACTAGTACAGCCACTGTGGAAAACAGTATGGAGGCTCCTCAAAAAATCAAAAATAGAACTACCCTACGATCTAGCAATTGCACTACTGGTTATTCACCCAAAGAATGCAAAAACACTAATTCAAAAGGTGGGGAAATCGGAGGGGGAGATGAACCATGAGAGACTATGGACTCTGAGAAACAAACTGAGGGTTCCGGATGGGAGGGGGGTGGGGGGATGGGTTAGCCTGGTGATGGGTATTAAAGAGGGCACGTTCTGCATGGAGCACTGCGTATTATATGCAAACAATGAATCGTGGAACACTACATCAAAAACTAATGATGTAATGTAGGGTGATTAACATAACATAATAAAAAAAAAAGAAATACTCTTCCAAAAAAAAAACCAAACACTAATTCAAAGGGGTAATGCACCCTTATGTTTGTAGCAGCATTATTTATAATAGCCAAGATATGGAAGCTGCCCAAGTGTCCATTGACTGATGAATGAATAAAGAAGAAGTGGTATATATATACAATGGAATATTATTCAGCCATAAAAAAGAATGAAATCTTGCCATTTGCAATGATATAGATGGAGCTAGAGAGTACAATCCTAAGAAAAGTAAATCAGTCAGAGAAAGACAAATACCATATGATTTCACTCATATGTGGAATTTAAGAAATAAAATACACAAAGGAAAAAATAAGAGACAAATCAAGAAACAGACTTTCAATTAGAGAAAACAAACTAATGGTTACCAGAGGGAGGCTGGGGGGGTGTTAAATAGGTGATGGGGATTAAGGAGGACACTTGTGATGAGCACAGGGTGAAGTATAGAAGCGCTGAATCACTATAATGTACACCTAAAACTAATGTAACACTATGTTAACTAACTGGAATTAAAATTAAAAGTTAAAAAAAAAAATTATGTGATCCAAATATCTCAACTGTGATCTAACAAAATTTTGACACATTAACCAACCCCCCTAAATTTTCCTCTGCATTCTCTTATTTATTTATTTTTTAATTATTATGTTGTTAATCACCATACATTACATCATTAGTTTTTGATGTAGTGCTCCATGATTCATTGTTGGCGTATAACACCCAGTGCTCCATGCAGAACATGCCCTCTTTAATACCCATCACCAGGCTAACCCATCCCCCCCACCCCCTCCCCTCTAGAACCCTTAGTTTGTTTCTCAGAGTCCATAGTCTCTCATGGTTCGTCTCCCCCTCCAATTTTCCCCCCTTCATTTTTCCCCTCCTGCTATCTTCTTCTTCTTTTTCTTCTTTTTTTTTTTTAACATATAATGTATTATTTGTTTCAGAGGTACAGGTCTCTGCATTCTTTTAAATAATCAGTTTAGTATCTAAATTGCTAAGAATACTCACAAAAGTTTGGTAAGAGTTTGAAGTGCGAAATTATTTGAAATAATCGTGATATCTGAGTGCTTTTCAGAAAAGAAATTTTTAGGTTACCTTGCAATAGGAAGGAGAGAGGCCGGTTCAGTTATTTGACTACACTCATCCAGCACTACTACAGGAAATTTAAGATCATTCATGCATGGGAATGGGCAGGCTGCACAGGTAACTCCAACTACTCGCACCTTTAGTACAACAAGAATGTTATTAATTAACAACCTTTTGAGAAAATAAGATAATGTATTTACCAAAGAACTTGTAAATCTAAAATCAGAAATGAGCTGTCCTAATTACTGGCAATCAGGAATAACAGGTCACTTTATCTCCACATTTTTATTATTTCCACGTAGGAAATGGAAATCACAGAACATAGGCTACTTAAGCCACAAGTCCCTTAATAAGAACAAATAAAAGGCACAGTTTGATATTCACAAGGAAGGTATTATATTATCAGGGATTTAAAAAATATTAATGATGACATCAATATTTTATCCTTCTAAACAAAGCTGGATAAACGCAACATGCATTATTATCAACACAGGCCACAATTCTCCACAAAGAACAGTGAATATGCTATAAACTGTATTTTGCTTAACCTTCAATCACACTAGGATTTTGACTTATTTAAGAAAGTAAAGAATACTATTTCTAAACAACAGTAAATTAAAGTGTACTTGTGGCCTGTAAGCCTGTAAGAATCTTATAATTCTCAAATTATTATAGCAGAATACCATTATTCTCAAGGCAAAAAGCCTGATAAAAAAGCTAATATTTAATCTCTGGAACTAAACATAAACAAGAGGAAAATCACTGAATTTTCTAATTAGATGTGTTCAATTGCCCTAGTAGTCTAATAGCTACAGACATACACACACACTCACATATATATACACACATACGCATACACGATTTTTTTTCTCTCCTAACAATCTGAAGTATAATTCCACTTTTTGGTAGCAAGGGCAGTCCACACAAACAGACCATATCTTTTGTCAACAAATGTGACTGACAAAAATATGCTTTACAAATTAAATACTGCCTCCATAGAGCCTGTGAAACAAGAAATATATACATTAATAATAACATTCATCACGTGTAACAGCCCTCTGTCAGTTAGTTTCCTTTTGTTAAAAACAAAAATCACAAAGCCACATTTATATTAGAAACTCCACACTTTTTGAATATTCAGCTCTTTTAAAATGATCCAGCAGAAGACACCACTGTAGTAAAATACACTGCTCATGGTACCACTCTCAAATATCATTCATTATTTAATTTCTGGAATTCTGGAAATTCAGCCATAAAAAAGAATGAAATCTTGCCATTTGCAATGATATAGATGGAGCTAGAGAGTACAATCCTAAGAAAAGTAAATCAGTCAGAGAAAGACAACCTTAGAATGAGAACCCGAAAGTTATGAACCAGGAAGAAGTTTTTTTAAAAGAAATAGCTAGGGGCGGGAGCCTGTGTAGCTCAGTTGGTTAAGCAACTGCCTTCGGCTCAGGTCATGATCCTGGGGTCCTGGGACTGAGCCCCACATCGGGCTCCCTGCTCGGTGGGAAGCCTGCTTCTCCCTCTCCCACTCCCCCTGCTTGTGTTCCCTCTCTCACTCTCTCTCTCTGTCCATTAAAAAAGAAATAGCTAGGAGTGCCTGGGTGGCTCAGTCGTTCAGCGTCTGCCTTTGGCTCGGGTCATGATCCTAGGATGGAGCCCCGCATCGGGCTCCCTGCTCCGCAGGAAGCCAGCTTCTCCCTCTCCCACTCCCCCTGCTTGTGTTCCTGCTCTCACTATCTCTCTCTGTCAAATAAATAAATCTTAAAAAAAAAAAAATATAATAGCTAATACAAAAACATAAAGAACTAAGCTTTCTTTAAAATATTATATGAGTATCTACTAATTTGTCATCATATTGCTAAGATTCTAACCCCAGAAGATATTTTATTATTGATCTAGGAAATAGCAATTAACTATGAAGCATTTTTAAAATTTAATTCTATTGTAAAGACATGTCACTTTAGAAATGTGTTAGCTCTGAATGCCTAATTGGACCTTGGAAATTTGTTAGACAAAACTTTTTAAAAAATGTTCCCTTTAAAAGAGTTTTCATTTGGGGCGCCTGGGCGACTCAGTCAGTTGAGCATCTGACTCTTGGTTTCAGCTCAGGTCATGATCAAGCCCTGATCCAGCTCCAAGCTCTGTGGGGAGGCTGCCTGAAGATTCTCTCCCTCTACCCCTCCCCTCACATGCATGTGCATGCACACACACATTCACTCACTCTCTCTCTTTAAAATAAATAAGTAATTTAAAAAAATAAATAAAAGAGTTTTCATTTGTGAACAGATAATACCAATGAACAATAGATTATGCTATCTGGGCTTTCACTTGGAAAATAATAATAATAAAAAAAGAAAATTATCAAAGAAATCATTAACAATTATTCTTACATATCAATATTATGTTGGATAAGTGAGTAAAATGATAAGTAATTTACATAAATGACTAATTTGCATTAATTGAACACAGTCAAACTAAGCCCTTCTGGATTTAGTTGGGGAGAAGAAAGTAGAGTTAACTCTATAACTCAAAATAATAGAAAGCTAGTCTGAAACCTGAGGACTTCTGTAATCAAAACTTGTAGATTGGTTATTATTTCCAATTTCTCTCTCCCTCCCTGTAAGAGTATTACACATCCACATTCTTTGCCATGTGACTTTGCAGTACTTCTCACCAGAGAAGTAGGGGGAGTGTATTTCCCTCTCCCACTAAATATTAGGCATGGCCATATGACTTTTTGCAGCAAATGGAATATTAGCAGACATGACATGAACAAAAGCTTTAAATGTATTTGTGTGATCTAGGCTTCCTTCTTGCACTTCTGCCATCTGTCAGGAGAAGACCATCATGCCATAAGCAAATGTTCTCAGAGTGAGAGATCTGAACCATAGCCTCAAGCTGGGCCGTGCCAAATGATCTTTAGAGTCATAAGTTTGTTGTCTTAAAGTATTGAGATGTTTGTTAAGCAGCAATATTTCTGAAAATAGCTACATAATATGGGGATCCAAGTATGTTGATTTTTCCAAATCTCTTGCAGAAAGTAACCAATGTCCACATAGTCCAAGAAGTCAAGAACCCTCTTTTCTTCCCTTCCTCTTTCTTTTCCTCAAGCTCTCCTTTCACTGGAGGAAGCTACTGATTGACTTCTTTCTCATCAGCTACCAGCTAAAGGAAGCCGCCCCGGATCAGAAGCTGATAAAGGGGATACTGCTACTTGTTACAGCTTGGGATCCTGTGTGTCCAGTCTTGGCTTCCAATACTTAGAAGCAAGTGTCTGAGCATCCTAGATTCTCAGATATAGACAGACCCTGAAAGGCTTGGCTTTCTAGGGAGGCATTAAAGACAAATTTCACTTGGGTATTTTGTCCAGGGTCAGACCTTCTTTTCCTTCCCCATTGCACCTAAAAAAAAACCAAGTTTCATTTTAACTTTCCAGGAAGTCTATTCCCACCTCTTCTCTTTCCTCTTTAAGCTTATAAAAAGATCTACAAATACGGAAAAGGAGAGAGGATAACTCAGTCATGGTAAGTTGGATCTGTTCACAAATTTGAAGAATGTTTTATAAGATAAAAATATGCACTGGATAGACATACACACACTTTATTTGAATCTAAGCTATCACAGTCATTTGTTTTATTTAAAGGAAATATTCTCCATCAACAGGAATAAAAGAATTTTGAGTAGTATATATAAATTAAGAAACAAACTTACCTGCTTCAGCAGGGTTTTATTGGTCCCCAGTTTATGCTGTTCAATACTTTTTCTGACATAGACCCTTTCCAGAGGAGTCAAGTCTTCTTTCATTAGTGCATGTAGTTCTTTCAGTTGTTCATTTTCATTTTCTGAGGCATGTAAACTAAAAAAGAATTACTTAAAAGAATATCCCTTTTTATCCCATTTTCACATTATAAAAAAGTAAAATACAGATTTTCTAAGTTAACCCAAAAAAATAAAGCTTTTCCACTCTTCTTCAAAAACCAAATTTAAAATTATATAAAATTATTATACTTTTTTTTTTAAAAGATTTTATTTATTTATTTGACAGAGAGACAGCAAGAGAAGGAACAAAAGCAGTGGGAGTGGGAGAGGGAGAAGCAGGCCTCCCGCTGAGCAGGGAGCCCAACAGGGGGCTCGATCCCAGGACCCTGGGATCATGACCTGAGCAGAAGGCAGACACTTAACGACTGAGCCACCCAGGCGTCCCAGAATTATTATACTTCTTTGAGCACTCTGACTTTTGGAATTCAGTGTTCTTACCTATAAGGTAAAATTGGCTTGGCAATCTTCCTGACACTCCCAACTCTGACGAACTTTTCAAATCCAAGACTGAGAAGCCTTTAAAGAAAACAAGGTAAAATAGATTCTGATTATTTAGAAAAACTTATAAAGCAAAGTTTACCTAATATTTATGTTATTAAAATTAATTTTATGTAACAGTGTATTTTATAGTTATAGAATTCAATCTGATATGCCTAAACTCAGTAAATGCAATGTAGCTAAGACTTTTTTATATAATGCATTTTATAGAGAATTTTAAAATTATATTGAAGGTTCATTAAATGTTTATAAAATAGTGATGTCAGTATTTATCACAAATAAAACTGTCTCTAATGACATAATAATATGGAAAACAATAGCTACCATATACGTAGCATCAGGATTTATTAGGAATGCATACCTTATTTTTACATACACTATCTCACTTAATACTCATTTCAGCTCTGCAGGGTAGTATCTAATCTTAGAGATGAGGACTCCAAAAGTGAGGAATTTTGCTGAGGCCACAGAGCTAATAAGTAGAGTCAGCCATGATTCAACCGAAGCAAGTCTGTCTACCTTCAAGGGCTATGATCATTCTTCTACATACATCACCCCCAATTAGGGCTTTGTGAATAAGCAACTCTCATCTACCTTTCCCTCTCATGTATCTTACAGCTCTGGTTCTAGGCTAGAAACAGAGTAGAGAGCTCAATGAATATCCAGTCCTCTACAACATCTGTCACTTCAAATGGGAATTTAAAGAGTTACAACACTAAATAAACTATAGCTTTCCACACATAGTCTTCCTAAATAATTTTGAAGCAGTTTGTTTAATGTCAATGGATGGATAGATTTCAACTTCTGTGTATTTCATAGTCCTCATCCTGGAGACAGTCAGCTACTTTTCAGTCTCAAAACACAGATTACATGTTTTCAATGCAATTTTACGTTAATTTTTTTATAATAGAGGGTGCAGTATCCTCATCATACCACTAAAATAGGGTAAAAAGTATGTTTTGGGGCACCTGGGTGGCTCAGTCAGTTAAGCATCCTCTTGCTTTGGGCTTAGGTCATGATCTCAAGGTCATGAGATGAGCCCCACCGCAGGCTTCACACTTAGCGTGAAGTCTGCTTGTCCCTCTCCCTCTGCTCCTCCCCATGCCTCGAGTGCTCTCTTTCTAAAATAAATAAAATCTTTAAAAAAAAAAAAAAAGTACATTTCATTTCTTCTCAAGAAACTCTTTGTCCCATCCTGTCCATTACAGTCAGAGCACATTGTCGAAAGGCACTGCTAAATGCTATTTTAATGTGAAGAAGTGTGTGAGTCTAGCCTATATGAAGTTGAGGTGTATATCCTAATTATAAATCCATACTTCTCAGGTCCTTATCAGAGGCTTAAACATTGAAGAATTTCTCCTAAATGTTTTAGTATTCAGTACTTACCTTCCTTCTTCATTCTACTTTTGTGATTTTTCTAACTTTTCTAACAGCCTACAGTTAAAATTTTCATCTCAAGCTGAGCAATCTAAACCTTTTCCTGTTTAGCCCCCAAGTAACTCCTCATTGTCTTGAATCAAAAAATATATTCAGTCTCTGTTTTAGATATTTAAGTCCTAATAAGGACTTAAAAAATATTTATATCTTGGGGTGCTTGGCCGGCTTAGGCAATAAGCATGTAACTCTTGATCTCGGGGTTGTGAGTTCAAGCCCCCACTGGGCACAGAGCTTACTTAAAAAAAAAGTTTAGGGGTGCCTGGGTGGCTCAGTCAGTTAAGCACTGACTGTTGATTTAGACTCAAGTCATGATCTCAGGGTAATGGGATTGAGCCCTGCATCTGGCTCCTCATTCCTCGCTCACTGTGCAGCCTGCTTAAGACTTTTTCTCTCCCTCTGCCCCTCCCTTCCCCCCCAACACATGCACACGTGGTGTGCATGCTCTCTCTCACTCTCTCAAATAAATAAATAAATCTTAAAAAAAGTTTCTATCTTTTATTCTAGGCCTAAGACTTTTTCATAAGGAAAGAATCAGAAATGGAGACACATTTATATTTAAGGATTTTTATCACAATATTATTTATAATGGCAAAAATCTGAAAAATGTTTACTGATCAAAATTGCTTAATTAGGAGTGCCTGGCTGGCTTAGTCAGAGAAATGTGGGACTACTGATCTCGGGGTCCTGAGTTCAAGCCCCATATTGGGTGTAGAGATTACTTAACTAATAAAACTTTAAAAAAACAGCTTAATTAAAGTATAAGCAGGGGAGGGGGGAAAGATGGCGGAGGAGTAGGGGACCCTATTTCAGCTGGTCCCCGAAATTGAGCTGGATATCTACCAGACCACTCTGAGCACCCACGAAACCAGCCTGAGATGTAAGAAGATCTGGATCTCCACAAAGAGAATATCGCAGGCGGTTGGTTTTGAGGTACGAAGTGGGGAGCCGTGATTCTGTGGGCAGATATCGGAGGATAAACGGCAGCGGGAGGGTGCCTGGCCGTGGGGATCCTACACCGCCGGTGAGTGACAGCCTCGTGCGCTGAGGACGGGCACAGACTCACAGACCGGTAGCGCCGGGAAAGGACTTTAGGGCAGCCCCCGGGGTGGAAACCCAGAGTGACGGAGTCGCGCGCACGCGAACTGGAGTCGCGCGCACGCGAACTGCAGCCGCCAAGACGGAAACCCGGAGCGGTGGGGTCGTGCCTGCGAACTGCAGCCCCTGGGGCAGAAACCCGGAGCGGCGGAGTTGCGCGGGCACGAACTGGGAGCGGCTGGCGGTTTTAAAAGCACAAAGGGCAGAGACGTGCCCTGACCTGGAGGCAGGACTGGGGGCGCTGCGGAGGGGCGCACAACCCAGGCCGCTGTAGTTTATAGCAGCACAGACAGAAACGGAGATGGTGTGGCCTGGAGGGCTCACTGAAGAACAGACTGCGGTCTCTCTGCTCTGAGGCAGAGGGTTGGAAATGGTCTCTTCTGCTCTGACTCGCGGAAGAGATGCAGAAAGCCGCCAGGGAAAGGCGCCAGAGAACAAAAGCCCCAAAACCTGATTCCCGCTGAGCCCATCCCCTGCCACAGGGGCACAGGGCAACTCCGCCCAAACAGGGTTGCCTGAGTAACAGCGCGGCAGGCCCCTTCCACAGAAGACAGGCTGGGAAAACAAGAGGCCAGCAACCCTAAGGTCCCAAGAAAACAGGTGCATCTTGCTTGGGTTCTGGTCAATAATTTGGACTCTATACATTCCTTCAAACACCCATCAACAGAATGACTAGGAGGAGGAGCCCCCAAAACAGAAAAGACTCAGAGATTATGACTTATGCTGCAGATTTACAAATGGATGCAGATATAACCAAGATGTTGGAGATGGAATTCAGGCTAGCAATTGTGAAGACAATGGCTAGAATGGAGAAATCAATTAATGGCAACATAGAGTCTCTAAGGGCAGAAATAAAAGGTGAATTGGCAGAACTTAAAAATGCTATCAATGAGATCCAATCCAATCTAGATAATCTAACAGCTAGGGTAACTGAGACAGAAGAGAGAATAAGCGACCTGGAAGACAATATAATAGATAAAAAGGGAAAAGAGGAGGCCAGGGAAAAACAACTCAGAATCCATGAAAATAGAATCAGAGAAATAAGTGACACCATGAAGCGTTCCAATGTCAGAATAATTGGAATCCAGGAGGGAGTGGAGAGAGAGAGAGGACTAGAAGATGTATTTGAGCAAATCGTAGCTGATAAGTTCCCTAATCTGGGGAATGAAACAAACATTAGAGTCCTAGAGGCAGAGAGGACCCCTCCTAAGATCAACAAAAACAGGCCAACACTCCGGCACGTAATAGTAAAACTTGCAAATCTTAGAACCAAGGAAACCATCTTAAGGGCAGTTAGGGGGAAGACATTCCTTACGTACAGAGGGAGGAACATCAGAATAACGTCAGACCTATCCACAGAGACCTGGCAAGCCAGAAAGGCCTGGCAAGACATATTCAGGGTACTAAACAAGAAGAACATGCAGCCAAGAATACTTTATCCGGCAAGGCTTTCATTTAGAATGGATGGAGAGATGAGGAGCTTCCACGACCGGCAGAAGCTGAAAGAATATGTGACCACTAAGTCGGCCCTGCAAGAAATATTAAGGGGGGTTCTATAAAAGGAGAAAGACCCCAAGAGTGATATACAACAGAAATTTACAGGGACAATCTATAAAAACAAAGTCTTCATAGGCAACATGATGACAATTAATTCATATTTTTCAATAATCACTCTCAACGTGAATGGCCTAAATGCTCCCATAAAACGGCACAGGGTTGCAGACTGGATAAAAAGACAGGACCCATCCATACGCTGTCTACAAGAGACTCATTTGGAACCTAAAGATACAACCAGACTGAAAGTGAAGGGATGGAGATCCATCTTCCACGCCAGTGGACCTCAAAAGAAAGCTGGGGTAGCAATTCTTATATCAGACAAATTAGATTTTAAACTAAAGTCTGTAATGAGAGACACAGAAGGACACTATATCATTCTTAAAGGTTCTATCCAATAAGAAGATCTAACAATTGTAAATATCTATGCCCCCAACATGGGAGCAGCCATCTATATAAGCCAACTGTTAATCAAAATAAAGAGTCATATTGATAACAATACGTTAATTGTAGGAGACCTCAATACTCCACTCTCAGCAATGGACAGATCATCTAAGCAGAAAATCAACAAGGAAACAAGAGCTTTGAATGATACATTGGACCAGATGGACCTCATAGATATTTACAGAACATTCCACCCTAAAACAACAGAATACTCAGTCTTCTCGAGTGTGCATGGAACTTTCTCCAGAATAGACCACATACTGGGTCACAAATCAGGTCTCAACCGATACCAAAAGATTGAGATTATTCCCTGCATATTCTCAGACCATAATGCTCTAAAACTGGAACTCAATCACAAGAAAAAATTGGCAGAAATTCAAACACTTGGAAGCTAAAGACCACTCTGCTCAAGAATGTTTGGGTCAACCAAGAACTCAAAGAAGAACTTAAACAATTCATGGAAATCAATGAGAACGAAAACACATCAGTCCAAAACCAATGGGATACTGCAAAGGCGGTCCTAAGGGGGAAATACATAGCCATCCAAGCCTCACTCAAAAAAATAGAAAAATCCCGAATTCACCAACTAACTCTACACCTTAAAGAACTAGAGAAAAAGCAACAAACGACGCCTAAGCCACGCATTAGAAGAGAATTAATTAAAATTAGAGCAGAAATCAATGAATTAGAAACCAGAAACACAGTAGATCAGATCAATGAAACTAGAAGTTGGTTCTTTGAAAGAATTAATAAGATCGATAAACCACTGGCCAGACTTATCCAAAAGAAAAGAGAAAGGACCCAAATTAATAAAATTATGAATGAAAGGGGAGAGATCACGACTAACACCAAGGAAATAGAAACAATTATTAGAAATTATTATCAACAACTATATGCCAATAAACTGAGCAATCTGGATGAAATGGAGGCCTTCCTGGAAACCTATAAGCTGCCAAGACTGAAACAGGAAGAAACTGACAACCTGAATAGCCCAATAACCAGTAGCGAGATTGAAGCAGTGATCAAAAACCTGCCAAAAAACAAGAGTCCAGGGCCTGATGGATTCCCTGGGGAATTCTACCAAACATTCAAAGAAGAAATAATACCTATTCTACTGAAGCTGTTTCAAAAAATAGAAACAGAAGGAAAACTTCCAAACTCATTCTATGAGGCCAGCATTACCTTAACCCCCAAACCAGGCAAAGACCCCATCAAAAAGGAGAATTTCAGACCGATATCCCTGATGAATATGGATTCCAAAATCCTCAACAAAATCCTAGCTAACAGGATCCAACAATACATTAAAAGGATCATCCACCACGACCAAGTGGGATTTATCCCCGGGATGCAAGGGTGGTTCAACATTCGCAAATCAATCAATGTGATAGAACACATTAATAAGAGGAGGGAGGAGAACTATATGATCCTCTCAATTGATGCAGAAAAAGCATTTGACAAAATACAACATCCTTTCCTGATTAAAACTCTCCAGAGTATAGGGATAGAGGGAACATTCCTCAAGCTCATAAAAGCCATCTATGAAAAACCCACAGCGAATATCATCCTCAATGGGGAAAAGCTGAGAGCCTTTCCCTTAAGATCAGGAACACGTCAAGGGTGCCCACTCTCACCACTGTTGTTCAACATAGTACTAGAAGTCCTAGCAACAGCAATCAGACAACAAAAAGAAATAAAAGGTATTCAAATTGGCAAAGAAGAAGTCAAACTCTCTCTTTTCGCAGACGACAGGATACTTTATGTGGAAAACCTAAAAGACTCCACCCCCAAATTACTAGAACTCATCCAGCAATTCAGTAATGTGGCAGGATACAAAATCAATGCACAGAAATCAGTTACTTTCTTATACACTAACAACGCAACTGTAGAAAGAGAAATTAGAGAAACAACTCCATTTACAATAGCACCAAAAACCATAAGACACATCGGAATAAACCTAACCAAAGAGGTAAAGGATGTATACTCTAGGAACTACAAAACACTCATGAAAGAAATTGAAGAAGACACAAAAAGATGGAAAAATACTCCATGCTCATGGATCGGAAGAATAAACATTGTTAAAATGTCTATGCTACCCAGAGCAATCTATACCTTCAATGCCATCCCAATCAAAATTCCAATGACATTTTTCAAAGTGCTGGAACAAACAATCCTAAAATTTGTATGGAATCAGAAAAGACCCCGAATCGCCAAGGAAATGTTGAAAAAGAAAAACAAAGCAGGGGGCATCACGTTGCCCGATTTCAAGCTATATTACACAGCTGTGATCACCAAGACAGCATGGTACTGGCACAGAAACAGACATATAGACCAATGGAACAGAATAGAGAACCCAGATATGGACCCTCAACTCTATGGTCAATCTTTGACAAAGCAGGAAAAAACATGCAATGGAAAAAAGACAGTCTCTTCAATAAATGGTGCTGGGAAAATTGGACAACCACATGCAGAAGAATGAAACTCAACCATTCTCTAACACCATTCACAAAGATAAACTCAAAGTGGATGAAAGACCTCAATGTGAGACAGGAATCCATCAAAATCCTAGAGAACATAGGCAGCAACCTCTTTGACATCGCCCACAGCAACTTCTTTCAAGATACATCTCCAAAAACTAGTGAAACAAAAGCAAAAATGAACTTTTGGGACTTCATCAAGATCAAAAGCTTCTGCACAGCAAAGGAAACAGTCAACGAAACAAAGAGGCAACCCACAGAATGGGAGAAGATATTTGCAAATGACACTACAGATAAAGGGCTGGTATCCAAGATCTATAAAGAACTTCTCAAACTCAACACACAAAAAACAAATAATCAAGTAAAAAAGTGGGCAAAAGATATGAAAAGACACTTCTCTGAAGAAGACATACAAATGGCTAACAGACACATGAAAAAATGTTCATCATCATTAGCCATCAGGGAAATCCAAATCAAAACCACACTGAGATACCACCTTACACCAGTTAGAATGGCCAAAATGGACAGGGAAAGAAACAACAAATGTTGGAGAGGTTGTGTAGAAAGGGGAATCCTCTTACACTGTTGGTGGTAATGCAAGTTGGTACAGCCACTTTGGAAAACAGTGTGGAGGTTCCTCAAAAATTTAAAAATAGAGCTACCCTATGACCCAGCAATTGCACTACTGGGTATTTACCCCAAAGACACAGATGTAGTGAAAAGGGCCATATGCACACCAATGTTCATAGCAGCAATGTCTGCAATAGCCAAACTGCGGAAAGAGCCAAGATGCCCTTCAACAGATGAATGGATAAAGAAGATGTGGTCCATATATACAATGGAATATTACTCAGCCATCAGAAAAAATGAATACCCAACTTTTACATCAACATGGACGGGACTGGAGGAGATTATGCTAAGTGAAATGAGTCAAGTAGAGAAAGTCAATTATCATATGGTTTCACTTATTTGTGGAACATAAGGAATAGCATGGAGGACATTAGGAGAAGGAAGGGAAAAATGGGGGGGGGGTGGAATTGGAGGGAGAGATGAACCATGAGAGACTATGGACTCTGAGAAACAAACAGGGTTTAGAGGGGAGGGGGGAGGGGGGATTGGTTAGCCTGGTGATGGGTATTAAGGAGGGCACGTACTGCATGGAGCACAGGGTGTTATATGAAAACAATGGATTGTGGATCACTACATCAAAAACTAATGATGTATTGTATGGTGACTAACATAACATAATAAAATTTAAAAAAAAGTATAAGCAGATCCTTGCATATGACAGAGCTAAGAAAAATTATATTTTCTAAGAGGATTTGATACCATAATCTTTTTTTTAAGATTTTATTTATTGGGGCGCCTGCGTGGCTCAGTCGTTGAGCGTCTGCCTTCGGCTAGGGTCATGATCCCAGGGTCCTGGGATCGAGCCCCGCATCAGGCTCCCTGCTCCGTGGGAAGCCTGCTTCTCCCTCTCCCACTCCCCCTGCTTGTGTTCCCTCTCTTGCTGTGTCTGTCAAATAAATAAATAAAATCTTAAAAAAAAAAAGAGAGATTTTATTTATTTATTTGAGAGAGAGATAAGAGTGTGAGAGCAGAGGAGGGGCAGAGGGAGAGGGAGAAAGAATCTGAAGCAGACTCCACACTGAGCACAGGGCCCCATGCAGGGCTGGATCCCACAACCCTGAGATCATGACCTGAGCTGAAACCAAGAGTCAGACGTTCAACCAACTGCGCCACCCAGGCACTCCAATACTTAATCTTTATGTGAAAAAAACAGGACACAAAATAAATAATACATTATGTTGAATGCTAAGTTTGGAAAATAAATGAGTATGTGTGTATGCACAAAAAATCTCTAAAGAAATATATTATCTGTATAGTCTGCATATTTTCCACCTTAAGCATTCATTTATGTAATTATAAAAGCTAATTTTTAAAAAGCCTACACATTTTGAAATAATGAGTTATTTCTCCTAATCAAACTTTTGTCATTTATGTCAAAATTCAGATAATTAAACATTGAGATATTGGTAAAATATATACTATTTTCTTTGCATTAAAAAAAAATTTTTTTAAGACTGTATTTATTTTATTTTAGAGACAGAGAGAAAGAGAGAGAGAGGGCATGCGAGTGTGGAGAGGGGTAGAGGGAGAGGGAAAGGAACAAGCAGACTCCACAATGAGGGTGGAGCCCAAAGAGGGCTTGATCTCATGACCCTAAGATCATGACCTGAGCCGAATCTAAGAGTCAGATACTTAACTGCTTAATTGACTGAGCCACATAGGTGCCCCTTTCTTTGCATTTTTAATAAAATTTTACACAATCACAAAAATTTTATACCTGCAGGACAGATTGTGATTATCTTCCTTATATCCCTCTTATTAAAATCAAAAACTTAATTTGACTAAACTGATCAGCTATTTTACTATTATATGCTCATACAGACAGGTATATAAGAGAATAACCTATAAGTTGGTTCTGCGATTTTAGCCTACTTCCAAGGTTCCTGAGTCAGAGACAAAGGATTTTTATTCATGGCACAGGAAACAGCATAAGCATCCACAAATATGCACTGGTTTCCCTTGGCCCCCAAGTCCAGTGGAAAGATACAGAAGGTCCAGATGGATGCCTGCACATGCAATGTGCTGAGCTGCAGAAAAGAACACTGAACTTGGAGAGCCACTATTCTTATAACAATCAGCAAGCAAACCTGCTCTTTGTCCTGGAGGGAGATACTACCTTGTCAGTCAAGGTTGCTTGCTGCAAACATAACACTGAGAAATGTCTTGGGTAATAGTGGTCAGGGCCTTGCATCCTTAGCATCCCAGTAGGGATGCTCAGGGTCCCAGAGCAGATCGCCTCCCTCAACAATATACATTTTAGTCTTACATGACTGAACTTTTTAGTGAGTATCTTATCTTTGTGCCAAAATGGTCAGGTTTGGTATTTGATTTTATCCTACTTACAACCTAATAAACTTAATTTATTACTGTTTCATTGATGCTGGCTCTTGAGTCAGAGACTAAGGCCTGGAATTTTTGACATACCCAGCAAAAATGTGCATGGACACTCAGGGCCCATGATGGATTGCCTCTCTCAACAATAACCTAAAATATTAACTACTGGGCACCTGGGTGGCTCAGATGGTTGGTTAAGCGTCTGCCTTCGGCTCAGGTCATGATCCCAGGGTCCTGGGATCGAGTCCCACATCGGGCTCCCTGCTCCTTGGGAGCCTGCTTCTCCCTCTGCTTCTCTCTCTGTCTCTCATGAATAAATAAATAAAATCTTAAAAAATAAAAATAAAAAATAAATAAAATAAAATATTAACTACTTAGGAGTGCCTGGTTGGCTCAGTCGGAGGAGCATGTGACTCTTGGTCTTGGGGTCCTGAGTTCAAGCCCCACATTGGGGGTAGAGACTAAATAAATAAAACTTTTTAAAAAATTAAAAATAAAATAAAATAATAAAATATTAGCTACTTAAATACACTAGTCATACCTACCCAAGAAGTACTCTGTCCACAGCTACATTAGTGGAAGAAGAAATGAGAAGTTTCCATGGTCTTGCATTTCCAACTGTAGGAACTTCACTCTTTTCAAATAGCTGTACAAAAAACAAAATCACCACTGCCAGCAAATAACTCTTTCCTGATCCAAAAACACCTAATTATTTTGAAGGAAGGGGAAAAAATAAAGGCAGTGTCATAAATAAATTTCTGAAAGCACAAGAAACATTTCATCCATCTGCCTTCCTCTCTCCTCTGTTTAAATTAATTTATTCAAAAAATATTCACTGAATGGCCACTATGTGCTAAGCACAGGGGATAAGGAGATAACCAAAGATCTCCACATTCAATGAGACCCTAGTCTAGTTGGGAAAACAGATAAAGTAAAGGAACAATGATAAAATGATAAGGTAAGTAACACTGTTATGGTATTAATTAAAAAAAGAACATTCCTTTCTGCTTTGGTGGAGATGGGAATGTTTCCTAAAAATAAGAAGTAGCAGAACGAAGTCTTTCAGCATAAGATATCCAGACGACTTAAATAAAGGGTCATTCTAGGCAAAGGCATGACAAAGTATGTAGATGTTACCTATTTGTATACAGCCTATAGCAAATAGGCAAGAGACGAGGCTGACAAGATAGGCAAGAGGATAAATCATAAGAGTTCTGCATGGTATGGCTAAAAAGTTTAAATTTTGTCTTGTAGGCCAGGGACAGTCCCTAAAGGATTTTAAGCAACAGAACTGACTTAGGCAGATTGTATTTTGTAAAAACTACTTAAGTGAAAATATTAAGAAAGGTAAAACTACAGGTAGATCAATTAGAAAGTGGTGTGACAGTAACTGTTACAATATTGTTACAATACTCTAATACATGCTAACTTTCCTGAGTGCCTCCCATGTGACAGGCACTGTTCTAAGACCTTTACCAACCAGTTAACTCATTTAATCTTCCAATCCTAAGAGACAGATGCTATTATCAACTCCACGTTACAAGGCAGGAAATTAAAAAGATAAGTAACCTGCCCAAGATCATATAGCTAATAAATAAAAGAGCCAGGATATAAACCCAGGATTCTAGCTTGAGAGCCCACCCTCTCACCAGTAGGCTATATGAAGGTATGGTGAAGGCTGGGATTGAGGTGATGCTAGTGATCTGGAGAGAAGAAAACCGATATGAAAGAAAGGTAGACACTAGAAGGGAAACATCTCAGTGACTGATCTGATGAGGGAAGATAAAAAGAGAGTAGGAGGAGGATTAAGAGAGTCACTTCATCTAGAGAGAAAGAGTAATCAAGGATGACTCCCAGACATCTAGCTTGGTCAACAGGGTGGATGTAATGTAAATCCTCAAAGTAGCACAAAACAGCTCTGGAGTGGAGGTCTGTGAGAGGAAATGAGCTAAAGGGGTGACAGAATCCAAATAGAATAATTAGCTCTAAGAGGGGAAAGTAAAGCTCCCTTACTGGGACAGAACCAAACGGGGTTAAAAAATAGATTCAAACTTAGGTAAATTGGAGGATGGCAGGATATTGAGAGGAGTTTCTGTTATAAGCTCCATTTCCTGTTTTAGAGGCAAGATCAGTTTCAGAGAGAGTGGGGCAGGGGCCAGGAGGGGTTATGAGAATGAAGGTTTGGAATAGCTGCTGGGGAGGATGAAAGAGTAAACTAACTAGGAATTAATAAAAGGCTTTGCTGCTCAGAGTTGAAGTTCACTCTGATAGTGCAACACATGGATATCTAGATCACATCTGGATGCTGTGAATAATGAGTGCATGATGCTACTCATTCATCAGATACGCTGCCTATTCTCCCTTTCAGGGTGGTCAGTTCTGCTCTCATCTAATAGTTTACTAAAGTAGGTTCAGATTCAAAATAATCTATGCAGAGTTTTTCTGGAATCTTGTCTGACTAGGAAATTACAAGCAGGCTAAGTTACAAAAGCTTATATAACAGGATATTTACTAAAACTATTATCTTTCTTACTTCTTACCATGTATGATCGTGATAGGGAGGGTATGGATTTGCAGTTCCTTCACTTCTTCAACATTTCCATGGGATGCCATCATTTGAGCTATCTGAATTAAAGCTGTAGCTTGATCCTTATTTAACTTGTGTGCCTGAATTAATTCACTAGCTAACTGCAACGTTGCTTCTAGGCTGAGAAGTTCAAATTTTGTGTTGATATTTGAGAAGGCTGGTGGGATAAATCTTCTCTTATTGACTTTCTTGTTGTTAACTATAGTTGATGAAGACCTAGTATAAAGGCAGCAAAAAAAAAAAAAATCAAAGAAAAATGAGCGGTTTTTGAAATAGGTAAATAAACCTATTCATAGCTTAACCTTCACTTCATACGCATCCCAGAGAACATTTTTTTAAAGGCATAAATGCATATATGCCCCAATCTGAAGGAGGGGGAAAGAGAAGAGAACTAACGTTTGTTGACCATCAACTATGTGCAAGTACTATGCTGAGCATTTTACATACTATTTGATGTAATCTTAAAAACAACATTAGGAAGTAATTACCCCAAATAAAGATACAGAAATATTAAATTTTTTCCCAAAAAGCACACGGATAATAAGTGGTGCACTGACCTAAAGCCCATGTTCCACTATATAAGGCTGACAGATAATTAATATAGCCTCTATTTCAGGTAATACTGCAATAAATAAATTGGCTTTATTTCTATTTCTATAAAGAAATTCTATATAGAATGAATTCATTTCAAAGATTAAATAACAAAGATAGATAATAATATAATGGAATCAGAAGGATTTTAATTTTTTACCTAGAACTTCCATAAAATTCCAAATTAGAAACTATACTTTTTCTACCATTTTAGTGAATTTAATAGAATATCACTTCCAATATTTTAAAAAGGGGTATGGTACTTGAAAAATTAAAAGTAAGTTATAGGTTATGTCAAGAATAAAGTTAGCATCAATATACATTACTGAATTCAACCTGTAAAAGGATTCTTTTAGATATTAAATCATTTGAGGCATAAAAATACAAATGAATAAAAAAATTAACACTCAAAAAAGTCCTTAAAATATTATTCCTTGACAAATGGAAAAAAATTGCAGTAACATCCTTTTATTTTTAACTAGTGACTAACAGTAATCTCATGGTCTCTGAAAGATAATAAGAATATTGTTGGCAAAAATTTATGTAATGTACTTTGATTTCATTTTCAAATTCACATTTAGTCACATTTTGGAATACCAATGACCCAAGGGTAAAATAATGACTTACATTGTTAACAAGTACTGTGTTAGAGGTAGAGTAGCTGGATTAAAGTTGTCCTGAATGTTTTTCAAAGTGGTCAGCTCTGTGCTAGCATTACAAACCAACAATGCATGGACCACTACTGTAGAGAGAATGCAGAAAATGAACATTTAATATAAAAAAATGGATCATAAAAAAACTATTAAAAATGTTCAGTCGGGTGTCTCAGTTGGTTAAACATCTGACTTGATTTCAGCTCCAGTTGTGATCTCAGGGTTATGGGATCGAGCCCTGTGTTGGGCTCTGTGCTGGGCATGGAGCTTGCTTAGGATTCTCTCTCCCTCTGCCTTCCGCCCCTCCCCAAATGTTCATATAACTCAGAGCTTGGCTACTGAATTAATCACATGACATAAAATAAACTCTTAAGTATATATGGAGGTCCTTTTATCCATTAAACTACAATACTACCCGCTTATTCATACTTTTCATAATGGGTATCCATAAATTGCATAACTTAAATAAAATTTAGACTTCTATACGTCAGCTAATGAGCAAGAACAACTGTTCTGAGTTAGTGCACGGTGACACTGCTTGACAGTTCCAACTAATAAGCAGACCATCTTGTGCTGTACAGTAGTTATTTGTGTAATTTCTGAACATTTTATTTGTGCAACTATTTTATAGGAAAATATGGAAAGCATAAAGTTAGAATGCTGATATGGGGGAAAGAACTGCAATAAATACGAAAATATGCATATGAAAGTGACATATTAAGTAACAAATGTTTAGGTAATTAGGCTTTTACTGGACTCAAGCTAGTTGACTAGCTTTTTCAGTTCCTGAAGAAAAAAATCAAAAGTTAAAAATGTATATGAAATACTTGAAATGGGGACGCCTGTGTGGCTCAGTCGATTAAGCATCTGCCCTCGGCATAGGTCATGATCCCAGGGTCCTGGGATCGAGCCCCGCATCGGGCTCCTTGCTTAGCAGGGAGCCTGCTTCTCCCTCTGCCTGCTTCTCCCTCTGCTTGTGCTTGCTCTCTCTCACAAATAAATAAAGAAAATCTTAAAAAAAAAAAACTTGAAGTGAATCATTAAATGTTGTGTCTCTAATTATAGACCAAATTCAACTATCAGGAATTATTCCAGAGATCAAGAGGCATAAAGTAATCTATAGATTCTTAGAACTGGATAGGGATTCAGGCTACTAAAACTTCCTTTATTAAAAAATAATAAGGATGGGGGTGCCTGGGTGGCTCAGTCATTAAGCGTCTGCCTTCAGCTCAGGCCATGATCCCAGGGTCCTGGGATCGAGCCCCGCATCGGGCTCCCTGCTCCGCGGGAAGCCTGCTTCTCCCTCCCCCACTCCCCCTGCTTGTGTTCCCTCTCTCGCTGTGTCTCTCTCTGTCAAATAAATAAATAAAATCTTTAAAAAAATAAAAAAAATACTAATAAGGATAGTAGCCTACTATCTTATTAAAACTTTCTCAAAATAAAAATCATACCTTCCTGTTCCATTGCTGGCAAAATCCCTGTAAAATCTACAAGACCTTCTCAATGTAAAAAGAAATGATGTGTTTACTAAGTGTACCCTATTAGAAAAATAAACCAAAAGAATTAAAAAAACCAAGAGAATCAGAACTTAATGTAAGAAATGATTTAAGAAAATTCTTCTTTATACTTTTAATGTTTATATTTTTAAAAATCAGTTATATAAAAATCAACTTTAGGGGAGCTTGGGTGGCACAGCCAGTTAAGTGTCCACCTCTTGGTTTCGGCTGAGGGTTGTGGTCTCGGGGTCATGAGATCGAGCCCCGCACTGGGCTCCGTGCTCAGTGTGGAGTCTGCTTGAAATTCTCTCTCCCTCTTCCTATGCCCCCCCACCTCTCTTTATCTCTCTCTCAAATAATAAATGGATGCATTTTTTTTTTTTTAAGATTCTATTTATTTATTAGAGAGAGAGACAGCGAGAGAGGGAACACAAGCAGGGGGAAAGGAAGAGGGAGAAGCAGGCCTCCCACCGAGCAGGAAGCCCGATACGGGGCTCAATCCCAGGACCTTGGGACCATGACCTGAGCCGAAGGCAGATGCTTAACCGACTGAGCCACCCAGGTGCCCCAATAAATAGATGGATCTTAAAAAACAAATCAACTTTAACAAATACTTAAGTGAGGGTTCAAGATTTTATTATATTGTTAGCCCTCTGAGACTTGAACTGCAGAAATATTTATATATTCAACTTTTACACATATTTTCAGGAAATAGAGATGGATGCTTTTTTTTTTTTTTGTGAGAGAGTGTGTGTGAGCCAGGGAGGGGGGCAGAGGGGAGGAACAAAGGGAGACGGAGAGAGAGAATGTTAAGCAGGCTCCAAGCCCAGTGCAGAGCCCCACCCTCACAACCCTAAGAACATGGTCTGAGCTGAAATCAGGAGTCAGACACAGCCGACTGAACCACCCAGGCGCCCCGAGGTGGTTGGCTTTTTGTTGGCCTTAATCAAATAATCCCACACAAAGTTAGCATCCTTGCTCACAATGCATCTTATGTCTATCGTTCTTCTTTTAATATCAATTAATATGGGCATGATAACACTTACCGTTAGTGGGCCAGTTAGAGGGGAAATAACCTTTCAAAGGTAGTAGCTCCACCTCATTGATAGATGATGGTCCAAAGAAAGCACTACATGCAATAAAAGTATCCAATTCAAAGTCCAGGGTTTTTGAAACCACCCAAAGATCATCTGAAAAGACAAACATTTTTTTTTAAAGATTTTATTTATTTATTCATAAGAGACAGAGAGAGAGAGAGGCAGAGGGAGAAGCAGGGAGCCCGATGCAGAACTCGAACCCAGGACCTGGAATCATGACCTGAGCCGAAGGCAGAAGCTTAACCATCTGAGCCACCCAGGCACCCAAGACAAACATTTTTTAAAGAACTCAGAACTATGCTCAATTCAAAACTACTTTGGATTTCTTACATGCCTAGTCATATGTTATTTCTCCAAAACCAAAATTAGTTATTATCTACCAGATTCCACCCAAACTAAGATCTGAATAAGTAACATTTTCATGTTTTAATGCAATTACTTTTATGTTTTTAAAGTTATTTTATGATTATATTAAAAAATATAAATAAAGCAACATAACATCTAACTCATCTTTCTTATAAAACAACTTTATAGCTATATCAGACTTTCCCAAGGTAGAACATTAGTCTAAAAAGATGCTCTGCCATATAATGGTTTTCATGCACAAATAAAGTTGGCAATCTGTGGATAGAATACAAGTTCTCTTAACAGACTTCTACTTAACTGATGCTCTAGATTAATTAATGTTCTTCTTTCTGTATAACATGCCATCTCCACAGCATATTGAGTACTCATAGCTAGTAGGCTATTTCCCAGAATACCTGTACACCGTTTCTACCACCAGTTGAGTTAATACAAAGAGTCAATTGTATTTGTTCTAAAACTTATTTATACCAGTTGGATTAGTTATAATATTATAACTTAATCAGATATTATTTGAACCATTATGAGTATGAAGAAAAATAATTGTTGCTTTAAGAAAATTAAATAATTTAGAAAGACTTAAGATTTGCTTTAAAAATTTTAGCCACAAAACACAAAAAAACTGCCTTTGACTCAAGTATAGATGAGATATATGTAAAAGATTAGAAGAGATTGAAAAAATTTAAATCACTCTACACTTAGATTGGTTCACACGTTCTTGCTCCATGTTTAAGAATTCAGAGTGGTAAATCTTTTTTTTTTTTTTAAAGATTTTATTTATTTATTTGACAGAGAGAGAGTTAGCGAGAGCAGTAACACAAGCAGGGGGAGTGGGAGAGGGAGAAGCAGGCTTCCCGCTGAGCAGGGAGCCCGATGCAGGGCTTGATCCCAGGACCCTGGGATCATGACCCGAGCCGAAGGCAGACGTTTAACAACTGAGCCACCCAGGTGCCCCAGAATGGTAAATCTTTATGGGTGGTGTATTTGTGGGTATGGTATATACAAGATAAAAATGATCACCAATCAAAAAACCCATAGTCTAAGCAAAAGCCTTAATTCTTCATCAAAAGATCATTAAATAAAAATATATTCAAATATTTTAAGTTTAAATGTTCATATGCATTATTTATTATAATCCTTAACTTAAATGAACTTTGAAAATTAACTGACAAATCACGAGTCTCAACTGCATCATAAAAGATCATTTACTGGCTACATTCCCATCTTGGAAAGTCCAATGCATCAGCATATTTAAGGTTCTGAAAAATCTTAGATTAAGGTTATTTGCTTAACACAGCATTTTCCAAATTTATTTAAACACAGAATCTATTTTTTTTACATTGACTTTTATCAATACCCCCATAGAACTATTGTTTTAGAAAATGTTTATACTTTAGAAAAAGCTGATTTATATTATAGTATATTTTATATTTAATTTTTAAAAATATTTGCCGGGCGCCTGGGGCTCAGGCAGTTAAGCATCTGACTCTGGATTTCAGCTCAGGCCATGATCTCAGGGTCGTGAGATCGAGCCCCACCTGGGGCTCTGCGCTGAGCTTGGAGCCTGCTTAAGACTCTCACTCTCCCTCTGCCCCTCCCCTGTTCTCTGTCTCTCTCTCTCAAAAAGAAAAAAAAAATGCCAACTGAGGTAACATATAAACAATTTATTCCTTATTTGCTAATATTTATTTAATCTAACCATCACCACAATTTTTAAAAAGATCTCCAATTCAATATAGTTGACAGAAAAAAATTGTCCACCTTTCCTTTCTCTCTATATCCCACTGATATGGCAGGAAAAATTTAAAATACAAATCTAATATAATGTTAGAAAACAGCCAGTGGGAAAGGGAAAGGCATGCCTACCTCAGAGCAGTGAGATTCTTACAGAAGCCACAAAGAGAATAGTAAAGGATGATGATAAAAATCTTACAAATTTAGGAAACTCCTAATCCTTTATAGATGATAGAAAGGAATTCTGGGATTGGGGGAGAGAGGAAGAGTTTTCCCAGCAGATTCCCAGGATAACCCCAACTTCACCACCAAGGGGACAAGGAGGAATTTTGAGTGTCGAAGGTCAGCTGGGACATTAATTAATGGATGATGGAATAATCCTATCACTCTTGGAACAGCTGACTCCAGGATTTGTTTTGAGGCTAATTTAGTCTTTGGCTAAAACAAAGACTGCCAGGAGGACTTTAAGATAGAGAAACAGGGCAGCAAACTACATAACTACTGCCACCAGAGTTAGACAAATAGATCAGAATCTATTGGCAGGTCATGTATCTATGGGAATATATTTTTTTTTAATAAAATACAATAAGCCTGGTGCACCTGGCTGGCTTGGTGGAGCATGTGACTCAGGGTTGTATGTTTGAACACCACGTTGGGTGCTGAGATGACTTAAAAAAAATAAAATCTTAAAAAAACAATAACAACACTATGGACTCTGAGAAACAAACTGAGGGTTCTAGAGGGGAGGGGGGTGGGGGGATGGGTTAACCTGGTGGTGGGTAGTAAAGAGGGCACGTATTGAATGGAGCACAGGGTGTTATACGCAAACAATGAATCAGGGAACACTACATCAAAAACTAATGATGTAATGTATGGTGATTAACATAACATAATAAAAAAAAATAAAGTAAAAAAAAAAAAAAAACAGTAACAACAAAAAACCCCACACAGTAACACATATTATATTCTGGGTCAACAGACATTTTAAATGTCAGACAGGTGCTATTATTATCACCATTTTATTGATGAAGGAAGACTGAGGCCCAAAGAAGTTAAATAAATTATCCATAGATACAAGGCCAGTAAATGGCAGATCTGGGACTAAACCCAACTCCCTGACCTCACTGGAGCTAACCAGGCTGGGGTCCACCTTCACCCATTTGCATTGCCAGAAACAGCAGCTGATACCACCAGGGGAAAATTCGTTTACAGGCCAAAATAATGAGACATTTAAGAAGAACAAAGACTTCAAAGAAAAACATACTGGATTACAGAGTCCTACAGAAAAGGAAATACCAGAACAGATGGACAAATAATTTAAATTTAGCCTGAAAAGAGATTTTTTTTATGAGATAAGAGATGATAGTAGCAATGCAAAATAAGACCAAGAAAATAAGGAAAAAGAAATGAACAAAAATATTAGGTTGAAAAATATTGTAGTTGAAATAAAGTTATAACTGATGGGATAAACAGCAGAATGGATATATCTGAGGAATAACTAAGCAATTTAGAAGACCATACTGAGGATGTTTCCCAGAAAGAAGAAGGGACAAAAGCCCAGACAATATAAAAGAAATGTTGAGAGTCAAAGATGCTAATATTGGAAAAGTCCTAGAGTGAGAAATAAAAATAAAATGAAGATTATTTGAAGAAATAGTGGAAATCAATTTCCCAGAATTTAAAAAATAGAAAAGATAAAAGACTTTAGTATTTTTTTTAAGACTTTTATTTATTTATTTGAGAGAGAGAGATAGAGAGAGCACAAGCAAGGGGAAGAGGGAGAAGCAGGCTCCCCACTGAGCAGGGAGCCCCACGTAGGGCTCGATCCCAGGACCTGGGACCACGACCTGAGCCGAAGGCAGACACTTATTAACCGACTGAGCCACCCAGGTGCCCTGACTTCAGTATTTAAAAAAAAAAAAAAAAAAAAAAAACAAAACACCCTATGGAGATATAAATGACATACAAAAAGCTATATATATTTAATGCTTATACTGGATGAGTTTGGAGATAGAGGACTTTAGACTTAAAAGGCCAACAGTGTGCCCAAGAGGAGAAAAAGGAAAAACTCTTATTTAGATACATTATAGGGAAATATAAGACTAAAAGTCAGAGAAAAATTAAAATTCTAAAGCTTCCAACCAGAAAGAGCAAATAACATGTAAAGGAGTAAGAATCATAATGCCACCAGATTTTTCAACAGCAAGCACATAACCAAGTATGTTAATATTTACTTAAAACATATAAAATTGCTGCTTCTGTAGGCCCAAAGTATTAAATGAAAAGAACTTAAGGGGCGCCTGGGTGGCTCAGATGGTTAAGCGTCTGCCTTCGGCTCAGGTCAAGATCCCAGCGTCCTGGGATCGAGTCCCGCATCAGGCTCCCTGCTCCCTGGGAGCCTGCTTCTCCCTCTGCCTCTCTCTCTCTCTGTCTCTCATGAATAAATAAATAAAATCTTAAAAAAAAAAAAAAAAAAGAAAAGAAAAGAACTTAAAACCTAGAATTCTAAATGTAGCAGAACTATCATTCAAATATGAATGTACAATAAAAATATTCTCAAGTATTCAAGGCTTAGGAGGTTTACCATTCAAAGACCTACATTCAAAATAGTTTTTGATGAAATATATTAATGAGAAAAATCCAGAAGATGCTAAAAGGGAAACATGAAATAAATGTAATTAAATTACCTTGGACAAGTTTAGAGGCCTCTTTTAAAAGGTAGTTATGTTCAAGGATAGGAAATAAATCCATACTAACCTAAAATTTATGGATTTACATTAGTGCTATTCAAAGTAGTCTATCTTAAATAGTTTTGTTTTTGGTCTGCAACATGAAGTTTGTGCTAGAATGCAATCAACAAATCAATATAATGCTTCCTTCATTCAGAAATTTAAAATACAACTGACTCCTGAACAATATGGAGGTTAGGGGTGCTGAACTCCCGCAGTCAAAAATCTGCATATAACTTTCAACTCCCCCAAACTTAACTAATAATAGACTACTGGCCAGAAACCTTACAGATAGCATAAACAGTTGATTAACACATATTTTGTGTGTTATATGAATTATATGTTATATTCTTATAATAAAGATAGAAAAAAATATTAAGAAAATCATAAGAGAGGGGCGCCTGGGTGGCTCAGTCATTAGGCGTCTGCCTTCGGCTCAGGTCATGATCCCAGGGTCCTGGGATCAAGCCCCGCATCAGGCTCTCTGCTCAGCGGGGAGCCTGTTTCTCCCTCTCCCACTCCGCCTGCTTGTGTTCCCTCTCTCACTGTCTCTCTCTGTCAAATAAATAAATAAAATCTTTAAAAAAAAAAAGATCATAAGAGAAAATATATTTATAGTACTGTACTGAATTTATTAAAAAAGTCATGTATAAGTAGACCTGCACAGTTCAAACCTATGTTGTTCAATAGTCAAGTGTATGCTCTTTAGGAATTCATTTATATAAACCTATAAACAAAGAGAAGCAAGATGCTGATGAACACAGGGATGAAAATGATAATCACTTTAGGAGAGACAGCCAGATGAGTTATTGGGGTTACTCTATATTAAACGTAGGTAGCTATAAAGGTACTTGATTTTGCTTTGGTTTATAGATTCACAGACACATTATTTAAAATAACTAAATAATTAAAGCAAGCTACATGAGGACCAATGATAGGAGTAGGTCATGAAACCAAAGATAATGATTAACCCAATTTAGCGCATCTAAACACCTTAGAAAAAATTCTTTTAAGGATTTTACTTCCAAATATATAAAACTTGTGGTCCATTGTTGTCAAATTGTGCAATGACAGAAATATCAAGAAAATCATTGCATTTTCAGTTTATTTTTGATATTAGGTCAGAGTACAACTGAATTAATATAGTTATTTATATAATGCTGAGAAGCTAGTACAATTTCTTAAACAAAATTAAATAGATTTGAGGATCCTTTAGTAAAGTTTTTTAAAAAACTAAAATTTTAAAATATGCGTTTTGGAAATGGTCCAATTTATTATACAATAATTCACAATATATGCTACTATTAAACAGTATTTTATAAAACCTCTTTAATATAAAGAATTTACAGAGCTGTTATGTAACTGAGATACAAGGCTAGACTCAGTTACCAAAATGATCAATTAACTTACTTTTGCTGTATGTTGAAGAACTTTCCTTCCGACTCAGCTTAAGATAAAGTTTGCTTTTAGGTTCAGTATAAAATTCAGGATTTACAGTAGTAAACTTCTTTAGTTTGCCATACTGCTTTCTTTGAAAATCAATTCCTTTTCTGAAAAATGAGTAAAAAATAAAAATGAATTTAAGTATTAAGGTACAAATTTTTTACTGAGATATAAATGTCATACAACATTATAGTAGTTTCAGATGTACAATAAAATGGTTTGATATATGTATATATTATGAAATGATCACCACAGTAAGTATAGTTAACATCCATCACCACAGGTACAAATTGTTCTCCTTGTGATGAGCATTTTTTAAAAAATTTATTTATGTATTTGGTGGGGGAGGGGCAGAGAGAATCTCAAGCAGACTTACCGCTGAGCACAGAGCCAAATGTGGGGCTCGATCTCATGACCCTGAGATCAGGAACTGAGCCAAAATCAAGAGCTGGACGCTTAACTGATTGAGTCACCCAGGTGCCTAAGAGGAGCACTATTAAGATCTACTCTCTTAGCAACTTTTAAATATATAATACAGTATTATTAACTACAGTTACCATACTGTACATTATAATTCCAGGACTTACTTTATAAGTGGAAGTTTGAAGGTACAAATCTTTTTCTTTTCATCTTTAAAATACAATATTAAAAGGAAAGAACCAGGGTGAATGTATGTTTATGTACTTTCATACATGTACACAAAATAAAAAAGTATTGTGTCAAAGGAAGAAAATAGCAACCATCACAGAATTATTATTAGTTTTAAAAGAGACTGAGATAGGAAAAGTATCCAAGAAGTATATAAAAGAGTATATCTCAGTTTTAATAACTATAATAAATTATCCCCATTATTTCCCTATTTTCTAGGTTATTATGATGATTAAATGAAATAATACATGCAAAGTGCTTAGAAGAGTGCAGAGCATGTATGAACTCCCCATAGATGTTATTAAATTACCATGCAAATGTTCATTATAGCTACATTTTGGATAATCCCACTTTTATAAGACATGTTTCCAAAATGTAGCATTCTGGGGGCACCTGGGTGGCTCAGTCCTTAAGCGTCTGCCTTCGGCTTGGGTCATGGTCCCAGGGTCCTGGGATCGAGCCCCACATTGGGCTTCCCACTCAGTGGGAAGCCTGCTTCTCCCTCTCCCACTCCCCCTGCTTGTGTTCCTGCTCTCACTGTCTCTGTCAAATAAATAAAATCTTTAAAACAAAACAAAACAGGGGCGCCTGGGTGGCTCAGTCGGTTAAGCAACTGCCTTCGGCTCAGGTCATGATCCCAGGATCCCAGGTCCCAGGATCGAATCCCACATCGGGCTCCCTGCTCAGCAGGGAGTCTGCTTCTCCCTCTGACCCTTCCCCCTCTTATGTGCTCTCTCTCACTCTCTCAAATAAATAAATAAATAAATAAAATCTTTAAAAAATAAAAATAAAACAAAACAAAATGTAGTATTCTATTACCCTATAAAACTACCTAGTTCAGGCTTATGAATGACCACTATTATCCTGCACTGATAAAAATTATTCTTATGGTTGATTGTGACTGTATATAAAAATGATTAGAGGGGCACCTGGGTAGCTTAGTCATTAAGCTTCTGCCTTCGGCTCAGGTCATGATCCCAGGGTCCTGGGATTGAGCCCCACGTCGGGCTCCCTGCTCTGCGGGAAGCCTGCTTCTCCCTCTCCCACTCCCCCTGCTTGTGTTCCTCTCTTGCTGTCTCTCTGTCAAATAAATAAATAAATAAATCTTAAAAAAATTTAAAAAATGATAAGAAAAATAGCATGCCTGCCAGTCACCTTCATATTGTTGACACTGCTTGATGTTTAGAGGGGGCCAAATATAGCTTTAGAAAATTATTCCCATTTTACAGTTAGAAAAGCTGAGGCTTTAGATACTTTTAGATATTTTTTCTATCTCAATCTCTTTTAAAACTAATGATAATCAGGGCCCCCTGGTGGCTCAGTTGGTTAAGCATCTGACTCTTGATTTCAGCTCAGGTCCATGCTCAGTGGAGAGTCTGCTTGAGATTCTGCCCCCCCGCGCCTCTGCTCCACCCCCAACTCGCTATCTCTCTCACTCTCTCTCTAAAATAAATAAATAAACCTTTAAAAAAAAACAAATGATGACAATCATGTAAGGTTATTATTTTCTGATATAATTACAGGCATTATTTGGTACCAAGAAACATACCTCACCAAAAGTTGGCATTCCTCAAAGAGCGGAATCTTTTGACTTCTTAAGTATAAGCCAATACTCTTTATATCACTTAAAACCATGCTAGGTAGACAGTCTTCTTGTGTTAAATATTCTGGGGTCATTTCTTCAAGCCACTTGAAAAATTTACATCGGTCAACTTTGGGTCCATCACAGGTATAAAAGAGACGACCCTAAGAGGAAAAAGATACTACAATTTAGTAAGAGAAATTTTATATTTTACTGTTTTTGTATTGTGTTTGTCAAGACTTGTGTCTGGCATTAACGTACTCCAATAAATTATTCATTATACAAGTTAATCTTTTTATTAATATCAATTTAAACACATTAAAATTTAAAACCACCTACCTTTCCATTTATTTTCTCCTTATCAAAAAATTACATTATCCTGAGAATATAAGCTTATTTGAAAAATAAAATTTATTGTTTTCCCCATTTAAAATGTTCACTATAGAAAACCAGAAAGCTACCCAGAAACAACTACAAGAAATACCTTGTGCATTTCTTTTTGGCCTTTTTTGTCATTCACATAAGTGTGTGCACATGCACATGAAAATATACACATGCATACTGTTTTAAAAAAAAATAAAACTCAGATAATGATGTGTTTTCTACTCCATAACCTAACCTTTACACACAACATACTGTACACATGACAACAATGTCATCAAATTATCTTAAAAAGAAAAAAAAGACTTGATGGTTCTATATTTTATTCTATGGTTATATTATATTTAAGAATTGTTGCTTTTTGGGGCCCTGGGCGGCTCAGTCATTAAGCGTCTGCCTTCGGCTCGGGTCATGATCCCAGGGTCCTGGGATCGAGCCCCGCATTGGGCTCCCTGCTCCACAGGAAGCCTGCTTCTCCCTCTCCCACTCCCCCTGCTTGTGTTCCCTCTCTCGCTGTGTCTCTCTCTGTCAAATAAATAAATAAAATCTTTAAAAAAAAAAAAAATTCTTGCTTTTGACAACTGAATTTATATCTAAATTTATATATGAAATACATAAACCTTTTACTAACTTGACTTCTTCTATAATAATACATTATCAGCAATGTAAATTAAATTATTATGTTTTATATTCCTAAGGCCTTATCTTTTACTCATACTGGAGATTACATAATAGACTACTTCAACTTTCACTTCTTTCAGGCTCATCTCTGCATTCTCTAAGACGTCAGGTTGGGAGATAATCTTTTCTCAGTGCTCTAACTGTAACTTGGGCATATCCCTCCTACTGTATCAGTTACACTATTATACAAAATTTCCTTTTATGTTTCTTTCTCCATCCACCACTATGTAATAAGTTCCTAAGCAATCTGAAGGATGATCTTTTTTTTTTTAAAGATTTTATTTATTTATTTGACAGAGAGAGAGAGAGACAGCAAGAGAGGGAACACAAGTAGGGGGGAATGGGAGAGGGAGAAGCAGGCTCCCCACTGAGCGGGGAGCCCAATGCGGGGCTCAATCCCAGGACCCTGGGATCATGACCTGAGCCGAAGGCAGTCGCTTAACCGACTGAGCCACCCAGGCGCCCCTTGAAGGATGATCTTAACTCATACTTTTGTATCCTAGAACACAGATAATCTTTCAATAAAAATTTCCTGGGAGTTTACTGTATGTTAGTTACTAACACCTCAAGTGGCTCCTAATCAAGACTTGATCTTTAACTAAGCTTGTCATAAAGCAACAGGTACCTACACTTTTTACAAGTTTTTGGTGGGGCAACAGGCAAGGAAGGGAACAATACCTTATTTGGACCTTCCTTTTTAACCATGACAAGTTTTGCAGGTTGATGATGATGGCAGGATGGCACATTACTTTCTACATTTTTCAGTTTCTCTCCCTTTAATGATGTGTAAAATGATATGTCAACTTTTGAAAGAGCTTTGTGCAACCTCTGTGCCAACCCAAACAGCAATATATTTAGATGTTCTACAAAAAAAAAAAAAAGATAAGTACAGATGAAAACTAAATACAAAATAATTGTTTGTATCATGTGTATTGTTAGCTAAATTTAAAAAAAGCCTTTTAACAGAGTAATCTATAACCTAATGCTAATATCCACTTTTTTAAAGTTAAGTTTTGTCCTTGTACAACAAAAAGAACTATCAAAACTAATCATGCATCATGTTTAAAATTTCTTAACAAAACCATTTGTAACACTTCTAGTTTAAAAAAAATGAAAAATTATAACTTGAAAAAGGTAATACTGTCATTTCCCACTTATGAAACTCAATTTGACCTGCAATTAGAATATGTTACTGTTGAAAACCGGAGGAAACATGGAAAATAACAAATCTCAAGTAGAGAATTTAATATGAAAAGTCACAGTATATTATGCTTTCTCGCAGCTATACTACTTACACTAAGCAGCAATTAATCATAATAAAATAGAAAGACAACAGTCATACCTATGAGACAAGATGTAAAAATCTGCTTATAATGAGCAGGAGACTGAAAAACAGCTGGTATATGAATTTGCCTTTGGGGAAGACAAGCAGATTTTATTTTCTGCCCACTTGGGAAGCATAGCTCAGAGCCATTTATCTCCTGAAATGGAATAATTCAAGTTATTATAACAACTCCAGAAAAATACTGTTTACTACTGAGTAAATTACTTTCTATAGATATATTTAACACATTTTTCTTTTAATTTTCAGAATTCTTAAAAATCATTTGCTAATTTTAAATGAGACAGTAATATAGCAAGAATGGCTATGCATAGCACTTTTTTTTTTGAGGCATGTGCATTTTTTTATTATGTTAATCACCATACATTACATCATTAATTTTTGATGTAGTGTTCATGATTCATTGTTTGCATATAACACCCAGTGCTCCATTCAGTATGTGCCCTCTTTAATACCCATCACCAGGCTAACCCATACCCCCACCCCCCTCCCCTCTAGAACCCTCAGTTTGTTTCTCTGAGTCCATAGTCTCTCATGGTTCGTCTCCCCTTCCGATTTCCCCCCTTCATTTTTCCCTTCCTGCTATCTTCTTTTTTTTTTTTAACATATAATGTATTATTTGTTTCAGAGGTACAGGTCTGTGATTCAACAGTCTTTACACAATTCAAGTGCTGTGAATTGCATAGCACTTTTAATCATGTAAATAAAACTAAATGTTTTTTGTCTGTCCCTTAATAAGTTTTTAGTTTTTGCTAGGAAAAACTTAGCTGATAAGAACAAGATTATGGGGGCGCCTGGGTGGCTCAGTGGTTAAGGGTCTGCCTTCGGCTTAGGTCACAATCCCAGGGTCCTGGGATCAAGCCCCGCATCAGGCTCCCTGCTCTGCAGGAAGCCTGCTTCTCCCTCCCCCACTCCCCGCTGCTTGTGTTCCCTCTCTCGCTGTGTCTCTGTCAAATAAATAAAATCTTAAAAAAAAATACATATATATGTGTATATATATATGTATATATATATGAATAACATTATGTGCATTATGTGTTTCAATTTATGGTTACAACTACAATAATTGTGCACAACCAATGCATAATAAGATGTAACTTTACCTTAACAATGATCTGATTGGCAAAACTGAACTGATAGTGAAAAATGAGAACAATCACAGTAATAGTAGTAGTGGAAGTGGAAACAGTTGGAGCTATAATTTATTAAGTATTTATTATGTGCCAGACACTGCACCAGACACTTTCAAATATATAATTTCATTTAATGCTCACACTACTAGGAAAGATTTTAAGTCAAAGAAGATATGACTATACCTAGAGTTCTGGAAAACTCAAATAAGGGAAAGAAAAAAAAAAAAAAAAAAAAGCCATCCACTCCAAGAGTAAAATCATTGCTCCTATATGATTTTGGTAATTCTTCTGTTAAAATTCAGACAGTAACTATTGGAAAAAATGCACCAAGATACATTGGTACACTTCCTCACCTGTAAATTTCCTGTTACACTGTAGATGTAGCAGGCAGACTCTCTTAACATGTTTTGAAGTTTTTCAGTCTTGGAAGTCTGCTTTATACTCAAAGAGAGTGCTTTCTTTCTGGGAACCAAATCTTGACTGCTAAAATCCTGCTGCTGTTGATGGAGCATGCCTTTTAACATTTGCAAATGCATAGAGTCTAAAGAGCTTTTATTCACAGCATCATTCTGTTTTTCACCTGTGTCACTAAAATGTGTCCCAGATATAACCTCAGCAGAGAAGCCATCTGTTACTTTCTTATCGACTCTGTTTGAAGTAGTCAAATTGCACTGGGGTATGTTCTGATATTTCAGCCACTTGCTTTGAGTAGATACATTATTGAGAAGTAAAACGTCCCTTGGAGTTATTTCTCTAGATTCTTTACAGAAGGAAGTTTCACTTTGGTCCTCAAGCCCACAGCGAAAAGAAAGAACTCCTGAATCTTCACACAAATTGAGTATGTGGGGGGAACCAGAAGATTCTTGCCTGTCACAGTTGATCACGTATGAACAAGCATCTAAATCAGGTGACCTTTCAGCAGGTGGCAAGGTAATAAGTGGAACTCGGGTTCTACTTACTATTGGAAGCCTTTGAAAGTTCTTATTCTCCAGAGAACTGGATTTTTTGATAACTGGGGAGGAAAAAAAAAGAGCTGATTAAATAAAAAAAAGTATTACAGTCATCACCTAGGCTCTAAAAACCAGTAGCTATCTGTACAAAAAAGAAAAAGTACCAACTTGCCTTGAAAAAATAATAATAATTTTATTTCCTTTTCCATAATAAAAAAATTTTAATGATTTTAGTCTCAAAAAATAAAGATTTCAAAGCTTAAGAGACTCAAACTTTAAGGTTGATGAACTTGCAATCCTTCTCTTTTTCTTTTCCCCCTTAGCTAAGGATTCACCCCCGCCCCCACCAATCACTAGATTATATTTATATAGCACTTAAGTTTTCAAAGTCCTTTACAGGCAAGAAGGGATTTAGTATTCTTATTTTACGGATGAGACTACCAAGACCTAGAGGTAACATGACTACTGACTGGTAGAGTCAGGACAAATACTCAGAACTTGTTTGTGCTCAACCTTACATTCCTACTCCAGAGACTGAAGTTCATGGTTTATTTATCTGACCATGTGACTATAACTTCCTTTATATTTACTACACTCATGAATTAGTATGTTAACATTCAGGGTAAAGAAGGTATTTAGCCTTATTCTGATCTATTGGTATGTGATAAGAGTTCAGTTCTGGTAAACTCATGTTATGGCAGATCTTAGCTGAGTTTTAGAATTCCTTTTTTCAGGTGCGCCAGGGTGGCTCAGTCATTAAGTGTATGCCATCAGCTCAGATCATGATCCCAGGGTCCTGGGTTCGAGCCCCTCATCGGGCTCCCTGCTCTGTGGGAAGCCTGCTTCTCCCTCTCCCACTCCCCCTGCTTGTGTTCCCTCTCTCGCTGTGTCTCTCTGTCAAACAAATAAAAATCTTAAAAAATAAAAAAATAATTTCTTTTTTTAGCAGTGTTAGTAATAGATATATTCCTGAAAATATAAAAAGCAATAATAAATATTTGTTGAATAAATAAATGAATGAATACTACTACATGGAAAGTATATAAGCTTAAAGTTTTTATCTGACAATGCTATGGTTTCCTATTTTATGATAATGTACCTTCTTGACAGACTTATTATTTGTTGGAAATAAACTCTGGAGATCACTTGGGAAGGTAGTAGAGCAGTAGGTGAGCCAAAGATATTCTTCTATAATGTTAGATTATAATTCTAACAAGTCAATCAAGCAACACTGACAGAAAAGTTAAAACCTCATTAAAGAGTAAAAGACTGGCATAAAAACAGACATATATATCAATGAAAGAGAATAATAGAGTCCAGAAATCAGTCCACACTTATATGGTCAATTAATCTATAACAAAGGAGGCAAGAATATACAATGGGGAAAATCTCTTAAACAACTGGTGTTGGGAAAACCAGACAGCTACATGCAAAAGAATAAAACCGGACCACTTTCTTACACCATAAACAAAAATTAACCTGAAATGGATTAAAGACCTAAATGTGAAACCTAAAATCATAAAACTCCTAAAAAACAACATAGGCAGTAATTTCTTTGACATTTGCCATAGAAACATTTTTCTTTTTTCTTTTTTTTTTTTTTAAGATTTTATTTATTTATTTGACAGAGAGAGAGCCAGTGAGAGAGGGAACACAAGCAGGGGGGGGAGGGAGAGGTTGAAGCAGGCTCCCTGCACAGGGCTCGATCCCGGAACCCCGGGATCATGACCTGAGCCGAAGGCAGATGCTTAATGACTGAGCCACCCAGGCTCCCCTAGAAACATTTTTCTACACATGTCTTTTCTGATAAGAGAAACAAAAACAACATTAAAAACTATTGGGACTACACCAAAATAAAAAGCTTTTGGACAGCAAAAGAAACCATCAACAAAAGAAAAAGGCAATGTACAGATTGGAAGAAGGTATTTGCAAATGATATATCAGATAAGGGGTTAATATCCAAAATACATAAAGAACTACAACTCAACACCAAAAAACCACAAGTAACTCCATTAAAGTGGGCAAAGGATATGAAAAGACACTTTTCTTTTTTTTCTTTTAAATTTATCTATTTATCTTAGAGAGAGAGTGAGCACATGCGCAGGGGGAGAAGCAGAGGGAGAATGATAGAATCCTCAAGCAGACTCTCCGCTGAGCATGGAGACTGATGTAGCTTGACATCAGAACCCTAAGATCATGACCTGAGCTGAAATCAAGAGTCGGCCGCTTTACTGACTGAGCCATCCAGGCACCCCTGAATAGACATTTTCCAAAGACATACTTATGATCAACAGACACATGAAAAAATGTTCAACATCACTCATCATCAGGGAAATGCAAATTAAAACCACAATGAAATACCACTTTACACCTGTCAGAATGGCTAAAATAAAAAAAGACAAGAAATAACAAGTGTTGACAAGGATGTGGAGAAAAAGAACCCTATGCACTGTTGGTGAGAATGCAAGTTGGTGTAGCCACTATGGAAAACAGTATGGAGGTTCCTCAAAAAATTCAAAATAGAAGTACCATATGATACAGTAATTCCACTACTGGGTATTTACTGAAAGAAAAGGAAAACACTAATTTGAAAAGATATATACACCCCCATGTCTACGCAGCATTATTTTCAACAGCCAAGATATGGAATCAACCCAACTGTCCATCCTTAGATGAATGGATAAAGAAGATGCAGTACACACACACACACACACACACACACACACACACACACCATGGAATATTAGTCAATAAAAAGAATGAATCCTTGCCATTTGCAACAACATGGATGGACCCAGAGGGTATAATGCTAGGTGAAATAAATCAGAGTAAGACAAACACCATATGATTTCACCCATATGTGGAATTTAAGAAATAAAACAAAGAAAAAAGGAGATAAACAAAATAACAGACTCTTAAATACAGAGAACAAACTGGTGGTTGCCAGAGGGGAGATGGGTGGGGGGAGGAGTGAAATAGATAAAGGGAGTTAAGAGCACACTTATCTCAGTAAGCACTGAGAAATGTATAAAATTGTTGCATCATTGTATTATACACCTGAAACAGAATACTACATGTTAATTATACTTGAATAAAAAATTAAAAATAAATAATTTTAAAAATAAAGAGTGAAAGACTCACGGTCTAACTATGAAAATCATCTATTATTCCATTGTCACTTCACTTGTTAGGTACCAATCCTCCCACAATGACTCTTCCCTACCTTGTTTTCTCTACCAACCACACCCAGTAAACCTTTTCCAACCCAACTACTCATTCACATTACAAAGTTTTTCTTTTTTATATCATCCACCCATGACCAAAAAAATTACGTACAACTTCACCCCTTACCTAATATGGCTTTGGAATCAGGGGAAGATCCGTTGGTGAAATTACAAAAAAAGAAGAAAAATTAGTGGAAAGAATCCTACAGAATGTACTGTACTTACCAAGAAGCAGGAAATTACTCATAGGGAAGAGTCAAAATATATGAAAACATGGAGACCTGGAAATACAACTATGGAAGCAGCAGCTGAAGAGCTCCCTGATATTGCCAGGATCCCAGAGCAAACACAGGGGAAAGTAAGAGGTTAGACCACAGTCAACTAATGGTGTAAATGAAACATTCATAATGAACCGTTCCCCTGGGAGGGGAGTGGGCAATTGAGGGGCCTGGCTCTGGAGTCAGAGCTATGAGAAGAACTGTAATGACAGAAGAGACTTTCAGAGGTCCATGATGAGAAACTGACAGGCAAAATAAGAAGGAACCTGTGAATTAGAAGGAAATACTGTATTTGGAAGTAAGGACCATCTGAAATAGAAAAAGGATGTGGGAAAGCTTGAGGGGTATGACACTGAATCTGGTCCCAAGATTATTTTTAGTTTAGTAACAATTTCTCAAATAAAAAACTTCATTTTACACAGAGAGATATTAGAGGACTATGATAGTAACTAAGTTGAGGAAGTGAAGGTCACCAGGTAAAGTTCTTTCTTTCAGGGACTCCTCAGAGAATTCTAGCACAAAGTCTTCATCTCTTGAGTTCAAAGAAAAAGTAGAAACAGGGTTTAATGTAGAGTTCTTTTGTTCTGGTGATGTCACCTATTCAGAAAGAAAAAACAAAACTACTGACCAAAATGTTATTACATTTTTTCCCTATAGTTTGAATGAATTCTAATAATCTACATTATAAAAATAATGCTTTCAAGCACATTATGAAGAGCTATAGTAGGGCAAAGATTCTTCCCAAAAGGGCAGGATAGAATAAACTCACTAAAGTCAATAATAATAATAAAAAGTAAAATACAGAACATAAAAACTACTGGATTTATGGGGCTCAGTCAGTGGGTGGCTCAGTAGGTTAAGTGTCTTAACTTGGGCTCAGGTCATGATCCCAAGTCCTGAGATCGAGTCCCACATTGGGCTCCCTGCTCAGCAGGGAGCCTGCTTCTCCCTCTGCCCCTCCCCCTGCTTGTGCTCTCTCTCTCTCTCTCTCTCTCTGTCTGTCAAATAAATAAATAAAATCTTTTTAAAAAATAAGTAAAAAGGGGCTCCTGGGTGGCTCAGTCGTTGAGTGTCTGCCTTCAGCTCGGGTCATGATCCCAGGGTCCTGGGATCAAGGCCCGCGTCGGGTTCCCTGCTCAGCGGGAAGCCTGCTTCTCCCTCTCCCACTCCTCCTGCTTGTGTTCCCTCTCTTGCTGTGTCTTTCTGTCAAGTAAATAAATAAAATCTTTTAAAAAATAAATTAAATAAATAAATAAATAAATAATAAAAACTACTGGATTTATTTGAAATGGGTCAGATTCTGATTTAGATTGATCTGGGTTATGGAGATTTGGTTCTGAAGATGAATTTCCAGTCGAAGGGGCTTAAGATGAACTCAGACCTCATGTTTAGAGCTGTGAAAGTAAAACTTCCTGCAGACTCAAGGAATAAACAGCTTTCTCTTAATGTCTTCAGGTCTAGGGTTTATCTACAGTTGACCTAAATCTCAAAATATTGCTCCCAAATGGAGTGAACTTTTTTGATATATTCCAGACCTGAAGTCATATTATTATGTTATTCTCCTTATAACAGTATTTAATTTTCTTGCTGCTTCCAGAAATTAATCACCTTAAAAATCTAATATGATGATCACATTTAATATATATATATTTGTATAACAATAGAATAAAAGAATAAAAGTTTGGAAGAATGCATACCAAACTGTTAAGAATGGTTGGTTTCTAATGGAGGTGGAATTAGGGGAAAAGTGTTCTTGAAACTTTATATACTTCTGAATGATTTAAACTTGTTAGAATGTATCTGTTTATTTTTTTAGTAAATTACAATAAAGATAAAAATTTATATACAAGTTTTAAAACACTTTCTTGATTAGCCACTTGGTTCTAGGTGCTGTGCTAGGAAATAAGGATGTGAAGATGAATACTCATGATCCTCACACCCAAGGAGTTCAATTTAGTAGAAGAAACAAACTAATGAGAAATTACAGTCAATCATCACCATGGTAATAGTCTTACTATATTTACAAATTCTTACTGTGTGCCAGGGAGTATCCTAAGCACCTTATATTTTTAACTTATTTGATCCTTACCACAATCATAGGAGATTGGTACTCCCATTTTTCCTTATTCTACCACTTAGAGAACTGAGAAAGAGTAGTTAAACAATTAAACTTGTTTAAATTCACCCAGCTTATTAGCAGCAGAGTTGGCATTCAAACCTAGGCAGTCTCCATTGTATTACACCTTCAACAAAAGTAACAATAAGAGGCAGTACTTCCTGAGTATTACACACTGAGTATTACATCCACAGTGCATTCTCTACAAACTGGCCACAGAGTTCTTTCTAAACATAAGTTCAACTATTTCCTTCCTCTCATTAAAACTCTAATGGTTCCCAAACTCTCTCAAAGTACAAGAAGGTTCTGAAAATGTCCTGTGCAGCTGCCCTGTAAGATCAGGCCCTTTACTTCCTCTTTGATCTCACTTCCTACCACTCTCCATTCATTCATTCCAGGGCTACCTCCTTGCTGTTCTACAAATTGGCCAGCATTCCCCTGCCTCAAAACCTCTCTACTTACTATTCCTTGTGCCTGGAATGCTCTCCCTCCAGATATCTGCATGGCATGTGTGTGCTCTCCCTTCCTCTCTCTCCTTCTAGATCTTTACTCCAGTGTCATTTTATTAGAGGCCCTATTTTACCTATAAAATAGAACTCTATCCCCTTTACACAGCTTTATTGTTCTCCATAGCACTTAAAACCCTCTGAGGTACTATATACTTGCTTATTGTCTGTTTCCTTTCATTAGAACGCAAGTTCCAGGAAAGCAGATCTTTGCCTGGTTTATTCACAGGCCTATCTCTAGCACGTACAACAGTGTAACACACAATAGTTGCTCAAAAAATATTTGAGGAATGAGTGACTGATTGACTAAATATGCTAATCTTTTTAAGGAGTTTTCTGCATCTATAGTCACTACTTCTCACGTCTCATTTACTATTAAATATACTCTAAACTGGTTTCTACCCTCACTATTTCACTGAAACTGCTCTTACCAAAGTCACCGATGATCTCCAACTTGCCAAATGAACAGTTTCTTTCACTTTACAACAATAACTGACATAACTAGCCCTCTCCACCTCCCAATTCTTGAGAATGGGATATAACATTCTCCTTTCTCTACACACTCTTGAAATGAACCCCTCCATTCTCAGTACTTTAAACTTTGCTATGTGCAAATGACCACACAAACTTCTCTGAGCCAGACCCAGGTACCCAACTTCTAACTTCCTATCTCTACTTGACTGGCTCATGGGCATTCCTTGTCTGTGTCTGTATATTCACCAAACATGCTTCTCCCTGCTGTGGACTGAAATGTGTCCCCCACAAATTCATATGTTGAAGTTTTAACCCCCAATGTAACTGTATTGGGAGATAGGGCCTCTAAAAGATAACAAAGTGTAAATGATAAAGGAGGTCATCATAAGAGTGGGGCCCTGATATGACAGAATTGGTGTCCTTATAAAAAGAGAGCTTGCATTCACTTGCTCTCTTTCTCTCCACATGTACACACCCAGGAAAGGCCCTGTCAGGATATAATGAGAAGGTAACCATCATAAAGAGAGTCCTCATCAGAGACCAAATTAGCCAAAGCCTTGATCTTGGACTTCTAACCTCCAGAACTATGACAAAATAAATTTCTGTTGTTTACGAGACCCATCCCGTGGTATTTTGTTCTGGCAATCTCAGCTCCTCCATCTTACTCCACTCAGTGAAAACCACCGCAGTCTACACAACTGTTAAGTCAGACAGCCAGGAATCTTTCTTCTCCATTTTTCTTCACCCTACTATCTATATTCAATCCAGCAACATCCATGCTTCTAACTCCTTTCACTGCCACAATCCCTACCTGCAAGTCCTTATCATTCAAGGCTCCTCTTAACTGGTTTCCACCAGCAGTGCTCACTAAACCCATCTTCCATAGAGCAGCCAGCAAAACCTTTTAAAAAGGTGAATTAAGTCATGTGGCTTTCTGCTGAAAACACTTCATGGATTTCCCAGTGGAACATAGAGTACTATCAAAATTCTTAACCTCGACTGCAAGACTGTGTATCTGGTCCTGCTCACTTTTCCAATCTCTAAGTACCACTCTCCCTTTCACTCACTACAATCCCGTTACTTTGGTTTTCTTCCACTTTCTCAAGCTCACTCAACTTTTTCCAATCCCGCAGTATTTACACTTGCAGTTTCTTTGCAAGGTATGTTCTTCCCCTCACTGCTGCCATAGCTGGAGAAGCCTTCCTAATTACCCATAAAGTAGATTCCCCTATAATTTCAGAGTACTTTGACAGCTTTCCTACATAGCAATTATTTCAATTTATTTGTTTGCTTGTTCTCTTGATTAACATCTCTCTCCCTCCTTTAAACGTCTCAACCTCTTTCTCCTTGGCCTTTAAAGACAGGGATCAGGGGCACCTGGGTGGCTCAGTCAGTTGAGCATCCAACTCTTAATTTCGGCTCCAATCATGATCTCAGGGTCATGAGATCGAGTCCAGCTCAGCTCTACACTCAGCACGGAGTCTGCTTGACATTCCTCCCTCTCCCTCTGCTCCTCCCTCCACTCACTTGCTCTAAATAAATTAATAAGTAAAATCTTTAAAAAAAAAAAAAAGGGGAGATCATACCTGTTTTGTCCATTACTCTATACCCAAGTCTTACAAGTTCTGACATACACAGGGCATTCAATATTGTTGAATTGCTATTTATACATGAATTTTATATTTCCACAGTAAAATTTCATAGTCTATTTCACACATGTTCCACACATTTCCAATTAAGATTATACCTAGGCATTGTATATCATTTGTTACTACTGTCGGGATTCTTTTTCTGTTATATATTCTAACTGGTATAAGAAGGTATTTAACATTTCAAGTTTATCTTATCTTCAGCTACCTTACAAAATTCTTCTTAAACTTCTCATTTTTAATTGATTCTTCTATTTCTTCCTCTCTAATTATGTATGCCTCTCTTATCATGTCATATTAGAAAATTCACAACACCTTTGAGTAATAAGATAGCAGTCATCCACATTTTATTATTTATTCTAACAAATTACACTGCTGTTTTATCACTAAAATAATGTTGGTTGGTTATTGATAAATTTCTTGATCGTGTTAAAAAAAAAAAATCCAAAGATTTTTATCTTTTTAGTTTTTGCTGGACTCATTTCTTCTAAGATTACCAAGACTTGTTTTTAAAGACTTATTTGACAGAGAGAGAGAGCATGGATAAGCAGGGGGAGAGGTGGTAGGAGGGGAGAGAGAGAGAGAGAGAGAGAGAGAGAATCTCTAGCAGACTCCCTGCTGAGTGCGGAGCCTGACTCAGGCTCGATCCCAGGACCCTGAGATCATGACCTGAGCCAAAATCAAGAGGCAGCCACTTAACTGACTGAGCCACCCAGGCATCCCAAGATTACCAAGATTTTTTACTCTCAACCATTAAAGTTCTCCTTACATTATACCTTATTTGCTTCCCATGAAGTCTTCTCTGCTGATTTACAATTGTAATCCAAATAATGATATGAACATTCTGAATTTTTAGGAGAGAAATCTAAAATAACTGTGGAGAAGGAAAAAAGCATGGATTTTTACACAACAGTTTGTTCAATGTCAAATAACTTTTAATGTTATATTTTACTTAATTTACTTACAGTCATTTTCAATTGAGTCCTTATTACACTCAGCTCTCACTTGAAAATTATCTTCAATATTAAAGCTAATACCTCCTTTTGGAAAGTTTTCTTCATTTGGGAACTAGAAAACAGAGATCCATTTATCAGTTTATTTAGTAAAAAGAAAAAGTGTGTGTACACATCTGTATCTTTATCTACCTCCCTATATACACACACACATAGTCCATGGTATAACTTGAGACACAGAGGAACACAAGCAATATGTTATGAAGCCAATTCTATTCAGGAAAGCAGAGTACATTACGTATCATCAATTCTTATGATTCACATTTCTTATATCTTAACATCATTGAAATAAGGAATGAACCCTAACAGTGATAACATTGTTACATCTCTAGAGCACAGGCAACAGTCTTAACATAGCTGGCATTGCTGCGCAAGTGAAACCATGTGCAAGTTAGTCATACTGTTCATATAATAATCACTTAAGTATGAGTTTGCATTAACATCACACATTATGTAATTTTGCTGTTTAAATGTCTTCAAAAGGATAACATTATCATTTGCCATTGAACAAAAAAGTATTGTGTTCACAGAAGGGCAAGGAAGCAAAGCAGTGTGATATATCATAAAAAATCTACACCCAAATAAATCCAAGGCTTCTTACAACAAATATAACATCAAAAATCTAAGTGAAAGTGAAAAAGCTCTAGAGCTCTGTTTCACAACATTGTAAATATACTTCGCATGACTTAACTGTACACATAAAAATAGGTAAGATTATAAATTTTATGATTTTTTTTTACCACAATAAAAAAGTTTTCTTTGTTTTTGTTTTTTTAAGTAGGCTCCACACCAAGCGCAGAGCCCAACATGAGGCTCAAATGCACAACCCTGAGATCAAGACCTGAGCTGAGACCAAGCATCAGATGCTTAACCAACTGAGCCACCCAGGGGCCCCACCACAATAAGGAAGTTTTTAATAAAAAATCGAAGTGATAAAGCATTGCATAATGTTAACTGCTCTTCTTCTTTAGTGTTATATAATGGTGCTTCTTTTAATCGGATAGTACCTGGGAATTTGATGAAATACAGAATATATTCTAAGCGTCAGAGACTACTATTGAAATCTGCCACACTTATACCAAAAAGCTCTCCTCTCTGTAGGTAAGCCTGGTCATTTTGCCTTAAAATATATTTTATAAACTCATGATATAAAACATGACCATAGTGATGTATGCAATAATAATTAGAAATAAAACAAATGGACACAAATTTTTTTTCAATAGGAGTACTTCTCTAATCTATTCTCTTCAAAAAACCACAGGAAATAGGGGTGCCTGTGTGGCTCACTTGGTTGAACGTCCATCCAACTCTTGGTTTCAGCTTGGGTCAGGATCTCAGGGTTGTGGAACCAAGCCCCGTGACGGGCTGGGTGCTCACCACAGAGTCCACTTGGGATTCTCTCCCTTTCCTTCTCTCCCCCTGTCTGACCCCACCACTACATGCACAGGCTCTCTCTCTCTCATAAATAAAATCTTTTAAAAAAACACACAGGAAATAAGACATAGAAACATCTTTTATCTTTGATGAAACTAAGAAACAATGGTAACGCTTAATTACAATACAATATTAAGAGGATGGGGAAGAATATAGACTTGGTTAAGATGGAAGAAAGTTAAACCAAAGTACCTACTACAGGGGGCCTAATAAGAAGTAAACTGATTTACCCTTATAGCCATGGAAAACACTTAGAAACCATGGCATTCTCAGGGGATCCTCAGCAGAAAAAGTAGGCTATAGTAGGCTGAAAACATTTGATAAAAGTTCTAGAAAGAAAAACCAAGAAAATAGTGGGGAAGAAATTACCAAAAAAAAAAAAATTTTTTTGAGAAAGAATTTTTTAGGGGCACCTGGGTGGCACAATTGCTTAAGTGTCTGACTCTTGGTATTGGCTCAGGTCGTGATCTCAGGGTTGTGAGACTGAGCCACCCTGTTGGGTTCCTTGCTCAGCGCACAGTTTGCTTGAGATTTTCTCTCCCTCTCCCTGCTCCTCCCGCTTGTGCACTCACTCTCTCTAAAATAAATAAATAAATCTTTAAAAAAAAATAAAAAATTTTTGTAAGACTGGTGGACTTATATGTGCAGGATGAAAAGATTCACTGAATGTCCAGTATACAATTTGAGATATAGGGAACCAATCTAGGACATGGGCAAAGGTCATTCTTAAAATGTCAACTATACACGGGGCACCTGGGTGGCTCAGATGGTTAAGCGTCTGCCTTCGGCTCAGGTCATGATCTCGGGGTCCTGGGACCGAGTCCCTCATCGGGCTCCTTGCTCAGCGGGGAGCCTGCTTCTACCTCTGCCTGCCACTCCCCCTGCTTGTGCTCTCCCTCTCTCTCTGGCAAATAAATAAATTAAATCTTAAAAAAAAAAAAAGATGTCAACTATACAGTGCAGATTGGAACAGATGGATGGAGGACCTAGGAAAGAGGTCCTAAGGAAAAAAAAATGGAGTTAACAAAGATTATCTAATAAGTTTGTGTGGATTCCTATATTGAAAAGTACTTTATAAGCTTTTGGAGCATGTGAAAAATCTTTAGCCTAATATTCAAAGAACACTAAGCAAAGTTTAAAAAATGAGACAATTAGAAACAAGAAAATAAAACCAAAATTATAAAAGAAATAAAATGTAACCATAGTATATTAATTGGCTCAGCTGTGAAAAATATTAAAACACTGGGGCACCTGGGTGGCTCAGTCGTTGAGCATCTGCCTTTGGCTCAGGTCATGATCCCAGGGTCCTGGGATCGAGCCCCGCATCGAGCTCCCTGCTCACTGGGAAGCCTGCTTCTCCCTCTCCCATTCCCCCTGCTTGTGTTACTGCTCTCGCTGTCTTTCTCTCTGTCAAATAAATAAAAATCTTTATTAAAAAAATATTAAGGGGCGCCTAGGTGGCTCAGTCGTTAAGTGTCTGCCTTCGGCTCAGGTCATGATCCCAGAGTCCTGGGATTGAGCCCCGCATCAGGCTCCCCACTCGGCGGGAAGCCTGCTTCTCCCTTTCCCCCTCCCCCTGCTTGTGTTCCCTCTCTCACTGTGTCTCTGTCAAATAAATAAATGAAATCTTTAAAAAAAAGTAAAACATTTATAATAATAAAAATGTTGAATACCGCTTTATCTAAAAATTATGACATAGCTGTAATAGGAATCTAAGAGAATATAAAGCAGGAACTCAGAAATAACTTATTTTAATTAATGTAGCCACTATAATCATTAGATCTTACTAAAGATAGTGTAAAACCATGATAATAGTTAATAAAAGCAACAAAATTTATTAATAAGAAGCACAAAATGAAAACTTAAGGATTTTGGCTCCAGAAACCATGAAAGAAAGCCCTGACAGATCTGATTACCTAAACATTAAAACTGTATTTCTGCAAAAAATCTGAGTCAAAACATTAATACATTAGGAAAAATGACAAATGGTTAATTTTCTCAATATAAAAAGAACTCCTACAAATCAAATATATGAACAAAGACCCTGTAATGCCAAAACTGTAAAACATTACTGAGAAAATTTTAAGATCAAAAGATCAAAATAGAAAGATATTTTATTACAATATTGAAACGTATCAATAAAATATTCTAAAAATGTTAATTTTCTCCAAGATTTATATATACAATGAGGGGCGCCTGGCTGGCTCAGTCGGTAGAGCATGTGACTCTTGATCTCACAGTTGTGACTTCAAGCCCCACGCTGGGTGTAGAGATTACTTAAAAATAAGATCTTAAAAAAAAAAAAGATATATACACAATGAAATTCCAGTCAAATTCCTAGCATGGTTATATACATGGTGGAAATTGTTAAGCTTATTCTAAATGTATACGGAAACACAAAAAGCTAAAAAGAACAAGGTGAAAAGATTTAGAGATAAATGAAAACATTCTTTATAAGACATGAAGACTTTTAAAACTACAGACCAATGAATCAGAATAGAAACCAAAACTAGACTCAAAATACATGAATACCTGATTTATGGCAAAGGGGGCAAGGCAAAGGAATGGAGAGAAGACAGCCTTTTCAATAAAGAGTGCTTGGTCAAATGGATGTCCAAATGGGAAAAATATGAAACTTTATCTATACCTCAACACATAAAAATCAATTACTGGTTAATTGTACATCAAGGTGTGAAAGGCAAAATAATAAAGCTTCTACAAGATAATATGAGAGAATATCTTCATGATCTCCAGGTAGAGAAAGATTTCTTAAACAAGACAAAAAAAGTACTGATCATAAAGGACACAATAGATAAACTGTTATTATGTTAAAAATTATAAACTTCTATTCATCAAAAAGCATCATTAAGAGTGAAAGACAGACAAATGTAGGGATCCGAAGGGGTACATGCACCCCAATGTTTATAGCAGAATGTCCACAATAGCCAAACTGTGGAAAGAGCCAAGATATCCATTGACAGATGAATGGATAAAGAAGATGTGGTATACCTCACACCAGTCAGAATGGCTAAAATTAACAAGTCAGGAAACGACAGATGTTGGCGGGGATGCGGAGAAAGGGGAACCCTCCTACACTGTTGGTGGGAATGCAAACTGGTGCAGCCACTCTGGAAAACTGTATGGAGGTTCCTCAAAAAGTTGAAAATAGAGCTACCATATGATCCAGCAATTGCACTACTGGGTATTTACCCCAAAGATACAAAAGTAGGGATCCGAAGGGGTACGTGCACCCCAATGTTTATAGCAGCAATGTCCACAATAGCCAAACTGTGGAAAGAGCCAAGATGTCCATCGACAGATGAATGGATAAAGAAGAGGTGGTATATATATACAATGGAATATTATGCAGCCATCAAAAGGAATGAGATCTTGCCATTTGCAACGACGTGGATGGAACTGGAGGGTATTATGTTGAGTGAAATAAGTCAAAAAGAGAAAGACATGTATCATATGATCTCACTGATATGAGGAATTCTTAATCACAGGAAACAAACTGAGTGTTTTTGGAGTGGGGGGTGGGGTGGGAGGGATGGGGGGACTGGGTGATAGACACTGGGGAGGGTATGTGCTCTGGTAAGCGCTGTGAATTGTGCAAGACTGTTGAATCTCAGATCTGTACCTCTGAAACAAATAATGCAATATATGTTAAGAAAAAAAAAAAAAAAGAAGAAGAAGAAGGTAGCGGGAGGGGAAGAATGAAGTGGGGGAAATCGGAGGGGTAGACGAACCATGAGAGACGATGGACTCTGAAAAACAAACAGGGTTCTAGAGGGGAGGGGGGTGGGAGGATGGGTTAGCCTGGTGGTGGGTATTGAGGAGGGCACATTCTGCATGGAGCACTGGGTGTTGTGCACAAACAATGAATCATGGAACACTTCATCTAAAACTAATGTTGTAATGTATGGGGATTAACATAAGAATAAAAAAAAATGGTAAAAAAAAAAAAGATGTGGTATATATATACAATGGAATATTATGCAGCCATCAAAAGGAATGAAATCTTGCCTTTTGCAACAATGTGGATAGAACTGGAGAGTGTTATGCTGAGCAAAATAAGTCAATCAGAGAAAGACATATATCATATGACCTCACTGATATGAGGAATTCTTAATCTCAGGAAACAAACTGAGGGTTGCTGGAGTGGTGGGGGTGGGAGGGATGGGGCGGCTGGGTGATAGACATTGGGGAGGGTATGTGCTATGGTGAGCGCTGTGAATTGTGCAAGACTGTTGAATCACAGATCTGTACCTCTGAAAGAAATAATACGTTATATGTTAAAAAAAAAAAAAAAGAAGAAGATAGCAGGAGGGAAAGAATGAAGGGGGGGGAAATGGGAGGGGGAGATGAACCATGAGAGATGATGGACTGTGAAAAACAAACTGAGGGTTTCTAGAGGGGAGGGGGTGAGAGGATGGGTTAGCCTGGTGATGGGTATTAAAGAGGGCACGTTCTGCATGGAGCACTGGGTGTTATACGCAAATAATGAATTATGGAACACTACATCAAAACCTAATGATGTAATGTATGGTGATTAACATAACAGTAATTTAAAAAAAACGTTGAAAATAAAAAAAAAGTGAAAGAGAGTCAGGGAAAATATCTGCAAAGTATATAACTGACAATGAGTATATATCCATTATAAGAATTCCAAAAATTAATTAGAAAGATAAACACATCAATGAAAAACTAAGAAGGGGTGGGCGCCTGGGTGGTTCAGCTGGTTAAGTGTCCAACTCTTGATTTTGGCTCAGGTCATGATCTTGGGGTCCTGAAATCGAGCCCCGTCTTGGGCTCCTCCAAGCTAACAAGGGAGTCTGCTTTTCTCCCTCTACCCCTCCCCTATATGCGCACGTGTGTGCGTGCATTCTCTCTCAAATAAATAAATAAATATTTTTTTTAAAAACTGAGGAAGAAACCTGAGCAAATACTTCATCCCCAAAGAGAATACAGAGAAGGCCAATAAGCATACAAAAAGGTCCTAGCCTCATTATTAGGCAGGAAAATGCAAACTAAAACCACAATGAAATACCACTACATATCTACCAGAATAGCTAAAATTCAAATCAAAAACTTTCAGCACCAAGCGTTGATGAAGATATAGAGTAATGGGAACTCATATATACTTCTGACAGAAATGTTAACTATAATAACCATTTTTGGAAAGCAGTTTGGCATTATATACTAAAAGTAAAGATACACATACCTGGTGACTCAATAATCCCACTCCAATGTAGTATAACTGACAGAAACATGTCATGTGTGTACATATTCAGGACAGCACATGAACATTCATATCAGCATTATCGGTAATAGGCCCCAAATGCAAACGACTGAAAAATGGATAATTGGAGCGTATTCATACAGTGGAATAGTACACCAGCAATGAAAATGAATAAACTACAGACACAGGCAACTACATGGATGAATTTCAAAACTGCAGTGTTGAACAAAAAGAACCAGACACAAAAAATACATTGTATATTACTCTATTTACATCAAGTTTTAAAAGCAAAACTAGGGCACATGAGTGGCCCACTCAGTTAAGAGTCTGCCTTCAGCTCAAGTCATGATCTCGGGGACCTGGGAGGGAGCCACGCATCAGGCTCCCTGTTCAGTGGGGAGTCTTCTTCTCCCTCTCCCCCTGCTCATGCTCTCTCTTTCTCACTTGCTCACTCTCTCTCTCTCAAATAAATAAAATCTTAATAAAAGCAAAACTAATATATGGTATTATAAGTCAAGATAGTGGTTATCTTTGGAGGGAATAGAAAGGGATAGTGGCTGAAAGGGGGCCAGGGGACTTCTGGGATGCTGCTAAGGTTCTATTTCTTAAGAGTGGAGGTTACATGAGTGTGTTCACTTTGTGGTAATTACTGAGCTGTGTACTTATGGTCTGTGCACTTATTTTGTATGTGCATTATGCTTTAATAAAAAAGAAAAAAATTGGGGTGCCTGAACCGGTGGCTCAGTCGGTTAAGCGTCTGCCTTCGGCTCAGGTCATGATCCCATGGTCCTGGGATCGAGTCCCACGTTGGGCTCCCTGCCCAGCAGGGAGCCTGCTTCTCCCTCTCCTCCCTGCTCATGCTCTCTCTCACTATCTCTGTCTCTCTCTCAAATAAATAAATAAAATCTTTAGGAAAAAAAAAAGAAAGAAAAAAATGTGCATCTCTTTAACAGACACTGTTTCGAATATATGCATATCATTCTCTTATGACCTCTATTTGGTAACAATTGAGAGGTGCTTGGTGTCATACTTAGAGAAGTGGGGATAGGGATAACTTATATTTGTTCAAGGATTTAAATATAATCTCTTCATAAAATTTAGTATTGACATAAAGAAAATGATTTGGCAAGGTGCAACTATAAAAAATATTTTTACCTGCAAGAAATCAATCTGCATACAAGCGCTAGTCAATTTTGGCGTCAATAAACAAGTGTCTGTCGTGCGGTTTTCATATTCAATACTATCTGGAAACTGACCGCATTCTAGCTGTGAGCTGTGTCCTCTGACCATCACAGCACTAGTAGCTGATCCTTTCACTTGAAACTCAACAGGCTACAAGTAAATTATTAAAAATGAGTATTGCAATAAATACATATTGATATATAGTCACAATGTATATATACACAGGAAATAAATAACAATTTAGCTTTCTATTAACTACTTAATGTAAATAATTATAAGTGACAAATGCTGAAAACCAGAAAAACTAATTATCCTAACACATGCTAATTATAAAACATAAATCGGTTATTGATTTAATTGAATTCAAGTTCAACATTAATAAATATGAATTTTTTATTAGGAGCATAAGAAGTATAGTTATAATGGACTAATTAAACCAGAAAGATATAGTTGTTCCTTTCTCTATGCTTCCCCGTACATTATACAACTTTCCATTATAGACTTATCACATTATACTACAATGAAGTTTCTTTTCATATATACCCTAACTGTACTGTAAGCTCCTTGAGGGAAGAGACCTGTTTGTTTCATCAGGGTATCACGTGCATTTAACACCATGCTTGGCATATGGGAGGCAGTCAATAAACATATGATAATAGGAAGTAAGGGAAGAAATACAGGAAGGATTTTCCTTTGTTCAGGCATTTTGTAAACTATCAGGCTTCACAGAAGAGGGATGGTGGGTTCTCTCCCAGAAGATCTGATCCTATTGCTCTGAGAACAAAGGCCTGAGAATGTGATGCCAATACAGACATGTACTTCAGAGAGGTACTGTGATCTCCTCACAGACCTGATCAGCTTTCAGGCTTCAAAAGGCTTTCTCTGCTGCCCCCTTGAGGGTTCTAGGATTTTTATTCCTCACAGGGTGACAAAGCCTACCCAGAAAGTGGAAAATTAAGATTGCTAATAGAGCCAAAGGAATGTAAAGAATGAATTTATTTCTAACTGATAAATTAACAACAAAATTATGATAGTAAATAATCTGAATATTCTCTTATTTTAGGATGAAGATTCTATATCACACATTTGAAAGGAAAATTAAACCTAAAATGTCCCTTATACTTTTGCTGAAAATATCTAAATTTTAAAACATACACATTTCAATTAAAAAAGTCTCAACGGTTAGACTCTATATTTCTGATTTGTTTGATAGGGAATACACATTTTCTACAAGCAAATAGATGCCCCGTTTTCTATGCTTCCATGTAGATCTCTTCTAAAGATCTGTTGAGTTTTAGGAATAGAATCATTATTTGTAAAACCCAACTATTTATATGCTATTTTCCCTCCAAACTTTTGATATGGAGTAGATGGCACTACTTAGAGCTTGGGTTATATATACTTCTACAGAAGTAGGACTGGTAGAGGAGACTATAATATGTTCAAGGCTATAAAGATCTTCATTTTGTTCTCGGCAGAACATTCATTATTTATACGTTATTTATCTTCCTGTCCAACCTCTAGGGTATGCATCATATATATGCATGATGCATTATTAGCTCACTAGTAAAGAGAAAGGGCTCAAGATCAAACAAGGGGTAGCAGTCATTAGTTTTTCTTGTTCCTAAAACCAGGTTAATTCATTATGCTCATTGACCTTCTGACCATGAAAACTCTGAGAGTGGTATAAAAAACAGCAGGAAAAGACAGTGGATTAGAAAATCAAAGTTGTTCACAAATTTTACCGTAGGGTCACAGGTTTTTCTCTCTAATTGTGTAGTGATAACATCTAGAAAAGCAGTCTCTTCATCTCCCAAGGAAAAGAACTAGAATAAAATACCAATAAGCATGTTAGCTAGAAGAGTTCTGTAGGCAGCTCATGAGTATGATGGGAAAATACTCCCAAAACTTAAAGTATGCCATTTGAAAATCTTACTCCTGTATATACATACATATAATTAGCTACATCTAGCAAAGGAGTTCTCCAGCAGATAAGGTACTATGCTAATTAATTTTATTTTTAATTTTATTTTTTAAAGATTTTATTTATTTATTTGACAGAGAGAGGCATAGCGAGAGAGGGAACACAAGCAGGGGGAGTGGGACAGGGAGAAGTAGGCTTCCAGCCGAGCAGGGAGCCCGATGTGCGGCTCAACTCCAGGACCCTGAGATCATGACCTGAGCAGAAGGCAGACGCCTAAGGACTGAGCCACCCAGGCGCCCCATATGCTAATTAATTTTAAATTCAGCAATAAAAAATTCTAATTCTAAAAATTTTTTTAATTTCTTTATTTTGAGAGAGAGAGAGGGAGGAAACACATGCACACACAGAAGGAAAGGGCAGGGGAAGAGAGAGTATCTTATTTTTTTTAAGATTTTATTTTTTAAAGACAAAGTGCAAGAGTGCACATGAGTGGGGGGAGGGGAAGAGGGAGAAAGACAAGCAGACTCCCCGCTGAGCAGGCAGCCTGCCCCCGGGGCCTGAGATCGTAACCTGAGCCTAAGGCAGATGCTTAACCCACTGAGTCACCCAGGTACCCCAGGAGAGAGAGAGAATCCTGGGCAGAGTCCCCACTAAGCATGGAGCTGGACTTAGGGCTCAATCTCACAACCCTGAGATCATGACCAGAGCTGAAATTAAGAGTCAGATGTTTAACCAACTAAGCCACCCATGCGACACTAATTCTAAAAATTTTAGTTAAATATTTTAACACTAGAAAAAATTGTTGCATACCTAATAATCTCCATCTAATCTAATATTTAATATTAATGCAGATTATTTAATTCAAAAATTAGTATGAAACCAAAGGAGGAAAAATTGTAAACAGTGTTAACAGTTTATTTAAAGAATGAATCAGAGTACCTGGCTGGCTCAGTCAGTAGAGCATGTGACCCTTTTTTTTTTTTTTTAAGATTTATTTATTTTAGAGAGAGAACAAATGCCAAGGGGAGGGGCAGAGGGAGAAAGAGAGAAAGAATCCTCAAGCAGACTCCCCATTGAGCACTGAGCCTAACACAGGGTTTGATCACGACCTAAACCAAAATCCAGAGTTTGCCGCTTAACTGGCTGTCACCCAGGCGCCCGAGTAGAGCATGTGACTCTTAATCTCGGGATCATGAGTTCAAGCCCCATGTTGAGCATGGAGCTTACATTAAAAATAAAAATAAAATAAACCATTTTCTAGCAACCATAAAAACACAAGCTACAGACAACAGCAACTAGTCATGTTTAGTTAATCAAGTAACCATATCAAATAATCATAATTTCTACTATGAATTAGATAGACTTTGAAAAGGAATTTAAACAAGAAAACAATTTTTATGTTTAAAAAATATATAGAAAAAAATTTCCTCAATAGACAGAAGAGGTAAAGTAGCATATTTCTTCAAATAATGATAACCTTCCATTAATAACACAATACATTAGCACATCTGCCAACTACTCTTGAAAACATTCAACTCAAATTTTAGAATTAGGGGCGCCTGGGTGGCTCAGTTGTTAAGCGTCTGCCTTCAGCTCAGGTCATGATCCCAGGGTCCTGGGATCAAGCCCTGCATTGGGCTCCCTGCTCCGTGGGAAGCCTGTTTCTCCTTCTCCCACTCCCCATTTGTGTTCCCTCTCTCACTGTGTCTCTCTCTCTGTCAAACAAATAAATAAAATCTTTAAAAAAAAAAAATTTTAGAATTAGAATTTTCTAATACAGTGAGTTTAAAAACCAATTAGCACAGCACCTTCTCTTCTGCTTTGTTATGTATAGCTAATTGTAGAAATAAAACTAGCAGAAATAAAAAAACAGTGCCATTAAGTATATCCTCAAAGAGCACCCTAACTTTAAATTTTGGAAGTTTTTCTATCATTAATGTACATGAAGAGGTTGTTTCAGAAAGTTTTAATATGAAAGGTATTACAAAAATGCAAATATTCTCCTATATTAATGCTAAAAAGATTTAAATAAATTTTTTTTACAAAAGATAAGACCTTTTTAATTCCTGTGAGATTACAACAGATTTTTAAAATATATACATTTATTTTAAATGGCAACTCATAGGCGCACCGGGGTGGCTCAGTCAGTTAAGTGTCTGCCTTCGGCTCAGGTCATTTTCCCAGGGTCCTGGGATCGAGCCCAGCATTGGGCTCCCTGCTCAGTGGGGAGTCTGCTTCTCCCTCTCCCTCTGCTGCTTCCCCTGCTCATGCTCTCACTCTCTCAAATAAATAAATAAAATCTTAAAAAAATAAAAATAAATGGCAACTCATTCTGGAGAATGATAGTGTTTATTTCCAGTTTATACTTTATGATAACTGTCCATGAAAGAGTTTAAATCATATTTTTTCAAGTGAAAAAAAGAATTAAGAATGTGATCATTTGTAAGCTAAATAATGCAGTTGCTAATTATGATTTTATACATTTGATCTTATTATATAAGGATGAAAAATGATTGAGCCACCACTATGTGAATTTTACTTGTTTTGTTTTGTTCTTTTTTGGCAACAGAGTTGCAGGTACAGCTATAATAGTCAATGTCAATTCTTGGATTAAGTGATGATTGTAAGTTTACAACCTTATTTGTGATAAAAGATTTGTCATTTAACCAAATCCTATTGACCACACAGGCCATTTATACAAGACAGTAGGCTCACCTAAATAAGTATAAAGGGGTAACTAATTACAAATGATATTGAAACTGACAATATAAAATATAAAACTATATGCCATACCTATATATACAACTACAATTTCTGGCTACTTTATATTTTAAAAATTAACTCACCTGCAAAGACTGAAGTGGTTCACTTGCTTCAACTTCTTTTTCTGTTATAATCTTAGGAACAGAATATTAATATAAGAATAACTAAAAGATACTAGTAAGTTATAAATAAAATATAAATTTCTATTAGACATAAATAAAAGAACACTATCACTAATAATCAAAAGAGCAAAAACTAAATGTTAATTAAACACTATTCTGACTTAGCAGGAATTGGAATTTTTTTTTTTTTTTTTAAGATTCATTGGGGCACCTGGGTGGCTCAAATGGTTAAGCTTCTGCCTTTGGCTCGGGTCATGATCCCAGGGTCCTGGGATGGAGCCCCGCGTTGGGCTCCTAGCTCAGCTGGGAGTCTGCTTCTCCCTCTCCCTCTGCTGTTCCCCCTGCTTATGCTCTCTCTCTCTGTCTCTCTCTCTGTCTCAAATGAATAAAATCTTAAAAAAAAAAAAAATTTATTTATTAAAGTGGCAGAGAGAGCGTGAGAGGGAGGGGAGGGGGAGAGGAAAAGAGAGAGAATCTCAAACAGACCTCGCACTGAGCACAGAGCCCAATGCCGGACTTGATCCCACAACCCCAAGATCACAACCCAAGCCGAAATCAAGAGTCAAACGCCCAAGCAACCAAGCCACCCCGGTGCCCCAGAATTGAAAATATCTTAGTACTGGTGATTGTGAAATGAAATAAATATTCATACTGTAAAGCAGTAAGATTTTTAGATTTGACAGTGTAAATCAAGAAAATTGTTCTTAGCCGTTCAAGTTATCAGTTCCACTTGTGGGACTCAAATCTTTTTTTTTTTTTTAAAGATTTTATTTATTTATTTGAGAGAGAGAGACTGAGAGAGAGAGCGCACATGAGAGGGAGGACGGTCAGAGGGAGAAGCAAACTCCCCGCTGAGCAGGGAGCCCGATGCGGGACTCGATCCCGGGACTCCAGGATCATGACCTGAGCCGAAGGCAGTCGCTTAACCAACTGAGCCACCCAGGCGCCCCGTGGGACTCAAATCTAAGGAGATAACTTAAAATGTAAACACTGATTTATGTGCAAAAACATTTGCTAAAGTTTTATTTATCCCAGCAAAATGCTAGAAATAATTTAAATGTTCAAAATAGGGCATTGCTTATCCAAAGCATAGAATATCCACAGGATGGGATGGTAAGTAACCTCTAAAAGATATTTAACTGCTGGTCTGTGGTGAGCCACCAATGTGGTCTCTGTTCCGCAGGATGGCATTTGTTAAAGTTGTCAAGAATAAGTCTTACTTTAAGAGATACCAAGTGAAATTTAGAAGATGATGAGATGGGGCACCTGGGTGTCTCAGTCGTTAAGCGTCTGCCTTCGGCTCAGGTCATGATCCCAGGGTCCTGGGATCGAGCCCTGCATCGGGCTCCCTGCTCAGCGGAAAGCCTGCTTCTCCCTCCCCCACTCCTCCTGCTTGTGTTCCCTCTCTCGCTGTCAAATAAATAAATAAAATTTGGAAAAAAAAAAAAAGATGACGAGAGGACAAAACTGATTACTATGCTCAGAAACACTTGGTAATTCAGGATAAAAATAAATACCAAACACATTAATATTAATACAGGATGACAGTTTGTGTGGCCAACAGAAATATCATTTGTCAGATTACTTATGCCCACATAGAAGGAGATATGATAGTTTGTGCAGCTTAAGCTCATTAACTCCCAGAGTACGGTATGAAGGTTGACCTGACAAATTATGCTGCGGCATATTGTACCAGCCTGCTGCTGACCCACAAGCTTCTCAATAGATTTGACATGGACAAGATCTATGAAGGCCAAGTGGAGGTGACTGGAGATGAATGCAATGTGGAAGCACTGATGGTCAACCTGGTGCCTTCACCTGCTATTTGGATGCAGGGCTTGCCAGAACTACTGGAAATAAAAATTGGGGGAGCTGTGAATGGAGGCTTGTCTATTCCTCACAGTACCAAATGATTCCCTAGTTATGATTCAGAAAGCAAGGAATTCAATGCAGAAGTACATCAGAAGCACATCATGGGTCAGAACGTTGCAGATTATATGCATTACTAATGGAAGAAGATGAAGATGCTTACAAGAAACAATTCTCTCAATACAAAAAGAACATAACTCCAGACATGATGGAGGAGATGTGTAAGAAAGCTCATGCTGCTATATGAGAGAATCCAGTCTATGAGAAGAAGCCTAAGAAAGAAGTTAAAAAGAGGTGGAACCATCCCAAAATGTCCCTTGCCCAAGAAGAAAGACTGGGGAGCTCAGAGGAAGGCAAGCTTCCTTAGAGCTCAGGAGCAGGCTGCTGAGAGCTAATAAACCAACCCACAATTTTCTGTGAAGATTTTTCAGATAAAGACAATAATAAGCTTACTCACCAAGCAGCTAAAAAATTAGCTAAACAAATAAATAAGTAGAAGATATATTTAAGAAGTATCTTAATAATGTGAGAAACATAATATATTAAGGGGAAAAGATATAAAACTATTTGTACACATCAATCTAACCATATTTTTAAAAATAGGCCCCAAACATTAATAATAAATATCTATCAGTGATAGGGTAAGTTTTATTTGTCTTCACTTTTTTTGTATTTAAAAAAGAAAAAAATAGTAACATGGAAAATAGAGTAAGATACAAAATGGGGGCAAATGAAACATTTCACTTTCTTTTATTTCAAACATGTCTTCTAGAAAGAGCAGTGCCATATAATGAATATCCCTCCAAATATGCTAAAAGCATCCCCAAGGGGTGCCTGGGTGGCTCAGTCGTTAAGTGTTTGCCTTCGGCTCAGGTCATGATCCCAGGGTCCTGGGATCCTGCTCACTGGGAAGCCTGCTTCCCCCTCTCCCACTCCCCCTGCTTGTGTTCCTTCTCTCGCTGTGTCTGTCAAATAAATAAATAAAATCTTTAAAAAAAATAAAAAATAAAATAAAATAAAAATAAAAGCATCCCCAAGAAGAAACACTAATTCTAGAATTTCAATGTATTCTAATTAGTACTATAATTTTTATAATATTACCATGGTTCCTAAACTGTTCAACAAGGTACTTTGAGATGCCAGAGTGAACTCAACAGGAGCTGCACAAAATGTTTTAAATTTAAGGGAAGGGGTGTCTGGGTGGCTCAGTGGGTTGAGCATCCAACTCTTGGTTTTGGCTCAGGTCATGACCTCAAGGTTGGGAGATTGAGCCCTGCATTGGGCTTTGCGCTCAGCAGAGCCGCTTAAAAGATTTTCTCCCTCTCCTTCCCTCTCTGCTCCTCCCCTGGCTTGTGTGTGCTCTCTCTCTCTCTCAAATAAATAAATAAAATCTTTCAAAAATTATAAAACTTGGGGCGCCTGGGTGGCTCAGTTGGTTAAGCATCTGCCTTCAGCTCGGGTCATGATCTCAGGGTCCTAAGATCGAGCCCTGCATCAGGCTCCCTGCTTAAAGGGGAGTCTGCTTTTCCCTCTCCCTCTGCCCCTCCACACCATTCATGCTCTCTCTAGCTCTCTCTCTCTCTCTCAAATAAATAAAATCTTTAAAAAACATTACAAAAATTTTAAAATTTAAATAAATTTAAGGGAAATACAGTGTCACTTGACATCTGTTGATCACTGAATGAACTACTAACTCAAGGTAGTTCATTTCAACATCAGATCTTTTTTTTTTAATATTTTATTTATTTGACAGAGAGAGAGAGAGATCGAGAGAGGGAACACAAGCAGGGGCAGAGGGAGAGGGAGAAGCAAGCTTCCCACTGAGCAGGGAGCCCAATGTGGGGCTCGATCCCAGCACCCTGGGATCATGACCTGAGCCGAAGGCAGACGCTTAATGACTGAGCCACCCAGGAGACCCTCAACATCAGATCTTTTATCATCTCTTTCAATGGCATTATATCTTTGTAAAGTTGAGTTTTCAGAAACTGCTATGATAAAAATCAATTACCATGGAAAAATCAATGAGAACAAGAAGACTAATCTATTTCAAGGTTTGAAAAGTTACGTGGTGCCCAACAAGCGCATACATCCCATTAGTAATTGCGTTTAATTAAAAATAAAATGCTTACATTGGGCTCCACACTGGGGGTGGAGCCTACTTTAAAAAAAAAAAAAAGCAGGATGGGGGAGTGCCCCTGGGTGGCTCAGTCAGTTAAGCACCAACCCTTGATCTCAGTTCAGGTCTTGACCTCAGGGTCGTGAGTTCAAGCCCCACACTGGGTTCTGCGCTGGATGAGGAGCCTACTTATAAAGTAAAAAGTAAAGTAAAATAAAATAAAAGGCATATAGTAATCATTTCACAATATATACATGTATCAAATCATTATATTGTAAACCTTAAACTGATGTGTTATATGTCAACTATATCAATAAAACTGGAAAAAATAAAAATAAAAAGCTTACTAAATTAGTAGGACATAATACTTATTAAGTTGTTTAATACTACTAACTACTTAATAAATGAAACTGCTAGGCTCCTTTTTTTTCCCCCAAAGGATGTAATGAAAATAATTACTGAGATACAAGGTCGGGGCGGGGGGGGTCATGAGATAAGATATATTGGGACCCTCTATATTACTGTAATCTCATTACAAAGAACAGAACATTCTATATCAGAATAAAAGAATATAGGAAAAAAATGTACCTGATGAGAATCCTGGTTCAGATGAGGCAACTTTCGTAAAGCTTGTGAAACTCCTGCAGTCAATGGTTTCCTAACTATAGTAGATAAAACAAAATGATTTTATTCATCATACATAGTGTTTTAAACTTTAAAAACTTATTTCTAGGGGAGCCTGGCTGGCTCAGTCAGTGGGGCATGTGACTCTTGATCTCAGGGTTGTAGGCTTGAGCCCCACACTGGGCAGAGGTTACTTAAAAATAATAAAATCTTAAAAAAACACAAAAAACCTTATTTCTAAAACTGAATGAAATGAGGAATACAACTTAAACTTGAAGATGAGGTATTCTTGATAATTGTTGAATCTGGATTTTGGATATTTCAGGATTCACTGACTATTCTGTGTATCTGTGCAGTGTATGTGTAGTCAAACATTTTCAAGATAAAAATTCAAGAAAAAGGGGCGCCTGGGTGGCTCAGTCAGTTAAGCTCTGCCTTTGATTCAGGTCATGATTCCAGGGTCCTGGGATAGAGTCCTGCTTCAGGCTCCCTGCTCAGCGGGGAGCCTGCTTCTCCCTCTGCCTGCAGCTCCCCCTGCTTGTGCTCTGTGTCAAATAAATAAAATCTTAAAAAAAAAAAAAAGTAAGAAATAAGAAAATGTTGATTTTTTTAAAATTCAGGAGAAAAGAATTTTTTGGTTACTTTCTAAGTCAATAGTAGAAATGCTTCCTTTTGTTTTTTCAAACTAATTGAAAAAATAAATACCAAGTCAACAGCCAATAACCTACACTAAAAAATGCTAAAAATGAGATATTAACTGTTAGAATAAAGCCAAGACCATTACACTGCTGCTATGTGCAAACACAGACAACAAAAAAGCACTTAATGCTATTTCTATCCTAACCCTATTTAACTATGGTTTGAGAAAAAAAACTTCAATTATCTTCTAAGTACATTGTGCCAGACACTGGGAAAACAGCAGTTTCTTGAAAAAGGAAGGCCACAGAAGATAAAAAAAAAAAAAAAAAAAAAGATAAATTCAGATTATGATACAAAAGAGCTTTGTAACAAAGGTTGATAGGACAGAGAGTAATGTTAGATAGGATGATGGGAAAGATCTTTTATGGGAAGTGACATTTAAGTTGAGATCTGAATACAAGAAAAAGCTACGAGCTAAGCCAGAGGTAAAGATGTTCAGAAAAAAGTCAGAACACATATAAAGTCTCCCACCAACAGGAGAGTTGGCAAAGCTACAGAATGAAAAAGAAGAGAGGGTGGCCAGGCCATACCACCTAATTGAGTATGTTTAAAAATAGGATTTTGGGGGGCATCTGGATGGCTCAGTTAGTTAATCGTCTGCCTGCGGCTCAGGTCATGATCCCAGAGTCCTGGGATAGAGCCCCACATCAGGCTCTCTGCTTAGCAGGGAGCCTGCTTCTCCCTCTCCCTTTGCCTGCCACTCCCCCTGCTTGTGCTCTCTCTGTCAAATAAATAAAATCCTTAAAAAAAAAAATAGGATTTTTTTTCCTTAAAAAGGTACATATACAATCATTTCAATTTCTTATAAAGTCACCAAGAAGACTATAATTTTAAAGTGATTATTAATAAACAAATAATTATTGTAAAAATGAAAATCAGAGGCACCTGGCTGATTCAGCTGGGGAGCATGCAACTCTTAATCTCAGGGTCATGAGTTCAAGCTTCTTTTTGGGTGTAGAGATTATTTAAATAAAAAAACTTTATTGTAAAAAAAAACATAGCTAAATCTAGTGTAAACTTCAATTTTAGTCAATTGTTACTTCAGGTTTCATTATTTTCCTGTTAAAATTCAGAATACATTAAATGAAATCAAAATAAGTAGATTTTGGAACTTGATGCTATTTCTAAAAAGGGCTTTAAAAAGGCACTGGTGAAAATTGTATTTTTTCCTTCATGCATTCACTCAAGAATAAAACTCTAAATGAACATTTCTAAGATATATTCAGTAATCTCACAAAAACTTTAATCTACTGGAAAAAAAATTTTTTAACACTTTCACACATCCTAAATTGGTGGCAAAACCGATTCTCACTCCATGAAGTCAATTATTATATTCCAATAAATAGATTCAAGTTTCTCAGATTGTCTCAAGAAAACCAACTTATTTCTTTTTAGAGAAATATATCAGAAAACAAATAGTCAATCCTCATTACTCACAGAACCTACCTACTCACTAAAATTTATTTGGAACCCCCAAATCAGTACCCTGTTTTTTTGAGGTCATTTGTAGACATGCAGAGCTACAAAAACTAAGCTGCCTGACATACATTCCCAGCTGAGGTAGAACAAGGTGACACTGCCTCCTTGAGCTCTTACACTATAAACAAGTGCCCTTTTTGTGGTCTTATTTTAGTAGCTTTTTTACACTTTGGGGCTTTTTGTAGGGGACTTTGCTATTTACAATATTCCCTACGCATACTGTCTAGTGTTCCTAAGTGCAAGAAGGCTCTGATGTCCTTTACGGAGAAAACGTGTGTTAAAAGAAGTTTTTTTCAGGAATTACTCATAGCGCAGTTCACCATGAATTCAATGTTAACAGATCAACATTAATTAATATCTTTAAATAGAAACACTCATAAAAACAAGATTTTGATCAATTGATAAAAATGCTCTGACCAGAGGTTTGAAGGAAACTACCCCTAAAAGCAATGACTCATTTTTCACTAATTCAGTGTTTGTGTTGATTCAATAGAACATAACTACCACAAATAATGAGAATCAACTGTAATCCTCTTTCCAACTTGATGAGAAAAAAGATTTCTTTTTTTTTTTTAAAGATTTTATTTATTTATTTGACAGAGAGGGAGAGACAGCGAGAGAGGGAACACAAGCAGGGGGTGTAGGAGAGGGAGAAGCAGGCTTCCCGCTGAGCAGGGAGCCCGATGCTGGGCTCGATCCCAGGACCCCGGGACCATGACCTGAGCCAAAAGCAGACGCTTAACAACTGAGCCACCCAGGCGCGCCGAAGAAAAAAGATTTCTTAAAACTAAATTCTATAATTCCTGTATCTTCATATAGGAATTTATATCCTTATATATTACATAATTATATCTGCCCCTACTTATTTTTCATGAAAATTTTTTTCCTTTTTATTTAGAAAATAAACTATCAATTGCCATCAAACTTAACTACATTTTAAACAAATATTTCAGGAGGTACAATAATTTATTCTTATCTTTCTCAGGAATCCCTTGAGGTATTTAAATAAGAATTCAATTTTAACTTTCGAGTATCCTAAAGTACCCTGTTCATTCACAATTATATGAACCTAATATTTATATTTATTAATATGTCCTACATTGGTTTTCTTTTTTAAAAAATGCTACTGGCAACATACCATAAGCAAAGTCAAAAGACCAATGACATATGAAAGAGAATATCTGCAACACACATCACCAGTAAAGGGTTAGTATACCTAATATATGAAAAAAAAAACCTCGGGGTGCCTGGGTGGCTCAGTTGTTAAGCGTCTGCCCTCAGCTCAGGTCATGATCCCGGGGTCCTGGGATCGAGCCCCGCATAGGGCTCCCTGCTCCGCAGGCCTGCTTCTCCCTCTCCCACTCCCCCTGCTTGTGTTTCCTCTCTCGCTGTGTCTCTCTGTCAAATAAATAAATAAAATCTTTAATAAATAAATAAATAAATAAATAACCTCTTAAAAATCAATGAGAATAAAAAGACTGACAGCCATTAAACATCTGGACAAAAGGGGAGGACAGTTCATGAAAAAAGATGTACAAATGCTGCTTAAACATATGAAAAGATGTTAAATTTCACTTGTAGTAAGAGAAATACAAATTTAAATACACTGAAATGCCATTTCTCATTTATCAGATTAGCAAAAATTCCAAAGCTTGGGAACACACTCTATTGGCAAGACTGTGGAGAAAAAAGCACTCTCATACATTACTGGTGGGGATAAGAAATGGAGGGAATTTTGAAATATCTAATAAAGTCACACATTTACCTAGGAACCCTACTGGCAGGAATTTGTCCTGAAGACACACCTCAAACAATATGCAAACATGCACACACATATATATACATATATACGGCTACTTAATATTACATTATTTGTAATAGCAAAGTATTGGAGACAGGTTGCATAAATGATGGTTCATCCACACAGTGGAATATTACACAGATGTAAACAAAATTAGGATGTGTCCTATGAATTGACATGAAGCAAACTCCAGGATATACGAAGTGAAAAAAAGGTGATGAAGAATATATAGAGTATACTATCTCTTGTTGAATAGGAAGGGAACAAAAACGTAAATTATGGAGGTATTTATTTTTGCAAAAAGAAACATAGGTATGACATATTGGCTATGTCTAGCAGATAGGTAAGAAAAGGATGAAAGGCATAAGGAAGGCATCTGAGTTTATGTTTTTATACAGCTTTGATTCCTGAACTAGGTTAATATTTTACATAATCGGAAATAAAAATAAATCAAGGATGGGCAAAAAAGTCCTCATACCGAATATAAACAGTGAATATAACTATATTTACATCAAATTATAACATAATCACACTGAAGAAAATAACCCAAGTAACTTTTTAAAAATATTTGAGAGAGAAAGAGCACCTGTGTACGCACACCTGAGCAGGGGAAGAGCAGAGAGAGGAAATCTCAAGCAGACTCCCCACCGAGCACAGAAGTGGATGTGGGGCTCAATTCCACAACCCTGAGATCATGATCTGAACTGAAACCAAGAGTCAGACACTCAAAGAACTGAGCCACCCAGATGCCCCACCCAAGTAACTTTTGAACATAATACTCTATGTATTTTCAGTAGGATACGTTGCAAAAACAAACCAAAGAAGGGGTGCCTGGGTGGCTCAGTCGGTTAGGCATCGGCCTTCAGCTCAGGTCATGATCTCGGGATCCTGGGACGGAGCCCCGGGTTGGGCTCCCTGCTCAGTGGGGAGTCTGCTTCTTACTGGGCCCCTCCCCACCGCTTGTGCTTTCTCACTCTTGCTCAAATAAATAAAATCTTAAAAAAAAAAAAATGGATTTGTGAACTTTACAAATTTGTAAAGGTTTTTTGCTAGTAGTGATACCAGTGTAACAATTAGGAAGCCATTTGATATGTATTGTAGAATTGAGAAAGTAAAATACTAATGTTGTTGGGAACCAGGGACCTTTCTCATTTTGGTAGTAAAGTAATATAATCATGAAATTGAGGAAAGACAGAAAGAACCCAGTGGTTAAGAATTGGAATTAGAGATATCAATATGAACTCATGATTTTTTAAAAAAGTATCTTCTAACACATGTCCAGAAATGTATGATAGGAATGGATATTCACATACATATGTGCCTGTATATGCTTATATATGCACAAAATATTTCCAGAAGGATACCCTGGAAGGAAACTGTGGCTAATTCTGAGGAGTGGACTGAAGGACTGTACTAGAAAAGTGACTTTTCACTATATTATCCTCTATTGGAATTGATTTTACCAAGTACACATATTACCCATTTAAATACTATGTAATTCTGAGGTGCCTGGGTGGCTCAGTCGGCTAAACATCTGACTCTTGGTTTTGGTTCAAGTCATGATATTGGGGTCATGAGATCAAGTCCTGCATCACGCTCTGTGCTCGGCATGGAGCCTGCTTAAGATTCTCTCTCTCCTTCTCCTTCTGCCCCTCCCCCAGCTCACAGGCGCACCCTCTCAAAAAAAAAAAAAAAAAATTACTATGTAATTCTTTAATGTAGCCTCCAAAGCAAATACTTTTCAACCTCTGAGCTATACAGAGAACAATCCAAAACAAACATGCCAATCTAACCTTCAGGATTGCTATCTGGCTCATAAGTCCACAGAGTTCCTTGTTGTTTAAAGGTAGCATATTTCTTTTTCAATACTTCCAAGCCTTCTAAAGCCGTACTGTGTTCAGACAATGACTTTAAAAGGGAAATGTTATTTACTAATCCAGAGAGTTCCAAAGGATTTCTAGGACTATTCCAATATTGTTTGCTTTCTCCATTAGTTTCTACTTCAATATGGTCATGGTCTAAACTTCTAATGCTTCGCAAATCTTCAGATTCAGGAATATATGCTTCTGTGTCTTTGGAAATAGGATGCTTTTTTTCCAGAGGGTACAAAGAATTGGAAACTTGGATATTTGATTTATCAAGAGCAATACATTCCTCAGAGTGATTATGATTAACATTTAATGCTTGGATACTGATGTTGCTGCTTGAAGTTGACAGTAAAACCTGTTCATCATTTTTGTCTAAGTTACTTCCCATAATAAAAGTCTGAGGCTCAGTCTGTTCTGAGAATAGGCTATTTTCAGCAGTCTGATTAGTGGCTATGTTTACAAAAGGAGTATGTAAATTCAAGCTTATACCTTTAGATTTATTCTGTAGTGAAGCAATATCATAGTTAATTCTGACTTTTTGAATAGATTTATTAGCATTTTCATTATTATCTATAAATACATTATCAGTTCCCTCTAAAGATGAGTCAAAACTGCTTAATGTGTCACTACACACTTCTATTTCTTTTCTAATGTTTCCAGCTTTCCAAGGTCCTGTGTCAACACCTACACAAGCTTTATCACAAAATTGTGATAGCAGAGTCTCTTTAATAGGAAATGTCTCTGTAGGCTTATCCCTGATAGATGTTAAAAGAGACAAATGTTCACTGCCAACTTTCTTACAGCTTATATCTTCACATCTCTTCTGAACACCTGAACTGCTGTCATTAACCAAAGCTTCTTTTACCCAACCCCCTGAATCCTGGGAAATTTTGTTGTCTTCCTGTGATTCCTCCTCAGTGTCGCTGGTTTCAAAATTGTTCAGATTAAAAGTCACCTCCACAAGTGGCTGTGTTACATTACTCATAGGTTCAGGAATACTATTAAGACTTCCATTATCAGTATTACTTTTAAAAAGCATGTTGGTAAAGTCATCAGAGAGCCTAGAATTGTTGCTTATAGAAGACTCCGTTCGCAGATGTTCAGATTCTGGCAGGACTGACGTCGGCTGTTTATATTTTTTTTCTGGTGTTCCACATAGATTTATCTCCTGAGCATTTTCTCTAATGAGAATTGATCCTTTTAGACACATCTGGTCATTCTGTCTAACAGATATTTTATTATTTTTTTGAATGTCAGATTCTGATAATAAGCCATCACATTCCACACTACTACAGGTAACTGGTAAGCTGTTGCTTTTACAGAATGAGGGAATTTCTAATTTTACTTCCTGATCCAAAGATTGATCATTATCATCTACTGGCTTGTCTTCATTATACTTTTTACCCTTTTCAGCACATGTTTCAAAGAACTGTTTCCTTTCTTGTACCAAAAGGTCTTTCAAATTTAAATTTGTATTATCTCCCTGGACCTTGGGTTTCCTTTCTATATTATTTCCATCTTCAGTAGAAGAATGTACAGGTGAACTCTGTGAGGATAAATACATGGCCCATCGGCTTTTATTTCTCATGATATTTTCGGATTGATGCTGGTGGTGTAAACTCTCTGTACTCTTCTTCACCTCAGCACACTCTTCTTGTTCAGTTATGCACTTTGGTTTAGTAGGAGTGTTTTCATTTCCTTGTAGTTGTATCTGAGGGAGATGTTCTGTAATCCCAGAATTTAGTTCTTTACACACACCAGCTGATTTGGACTTCAGAAGAGCTAATATCTGTGCTTTGCTTCTGATGTTTTGTGAAACTGCTAAACAGTGAGATGTCAAACCATCTTTTTTTATAGTCTCATTGGTCAGTACAGAATCTGAATGCTTATTTACAGAATAGACAGGAGAGCAAAAATAATTTTCTTCACATAGCATTTCTGGGTTATTCTTGAAGGATGGAGTAGAGACAATAGAAGAAAAATGTAAGCCATTTGTCTCTCTGTTCTTGTAAGTGATACTCTTCTCAGGGTCTGTTGGCATATTATTTATATCTTTCTTACCAGCAGTAGAAAACAAAGGAGGTGTGCTGTAGAAGGGAGAGAGAAAAATAGGACCAGGTTTCTTAGCCTCAAGTGATGCAGCTGATTCACCATTTTCTGTAATAATCATTTTCTTTGGCACTTGACGTGGTCCTCGAAAACCCTAAAAATATTAAAACAATTATTAGCTGTTCCATTATCTATAAAGAAACTTTGATATGAACTGGCTAAAAAAAAAAGAAAAAGGAGTGTGTCTGTTTTGTAAGGTAAAGTAATAAAGATATAAAATTTACAAGATTAAAATGTAAACACTCATTTGTATTAAGATTTTTCTAGTTAGGGTTTACTTCCTCTCCACCTAAACATATATTATGAAGTACCATTTTAATGATAGAGTGCAATAGTTTCAAATTCACTACTTCTTGAAACAATATTATAAATACATATTGATTTATTATTTTCAACAGAGAAACTTACAGTAAACTTCCTTTTTAAACCAGCAGGCTGACATCCAAGGGACCGGCCAGAGGATATAAATCTCCTTGGATTTAACTCCGGTGCTTCTTTAATGACATCCTGTTTAATAGCTATGCTCCCAGCAACTTTAACCTCCTCAACTGTGATTAAGTATCGATCACTTTCTAAGTCATCTCCAGGCTTCACCTAAATTTTAAAGAATAAATTTTAAAAAACAAATAAATTTTAAAAAATAAATTTAAAATCATATACATCTAATTATTTAATTATGTGTTCCAATAGGTCATTAGCACTAGCAAGACACAATAGATAATAATTGTTAAATGTATGAATCAATACCTAAATCTTCATTTATTATTATAGACTAGTTGTCAAATAAGCACAAAAAAGGATAATAATATAGCAAAAATTTTTCATTAATTTGTTTATTCAATAACACATATATGAGACCCTTTGTTGCATGCAGGAGGTACAAAGACAAGCAAGACAAATATGCCCCTTCTCAAGGAGTTCACTAAGAACCCATACAACTAAATGTAATTTTTAAAATTAGAGGTATCAGGGCGCCTGGGTGGCTCAGTCGTTAAGCGTCTGCCTTTGGCTCAGGTCATGATCCCAGGGTCCTGGGATCAAGCCCTGCATCGGGCTCCCTGCTCCGCAAGAAGCCTGCTTCTCCCTCTCCGACTCCCCCTCCTCGTGTTCCCTCTCTCTCTGTCAAATAAAAATAATAATAATAAAATTTTTTAAAAGAGTGTCTGCCTTTGGCTCAGGTCATGATCCCAGGGTCCTGGGATCGAGCCCTGCATTAGGCTCTCTGCTCAGCGGGGAGTCTGCTTCTCCCTTTTCCTCTGCCTGCAGCTCCCCCTGCTTGTACTCTCTCTCTCTGTCAAATAAATAAATAAAATCTTAAAAAAAAAAATAAGATCGGGGAGCCTGGGTGGCTCAGCCGTTAAGCATCTGCCTTTGGCTCAGGTCATGATCCCAAGGTCCTGGGATCAAGCCCCACATCGGGCTCCCTGCTCAGCGGGAAACCTGCTTCTCCCTGTCCCACTCCCTCTGCTTCTGTTCCTGCTCTCACTAACTCTCTGTCAAAATAAATAAATAAAATCTTAAAAAATAATAATAATAAAAAAATTAAAAAATTAAAAATAAATAAGATCATCAACCTAGTTGGTGATATACAAAATCTGTGTATTATCACAGACAATATGCTTAGTCTTTCCTAATGAAATGATTTAAGATGAAATAATAACAACAGTAGTTATGCCCAATTAAGCATCTACTAAGATAGTGCTTTTCATAGACCCTTTTGATAAATACAAAAATACCACAACCATTATTAATGCTATTTAACACCATGGCTGGACAGCCTGGGTGGCTCAGTCGTTAAGCGTCTGCCTTCGGCTCAGGTCATGATCCCAGGGTCCTGGGATCGAGCCCCGCATCGGGCTCCCCACTCAGCAGGAAGCCTGCTTCTCCCTCTCCCACTCCCCCTGCTTGTGTTCCCTCTCTCGCTGTCTCTCTCTCTGTCAAATAAATAAAATCTTAAAAAAAAAAAAAATTTAACACCATGGCCAAAATCAACACAATGATAATAAGAATATGCATTTTTTTTTTTAAGATTTTATTTATTTGACAGAGAGAGAGACAGCGAGAGAGGGAACACAAGCAGGGGGAGTGGGAGAGGGAGAAGCAGGCTTCCTGCTGAGTGGGGAGCCCGATGCGGGGCTCGATCCCAGGACCCTGGGATCATGACCTGAGCCGAAGGCAGACGCTTAACGACTGAGCCACCCAGACGCCCCAAGAATATGCATTTTAACACTTTTAGAATCACCATACTAAACTGCACTTTACATAAATTATTTCTAATTTTTACACCAACATAATAAAGTCTGTCTTATGGTCTGTTTTACAGTACAGAATTTAGACACAGAGAGGCTAGGCTAGCTAGGAAGCATTTTAAAGTGGGAAATGAACCCAGACCAAACTTTAATATCCTTATTCTTTACACTAAAATATGCCTTTAGTTCCCTTTCTTTCTCCAAAAGGGGAAAACAGAGAATATTTGAGAAAATATTATATATAGGAATAATTTCCCAAAATATTTCCCACTATAGTTCTCAGCCTATCAAGACCATGTAATACAATTAAGTTAGAGTCAATTTCTGGGGTCAGATCCCAGCCCTACCACTGTAATTCTATGAACATGGGCAAGTTACTGAACCTTTCTGAACTGCACTCCTATTGTAAAAAAAAAATCACAGCGTTGTGTAAAGATTAAATGAAATATCTAAAAGTTTTTAGCAAGGGTGTGGCTAATAATAAATGTTGAAGAAGTATTAACTATAATTAATGCTATTAATACCATGTCTATACTCTTTAACAAAATTCATATAGAAATTTTTTTAACTTAAATACAGAGATTTAAGTAACTTAAAAATAGAGATTTAAGTAACTTAAAAATAGGATAGAAACATTAAAATACCTCCAAGCACTTCAGAAATATACTCTCCAAACATTCTCCTTTGTCATCATATAAAATTGCCTATATTAAAACAAAATAAATGTTAAAAAGAAACAAATTCTGCTTTTCTTAAACATTTTCAATAGCAAATCAAAAATGGTTGTATGAATAAATCCTATAATGAAAGAATTACCCAATTTGTTTTGGATTAGAAAGTACATCTATTTCAAATGTTTCCTAAGCAACTATTCAATCTGTGCAAGACAGCAAAGGTATATGCCTAAGAAATTCATGAACTTAATCTCTGCCAGGAGGATCCTGGAATGGAAATGGGAAGAAAACAGAATTGGAATGCATTAGAGGGCAAAACAGGAGGCAAGATGAGTAAACAGGGGTGCCTGAGTGGCTCAGTTGGTTAAGCATCTGCCTTGGGCTCAGGTCATGATTCCAGGGTCCTGGGATTGAGCCCCAAGCTGGGCTCTCTGCTCAACAGGGAGTCTGCTTCTCCTTCTGTGCTCTCTCTCTCAAATAAATAAAATCTTAAAAAAAAAAAAAAAAAGGATGTGACATGGAGGATTGGGGAGATGATCAGTGCTTGAAATAAGTCATCAGCATTGGGAAAAAAGACTTATATGGGGTATAAGGAATAAAACTTGTTGAATGGAAGCAATAAGGGAGAAAAAGGAAGTTAAGGTAATTATAATTTTCTGGCTTTCTCCTTATGTCTTTAGCCATTTTTTTTTTAAAGATTTTATTTATTTTTATTTGAGAGAGAATGAGAGAGAGGGAGTACATGAGAGGTGGGAGGGTCAGAGGGAGAATCAGACTCCCTGCCAAGGAGGGAGCCCGATGCGAGACTCGATCCAGGGACTCCAGGATCATGACCTGAGCCGAAGGCAGTCGCTTAACCAACTGAGCCACCCAGGCGCCCTGTCTTTAGCCATTTTTTATAGCACTTTCTCCACTAGCCCTTTAAATGTTACTGTTTCCATCACTTTGGAGAATAGTTTGGCATTCTTAAAAGGTTAAAAACAGAGATGCCATGAGATCCAGCAATTCCACTCCACTCTGTACATATACAGAGCAATGAAAACATATGTCTTCACAAAAACTTGCACACAAATGTTCATAGCAGCAAAAATAGCAGCCAAGGGTTGCCTGGGTGGCTCAGTCATTAAGCGTCTGCCTTCGGCTCAGGTCATGATCCCAGGGTCCTGGGATCGAGCCCCACATCGGGCTCCCTGCTCAGTGGGAAAGCCTGCTTCTCCCTCTCCCACTCCCCCTGCTTGTGTTCCCTCTCTCGCTGTGTCTTTCTCTGTCAAATAAATAAATAAAATCTTTAAAAAAAAAAAAATAGCAGCCAAAAAGTGGAAACAACTCAAATCTGTATCAGTTGAAGAATAGATTAAAAAAATGTGATATATCCACACAATAGACTATTACTGAGCAATAAAAAGAATAAAGTATTGAAACATGCTTCAACATGGATGAAACTTGAAAACATGCTAAATGAAAGAAGTCATTCAATGAAAGACTATCTATTGTACCATTCCATTCATGTGAAAGGTCCAGAATAGGCAAATCTATTGAGGCAAATCTACTGAGACAAAGAATAAGAGCAAAAGTTCTTACAATGACCAATAAGGCCTACATAATCCCCTTGATCTCCATTCTCATCCTTGCTCACTCTACTCCTTGTTGTCTGCCTAACCCACTAGACAAACATTCATTTAGTTTACTGGTCTGTCTCCTCCATGTTGTTTCCATGAAGTCAGGGGTTCATGTGTTTTGTTCCCTCTGCATCCTCAAGAACAGTGTGTAACTCATAACAGGTGCTCAAAAAACATCTGTTAAAGAAATAAATGTAGGGGAGCCTGGGTGGCTCAGTTGGTTGGGCATCTGCATTCAGCTCAGGTCATGATTCCAGGTCCTGGGATGGAGCCCCACATTGGGCTCCCTACTCAGCAGGAGTTCTGCTTTGCCCTCCTCCTCTCTCCCTGTGTTGCGTGTGTGCTCTCTCTCTCAAATAAATAAAATCTTCAAAGAAAAAGAAAAAAAGAAAGAAATGTATGAATCCACTCCAGAAGCTTCAAATATCATCTAAATGCCACGTACTCCCAATCAGTATTAGTAGCCGAGAACTTTCCTGAGTTGCAGGTCTCTATAGCCAATTATTTAAATGTTCCTATGACACTGCAAATTCATTAAGTTCAAAATGGAACTCAAAATCTTAATTTTGGGGTGCCTGAGTGGCTCATTCGGCTAGGCATCTGACACTTGATATCGGCTCAGGTCATGATCTCAGGGTCGTGCGATCAGGTTCCAAGTCGGACTCTGCACTCAGTGCAAGGTCTGCCTGAGATGTTCTCTCTCCCTCTGCCCCTCTTCCTGCTTGCATGAGTGCGTGCACTCTCTCTATATATGTATATATAATAAATAAATCTTTAAAAAATTTTTTAATTTTTTCTCCTAAACTTACGCTTTTTCTTTTTGAGATATCCTATCTCAGTACCTCAGTGTATCCTATCACAATACAAAAACCTGAAAGTCATTATGGATTTTTCTCACCTTCCATGTCCAAGACCTTAAGGTTCTATAATAATTTCACAATTTCTCTCTAATCATCCTTTCTCTCCATTGTCATTGCTAATGCCTGCTTGGTCAGACCTCCACCACTTTTTGTCTACATTATTCTTTAGCCTACAGTCTTCTTAAATTCAATCTTTCATCCTACACAGCTTAAATGTTATGTTATACATTGTTGCCAGAATGATATAAAAAAGAAATATGATTATGTCACTCTTCTGCTCATAATTCTTCACTGGCTCCTAAAGCTGAGTATACAATGTCCTCTGTGATAGGACTCCTGACTACCTCTTCAAGCCATATATTCTACAATTTCCCAATATGAGCCCTTCATTCCAGGCATATTTAACTGCTTATAGTTACCCAAATTTTTAATAGTTTCATCCTCTATGTTGTTATAGCTATGACACCATCTTTAGCTCCCCTCCCTCCAACCTATCAATTGTTTACGAAAACAAATATTCAAAAAATACTCTTTATCTGGAAAGACTTCTCTGAACCAGAATCAGACTGATATCACTCCCACAGAACCTTAAGCATATCTCTATACATATTATAATCCTTATGTTCTTAGATAAAAGCTGCTTAAAGACAGAAACTATTAAGTTACCATTTATTGCATTCTTACAATGTGCCAGGTACTTTAAGAGGTTTATACATTTTCTCATTTAATCCTCAAGACAACTGTATTAAAGGGACTGTAGGCCTTGAAAAGCTAAATAACTTGCCAAGATTATACATCTAGTAAGTGAAGAGCCAGGATTCAAACTAAGGTCTATGTGACATTAACTGGTCTTCCACATAGCCTTTATATGTCTTATTTAAATTGTCCCACTGCCTACCAGCAACATATGTTTATTAAATGACTCAATTAATGAAAATAAGTAACCCTGACAGTAAGAATTTGGATAGGTAAAGATAATACTAGCAAGAGAAATGGTGTAAGCAGTGGCTTGGATTTGAGAACAAGGGTGTTACTTAGTATACAGAGAGATTACTAACTTTCCTGATCACAGAAAATCCCTGGAACTAACTTGAATTTATCTTGTTTTCCTATGACTTATCAATGTAAGGGATAAAATAGACATTCAAATACATGCTAGGGGCGCCTGGGTGGCTCAGATGGTTAAGCGTCTGCCTTCGGCTCAGGTCATGATCCCAGAGTCCTGGGATCGAGTCCCGCATCGGGCTCCCTGCTCCTTGGGAGCCTGCTTCTCCCTCTGCTTCTCTCTCTGTCTCTCATGAATAAATAAATAAAATCTTTAAAAATATATATATTAAAAAAAAATACATGCTATACGCTGAAGATAAAATTGGATTACACCACTAGCGTAACCCAATATTACGATTTTGTACCCAAAGACATGAAGGATATGCAGAATCTAACCAGATGCCTTTTTAATATAAGACAAAATCTGTAAGACTTTGAAGACTTAGCCCAACCAAATAGGAAAAATATTTTTTAAAAAATTACATAGGGGGGCGCCTGGGTGGCTCAGTTGGTTAAGCGATTGCCTTCGGCTCAGGTCATGATCCTGGAGTCCCGGGATCGAGTCCCGCATCGGGCTCCCTGCTCGGCGGGGAGTCTGCTTCTCCCTCTGACCCTCCCCCCTCTCATGTGCTCTCTCTCATTCTCTCTCTCTCAAATAAATAAATAAAATCTCTAAAAAAAAATAAAAATAAAAAAAATAAAAAATAAAAAATTACATAGGGGCACCTGGGTGGCTCAGGCGTCAAGCGTCTGCCTTCGGCTCAGGTCATGATCCCAGGGTCCTGGGATCGAGCCCCACATCGGGCTCCCTGCTCGGCGGGAAGCCTGCTTCTCCCTCTTCCACTCCCCCTGCTTGTGTTCCCTCTCTCACTGTGTCTCTCTCTGTCAAATAAATAAATAAAAATCTTTAAAAAATAATAAATAAGATTAAAAATAAAAATAAAAAATTACACAGAATATCATCAACAGTGAATGGATTAGTTTAAGACAAATTATTAAAAAATATGAATGAAGATAGGCATAGACATTCATCTACTCAAATCAAAAGAAATAGATGATATGACTTAAACCCAAGATATCAACTATGAGGGGGCGCCTGGGTGGCTCAGTCGTTGGGCGTCTGCCTTCAGCTCAGGTCATGATCCCAGAGTCCTGGGATCGAGCCCCGCGTCGGGCTCCCTGCTCGGTGGGAAGCCTGCTTCTCCCTCTCCCACTCCCCCTGCTTGTGTTCCCTCTCTCGCTGTCTCTCTCTCTGTCAAATAAATGGGTAGGATCTTTAAAAAAAAAAAAAAAAAGATATCAACTATGAGACCCTTCCTAAAGGGCATGGACTTGGAGATCCCATTGTTACTCCAACTAAACACAAGGTTCAACATGTCCCTTTATGATGCTGGTAAGGTTACAGTGATTATAACCCTAGGTCTCAACTCTCAGGCCGGAATCTAATTTGTAACTTCAGTTCACTGGTATAACTCTAATTTACTTGGGACAGTAACATTTTTATTTAAAGTTAGTTAGTTTGTTTATTTAAAGTACTATTTATTTATTTATTTACTTACTTACTTACTTACTTACTAAAGTACTCTCTACACCCAATGTGGGGTTCGAACTCATGACCCCAAAATCAAGAGTCACATGCTCTTTGGACTGAGCCAGCCAGGGGGCTCTTATGGGAAAGTGCCTTTTAACTCCTGAAACATTTAGAACTGGATAGTGATAAGGCAGTAATTCAAACCAAAAATATCAATGTTTTGAACTAAGATCATGAATAGGTTTTAGTAATTATGCAATTAATGATTTTAAAGTAATTTGTGTTATTTTAATTTTCAAAAAATATTTTTTACTTTTATTTCTTTCTTTATTTTTTAAGATTTTATTTGGGAGCGACTGGGTGGCTCAGTGTTAAGCGTCTGCCTTTGGCTCAGGTCATGATCCCAGGGTCCTGGGATCAAGCCCTGCATCGGGCTCCCTGCTCCACAAGAAGCCTGCTTCTCCCTCTCCGACTCCTCCTCCTTGTGTTCCCTCTCTCTCTGTCAAATAAAAATAATAATAATAAAATTTTTTAAAAGAGTGTCTGCCTTTGGCTCAGGTCATGATCCCAGAGTCCTGGGATTGAGCCCCACATCAGGCTCCCTGCTCAGCAGGAAGCCTGCTTCTCCCTCTCCCACTCCCCTTGCTTGTGCTCCTTCTCTCGCTGTGTCTCTGTCAAATAAATAAAATCTTTAAAACAAACAAAAAAATAAATAAAGATTTTGTTTGTCAGAGAGAGAGAGCGCGCGCACACACAAGCAGGCAGAGTGGCAGGCAGAAGGGGAAGCAGGCTCCACGCTGAGCAAGGAGCCAGACACGGGACTCGATCCGAGGACACAGGACTCCATCCAAGGACCCCGGGATCATGACAGGAGCTGGAGGCAGATGCTTAACCAACTGAGCCACCCAGGCATCCCTATTTTTTACTTTAAAAGGTACTTATAGGGGCGCCTGGGTGGCTCAGTCAGTTAGGTGTCCGACTCTTGATTTTGGCTCAGGTCATGATCTCAGGGTCATCAGATCGAGCCCCACATGAGGCTCCAAGCTGGGCATGGAGTCTGCTTAAGATTTTCTCTCTCCCTCTCCCTCTGCCCCCTCCTCCCCAACCCCGCTCCCTCTCTCTCTCTCTCAAAAAGAAAAGGTACTTTAATGCTTCAATTTACATTTTACATGCATCTAACAGATTAGACAAATTACACATTAATGATTCCAAATGTGTAACTGAGAAATTCATTTTGGATAGGTTACTTTTTAATTGAAAGTTAATTTTACTAAGTTTATAAACAGCATTAGAATACTTATATTTTAAGGGCGCCTGGGTGGCTCAGTCGTTAAGCGTCTGCCTTCGGCTCAGGTCATGATCCCAGGGTCCTGGGATCGAGTCCCACATCGGGCTCCCTGCTCGGCGGGAAGCCTGCTTCTCCCTCTCCCACTCCCCTTGCTTGTGTTCCTGCTCTCGCTATGTCTCTGTCAAAAAAATAAATAAAATCTTTAAAAAAAAAAAAAAAAGAATACTTCTATTTTAAGAATAACTGTTTATGTTTAATTTCTTAGATACACTAGAAGGATTTAATTGGGAGGTTTTTGTTTGTTAGGGCAACTAAAATGCTAAAGAAAGAAACTTAGGGGCAGCTGGCTGGCTCAGTCAATACAGCATTCCACTCTTGACTTTGGAGTTGTGAGTTCAAGCCCCACCTTGGATGTAAAGATTACTTTAAAAAGAGAGGGTGGGGGGCGCCTGGGTGGCTCAGTCGGTTAAGCGACTGCCTTCAGCTCAGGTCATGATCCTGGAGTCCTGGGATCGAGTCCCGCATCGGGCTCCCTGCTGAGTCTGCTTCTCCCTCTGACCCTCCCCCCTCTCATGCTCTCTCTCTCTCTCTCATTCTCTCTCTCTCAAATAAAAATAAATAAAATCTTTAAAAAAAAAAAAAAAAAAAAAGAGAGGGTGGGGTGGTACCTGGCTGGCTTTTTTTTTTTAAGATTTTATTTATTTATTTGAGAGAGAGAGAGAGAAAGAGAGTACGAGAAGGGGGAGGGTCAGAGGGAGAAACAGACTCCCCGCTGAGCAGACAGCCTGATGTGGGACTTGATCCCAGGACTCCAGTATCATGACCTGAGCTGAAGGCAGTTGCTCAACCAACTGAGCCACCCAGGCTCCCCACCTGGCTGGCTTGGTAGGAGCATTTGACTCTTGATCTCAGGTTTGTGTGTTCAAGCCCCATGTTGTGAGTGAAGATTACTTAAAAAAAAAAAATCTTAAAAAAAAAAAATCAAATAAATTTGTAAATTTAAAATATTTAAAATATTTAAAATTTTATGTTTGTTGACAGACGGATTATTAAAAGTATCTAGTTTGGGGCAACTGGATGGCTCAATCGGTTGAACGCCTGACTCTTGGTTTCGGCTGGGGTTGTGATCTCAGAGTCATGATCTCAGGGTCGTGAGATGGGGCCCTGCATCAAGCTCTTCACTGGGTGTGGAGCCTACTTGGGATTCTCTCTCCCTCTCCCTCTGCCCACTAGTGCTCACACACACTCTCTCTTTCAAAAATAATAATAATAAAATAAAATCATTAAAAAAATATACCTAGTAGGGCACATGGGTGGCACAGTCGGTTAAGTGTCTGCCTTCAGCTCAGGTCATGATCCCAGGGTCTTGAGACTGAGCCCCACATCAGCAGGGATCCTGCTTCTCCCTCTCCCTCTGCCCCCCAACTTGTACTCTCTCTTTTGCTCTGCGCTCTCGCTCTCAAATAAAATCTTAAAAAAAAAAGTATTTAGCTTGTGCAACTTAAGTTGACTGAACATTAAACCCACTGAAAGTTAAACTAAAGTTAATAGGATTTGTAAATTGAACTTGAAGGCTTAAAGCAAAACTAGTTTTTCTTTTAATTTTCTGTTTTAATTGTTAATTCACTAATAATAATAAGTAGCCTTTACATTGAGAAGCTTGTCTTACTGATAACTTCACAATGATAGATATGTGGAGTAAGAACAGAATATGGAATAAGTCAATCAGAGAAAGACAATTATATGATTTCACTCATATGTGGAATTTAAGAAACAAAACAGAGGATCAAAGGGCAAGGGAGGGAAAAATAAAATAAGACGAAATCAGAGAGGGAGACAAACCATAAGAGACTTTTTTTTTTAAGATTGTATTCATTTATTTGACAGAGAAAATGAGAGCACAAGCAGGGTGAACAGCAGAGGGAGACTGAGAAGCAGACTGCTGAGCAAGGAGCCCGAAACAGGGCTCAATCCCAGGATGCTGGGATCATGACCTGAGCCGAAGGCAGGTGCCATCCTAAGCCATCCTAGGCCATCCACGCACCCCAAAAGACTCTTAACTATAGGAAACAAACTGAGGGTTGCTGGAGGGGAGGCGGGGGGGGGGATGGGGTAACTGGGTGATGGACATTAAGGAGGGCACGTGATGTAATGAGCACTGGATGTTATATGTAACTGATGAATCACTGAACTCTACCTCTGAAACTAATAATATACTATATGTTAATTAATTGAATTTAAATCAAATAAATTAAAAAAAACAAAACAGGGAGATCTGTAAATGTAATAAAGTTGTTCTTTTAAATTTGTAGTATTTTTTTTTTAAAGATTTTATTTATTTATTTGAGAGAGAGAATGAGAGAGATAGAGCACATGAGAGGGGGGAGGGTCAGAGGGAGAAGCAGACTCCCCGCCGAGCAGGGAGCCCGATGCGGGACCGGATCCCGGGACTCCAGGATCATGACCTGAGCCGAAGGCAGTCGCTTAACCGACTGAGCCACCCAGGTGCCCTAAATTTGTAGTATTAAGAGAGACAATAGACTGCTTAGGATATGGGCTCTGGAGCCAAAAAGCCTAGTGTCGCATATGACTCCTCCACTCTCTAGCTGTGAGATCTGGGGACAAGCTACTTTATCTCTCTGTGTCTCAGTTTCAACCTCAGTAAAATACAGAGAAAAACAGTACTCTAAAAGGGGAGTTATGTAGACTAAGTAACTTGACACATTAAAAGCATGCCTGGCACATGACAATATAAGTTTTTTTAAAAATCCATTTGGGGGAGGGGCAACTGGGTGGCTCAATCAGTTAAGCGTCTGCTTTTGGCTCAGGTCATGATCCCAGGGTCCTGGGATGGAGCCCTGTATCGGGCTCCCTGCTCGGCAGGGAGCCTGCTTCTCCCTCTCCCTGTGCTGCTCCCCCTGCTTGTTCTCTCTCTCTCTCTGTCAAATAAATAAAATCTTTAAAAAAAAAAAATCCATTTGGGGGAGGGTAACAGGGGGGTTGCTAAATGGATGAAGGGAGTCAAGATTCAAAACTCTAGTTATAAAATAATGTACAGCAGGGCGCCTGGGTGGCTCAGTCGTTAAGCATCTGCCTTTGGCTCGGGTCATGATCCCAGTGTCCTGGGATCGAGCCTCACATCGGGCTCTCTGCTCAGCAGGAAGCCTGCTTCTCCCTCTCCCACTCCCTTGCTTGTCTTCCCTCTCTCGCTGTCTCTCTCTCTGTCAAATAAAGAAATAAAATCTTAAAAAAAAAATGACCATTAGGGCGCCTGGGTGGCTCAGTCATTAAGCGTCTGCCTTCGGCTCAGGTCATGATCCCAGGGTCATGGGATCGAGCCCCGCATGGGGCTCCCTGCTCTGCAGGAAGCCTGCTTCTCCCTCTCCCACTCCCCCTGCTTGTGTTCCCTCTCTCGCTGTGTCTTTCTCCGTCAAATAAATAAATAAAATCTTTAAAAAAAAAAAAATGACCATTTTTTTAATTATGATGACCATAATTAATAACACTGTATTGCATATTTAAAAGTTGCTAAGAGTAAATCTTGAAAGTCCTCATCACAAAAAATAAAAGGAAAAAATCATTTTAACTATGGTGACAGATGGTAACTATACTTATTATCATCATTTTGCAATGCATACAAATATCAAATTATTATGCTGTATACTTAAAACTAGTATTATGTTAAATGTCAGTTATACCTCAATAAAAACAATAAGCAAACAGAGCTCTCCCTAACTGGGTGGGCCCTATCCAATCAGTGGAAGGACTGAAGAGAACAGAAAGACTGAGTAAGAGAAAACTCCTCCTGCCTGACTGTCTCTGAGCTGGGACATGAGTGCTCTCCTGCCTTTTGACTCAAACTGAAACACCAGCTCTTCCTGAATCTCAAACCTCCCATCATTTATACTGAAACTATACAATTGGCTTTGTTGAGTCTTCATCTTACCAACTACAGATCTTGGCACTTAACAGCCTCCACAATCACATGATTCAATTCCCTAGAATAAATCACTTCTTTTTCTCTCTCTCCATATACATATATATACATAGACAGAGACTCGGGCATCTGGATGGCTCAGTCAGTTAAGCGTCTGCCTTTGGCTCAGGTCATGATCCCAGGGTCCTGGATGGAGGCCCACATTGGGCTCCTTGCTCAGTTGGGAGCCTGCTTCTCTCTCTCCCTCTACCCCCCAACCTCGTGCTCTCTCTCACTCTCTCAAAATAAATAAAAAAAACTTTTTTTAAAAAAAAGACAGATTAAAGAGAAAGATTTATATATCTTTATATATTTCTGTGTAAGTACATACACAACTGAGTTCTAAGGAAAACTTTAATGTTTGAGAAGAGAATGAGCCCACAGAAAATACTTAGATGTCAATAAGCAACCTCAGGAAAGTGTGGTGTCACAGAAGTCAAACGAAGAGTTGTTATGAAGAATGGAGGAGCCAAGGCTGTTGCATAAGGTCATGAGAACTGGTATGAGAAAATTACAATTCAGCAGATGCAGATACTTGGGGTGAAAAAAGAAACCATAGAGAAGGATCAGCATATCTAGTAAAGTGAAAGATCACCCAGTAAATAATTCTCTCAAGACCGTTAGGATCAGAGGGCCTGGGTGGCTCAGTTGGTCAAGCACCTGACTTTGGTTCGGGTCATGATCTTGGGGTCCTGGGATCAAGTCCCGTGTCGGGTTCTGTGCTCAGCGGGGAGCCTGCTTCTCTCTCTCCCTCTGTCCCTCCCCCAGCTCATGCTCTCTCTCTCTCTCAAATAAATAAAATCTAAAAAAAAAACAAAAAAAACAAAACCCCTTCCCCCCCAAAAAGACAGGATCATATCATAACCAAAGTAAATGATTCAAAGAAAACCTGAAAATAGAAGAACTCTATACATAATTTTAGACATTGGCAGCTTTCCTAAAATGGTGTGTCAACTCTGTATGTACCATTCCACTGTGAGCATTATGGTGTTAGAAATATATTTTAATACAGTTTTTTTGTATCATTAAACTCTCATTGCCTGTAAAGAAAAAATGTGCCAAAATAAAAAGTTTTACAGAAAACCTAATTCAAATTTTAAAAATCAAAACAAATTAAATAATATTTACTGAACTTTTAAAACATACAAATTAATCACTGTAACGTGACAATCATTTGACAACTTTTATAAGCTGACAACTATATCAGCTTAGGAACATATCCAACATTTTATCATCTACAGAGTCTTCTTAATATTCAATCAAAAGGCAAGAATCTAGCTTTTGGACGCCATAGTCAATTTTCTTGTACTTACTTTGTTTCCTAAATGAGTGATCTTCAGAATTCCATCTTGCCACACTTTTGACTTCTTCATCTTTTGATGAGTATACAGTACCTTATTTCCAAAAGTACAAAAGAAATGGTTTCTACTTACATGTATTAAATGTTGCATATTCTTATACCCTTCCTATATAAAAAAATATTTAGACATCTTTTAATAAAATAAAAGATAACATAACAATAACAATAAAATATCAAGGTCCCTGGATGACTCAGTTGGTAGAGCATGTGACTCCTGATCTCAGGGTTTTGAGTTCAAGCTCCATGTTGGGCATAGAGCTTACATTAAATAAATAACAAAACATAAATTTTTAAAAAAGGAACTCAGTAGTAAAAGGCACGGCAGGGGAGAAAGGAGAGGTAAAATCTAAGGAGAAAAGTGAAAACTTAATTGAACAACAAAAATCATTTTGAGCTTCTCAGTCATCAGTGGGAAGGAAAAAATTTGTTGGGTTATATAGAAGTCATCATCTGAGCTCAAAATGTAGTCCAGACTCCTAGAGGTTCCCAAGACTTTTTCAGGAGTCTTGGGGTCAAAACCATTTTCATGATGTTATTTGTCTTTTCACTCTCATTTCTTCCGGCATGCATAGTGGTCTGCCAGGGTTATGTATGTGCAGTGTTGCAAGATTCAATTTCAGACTAAATGCAGAGGCAGATCTGAGAATCTAGTTGTCTATTAAATCAAATGGTAAGGGGATTTGCAAAAAAATGTCTATAGCAATGCTACTTTTTTCAATGTGGTTTTTTCCTGTTGTTGTTTTGGAAAATACAGCTATTTCCATTTTTAAAAAGTAATTTATGTTCAATGTAATGGGTTTTTTAAATGAATTAATAAATATTTTTTAAATTTCTGAAAGACATCAATAAATATAAGCCCCATTATCAGAAATTCTCTGGGCTCCTCAATAATTTCTAAGAGTATAAAAGCATCCTAAAACCAAACAGTTTAAGAATCACTGATCTAGATAGAAGAGGCATGGCAATTCTTCAAAAGAAATTATTTCCTGATCCTAACAAAGAGCTTACAAAGGGTTTGTTCCAAAGGATTTTGTATAACTAACATGAGTAGTAGGCAAGAGATAAAGTTGCCAGAAAAATACAGGGCAGGGCACCTGGGTGGCTCAGTTGGTTGGGCGTCTGCCTTCGGCTCAGGTCATAATCCCAGGGTCCTGGGATCAAGCCCCGCATCGGGCTCCCCGCTTGGCGGGAAGCCTGTTTCTCCCTCTCCCACTCCCTCTGCTTGTGTTCCCTCTCTTGCTGTGTCTCTCACTCTCTCTCTGTCAAATAAATAAATAAAATCTGTAAAAAAAAATACAGGGCAATATTTGAGACATACATACTTATACCAAAAAAATTACTGTTTATCTGATACTCAAATTTACCTAAGTGTCCTGCTTTAGTTTTGGGTTTTTTTTGTTTTTTGTTAAATGTGTCAACCCCAGCAAGATATCTGTGAAATGTAGAAGGAAGAAATAAAAAAGGAAATAATGGGAAGCCTGCCTGGCTGGCTCAGTCAATGGAGTATGTAACTCTTGATCTCAGGGTTGTGAGTTCAAGTCCTACACTGGGTATAGAGATTACTTAAAAATAAAATCTTAAAAAAATTTAAAAATAGAGGATTTAAAAAAAAGAAAAAAGGAAATAGAGAAAACTGTTAGACTCACAATAAATTCCTGGCTTTCCATTATTTCTTCTGAAATTATAAACCAGTCAGGTCCAGAAAATAATGGTGGTTATTCAATTATTTATACAACCTAAAATAAAAATAGACAAAGAATATTCAACCCTGATGAAAAGAATATCAAATACGACTGTTTCCCACAAACTCTTGACAGGATAGAGGAATCTAAGAGTTCTAAGACTATGTGATTACCAAGGGAAACCCAGGTGTAATCAAATTATCTGATACTAAGTACAAAATAAAAGAGGGACCCCACCCGGTGGAAAAAGAGTTTGCCAAGTAAAGAGAAATCTAAATAAAATGTATAAAATAATTAGTAGTGTGCTAAGCTTTTTTCCAAATGCCATAACATGTATCAGAAAACCATCCCTCTTCCCCCAACATTTGAGTTCCTTATGGAAAGAGCTTCTATTTTCCATTTTCTGAATTGCTATGGCCACCACAAGATGGCCCCCTTGCGTTTTGAATTTTTCCTTTTATATCATAGTATCCAGGATCTAATACACAAATTTCCTCTGCAAGGAATAATCTTTTCAATATCACTGCAATGAGTACTGTATTTATCCTATGCTACTGGATAAAATTGTTATTGTGGGCAAATTTGGAAGTCAAAAATTACTGATGGTGAACTGAAGAAGTAAATGGAGATGCCAAAAAAAAAATTTTTTTTTTCTAAAGCAGTGGTCCCAAAGATATGATCCCTGGACCAACAGCATCAACATCAACTGGTAACTAGTTAGAAATTCAAGTTCTTGGGTCCTGCCCCTGACCTTTTAAATCAGAAAGTCTGAGGTTGGACCCAGTACTTCGTTTTAACATGTCCTGCAGGTGATAGTGATACATGCTCAAGTTTGAGAACACAGGGCTAAAAGACCTAGGATGATTCAATAAAACTATAATTTGAAATTCTGGATTCAATTCCCCCTTCATACATACAAGATATACCACATACATATTATTTATAAATTACATGTATTTATTTAGTACTTCCTTTAGCATTTGCCAGACACTGCTAGGTTGAAGTACTAAAATAAACAAATACTATTTTTAATCAGGGACTTTCCAGTATAACAGGCTGATAAACAGTAATTACAATAAAACATGACAGAAATAAGCACAGGAAGGGACCCAACTGGGTCTATGGCATCAAATAAGGCTTCCTGAAGAACATAATGTCTAAGCTGCAAGCTAAAATAACTATAACCGAAAGAAAATGCCAGGAATGTATTTCCAAAAAGGAATCAATATATACAAGGGCCTATGAAAGACAGAGCAAGGCATGACCAAGGAACTCAGTACAATTAAGGGGTCAATGTAAGATAGTGAATAGTGAGAGAGAAGACTGAAAATGAGCAATAATAGGAGTCAGAGGGCTTTCTATGCTATGCTGAGTTCTTTGAACTTTATTCTATAAAGGCAGTACGAACGGTAGGGTTTTAAGAATAAGATTACATAATCTGACTTGGATTTTACAAAGACTGCACTGGCTGCTAAAATAGGAGAGATAAGGGATTAGGCAAATGAGATATGAATACTTGCCCCATACCATAGTTCCCAGACAGGACACAGGCCTACAGAGGCACTGCCTTCCAGCTATAAAACTCCCATATCCCATATCCCTCCCCTCAAGCCCAAAGGAATTGCTAAATGCCTAATGAATGCCAAGAAGATAACAGAGGTCCAGAGAAACACGTCATTCACTACTACTTTGAGAGCAACTTGCTCCCAACACTGAATGTGTCGGACATTTTACATCTGTATGAGACTACATGGTGTAGGCACAGTGTTTACCATGTGGCAGTTATGGATATGAGATCTCTTTAATAACAGCTATCATTTATTCAGTGTAATTTTATGCTAGACACCTAACATGCTTTAAATGCTCACAACCTTATGGTATAGATACTATTTTTTACATTTATTTTACAAAAAAGGAAACTAAGGTACATAATAGTATGTAATCTGCTCAAGATCACAAAACAAATAAATGGCAGATTCAGAATTCAAAACTAAGTAGTCAAGAGGTCCCTAGCTGGCTCAGTCTGTAGAGCATGCAACTCTTGATCTCCCGGTCATGAGTTCAAGCCCCATGTAGGGCATAAAGTTTACTTAAAAAAAAAAAAAGAAGAAATTTTAAAAACTAAGTATCTAAATTCTGGTGCTCATACTCACAAATATGACATGACTATTGAATACCTAGTATGTCAGGCAAATTTTTGGACTACTTTGTATTATATATGTTACTTATATATAATATTTGTCAATCTCAGAATCCTGAAGAGTAGATATTATCACAACATACAGATTACTAATCCAGTATTTACTAATTTAAGATTACTTATATTCTATTTAGGAACTGCAAGATAAATTCCCCATTGTTTTCCTAAATTAGAGATATTACTTGCAGGGCTTACAATTTAAAAGGAATTGTGAAGATCCATATCCTCATAAGTGGTAAATTAGATTATAATAAAACAAAGACTAGCTAAAAAAAAAAGGCTAGCTTTATTTAAAAATATTTAGAAGAGGTCTAAATTCCTACATTCGAAGGAGAGTCAATAGTCCTATTTTACCATTAAATAGGAAAATGGTATTAGCTAACAAATGACATATTTAAGTGAAGTGCAAATATAAAAAAAATTTCTGAAAGTCTTCACCTAGCCACATCAAGTGTTCACCCACCTCTAACGGGCGGAAGTTTAATTTACAAAGTTTTTAAAGCGGTATGGAGACCTCAGATGTGGTAGTTATATAACCACAGACATGCACACATACCCCCCCAACCATATATATTCCCACACGTCCTTACGCTGCTTTATACATTCATATATAAAAATCAGTGTTCTCAACAAAACATGAGCCATTCTTCCTTTTAAGATGTTTTTGGTCTTTTTGTTTTGGAACAAGCAGGACCTTTAGAATCCCTAAATGGTTCACAGATTTAAAAGTTCCAGAATCTCGAACTCAATATTCTGTTAAGAAGCCATTCAGTCCAAATAACCAAGAGAAGCTAACATTTGCCAAAATAATAATTACCATGACTCTGTGTAACCAAATGGCAATGAGACTTGACCCTCTGTCAGTCCTAAATGGAAACACCAAAACCTTCTCTGGTCCTTACACTTATGCGGAAACTGCAAAGCAGAGGCTGGGGAAAGCGGTCAAGACGAGGCACCAATTTTACAGAGATTCGGAGCAAGCGAGTGTAACTGTCCAAACCTGGTTCCATATAGCACCAGCAACGGTCCGCTTCTGGCGGAATAGTCTTTCAACCCTCTGCCCTAAATTGCGACGCCTCCTCTCCTTCAAATCCCTTTGCCTATACATCCCCACGCCGGGGAAACAACAGACCTCACCTGTCCATAAAATCCACTTTCGAATTTCTCCCGCGAAAGACTGTGACGTCATTAAACTGGGACCGCACCAGATCAGGACCCAATACTCAGCCCGCCCACCACAACCGGCGTTTTCAAACCGCCAATCAAACTTTTCATCGTCTGCGAGCCTCCTTGCCCAGCCGGGTAATCCAACGCCCCGCCCCCAGCGCCAGCCCACGCCCGTGACGTAAGCGACGGACGCACCGTCCCGTGCTCGTCTTTTCCAAGGCCTACGGGAGAGCTGTGTCGCTCATCCTATGACGCGGAAACCAGGACTATAAGGATCTGGAGACGAAAAGGTCGGAGGACGCTATCACCGGCCCAGTGTTTTGGGAATTGAACGGAGTAAGTTCCAAGTAGACCGTAGATAGTGTCGCTCAGGTTGACTGAGGTTTCATTTCCTCTGAGTCCTTTTTAACGCAGTCCATTCTATCTTCTGTCGTCCCTTTCACTTCGTCCCCTCCCACAAACCCATCAGTTTGCTTGTCCTAGTTCTCTGTGCGCACGCGCAAAAGTCCTTTGGGCGCCCTTGTAGTTCCAGTTTTCAGAGGTTGGGGGCGCGTATTGTCCGGCTTTGGGAGACTGGGGGCCTGCCCGGCATTTGGCGGCGTACTTGGGAAGGGACGGGTGCCGAGGTGGACCTTAGCCAAGGGTAAAATGCTTTACTTCCTAGATCTGAGCCTTGGCGGCCAAACAGTAGCGAATGTGAGGACTTGTTTTAAAGTTAGTCATTTTCTTTTTCAAGATTCTAGTTTTTCTTATTAAAGAACCGAAAATCCAGTTACGGAAGGGAGCTAACAAATTTTAAGTGTCAAGTGAAGGGTACGGAGCGCCCTAATAGATGTGCTTGAGGGAAAATGGGTAAGGAGACAAATTAGGGGAGACGTGGTAGTAGAAAGCTACATTGAGTAAGAGGCCATTTAACGTGGGCCTTGAAAATTGGATAGGGGTTTATAAGGCAAGTAAGACAAGACTAATTCAAAAAAGCAAAGACACACAGGCAAGGGTGTTCTGGTGCCTTTGAATGGCCAGCCGTGGCTAGAACGATGACTTAACGTTTTTGACACATCATTTCCTCTAAGAACGATGAAGGCTGTGGATGAGCTTCCCAGGAAGATGCATGCACATGGCAAGACATTTTACGTGTAATTTTGTTGGGAAATTGTGAAACACCTTGAAATGGCCAAGAAAAGAAATACTGGATATCTTGTCTAGCTCACTCTTCCAGGTTATCTCTTTCATTGTCATTGAGCTATTTTATTTTACATTTATGGAAGTTGTAGAAAATAATGGAAATTAGTCTTGCAATTAATTTTGCAATTATTGCCCTAACCATTTTTGCATCTATGAACAAATTCCTTTCAGTGTTTCTGATTGTTTATATATTTTAATACTCCTTTGAAGTAGTTTTTTTTTTTAAGATTGATTTATTTGACAGAGAGAGACACAGCGAGATACAGAACGCAAGCATGGGGAGTGGAGAGGGAGAGGCAGGCCTCCCGCGGAGCAGGGAGCCTGATGCAGGCTGGGATCATGACCTGAGCCAAAGGCAGACGCCCAATGACTGAGCCACCCAGGTGCCCCTGAACTAGTTTTTTTTTTTTTAATATAATATTTTTAAATTTATTATTTTAAGTAGTCCTCACATCCAACATGGGCCTTGAACTCATGACCTTGGGATTGAGTCTCCTGTTCTACTGACTGAGCAAGCTAAGCGCACCCTCCCCAAACCAGTTTGTAATACTTAACTAGTTCCTTGATTAATTACTGAAATGTTTGACATATATTCATTTTATATTAATTTATATTTAAATTCCATTGTTTAAAATCTTTTAACAATTTCACAGAATTCACAAGAATGTTTGAAACTCACCCAAAATTCCATGGGCTTTAGGTTAAGAATATCTGAGTCAGAGCATAGAATGCATCGTGACAGGCTAAAAAAGTTGTACTAAAAGGTAGGCAAATATGACAGAGTCAAACTTAACAGAGCTCGTTTGCTTACCCAAGCTTGTTTTTACCCAGCTAGTTTTGACCAATTCACTTAATCTTTAAGTCTCTGTAAAAAAAAAAAAAAAGAAAGTTGGAAGAAACCACCTAATTGTGATTGTGAGGATTTAAAATAATATATGTAAAGTAACTGGCATTGTTACACAGTACTTTATTTGTTTAAAGCCCCTGTTTAGAAGCCAGTTAGATGTCCCTGACTCTAACAATTTTTTAAACTTACATATTATGTTTTAAGAAGGTGCTAAGGAATTTTTAATGTTGAAAGTTTTAACATTAAAATCATAAAATTAGGTCTGTGTTTTAGACAAGTTACACAGCTTATGAGAAGGATAAATGACTTCTAGAACAGTTTATAAACTGTTCCTGTATTATAGTGACACTCGTGGAAAATATTAGAGGAAGATAAAAGCCATTCCAAAAGTTGAATTGGTAGGACTTAGTGACGGATTGATAAATGATAAAATGGTAATAATGTTACATTTTATCAAGTGTGTGAGAAAGACTTAGAAGATCAGACTAACAAAAGTAACTTCCTGATTCCGCCCCCCAGCCTTTGCACTGGGCAGTGAAATTGTACTATATCTTGTTACTTTGTGTTAATCAAATCTTTCCCTTATACATATATGAAAGTATATTTGATTATTTACAGAATATATTTCTTAAGGTCACAGACTGCAGACATATGTTAGGCGCACTAGGCAAGAGTTTTAGAACTTAATTTTCCAAGTCACAAAAATAACCCTTAGGTGAGGGAAGGAAGGAAGGTCTCTGAGATGAGGATGGGAAAAAATCTGATTTCAGGAAAATTTTTACTTTCTGCGCTTCTGTCCTCTATTTCCTTAGATGGTGGCTCTAACAAGGAAAGGAATTGGAGAGCTGGTTGTCTGTCCTTTATAATTTGTGGAGTTTTTGCAAAGGGGAAAGTTAGCATTGGATTCTGCTGTGTTGATAATTTGTAGCTTCCATTTGTATTTTATTTATAAACATCTACCCCCTTTCAAAACTTGAAATGCCTAACACTTTGCAGTATGAGATCCTTTTAAATACATTAATTATTTAACAAACGTTTAGGTTGTGATCAAGCTAAAGTCCCTGCCTTCATAGTTTTTGCATTCTGGTGGGATAGACAGACAATGAAATTATAATTACAGGTAGCAACAAGAGGATACAAAGTGGTAACGGAATGGGTAGTGTTAAGATTGTCAGAGCAGAAATGTTTCAGAGTGAGTGAAAGAAAGGCATCTTTGAGAAAGTGACATTTATAGAGACCTGAATGAACAGAGAAGTAATCCCTACAGATGTGGTGGGGAGGGTAAAGAGAACAGCAAGAGCAAAGGCCTTGAAATGGGAATGGCCTTAGCATGTTTGAGGAATGGTATATCATAGTTGGAATGAGCCTGTTGGAAAGAATTGTAAGAAATTAAGTTAGATATCCCCAGGCCAGATCGAATAGTGCCTAGTAGGCCACAGTAAGGTCTTTGGATTTTTGAGTATGATAAGAAAGAATTGGAGGATTTTGTCTGAGAGATTGACATGCTCTGATTTACATATTTAGATGATTATTCTGGCTACTATCTAGAGAATTGATGATAATGGAAGAAGAGTAGAAACAAGCACAAGTTACAGTGTACTTGCAGTAGTTCAGGCAAGACACAATGATACCATGGACCAAGTGGTTGTGATAAAAGAAGAAGTATCATTCAGAATATGTTTTATAAAGATAGACAGTGCTCCTGGATTTGTTGTGGCGTATGAGGAAAAGAAGAAGGATTTTGGAATTTGGGGCTCTCAGCAATAATGTGATTGGTGTTTTCCAAGATGGGGAAAACAAGGCAAATTTAGGTTTGTTAAAATTTCAGAGTTCAATTTAGCCATTTTACTATAAGAGAAATACTTAAGGTAAATAAGTGGAGATGTCAAATGGACAATTGAGTATTGGAATGGGGGGAGCTAATGGGGGAAGTCAGTGCTGGAAAATACAGATTTGTGAAACATCAGCATGGCACTAGGGAGCTTAAAGTCAGAGACTCTCATAAAGGGTATGTGTGGAGATAAAAAGGGAACCCAGGACAGAATGCAATTCTGGGTAGCATATAAAGGTAGAACAAAGTAGGATGGTCCAGAAAAGGAAATTGAGGAGGAGGAAAACTCTCCTGGAAGCCAAATGAAGAAAATGTTCTCAAGGAGGGAGTTTAACTGCAGATACTGCTGAGGGGTCCAGTAGTCAGTAGAGATCACTGTTTTCAGTTTCACTAGAATGGTGGAAAGGGAAGCCTGACAGGATGGGTTAAAGGGAGAATATGGGGTGAGGAATATGGTTATTTAGCACTAAATGACACCTTATTGTTTTTTTTTGAGTGATTAATTCTGACGAGTAGCTCCCTTTTGTATGTATCTCAATAAATACTTCTTGCATATTTTCAAAATTGGCACTTGGTTAATCAACTGCAGCCTGTTTTAAAAGTGCCAAAATACTCTTCCGTTGATTTTGGTGAGAATGCAAGTTTAGTTGGAGATGTGAAGTGAAATGCATTAATGGCTTTGTACTCTCTTAATGGATGTCACTTTGAAACACATTTTCTATGTGTTACTCTCTGCAGCATTGCAGCTGCAGTAACTGATTCTGGCACAGCCTGAAGGGGTACAAATAGGCTTTGATATTATGTTTAGTGAGTGTTAAAGGATATAAGGCAGGGATGCCTGGGTGGCTCAGTGGGCTCAGTGGGTCCAGCGTCTGCCTTAGGCTCAGGTCATGATCCTAGGGTCCTGGGATCAAGTTCTGCATCAGGCTCTTTGCTCAGCAGGAGCCTGCTTCTCCTTCTGCCTGCTGCTCCTGCTGCTTGTGCTCTCTCACCCTTTCTGTCTGTGACAAATATGACAAATAAGTAAGATCTTAAAAGAAGAAGGATACAAGGCAGAAGAGATAGTAGGGACAGCATCTTCATCTCATCTGGAGTCCCAACCCCAGCATTTACACAAACTCCACAATTAATCCAAATCTACTTTTTCCCCCCTTTACCTACAAAAAACATGTGACACACAGATAAGGGCCAAAGTGGTTTTAGGTCACCTGGATATGTAAAAGCCTTAGCCCCTATTTCCCACAGATCTCAGATGTCATTCTGGTTGCATAGGTTCAAGGCCTGCATGCCAACTAAGAGTGGCTCCCACCGTGGTGCAACAGAGGAGACAGAAAAAACTCTGTCCGTATGTCTTAACTCTCCTGTGTCCATGAAAACCATATTATGGGAGCCTGGGAAATACAGTAGGGGAAAACCATGTTTAGGGGTTTTTCTCAGGGAGGACTGCACCATCCCGGGCCCTATGTTAAGCCTTTGTTCATTTACTTATTTTTGTGTGTGTACCTCTAGCGATTCAATGAAGATGACACAATTAATTCAACAAATTTTTGAGTGACTACTCTGTGCCAGGGAATGGGAATGCATCAGTAAACAGACAAAAACCTGATTTCATTAATATTAAATTCTAGGAAGGAAAAATAAATAAAATTGTACAATAATGTTAGAAGGTAAGTGCAATGGGAAAAAATAAGGGAGATAAAGAATATCTGTCCAGAAATTTGAAGTTTTAAATACGGCTGTGGTAGACTTCATTGAGGTGACATTTGAACAAGACTTACCAAGTAAGAGAACAAGCCATGTTATCTAGACATTAAGTGTTTGAGCACAGCAAATTCAGAAGGCCCTCAGTTGAAGATTTGCCAGCTGAATTTTAGGAAAAGCTAGATGACCAGTATGGTTGGAGCTGAGGGAACAAAGAGGCATGCAAAGTGACTCAAGGAAGGGCTTGGGAATTGCTGTCCAAGAAATAAACACTGGGATGGGAGGTCCCCTGGAAAAGAAAAAGCTTACCATTTGAATTCCGCTTCTAGTGAACGGAAATTAACAGTTAAGGGGCCCCTGGCTGGCTCAGTCAGTAGAAAGCATGGGACTCTTGATCTTGGAGCTGTAAATTAAAGCCACACTTTAGGTACAGAGATTACTTAAAAATAAAATCTTGGGGCACCTGCATGGCTCAGTTGGTTAAGCATCTGCCTTCAGCTCAGGTCTTGATCCTGGGGTCCTGAGATTGAGCCATGCATTGGGCTCCCTGCTAAGCAGGGGACCTGCTTCTCCCTCTGCCCCTCCTCCTGCTCATGCTTTCTCAAATCTTGAAAAAAAAAACACCACACCTATTCAATTACATAAATAAAACCTTTAAAAAATTTAAATAATCAAAAACAAGAATCCACTTATCTCATTGGAGACTGTATATTTAAAAATGTGACACCTTTTTTGAGTTCGTCAAGATGGAGAACGTCTGAATCCCTTAATCTTACACTTTGACTTACTGACTTAAAGTGTAGTTTGGTCAGATGTAAAGATTTTATACTATATGAAGATAATCTGGTCCTACAGTATAAAGTGCATCAAAAAATAAAGCTATGATTTATGATGTAGGAGGTAAATTATTTTAAAACTAAAAACAAGGCAAATGAAAAGTAAACAGGTAAGAAACTTAAAAAGATCAAAAAATTTAAAAACCACAAGGCTAATTGCAAGGGTTACCCGAAAGTTTGTTCTCTGCCAGGCAACTTTGTCTATTAAGCCCTCAGGCAATTTAAAGGCTAATCTGAATATTTTCCTGTATTTTCTTCTTTCAATGAACAGGAATGGAAACTGAAAGTGGAAATCAAGAAAAGACAATGGAAGAAGAAAGCAGTGAAAAGAAAAAAGAAGTAGAAAAAAAGAAACGGTCACGAGTTAAACAAGTGCTTGCAGATATTGCTAAGCAAGTGGACTTCTGGTTTGGAGATGCAAATCTTCACAAGGATAGATTTCTTCGAGAGCAAATAGAAAAGTCCAGAGATGGATGTAAGTGTACTTCACTGTAAAAATGGAACCAGTTTATGGATAAGTTATGTACTAAAATAGTATTCTAGCACAGTGTAATACTACCATGCCATGTACTGAATAGCATACCACATTTTATACATTATGGTTTTTTCCACATGAATATTATAGCTCATTTTGGCCTTAAGGACAGACATTTGTGGGATTATGATGATATTCTAAAGTTTGTGTGGTGGAGCTCCTAGCAAGCTCATGGTTAGGTAGAGTACGTGACAGTTGACCTGGGCTTAGAGGTTACTACTTTTAAAGTGTTGCAGGTGTTTGCAGGTTCACACAAGGCATTTTATTTTGAGTCCAAACTTCTTAGTTTGTGAATGTCATTTTTTTTACCAATGAGTAATAGGTATACCTACTTATACATATTTAGAGAGGCAGATTTAATTACCAAAAACGCATTTGAACTCCAATTTAGCATATATACATTCTGTATTAACTTTTGCATTTGTTAGATGTTGATATATCACTCCTCGTGTCTTTCAACAAAATGAAAAAATTGACCACAGACGGAAAGTTAATAGCCAGAGCACTGAAAAGTTCATCTGTTGTGGAGGTAAGAATTGTTACAATACAATTGTATCACATAATCATATTAGTTTAATAATAAACTAATCCATAAAACATAATCACCTCATGTGCCCATTTCAAAGCTGGACTTAGAAGGCACCAGAATCAGGAGAAAAAAGCCACTGGGTGAACGACCAAAGGATGAGGACGAAAGGACAGTGTATGTGGTAAGTAAGCCATTTAAGAAAAGCTCAGGGCTGGCGATCACAGTCAAAGACAGAAACATTTTTATATTACAAGTAAAAATTTATTGACCTTGAGAAAAGTACTTATATTTAATATTGCTTTTAATTTATTGTAGGAATTACTTCCCAAAAATGTTAATCACAGCTGGATTGAAAGAGTATTTGGGAAATGTGGCAACGTTGTTTATATAAGCATACCACATTATAAATCTACTGGAGATCCAAAGGGATTTGCCTTTGTGGAATTTGAAACAAAAGAACAAGCAGCAAAAGCTATTGAGGTAGGTCCAGAACCTAAAAGGAAAAGCAAAAAAATTAGCAAGTGTGTTTCAAAGAGTAACAAAATTGGTTGGTTTTGCCGATTTTCCAGTTTCTTAACAACCCACCAGAAGAAGCACCAAGAAAACCTGGTATATTTCCTAAGACAGTAAAAAATAAGCCCATTCCTGGGCTTCAAGTATCAGGTAATTAATATTAAATTTAATTTTTAAGTAAATGTAGTTGAAGGAAAATGAAAACTAATGATAGTATTGTTACAGAAGAAAAGAAGAAGAAGAAGAAGAAGAAAGGCCGAATGAAGAAGGAAGACACCAAAGTGTCAAATATGGACACAAGTAAGGAGAGTGTTGGTAAAATGAAAAGATCCAGGACCACGTCTGAGGGATCAGAAGTAGAAACAACTGAACCCCAAAAGCCGCCTTCAAAAAAAAAGAAAAAACGGGAAAGACAGGAAGTATCCAGTTTACCTGCAGTCAGAACAGGGAAGAGGAAGAGAAGTATATCTGAAGAAGCAGAATACCCTACTCTCAGGTCAAAAGTAAAGAAAATAACTCAGAAAGACAACATTAAAAAAGAGGTTTCCAAAGAGAACAAAGGTATCGACAACTTTAAGGTAAATGTTAGACGATAAAAGGTTAGTACATGTAAACTTGTCTTTATTTTTTTATATTTTAAAATTTAAGATTTGGAAGTGTCTACTGAAGAGGAAAAGGATACTGGAGATGTAAAAGATGGATCCCTTTTAAAAGCAAAAAGGAAGCATAAGAAAAAACACAAAGAGAGGCACAAAATGGGAGAAGAGGTTATACCATTAAGAGTCCTTTCAAAGTAAGTAGATACAATCCTGATGAAAACTGATCCTCTCCATCACCATTGCTAAAGTGCAATTCCAATTTGTATTGAACAGAGTTGCATATTAGCAACAGTCATGGCATGTAGGAAGGATCTGCAGATTGTGGGTTTAAGGCAACGGAGAATTAAAAAGGAACCACCACACTAAAACATGGAAGCACTTATTTTCAGCATGTCACAGCAAGTGCCTCCATGTTAAAGTAGAGGGTGTTCCTTAACAGACTTAAAGATAAAGCTTAATTATACCACAGACAGGCAGTTCCGTGAAGGACTCTTGTGAACTTCTAAAATGTAAAAGTAAGACTTACCATCACTAAAACATGGAAGCACTTACTTTTTTAGCTTCAAAGCAAGTACATCCACGTTTAAGTGGTGGGGAGCCCAGTCTTGGAAAAAACGTGAACCACTAACATTCATTAACCTGTAAAGTAAGCTTTGAGATAAAACTGTGTCCATTTGGAGACCCCTCCACTGAAACATGGAAGCACTTACTTTTGTTTTACACAGCAGGTACCCCCATGTTAAAGCAAAGGGGAATCCCCTTGGGCTCTGTAAGGGACTTGCCATATTACATTCCGAGGAAGAATTTGGGTTCACTTCTACTAAAACATGGAAGCACTTACTATTTTAAAAGTCAAAGAAAGTACTTCCATGTTAAAGTTAAAGGGAGTCCAATCCACTCAAAGGGTGGAAGCCAAGGGGAAAAAAAAAAAAGAAAAAAATACCATACCTTTGGGAAGAAAGTTTTTCCTAGCTTTCCTGAATCGTACTCCCCAAGTGTCTGTCCTCCTCTTGAAGGTTAAAAGGCAAGGACTTCAGGCACTTGTATTTATACTATTCTTAACTGCTGAATTCCTTTTGCCTTTTTATCTCAGAGAATCATTACAAGAGGTTTTTGTTATTCTAATGTATCAGCTCTCAGGGAATGTATGATCCTGGGTGGGTCTGGATACTTTTTTTTTTTTTTTGAAGTATACAGATGTCAGTAATAACTGCTAAGACCATTACCACAAGATATCCTCCTCTTTCAAAAAAAAAAAAGCCCCTATCTGCTTGTTTGATGGCATAGATTAGAGTAACAATGAGTGCGCCTGTGGAGCCTGGAGGGGCATTGTGTTTCTATCTGGGGAAGCTCTAGCTGTTTGAAGAAACATCTACATGTTAAATGTATGTAAATAAATAAAATGCTTCCATGGGGTGTTTTTTTCTTCTTAGAAATTCTTTTGATTCAAGTAAATAATAAGGAATGTTCTCTCTCTCAAATTGGAAGCAGTTTAACAAATAATCTTTAAATTATAATTGGCCATTATTCCCCCAAAGATGACTAATTGTTACTAGCTAATTAATTCAAAGCTTTTGTTTTCATAAATAAAAACATTTGAAGCTTATTCAAGAATTGAATTGCCAAGTTTAAAACATTTAATCTGAATGTTGGGTCGGGAAACTAAACTCCCCTTTTCATATTTCCTGGATCACTTAGGACTCAAAAGGTAATTTGAATGTTTGTGTTTAAAGAAGGAAAAGTTAGGAGGAGTGGTTATAAAACACTGAATGTATATATTTAGATATTTTTATTTGCTCATCTGTGTTCACTACTTCAAAAGTACATTCTTTTCATTACAGGGGCGAATGGATGGATTTGAAAAAAGAGTATTTAGCACTGCAAAAGGCCAGCATGGCTTCTTTAAAAAAAACAATATCCCAAATAAAATTGGAGTCAAAAATGGAAACAAACGGAGTACCTACTACGTCTGAGATAAAAAATGAAAAAAGTAAACAGCACTATGATAGTTGTAGCATTATGTTGTATTTAGATACTGACATACTATTTCTCAGTTATTATAGGATAAATCTTAATTTTTAAAAACTTAAATATACAGTGGTAGTTATTAGAACAATTACTGATTTGTCATGGTATCCCAAATGTGCTATTTATGCTTGATACAAGAATATTTGAAATGGTTGTTATAAAATCTCTTTTTTCGTGGCACCTGGCTGGCCCAGAAGAGCATGCGACTCTTGATCTCAGGGTCATGTGTTTGAGACCTACATTGGGTCGTACAGATGACTAAAAAAAAAATAGTAGACTTAAGGTGTCTTTTTTAATGATTTAAGTTTGCATTCTTAATCATATTTAGTAATGAGTACCTAGTTTATGAATTGAGCAAGTTTATAGCAACAAAAATTGTAACTTCTCATCTATAATTTTGTCCTAGTATATTAAGATGTATTTTGAATTCTTATAAGTTGAAAATACAAATTTTCACATTTTTATCATAATGTTTATAGAATATTTTACGTATTATTCTGTTTATTTTTTTATTAAGTAAAGTGCTTTATTATTCGGCTAAGGGAAACAGGGCAGGTATTCTTATTTGTTTAAGGTTTTACAAGTGTTCTTCTAACTGCACTTTGCAATTAAGAGTGATAAAAGTTTTGGTATTTTATTTCATGCTAATCTGCAATAAGCAGTATGGCATCCAGGATAATTTAGTAAATTAATTATTTTACAATGAAATTTAAGTAAATTTGAATTATTTAAATCAGCCTAAGAAATCATTGTTGTTATTCTCAAGTGGGCCTACTAAGTATTAAATTATTAAGTGTAAGAGGCTTATTTCTGGTCTTTCCCTTTCAAATCAACAGCAAACAGTGAAGAGGGTTGTCCCCAGGAAAAGGTTAATGCAGCAGGACCACAGTTTGTGAGTGGCGTGATTGTGAAGATCATTAGCACTGAGCCTCTACCTGGCAGGAAACAAGTCAGGGTAATGCTTTTGTGTGTCAAGGGTAGTTGTTGCTCTTTCCTCTTAGAATTTACCCATCTGAAAATGTTTTGCATTATAGAAAATGAAGAAAATAAAATTAGAATTTATTCCTCTGTGGAAAAATACTTCTAGGATTTGATTCCACAGTAACTCTTGTGTTTGACTTGAAGCAAAATCTGCATTATGAAATTCTTCACTGGATCAGATTTTGCAATGAGTACAGTTGAAACATCCTTCTGTAGAACTGCACTTTGTGCTTATTTTTCTTGGTGCCCTTAATGGTTGACTGTTGTGTAGTTGAATGAACAGGCCTTACTGTGGTCATTATAACTTAAAAGAATAAAAATAGTAAAATGCTGTCATAATATTACTTATTTAGGGGACATTATCTGTTTTCAGAGAAAATGGGTTTTATAAAATACTTAATGTCAAAACTTTTTGACGATTTAATCAACATTACAGTTCATCTGAAATTATTTTGAACTTTTAATCATCTGCTATTGTCTGATTTTTGTAGCAAACTAAAGAGTTTGTCATTTGTTTTCATTAGCTTTCAGTAGATTCTTAAAAGATTTTGTGACCTAAAAAAAGTCAGAACTGTTTTCATATAAAAGGGATAATACGCTTATTCTTAACTTACCATAAACGATTTTGTCTGTTAGTCCTCTTGGAAATTGAAATTTTTTCCTGGGAGAAATGCAGGATATTTTGGAGAAAAGAGCTTTTGTTAATTTTATTTTTTAAATGTTGCATTTTCAGTTTGTGCTGTTTTTAAAATGTCAAACAATTACAGAAAAGTTAAAATATTTTGAAAAGCTACAAAAATTTTGTATGGGTATGCAAAAAGAGTTTTACATAATTTACAGATTACTACATTTACTGCTCTACAGTCTTTTTTTACTTACATATTTTATCTTCGAACAACCTTTTGTATCAACAAAACATACTTAATTCTTATTGACATATTCCTGTGTAAGATGTCCTTTGGCATAGCAAATATATTTAAAATTGTTATACTGACATTCATCATCATGTAGTATGTTTTGGGTTTGCATGGACTCCTACCAGTCACGTTTTTTAACTTGCATAAATGAGGTTGCTCACTGTAATTATCTTGTGAACACTCCTTATCTAAAATCCTGTTTCTATCCTGTAAAATCTTGTAGTTATCACTAACACATAAATTTAGATTCTGTTTATGATATTGATGAGGGATTTGGCGGATCCAAATTGGTATTACCAACTTGAATTTCAGAGTATGGTAGCAATATAGAATTTCAGGTCAGAAGGATTAAAAACTGAGGATGTAAATGATGCTGTGGTTAGTCAAGTTGCAAAAGATTTAAAAGTAAAATTAGGCAAAGTTTGCTCTTTGGAATAATTGTCATAGACTTTAATTATATTCACCAAAGACCTTTTTATTATCTAAATAGTAAGTATATCAATTAAACATTCTTCATTTATCATCATCAAAATCAACAAAAACTGAGTTGTAATGATGGTTTACTGTTGTCTGACTTGCCCTTGTGATTACCAGGCTAATTTGTCTTTTAAAGAAGGGTTTTTAGTCAGGAGATAGCCTAACATTATAATGTCTATCGTAAATACCTTTTGAATTGTAGTAATCTATCTGATAAATCAATTACAGAATTTACTGTTACCACCTAATACATCAGATTTCATCAACTTGATACCAGTTATTTGTCTTGCTTTGTTTCTAAATTTAGTGCTTAAGTAGATAGCGAAATGGGAAGAATTGGCAAGTATATTTCTCTCCAGTTGTCTTATTTTTTCATTGAAGTAGCAATCATTTATTAAGTGCCTACTTTGAGATAGGCAGTATGCTAAGAGTAGGGATGAGTTAAGACTTAGTCCCTGGCTTTGTAGGTTTTTATTGCTTATTCTTTATTATTAACTAATAAACTTTTCTTGTTTTATGATCAAATATTTTCACCTATTGCTTAGTTTTTTCTGTAATCCAGACTTTAAAAATCCAACATCTAAAAGTAATCTAAATTTCTTGTGGCTTGAAATTTGGGTCAAAAAGAAAGGAAGCCAGATGGGTAGGCAAAACTTTTTTTTAAACTGGTAATCTCCAGTAATTTCTTAAGCTTTCTGAATGGAAGTTGATGAATGAAGAATTATGTAACATTCCTGCATAATTGCATTGTTTACACCTAAGAACATGCTGGGAAAAAATAATTAGAAATGCAGGAATGTCGTTAATTTGCCCTCACAGCAGGCATTATAGGTAAAACTTTTCCCTGCTGCCTGACCACTACTTGTTCAGAGGAGATTGTTTAGGTATTTCATCAGAAAGCACGAGCTCTTGGGGCACCTGGGTGGCTCAGTCGTTAAGCGTCTGTCTTGGGCTGAGATCATGATCCCAGGGCCCTGGGATCGAGTCCCGCATAAAAAAGTTGAATGTTTTTTTCATACATTTTAGGTTATAAGTGATTTTGTACAGATGAGTGTAAACACCTTGTCCACCAATCCATTGTGGGTTTTTTGTTTTTTAATCCATTGTAACTGCACTGAGACTTGGAACCCTCTTATTGATCTGGCATTTGGGGGAATTACTTGTACATTCTGCTCTACAAATCTGTTGTCCTTGTGCAGTGTTCCCATTCTAGTTAATATTTTAGGATTGTGCTTGATTAAAAGAAAGTTATGATTAGAGTTCCCAAGTTTGTTCAAGTCAGTTTTCAAGTGTATTTGTGTTTTACCGATGCCTGGCTGGCTCAGTCAGTGGAGTGTACGACTCTTGATCTTGGGGTTTTGAATTCGAGCCCCATGTCAGGAGTAGAGATTAGTTAAAAATAAAAACTCATTAAAAGAAGATATTGGTGTATATTTTAGAAGAAATGTTAATGTAGGATAGTCACTCCTCATTTTAAACTGTATATGGCTGACTTACATAGTACATTCTGTCACAACCATGGGAATAGTTTTAGGATTATTGTGAAACTTTTTTATTATTTATTTAAAGTCTTTCTAAATTCTAATGCAGGATACTTTGGCAGCAATCTCAGAAGTTGTTTATGTTGATCTGCTAGAAGGAGATACAGAGTGCCATGCTAGATTTAAAACTCCTGAGGATGCTCAAGCTGTAATAAACGCATATACAGAAATTAAAAAGAAACACTGCTGGAACCTCGAGATCCTTTCTGGTAAAAATTCATACAATCTTTTTTTTTTAGTAATTCTTATCTAGGGGTGATTGTGTTGTATTTTCTGAGTTTGGCTAGTAAGATTAGTTTAATTTTCATATTCTAACATGCATAAAGTAGTAGTAAATATAATCAGACAACGACAGTAGTTTGTTTATTGAAATGTGATTAATGCCTTGAATACGTTTCTTCATATGTATTAGTGATTGTCGTTTTTGTTTTTAAGGTGACCATGAGCAGAGGTATTGGCAGAAGATTTTGGTAGATAGGCAGGCCAAACTTAATCAGCCTCGTGAAAAGAAAAGAGGCACTGAGAAGGTAATTCGTTTTTTGGTTTTTGTTGTTCAGTAGCCCAAATTCAACATTCGCTTGAATGTTTTCTGAAAGTCAGTAATGTGTAGCCCTAAAATAACCTTGGTTTTGCTAGACACAACAAAGATTTACATGGTATATACTGCATTATAGATTGTGAAAGAATACTTGTTTTTTTAGATTTTGAAATACAATAAATTAGAATTATTTTCCCCATAAGGGTGCATAATTTAGAGTTTTCTTGTTTTGCTTTTTTTACTGTAACTAGTGGTGGCAGTTTAAACAGTATTGATTTCTAGCTGCTGTGTTTTGTAGTTTGGTAGTAAATGATTATTTCAAGATTGTCTTAATGGTAAAACAACATATTTGAGAGTGTAGTTTTTAAAGATAGGAGCCTCCACAGATAATACCGGGAAACTTAATGCATAAAGTTTGCTGTAGAAATGATAAGCTTTATTCCTTTTTCTCTAGAATACTCAACAAGTGAAGGAAACAAGCTTAAATACATGAAATAATTTAAAGCAAGACTCTCAGTAATTTTGTTTTAAATGACACTGAGTAATTTATCATACTTACTGTTGCTTGTGAGCTGTAACGTTTATTCTTTTAAAACAAATTATTATATGTGTAAAAGATTAGTACATCTTTAAGTGCTTAGGACAAATTAGGGCACATAAAAACTAATACTATTATCAAAATTTTAAAATGCTTATTATAAGACAAAAATATGAAAAGTTATGTATTATTCTATGATTCATTAGCACTTAAAATCATACTTTCTGTATTTTAGGTTTGTTGATTTAGGATTCTAATTCTATTTTTGTTTTATTACATAAAAATCTAGTGCTTTTTCATCAGCCTTGCATTGCCTAGGATTCACTGGAATTTAAGATTATTTGGGTGCGGGGGACTGGTCTTTGTTAATTCTGTTTGCATGGATACAGACTGAATTTGCTGAGATGTGGGAAGGCCTCCTTCCTCCCTAAAGACTCATTCAGGTCTATGAGGTGTTAATTTCAAAGCCTGCTTGAGATTATTTAAATGTTAAAATCATTGATCCAGAACTCATGACTAAAATGAAATCACTTTGTTAAATAATTGTTATCCTTCTAATTGGTGTGAAGTTTCATTTAAGTTGTATATGTTTTTAAAAGTAGGAATTAGTCATTTTGTTTTCCAGAAAGATCTGATCTCCATAAATTAAATTTAAAGTGAGGAAATAAACACTGACTAGGGAGTTTTATAAATTGGGTTGGAAAACAATGTGTAGCTCTGTTATTCAGTTGGAAAATTGTTTTCTGATCTCATTTATCTGTTGCACCATCAAGCTTTTTCTTAGCATGATTTGTTTCATAAACAGTATAGGATCCTAGCTGAAACTATGAAAGTAGACGTCTATCACAAAGTGAAAATATGGCACCACACAAAGTAGGTATTGTACAGGCTTTTCAGAGGAGACAATTAGTATGTCAGTCGACTTTTTTGATAATTCATTTAATTAATATTTTTTGAGTGCTCATTTTTGTTGCCCACTGTTCTAGGAACTGGGGATAGAGCCAGGAGTAACAAAGTTCCCTGGTTTCATAAAGTTTACAGATGAACAGTTTAGGACAGGTGATGACAGGTGCTGTGTAGAATAATCAAATTAAAGGATATCATGAGATAGCTTTCCATCAGGTGAGGTTGTCCAGGAAGTTCTTTGAAAGTGACATTAAGACACACCTTAGGAAAGTGAGCAAGCAAGCCCGAGATTTTAAAGGCACAGTTTTCAGGCACAGGCAGCAGAAACTGCAGAAGCCTTGAAGGGAAGGAGGCTATTATAGCTAGAATACTGGGAGTTAAGCACCTTATTAAAGGGAGTTAAATATTTAGAAAAAAATTTAGCAGCCAGAAGTATGACATTAGCACTTTTCTCATACTACAGCTTTACATTTCCACAGTAATGTTATATTACTTGGTCCATAATTGAATTAAAGAAAAGCACTGGTAATAAATCCTGGTTCTTAATTTTCACCTTATGAAGCAGAAGGAGACTGGGGACAGTTTCCTAAGCCCCAGTCAGTTTATACAGAATTAAAAGACAAAAAGGGGAATAGGTGAAGGAAAAAGTTATTCTTTGTGGGTAAAGACCTCTCAGAAAAGATCACTAAGATGAAGGAAATATCTGCCAGATAGGGTCTCACTCATTCTTGCTAGACCAAGCCTTTGTTGTCTTCCCTATCACTCTGAGCACATTGGTAAAATTAGATAACAGCTACTGGAAACAGAGTGAGTCTTTTCTCGTTTGTCTTATCTTTTAAAGCATATTTGAAATGTTTTTATCACCAAGGTCTTTTCTCTACAAATTACCAGTAGTCAGATATTCAGCAGGTAAAGGCAGAATTCACAAAATATGTTAACAGAGTTATAAATAACTTATATTTTGACTCACTTCACTGATGAATAGGCTTTTAGTTTAATCTTAAAGTGACTTCCTAGAAAAACAACAAATACAGGGTCCCCCTATTTTCATTTCCAAAGTAGCCAGACCTTAAATATATCCCATAAACCTTTACTTCCATAGATGCAAGCCCTGACTCTGGCTTTGCTGAAGTCTAGAGACCTTTGAAATGTGGGTGAATGTGAGTGAATGTGGTCCTCGTGTGGCAGTCACTATTTCCTATCATAAACAGACAATTTGGTGACCTGGGCAATTTTTGAATTTTTTCTTTAAATACTTGTTTTTTTAACTTGTCCAGCCAGTCTATCTATAGACTGACTCACACTCTTTAACTTTTAAGTAAACTTTTAATGATTTAGTAAACATTTTAAGAAACTAAAAAATAAATAAAAGTGACTTCCTGCCAATGGCCACAGTCATCAAACACTTTAATGAATGTCTAATGAGTACTTAACTAGAATCTGTATTTTAAGAGAACAAGATTTTCATTTCTTCCAAAGCTACAGAAGATATTTAAAACTTTTACATCTCAAGAAAACTTTTGGAATATTTAGCCATCTTAAATGGTCTTCTACATTCCACATAATTTCATTTGCCTTCTTTAAAAATATTAAAAGGGCATCTAACTGGCTCAGTCAGTGGAATGTGTGACTCTTGATCCTGGAGTTGTGATTTCAAGCCCCATGTTGAGTATAGAGATTACTTAAAAATAAAATCTCTTTTAAAATTTTTAAAAATGAGGGGTGCCTGAGTGGCTCAGTCGTTAAGCTAACGTCTGCCTTCAGCTCAGGCCATGATTCCCAGGTCTTGGGATCCAGCCCCACATCGGGCTCCCTGCTCGGCGGGGAGCCTGCTTCTCCCTCTCCCACTCCCCCTGCTTGTGTTCCCTCTCTAGCTTTCTCTGTCAAATAAATAAAATCTTTAAAAATAATAAAAATAAAATTTAAAAAAATAAAATAAAGGATTTATGTAAGGGTATAATAAATAATAAGTACTCTTAATAGCAGATCCTTAGTTGGAATATTTTAATTTTCAAATTTGTAAGCAAACCTTTATGTAGTACTCAGCCCAAAATATACTGTCTTCATTCAAGTAATGATTAATCAAGTAATTAATACTCAAGCCCAAGGGGGATATGAAACAACTAACAAATACGGGTGCTGAACCTTCCTAAAAGGTTAAAAATTTCCAGCATGGAGTGGTTGGTTTTTTTTTTTAACTTTTTTTTTTTTTTTAAAGATTTTATTTATTCATTTGAGACACAGAGATACAGAGAGAGAGAGCATGAGCAGGGAGAGAGGCAGAGGGAGAGGGAGAAGCAGGCTCCCTGCTGAGCAGGGAGCCCGATGCGGGGCTCTATCCCAGGATGCTGGGATCATGACCTGAGCTGAAGGCAGACGCTTAACCATCTGAGCCACTCAGGCGCCTGGAGTGGTTGTTTTTAATTGAAAAATTCTCAGTGATGTGGAAGGAAAATGGTAGTGTTTTAGTAATTCTAAGATTTAGTATCTATTATACTTAATAAACCATAATCCTAAACAGTTCTCTCTGTAATTGATTTGGCCTAAGCTTAATTTATCTCATTTGTGTACCTTTCTCTCTTTTAAAAAAATTTTATTCAAACTGATAGTTGTGAAATTTTTTACTCATGATTATCTTTTTGTTTTAGGTATACAATACATTATAATTTCTAATTTCTTTCTCCACAGTTAATCACCAAAGCTGAAAAGATTAGACTTGCAAAGACTCAGCAAGCAAGTAAACATATTAGATTTTCTGAATATGATTGAGAAACGGTTTTGGGTCACCTCTTAAGATTTCACTGGACACTTGAACTTTTCTTAGGAAATCCATTTTATTTTGATAGTAATAGTTTTTCTGAAACCTATATTGATTAGAAGAAATACCTTTGTTCTTTAATTTGTAAGTAAGACTTTTTGTTCAGATAAGTACATTGTATACCACAGTTTTTCATTAAAAACATTTTATTTGCTGACATTATCTTATACAAATCAACCTCGAAGTAATTTAGTAAATGTTTTGAACATTATCATTAATTTTGTTTTTATATTACAAAAACAATATTTACAAAAATAATACTACATAGTTTAGAAAAAAATGTTTGACAGTGCACTCACTACTTATTTTGTAATGTTTTTTCCTTTTCAACTACCTTTTCATGTTGATTTATACAGAGACTTATGTGTGATATTTCATTCTGTTTATTGCACTTTGTTTATCTGAGCTTCCACTGAATCGGCCATATGAACTGTTTCCAATTAAAATGTTAAACTTTAAAAGTATTGAGTTTGTTTCTCATAAATGAGGTTAGACAAAATAAAATGTACCAGATGCTGTGAACATGGGGAGAAAAAAATCTTCTAAGAATCAGCCTTAGGCATAACTGAACTCTCTATCATTTTATTCAGAAAAATCTCAGACCTGGCATATTTAAGGCCTTCTTAGAACTGAACCGAACCTATAGGGTCTATTCATGACTAGCATCTTAATCCCTTATAAGAATATCAGAAACATACTCTGGACAGCCAAGGGGTTTATTTCCTTGGGCTACAAACCATTTGTAGTTCCATCAGCTTTGTCCAGAAGTGGGCCTAATTTGGTGCCCATTCTATGCATTGTGGAAGACCCAAAGTTAGGAAACTATTTACTTCTATGGGCCAAGGATTTGAGGAGATTGGCTACCTCAGCAGTAGGGGTGACAGTAGCTTATTACTAGTAAAAATAGGTATCTAGCAAGTTGCCATTGTCTCCTTTTCTCTCCATGAAGGAAATCTAACAAAGATCTGTAAATAGTTGCTAAACCTTATTATGAGGATTATGACCAAATATGCTTCATATGTTCCAGAATAATCAAAACTTAGATGTCTGTTTCAAGGATTCAGTTGATATCAGTGAGGACTCTCTTAAGGTGACTTTGGAAAGGTTATCAAGTAAAATTTCAGAAATTTTCCCCTTGGCAGTTTTTTAAAACAAGATAAGTGCTCATTGAACAACTAGCTTTGGCCACTTTTAGCACTTGGGAGATATTAGTGAAGCACATCAGACAAAGATCCCTCTCTTCTTGGGCCTTATAGTCCAGCAGTAGATAGAGACCGTAAACAAAAATAAGTAAAGTTACATACTTTGTTAGGTAACTCCTTAGGACAAACAAAAAAGGTGGAGGAGACACCCCATTTGTTTGTTTATTCTTCTGTTTATTCTTTAATTCATTTAATTAAAAGAATATTTAGCCCATACTACATATTAGACACTGACACTATAGACTTTAGAGATATGAAGAAGAGGTAAGGTGCTCTGCCCTTGAGTATACAGCCTTGGGGAAGACAGACAAGCCAACATAATTATGATAGAATGTAAATGATGTAAGTACCTCCAGATGATCTGGGATAGTTCCTGAACGCTAAGTCACAATTTTGAATGACCTTCCAAGGTTTCTGTGAACCTTTAATCTTTTGGGTGAGTGAATTTCCTTTTTATCCAACACTTAGCACATATTAACTGCTTAATAGATATTGTTTAGTTGAGTTGAACTGAATATATGTTTCAGGTTGTTCCCCAAGGGCAGATGTTATGATTTACTTACATGAGGGATACTTTCTTTCTGTACTTGATTCTCCTATTCACATTCCTCCCCCCCCCTCTTTTTTTAAGTGCCTGCTTATGTACCTGTCTTTGTGCATTTCAGTGGGATTTGCTTTCTTAACTGCAAAACCAATTTTATTTAAGAACCTTGCATTAGCTCAGTATCTCTCACTCATTGGCCATTGTCTGTTGTTAGTAGTTGTTGAACCTGAAGCACTTACCAAAGGTTATAATAGCTAGTCTAGATTTAAGCTCAGTTTCTCTACTCTAAAGACCACACATAACAACTGTAATACGTCCCCCTTTCCTGCCCTCCCGCCTTCCGTCCGTCCGTCCTTATTTTATTCACTCCAGCCAATGTTTTGCATCTCATGGTAGTGATATACTATAGTTCATATACCCGTGCTTCCATTAAACTTGTAAAGTTGTCTGCTCTTTTTTACTACTAAGAGCAACGCTGCAGTGAACATCATGTCCTCCTTTGTTGATGTGTGTGAGTGTATATGCAGGATAGATTTCTGGAATAGGAATTGTTGGGGCAAAGATACCTTTTAGGGGCACCTGGCTGGCTCAGTTGGTAGAGCACATGACTCTTAATCTCAGAGTCATGAGTTCAAGCTCCACACTGGGCATGGAGCCTACTTAAAATTAAAAAAAAAAAAGTTGCCTAGTGTGGGGCTCAATCCCTGGAACCTGGGATCACTACCCCAGCTGAAGGCTGACACTTAACGAACCATCCAGGCGCCCCAAAAGTTTATATAGTGTGTCTGAAATAGTCCAAAAGTATATAACTTTTCATTACCAACAATTACATTTTCCTTTTTTTTTTTTTTAAAGATTTTATTTATTTGACAGAGACAGAGCAGGAACACAAGCAGGGGGAGTGGGAGAGGGAGAAGCAGGCTTTCCGCCGAGCAGGGAGCCTGATGCGGGGCTCAATCCCAGGACCCCAGGATCATGACCTGAGCCGAAGGCAGACTCTTAACGACTGAGCCACCCAGGCGTCCCTACATTTTCCTTTTTTTGTACTTATTTTTTTTATTTGACAGAGGGCATGAGCAGGGGGAGGAGCGCTAGGGGAAAGGGAGAAGCACTCCCTGCTGAGCAGGGAGCCTGACATGGGACTCCATCCCAGGACACTGGGATCATGACCTGAGCCGAAGGCAGACACTTAAGGACTGAGCCACCCAGGCACCCCAGGGCATGCGACTCTTGATCTCAGGGTTGTGAGTTGGAGCCCCATGTTGGGTGTAGAGTTTACTTTAAAAAGAAAAATACAGGTTCTAATCAGTCTTTTTCTTTCTTTTTTTTTTTTTTTTTAGTCTTTTTCATTTTTGCTGTTCTGAGAGGTGAAAATGTATCTCATTGCTGCCTTCATATGCATTTATCTGATTACTCTGAGATTGAGTACTTTACGCATGCTTCTTTAATATCTATCTATCTATATATCCTCAGCAAAGTGCTTAGATTTTATAGGATGGATAATTTTTTCTTAATTACTGATCTGCAGAACTTTTTAAGTTAACATATCCTTGTAAATATTTTCTCCAATTCAACCACTTGCCTTCCAACTTAGTTTATAAAACAGTTGCTGTTTTTTGTTTGTTTTTAAAGATTTTATTTATTTATTTGTAAGAGACAGCCAAAGAGTACAAGCAGGGGGAGGGGCAGAGGGAGAAGCAGACTGCCTGTGGAGCAGGGAGCCTGATGTGGGACTTGATTCCGGGACCCTGGGATCATGACCTGAGCTGAAGGCAGAAGCCTAATGACTGAGCCACCCAGGCACCCCTATAATACAGTTGCTGTGTAAATATTTTATATTTTTACAGAGCCATGTCTTTTAATCTGCATTTAACAGAAAATTATTTCCCAGTCTGGGGCCTATGAGTCCTGCCTTCATTTCTTATTCTCTGATGTCTAGAAGATTGACATATAAATAGGAATCTTCTTGAGTTAGCATGAGTGAGTTTGTTTGCAGCCAATACAACCTTAATTAAAGTAATACCTTTCTTTAAAAAATAAATAACACATTTTATTTTTTAAATACCTTGGGAAGTTTATAATGAGCAATTAGGAAAAAAAACTAGGAAAGAGTCACACTAGGAAAGAGTCCACACTGTCACTTTTACTTATTCCCCACGTGTCTATTGACTTATTTAAAGATACCACAAACAAGGTTATAGTTCATGTAGCCACACACGTCATGCACCGCTGGTAGCATTTGCATAGACAACACTGTGAAGGTGTTCTTGGAGTTGTGTAGTACACAGTCTGCACACCATACATGACAAAACAAAACAAAAAACTAACATTTCATGTAAATTATCACAGTAGTCCAGGTAGTCCAGGTCTGAGGTGATCCAAACCTGGATACAGTTGGTTAAGCGACTGCCTTCGGCTCCGGTCATGATCCTGGAGTCCCTGGATCGAGTCCCGCATCGGGCTCCCTGCTCGGCAGGGAGTCTGCTTCTCCCTCTCCCACTCCCCGTTTGTGTTCCCTCTCTCGCTGTGTCTTTCTCTGTCAAATAAATAAATAAAATCTTAAAAAAAAAAAAAAAAGTGTCTTAGGGCGCCTGGGTGGCTCGGTTGAGCGTCTGGCTCTTGATTTAAGCTCAGGTCATGATCAGGTTCATGAGATAGAACCCTGTGTTGCGCTCCATGCTCCTCAGAGAGCGTGCTTGAGATTCTCTCTCCTCTCCCTCAGCCCCTACCTCCCATGTAGGCACACACACTCTCTAAAATAAATCTTAAAAAAAAAAACTTGTGTTTTGGGGGCACCTGGCTGGCTTTGTCTGTAGAACATGTGACTCTTGAATTTGGGGTCATGAGGTGAAGCCCACGTTGGGCATAGAGTTTATTTTTAAAGTTTTTATTTATTTATTTGTAAGAGAGCACAAGCAGGGGTGGGGGAGCGGCAGGCAGAGGGAGAAGATGAAGCAGACTCCCTGGGGAGCAGAGAGCCCAATGTGGGGCTCGATCCCAGGACCCTGAGATCATGACCTGAGCTGAAGGCAGATGCTTAACCAACTGAGCCACCCGGGTGTCCCTGGCGTAAAGTAAGGTATATCTTAATAATAATGAATATCTTTTAACTTTTATTTTCTTAAAATTCAACTTAATCTGTATTTCAGGCCTCACATCCCACAAAACTCTTAATCTCAGTCAATTTAGGCTTCTATCCCTTTTTCTTAGAGTTGAATCTGCATTCTAGGTGCTTACGCAGTACCAAGTGAGAGGGGCACGCATTTGTCTCCAGTCATATTATTGAGAAGGCCACTATCCCAGTTAGTTCCAAGTCATTTGTTTATAGGTATCCCTGTTCCTGCATGTACTTAGCCCAGTAGGACTCAAAAATCACTACAGAGTTTTTGTGATGTGCTGTAACTTGCCCAGTTCAGGGAGTAAACACTCGGTGATTGTTGATTCACTTCTCTTCATCTGTCAGAGTAAGGATAGGTCAGTATGGGATCCAACCCATACTGACCTATCCTGCAACATATTTACAGAATAAGTGTGCAAGACAGGAAAAATAAACAGAAAAAAGAGTAAGTGTTCAGAGCATGTGAGAAATTGAATTATTTACTTTTTTTTTCCAAGAAGGCTCTACACCCGGGCGCCTGGGTGGCTCAGTCAGTTAAGCGACTGCCTTCAGCTCAGGTCATGATCCCGGGGTCCTGGGATCGAGTCCCGCATCGGGCTCCCTGCTCGGCAGGGAGTCTGCTTCTCCCTCTGACCCTCCCCCTTCTCATGCTCTCTCTCTCTATCTCATTCTCTCTCTCAAATAAATAAACAAAATCTTTAAAAAAAAAAGAAGGCTCTACACCCAGTATGGGGCTTGAACTCATGACCCTGAGATCAAGAGTCGCATGCTCTACTAACTGAGCTGGTCAGGCACCCTTGCCTCTATTATTTTCTATTCTTTGGTTGCAAGAAATAGAAACTAACTCCACTAGATTAAGCAAAAGAAAAAATTATTGTAAATATGGGGGAGACTTGTGGAATCTGAGTAAGTAGATGAGTAATAAGCCTCATGAAGTCCAGGAGGCCAGGCCGCTGTGGATTTCCTCACAGGAGTTTTTAGAGAGACTACTTTAGATTACTGTTCAGTTGATTCAGCAACTGTGTTCTTCAGGCTCATGGACTCTCAGTTTAAAATTCCCATTTCCCTGGGGAGACAGTCTCTGATGACCAAGCTTGAATCAGGTACATTCTTGCATCAAACAATTATAATAAGTAGATACCCTGATAGTCACACTAGGACTACAGGTTTAGGATTCATTCTTAAAAAGGACAAAGGTTGTTAGCTGACCTTTGTTACCATCTAACCTGCTAATTCTTTTATATCAGAGTTAAGACAACGTGTAAAAATACTAAAGGAGGAACTGGCCTGGTGTGTTTGGGACACAGCAAAAAATCTCAGCAGTTGAAGAAACTTGGTAAAAAAATGGGACGAGATAAAGAATAGGATAGGTCGATAAGGATCTGTCTATAGAAATTTTTTGAATGTCAGGTTCAGGGATTTGCTCTGTAGCAACTTTAGATTTTAAACAAGGGAAAGATAACAAAGTATCAGTCTAGGGGAAAAAAAAAACAATAAAAAAAAAAAAAACCAGCATCAAATATGCCAGCTATTGGAAGGGAAGAAGGAGGAAACAGATATCAGTGAATCAAGGTTAAAAATGACTAGAATACTTCAGTCATGAAGAAATGGAGTTCAGTGAAAATAAAAAAGATGCGATAAATGCATGGCCTGGGTCACAGGAAGAGCTGACAATCCCTGGTGACTGATCAGATAAAAATGTTGGTGGAGGGCACCTGGGTGGTGCAGTCGGTTGAGCATCTGCCTTCGGCTCAGGTCATGATCTCAGGGTCCTGGGATCGAGTCCCGCATCGGGCTCCCTGCTCAGCCGGGAGCCTGCTTCTCCCTCTCCCACTCCCCCTGCTTGTGTTCCCTCTCGCTGTGTCTCTCTCTGTCAAATAAATAAATAAAATCTTAAAAAAATATTTTGTTTGAGAGTGCCTGTGATCAGTGGTGGGGGTTGGGCAGAGCAGAGGGAGAAGGCAAACAGACTCTGCGCTGAACACAGACCCCAGCTCCGGGGCCCCATCCTGGGACCCTGAGATCATGACCCCAGCTGAAACCAAGAGTTAGCCTGTTAACCAACTGAGCCACCCAGGCACCCCTGTTTGCATATTTTAATAAACATGAATTTTTTTCAGTTTTTAAAATACGAGTAGAAAGTTGAATCCTTCAGATACAATCCTCACATTTAATTTGAAAACCCTTGTTGACAACTCTGCAATAAGACATTGGCCCTTGAACTTAAATTACAGTGTTGAAAATGGCCTGAAAATTTTAGGAGTAAGTGGTGACCCACTTAAAATTGTTGATTTAAACTGTTAAAATTGTTGGTTTAAACTTTGAGTCAGGCCATTTTCACAGTCATGATTTTCAAGCTCCCTAGAATAAAATCAGACTGATAATTAGTATGCATATCTATTACTCAGGAAATCCAAACAGTTTTAAAAGAAAGTAATGGAAAAAAAAGAAAAGAAAAGAATGTTTGGGAGCTTTAGCTGCTATTACTAAGGAAACCAACTCTACTTGCCCTGTCACTAGATTTAAAAAGAAAAAAAAAAGCCAAAAAGCCAGCCAGGCACCCCCAATAGCTTTAAATTTTTATATTTTTAAAATTAAAATTTATTTAAGTAATATCTACACCCTACATGGGGCTCGAAATCACAACCTTGAGATCAACAGTGACATGCTCTACTGAATGAGCTAGCCAGGCCTTACACTGGGGTTGTGAGTTAAAGCCCCCAGGTTGGGTGTGGAGCCTACTTAAAAATTGGGCGAGCACCTGAATGTCTCAGTTGGGTATCTGACTTTTAGTCTCAGCTCAGGTCTTGATCTCAGGGTCATGGGTTTGAGCCCCGTGTTGGACCTACTTAAGTTTTTCTAAAAAAAATTCTTCCCCTATTATTATATTTGAGTTACATAAATAACACAAATTCACTAAGGAAAAAAATAGAAAATATATGAGAACAAAAAGGAAAAAGAAGTCACCAAAATTTTATATGTGTTGGGGCACCTGGGTGGCTTAGTCATTAAGCGTCTGCCTTAGGCTCAGGTCAGGATCCCAGGGTCCTGGGATCGAGCCCTGCATCGGGCTCCCTGCTCTGTAGGAAGCCTGCTTCTCCCTCTCCCACTCCCCCTGCTTGTGTTCCCTCTCTCGCTGTGTCTCTCTCTGTCAAATAAATAAGATCTTTAAAAACAAAAATTTATCTGTGTTATTACACTGTGTCATAACTTCCCATGTTTACTGAATAGTATACTGTAAAGATTTTTCTATCAATACTGTCTTGTCTGAGTCAGGTTTTGGGTTTTTTTTATTTTTTTTATTTTTATTTTTTTCTAAGATTTTTATTTTTAAGTAATGTCTACACCCAACAGGGACCTCAGACTTATAACCCCAAGATCAAGAGTTGCATGCTCTTCTGACTGAGCCAGCCCAGTGCCCCTCCAAGGCAGGTTTTTAATCTTTAATATGTAGATACTAGAATTATGTACCATCTAGCACATGCTTGGCATATGGTAGTCGGTCAGTTGTGAATCTTTCAATAATAGCATCATTTTTTTTTTTTAAGACTTTGTTTATTTGACAGAGAGAGACACAGTGAGAGAAGGAACACAAGCAGGGGGAGTGGGAAAGGGAGAAGCCACCTACCCGAGGATCAGGGAGCCCGATGCAGGGCTCGATCCCAGGACCCTGGGATCATGACCTGAGCCAAAGGCAGACTCTTAACCATCTGAGCCACCCAGGTGCCCCAGCATCATTATTTTTAATAGCTACTTGGTACACCATTATGTTATCTACTATAGCTTATAAGATTTATTTTATTTAACATGGGGCTTAAAGTTAGAGCCCTGAGATCAAGAATCACATGCTCTACTGACAAGCCAGCCAGGTGCCCCGTGCTATAACTTATTAATCAACCCATTATTGCTTGACGTTTGGTTTTCTAATTTTTTATTATTATATGTGTGCACTTAGGACAAATTCCTAGAAGTGTTGAGGCACCTGGGTGGCACAGTCGATTGAGTGACCAACTATTGATTTCAGCTCAGGTCATGAACTCAGAGCCTGGGCTTGGGCCCACATTAGGCTCCACACTCAGCATGGAGTCTGCTTGAAATTCTCTCTCCTTCTCCCTCTGCCCCTCCCACTCGTGCTTTCAATCTCTCTAAAATAAATAAATAAATCTTAAAAAAAAATTTCCTAGAAGTGTTCATGACAGGCAAGGGGTGGAATACAAAGGAGGTGGTCCATGAATTCCTATGAGCCTGCTAAGTATTTCTCTTTTTTTTAAGGTTTATTTATTTGAGAGAGAACAGGAGCAGGGAGAGGGGCTGAGGGAGATGGAGAGACTCTCAAGCAGACTCCCTACTGAGCGGAGAGCCCGAGGTGGGGCTCTATCTCACAACCCTAACTCAGATCATGAACTGAGCCAAGTCAGGAGTCAGAGGCTTAACCAGCTGAGTCACCCAGATTCCCCAAGAGCCGGCTAAATCTTTCTAAAAGCATTTTTTTGGCCCTCCTGTAAAGTTGATCTGGTCTTTGCCATGCATGTCAAGAACCTACCTTGCTACCATGACTATGACTGACTAGACCAGAGTCAAAGGCAGATGTGTGGCCTGGCACCTCAGAGAGGCCAAGAATCTCTGGGGAGTCTCGTAATCAAATCCCATCAGGTTGGTTTGCCACTGGACCCAGGATCATCTTCTCTCTTGGGTGGTAGGTCTCTCATGAGCAAGCTGAACTCCTGTGGTGGTACTCCAAGAGGATTGCTTTCATCACGAGGTTGTCTGAATAGCTGAGGTGTTGACATACGTGTCTTACACTAAAGTAATCTGGGCATGTCCCTCTCCTACCACTTTATAGCACCTAATGTTCCATCTTCAAAATGAAATAGAAGAAACTGGAAGAAGGAACACCTTATTAGACATTTTTAAGACAAGTATAAATTTTTCTTTGTTCTGAATACACCTGCAGTGCTTCTGAGCACCAGCTGAACTGTTGCTCTCTCTATCCATGCCAGCATAAAGACTCATACGTGCTGTTTCTTTCCAGTTGCGGGGTTAGTATTTTAGTGAGCTGATTCAAAACACTGCATTTTGGGACAACTGGCTGGCTTGGTTGGTGGAGCATGTGCCTCTTGATCTCAGGGTTGTGAGTTTAAGTCCCACGTTGAGCATAGAGCTTATTTTTAAAAAAATATTAAAAACAAAAAAACCCGACTTTCTAAGAATAAGCTGTCTGTAAACCTCTGATCACATTCCCTGTTGTTTCTATCCAGGATTCAAATCCTCATGACTGTTCTCTGTTTCTGTGGACATATTTTGGTTTGGATAGTGCTGGTATTGGTCTCAGATTTAATATATCATATATCAAATTCTCTTAGATTACTTTTAAAGAAGAAAAGCTGACCTCAATGTCAATGAATAAATAGATTTTTCAGATTAACAATGGACCATATTCTCTATTACACATTTATCCTCTCTAACTAGAAACTACCCACTTTGATTTTCCAGGTGGCCTGAAGTTCATCTCCCTATCCATATTTGATTTTGAGTGTGTGAGAGGAGAGGCCTAATCTATAGTGTATTTTTTATTTTTTATTTATTTTTTTAAGATTTTATTTATTTTATTTGAGAGAGAAGGAGAACATGAGCAGAGGGAGGAGCAGGTTTCCTGCTGATCAGGGAGCCCGATGTGGGGCTTGATCCCAGGACCCTAAGATCATGACCTGAGCTGAAGATAGACACTTAACCGACTGAGCCACCCAGGCACCCCAAGTGTATTTTTTCAAAGATTTTATTTTTAAATAATCTCTACAACCAATGTGGGGCTTGAACTCACAACTCCGAGATCAAGAGTTGCATGTTCCAGCAACTGAGCCAGCCAGGCACCCCCTATAGTGTATTTAATCCTATATAACACATAGTTAATTTCTTTCTGATTATAAAACAAATACAGTTAAGTGAAAAAGCAAGTTGAATAGTAGAATGATTTCGCTTATATAAGACAAGTGTATACATACAGATATAAAATTTATATATGCATACAAAAAATATGGACAAATATAAACCAAAATATTAACTGGTTATATCTGCGGAGTGGAATGGGGTGTGGATTTTCACATTTTACTTTATACATCTCTGTATTAATTAATAGTAAAAGCCAATATAGTTGTTTACTGTGCCAGGCACTATACATTTATTAAGTCATACTTTCTTAAACAATCCTATGAGATAGATACATTTTACATATGAAGAAACTGAGGATCAGAGAGATTAAGAAACTTGTCCAAGGCCACACAGCTAGTAAATGGCAGAATTGAGATTTCTTTTTTTTTTTTTAAGATTTTATTTATTTGAGAAAGAGTACATGAATGGGGGTAGGAGAGGGGCAGAGGGAGCCGGAGAGAAAGAGGGAGAAGCAGACTCTCCACTGAGCAGGGAGCTGGACTCACAGCTCGATCCCAGGACCCTGCAATAATGACCTGAGCCGAAGGCAAATGTTCAACCGACTGAGCCACCCAGGTACCCCAGAATTGGGATTTCAAACCAGGTCTCCCCAGTGCCTAGATAAGTGCCTGGTGCATAGAAAACATCTAAAAGGATATGTTGCTCATCTCAATAAATGCAGAAATATTTGACAATTCAACATCTTTCATGATAACACTCAACAAATTAGGTACAGAAGGAATATATATCAACATAATAAACACTTTATATGACAAGCCCATAGCTAACATCATACTCCGTGAAAAGCTGAAAGTTTTTCCTTAAAGATGACGAATAAGACAAAGGTACCCACCCTTACCACTTCTATTTAACAGTACTGGGAATCCCAGCCAAAGCAATCAGGCAACAAAAAGAACTAAAATGCATCCAAATAGAAAAGGAAGAAATAAAATTATCGAGGCGCCTGGGTGGTCCAGTCAGTTAAGCATCTGTCTTCAGCTCAGGTTGTGGTCTCTGGGTCCTCGGATCGAGCCCCACATCCCCCACATCAGCCTCTCTGCTTAGTGGTGAGTCTGCTTCTTGCTCCCCCTGCTTGTTCTCTCTCTCTCTCTCTCTGTCAAATAAATAAAACCTTTAAAAAAAAAAAACCATCTGTTTGCAGGTGACATGTTTCTATATATAAAAAGCACTACAGGGGCGCCTGGGTGGCTCAGTCGTTAAGCGTCTGCCTTCGGCTCAGGTCATGATCCCAGGGTGCTGGGATGGAGCCCCACATCAGGCTCCCTGCTCCGCGGGAAGCCTGCTTCTCCCTCTCCCACTCCCCCTGCTTGTGTTCCCTCTCTCGCTGTGTCTCCCTCTGTTAAATAAATAAAAATCTTTGAAAAAAAAAGGCACTACAGACTCCACAAAAAGTGTTAAAACTAATAAATGAATTCAGTAAAGTTGAAGGATAAGAAATCACACAAAAATCAGTTCCATTTCTGTTCACTAACAATGAACTATTTATACTTAGCATCAAAAAGAATAAAACATGGGGTTCATGGCTGGCTCAGTCAGAACATGCAACTCTTGATCTCAGGGTTGTGAGTTCAAGCCCCTCATTGGGAATATAATTTACTTTAAAAAAATGAAATAAAATATTTCAGAAGAAATTTAAGCAAGGAGCTGAAAGACTTATATACGGAAAACTAACACATTGATGAAAGAAACCAAAGAAGACACAAATAAATGGAAAGATGCTCTATGTTTATGAATTGGAAGAATTAAAATTGTTAAAATGTCAATACTAGGGGTGCCTGGGTGGCTCAGTCGTTAAGCGTCTGCCTTCGGCTCAGGTCATGATACCAGGGTCCTGGGATCGAGCCCCACATTGGGCTCTCTGCTCCGCAGGAAGCCTGCTTCTCCCTCTCCCACTCCCCCTCCTTGTGTTCCCTCTCTTGCTGTGTCTCTCTCTGTCAAATAAATAAAATCTTTTTTTAAAAAAATGTCAATACTACCCAAAGCAATCTATAGATTCATTGCAATGCCTATCAAAATTCCAATGGCATTTTTCACAGAAATAGAAAAAAAAAAAGCCTTAAATTTGTATGGAACCACAAAAGACCTTAAATAGCCAGAGCAATTCTAAGAAAGAACAAAGCTAGAGGCATTATGCTCCTGATTTCGAACCATATTACAAAGCTATAGTATTAAAAAAAGTATGGTATTGGATTAAAAACAGACACATGGACCAATGGAACAGAATAGATAGCCCAGAAATAAACCCATGCACATACAGTCAACTAATCTCTGACAAGGGCACCAAGAATACACAATGGGTAAAGTATAATTTTTTCAATAAATGGTGTTGGGAAAATTCGACAGAATTTGGAAAATTGGACATACAAAAGAAGGAAATTAGACCCTTACACCGTATACTCATTGCAGTCTGCTTGAGATTCTCTCTCCCTCTGCCCCTCCCCACTGCTCACACATTCTCTCTCTATATAAAATAAATAAATCTTTTAAAAAATAATAATGAGGTATTGTGTACTTGAAATGTAGCATGAAAGTAAATCTTTAGTGTTCTCACCACAAAACAGGGAAGAAAAAAAATTGATAACTGTGAGGTGATGGATGAGTTAATTAACTTGATTGTGGTTGGGTGCCTGGGTGGCTCAGTCAGTTAAACATCTTTCTTCAGCAGGGGTCATGATCTTGGGGTCCTGGGATAGAGTCCTGCTTCGGGCTTCCTGCTCAGCAGGGGGTCTACTTCTCCCACTTCCTCTGCTCCTCCTTCCCTTCCCCCTCCCCACTTGTGCTCTCTGCTCTCTCTCAAGTAAATAAATAAAATCTTAAAAAAAAAAAAAAACTTGATTGTGGTTATTTCGCAGTGTATACATAAACATTGTGTTGTCCACCCTAAAAAAGATGAAAGATTATAGATTTTTATTTTATTTTATTTTTTTAACATTTTTTATTTATTTATTTGACAAAGAGACAGCGAGAAAGAGAACACCAGCAGGGACAGAGGAGAGGGAGAAGAAGGCTTCCCATGGAGCAGGGAGCCCCATGTGGGGCTCATCCCAGGGTCCTGGGATCATGACCTGAACCGAAGGCAGACCACTTAACGACTGAGCCACCCAGGCACCCCTAGATTTTTATTTTAATTATAAGAGAATAAACTATTTTTTACTTAAGAAATATTCATTTACATATAATATTAACTTCAAATTATTCCTATTTAGTGACATTTTCTTGCACTCAGTCCATCTTGGGAGTCCTGCCAAGGAATATATGTCAAAATAGAGAATGTAAGTCTTTTCAGTTATTCTTTAAACACACTTTTAACCATTTTAGACATCTTTGTCCATTTGTCTAATTTGTGAGGCATCTATGAAAGCATATAGAAGTCTATTAAATGTAGACCTAGGTTCTTACTGAATATTCCTCATCGTAGACAGCAATCTTGGTAGAATATTTAGGGAGTATTTCATGATGTTTATGACTCTATCCTACCTAGCTAACTGCTTTTGGTAAGTTACTTTACCTTTTTGTACCTCAGCATGTAGTGCTCCGGCATGTAGCAAGGGCTTTATACATGTTCATTACTATAAGAATCAAAATTGAGTCCCTATCCTTTTCTTTTTAAAGACATTGTATCTGTATTAAAGATACTGTTTTTATATTGCAATTACCAGTAACTTATGGATAGTAATAACTGATATTTATATAAATGATAGAACAATCTTTTAAAAAGGAATATGAGAAAAGTAAGCTTTCTATGCCCTAGTACTTGTGAAATTTATTTTTAAATTTTTTAGGCGGGCGAGGGGCAGAAGGAGAGGGAAAGAGAGAATCTTAAGCAGGCTCCACACCCAGTACAAAGCCTGATGCAAGGCTCTCTCTCATGACCCTAAGATCATGACCAGAGCCGAAATCAGGAGTCAGACACAACTGACTGAGTCACCCAGGCGCCCCTATTTTTTAATTTTTAAAGACTTTTCAGGTCTCAAAGTAATAAATATCATTTTGACATGCACAGTGAAGGAACGACAAGAGATGCTTATGATTGACCTATAAGCAAACATGAGTAATCTTCCCTTTTTTGACACATTTTGCACATTTCTTTGACCTATTTTTACCATTCATTCTTCTTTTCTCATTCTTATGTTTTCAGTCTTCAGTTTATCTAGTTCTTTGTATAAGTTCCTCATTTTTGTTATTTTATTTTCTTATATTTTTCCTTATAAAACAGTTTCCGGGGCGCCTGGGTGGCTCAGTTGTTAACCGTCTGCCTTCAGCTCAGGTCATGATCCCAGGGTCCTGGAATCAAGCCCCACATTGGGCTCCCTGCTCCGCGGGAAGCCTGCTTCTCCCTCTCCCACTCCCCCTGCTTGTGTTCCCTCTCTCGCTGTGTCTCTCTCTGTCAAATAAAATCTTTAAAAAAAAAAAAAAGTTTCCTTTTTTTTTTAGACTTTATTTATTTATTTGGTGGGGGGGAACGGGAGCATGAGCAGGAGGAGGGGCAGAGGGCAAGGGGAAGCAGACTCCTCACTGAGCAGGGAGCCCAACACGGGACTGGATCCCAGGACCCTGGGATCGTGCCCTGAGTGGAAGGCAGATGCTTAACCGACTGAGCCACCCAGGCGCCCCAAAACACAGTTTCCGTTAAGAATAAATAAACACAAGGGGCACCTGGGTGGTTCAGTCAGTTAAGCAACCAACAGACTTTTTGATTTCAGCTCAGGTCATGATCTCAGGGTTATGAGATAGAGCCCGAAGTCAGGCTCCGTGCTCAGTGTGGGGTCTGCTTGACATTCTGTCTCTCCCTCTCCCTTTATCCCTCTCCCCACTCGTTCTCTTTCTGTCTCTCAAATAAATAAATAAATAAATAAAACACAAAAACTCACAGTCTCAAATCTATATAGGTAATTAATTTAGAAAACTTCTTTAATTTTGTAATATAGGAACTAAAAATCCCTTGAACATAGGATTGGCTCAACAGGTTAAACATTTTATTGATGGATCTAAAAGTTCAGATTCTTTCTGAAGCAGGGATACGTAGGTCTGAGAAAGGAGGGCTGTACTTGTAATAATCATAGATGACAGCTCTCATATGCAAAAAAGACACACAAGCTTCATCTGGTAAATATGAGAAACAGAAGCCCTGAGTTATTCAATCACTTACCCAAAGTCACAGGACAAATGGAGTTGTCCCAGATGCTGGAGTTAGGTGCTAAAGCCAATACTAGGAGAAACACCCCTAATAGTCAAATTTATCCTGGGGGAGAAAGAATCCTCCAGGAATATGCCTCATTAGAAAAATCAATTCTTTAAGTTAAACAGAGACAATTTTTCCATTATTAGAAGCAGTCCCTGTTCTTTCCGGTGGACACTGATGTATGTGAAGGCCATGTCATATGACAAGTAAAATTTTTTTTTTTTAAGTAATCTCTACACCCAATGTGGGGCTCAAACTCACAACCCTGAGATCAAGAGTCACATGCTCTACCCACTGAGCCGGCCAGGTGCCCCAAGTGAATCTTTAAGTGCTAAATCACACACAAGTGTAGCTCAATGTTCACACTCACAAAAGAATTTGGAAAATTAAGCCTGGGAAGAGTTTATTCCTATTTCCCAATTAAGACTTTCCCATACTAATTAAATTATTACACTGCCCTTCCTCTTCTCTTCTTCCTTTTCTTTGCTTCTCTCCTTTTTCTCTCTTTCTCCTTCCTCAGTTTGAAGGGTTTGTTATTTAAGGCAAATGCATATATGTCCTGACTCCACCAAGGTTGAAGGGCCCATTGGAATATAAGAGGTACTGAATAGTGGGAACAGAGAGGAAAATATAAGAATGATAAGCATCTGCTATCGAAGAATCTGCCTGGTGATTTTCTTTGGTTTATATCAGGTAGGAAGTATTTACCCTTTTTTTTCCTCACCATTCCAATGACTTACTCTCCCAAACCCCAGACCTCATTTCTCATTACTTAATATAATTTTTGCCAAAAAGTTAGTGCTGCTATTTAAACATTTTGAACTCAACCTATGGGTTCCACTTTTCAATACGTGGCTCTGCCTAGCTTCTCAATGGGTTTGAAAAACTTTCACTTGGAAATCATCCCTCCCGAGGCTATCAAGCCTTGGCAAAATTCCCACACCGATTTGTTATCCATCAGCTCTGCTCTTGATTTAAATTCACCACAGTATCCTGGAGTTATGTGGACCCCAGAGTGAACAATTATGGCTCAATTATAGATTGCTTCTTATATATGTAGAATATTAAAATTTATAAAATAGAACTTCGGATTAGAACTGAACAGCGGAGCATCACATTTTCCCTTTTATTTAATATGCTTGGCATATCTAAACTATTAAGAATTTTTTTTTTAAGATTTTATTTATTTATTTGAGAGAGAGAGAGAATGAGAGACAGAGAGTATGAGAAGGAGGAGGGTCAGAGGGAGAAGCAGACTCCCTGCCGAGCAGGGAGCCCGATGCGGGACTCCATGCGGGACTCCAGGATCATGACCTGAGCCGAAGGCAGTCGCTTAACCAACTGAGCCACCCAGGCGCCCTAAACTATTAAGAATTTTAAGAGCTACTTTCAGCCTTGTTACTACTTCAGTTAAAGGCCATGCAACGTGAGTCAGAGATGCAACTGTGTTAAATGAAGCTGACAGCGTATGCAAAGGGTCAAGGGCTGCCCTGATTTGACTAAGGTTCAACACTGCAGCCTTTACAGCTCAGGGCAGGTGGAGCGGCTTCAGAAATGTATTTCAGAAATACAGTGTTGAGATTGGCTCAGGAAAACTTGAGCTACTTTTGCATGATAGAGTTCAGGGTATCAGTCAAAGGCTATTCTTTCTAGCACAAATTTACAATAGAACTATTTTACGCGGTGATGCTGGAGGAAGTAGGACAGGGAGCTGTGAAAGCACATTAAGTATACAAACAACAGGAGAAAGGCATAATAGTGCCAATTATTAGTATATATCTCATTCACAATAATTCTTGCTTTTTATTTATTTATTTATTTATTTTTAAGATCTTATTTATTTATCTGAGACAGAGAGAATGAGAGAGACAGAGAGCACATGAGAGGGGGGAGGGTCAGAGGGAGAAGCAGGCTCCCTGCCGAGCAGGGAGCCCGGTGCGGGACTCGATCCAGGGACTCCAGGATCATGACCTGAGCCGAAGGCAGTCGCTTAACCAACTGAGCCACCCAGGTGCCCAACATAAATTCTTGCTTTAAATGGCTTATATTGCCAACAATATAACTCATGGATTTTACTTCCATGTCAATCCTCATTTTGGATGTCAACTTTTTAAAAAATTGTTTTTATCACATCACTGCCTCATTTGTGAATCTATCAAGATTCCCTGTTTACTGGTTACCGTATCTCTCTTAGCTTAGCATTCTGGGCTCACTGTCAACTCCCCAACCTCATCTTTTGTTATTCCCTAACATGACCTTCTTCTTGAGCCAAGTTAATTGGCAGATAGCACCCAGCACATGACTTGCTAGTTCCTCTCTGTGGGCCCCTGGAAAGGCTATTCTTTAAACCTGGAATGGCTTTCCCACTCTCTGCCAATCTGTATCCATCACTTCCTCTCAGCACCGATCCAAGATTTAATTTTCTCCAGGAAGCCTTCCCATTCTGATCACTTCTTTACTGCATATTCCCCATTCACTTAAGCTCTGAGGTGCTTCTTACTGTGGTCCTTGTTAATTGCCTTAAATTACTTCATGTGATTGTTGTCTCTACAGAACTGGGACTGAGTCTGTGTCTCTTTGTTCTTTGAGCTCAATTTAGCCCTGGGTAGCACTAACTGCTGTCTTCTGTAGGAGATTCAAATGCTATTGTCACTACTTGTCATAAATGTCAGAGTTAATTGTTTAATATTTGTAAGCCACTGAAAAGGAAACACAAAGAAAGATTATAAAGCATAAAAATAGCAAGCAGGGGTGCCTGGGTGGCTCAATTGTTAAGCATCTGCCTTTGGCTCAGGTCATGGTCCCAGGGTCCTGGGATCAAGCCCCGCATGGGGCTCCCTGCTTTGGCCAGAAGCCTCTCCTACTCCCCCTGCTTGTGCTCTCTCTCTCTCTGATAAATAAATAACATCTTTAAAAAAAAAAGCCTCAAATAATTTAATAAAGCTAAAGCATAAATATACAAAAAATAAAATTAAGATTGTATCACAAAGTAGTATGTATATACTGACTTTGGCTCAGTGAAATATTATGTACATTTATTTCATACAATGTAAATGGTGTTAGAGATTCATTTTTGTTTTGTAAGTTTGAGTATAATAAAACCCAAAAGGTAAGAGATAGTGATGGAAGTTGAGTAGTTCTGCTTCTTCAATTTATGTGACTATGCTCCCCTTCCCTCTTTTCCTGTCCCCCACAAGACCACAAGAATTGATGAAGAACCTGTCCTGTGCAGGGCACTGGCAGTTATGATCTGTGTATCAGCAGATTCCTGACGCTCATTAAATGTTGGAGAATGACTGCACTAGGGCATGAGATCCTGTAGTTCTCAAACTGTAGGGCAGCACCAGCATCACCTGGAGCGCCTTGTTCAACTCTCCACTTGCAGAGTTTCCGATCCAGTAGGGGGTTTGGGGTAGGTCTGAGAATTTGCATCTTAAACCAGTTCCCAGGTGATGCCAATGCTGCTTGTCCAGGAACCACACTTTGAGGACCACTGTTTTCTTTTTTTTTTTTAAGATTATTTATTTATTTGTTTGACAGAGAGAGACACAGCAAGAGAGGGAACACAAGCAGGGGGAGTGGGAGAGGGAGAAGCAGGCTTCCCGCGGAGGAGGGAGCCTGATGTGGGGCTCGATTCCAGTACCCTTGGATCATGACCTGAGTCGAAGGCAGACACTTAATGACTGAGTCACCCAGGCACCCCTTTACTTGAGTTTTACTTTTCTTTCTTTCTTTCTTTCTTTTTTAAAGATTTTATTTATTTGTTTGACAGAGACACAGCAAGAGAGGGAACACAAGCAGGGGGAGTGGGAGAGGGAGAAGCAGGCTTCCCGCTGAGCAGGGAGCCTGATGCGGGGCTTGATCCCAGGACCCTGATGATCATGACCTGAGCCGAAGGCAGACGCTTAATGACTGAGCCACCCAGGCGCCCCATTTGGCTTCTTCTACTTGCTTAAGCCCACATCGTATTCCCTTGTGAGCTAACCTATTGTCTGCTTCCATCCGTCCTACCCCTCTCTGTTTATATTTAATTTTCCTTCCCCAAAGCATCTCTGAAAAAAAGACCGCCATCCTCTAAAATAGAATTTCCCTCCATCACTGCTTCCTGTCCAACTTACCTATGCCAAGAAAGAGAGAGCTATAATTGAAAGTTTCCAGAGTGTGTTTTTGATGACTCTGCTTTAGTTGGCATCCAAAGCTGATGTTTAATCCCAGAGTTGTGAGACTATGTGTGGGCCTGAAGACGTGTTGGGTTTCACCACACCTCTGGCCCCAAAGTGCCTATCACTGAACTGTCGCCTCTTCTGATTATATGCTTCTCTTTGGAATGGCTTGAAAAGGTAGGAGGGGACTTAAGACCTTCCTTATGTTGTTCTGCTCTGAAAGGTTATGGAAAATTGATTTCTCGAAGACACAGAAACTGTAGCAGAGGGCATGGTACTGGTTTGAGGCTGTGCGCGCTCTCAGAAGTGAGAATGCTGTCACCACATGACAAATGTTCTCACAGCAGCTGGGAAGGCACGCAGAGCTTCCAATGTGATACAGTGTATTTTTGCCTGGCGTCACGTAGTCCCTGCTTTTAAATATCCAGGTTACACTTTGAAAGGATGAGCCAAATATCAGATCATTGAAAATTTCTGATTATTATATGCAAAATAGAGAATTGTTAACTTCAGTTTCTTAAACTTTCTAATCTCAAAGTTGAAACCAGGAACAACGTAACGTGTGCCTTCTTGACAGGCTCTTATTTTGGCAGTCTTTAGTTTTTACAGTACAATGTGGCTATATTTAGTCAGTCATTCCCTTCTAGGCTCTTGAAGTAATTTTTTTTTTTTTTTGGTTTAAGTACCTTTAGAGGAAAAAGAGAGATCTGTTAACATAAATGAGAAATGGCCACAAAAGCTTTTTAATAGAGCAGTGGAATTTCTGAAACGAGGGTGGGTTTTCCTCAATCGGTGGGATTAATGCCATCTTGTTTCTGGCCCACTGAAGAGGGTTAGCATTCTGCAAAATGATCACGTAGACAGGTTTATCTTCAGATTCCAAGACTGCCCCATTCTCAGGCCTCCTGGCTGGCTCAGTCAGTGGAGCAGGCAACTCTTGATCTCGGGGTTGTGGGTTTGAGCCCCACATTGGGTGTAGAGATTACTTAAAAATGAGATCTTAAAAAAAAAGAAGGGCTGCCCTTTCCATGCCCTTCACCCCTTTGGGTGGTGTCCATCTGATTCTTATGCCTTCTTTCATGATTGTACTTTTATTAAAATATTTGCTTAGATCTTCCATTACAAATGACAATATATATGATTCATTTATTCATTCAGCAAATATTTGTTGTACAGCTATTATGGGTTAAAGCATCAACAATAAAATAATATATCTGCCCTTGTTGAGCTTATATTCTAGTGGAGGGAAATAGCAAGAAATAGATAGATGATAGATAGATGGATAGATAGATTTATATATAAATGTACACACACACATTACAAGCACACACTATGTTGTGCTTGTAATTATGATACACACTATGGAGAATAAAGCCAGGAAAGGAGATAAGGAGTTCAGGTGGGTGGTGTGTATGCAGATATTGTAGTTTTAAATAGGGAATTCAGGGTTGGTCTCACTGAGAAGATGACATTTGAGCAGAGCCCTAAAAGGTGTAAGATAGGGAGAAATCCAGCTTTTGAGCTCAGGAAGAACAAATGCAAAGACCCTAAGGTGGGAGTGTACCTCAGATATGAAGGTATGACAAGAAGGCCAGCCTGGGTGGTGCAGAATGAATAAGAGGGCGAGTGGCAGGAGATGGAGCTTCAGGTCAGATGATATAGAACCTGGGGGATCACTGCAAAAAACATTCATTTTTATTCTGAGGGAGATGAGAAGCCACTGGAGGGTTTTGAGCAGAATAGTGTGGTCTAAAACATCTTAAAGTACTGTCCCTTACAGGGCTACAAAATTGTAGAGATAAAGTAATGACAATATGTAGTATGTGTATTACAATGACATTAGAAATAGCCAACATATATTGAACAATTAATATGCATAGGCACTATGATAAGCATTTAACAAGGAGATTCTGAAAGAGAATTTCAGAAACAGAAAGATATTTTCAGGCAGGGGGTGTCTTCTTTATGAAAACACCTCATTTTCTCTCTTTCTCTGTCTACAGACAAGACCAGCCATCCAGTGCCCTAAATTTTGCTGGTGGTGTGAGAACAAACCTACTCTTTCAGTGAGAAGAGGTAAAATAGGAAATAAAGAGAAAAGTTTTAGATTACATTGTTCCAGAAATATTATTCGTACTGTAAACCTATCATTAAGGGAAACCCATCGTTGCTAACTCATCATAAAAAAAAAAAAAAAAAAATGCCAACCAACTCTTAGCTCTTCATATTCATTCAATGCTGTATGCATGGCTCTCCCCTTTTGAATCCTTAATTCTTTCTAGGATCTGGCAGAGCAATTATTTCTCTTCTCTTTTCTTTCTAAATTGTCTGCTTGAATCAGATTTATATTGAGAGTCTCTGAAGCTGATGGCTAATGAAAAGTCCTATGTAACTTTGCTGTCGATTCAATAGAGCAGGCCCTATGGCAACATGCTGGAAAATTCCTGGGTGTCCTACTGCCCACTCTTTCAAATTCTCAATCCCTTTCTTTTCTTTGACATGTACCCAAGTAGGCTCCTTAACATTGAAAAAAATAAATGGTAGTGTTGGGCACCATTTTGCAGCACTGAAAGACCAAGGAGTTTTCTCTCTCCCTTGCAAAAATTCTCACATGCCTATGCAGGCAAAGAATTGAACTCATGTTTACTTGTGCTCATCTATTTTCTTGAGTTGCAGCAAATACACGAGACACCATTCTGGCTGTGATAAGAAATAAAGGTTTAAGTAACTCTTTGCCTGGCCATATATTCATCTTTTTGAATATATTATTGCATTTAAGACTTAAATTTTTAGTTAGATATTATTAGCTCCATTTTGTCTAAGGAAATTGAAGCTTGGAGAATTAAAATCATTGGTGAAGTTCTTGCATCTAATAAGTGGCAAAGTCAGGAGAAAGATTTCATGTTTATCTGACATTAAAGTTCATGGTTTTTTTTTAAAGTTCATGTTTTATCAGCACAAATGGGGCTGATAAAATAGAATATCTATTTTATAAAATAGAATAGATAAATATCAAGCATATAGGTCATATATATATTCATTATTCTGTGGAACATTAAACATAATTAAACTATTTAAATTGTGTATTCCTGTGGCAAGAGATTTCTTCTATCTTTTATTGAGGCACCAATGTTACCAAACGAGGAAGTCCCCTAAGGCAATGCCAATCACTAGAACCCCTAAAAAATCACTTAGTACCAGCTGGAATGTCATGGGCATGTGTATTGTACGGTTAGCACAAGAAAGCAGGAGTTTAGGCTTATCATGTCTTAATGCGTGTCTCCTCAAGGGCAGGATGGAGGAGGGAAGTCAAGGGCAGGCACTTGGTGTTCGGCAGGAGGCCAGGTGCAAGATGAGAAGCAACAGCAGCTGAGGATCCAGGGCCTCTGAACCTGTTCTTCTTCTTTGACCTTGACTTATTTTTTCCATTTTCTTTTACATCCAGCATCAACCTTTCCTTACTTTGTGTTTTCTGTTCCCTGAACTGAATAGATAAGGCTTCTGAAATCCCTTTGAGAAAAACATCACAAGAATATGAAACTTCAGTCCAAGGATGCAGCTTTTATTTTTTTTTCCAAGATGAAAAATTGGGTTTTTCTTCATTGTTAATGACAACACAGATAAGTGCAGATGGAGTGCAAGGGGCGTATACACATACATATACATTAAAAAAAAGATGTAGAATGGTATATTCCAGGAGTTAACGTTGTTTCTTGTATTACAGTGTTTGTATCTCCTTTTCCTTTTTTAAATACAATATTCTTTTTTTTATGCGATTAGGTATTGCCTTTTTTTAAAAATTTAGTTTTATTTATTTATTTGACAGAGAGAGACAGCGAGAGAGGGAACACAAGCAGGGGGTGTGGAAGAGGGAGAAGCAGGCTTCCCGAGGAGCAGGGAGCCCCACGTGGTGCTGGATCCCAGGACCCTGGGATCATGACCTGAGCTGAAGACAGACGCTTAATGACTGAGCCACCCAGGCAACCCTAGGTATTGCCTTTTTAATAAAGGAGATGAAGATTACAGTTCATATGCATATCTGATGACTTACCAACATATTAAAAGTGGAAAACTAACAAATAAATTGGAAAACCTATGTAAGGACAAATGCAGCACCAAGATAGAATTAAGGAAACTCAAAATAATGGGTGAATAGTTAAGGAAAATCTAGCATGGAGACTTCTGCAAACATACCACCACTCTTTGGGAAAGTCTCTTCAGTGAATATGGGGTGCTAAGGGAGGACAAAAACAATCACTTAACTTGATAGATTAACCTAATTAAACCCTGATGGATGGGTTAACAATAGTCAAATATAAATCATATTGATATCCAAGTAATTTCCACAGAACATTATTTTCTTTTTTTTTTAAAAAAGATTTTATTTATTTATTTGACAGAGACACAGCAAGAGAGGGAACAGAAGCAGGGGGAGTGGGAGAGGGAGAAGCAGGCTTCCCGCAGAGCAGGGAGCTCGATGTAGGGCTTGATTCCAGGACCCTGGGATTCTGACCTGAGCTGAAGGCAGACGCTTAACGACTGAGCCACCTAGGCACCCCTATTTTCTTTTTTTTTAAAGATATATTTTTTAGGGCGCCTGGGTGGCTCAGATGGTTAGGCATCTGCCTTCGGCTCAGGTCATGATCCCAGGATCCTGGGATCAAGTCCCACATCGGGCTCCCTGCTCCTTGGGAGCCTGCTTCTCTCTCTCTCTCTCTCTGTCTCCCATGAATAAATAAATAAAATCTTTAAAAAATATATTTTTTTAAAGATTCTATTTATCTGAGAGAGAGCGAGTATGAACGGGGATCAGTGCTAGATCCCAGGATGCTGGGATCATGACCTGAACTGAAGGCAGACGCTTAACTGACTGAGCCACCCAGGTGCCCCAGAACATTATTTTCATTAAAAAAAAAAAAGTAATAAATAAATAAATAAATAAAAATTTTTTAAAAAGTATTTTTGTGAAAGCTGGTTGGAAAAATGTCAAATGAATAAGTCAGGATGGGGGCGCCTGGGTGGCTCAGTCTTTAAGCGTCTGCCTTCAGCTCAGGTCATGATCCCAGGGTCCTGGGATTGAGCCCTGCATCGGGCTCCCTGCTCAATGGGAAGCCTGCTTCTCCCTCCCCCACTCCCCTTGCTTGTGTTCCTGCTACTGTGTCTCTCTCCATCAAATAAATAAATAAAATCTAAAAAAAAAAAAAAGTCAGGATGTAAAATTGTATTTATAGTAGTACAAATAAGATTTTTTAAAAAAATAAAAGTAATCTAAGCATTAAAAAAGATTAAAAAAGTAACTGGAAAGAAATCTACCAATAGTCTATCCATGGTGGTTGACTGGAGAGTGGGACAATGAGTAAGCTGTTTTTCCTACTTCTTTCTTTCTGTATTTCTAAAATTTTAAAAATAAGTGTATTACTTTCGATATGAAATATAGTGAAGTCATAGTAATAAAAGTTTTTAAATAACTATCTTTTCATATATCAATCAAATAATTTGAGAAAGATTGTTCTTGTGGGAATTTTCACTGAGAATTTAAGAGCTTTGGCCTCCATAAAAGTTTATGTTCACCAAGTTCAGTTGAATTTTTGTCTTAGTCATACAAATATGGAACAGAGAGACATAATTAAAATAAATTTCAAGGGGGTGCCTGGGTGGCTCAGTCATTAAGTGTCTGCCTTCAGCTCAGGTCATGATCCCAGGGTCCTGGGATCAGCCCCACATCGGGCTCCCTCCTCCATGGCGAGCCTGCTTCTCCCTCTTCCATTCCCCCTGCTTGTGTTCCCTCTCTCGCTGTGTCTCTCTCTGTCAAATAAATAAATAAAATCTTAAAAAAAAAATAAAATAAATTTCAAGGTATTAGACAAAACATTCATTTTTATTTTTAGTAATCTCCACCCTCAACATGGGGCTAGAACTCAATGACCCTGAGACCAAGAGACACACAGTCTACTGACTGAGCCAGCCAGATGCCCCTTAGATCATAATTTTAGATTTGGATTGTTGGATGAAAAGTAACGAATGTTTGCAGGCCCCTGGCTAACTCAGTCAGCAGAGCGTGCAACTCTTGATCTTGGGGTTGTAAGTTCGAGCCCCATGCAGAGATTACTTAAAAATAAAACCTTTTTTTTTTAATATTTTTATTTTTATTTATTTGACAGAGAGAGACACAGCAAGAGAGGGAACACAAGCAGGGGGAGTGGGAGAGGGAGAAGCAGGCTTCCCGCCGAGCAGGGAGCCCGATGCGGGGCTCGATCCCAGAACCCTGGGATCGTGACCTGAGCCAAAGGCAGACGCTCAACAACTGAGCCACCCAGGTGCCCCTAAAAATAAAATTTTAACTAAATAAATAAATAGAATCATGATTTAATACTACAATCCAAAAAAAGGAGCACTCCTTAAATGTCATTCATTCATTCATTCATTCATTCATTCTTCAGTGCTATTTATAATGAGGAAGAATTGGAAGAGGAAGCAAGGGGAATAGTTATTGAAATTGGAATGTAGATACTTTGTATTAGACAAGCATTATCATGCTACTTCTCCCTCTCAAAATATCTTTAGTAAATATTAGTTTTATAATAAGGAAAAAAAGTGATTGAAAAATATGCTTCTAAAATCTGCTAGACAGAAAGGTTTTCTTTCCTTGCCTTTCCAGCATCCACCACATTTATTGGCATTCTATCAGCCTGCAGACATACTGGATAAATAAATCTATAAAAGAATTAACACATGGGGGTGCCTGGGTGGCTCAGTCGGTTAAGCGTCTGCCTTTGGCTCAGGTCATGATCCCAGGGTCCTGGGATCGAGGGCCACATCGGGCTCCCTGCTCGGTGGGGAACCTCCTTCTCCCTCTTCTCCCCACTTGTGCTCTCTGTCTCTCTCTCTGTCAAATAAATAAATTTTAAAATATCTTAAAAAAAAAACACACATAAATAAATGAAATAAGACAAAGCCCTATGTAGTTAGGCCACTTTAACTGCTATCTTGTCTCCATATTTTATACCCAAATCATTCTCAGAATTTGTCAGCCTTACCTGTAGAAACAACCCAAATCTAACCTTTTTTGTCACCTACACTGATACCATCCTAGTCTGAACTACCATACTTGCACAACTGGACAAGTGCAATAACCTCTGAGCTGGCCTCCCTACCTTCATTCTTGCTGCCTACAGTCTAATCTTTATAGAGCAGTAAAAGCGTGACTCAGAATGTGTAACTCCTGAGCTCTAAACCTCCAATGATATTCAGTGTCAATCAAAATGATCAAAAGTGGCCAGTCAGGCCCTTTGCACCTGACCCCTCCCCACTCCCTCTAAGCTCATCTTCTACCTCTTTTCACTCCGTTCTGGCTACTTTAGCTTTTTCCTCCTGCCTGAGGTCCTTTGCACCTGCTTTTCTCTCTGCCTGCGATGCTCTTTCCCAAAATAACTCCAAGGCTTGTTCCATCACTTCATTTAGGTGCCTGGGCAACTGTCAGCATATCAGAGGGGACTCCCAGATCCTCCTATTAAAAATAGCACTATTCCCATCCATTACTCTCCTGGCATTTTCTGTGACTTTGCCCTCCTTTTCTTCTTCAGAGCCCCTTTAACTACCTGAAATAATACCTATTCATTTGCAACATCTTTCTCCCCTTCCATCTCCCTGGTAAGTGTGTTAAGCTCCATTAAAGCAAGAGATTTTCTTATTTTTTCCCTGCTATACACAAAAATAATTTTTTGAACATTACAGCACAATTACTGTCAAAAGATTAATGATAAATTCTTCCCTCTGAATTATCTCAAAGATTAGTAATAAGGGTACCTTAAGTTCATTTCTTCTTTAATTTCAGGTTTGAAAGCTGAAAAGTTCCGGGCAGCTCCTTCTGCCCACAGGTCCTGTCCCCATGCTTTAATAAAACCAAAAAAAAAAAAAAAGGCTGAAAAGTTCCAAAATGTCCTAGTGCTATAAGATAATGTGTTAAGCGGAGTTGTACAATGACAGCTACTAGACATCTGGTATATGAGGTACTATAATGTACCTTGTGTACCAAATTAGGAATATTTTGACTGATTGCATTTAAAAAATATTTTGAAGGGCATCTGACTGACTCAGTTGATAGAGCATGTGATTCTTGATCTTGGAGTCATGAATTCAAGCCCCGTGTTGGGTCTAGAGCTTACTTAAAATATAGATAGATACATAGATACATAGATAGATAGATGGATGGATTAACATTATTCTATACTGAAAATTATATATAGCTTATGACGGAAGAAATATGGTAGTAGTCATTGCTTGGTATTTTTCTGAGGTTGTGTCTCTATGAATATGATGAGTACCTAAAATTTGATTTCAGTCTCCTTGCTGCAGTCTTTTTTTTTTTTTTTAAGATTTTATTTATTTATTTGAGAGAGAAAGAATGAGAGAGAGCACATGAGAGGGGGGAGGGTCAGAGGGAGAAGCAGACTCCCCGCCGAGCAGGGAGCCCGATGCGGGACTCGATCCCGGGACTCCAGGATCATGACCTGAGCCAAAGGCAGTCGCTTAACCAACTGAGCCACCCAGGCGCCCTCCTTGCTGCAGTCTTAATAATTACCTGGAAACACTGGTTCCACAGAGCATGCTCCATATAATTGTTTCAGACAATTTAGGTGGACTGAATATTATGATCCTTATTAATGTACATATTCCAAGATTATTCAGCACTTCACTGGCTTTGTGATCTTGGCCAATGGACTTAACCTCTCCAAACTTCAGTATTCTTGTCTGTAAAATGAGAATGATAATAGCAGGTAACTAGTAGGCTTGTTGTAGACGTTAAATAAGATAGTATCTATTAAAAATAGAACTACCCTATGACCTAGCAATTGCACTACTAGGTATTTGCACCTAATATACATACAAGGATACAAAAATATAGCTTCGAAGGCTTCAAAGGGGTACATGCACCCCAATGTTTATAGCCGCATTATCAACAATAGCCAAACTATGGAAAGAGACCAAGTGTCCATCGACTGATGAATGAATAAAGAAGATGTGGTATATATATATACAATGGAATACTACTCAGCCATCAAAAAAAATGAAATCTTGCCATTTGGAAGGATATGGATGGAACTAGTGTGTTGTGCTAAGTGAAGTCAGTCAGAGAAAGACAAACACTATATGGTTTCATTCATATGTGGAATTTAAGAAACAAAACAGATGAACATATTGGAAGGGGGAAAAAGAGAGAGAGAGAGAGGGAAACAAACCATAAGAGACTCAATGATAGAGAACAAAATAAGGGTTGATGGAGGGAGGTGGGTTGGGGATGGGCTAAATTGGTGATGGGCATTAAGGAGGGCACTTGTTAGGATGAGCACTGGGTGTTATATATAAGTGATGAGTCACTAAATTCTCCTGAAACCAATATTATACTATATGTTAACTAACTAGAATTTAAATAAAAATTTGAAAAGAAAAAAAATCAGTGTCTATAAACTACTCAGCATAATGCCTAAAACACAATATGTGCTCAGCAAATACCAGCTATCGTTCTTTTTTTTTTTTTTTAAAGATTTTATTTATTTATTTGAGAGAGAGAGAGAATGAGAGACAGAGAGCACGAGCGGGAAGAGGGTCAGAGGGAGAAGCAGACCCCCCGCTGTGCAGGGAGCCCGATGCGGGACTCAATCCCGGGACTCCAGGATCATGACCTGAGCCGAAGGCAGTCGCTTAACCAACTGAGCCACCCAGGTGCCCCCAGCTATCGTTCTTATCACAAAGACATATATATATGAGTGAGGAAAACAATTCCTGCCAAGCAAAGGCACGCATGAATATATGAACAACCTCACTAGTCATTAAAAAAAATCAACTAAAACAATATGTAGTATTTCACCTATCAAATTGGCAAAGGTATTTAAAAATCAATGCACACTGTTTATAAATATATGGTGAAAAGGCCACTCATATACTCACCATTCATTTGAGTCCAATTTTGTAAAATCTTCCAAATTTGTATTATGTATTTTAAGCTCCAAAATGGGGGCGCCTGGGTGGCCCCATTGGTTAAGCATCTGCCTTTGGCTTAGGTCATGATCTCAGGGTCCTGGGATTAAGCCCAGAGTTGGGCTCCTTGCTCAGCAGGGAATCTGCTTCTCCCTCTCCCTCCGTGCTCACTCTCTCTCAAAAAAATAAATAAAATCTTTTTTTTTAAGATTTTATTTATTTATTTGAGGGAGAGAGACTGAGAGAGAGAGCACATGAGAGGGGGGAGGGTCGGGAGGGTCTGAGGGAGAAGCAGACTCCCTGCCGAGCAGGGAGCCCGATGAGGGACTCGATCCAGGGACTCCAGGATCATAACCTGAGCCGAAGGCAGTAGCTTAACCAACTGAGCCACCCAGGTGCCCAAATAAAATCTTTTTTAAAAAAAGCTTCAAAATGTATATGTAAAAATCTAATGTATATTTAATAATGTATATTTTTGCATATACATTTTGAAGCACTGAAAATGTATTTGAAGGCCATAATTAATGAAGGGTGAGAATATTCAACTATAAGAGTATTTATAACAGCATAGCTTGCATATGTTACAATGAAATAAAAAATAGAAACAATCTGAATAGTCTAAAAGGAATAATAATTTACTAGTGTAATAGAATTCTATGCAGTCATAAAATAAAAAGAGACAGTAAAATCACATTTATTGGCATAAAAAGATATATTATTAATTTAAATTAAATAAATTAGATGTTGCATTTGTTTGTTTGTTTGTTTGTTTGTTTGTTTAGTACTCTCCACCCTCCACCCCAACGTGAGGCTAGAACTCAGGACCCGGAGATCAAGAGTCACATGCTCCACAGATTGAGCTAAGCAGGTGCCCCAGATGTTGCATTTTTATAAATCCGTAGAAAAATATTTGGAAGAATTAAACAAGATATTACTAGGTCAGAGCCAGTTGGATTGTAAATAGTTTTTATTTTTTCCCCTTGTTATCTGTATTTTTAATTTTTTCAATGATAATCTTATTTATCTGCACAATTAAGGAAGCACACAGAAAGGCATTTATTGAATGAGAGCATAGCAATTAAGAACATTGGCTCTGAGTCAGAAGGCCTGTGTTGCAGTCCAGCTGTTCCAGCAACTGTATAAACTTTGACAAATTATTTAACTTTTCTGAACCTCAATTCTCTCTTACGGGAGTCCTGAGGACTAAATAAGCCAGTGAGCCAAAGTTTAATGATACTTTGTAATAATAATGGCTAACATTTGGGCGCCTGAGTGGCTCAGTCGGTTAAGTGTCTGCCTTCAGCTCAGGTCATGATCCCAGGGTCCTGGGATCGAGCCCCGCATCGGGCTCCCTGCACAGCGGAGAGCCTGCTTCTCCCTCTCCCTCTGCCTGCCACTCTGACTATCTGTGCGCTCTCTCTATCTCTCTGTCAAATAGATAAATAAAATCTTTAAAAAAATAATAATAATGGCTAACATTTATTGACCACTTACTATGTGCCAACACTGTTTTACTCTCTACACATATTAAATCTTTTAATCTCTAAAACAATCTTCTAAGGTAGGTACCATTAGTATCTCTATTTATAGATAAGGACCCAGTTAATGAAGTAATAAATGTAATAATAATTATTATGATTATTTTAATTGTTCAGTTTGGGACTACACACACACATATATATTTTTAAGTAGCTTCCACGCCCAACATGGGGCTTGAACTCACAACCCTGAGATCAAGAGTCACATGCTTTACTGACTGAGTCAACCAGACACCCCAGGACTATATATATTTATCAACTTGAAAACAAAACTGATTACAAACAAAAACGTACACCAAACCATAATTTTAACATACAAAGGCAATTGGTATTTCTAGTCAGCCTATTTCCTAGAGGAGCATCATGGAAGGAGTCATCCCAAAGCCGTTCCCAGCTCTGAGCATATGATGCAATGATTAAGATAATAGCTAGAGGGGCGGCTGGGTGGCTCAGTCATTAAGCATCTGCCTTCAGCCCAGGTCATGATCCCAGGGTCCTGGGATCGAGCCCCACATCGGGCTCCCTGCTCCGCGGGAAGCCTGCTTCTCCCTCTCCCACTCCCCCTGCTTGTGTTCCCTCTCTCGCTGTGTCTCCCTCTGTCAAATAAATAAATAAAATCTTAAAAAAAAAAAAAAGATAATTGCTAGAAAATTCAGGTATTACTTAGGTGTGCCTGGGTGGCTCAGTTGGCTATGTGCCTGACTCTTGATTTCAGCTTAGGTCATGATCTCAGGGTTGTGGGATCAAAGCCTGCGTCGCGCTCCGTGTTCAGCACAGTCTGCTTGGCCCTTTCCCCTGCTCCTTTCCCCACTCACTCTCTCCCCTTCTCTAGCTCTAAAACAAATAAAATCTTTACAGAAGAAAATTCAGATGTAACTTAAACATAATAAATGTTGACCTAATGGCTCAAATCCATCTTCTGTCCATGACTAAAGTAGCCCATTGTATTTAGAAATATATCAAGTTATACAGTAGGCCTATCCTTTCCAGGTTTTTACACATTGTGGCTTAAATAACTGTGTCATCTTAAAACGAATAAAGTAAAAAAAGGATCACTTCAGTACCACGTGGGCTCTCTAAGAGACCGCTATTTTATTTTTAGACTTACTTTACTTAACATGTATTTTAGAAGGAAGCAGAGGTACAGATAGGGAGCATGTTAGTAGTGAACATAGAAGGAAAAAGACCAAAGTATATAAATTCGCTGAATTTGTGGTACTACTATGTGCTGAAGGCATTCAGGGCTTTATGCAGACTCAGAGCACACGGGTAAAGAGTGTATGCCGGGGGTGGGGGGGGGGGGGAGGTTGGGGTGTGTGTGTGTGATGTCAGACCACCTGGTTCTCACTCTGCCTCTGATATTATCAGAGTGATCTTGAGCAAATTGCTTAAACCAGTGCTGTCCCATAAAAGCTTATGAGACACATATTACTCATGAGACACATAAGTAATTTAAAATTTTTATAGTAGCCAAGTTACAGAAAGTTAAAGAAACAAATGTAATTAATTTTGTTAAATATTTTACTTACACCAATATACACAAAATATTATTTCAACATGTAACTAATGTAAACCAATATTAATGATAGAGTTTACATTCTTTTAATTTGAAATCTTTGAAATCCTATGTGTGTTTTATCTGTATATTTCAGTTCAGACAAACCACATTTTTCTTTCTTTTTTTAAAAAATAGGCACCACATCCAACGTAGGACTTAAACTCACAACCCTGAGATCAAGAGCTGCATGCTCTGCCGACCCAGCCGGCCAGGGACCCCAGATATGTTTCAAGTGCGCAATTGTCCCATGTGCTACTGGCTTAGACTATTGAACAACACAGGCTTCAACTTCTGCCTCAGGTTATTTCTCTGTAAAATGTGTGGGAAATCAGTAACTGTCTGAGGGGGTGAGTGGGGGTTGGCAAAGTAGGTAGAGGGTCAAAAGCTACACACTTCAGGGGCACCTGGCCGGCTCAGTTGGTAGAGCATGCTACTCTTGATCTGGGGGTTATAAGTTTGAGCCCCACGTTGGGTGTAGAGGTTACTTAAAAATAAAATCTTAAAAAAAAAAGCTACAAACTTCCAGTTAAAAAATAAGTAAGTCACAGGGATGTAATGTACAGCATGGCAAATATTGTTAGTATTACTGTGTTAGGGGGCGCCTGGGTGGCTCAGTTGTTAGGCGTCTGCCTTTGGCTCAGGTCATGATCCCAGGGTCCTGGGATCGAGCCCCGCATCGGGCTCCCTGCTCTGCGGGAAGCCTGCTTCTCCCTCTCCCACTCCCCCTGCTTGTGTTCCCTCGCTTGCTGTGTCTCTGTCAAGTAAATGAAATCTTTAAAAAAATAATAATAATACTGTGTTAGTATATTTGAAAGTTGCTAAGAGAATAAATTATAAAAAGTTTTCATCATGAGAAAAAAATATGTAACTATATGTGGTGACTAGACCTATTGTGATCATTTTGCAATATATATAAGTATTGAATCATTACATCATACACTGGAAACTAATACAATATTGTCAGTTATACCTCAATAAAAAAATAAAGATAACATAAAAAAACACAAAATAATACTTGTCCCATTAGATTAAATGAATTAATGGATATAAAGTGCTTAGCACAAACTCAGAATTCAAAACAAAACAAAACAAACCAAGAAAACACCTTCTCCAAAAATGGCCTGGTGGTCTATAGGGAAGACCTGAAGCTTGTTGACAATCAAATAGAGTAAAGGAGGGGAGATCTCAGGCCAGCAGGCTGAGCAAGGCTGGAATCAGGTAAGCAGAGGTTACAGGGCTGTTGGAAAGAGGCACCGATAGCATCTGTTTAAAAGGGATTACAAGATTTGCCTGGTAAAACATTAATGATCCACCATTTTGTTGAGGCTTTAGCTTGCTTTCTGTAATTACTGATATATATGCCCATCTTATTTTGGAGGAGTTTGTTTCTGCAAGAGAAAATGCCCAATAAGCCATTGCTGTTCAACTATTATCTTTTAAAAAATTTTTCATTTTGTTGTGGTAAGTCCGCTTCAAATGACAGCTACTCTCTTACAAATTTGTAAACTGACTATTTAAGTCATTATCTCAATCTATTCACAACATAGTAAGAAGAGTGTTTTTGTCTCCATTTTTCAGGGTAAGGATTTTATAGATGAAATGAAGGGAGAATAGCTGTTACCCAAAGGGTGAATAAGGATTTGAGCCTGGGTTATCTTTTTCCAAAGCTCATGCTCTTTTCATTTCACTGTATACTGAGGAGTATCATAGACTGTACCAGATTTTTAAATCAAATCGATTTTACAAGTTGTCTTTTCACAATACCACATCTTTTATTTATTTATTTATTCTTTTTTTTGTTTTTGTTTTTAAGTACTCCAGGGGCGCCTGGGTGGCTCAGTCGTTGGGCGTCTGCCTACGGCTCAGGTCATGACCCCAGAGTCCTGGGATTGAGCCCCACATTGGGCTCCCTGCTCAGCAGGAAGCCTGCTTCTCCCTCTCCCACTCCCCCTGCTTGTGTTCCCGCTCTCGCTGTGTCTCTCTCTGTCAAATAAATAAATAAAATCTTTAAAAAAAAAAATAATAAAGTACACTCCACACCCAACGTGGGGCTTGAACTCACGACCCTGAAATCAGGAGTCACATGCTCTACCGACTGAGCCAGCCAGGTGCCCCCATAATACTGTATCTTAATACTACATTAATTTCTATTTTGGTGGATTCTAGTTTTTAAAATGGCACTAAATTTGGTGCATTAATACCACGGCTATCCAGAACCCAAAGAACCTTGGAGGAAGGGAACTATTCTGAGTAGGCAAAAATAGTTGTCACGAAGTCCAATGCCCTAGAGTTCATGACTGTTTTTTTTTAAAGATTTTATTGATTTATTTGACAGAGAGAGACACAGTGAATGAGGGAACACGAGCAGGGTGAGTGGGAGAGGGAGAAGCAGGCTTCCCGCAGAGCAGGGAGCCCGATGCGGGGCTCGATCCCAGGACCCTGGGACCATGACCTGAGCCGAAGGCAGACGCTTAACGACTGAGCCACCCAGGCGCCCCGAGTTCATGACTATTCTTAAAAGAGTCATAGGGAGCAGGTGTTTGAAGGCAAGACAGAGGACAATAGAGAGATATATTCAGGCTACTGCGTGCAGTGAACAGTGTCTTAAAATGGTAGCTGATGGTGCAAAAGCCACAGGCGGGGACCAGACCGTGACGAGATTTGTGCCTTAAACTAAAGGGTTTGGATTTTATTCTGAATCCTATGCAGTGCCTTTGAAGGAGTGCAGGCAGATGTGCCCCCGATTAGACTTTTGTTTCAGAAAGATCATTGTAGGATAGATCACAGGATCTCGCTGGATCAGAGCCGGAGAGAGCAGTCAAGATGTCCCTGCAGTAAAATGGAAAAAAAGCGGCAAGAGCCTGAAATTGTGGCCATTGTGAAGAAAGAGAAAGGGACTGTTAAGAAAGAAGCTGGTATGAAGAGAATTTAATAACTGATGTGGGGAAGATTGGTGGAAGAGAAGGAGATTCCGATTATCCCTGAATTTCTGGTTTTCACTGTGGTTTGCACTGAGAGAAGCAGCTGAAGTTGGTTTTGGTCATGCTGTGTGGGGTGTTTACTGGGTCTGAATAGTTGACCTATAAAAGATGTTTTATCCTCATCCTGGTCTTTCAGTATTATTTTTCTCCATATGCCCTTTTGCACTTAAAGAAAAAAAAAGATGCATGGAAGTGAAGAAACTATTTCAAGGACACCCACTGAATCTATGCTTACATGTCAAATTGAAAAAGAAAATAGAGATACTTATCTTAAAAGCTAAGTAACATATAAAACACTTTTAGTATAAACAGGAAAATAATTGTTTGGGGATCTAGACATTATTTTGTCACTGAGGTAAATTAGTCTTTATTTCTCTCCGGTTCTCTCTTATCTATGTTTTCAAAGTTACATTTATGTGCGATCTGCAAACCAAGGAAATTTGCTATTCAAATTTTCCTAGTTGCCTGTGAATATTCTGCTCCAATTTACAGATTCTTAGATCACATTTTAATTGATAAAAAACATAAAGGGTCAAATGCATATTCTCTCATCTATAAAACTGTATCTAACTTGATTTCCTCTGATTTTGTTCCCTTCGTTACCTCACCAAGAGCCAACATCTATTAGGAAAAGAAATTCTATCATGTGGCAGAATTCTTAAATATTTTATAAAGTTGTTTTCTGTTCTACTTTCTTCTTTGACAAGAGTGCTTTTAAAGAAAAAAGAGTGGGGCACCTGGGTGGCTCAGTCAGTTAAGCGTCTGCCTTAGGCTCAGGTCATGATCCCAGCGTCCTGGGATTGAGCCCCACATTGAGCTCCCTGCTCAGCAGGGAGTCTGCTTGTCCCACTTCTTCTGCCTGCCACTCCCCTTGCTTGTGCTCTCCCTCTCTCTCTGTCAAATAAGTAAATAAAATCTTTAAAAATAAATACATAAGTAAAAAATTTTAAAGAAATTTATTTATTTATTTTAGAGAGAAAGAACAAGGGGGAGGCAGGGAGAGGGAGAGAAATTTTTTAAGCAAACTCCGTGCCCAGCATGGAGCCCCATGTGGGGCTAGACGTGAGGCTCGATCTCATGACCCTGAGATCAGGACCTGAGCCAAAACCAAGGGTCAGATGCTTAACCAACTATGCCAGACGCCCCTAGAAAACTGTTTTTTTTTTTTTTTTTAAGAATTTATTTATTTTAGAGAGAGAGAGTGAGAAAGAGCATGAGAGGGGAGACAGTCAGAGGGTGAAGCAGACTCCCCACTGAGCAGGGAGCCCGATGGGGGACTTGATCCCAGGACTCCAGGATCATGACCTGAGCTGAGGCAGTCGCTTAACCAACTGAGCCACCCAGGCGCCCTAGAAAACTGCTTTTTGAAGGAATACTATTTCACATTTTCTGAATCACTTTCTATAGCTGTTTCAGCAATTGTGAGGTGAAATGTGTCCTCAATTTGTAGTTCTCTTCAGGCTTCCCTCCCCCTTTTTTTTTTTAAGATTTTATTTATTTAGCAGAGAGAGACACAGCGAGAGAGGGAACACAAGCAGGGGGAGTGGGAGATGGAGAAGCAGGCTTCCCACCGAGCAGGGAGCCCGATGTGGGACTCAATCCCAGGACCCTGGGATCATGATCTGAGCCGAAGGCAGATGCCTAACCACTGAGCCACCCAGGTGCCCCTTCAGGCTTCCCTTTACTTCACAGTTTCCTAACTGCTCTGAATGGTCACTATTATCTATTGGAGGGGGTGGGGAGTAATACTACCTTAAGACACTATGACACTTCCTGTCTTTCAGTAAGGAGTTGTTTCAATCACTAGAGCAAGTCTATAAAAGAGTACTTCACCTGTTTGACCTACTCAGCTGATTTTCACGTTGGCTCTTCATGTACCAGGCATATTGCCCTCTATGAACTGGAAGATATCCCAGTGGATAAGAAGGTCAGAAGCCTTCTGGAGGTGTCTTTCAGTCTAAGATTACTGTTTTTGTCCCTGAAGGTCAAAGTAAATCGTGTTGACCAAATGGTAGAACATGCAATCACAATGATATTTTCTAACTATACATTTTCTATTGGAAAGACTGTCCTGTATCTCATCCAGGACCTTACTCAAACGTGCCATCACACTCCTGAAAACAAGGCTGGGCCTATATTAATTTCATAACATGACCCTGGACTTTTAGAGTCCCCTATATTTGATTTATTAAAATGTTTTGTGATAGAAGATGCTGTGGTGTCTGATAATACCACATTACTTATGGTATTAAGTCTTATACTACACAGCAATCAATAGAAATGACCTACGGATGCATGCAACAACTTGGCTGAATCTCCAAGGAATTTCTCTGAACAGTAAATGTCAATCTCAACTCTTTGGTCTCAGCTGCAGGAACGAGATGACGAAGGGGACGTCATCTGGAGAGCATTGCAATGAGACATGCATGCTGTGCTATTGCTGTGGTCTAAGACCTACCACCTTCAGAAGTCAGCCCGTGGCCAATACGGCTCTCCTGCCAAGTGGGAGTGGACGTGTGACTGGAGTGCCAAGGCTAGAAGACCAAATACCACCGCGACAGATCAGATCAGGCACCTACAAATTGCATTTCACAGATTCAGGCCTGGATTTCGAGAAGGAACAACACCTAAACCCAAGAGGGCAACTGTTGTAACATCCAATTCATCTTAAGCATTTCAACAATGAGGATTCACACAATAAATGTTCTGGTTTAAAAAAAAAGAGTCAGTGGCGCCTGGGTGGCTCAGAGGGTTATGCATCTGCCTTGGACTCCCGTTGTGATCCTGGGACCCAAGGATCAATCCCCTCCCTGCCCCACTTGCAGGCTCCCTGTTCAGCAGGAAACCTGCTTCTCCCTCCTCCCCTGCCCCTCCCCCCCCGCTTGTGCTGTCTCTCATTCTCTCTCTCAAATAAATAAATAAAATCTTTTTAAAAAGTCAATCTAAAAAGGCAACATTCTCTATGATTCCATTTATATAACATTTTTTCAAAGATTTACTTATTGTGGCGCCTGGGTGGCTCAGTCGGTTGAGCGTCTGCCTTCAGCTCAGGTCATGATCCCAGGGTCCCGGGATAGAGCCCCACATCAGGCTCTCTGCTCAGCAGGGAGTCTGCTTCTCCCTCTCCTTCTTCCTGCAGCTCCCCCTGCTTGTACTCTCTCTCTCTGTCAAATAAATAAATAAAATAAAATAAAAAAAGATTTATTTATTTGAGAGAGAGAGAGAGCACAAGAGGGAGAGTGAGAAGCAGGCTCCCCACTGAGCAGAGGAGCAGGGAGCCCACTGCTGGGTTCCATCTCGGGACCCCGGGATCATGACCTGAGCTGAAAGCAGAGGCTCAACCAACGGAACCACCCAGGCACCCCTACCCTATAAACATTTTTTAAATGACAACATTGTAGGGGCGCCTGGGTGGCTCAGTCATTAAGTGTCTGACTTTGGCTCAGGTCATGATCCCAGGGTTCTGGGATTGAGCCCCACATCGGGCTCCCTGCTCTGCGGGAAGCCTGCTTCTCCCTCTCCCACTCCCCCTGCTTGTGTTCCCTCTCTCGCCGTGTCTCTCTCTGTCAAATAAATAAATAAAATCTTTAAAAAAATAATTATTACATATCTGTTACATAGGTTGTTTGTAGGTATCAAGTATTATTTTAAAATTTAAAAAACTAGGTAGATTTATATATATTGACATGGAAACATGCTATATTGTAAAGAGAAAAAAGCCCCTTGTTGGGGAAAAAAAAGAGAAAAAAAAGCACCATGTGAAGTTGCATGTATAACATAATTCTTAAAATATAATTATTACATCTTTCAGACATATGTGCCAAGAGTCCTGGAAGGACAATTAAGAAACTATTTATGTAGTTGACTACTGGGGCGTGGGACTAGAGTAAGGGAAAGTAAAGGACTCTTATTTTTCACTTATATACTTGGTGTGTAAGTTTGTATGTTGTATGTTGTTTACTGTGAGTATGCATTGCCTCTCTAATTAATATTTTACAAAAAAATGATTCCAGCTTAATAACTATTTAGAATCTTTTTTTTTTTTTTTAAAGGTTGTATTTATTTATTTGACGGAGAGAGAGACAGCGATAGAGGGAAAACAAGCAGGGGGAGTGGTAGAGGGAGAAGCAGGCTCTCCCCGAAAAGGGAGCCGGATGCGGGACTCGGTCCCAGGACCCTGGGATCATGACCTGAGCCAAAGGCAGATGCTTAATGACTGAGCCACCCAGGCACCCCATAACTATTTAGAATCTTAAAAAAAATTTTGTAAAATTCTTAGATACACTTGCAGATATGAGTGTCAAAAACATCTGGAATAATTTCAAGTAATAAAGTATAGTTATTTAATATATTAATGTAATACAATATAATAAATAATATATATCCAGATATAAGTTGTCAACTGAAGACCAATGAGCTCTTCAAAATTTGTCTCTCTCTTATTTTGAAGAAACCAAAAATGACTGGGAAATGAGAAAAATAATCCTTTCTTTTTAGAGTTCTTATGTAAAAATAAATATGCCCATTTCTAGGGATCTTTCCACTTCTGGTGACTTTTTCAAAATATCAACAATCATTTATTCCATGCCTATTATGTGTAGGACATGGGCTGAGTTCTGGAAATAAAGGCAAGTGTATGACATAACCCCTGACTTCAAGATGTTAATGCCATAGCAACTGGGAAATAGACTATATACATAAAATACAGATAACTACACTATAAGTATTATGTATACATAGAATTGTGTGATTGCTACAGACAATAAATGCTAATAAATAATCAAAGGATGAGGCCACTACAGAAGTCTAGGGAAATCCAATAATACTCTAGCTAGAAGGCAGAAATAAATGTGGCGATTTATAACTTTTTCTTTTTTAAGCAGGCTCCCTGCCCAATGCAGGACTTGAACTCATGACACTGAGATCAAGAGTTACGTGCTCTACTGACTGAGCCAGCCAGGTGTCTCTGTAGGGGTTAATTTAAGAATTAGACTGATTCAGCTGAAAAAAGTTTATGTAGAGAAAAGATAGGAAATAAAATTGGAAAGAAACAAAGGAGTCTGAATGTGAAATCTTCGATGTCAGCTTCCTAACATTCAGCCTATACTTAATATGAAATAGAATTTAGATCAAGATCTATGTAGGCTAGAATATCTGAATTTCAGTCTATTGATTTGTTTTGTGTAGTTGAAGCTCCTGTTCTTTTAGTTGAGTAGTTTTAAGATTGTTCTGGACCTTATATATGTTGGTTTAGTATGTTTATTTGGGAATGGGCCCAATTCTCTTTAGAGATTTATTACCCTTCTCAATTTTGTCTGGAAGCTGCAGAAAGATTTAAATTTATTTATTTATTTATTTATTTATTTATTTATTTGAGAGAGGGAGAGAGCATGTGAGCGCAAGTGGGGAAGGGCAGAGGGAGAGAGAATCTTTTTTTTTTAATTTTTAAATTTATTTAATAATTTAATGATTTTATTTATTTGAGAGAGAGAGAGAGAGAGCGCACGCGCGCACGGGCAGGGAGGAGGGGCAGAGGGAGAGGGAGAAGCAGACTCCCTGCTGAGCAGGGAGCCCCACACGGGGCTCAATCCCAGGACCCTGGGAATCACGACCTGAGCTGAATGCAGACACCCAGCGACTGAGCCACCCAGGTGCCCCAGGAGAGAGAATCTTAAGCAGGCTCCATGGAGCTCGACTCAGGTCTCGATTTCACTACCCCGAGATCAGGACCTGAGCTGAAATCAATAGTCAGGACACTTAACCGACTGAGCCACCCAGACACCCCACCACGTTTTTTTAAAAATTCCAGTTAGATGGGCGCCTGGGTGGCTCAGTTGGTTAAGCGACTGCCTTCGGCTCGGGTCATGATCCTGGAGTCCCGGGATCGAGTCCCGCATCGGGCTCCCTGCTCGGCGGGGAGTCTGCTTCTCCCTCTGACCCTCCCCCCTCTCATGCTCTCTCTATCTCATTCTCTCTCTCAAATAAATAAATACAATCTTAAAAAAAAATTCCAGTTAGATAAAATACAGTGTAATATTACTTTCACGTGTAGGATTTAGTGATTCATCACTTTCATATAACACCCAGTGCTCATCACAAGTGCCCTCCTTAATACCCATCACCCATTTAGCCCATCCCCCCCAACTCTCCTCCAGCAACCCTGTTTGTTTTCTAATTTTTTTTTTATTATTTGAGTATAGTTGGCACACATAGAAAGGCTTTTTTTTTTTTTTTTTTTTAAGATTTTATTTATTTGACGGAGAGAGACACAGTGAGAGAGGAAACACAAGCAGGGGCAGTGGGAGAGGGAGAAGCAGGCTTCTTGCTGAGCAGGGAGCCCGATGCGGGGCTCGATCCCAGGACCCTGGGATCATGACCTGAGCCGAAGGCAGACGCTTAACGACTGAGCCACGCAGGCGCCCCGAAACACTTTTTTTAACCTTAGAGTTGCGTGTGGAAAGTAAGATCTGGGGCCTATAGACTATAAATCCCACCTAGAATACCTATTATACTATATTAAAACTATCTTCTCTTATGAATAAGATGAGTCCTTAGCTTATTTTCCCAGTTACACATGGAGTTAGAAGAGAAGAAAAAGCCTATAAAGGAATTAAAACACGGTCGCCAGGTGGTATGCTGAGGACAATGATACTCGACATCTGTATGCTCTCACTACTTATCATTCACAATGTGCTATCACATACATTTGATCCTCTGGAATACAGCCTTCGATAAACATCAGAAGGTGTCGAGTAATGGCACGTTAGTGGTAGACCCATAACTTCCTAGGAAGTTGATTCAGTGTTTTAGGTGATGTAGTCTGGTTACAAATCGCAGCATACCTTTCATGTCATTTGTGGTCTTCAGTTTGTTTTAGCAAATAGAGAAAAGCAGGTAGAGGGAAATCAAGCCTCAGAGTAAAAAAAAAGAAAAGAAAAAAAATGCTTTTTAGAGTCAGAAAACACCTGTGAATTTTCTTTCCCATCCCCCCAAAACATCTGTGAATTTTAATAAAGCTCCAATGTAGTATAATTCAGCAGAAAGTGTTCAACAAAGGCTATGAAAACAGCATATACTAGCATGTGACTTGGGTCATAGATCTAAATTCTGGTCTCATTTTCTTTATTTATAACATAAGGGTAACACTGTCCTGCTACTCCACATAGTAGGTGTGAAGATAAAATATATGATACATATAAAAGCCTACAAATAAAAGAGTAATTCTAAATATGGGGACCTCAGCTTAAGGAAGAAAATAATACCTAACATAGCTTTGCAGTCATTGAGTTTCCAGACACAATAAATGATTTATAGCCCATCTAGACCCCCAATTCCTAACATATACACACAACAACCTATGAGGTTTAGAGAAGCAATTTATCTAACGTATAGATAATGTATAATCTGTAACAGATTAAAAATTACAGAATCCAAACTCAAAACCATGTTTGTCACACCAAATTACATAGCTTTAATTTTTAGACCTGCACAAATATTTATGTATGCTCCCAATTATGGTAATGAGTCTCTGTCCTGGAACAGAAATCAGTAGCTATTTAGACATTTGAGAGGTTGTAGGCCCTGTGGTTTCTGAAGCTTGGTTGAAATGCTAATTAATGCAGATTTTAAATATATTTGTAATGATGTATATAATACTCTTTTGGTAGTTTTGTGTATCTAAGAAAATATAAGAACATCCAAATTTATGTTTAAATTTCTATATCTCAGGGGTGCCTGGGTGGCTCAGTCGTTAAGTATCTGCCTTCGGCTCAGGTCATGGTTCCGGGGTCCTGGGATCGAGCCCCTCATCGGGCTCCCTGCTCAGCGGGGAGCCTGCTTCTCCCTCTCCCACTCCCCCTGCTTGTGTTCCCTCTCTCGCTGTGTCTCTCTCTGTCAAATAAATAAAATCTTTAAAAAAAAATGATCTCTCCAAATTATTTATATAAACACACAAACTTACACATACATATACACATTCACTCTCTCTCTCTCTCTCTGTCACACACACACACACACACAGTTTGATGGAAACTCAAAGCAGATAGCTAGCTGTGGTTATAAATTATGATTCAATATTGTTTCGAGTTGTGCTTCTTAAAATCACAACCTTTATAGAACACTTACTAAATGTGAAGAACTATGCTAGACGCTGAAAATTCAGAAAAAAAATAAAACCCAGTCTTAACTTTTGAGATCTCATAGTCTGGTCGGGGAGATAATTATGTAGACAAAAACACTAAATAGAACTAGCTAAAATTGCTCTAGGGGCACTGAGAACAAAACTCTAGTCTATCTAAGGGAGTAAGGAAAGACTTTTTCTTGATCTAGGTCTTGCTTGGTGCACAGATGTTAGGTGAAGAATAAAGGTGAGGGCATTCTGGGCAGATGGAACCCAGCATGTGGGGGACCATAGGCACAGTCAAGGCAGGCTTCCAAGGACAAGAAAGTGGCAGGAACAGAGAGTAATCAGGAGCAGAAGGAAACAAGCTCGAAAAGCCAGTTGTGGAAAAGATCAAGAAGGGCACTAGAGAAAACAAGCAAACAACTAATAACATGCAATGATTTTACTATGAAAACTACTATACCTGAAATATTTGCCTAAAGTGTTATTTGAATGGCTGAATGGCATTCCATTATACATTCCTATATGTGAAAGTTCCATAATGTATATACTTGATTCCCTTCTTTAAGATATTTAGGTGATTTCCAGGTTGTTGTTATTGTTTATTTGTTTATGTTTTCACTATTGTAAAGACTGCTTCAATGAAAATTTTTGCTCATGTTTATGATTATTTTCAAACTCAAAAATTATATATATTTTTATGGCATTTGAAAAAGCTTTTATTTACTTATTTTTTTGAGAGAGAGAGAGAGAGGGAGGGGAAGGGGAGGAGCAGAGGGAGAGGGACAAGCAGACTCTGAGCTAAGCGTGGAGCCTGACATGGGGCTTGATCCAAGACCCTGAGATCATGACCTGAGCTGAAATCAAGACTCAGACACTTAGTGGACTGAGCCACCCAGGTGTCCCTATGGCTTTTTTTCTACAGAGTGACAAGATGCCCTTCAGAACATTTGTACCAATTTACATTTCTATCAGCAATGCCTGAGTATTATTCTTTCTGAAGCTCTGGAGGGATTTTCATTGCTTAAAATTCTCTTCTCTGCCAATTTATAAGTGAAAATAGTATATTGTCATTTGAATTTGCATTTCTTTTCTTTCTAATGAGGCTAAACATTTTTTTCATCTGCTTATTGGAAATTATTATTCTTTTGTGAGTTCTCCTAAAAGTTCTCCTCCCCTTTGATAAGGCACTGGTCTTGTCTATATATGAAGGTTAACTCCCTCTGTCCACAGAAATTGTGTAAATATTTTTTCCTCGGGTCACTTAGCTTTTAATTATTTTCTGTTCATACACAAATATATATTCACAATTATTTCATAACCTATAACAGTGAGTTTTATTACTTTTTTTAGTTTATTTTTTTAATTTTATTTTTTAAAGATTTTATTTATTCATTTGCGAGAGACTGTGAGCAGGGGGGAGGGGCAGAGGAAGAGGGAAAGCAAACTCCCCCCTGAGCAGGAAGCCCAATGTGGGACTTGATCCCAGGAGATCATGACCTGAGCTGAAGGCAGATGCTCAACTGACTGGAGCCACCCAGGCACCCCCAGAGTGAGTTTTAATATAAAGAAGTTTTACAATTTTATGTAGAAAAATCTATCACTTCTCCTTTAAAAGTGTTTTTATAGCTATCATTTTTAGGAACATCTTCCTGAACACAAGAAAAGTATATTAATATTAAGAAGTTCTTTTACTTCAAAGCAGAGGGACATAGATTTTATCCTGAGGGCAATGGAGAGCCATCAGGGCTTTTGAAATGGGAGAATTTTTTTTTTTTTTTTAAGGAAGATACTCTGAATTATGCAGGATGTCCCAGAATAGAAAAAGCTCTGAAGTGCCATTATTAAGAAACTACGACAATACCCTAAGTGTAGCTGAACTAACCTGGACTAAAACCATGGTTATGGAAAAAAATTAGCAGGACTTTACCATATTAGAATTCACAGGGTTTAGTGAAGATTATAGAATGTGAGAGATGTAGAGAGGTTGAGAATGACACTGAAGTTCCTAGTTTGAGGGACTCAGTGGACAGTGAGACTCTTTATGTAGATTAGGAATGAAGAGGTTGGAGCAGGTTTTGAGTATTTGTGTATATGGATGGATACACGGGATGGATAAGGGAAAACGTATGTGTTGTATTTTGAATACCTTATATTCTAAGAACTGAGTGACGTCTTTTCTTAACCCACTGGAGCTAGCTAACACTTTCCTGAAGCACTCTTATTTTTCCTCTTTCTTTTTTTCAAGATTCATTTATTTATTTGAGAGAGAGAGCAAGCACGAGCTCACGGGAGGGGCAGAGGGAGAAGGAGAGAGAATCTCAAGCAGACCCCATGCGGAGTGTGGAACCTGTCACAGGACTTGATCTCATGACCCTGAGATCATGACTCAGATCAGGACCTGAGTGGAAACCAAGAGTCGGACGCTTAATGGACTGCACCACCCAGGTGCCCCTTTCCTGAAGCACTCTTTACTGTTGCAGCCAGTGACAAGTGACAGCAGGATTTGTGAAAGCAAAAAAGGGACTAGTATCCTACTTACAAGAGTAGATTATCTATCTATCCATATCTATTGTCTACTTAAAACTTTAATGTTATTTATTGATATGTTCATTTTGTTGTTAATTTGAATTAAGTACCCCAAGTCACTAGAGATCGAAAACCCTGCTTTGGATTACTGTGTGCTCAGTCATGACATAGGATGGCCGGGAGTCTTAGCAGCTTTACTGTCACTTACTTGCCTCACTAAATTTTCCTTTATTCTCTGAAATATAGGGTTTCCTTTTTTTATGAAAAATTTTATTTATTTGAGAGAGAGAGAGAGCACGAGCAGGGTGAGGGGCAGAGGGAGAAGCAGACTCCCCAAAGAGCAGGGAGCCCGATGCCGGGCTTGATCCAGGGACTCCAGGATCATGACATGAGCTGAAGACAGATGCTTAACCGACTGAGCCACCCAGGCGCCTTAGGGTTTCCTTTTTAACCACCTTTATCCTCAGCCTCTTCCTATTTTTTAGGTAGATATCATTACATAAATTAATAGTAATAACTACATTATTGAGTGTTTTCATTGTGTGTTTATAATGTTTCTGTACATTACTTCATTTAATAGTCACAATGACCCTGTAAAGCAAGTACTATTATTATTTCCATTTAAGGTATCAAGATATAAGTGATTTTAGTTCACCATCCTAGCCACTATGCAACACTGCCACCATAAAAACTGTCACATTGAATGACTCGAGGATGCTTGCAAAGGAAAAAAACAGTTTTCTAAACACTTTTTTTTTTTTAAAGATTTTATTTATTTGACAGAGAGAGAGAGAGCAGAAGTAGGCAGAACAGCAGGGAGAGGGAGAGGAAGAAGCAAGCTCTCTATTGAGCAGGGAGCCTGACATGGGGCTCGATCCCAGGACTCTGGGATCATGACCTGAGCCGAAGGCAGCCGCTTAACCGACTGAGCCACCCAGGCGCCCCAAAAAAACAGTTTTCTAAAAAATTATTTTCTCTCTCTCTTTTTTTCCCCCGCTGAGCAGAGTGGGCTCCATCCCAGGACGCTGGGATCATGACCTGAACCGAAGGGAGATGCTTAACCATCTGAGTCTCCCAGGCGCCCCAAATTATTTTCTCTTATGTACATTTTTATTTATTTTTTAATTTTTTTAAAAGATTTTATTTATTTATTTGACAGAGAGAGACGCAGCGAGAGAAGGAACACAAGCAGGGGGAGTGGGAGAGGGAGAAGCAGGCTTCCCGCTGAGCAGGGAGCCCGATGTGGGGCTCGACCCCAGGACCCTGGGATCATGACCGGAGCCAAAGGTAGACACTTAACTACTGAGCCACCCAGGTGCCCCTATGTACATTTTTTTTAAAAAAGATTTTACTTTTAAGTAATCTCTACATCTGATTCAGGGCTCAAACTTACAGCCCCAAGATCAAGAGTTGCATGCTCCCCGGACCCAGCCAAACACCCCTATACCTTTTTTTTTTAATTAAGTAAACTCAACTCCTAATAGGGGCTTGAATGCACAACCCAGAGATTAAGAGTTGCATCCTCAACCAATGAGCCAATCAGGGATCCCAGGAAAAAAGTTTTTATAATGTTTCCTAAAGAGTTTTTCAAATTTGAACATTAATATAATTATTATCCACACACTTGAGAAATGGTAGTATAGTATTTGAGTTATAGTATAGAGTTTGGGCTTTAGAATTTGAACTAGAGTTCAAATCATGGCCCTCCAATCTTCTAGATGACCTTGACAAAGACAATTCATTCAATAAGTACTTATTGAACAGCAGTGTGTCAAGCACTGCTCAAGCTGCTGGAGATTCTTGGTGTTTAAAATAGTGAACAAGAGGGGTGTCTGGGTGGCTCAGTCGGTTGAGTGTCTGTCTTCAGCTCAGGTCATGATCCCAGGGTCCTGGGATCGAGCCCTGCGTCAGGCTCCCTGTTCAGTGGGGAGTCTGCTTCTCCCTTTCCCTCTATCCTCTCCCAACTTATGCTCACTTGTGCACGGTCTCTTTCTCTTTCTCAGTTAATAAACAAAATCTTTAAAAAAGAAATGGTGTAGGACACCCAGGGGTCTCAGTCAGTTAAGTGTCTGCCTTTGGCTTGGGTCATGATCCCAACATCCTGGGATGGAGCCCTGCATCGAGCTCCTTGCTCTGCGGGGGGCCTGCTTCTTCCCCTGCCTGTTGCTTCCCCTGCTTGTGCTCTCTCTCTCTGTCTCTGACAAATAAATAAATATAATCTTAAAAAAAAATGGTCAACAAGACCACATCCCTATTTTTATGGAATTAACTTCCAGTGATAGATAAACATCAATAAACAAGTAAGTATAAAATTTGTGTTTGTGGTAAGTGTATAGGAAGGACATACTGAAGAGAGAGGAAGAAGGAGGGTGGGACTGTTATTATTTTATAGGACATATTAGTTTTCTAGGGGTGCTGTATGCTGTAACAAAGTGCCACAAACTGGGTGGCTTAAACAATGGAAATCTATCTCTCTCCCAGTTCCGGAGGCTAGAAGTCTGAGGTCAATATTGTCAGCGAAGGTCCTTCTGACGGCTGTGAGGGAGAATCTGTTCCCTGCCACTTTCTTAGCTCCTGGTAGTTTGCTGGCAAACTTTGGCATTCCTGGATTTGTAGATGCATCATACCAATCTCTGCCTTCATATTTACATGGCATTCTCCCTGTGTGTGTGTGTGTGTGTGTGTCCAAATTTCCCCCCCTTTTATAAGGACACCAGTCATATTGGATTGGGGGTCTGCCCAGTATGACCCTATCTTAACAAATTACATCTGTAACCACTCTATTTCCCAATAAGCTTACATTCTGAGGTACTGGGGGTTAGGACTCAATATGTGAATTTTGGGATACGCAATTCGCCCGGGAGTCCTCACCCTCACTGGTAAGGTGATATTGGCACAGAGGCCTAAAGAAGTGAGGGAATGATCTATGCAGGTATCTTCCGGAGGAGTGGTTCAGGTACAAAGGACCAAAACAAGAGTAGGCCTGGATTGCTCAAGAATTAGAAACAAGGTGGTGCGCAGGAAGGAGAATGGACTACATAGACTTTATTTTGTATCAAATGGCCTTTGCTCTTGCTCTGAGTGAGATGAACAGGCACAAGAGGTCTTTGAGCATTAGCTAGCTGCCGTGTTGCAAGCTCCTCTGCCACGGAGCAAGGTGGAAGAATGCAGACTGATTGTAGACCTTTGCTATCAGGCAAGCGAAAGATGATGCTGGCTTGGACCAGAGAGATTGTGGGGGAAATAACTAAGTGGTTGGATTGTGTAGGAATGTAGAACCAACAGGATTTCCTATTAGATCAAAAGTGGGTCATGAGAGCAAGCAAGGAATTAAGAATATCTCCGGGGGGGGGGGGGCACCTGGGTGGCTTAGTTGTTAAGCGTCTGCCTTCGGCTCAGGTCATGATCCCAGGGTCCTAGGATTGAGCCCCGCATTGGGCTCCCTGCTCCGTGGGAAGCCTGCTTCTCCCTCTCCCACTCCCCCTGCTTGTGTTCCCTCTCTCGTTGTCTCTCTCAAATAAATAAATAAAAATCTTAAAAAAAAAAAAAAGAATATCTCTGAGGGGGCGCCTGGGTGGCTCAGTTGGTTAAGCGTCTGCCTTTGGCTCAGGTCATAATCCTGGAGTCCCAGGATCGAGTCCCACATCAGGCTCCCTGCTCAGTTGGGAGTTTGCTTCTCCCTCTGACTCTACCCCCTCTTGTGCTCTCTCTCTCTCTCAAATACATAAAATAAAATCTTAAAAAAAAAAAAAAAAGAGTATCTCTGAGGTTTTTGCCCCGAGCATCTGAAAGATGGGTAAAGCTATAGCAAAGCAGCTGATTTGATAAAAAGGAGCTCAGTTTGTACGTGGTAAGTTTGAAACTCCTAGATACCCAGGTAAAGGAGGAGGTGGTTGGCAATAGGAGTTTGAACTTAATAGGGAAAATTGGGGATGGAGATGAACATTTGGGAATATGTATCAGAATACAGATTCTATTTAAAGTCATGTAACTGAGATCAACGATAGAGTCAGTATAGATAGAGGAGAAAAGGTGGACCAGGACTGAACTTTTTGGTATTTCAAAGTTTAGAGGTCTGGAAGATGAGGAAGAAACAGGAAAGAGGACCACGGAGAAGGAATCAGTGAGATAAGATGATCAACAGAGAACTGTATCCAGAAGCCAATGGAAGACATTCTTAAGGAGAAAGGAATGATTTTTTTAAAGTAATGTTTATGAGTATTTTATAACATATATAATTGTCTAATCACTATGTTGTACACCTGAAACTAATATAATATTATGTGTCAACTATACTTCAATGAAAAAAATACCATTTAGAGGTCAAGCCAAATGAAGGCTGAGAATGGATCATTAGATTTAGTAACATGAACATCACTGGAAACTTGTCAGTAGAAAGCCTGTTGGAATAAATGGAGGAACACTTCAATAGATTGAGATAGATTGAGATAGATTGAGTTCAGTGAGAATGTAAGGGGAATAGGAGATATTGAAACTGTGGAAGATCTTGCTGAAAGACGTGTAGAGAACTGGAACACTAGCTGGGGTCGGAGGGTAGGAGAGGGTATCTGTGGTAAAGTTTTCTTAAAGGTTTTATTTATGTATTTTAGAGAGATAGAAAAGGGGGGAGGAGCAGAGGGCGAGGGACAAGCTGAGCACAGAGCCCGCTGGGGGGCTTAATCCCACCATCCTGAGATCATGACCTGACCCAAAATCAAGAGTTGGAGGATCAACCAACTGAGCCATCCAGGCTCTGGTAAAGTTTATTTTTTAAAAGGAGGGAGTTATGTTTGTATGGACGTCCATAAGAAAGAGGAAATTGATGCACGAGAGAGGGAAAAATTCATCTCTTGAGGGGCTCACCTTATCTGCAAAAAGCCATAATTTCCACCTCCATGGAAAGAATTGCTCATAATTGCTCACTCCAGTGGGGCAGCTGAGCCAATAATTGGAAATAATGATCAGGTCTTGGAAAGTGGTTTACACTTAGTCAATGGTAGCTCCAACTGTATCCCTGAGAAGCAGTAATGCAAACAAAGCTGGGCCCTGTGGGGGATTCACTACTCCTGCCACAAGTTTTTGCACAGACTGAGGTCGGCAAAACCTGGTCTCGTCTTTTAAGTTCTTCACAGGGCTACAGAGGATGTGCTCTTCACCTTAGTAAGGATGGGGCCGTCACTACCTGGGCCAGCAGCTGGACGACGTTTTGTCATGGTGAATGAAGATGGGAGGGAAGAAGCTGGATCTTGGGGAAGGGGTTAACGCCCAAGGAGTAAATGACACACTGCTTAGGGCACCTCATCAGCCCGCAGCTGACATGGATTGAAGTCGTCTGTCGCAGTGGTATTTCACACCGTGTTCAATCCACAAATTAATTTCTCCTTGTCAATGGAGAGTGGTTGGCAGAACAAAGAGTGTGTGTCTGTGGAGGCTAGCGGTGAGTGCGTGCCTATCACGAAGCGAAGGGGGAGAATGAGTGTGAACAGGCCATGTGTGTATGGTATGAATGGAAAGAGCCCGGTGAGTGCGGAGATTGGCAGGGAAGAGCTGCACGTGCCCTCCAGGCCGGGGGCCTCCCGGGGGAACGTCCGCCCGTGATGCGGGAGCGCCCGCGGAGCAGCCTCCTTTTCCCCACCCACCTCCCGAACTCCGGCAGTCAGTGGTGCATATAGACATATTTCTGGGAGCTGTCCATGAGCTCATCGCTCTCCTGGCGATCGCGGCAGCGGTGAGGAGAGCAGCCTCCTCTCTCCCGGCGCCGCCGGAATAAGCCCCGGCGCTCGCACATTCAGACACACGCGCGCAGAGCGGCTCTGGGAAGCTGCCGCCGTCCGCTCAGCCTCGCGGCCAAGGTCGCGCCCGCCCCCGGCCCGCCATGGCCCCGGGTCTCCCCGCTGGGAGGTAGGTGGGCGCGGGAAGACGTGAGGGCTGCGGCCGGGACTCCGCGAGGGCGAGCCAAGGGGGCAGCCGCTCCTTGCACTCTGCGGCAGAGGAGCCCGGGCGGGGCCGCGGGGCGCGCGGCTGCGGAGCCTCCCGGTCCCCGTGGGGCCGCGGGCCGCAGGCCCGGCGCTGAGGAGCCGCAGGAGCCGCGGGAGACCCGGGCGTGACAGGAGGAAGAAACCCGGAGCCCCAGGAAGATGGCTTCTCCCACCTCCCCGGCCCCGGAAGGCGGGGCCTCCTCCCCGCCGAACCCGCCGCGGATTCGTCAGGTGGGTGCACAAAGTGCGGGAGGGGCGCGCCCCATTGTCCTCTCCTCCCCCAAGGACGGGGACCTCGCCCCAATCTAGAGGCTGACCAAGAGGTGGGGCTGACATAGGCATACTTGGCCGCATCGCCTGGCCCAGGACCATTCTCTGAATCTCTCTTTTTTTTTAGTCCAACTTCACAGACAGACAGACAGACAGACACACACACACACACACACACACACACACTCCTAGAAAAACACGTCTTCCAAAACCAGACGTGTAACTTCTGCACACGCGCCCCCAAAACTCATCCTCCCCCCCCCACACACCCCACCGCGCACGGAGGCACACACCCAAATGTCACATGATCTACTGCGGAGCTACACGGTAGAAGAAACCCACCGTGCCCTCAGGGTGGAAATGCACCCCAGACCCAAATCCACTGAGGACTCTGAGAGGGACTGCTGGAAGCATTCACTTCCCACCCTTAGGAGAGAAGGAACCTTGTCTAGATGTTACTCACCAGTTCTTAACTTTCAGACAGAGCTACACCCGACAACTGCAGCCCTGTATTAGACGTGCAGTACTAGAAAACATGTGTTCCTGCTCTCTCGTGTGCAAAGACAGTTTTCCCCAACACTGCAAGGGGGGAATGAACATTGCTTTGGCTGTTTGAATGAGTCCTGTTTTCTGTTTGTATGGTAATACTGAAACAAGGGAGTACTCCATCTGGTTGTGATCTGTGATTTGGTATCTAGTAAGAGTTTTGCTTTTTTGTTTCCTGCTGTCATTGCCTGAACTACAGCATTACCACTTTAGGGTATTGCAGTAGTAACGCAAGCTTGCCCTATTCGGGGTAGTGCATGGGTGTGAAAATAGGATCCCCTGACTCCAAGCAGGCAGCCTCTTTACCAAAGAGAATTGGATTGCTGTTTAGAAATAGGTAAAATTGGTTGATGGAAACTGTATGGGGGGAAGAGAATACCCCACAGAATGGTCTTTCTTCAGGGTGGTGTAGAAATTTCGAACACCAGGGGCTTCAGAATTTCTGAAAATCTGACCCTAAAATTTGGTTGACACTTAACAAGGTCTTTGCCACATTTGCATTTTATTATGTATAGGTAGTGTTATTTTGGGGGCAACCTTTGTTTATGTGCATTTTTTATGCAATAACTAAAAATTACTTTATACTTTCTTTTATGGCACTCTGTGTCCCAAAGAAATTGTTAGGGTTTTAAATTCTTATGGGATGCAGGACTCTAGTTTTATGACAATGCATTTTTAATTGCACTTGGAGCTATTTTTTTTTTCCCCTGAAGAATTGTGGTGGCATGCTTCATTAAATCTGTATATGTGATATTGATGCATCTAAGAATGAAGGTGAAATTATTGGAATTTGCAGTATAAGAGAAAGCACATCCTATGCAAAAAATCATTTTTGTAACTATTTGTCTATGTATGTATATATATTTATATAAGCATTAAGGACAAACATATTAATTTAAACAGAATATATGTACTCATAAAATCTCTATGAAATCTCATTCTATATTTAGAATACTTCTATTGATCTAAGAAATAGTATGTATGAAAATAATTTTTAGAAAAAAATTGCAAGAAAGGTCATCGTTATTTTGTAGAGTAGATAGAGGACCTCATAATTAGAAGCTGTATACATGACATAATGCTGCAACATTCAAGTAATTGACTGGTGTCCTCTGTTTAGACTTTCATTTATATGACCTTATAGAAGCACTCTTTTAGTGATTGGTGCATTAATTTGCATAGGATGTAGAAATAGGTTGTTGAAATTATTTGTCATTCCATTCTACCTGATTGATCCAGGCAGGTGGAAAGAAAAATACTGACAACCTCTGACTGCAGTATCACCATTTGCCTGCAAGTGATTTTGAACAAATTAGGAATAAAAAAACAGAAGGGATAACAGTGTTTTCTTTCAAGTGGTGAAATATGTTAGGCCCCAGTCCCAGTATATTTTAAGTGTGTCACTGTTTCTCAGACACCTTTCTCCTCGTTCTTTTATAATTCTTTTTCAACTCAATTCTGGATTGAATCAGAATTGAATTAAAATCTGATTTTTTTTCTTTTTAAATCATGATTGAGAGAAAAAGTGTAATTGAGAAAACATAGGAATTCAAATGAGTAAATTTTAATTATATAATGGATGTTTAGAAATAAAAATATTTTAGAAAGGCCTTTGGTGAATATAAATATAATTGGTAAATTAGTGTATTTGACTTCTAACTTCAATGAAAATATGCTATGTGAAGACTCATTTATTCAAGAAACATCTGTTCAGCATAAAGTAATATTTCATGCCCTAAAGATAAAAGAAGGAAGAGGACAAAAAAAATATCTTACAATTAGCAGGTGTATGTATGTATTTTTAATGAAGACTGACATTAAAATATTTGAAATTTGAATTGTGTATAGAATCCTTTCTACATTATTTAAAAAAATGTTTATTTCTCAGCTTTTGTTTTGATCATTCCCCGAATAATGAGCCTAAATAATACCTAAGTTTGCATATATCTAAAAAGTCACTATATGACTGGATTCATGTTTGCATTCATTTGATATATTTCTGTTCTCTTTTAATTATTTAATATGTTATTAGAATTACATATCAGATACTATATATATTATTTTACAACTTGATCTTTTGGACAAAGATTTTTTTTTTTTATCTTTTGGGAAATAGTGATGCAGCATGAAATAGCTAAAGCAGTCAATGCCTTTATATAGTGTAGTTAAAATCTAGGTTCCAAAAATGAGAAGGTCAAGGAAAAATGACCTTCAACTTCATTCTGTCATGTTGAGGAAGAGAAAATTTATCAATATACCCTATTTTAGGCTCCTAAGATACTAGATATGTAATTTTTTTCCTCCTTTAAGAAGAGGGTTATCTTTGTTTTATATGCAAAACTGAGATACAGAAGTTTCACCTCCTTTTTAAACATCTAAGTCAAATTAGTTACCAATAGAAAGACAAATTTCTTAGATTTCATTGTGTGTTTATTCTTTATTATTTTCTCACTTTGTAAAAGAAGAGATTAAGAAATTGTAGTTTTGGAACTAAGTTTTTAAATAGTTTGTCTATGTATATTATGTACATTAAGAGATCCATATGATTCCTATGGTTATTGCCAGATAATAAATCAATTAATTAAATGAGTACTTATTGGGACCTTGAAGTTAAAATACTTTGCTACCATCTTTCTGGGCCTTAACCACCTTTCTGATGAACTCTGATGGGAGTTTCCAAGGCAATGATTGCTTTGAGAATTGGAAAGCTATAAGACATCCTTCATAATTGGTGCCAGTAACATTTAGTGTCTTTCTTGTTTCATGATCAATCCTTCTCCAAGATTTGCAGGTATTGATGTCATTGCATTTATGGCAGCAAACCGGTGTTCCTTCATTGTTTGCTGTAGAAACTTAGAAAATTCACGTTCGGTAATAATGAAATATTTATAATGAGTCAGGCATGATGCTAAGCTAGGTACAATTTTCACAACAGTTCCATGAAGAAGGCAGGCATTGTTATTCACATTTTCCAGATGAGAAATGTGGGTTTAGAGAAACTGAACTACATGCTCAAGGTCATAGCTAGTAAGTTGCAACTCAGGGATTTAAAACTTGGTCTTAATTAATGATGCCTTGTTTTAGAATCACTATTATTTATTGTCTTCCCCTTCTAATTTTTAGACGTTGTGACTGTTGAGGGAGCACATATTAGCACTCTTGTTACTTTGAGCTATCTGTAAGCATTCTCATGAAGTTCTCCTTTATGTCTCCTTTACCTTGACAATAACTGTAGGAGAGTTGAAGTAATTTTCATTACTCTTATTCTTCAAATGAGAATAACTTGAATTCCATGTTTGCTTCTGTATTCTCTAAGAGAGCATTTCTCTAGTGTCATGGTTGCTGAGAGGAGATACTAAAGCCCTCATTTAGCTTTGGCTTACCCCTGAGAACTCCTCAATTATTCTTGCTGTTTCCATGATGGTCCTGAGAAAAATAATTCTGCGAATGAGTTGGGTTAATGGAGAGTCTTCTTGAGCAGGCATAAACAAACAAACAAACAATAGGCTTCTATTTTCAAGTTCTTCAGTACTTCTGATATTAATTCCATTCTTTGTATATGGTTGTCAAGATAACTTATATTTTGCATTTTCATGTTATGCAAAATATTTGAGTTCCAAAAGAGGATAATTTCCTTTAGACAGTGAATGGATGGGAAAACAAGGCAATAAAATAATATAGTGATACATTGATATAATTGGTTTATAGAGTTTTAATTTTTAAAAATTTACATACAGTAAAGTTCACTTTTTATACTGAGTTTTAGCAAATACTTAAGTTGTGTAGCCACCACCACAGCCGAGGTACAGAACAATTATATCTCCCTGAAACATTCCCTTATGCTAATTCCGCTGTAGGCAAACAGATCTTCCCTCCTCCAACCCCTGGCAGCCACTGGCCCGTCCTCTGTCCCTCTATTTTTACCTTTATCAGAATGCCATATAAATGGAATTATCTAAATAATAACCTTTTGAAAGTGACTTTTTTCTTTCAGCATAATGCTCTAAATATCCATCTAACTTCCTGTGTGCATTAATATTTTGCTCCTTATTATTACGGTGTAGTATTCCCTTGTACCACTGTTTAGCCATTCAGATGAAGGACATTTGGGTTGTTTCCAGATTGCAGCAATTATGAATAACATTGCTACTAAACATTTGTGTACAGGTTTTGTGTGAACCTAAAGTTTTTTTTTGTTTGTTTGTTTTTAAGATGTATTTATTTATTTATTTGACAGAGAGAGACAGCGAGAGAGGGAACACAAGCAGGGGGAGCGGGAGAGGGAGAAGCAGGCTTCCCGCTGAGCAGGGAGCCCAATGCGGGGCTTGATCCCAGGACCCTGGGATCAGGACCTGAGCCGAAGGCAGATGCTTAACGACTGAGCCACCCAGGCGCCCCTGAACCTAAAGTTTTAATTTTTCTCGGGTGTATAACTAGAAATCGGATTACTGGATCATATGGTAAATGTATATTTAACTTTATATAAACTGCCAAACTGTTCCAGAGTGGTTGTACTGTTTTTTCATTCCTCCCAACAATGAGAGTTCCTATTGCTCTGCATCCTTGTCGACATTTGGTGTTATCATTTTTTGTTTTAGTCATTCTAATAGGGGTGTAGAGGTATAACATTGTAATTTTAACTTGTATTTCTCTAATGACTGATGTTGTTGAACACTTTTCATGTACTTAGTTGCCATCCTTACATTAAAAAAAAAAGATTTTATTTATTTATGTGATAGAGAGAGAGAGCACAAGCAGGGGGAGCAGCAAGCAGAGGGAGAGGGAGAAGCAGGCTTCCCGCTGAGCAGGGAGCCTGATGCGGGGCTCCATCCCAGGACCCTGGGATCATGACCTGAGCAGAAGGCAGATGGTTACTTAACCGACTGAGCCACCCAGGCGCCCCCATCCTTACATTTTTTTGGTTGAAGTATCCAAATACTGTGGTCATCTTTTAAATTGGGTTATTTTCTTATTGTTTAGTTATTTATATGTTCTGGATATAAGTTCTGTGTTAGATAATGTGATTTGAAAACATTTTTTCTTAGTTTCTTGTCTTTTCTCTGTCTTTCTCAAGCAAAGGTTTTTAAATTTTTTTTTTAAAGATTTTATTTATTTATTTGACAGAGAGAGACACAGCAAGAGAGGGAACACAAGCAGGGGGAGTGGGAGAGGGAGAGACAGGCCTCCCACCGAGTAGGGAGCCTGATGCAGGGCTCGATCCCAGGACCCCAAGATCATGACCTGAGCTGAAGGCAGATGCCTAATGACTGAGCCACCCAGGCGCCCTGGTTTTTAATTTTGATGATGTCCAATTATCAGTTTTTTCTTTTATAGGTTGTGCTTTTATTATATTCAATAGCTCTTCCCCTAAAGTCACAAAGATTTTCTCCCATATTTTCTTTTAAAAGTTGTATAGTTTTAACATTCTACAGTTAAGTCTATCACTCATATTGAGTTGATTTTTGTAACTTATAGATTAAGATCTTTTTTTTTTTTTTGCCTATGGCTATCCATTTGTTCCAGCTCTATTTGTTGATAAGACTATGCTTTATCTATTAAATTGCTTTTACATCATTCTAAAAAATCAGTTGACATATTGACATGAGTCTATTTCTGGACTCTGTCTTCTGGATTTAGATTTATTTTATTAGAGAGAGAGAGAGCATGGGTAAGGGGGAGGGGCAGACGGAGAGGGAGAAGCAGGCTCCCCACTGAGCAGGGAGCCTGACGCGGGGCTTGATCTCAGGACCTTGGGATCACGACCTGAACTGAAAGCAGACACTTAATTGACTGAGCCACCCAGGTGCCCCTTTAGATATTTTGAGTTTTTCAGATTTTAGAAAAAGGTATGTATCATGACATTTTTTGGAAACCTTAATGATATTAATATGCTTTTGGCTTAGTTTTTAAAAATGTTATTTACATAATTTTCAATCTAAACATAATATGAAAGTATAAGGGAAGTCCTCATGTCTGGGAGGGAAAACTGTTTATGAAAGTGAGATGCATACGATAAAAGTATATCAAGAAAACAAATGGAAAATGACAAGATAATATGTCGTGTTGTGTACCTACTTGATGAATACAGAGTTTGCAGAGGCTTTAGAAAAAAAATTTCCAGGGGTGCCTGGGTGGCTCAGTTGTTAAGCATCTGCCTTTGGCTCAGGTCATGATCCCAGGGTCCTGAGATCGAGTTCTGCATCCGGCTCCTTCCCTGCTTCTCACTCTACCTGCCACTCCCCCCTGCTTGTGCTTGCTCTCTGGAAAATAAATAAATATAATCTTAAAAAAAAAAGTTCTAAATTAGTTATATTCAATATATATTCAATATGGGCAATGAAATGAAAAATAAATTGGGACTTTAAGCTTCATTCACTGTAAGTTTGTAGAACATTAGCATTTCATGTTTTTTAAAGAATTATTTTTTTAAAAAAGTTATTTTATGGGTAGATTATGGTATATTAAGGAGCTAATTGGGGGGTGCCTGGCATGCTCAGTCTGTAAGCATGAGACTCTTGATCTCAGGGTCATGAGTTCAGGCCCCACGTAGGGTGTAGAACTTACTTAAAAAAAGAAAAAAGAGAGAGCCTGGCTGGCTCAGTTGGTTAGGTGTCTGCCTTTGGCTCGGGTCATGATCCCAGGGTCCTGGGGTCGGGCTCCTTGCTCTACTGGGAGTCTGCTTCTCCCTCTCTCCCTCTGCCACCTCCTCTCACCCCCTCAACCCCCCGCTCATGCTCTCTCTCTCAAATAAATAAATAAATAAATAAATAAATAAATAAATAAATAAAATCTTTTTTAAAAAAGGAGCTAATTATCTGTTCCTAGTGATACATACAGCCTTGAGTTCAGTAGTCTGTAAATCTAGCTTTTTTTTTTTTTTTTAAGATTTATTTATTTATTAGGGAGAGAGTTAAATTAGTTAAATAAACATTTCACAGGGAATATTTTTCCACTTAAATTTTTATTAATCACTATATGAAGACACTGAGTACACTTTGTCTGACTTTCAGTTGCTCAGTAGTCCTGGATTTGGGTTCTGCCATTGGAATCTGGAGGGAGTTACACAGTATTGCCCTTAGACACGCAGAAACCATGGCCTATGGAGGCTCCCACTCTGTATGGAGGCTCCCACTCTGGGCCTCCTGTGATGATACCTTTCCTACCAAGTGAGGCGTGTGTAGGGCCAGGGAACTTGCTCACACTGAATCAGCACTTTGTCTTTGAAACTATGCTCTGGGTAGTCAGGAACCAGAATTTTCTCTTCCAGTGAAATCAAGTCTGCTTCCTGGGCTGGAACCGGCCTTTTCTTCCAGTCTGTTCTCTAGAGAGCAGATTGAGAGGTCAGTATGTGCACCCCCAGCTCAAGTATTGTGTGTGGAGGGTGTAGATAGAGCTTGACAATGAAGGCTGGAGTATCCACGTGTCCTGTGCAAAGTCTAGTTTAGTCACTTACTGGCCGTGTGATGTTAGGCAAACTACTTAACCTATTTGTGCCTAGTTTCTTCACTTATGAAGTGAGGATCATAGCAGTATTCATTGCATAAAATTAGTTTAAGAATTAAATAGTATAATGAATATAATGCACAATGCATGTTGCTTAATGCTTGGCACTTAGTAAATACTAAATAATTTTCGGTATTGTTGTTATACAAGAAGTACTTAATATCAGCCTTTCTCTTTCCCCAGGACAGTGCTAGAAGCAGACATAAAAGTCATTTTCCTGAGAAGTAGACATTAAAAGTCAGAAGTTGGGCTTGTACAGTTGCCCTGTTGCTCTTTGAGTAAATAAATTATTCTGAGTAATTCTGAGTAAATAAATTATTTAATTTTGCTAAGCCTTGGTTTTGTAATCTATAAAATGCAAATAATAATCATTCTATCTTAAGGGCGCCTGGGTGGCTCAGTCATTAAGCATCTGCCTTCGGCTCAGGTCATGATCCCAGGGTCCTGGGATCGAGCCCCGCATCGGGCTCCCTGCTTGGCGGGAAGCCTGCTTCTCCCTTTCCCACTCCCCCTGCTTGTATTCCCTCTCTCACTGTCTCTCTCTCTGTCAAATAAATAAATAAAATCTTAAAAAAAAAATCATCAATCTATCTTATAGGCCCATTATTAAACTCTAATGATTTTAAGTAAACCTTATGCTAAACCAAAAGTCTGCAACCCCCTACCCCTGAAGCAACCACTTCTTATGTATTCCTTCTAGAAATATTCTGTGTTTATAGAAAAGTTTATCTGTGTACATACCTCTCTCCCCTTTTGTTTACATAAATGTGATCCAACTATGCACATTGCTTTGTACTCTGCTTCTTTCATAAAAATTTATTTTGGTCATCACTCCATTTTGGTATATACACTTCATTTTTCTTTTTTTTAAATTTTATTTATTTGACAGAGAGAGACACAGCGAGAGAGGGAACACAAGCAGGGGGAGTGGGAGAGGGAGAAGCAGGCTTCCCGCTGAGCAGGGAGCCCGATGCGGGGCTCGATCCCAGGACCCTGGGATCATGACCTGAGCCGAAGGCAGACGCTTAACGACTGAGCCACCCAGGCGCCCCTACACTTCATTTTTTATTCAGCTACATATTATTTTATTACATGACTATTATCATAGTTCATTTCAGTCTTTCTTTATGATTGGACATTTAGGTTCTTTCCAGCATTATGCAACAATGAAATCTTGCACATTGTGTTTAAGGATAATGTGTTTTTGAACCCATGTATTGGTAGATAAATTCCCAGAAGTAAAATTGTTGGATAAATGGCTACGTTTTACCTCCTCTCACTGCTGAGTACTATATTCAACAATGTAGAAACAATTGCCAACCAAGCTTTATATTTTGCAAATCCTTTTTTGTTTCTTCCACCTTTAATTGTTACATGCTTAAATGTCAACATATTAGGAAAAGAGATCTCATAATCTTGTAATGAGTCATAATGGATTATACATACTTTGGCTGAAAAGTTTATTTAACTCCATTCTTTTCTTAGATCACTTTATTTATTTTTAGGATTATATATGTATATATATGTGTTTATTATATATAATATGCATGTATATTTATTTATCTATTTTAAGTAATCTCTATATGCAGCGTGGGGTTCGAATTTACAGTCCTGAGATAAAGAGCCCTGTGCTCTACCAACTGAGTCAGCCAGGTGCCCCTTTAGGTCACTTTAGATTATTAAACTCTGGAGTGTTATTTTTAAAATATTTTATTATTTTATTTATTTATCACAGAGAGAGAGCACACACAAGCACCATTGAAGGGAGGGGCAGACAGAGGAGAGAATCTCAAGCAGACTCTGTGCTGAGCACCGAGCCCAGCTCGGGGCTTAATCTCACAATCCTGAGATCATGACCTGAGCCGAAATCAAGAGTCTGTTGCTTAACTGACTGAGCCACCCAGCTGCCCCAAACTTCAGAGTGTTATTTGCAAGTACCATTTCTGTTCACTCTTCAGATTCCCTCTTTCATTATAATTCTCAACAGTCAGTTATTTATTTATTTATTAGATTTTTATTCATTTGAAAGAGAGAACACAAGTGGCAGGCAGGGGTGAAAGGGCCGAGGGAGAAGCAGACTCCTGATGTGGGGCTCCATGTGGGGCTCCATGTGGGGCTTGATCCGATCATGACCTGAGCTTAAAGGCAGACACTTTATCAACTGAGCCACCCAGGCATCCCTCTTGACAGTGATTTAATGACTAATATCTATAACAGCTTGGAAAGTAGATAATCCATATTTTAGATTTCAGATTAGGTAAGTGGATGCACAAAGAATATAATGTGCTCAGGATTATCTATCAAATGAATGACAGGCTGAACAAGGCCCTGATTAGTAACTATTTGCTTTTAATCAATGGAACTTTATTGCCTTTCAAACAAGAGAACTATAGACAATCACATTTTCAATTTTAGCTATCACTTGCTGGAAGATATAATAACAATGTAACTCCATTACATTTTCATTGGAAATTTTATTTATTTATTTATTTATTTATTTATTTATTTATTTATTTATTTTTTAAGATTTTATTTATTTATTTGACAGAGAGAGTGAGAGAGCACAAGCAGGGGGAGCAGGAGAAGGAGAAGTAGGCTCCCCACTGAGCAGGGATTCCGATGCGGGACTCGATCCCAGGACCCTGGGATCTTGACCTGAGCTGAAGGCAGACACTTAACCATCTGAGCCACCCAGGAGCCCTTCAGTGGAAATTTTAAAAGGTTGCTGTTAAAATGAAAGACCAAATTTAGAAGTTTAGGTGTCAGGAGCACCTGGGTGGCTCAGTCGGTTAAGTGTCTGCCTTCAGCTCAGGTCATGATCACAGGATCCTGGGATCGAGCCCCGCATCAGTCCCCTTGCTCAGCGGGGAGTCTGCTTCTCCTTCTCCCTCTATTGCTCTCCTTGCTCATTCTCTCTCTCAATCTCTCTCTCTCAAATAAATAAGATCTTAAAGAAAAAAAAGTTTAGGTGTTGCCTGGAATATACCCCGACGTGGTCATTGTAAGAGATAATTTCTTCAGATTTTTCAAAAGATAAGCCGTGATTATAGAAGTTATGGTTCATTTGGAAAATTCTTCCTAAAAAGAACTTTAGATTTACCCCTACTCTCAAGAATGTTACAATCCTGGGGCGCCTGGGTGGCTCAGTCAGTTAAGCAACTGCCTTCAGCTCAGGTCATGATCCCAGGGTCCTGGGATCGAGTCCCCGCATTGGGCTCCCTGCTCTGCGGGGAGCCTGCTTCTCCCTCTCCTACTCCCCCTGCTTGTGTTCCCTCTCTTGCTGTGTCTCTCTCTGTCAAATAAATAAATAAAATCTTAAAAAAAAAAAAAAAGAAATTTAAAAACTAAAAATAGAGGCGCCTGGGTGGCTCAGTCGTTAAGTGTCAGCCTTAGGCTCAGGTCATGATTCCAGGGTCCTGGGATCAAGCCCCGCATCGGGCTCCCCGCTTGGCGGGAAGCCTGCTTCTCCCTCTCCCACTCCCCCTGCTTGTGTTCCCTCTCTCGCTGTGTCTCTCTCTGTCAAATAAATCAATAAAATCTTTAAAAAAAAAAAATGTTACAATCCTGTAGAAGATGAAATCAAGCAGTGTACATAGCATGCTATATAGTTCAGATAAAATATGGTAAATACAATAATAGAGCACAGGTGCGACTGGATTAGGTGTCTGACTCTTGATTTTGGCTAAGGTCGTGGTCTCAGGATCGTGGAATCTAGCCCTGCGTGGGCTCGAGCTCAGTGGGGAATATGCTTGGGGTTCTCTTTCATCCTCTCCCTTCGCCCCTCCCCCCTGTAGTCTCTCTCTCTAAAATAAGTGAGTAAATCTTAAAAAAAAAAAAATAGTAGAGTACAAAACACCGTAAGAGGACAGATAAAAGACATTTATTTTGGTTGGAGGAAATCATATTAGGCTTAGTGAAGCAGTTGAAATTTGAGATGTATATTGAAGAATGGATTTAATTTTGACAGGTGGATATTGGATAAAAAGCATTTGAGACTTAGAATGAATGCATGAAGAGACACATAGAAATTGGAAAAAATTAAAGGTAGGCATAATGGTTAATAATCAAAACTGACTGGCTACAGAGTAGGAGACAAGGAGTGATTAGTGAAAGATAAAATTGGAAATATAATTGGTATATCTTAGAGAGTCTTTAATTCACTAGAGTTTATTCTTTACTCTATAGAAAGTGAATACCCCTGCTAGGGTTTGGTTCTATCATCATTGTCATCATCATCATCACTTAATCATGGATAAGCCATATTTTTCAGTCTGAACGAAAATGTGAATAAAATAACTTTAGGAAACATTGCTATTTTCATAAATTGTGTAACATAAAATCCAAGAAAAACAATATGTTTACATTCTGCATAAGTAACTTCATGCCATGCTTCCTTAGAATCTCCCTGTCTTCCTATCAGATTGCCTCCCTTAGGTCCCAACTAAATAGAAATTCTGGAGCTGTCATTGCATGTAAAGATTTTAATTGAAAGAATAATTTATTTCAAAGGCTGAACAATAATAGATTTAATATCACAGCTCTAACTAAGATCCTTTTGTGCAAATATAATTTGTAGAACACTCAGAAGAAAATGAACATTGTAATAGATTTGATTATCTGGTTTGGCTTATTTGAGCACCAGGATCTTGACTAATATCCAGGTATTAGACCAGATATCTTTGTATAACAATGCTTGGAAGAGGTGTGTTTTATTTGTTTTGTTTGTTTGTTTGTTTTTGAGTAAGCTCTACACCCAACATGGGGCTTGAATCATCACCCCCAGATCAAGAATCCCATGCTCTACCAACTGAGCCAGCGAGGCACCCCCAGGTTCTTTAATGTAGGATTTATGAAGGTAATAAAGAATTCATAGGGAATAATGGAACTCACAATATAGAATGAAAATTATGTGCATTTGGGATGCCTTGGTGGCTCAATTGGTTAAGTGTCTGCCTTCGGTTCAGGTCATGATCCTGGGGTCCTGGGATCGAGCCCCACATCGGGGTCCTTGCTCAGTAGGGAGCCTGCCTCTCCCTCTGCTTGCCACTCCACCTGCTTGTGCTTTCTCTCTCTGTCTCCTCACTTGCTCGCTCTCTCTTGAGACAAATAAATAAATAAAATCTTGAACAAAAAAAAAAGAAAGAAAGAAAAGAAAATTACATTCATTTAAAGATACCATAAGGGTGCCTGGCTGGCTCACTCTTGATCTTGGAGTTGTGAGTTCAAGCTCCACATTGGGGGTAAAGATTACTAAGAAAATAAATAAACTTAAAAAAAAATACAATAAGTTAAACACATCTGCAGTTATTAATACTACCCAGTAGGATTTTGATATGAAATTCTATGTCTCTCACTAGGAAGTCTCAGTCCTGTTTTTTTCGAATAGAGGCTGATCACATTCTGAATTCCATATTCTTTCCCAGAAATGCCTATGCCGCAATTGATAACTTCCTTGTTTTAGGGCCATTGTCATTATTTGCATGTTAATCTTATTCGATGCTAATGAGATTTAATTTTAAAATTATTAATTAATTAATTTAATTTAATTAAAATTAACTTAAATGTTAATGTTATTTAAAGTACTAAGTTTTAGAATCTGATTTCTGGGGTGTTTTGCTTCTGTCATTTTACTCTACAAAACTTCCACCATGATATACCTATTAACCTGATAATGATATCTATCTAATCAGTGTCTTCTGTCTTAAATATGTGTATTTGGGGGCGCCTGGGTGGCTCAGTTGTTAGGTGTCTGCCTTTGGCTCAGGTCATGATCCCAGGGTCCTGGGGTCAAGCCCCGCATCGGGCTCCCTGCTTGGTGGGAAGCCTGCTTCTCCCTCCCCCACTCCCCCTGTTTGTGTTCCCTCTCTCGCTGTGTCTCTGTCAAATAAATAGATAAAATCTTAAAAAAAATATGTGTATTTGGTCATGACCACTAATTGGTGAGCTGTAGGTAATGGGAGGGATATTTTAAGTTATAGCTTAGTAACTAGGTCATTTTTTATTTTTTTTAAGTAAGCTCCATGCCCAATGTGGAGCCCAAGGCAGGGCTTTAACTCATAACCCTGAGATCAAGAGTCGGACGTTTAACCAACTGAGCCACCCAGCTGCCCCACTACTTGGTCATTTCTTTCCTTTTTTTTTTTTTAAGATTTATTTATTTATTTTAGGTGGGGAGGGGCAGAAGGAGAGGGAGAGAGAGAATCTCCAGCAGACTCCCTGCTGAGTGAGGAACCCAGTACGGGGATCAGTCCTAAGACCCTGAGATCACGACCTGAGCCAAAATCAAGAGTCAGATGCTCATCCGACTGAGCCACCCAGGCACTCCTGGACTTTACTTTTCTTTTCAGTGAAATTAAAGAAACATTCATTTGTTTACCTGAGTAGGTCTGAAAACAGTGTTGTTCTTTTTTTTTTTTTTTTTTAGTGAACTCTCCTCCCAGTGTGGGGCTCAAACTCATGGCTCTGAGATCGAGAGTCACATGCCCTACCAACAGAGACAGCCAGGCACCCCAACAATTTTGTTCTTTTAAATGCTTTTTTTTTCTTTTAAATGCTTTATTTCACTTAGACTAACATAGCAACCAATCTCCTTGAATCTTCAGCACTGTCTTATATAGAAGTTATTTATCTTAGCAATTTTCCTTTATAATGGATGGTAGCTTGCCAGTCACTTGGTATTAAAAACTAGATTCCTAGAAATGCAGTTTTTTTTTTTTTTTAAAGATTTTATCTATCTATTTGACAGAGAGAGACACAGCGAGAGAGGGAACACAAGCAAGGGAAGTGGGAGAGGGAGAAGCAGGCCTCCCGCCGAGCAGGGAGCCCAATGAAGGGCTCAATCCCAGGACCCCAGGATCAGGACCTGAGCCGAAGGCAGATGCTTAACGACTGAGCCACCCAGGCACCCCTGAAATGCAGTTTTTTAAATCCATTAACCTTTATTCAACTTTTATGATAATAAATGTAGAATGATCATGTCATTTTTCTGCACTGCATGATCTACTTATAAATTGGGTTTGTCTGAACTTTTTCTGACCTAAAGAATAGGTTTATAAAATGAAAAGAAATCTTCCCACAGCTTTTATGAATACTGAGTTTCTCTTTTGTTGTCTGTCTTCGCTTTCATATCATAAGGTCATTTCACCCTAGTTCATTTCGGGATCAGACAAATCAAGTCAAATAAACCCTTTCTGGAACTGGATTTAACTTGGTTTAACCAATTTGCTGCCTCATGTAATAGGCTGATAATCACGGATATATGATGCATAGTATTGTGATATTGCTCAAATTAGGTGAGCTTGTAAATTTAAGAGTAACAAATATATTAACATAAATTATATGGACTAATCCCTTTCATAAAGCTAGTTTATAAAGAAAAATATTTGCTTTTTAAATTTGCACCATTGAGCTAAATATAAATCAATATATTTAGTACTATGACCTATCCATGATAGTTATCAAGTATTTGTATAGCTTTGTTAGGAGTGCTCATAAAGTTTATTTAGACACTTAATAATAATAATTTTTTTAAGATTTATTTATTTATTTATTTGAGAGAGAGAGCATGAGCGGGAGAGCACAAGCAGGGGGAGTGGGAGAGGGAGAGGGAGAAGCCGGCTTCCCACTGAGCAGGAGGCTGACAAGGGGCTCTATCCCAAGACTCTGGAATCATGACCTGAGCCGAAGGCAGACACTTAGCCAACTGAGCCACACAGGCGCCCCGAAAATCCTCTCTATTTTCAATAAAAGCTGGGATCATTATATTACTGACTTAATACTTTCATTCAGAGTAAAAAATGTGGTATTTATAAATGCCTCTTTTAGTCACTTTTTTCAGTTATAAAAGAAAACTAGAAACATACCTCCACCTCTAAACATAGTATTTTCACATATTCTTGCTTGCTTTCTTCCTGTTTCAGAGGAAGAATGATCCTGACCTCCTTTTGCTTATTATTCTAGAATGTTATTTTGTCCAGGAGTTGTTTCCTTTCTTTCTCCCAATTTTTTGTCTTCATTGTTATGGAGACTGGGGCAGGATTGAGCCCGATGGTGAAGTTAAAGAAACCAAACTGCTGGGGAGAGAAGGATGCTTTGGTTGAGAATTTAGGAAACTGACAGCCCTAATGCTACTAGACTTCTCAGCAGTTTTGATTCTGTTGATCTTTCCTTCCTTCCTGAAACTCTTCCAGGTAGGACTGTAGAGCGCCATTCATATATTCAACAATTACATTGCACTCCCTCTGAAATATGATGCTCATCCTTAACTGAGCCTGCATGTGAGCCAAGTTCTTTACATGTATTCTCTCATTCATTCTCCCATCCATTCTAGGAGATAGGTACAATAAAGGTCCCAATTTATTTTTTATTTTTATTTTTAATTTTATTTATTTATTTGATAGAGAAAGAGAGACAGCAAGAGAAGGAACACAAGCAGGGGGAGTGGGAGAGAGAGAAGCAGGCTTCCCTCAGAGCAGGGAGCTGATGCGGGGCTCAATCCCAGGACCCCGAGATCATGACCTGAGCCGAAACAGACGTTTAATGACTGAGCCACCCAGGCGCCCCTACAGGTCCCAATTTAAAGACAAAGAAGCAGGCTCAGTAGTTTACTTAAGATCACACATCCAAGTAAATGGCAGAGTAAGGGATTTATACCCATATGTTTTAGGTATCACATCCTCAAATAGACCTGATAGTACCACCTCATCATGCCAGGTGCCATGTTAAGGTCTAGAAATGCAGAGGTGAATATACTCACTACTCATGGAACTTACAGTATAGTGGTAAGTAAACAAATAGAAAGTGATGATTTGAATGGTGGAGGTATGATCCCAGGCAGTGAGTAGGGGGGGGGTGCCTTTGTTTACTTGGGGAATTCAGCAAAGGCCTCAAAGAGAAGCTGGTGCTTGAAGGAAGAGGAAGAGTGTGATTAAGATGGGGAGGGAATTCTAGGCAGAGGACATGGCAGTTGCAAAGGCATAGAAGTAGGAAGCATATTGCATTTTAGGGAGTTATCAGCAGTTCTGAATAGCTGGAGCAGAGTGTTTGGAGGAGGTCACAGGAGATGAGACTGGTGACTCAGTCAAGAGCCTGATCATAAAAAGCCTTATTTATGATCATGACTTATTCATGATTTTCCTCCCAGTGCTTTCCCAGGAAGTTCTTTATTATTCTCCATCCTTTCCTCTTCTTTCACTTGTCATGTCATTATTAGTGTCTCTCAGGGTTCTGCTCTCTTTCTTTTTTTTTTTTTCTTTAAAGATTTTATTTATTTCTTTGAGAGAGAGAGAGAGATAGACCATGAGCGGGGGAGGGGCAGAGAGAGAGGGAGAAGCAGACTCCCCTCTGAGCAAGGAGCCCCATGCCGGAGAGGGAACACAAGCAGGGGGAGCGAGAGAGGGAGAAGCAGGCTCCCGGCTGAGCAGGGAGCCCGATGCAGGACTCGATCCCAGGACCCTGGGATTATGGGGGCACCTGGGTAGCTCAGTCAGTTGGGCATCTGCCTTCAGCTCAGGTCATGATCCCAGGACTCCAGGATCATGACCTGAGCCTGAGGCAGACGCTTAACCAACTGAGCCACCCAGGTGCCCAAGGGTTCTGTTTTCTATCTCTGATTTTCTTCTCATATATTTAAACTTCTTCCCAGGCAAATGATCCACTTTCATAGCCTGCACTCCCACCTAGATGCAGACCTTTCTTCCATCACTATCTTAGCGGCAACCCCTCTTTTGACTTAAAATTTTCATATGACTTCTGTGTACCTTCTCATCTTTATCCTGTAGGTCCTTCAAACATAACATGTCTAAAAGGATCTCACTATTTGCTCCCTGCTCCACAAAAAGTTTCATATATGTGGACTGGATAAAAGGAAAAAAAATGAGTTTGGTTGTATAATGTATGATTAATAGTTATGTTATTTCAAAGCACCTTACTATGTAATGGATAACTCAAATATTTGTTGTCTAGAGATTGTGTTGGCAAATGGAAAACCCGTAATGTACTTAAAAAGAACTTAAATTTGTGACTGCTAGAGAAGGATAAAGGATATCATGACTCCTTGATTTCAAAGTTTTACTTACTGTTGTTTTTCTAAAAAGTACTGTGGAATTATCTCAGTATTTAGGAAAATCTCCCCTACCCCCATACCACCCCTGTCAGCATCTGTGGGCTCTTTTTATTCTCTCCTTGCTGCAGAGAAAATAGAATACCTGAATCCTGGAGTTCAAAACCCATGCTCCCAGGCCACTCTAAAAGTTGGGTACCGAAAGATCAGTTGCTGAGGAAAAGGTAGGACAGAAGATTGAGAGTTCTTTGTGCTTCTTAGAAGTGGGTTTTCCAGGGGTGCCTGGGTGGCTTAGTCGGTTAAGCATCTGCCTTTGGCTTGGGTCATGATCCGAGGGTCCTCGGATGGAGTCCAGAGTCGGACTCCCTGCTCAGCGGGAAGCCTGCTTCTCCCTCTCCCACTCCCCCTGCTTGTGTTCCCCCTCTTGCTGTCTCTCTCTCTGTCAGATAAATAAATAAAATCTTAAAGAAAAAAAAAAAAAGATTTGCTTTCTTAACTTTTATATCCACAGATCCCTGACCCTGTGGACATATTATTTGAGTGCTTTCTAATCACCTACCACCATTTGGCATGCCCTAAATTACTTGAAGGCCAGCAGGAACAGCTCCAGCCAACATTATAATATAGTTGCAATTTGTCTTGTGTTTGGTCTCCTATTCTCTCTCTCTTTAATTTTTTTTAAAAGATTTTATTTATTTAGGGGCGCCTGGGTGGCTCAGTCGTTAAGCATCTGCCTTCGGCTCAGGTCATGATCCCAGGGTCCTGGGATCCAACACCACGTGGGGCTCCCTGCTCCTCGGGAGTGTCTCTCTCTGTCAAATAAATAAATAAAATTAAAAAGATTTTATTTATTTGTTTGACACAGAAAGAGAGACAGCTAGAGAGACGCTTAACAATTGAACCACCCAGGCGCCCCTCTACTCTCTTTTAATTTATCCTTACTTCTGGCCTCCAATGCTTTAAAGTTTGGGCCACCTAACAGTCAGTCTCTCTCTTTTTCTCTCCCCCATCCCTCTCCCTCTCTCTCTTTCTCTGCAAATAATGAAGCTGTGGTCTGGAATCCCTAGCTGTTTAAATGGGAGAGTCTACCTAAAACACACACACATATACACCATTTAAAATGTTTCAGCTCATCTTATCTTAAGCCATAAAGAATCTACTGTTTACCTAACAAGGAGGCCAGAAGTTATTAGTCCCGGGATTGTTGTTTTCATTGGCTCAGTAATGTTATCAGTGATTGAAGCCTCTCTGGTCCTGTTTTTCAGTCCTCAGGTGTAAGCTATGCCATTCCTCTTGATCACAAGATGGCTACCACAGTTCTAAGCATCATGTCTTTTTATTTATTTATTTATTTTTAAGTAATCTCTACCCCCAACATGGGGCTTGAACTCACATGCTTTACTGACTGAGCCAGCCAGATGCCCCTTTCCCCCAAGCATCACATCTTTATGTAATGTTGTCCAAAGCAGAAAACACATTGGGGGGTGTGGGTGGTACTTGGTGGCCAGGTCTTTCTCTGGTCACATCTCTCTTTTTTTTATTTGGGGAGAAAAATCTTTCCTAGAAGGTGTCCTGCAAAAACCTCCTTTCATTTCATTGGTAGAACTGGATCATGTGCTCATCCCTAGAAAAATTTCTAGGAATGAAGAACAGAATGCCATGTATTGGGGTTGGATACATTATCATTTTTTTATTATGTTATGTTAATCACCATACATTACATCATTAGTTTTTGATGTAGTGTGGGTACATTATCATTCAACCAAAATGGTTGGGAAAGATTAGAAAAAGGTGTTAGGTAGCAAACCAACAATATCTGCTACATCTAATAGCTAGAACTTGACTGAATTTTAGGTCCTATGAATCTGCAATTAATTTACTGGATATTTACTACTGTTAGGCTTAAAGACTGAATCTTATGTTCAATTTATCTTGCTCAGTGGAAAGACAGTAGTTTTTAAGTTCTTTTTCTGTTTAGCTATCTCTACAAGGGCTTGATATAAACTTTGGTTAATGTTTCCATGGTGATCAAAAGCATTGTCATCTAAGAGCATTCCTTTAGAACTTAACAGCGAAGGACATAGTTTAGATGATGATCACAGAATAAACAAAAATGGTCCTTGACAATTGTTGAGAATGTGTTTTGAAATAATTTATTCCTCAGTTGATGTGATGTATGCGTTACATTACTGAAATCACATCTGGGTTTAAATTTTAAAAGAGTCTCAATTTTACACTTAGATTTCTGAGAGAATCTGTAGAGATGGTCTATATAATAATTTCTACAATAACTATTCTCTTATCTTTCAACTTGAAAATTATGCTAGGATAGGGGTACCTGGCTGGCTCAGTTGGTAGAGCATGTGACTCTTGCTCTTGGGGTTGTGAGTTCAAGCACCACATTGGTCATAGGGCTTACTTAAAAAAGAAAGAAAAAGAAAAAAAGAAAATTATGCTAAGATAAAAGAAATCTTTAAGGTGTGGTAGCATTTAGTTCATTCTACAAATATTTTTTTAATATATATTTTTAAAGATTTTGTTTATTTGAGAAAGAGAGCGCACATGAGAGCGAGAGCAGGAAGGGGGGAGGTGCAGAGGGAGAAGCAGACTCCCCACTGACCAGGGAGCCCAATGTGGGACTTGATCCCAGGACCCTGGGATCATGACCTGAGCCGAAGGCAGACACTTATCTGAGCCACCCAGGCACCCCTATGTATATTTTTTTGATGCCTAATATGCCTATATAACACTTCCAGGCAGTGTTATAGAATTTGGGAAGGAACAGTGACAAAAGTGAAGCCCCTGTCCTTGTGAAGCTTATATTGTAGCAGGTAGGACAGTTAGAAAAGAAAGATATACCACCTCACACCTATTGGTATGGCTACTATCAAAAGGCAGCAAATAAGTGTTGGTGAGGATGTGGAGAAATTGGAACCCTTGTGCACTGCTGGTAGGAATGTAAAATGCATGCCGCTGCTGAGGAAAACAGTATGGCTGTTCCTCAAAGATATAAACATACAACTGCCCTAAGATCCAGTAATTCCACTTCTAGGTATATAACCAAATGGGTTGAAAGCAGGAACTTGAATAGATATTTGTACATCCATTGTCATAGAAGCATCCTAGCCAAAAGGTGAAAGCAACCAAAGTGTCCATCAGTGGAATAGTGGATAAACAAAATGTGGTATATACATATAATGAAATATTATTCAGCCTTAAATAGGAAGGCAATTCTGACATGTACTACAGTATGGATGAACCTTGAAGACATTATATTAAATGAAATAAGCCAGTCACAAAAGGAAAAATACTGTATGATTACACTTATATGAGAAACCTAGTCAAATTCAAAGAGACAGAATGGTGGTTGTTAGGGGCTGTGGGGAGGGTGGAATGGGAAATTGTTTAATGGGTATGAAGTTTCAGTTTGGGAAGATGAAGTGTTCTGGAGATCGGTTGTGCGACGATGTGAATGTACTTTACGCTATTTTTTTTTTTTTAAGATTTTATTTATTTATTTGACAGAGAGGCACAGCGAGAGAGGGAACACAAGCAGGGGGAGTGGGAGAGGGAGAAGCAGGCTCCCTGCACAGGGCTCGATCCCGGAACCCTGGGATCATGACCTGAGCCGGAGGCAGACGCTTAACGACTGAGCCACCCAGGCGCCCCAATGTACTTTACACTATTGACCTGTACACTTAAAAATGGTTAAGATGGTAAATTTTATGTTATGCATATTTTACCACAATTAAAAAAAATAGAATAAGAAGGGAAGGGAGGAAGAAAGGGAAGGGAGGAAAGAAGAAAAGAAGGAAGGAAGGAAGAAAATATCAGGTAGTGATAAGGTCTATGGAAAAGATAAAGCAAAGACAGGTGTGGGAGCACATAAGGTGAAGGGGTGTGGATTACTACTTTATATTTGGTGGTCTGAGAACACCTCCCTGATGAGCGGCAGTCATGCCGAGCTTTGAAGCATACGAAGGAGGGATCACCCATCTGGGGGAAGAGCATTTTAGGCAGATGTTAAGCAAAGGACAATGGTCAAAGGTAGGACCAGTTTAATACATTCCAGGAATAGGGAGATAGGCAGTGTAGCTTAAGCAGACTAGGTGAGGTAGAATGAGGCCTCAGAGGTGGGATAGGCAGATCATGTTTCTGGTTATGACACTGAGTATGTATTAAGTGCATCGTGGTATGAATAAAATATGGGTATTATATTTCTCTATACTTGTAAGCATAATGTCGTTTGTTTGAAAGCAAATGATTATATTGACCTAAATCATATATGTTTTTGCTCTGTATACTCCTACAGTTAACAGAGGAATGTTCATACTGGCGTACACCGTCCCTAAACTGTATTTAGCAGATTCTTCTCCACTCCCCTCACCACCTCCCACTCTATTTCATCTTGCCAGTCTTAAAGGAATATTTTTCCAAAATTTTCAAATTACAGCCTGAATACTGTGTTTATATCTTCAGGGTCAGAAGATCATTTTAAGAATTCTGTTATTGCAATAGTAAATTTATTTATTTATTTATTTATTTATTTATTTATTTATTTATTTGATAGAGACACAGTGAGAGAGAGGACACAAGCAGGTGGAGTGGAAGAGGGAGAAGTAGGCCTCCTGCTGAACAGGGAGCCTAATGTGGGGCTCGATCCCAGGACCCTGGGATTATGACCTGAGCCGAAGGGAGACGCTTAACGACTGAGCCACCCAGGTGCCCCCGCAACGGTAAATTTAAAAGAACATAAATCAGGGGCGCCTGGGTGGCTCAGTCGGTTAAGTGTCTGCTTTCGGCTCAGGTCATGATCCTGGGGTCCTGGGATCGATCCCCACATCGGGCTCTCTGCTTCTCCCTCTCCCTCTGCCTACCACTCTACCTACTTGTGCTCTTGCTCTCTGTCTCTCTCTCTGTCAAACAAATAAATAAAATCCTTAAAAAAAATAAAAAAATGAAAGTACAGAAATTAAACTATAAGCCTTCTTGATTTTATTTTATTTTATTATTATTATTTTTAAAGATTTGTAAGTAATCTCTACACCCAACCTGGGGCTTGAACTCACAACCCCGAGATCAAGAGTTGCATGCTCCTCCAACTGAGCCAGGCAGGCACCCCTAGGCCTTCTTGATTTTACAATCATTAGGTAATTCACTGAAAATATATAATAAGATGAGTTTTCTTAGTGTTTATAAATATCCAGCAATAGTTTACCCTGAACTTTATGCACAAAATTAAATATTACGTACATGGTTCAGCATATGATAACTGTAGTGTTCAGTATAGAGAATTACTGTTAAAATACTATTATATAGGGGGCGCCTGGGTGGCTCAGTCGTTAAGCGTCTGCCTTCGGCTCGGGTCACGATCCCAGGGTCCTGGGATCGAGCCCCACATCGGGCTCCCTGCTCAGCGGGAAGCCTGCTTCTCCCTCCCCCACTCCCCCTGCTTGTGTTCCTGCTCTCGCTGTCTCTGTCTCTGTCAAATAAATAAATAAAATCTTAAAAAAAAATACTATTATGTAAATAGTTTAACTCAAATTTTTACATGGAACTGAAAACACAATGAAACTGTTTCTAATTATGGCACATGTGTGATTATGCCATAAGATTTAGCCTCAAAAGATGAGGTTCAAGTGTATGTTACTTACTAGATGTAAGCCCTTTGGAAAGTTATGAATCCTCTCTGAAACTCAGTTTCTTCACTTGAAAATAATATCTACCCAATGTGGTTGCTATAAGGACTAATGGAGATATTGTAAGTAGAGCACATGGGATACACTCAATTAATTGTTATGAAACTATAAATAATATATCATTAATAATGTCGTTCAAGTAGGAATTATCCATGCATTTACTCTCCTCCAACTAGAAGGGGATTAAAAGTGGAAATCTGATCAGAAGGGGCAGAAACTTTGGGGGAATCTGTCTTGAAGCTGCATTTGCATAGCAAACATACTGTTTTAGTTAGGTTGTATGTTCTTTGGGGGCCTCTTGGGAAGAAGGGCCCCCCCAGGCACCACTATGAATTTAGTTATTCTGAAAATTACAGTGTATTTAAACACTCCAAAATCAGAGGAAATGCTGTCATTTATATTAGTATGTATAGTAACTAATATCCACACATTTTATTTATCTAGCACTTACCAAGTGCCACTTTTATAAATGCTTTACCTGCAGTGGTGTGCCATGGACCAGCTCAATAGAGCCTATTGTTAAAATACCAGAAATTCTGTGAGCTGACTGACCTCACATTGGTAGCTCGACCTCACATCAGTAGGAAATTGGCAATTGCTACCAAGCACTCTTACCCCCTAGACGAGTTTTAACCATTTACCATCACACCAACGTGTGCACCAACTTCTTTTACTCTCACAATGACTCTATAAAATGTATACCATTATCATTCCTGCTTTACAGATGAAGAAACCAAGGCCAGGGAAGTTGAGGCCACTTGTCCCTGGTCACATAGATAATAAGTAGCGCAGTAGGGATTTGTATTGCATCAGTCAGGCTCTGAAGTTCATGGCCTAAACTCTTCGCCTTGTTACTGTTGATTGCTGCCAAAGCAGTGTCCTCTCCTTGCAGTGTTTTCTACAAAACAGAATGCAGCCTCACAACTGAAGGTTAGAATGTACTCTTAGAAGTCATCTACGTGGGTCTTCACCAACACCAGGCTCTAGGGGCTACTCTGGATTGGAAAGAGCCTGGGTCTCCCTCTACTTCTAAAGAGTACTCATTATTCCTCCTGGGATTCAGATTCCTCATCTAAAAGGAAAGCATTTGGATTTGATTATATCTAGCATGTCTTCCAGGTATGAAATTCTTACTTAACCGAAGCCTATCTGATTCTGTCTCTTGCCACTGGTTCCAGTGGAGACTCAACATCTGCTCCACAGGTGTAGCCTGTAACTACTGGTGAGCAAGCATTTGAGTCCGCTGGCAATTTTTCTCTAGTTGTTTTATACATGTACATATTTTTGACAGAAACTAGGTAGGTTTTAGGCTAATAGCTTATCATGATTTTGAAAATTAGACTTTAAGCTTTGTGAAGGCAGAAACCCTGTCTGTTTTGTTCACGGGCATAGACGGAGCATTTAGTTCAGATTAGACATTTGTTGAAGGAATACATGAAATTTTCTTCAGTTCATTTCAGCAATTCAACTTCAATTCAGATCATCCAGGGTTAATATTATGGGTATAGGTTGAATATTGGAGGTGGAAGGAAATGAGAAAATTGGAAACAGAGACCAGTTATATTATATGATGTGATGTATGTGTGTGTTTGTGTAACATCCATATATATGCATAGAATATCTGTGGAAGGACATAGAAGGAACTGAAAACATTGCTTTCCTTTAGGAATGAAGAGTATGAGTTCAATTGTAAGCCTACCTACATACTCTCCTTAAAAGAAAATGCCATTGGGATGCCTGGCTGGCTCAGTCAGTAGGGCATGACTCTAGATCTCAGGGTCATGAGTTCAAGCCCCTGTGGGGCATAAAATTTACTTACCAAAAAAAAAAAAAAAAAAAAAGAGCGGTTTGTTTAACGTCCAACTCTTGGTTTTGGCTCAGGTCATGATCTCAGGGTTGTGAGATCCAGTCCTACACTGGGCTGTGTGCTCAGCGCTCAGGGTGGAGTCTGCTTGAGACTCCCACCTCCCCCTGCCCTCAAATAAATTAATCTTTTTTTTTTTGAAAAAAGAGAGAAGATGCCATATCTTCTACTCTTTTGGAGAGGAAACTAACTCCTCATATTGGCTCACTGATGGGACTTGTCAAGTTATATAAAACATTATCCTTAGTGTAGTGATAGGAGCATTCCTGCTGTTCCCTCTTTCTAGTAAAGTTCAGGGCCAAAATGCACCTCAGGGATGGCTTAGCGACTTTCCATCTTATGTCTTCAAAGTCATTGTCAAGACCTATTTACTGAGAAAGTACGCTGGGAAGAACTCTGTTAGGGGTATGTAAAATCAATGAAAGACAAACTACCTGCCACCAGATAGCTGTAATTCCCACTTTGTTTGGTGATACAGAGATGTAGAGAGTAATCTGAGAACTTTGAGGGAATCTGACCAAGAGAACATGTGCCCTCACTTTATCAAAGATGATTGCTATCATTTTTCTTTCAGGATCTCAAGGACTACTTTGTCTCATTTTTCAGTGTCATTTATTATAATAGCAATTTGTTCCATTAAATGTTTTTCCATTGGAAAAGATGTCCATGCTTATTTTTAAAACATAGGAATAAAAAGTAATACAGAGAAAGTCTTCTATTGTTTCACCACCCCAAAACACCCACCATTGCTGTGACACATTTCCATTTTCACTTTTTATAGTACTTTGTTGGTGTGTGTAGGATGTAATCTGGGCATTTTGCCCAGTTTGGCTTAATTTTTGTTTATTTGTGAAGTGTCTTAGATTGCATTACACTTATTAAATCATTACTGTTATTAGCTCTTACTAATGATACATCATAATGTGTTCTTATCAGTCTAAAATTGAAGCAATAAAAGTTCATTCCCTAGGGTAATCTCATATATTTTCTCAATTATGAAGAAATGATGCACAGTGGAAATATAACTCTAACTACAATGAATTAAAAATTCCCTGGATTGTGGTTCTTTAAGTGTTTCTTCTCTGTATATATTGCTTAGTGCAAAAGCAGGGTGGTTCTTTTCCTATCTCCCAACACACGGCTTTTCTACCTTCCCAGATTTTCTCAGGTCTTCAATCTTCCCAATCTCTACCTGTCAAGATTCAGGTCATCTTCAAGGACTGCCACCCATTTTATTTCCTACAAAGAGGCTTTCCTTGTCACACTAACATTCACACCGAACAGCAATGAATCTCTCATTTCCTCAAACCCCTGCACAACCTACTATCTGTACCATTCATGTGGTATTTATATTCTTTTTTTTTTTTTTAAAGATTTATTTATTTTTGAGAGAGCGAGAATGAGAGAGAGAGAGAGTACATGAGAGGGGGGAGGGTCAGAGGGAGAAGCAGGCTCCTCGCTGAGCAGGGAGCCCGATGCGGGACTCGATCCCAGGACTCCGGGATCATGACCTGAGCCGAAGGCAGTCGCTTAACCAACTGAGCCACCCAGGAGCCCTGGTATTTATATTCTATTTCCCTTCTTTTTTATTGAGGTAAACAACTCATAACATAAAATTGACTGCCTTAACCATTGCTAAGTATACAGTACAATAGTGTTAAGGATATTCATATTGTGGCACAACGGATCTCCAGAACTTTTTCAACTTGCAAAACTGGAACTCTGTACCCATTAAACAACAACTCCCCATTTCCCCTTACCACAGCCCCTAGTAACCACCATTCTACTTGTGTTTCTATGAATTTGGCTACCCTTATACCTTGTATAAGTGGTATCATATAGTATTTGTCTTTATATGACTGACATTTCATATATTCTATTTTCCTTGATTATAATTATTTATATATATGTGTGAGTAAAGTCACACTTTCAAATTATTTATATACATATGAATGAGTAAAGTCAGACTTTCAAATCTGACCCATCCATAGAATTGCTTTAACTACAAGCCTTGCATACTTTTTGTGGAGACCATTAGGGATATTTATGTAACATTTCTTATTCCTAGGTTCTTTTTTTTTTTTTTCTTTTCCCAGCAAGTTTTAGCTTTGCTGGCAGATTCAATGTAGATAATTTGGGAGTCATTTCTACTGTTTTTCCCCAAATTATACCTTTTCTTTTAGGTTTTAGAATAGAAATAAACCCAGGGAGCACCAGTACCTTTCAATTAAATTTTTATATATATATATATATAAAACATATATATATAAAATTCTTTACCTAACTTAATGACTTAAACTGAGAAATTACCTAATTTACCTAACTTAATGACATAGCTGCTAAATATATCTTAAAGAAATAAAAAATAGAACCAAAAAATTTATAAAATAAAGTTCTCTATTTTACACATGAAGAAACTGAGCCCAGAGAACTGGGTGTACAGAAGAATGTGGCAGATCATCGTCACTTTCCCTCCATGATGGCAAATTTCAGGCACACTAACCAGGTGGGGAAGAAATTTTTGGTCACATAGGCTTTTCTTTTGCAATCACATCATTTCCATAGGTGCTGAATGTTGGTAGGTTTAACTCTTTTTCTGCAATCCTTTTTTTCTTTTTTTTAAAGATTATTTATTTATTTGAGAGGGAAAGAGAGAGAGAGCATGAGCACGTGTGTGGGGGTGGGGGGGGTGGGAGGGACAGAGGCCGAGGGAAAAGCAGACTCCCCACTGAGCAGGGAGCCTGATGTGAGGCTCCATCCCAGGACCCTGGGATCATGACCTGAGCTGAAGGCAGACGCTTAACTGACTGAGCCACCCAGGAGCCCTGTGCAAATCATTTTTAGAGGTAAAATGGGTGAGGAGTCATCTGACTCATAGGCACTGGTGAAGGGCTAACTTGTGATTCTTTCCATTGTCTCAGTAGCCCTGGGGGAGTTCAGCTGAAGCAGGAGAGAAAGAGAAGTGGTTGGAGGGTTGTGACAGCAATTCTTTCTTTATGGAGCACAATTAACATGCTTATGACGACTGGGTAGTGGTGGTGGTGGTGGCCCTTTCCAAATGCCCCCTAGTGTTTTTAAGATCTTGAACTCTGAAGATTCACTGTCTAGGTTCACATCCTGGCCCTGAATCTGGTCACCGTGTGACCTCAGACTGGCCACGTCATCTCCCTAATCCTCAGTTTCCACATCTGTAAATTAGGGATGATCTCTGTGGCACAGAGCTGTTGTGAGAATTAAATAATATCTGGCACCTAGGAAATACTCCTGAAACATTAGTTATTTTTCATGGCTAAGAGAAAAGTTCTAACAGGTCATAATGCTTGATTGATTTATTTATTTTTAAAGATTTTATTTATTTATTTGAGAGAGAGAACAAGTGGGTGGAGGAGCAGAGGGAGAGGGAGAAGCAGACTCCCCGCTGAGCAGGGAGCCTGACACAAGGCTCGATCCCAGGACTGACCTGAACCAAAGGCAAACACTCAACTGACGGAGCCACCCAGGTGCCCTATAATGCTTGAATTAAAAACACATTAGACTATGGTATGTCCAGAAAACCTATAGGTTCTCTGTGTAAATTTGCTGCCTCTCACTGAAACAAACCTTTGAGTACATATATAGTATTATTTCCGTGAAATTTAAATTACTATCTCTCAACCGTCTAACCATTCCAACATTTAGTGGCTTAAAACTGTAGTAATCATTTATGTGTTCATGATTTTGCCATTTGTGCAGGACTGGGTGGAGCAGCTTGTCTCTGCTGCACATGGCGTTCAGCTGGGGCACTGTGACTGGGTTTTGATGATCCATTTCAGGCATCCCATCAAGGACGTTTTATTTTTTTTATTTTTTTATTTTAAATTTTATTGTTATTTAATCACCATACATTACATCATTAGTTTTTGATGTAGTGTTCCATGATCCATTGTTTGCGTATAACACCCAGTGCTCCATTCACTACGTGCCCTCTTTAATACCCATCACCAGGCTAACCCATCCCCCCACCCCCCTCCCCTCTAGAACCCTCAGTTTGTTTCTCAGAGTCCACAGTCTCTCATGGTTCCTCCCCCACTCTCATTTCCCCCCTTCATTCTTCCCCTCCTGCTATGGATGATCCATTTCTAAGACAGCTCATTCACATGAGTGGGAAGCTGGTGCTGGTTGTTACCTGTGAGTTTGGTTGCAGCAGACATTCAGTCCTGGCTCAGCTGGACTTCCTTGGATCTTGTTGTCAGCTGTGTTCTCAGGCGTCTTCCATGTGGCCTCAGCATAGAGCTAATTGGGTTTCCCCCTCACTTGGTGGTCTCAGTGTAGGTGGACTGTGTACATGGGGATTAGCTTCCAAGTGTGCAAAACGAGGAAGCTACTAAGCTTTCCTGAGGCCTAGGCCTGATTACCGGCAGAGTATCTTCCACTGTATTTTATTGGTTAAAGTGTGTCAGATTCAAGAAGAGGGGACTGCACAAGGATGTAAAGAGCAGGAGGTATGGATCATTGGGGCCCACTAATGTAACAGACCACCATACCATTCATCTAATATAAACATTTGGCTACCTTTGGTGTATAAGAGAACATTCAGTTATTACTTCTACAGTTATTTACTGAGCATCTATCCTGGGCCAGGGTGTGGAATAGGCACCAGGAATACCACTTGTATAATTGAACAAAATGTACAAGATCCTTGTCTTGATAGAGCATACATCAGGCAGTTAAACAAGGCAATACATCAGGCATTAACTCGTAATTTGATGGGTGCTCGGAGAATGGTAAGAACCATATACTGCCAGCATCTTAGCAGGGACCTTAACTTATCTGTGGGTTCAGGAAAATTCTGATTTGTGAGGTAAAAATAATACATGCTATAGGAGTTCGATGAAAGGAGAGCAGCAGAGTTAAAGTAGGCAAGGAGGAGTCTGTTTTGTCTGCTATTAAATGATGTGAAACACTTAAAATGGTAAGGCATAGGGGAGGATGAAAGAACCCAGTGCTGAGCCTGGAAGCAAGCATGCATGTGAATGAGTGAGTGGTTCCTTTCTCTAGCAGGAGTGCTGGGTTGTACCACTTTACTGCTCTCTAATGTGGGCCCAGGACATGTGCTTACAAAATAGCAAGCAGAGAGGAGTGTGTTTGATACTCATGAATCTAGGGATTGACCCTTCGACCTGGAGGTTATCAGCAAAATACCGAAGTGATTCCAGAGAGGGAGAGGCAAATGTGCACGGGATGCAAGCTTTCAAAAGCTACCTCTGCCCTCCCCCACCCTTGTGCCAAATTACCAGATTCCTGATGTTCCCCTAGGAAGGGGCGGAGCTATTTCTCCCACCTCCCCTCCAATCACTTTTTCTGATAAATCTGTGTTGTGCCCTCTCCTTTATTAACAGGAAAATATTAGGGAACGACTGGTTTAATTCAAGTATGCTAAGAAGCTTCCAGAAAAATATTTCTTAATAAAAATATAATTGTCATTGTTGAATATTAGCATTGTCCAATTTCCTATTTCAAATAGGAATTTTTATCAATTAGAATAAAACAGGGGCACATTTAATTAATTTAGGCCTGTTCACCTGTATAAGGAAGCTGGATTAGATCTGTTTAGGTTTAATACTCTGTTTCTGCTTTAGGAATGAAAAACATGTAGTTTGAGTTCTATTTTTCAAATATATTTGTTTCATTAATAGACATTAAAAAAAAAAGCATATAGGGATGCCTGGGTGGCTCAGTCTGTTAAGCGTCTGCCTAGGGCTCAGGTCATGATCCCAGGGTACTGGGATGGAGCCCCATGTCCTCAGGCTCTCTGCTCAGAGGGGAGCCTGCTTCTCCCTCTCCCTCTGCCAGCCACTCCCGTGCTTGTGCTCTCTGCCAAATGAATAGGTGAAATCTTAAAAAAATACACATCAAAATATGTTAAATACAAAATTCATTAACTGGCAACCACAAATTTGAGTTAAATTAAAATCTCCGTTTACTTCAAGCCTGCACCCCATAGTTAAATTTGGTCGAAGAAAAATATACAATGATGGTGCCTGGTTGTCCTTTAGATTAACAATCCTGAATCTCAAGGGAGATTAATGCTGTCCAGAAATGTTACTTCGCTCACTTCGCTCATCCATGCACTCAGATTTCAGTGAGCATCACTCTCGCCTGGAGGGCTTGTTAAAGTGAGATGCAGGAGTGCACACCTCCAGTTTCTGATTGGGCCTTGAGAATCTGTAATGGCTAACAAGTTCCCACGTCATACTGGTGCTGCTGGTCTAGGCAGTGCATATTGTAAACCATGTCTTAGACCATTCACTCTCTCACTCTATTTCATTATTTCCTCTCTCCATTCTCTTAAACTTCTAACATTTCGTCCTTCAACACTCATGCTCAGCTGATGGCCTTGCTCCTGGATTCACTGAGAAAATGAAGCCATCAGGAGAGAACTCCACAAACTCTCATCAGCACCAGTAAGCTGTGCCCATCCGGCAGAGCCAAGCACATAATAAGTTTCGAGTTATTTTCTTAGCTAAGTCTTATGAAGTGTCTTTACAAAAAATATAGATTTGAATTTATATAACACATTTATCCTAATAGAATACAGCTGATATCACTTTATATATATTGGTTGCTATGTATTTATCTATTTGAGTTATACTGCAAAAAACAAAATTGAAAAACCACTGGAGTTTATGGCCTTTAAGATCCCTTGCAGCTGAATCATTTTTAGACTTCATGTAATGTGGACTAATGAGATAGGAATTGAAACGAGACAGAATAATCCTCAAAAAGGAAAGGAGGGCTGTCACTTACCTGGAAAAATTAAGTAGAGAAAAACTGCAACAGTTATTTTGTTGGACAAAAGGTCACTGTTGTGATGAAGAACTTATATAGAGAGTTGCTTATAACTAATCAGTCACCACATTAAAAGATACTGTGTAGGTGAGTGACATCATCTGAATTGTGTTTTAAATACAAATGTAGTGATCCGAAGGGGCAGATGCACCCCAATGTTTATAGCAGCAATGTCCACAATAGCCAAACTATGGAAAGAGCCTAGATGTCCATCAACAGATGAATGGATAAAGAAGATGTGGTATATATACACAATGGAATATTATGCAGCCATCAAAAATTGAAATCTTGCCATTTGCAATGGAACTAGAGGGTATTATGCTAAGTGAAATAAGTCAGTCAGAGAAAGACAAGTATCATATGACCTCACTGATATGTGGAATTTGAGAAACAAGGCAGAGGATCATAGGGGAAGGGAGGGAAAAATGAAACAAGATGAAACCAGAGAGGGAGACAAACCATAAGAGACTTTTAATCTCAGGAAACAAACTGAGGGTTGCTGGAGTGGTGGGGGGTGGGAGGGATGGGGTGGCTGGGTGATAGACATCGGGGAGGGTATGTGCTATGGTGAGTGCTGTGAATTGCGTAAGACTGATTAATCACAGACCTGTACACCTGTTAACAAATAATACATTATATGTTAATAAAAATTTTAAAAAATCACTTGTTGGGGCACCTGGGTGGTTCAGTCAGTTAAGCCTCTGCCCTTGGCTCAGGTCATGATCCCAGGGTCCTGGGATTGAGTCCTGCATCGGGCTCCCTGCTCATCGGGGAGCCTGCTTCTCCCTCTCCCTCTGCCCTAAATGAAATCTTTAAAAAAAATCACTTGTGGGGTGCCTGAGTCGTTAAGCGTCTGCCTTTGTCTCAGGTCATGATTCCAAGGTCCTGGGATCAAGACCCACATCAGGCTCCCTGCTCTGAGGGAAGCCTGCTTCTCCCTCTCCCACTCCCCTTGCTTGTGTTCCCTCTCTCCCTGTGTCGCTCTCTGTTAATAAATAAATAAAATCTTAAAAAAAAATCACTTGCTACTGTATGGTGCTTAGGTGGAGTAACGACAGAGCGTTAGCAAGACTAGTTAAGATAGTACAGTAATCCATGGAAGAGATAATGGTGATTTGGATTAGTGCCATCAACAGAGATAGAGAAAAGTGGATGGTATTGAATATTTAAGAGACAGAGTTGACAGACTTTCTGATGAATATGGTGGGTAAGGGAAAGAAATTGAACAAGAAGGGGGGTTCCTGGGTGGCTCAGTCATTAAGTGTCTGCCTTCGACTCAGGTCATGGTCCTAGGGTCCTGGGATGGAGCCCGTGTTGGGCTCCCTGCTTGGCAGGAAGCCTGCTTCTCCCTCTCCCTCTCCCCCTGTTTGTGTTCCCTCTCTCGCTGTGTCTCTCTGTCAAATAAATAAATAAAATCTTAAAAAAAAAATAAGAAAGAAATGGAACAAGAAGATGCAAGGTTTGTCATTAATAATAGTTTGAATCATTTTTTATTTTCCTCTTAATACTTTCTGTATTTCCCCAGTTGTCATCTTGCATTAATAATGAGAAAGAAGTAACAAATGTCTTTTACATTATTAAAAATAGTGAATAATGGTGCCTGGGTGGCTCGGTCAGTTAAATATCTGACTCTTGGTTTCAGCTCAGGTCAGGGTCTCAGGGTTGTGAGATGGAGCCCCATGTTGGGGCTCTGTGCTCAGTGGGGAGTCTGCTTCCCCTTTCCCCACCCCGACTCTCTAAAGATTTTATTTATTTATTTGACAGAGAGATGGAGAGCCAGAGAGCACAAGTAGAGGGAATAGCAGAGGGAGAGGGAGAAGCAGGCTCCCCATTGATGAGGGAGCCCCATGTGGGGCTTGATCCCAGGCCCCTGGGATCATGACCAGAGCCAAAGGCAGACGCCCAACCATCTGAGCCACCCGAGAGCCCCTAAAATAAAATAAAATAAAATAAAAAAGTGAATAAATTTGTAAGCTATTTAAGGGGCGCCTGGGTGGCTCAGTCGTTAAGCGTCTGCCTTTGGCTCAGGTCATGATCCCAGGGTCCTGGGATCGAGCCCCACATGGGGCTCCCTGCTCAGCGGGAAGCCTGCTTCTTCCTCTCCCACTCCCCCTGCTTGTGTTCCTGCTGTTACTATCTCTCTCTCTGTCAAATAAATAAATAAAATCTTTAAAAAAATAAAAAATAAATAAAAAGAAAGGTAGGCATAGGGTGCAAGTAACTTCTGAAATATCTGAATGCTGTGTACCATCATAACAAAAGCTATGCTAATGAAAGAAATTTTCTAATTTACCTTTTATGACAGTGTTTTATATTCAGAATATATGGAAATATATATAAACTTTTCTTATGTTCAAGTGTAAATTCCACAAGGACAGGGGTTGTGTTTCATTTTTCACTGTTTATTTTCCCTGATACCTAATTGGAGCTAAATAAATATTGGTGAGTGAATATATATATATATATATATATATTTTTTTAAGTTTATATGTAAAATATTTTGTTTACAATAAACAATTTTGACATTTGTTGAACGATAGATACTTTAGGAGGACAATCTTCAATCTCTTCAGCATGTGTTACTATATTTTCTTCAGAAGGATGTGGGAACTTCAACATACTCCAAATTGATTGGATCACTGTTAATCCTAGGGGATTCTTTCTAGCTCTAAGAAAGCCCAGGCAAATGTCAGGTTAATTTTTTAATTAGTGGTTTCTCTGTTTACTTATTTCCATGAGGCTAACAGTTTGTCCTGAATTTGAAACATGGTCACTTTAGATGCAGGTGCATAATTAGCATTATGCTCATGCAGCACCAGAAAACACCAAGATATATATATATTTTTTTGATTCATCAGAAAAGTATGATTAGAGTTTTAGGGCTGAGAGAAGAGGCATACAGTACATTTTTAAACTAAAATAATATACTAAAATTAAATCTTTGCCAGTATTGCTTTTTTCCCTCTGGTAGGATGATCTGGTATTATGTCTTACATATCCGCTCTGCTCATTTGCTTTTCTTCCTCTCTTGTCTCTTATTAGCCTGTCTCTAGTCTCACACTGTCTAGCTTATCCTTTACCACCAAAGAGATCTTTATAAAATTCAAATTTTATAAAGATTTATTTCCTTGCTTGGAAATATTAAATGATTCCTCATTGCCTTTAACATGAAGTCCAAATTCTTAATAAGGCTTCTAAGATCCTCCAAGATCTGGCTTGTCCCTCCTGAGCAGAGCCCCAGGTCTATGAATGGGCCAGGCAATTTTTGCTTCTCATTTAAATTCCTTTGTTTTGATCCCAAGCCTTCCCCCTCCCTGTCAACCAGGGAGTCTACTTCTCTTTCTAGAATCATCCCAAGAATCTTAAAAAAAAAAAAAAAAAAAAAAGAATCATCCCAAGAATCTTAAAAAAAAAAAAGAATCATCCCAAGAGTCACTCATCCCTCTATGGGAGCCTTTTCTGAGTCTCCCAGGTTGAATCCATCAGTCACTCCTTCTTTGTGCCCTGCCTCCACCTTTCTAGGCTTTCATTGCTGCAGCCTACAACAGCTTAATGCACTTCTTTTTTGTGACATCTGTCACATCCTTGAGGGCATGGACTATGTCTTATTCATCTTATCCCCAGGGTCTAGCACAGTGCAAAGTGCAGAGAAGGCACAAGGTACATATTATATGAATCATTAAGTGAATGGTAATGTTTTTCTTGGGAAAAAAAAAAAAAACCTTTTCTTAAAAAAGATGATTTTATTTATTTATTTGACAGAGAGAGAGAGAGCGCATAAGCAGGGGGAGTGGCAGGCAGAGAGAGAGGGAGAAGCAGGCTCTGATGCAGGGCTCCATCCCAGGACCCTGATACCATGACCTGAGCCGAAGGCAGACATTGAACCGACTGAGCCACTCAGGTGCCCCATGGGGAAAAAAAAAAAAACATTTTCAAGAAATAAAAATCTTGGTTACCGGCTGATATTTCTAGCTTGCCTATTTATTATTTATTTATTTCTCGCTTGGCTATTTTATTTCCCAAATTCTCACCACCAACCACCAACCAGGTTCCTTTAAGTGTGGTTAGCTGGTAGTATTTCTAGTGCATGTTCTGATGAGGGGGGAAGAAAAGAGAAAAAGCAGAAACAAATGGCTATTACCAAAAGGGCAAAGGCATTATTCTCTGAAGGATTATTATCTCCTATGACAACCACTCTCTCCCTAGCAACAATCATTTATCATGTGCTTCCATATCCAGAGATTCAGCTTTGCCTTTCTCACCCAGGAATAAACACCCAGGAGAAAGAGATTAGCCCAAACTTCCTTTTCTTCTTCTAACTGCTCCCGATATGAAGCCAATAGGCTTCCCCTTTTCCAAAAGCACTTTCCAATAAGGCATCTACCTCCCCCAAAGTCTGGCACTCCTACACTTGGCCCTACCGAGAGCTTCCTTTTCCTTCCATGGTCACCTTGACTGCCCTGTCCATACTGTCCCTTGGAGCTGGAACTGGGAGGTGTGGGTGACAGAGCAGCTAAGCCGTCCCCCAGCACAGCCAGTGTTAAAGTGTGGGGGTTCATAGAGTTGTCTAGGGCAAGCATTCATAGTTGGATTTTGTTCTGGATGTAATTTTATAATTTTAAATTTGTTCTCTATTCCATTTAGATTTATCATTCTTCCCATAAAATGGCCGGTTTGTAAATCTTTGTAATTGGCGTTGGACTCAAAACACTTAATAAAGCATTTTCCTTCCTAATTGGCATAAATAGTTAGGATATACCAATGTTTCAGGTACTAGATGCCAAATACATGGCCCCTTTACTTAAATAGTTTACTGTTTAGAACAGAGAATAAGCACTTAAACAAATAAAAGTGTGATAAATACCACACAAACTTGAGGAAGTTCTTCATAGAGGAGATGAAATCCACTTGGTGTTAGCACTGTGTCGTCACTAAGCTTTTCACTGAAGAGAGTGTGTGGGTAGGTGGGGTATGGAGGTGGATGAACAGAGATCCTAGATAAGGCTGGTTCAGGTAGGTTGGGGCCAGAATGTTAAGGGCCTTGTTTGTCTTGATAAGGAAGAATTTGGGCATTATCCTTTGAACAATGGTTACCCATAATAGATTTGCAAGTAGAGGAGTAACATGATCAGATATATTTTCATTCTTAGAACAAAGTAAAAGTAGTATTGAAAAAAAAACTTCTCCAGAGTCAAATGTCAGATGATCCAAAATTCAATAACAACAATCCATAACACATTTTGGGGATTTCAGCCCTCATTCCACATCTCATTTTGAGATCTGTGGGGGCTACCATATCAGGTAAAAGCTCAAATATTGGGGCGCCTGGGTGGCTCAGTTGTTAAGCGCCTGCCTTCAGCTCAGGTCATAATCCCAGGGTCCTGGAATCTAGCCCTGCATCTGGCTCCCTACTCAGTGGGGAACCTACTTCTCCCTCTCTCTCCCTCTCCTCCTGCTTGTGCTCTCTCTGTCCCTCTCTGTCTCTCTCAGATGAATAAATAAAATCTTAAAAAAAAAAGAAAGAAGTATATTAAAGGGAAATGAAAGTCTTTCATAGTTCTTTTCTCTAAAGATAACTTCCTCAGTATATAGTCTTCCAGCTTTTTCATATGTCTGTTGCTTAAACCAACACTTGTAGATGTATATTTTATATTTCTCATTGAACATTTTGGATAAAATAGTATAAATAGATTTATTGAATAGTTACAGAGTATTACATTTAATGGATAATTCTACTCTTTGAGACATTTCCATTGTTTGCAGTTTTTCATGTTATCTATAATATCTTCTTAGGATGAGATCCTAAATGAGGAATATTGGGGTCAGACTATGTGTATCTTAAATTTTAGTATATATTGCCAATTGTCCTCTGTAGTTATGACACAAATTTACATTTCTACCTAAAGAATATCAGACTGCCTGTTTCAGCAAATGCTTGCCAATATTAAATATTTTCATTTATTTTTTATCCATGCCAGTCTGATAGCCAAAATAAATTTCATTGGATTAATATGTATTTCTTCATTTGTTATCAGGTTAAATATATTTTTGTAAGTCTATTAGCCATTTTTATTTCCTTATTTGTGAATGTCTGTGCACAACACAGTCTTTGTCATTTTCTATTGGTGCTTTGGTCTCTTTCTAAGTGACTTGTGAGGCCTTTTCATGTAAGTGTCATATATGATCAAATAGTTCTTTCTCAGTTGGATTGGAATCCTTGGATTCCATTTATTATGTCTTTTCTTCATAATATTCATAAATAGGTAATCAAATGCATCAGTCCTTTTCTTCCTTTACTATTTACTTCTTCCTTGACTAATTCTTAGAAATTAGTTACATGGGGGCGCCTGGGTGGCTCCATTGTTAAGCGTCTGCCTTTAACTCAAGGCATGATCCCAGGGTCCTGGGATGGAGCCCTGCATCAGGCTCCCTACTCAAGGGAGAGCCTGCTTCTCCTTCTCCCAGTCCCCCTGCTTGTGTTCCCTCTCTCACTGTGTCTCTCTCTGTCAAATAAATAAGTAAAATCTTCAAAAAAAAAAATCAGTACCATGTATTCACCAATCACATGGGTCATAACACATATGCATCAACTGTAAATCTACACATAAAAACTGTTAATAAACTTTCTTTTTTTTTTTTTTTGGAATATAGTATTAATCTTGTCCTCTTACCCACCCCTTCTCACTTCAGCCCATTAAGGTAATCTACTGAATTTTCAATTATGCAGTGGCCTAGATATTTTGGGAGTTCTTAGATGAGATCACACATATTTGGGATGACAATCGAGTTAGCATGTATAACCAGCTTTTGTTGATCATCATTTACAAGAATTAAGAACATTGAAAAATTGTATTAATCTTCGATTAGTTTTCCAAATATATCTAAAGAGCACATTGGGTTTAACTTCAGTTAAAACTGCTTTTCTAGCTCTCACGTATGATGTAAATAAAGGAGAGTCTAAATAAAATGTTATTTGATTTGTGGAGTAGCAGAGTTAACTTGGGAACCAGAAAATGCCTTTGAGCTACCTCTCCTGACATGCATAATTTTCTGGATGAAGAAAGGCATCATTATTTCTCTTATATTGGAAAGATACAGATGATGTGTTCCTTAGATTATGTACATGTTTTACTGTTAAGTAATATTAGTATCACATGAAAATTTGTAAAGTAGGGTCAAATAATTGACACATATTAATCTAAAGGAATTTATTCATTTTTATAATTTAAAATAGGTTTAAATAATGTAAATTAAATTATGTAAATAGCTTGGTGGAAGGTTATTAAAGTTATTCCTATTATTTAATGACAAAAGACATGATACTATTTTTCTGCAAATACTTCAAATATATTGAAATATCCAATTTTAAGCAGTAACTAGGTTTATAACCGTATTCACATTTTTATAAAATCTCTAAAAAGCATTTCCACATGTGTTACATTATCTTGGGAATTGAGTACAATTAATAGTATCAGTACATTCCCCCCAAAAAGAAGATAGGAACAGTGACCAGATCTTTTAAAGTTAAGGAATTCCTAAGAACGTAAGTTATAATAAAGGGTATCAACATCCTGAGGTGATACATTCTTCACCCAAACTGTGGGGATTTTCAAAGTGAGAAATTCTTTGTCTCTTTCAAAACAGGAAAATCAAAGGAATTTCTTTTAATCTGGCTTACATCCAGGTCAGTGAGTGGCACTAATAAGGAACAAACACATTAGCACCAAAAGGACATGATAATTAGAAACGAAGTCTTAATCCGTAGACCACAGGCTGGGATCTCTAAAGCCTTGCCACCCGGCTTTAAATGTAAAAATCACATTCAAATGTGCAAAATGGTAATACACGGGAATATTTGCATGTGAAAATGAGTGGCTTATGCGCAAATTGATTAGGTGAATACCTTTTGTTGGGGAGATGGAAGATGGTTGTTTTCTCCCAGGAACTGTTGAGGTGAGAAAAGGAGCCTTGTTTTACAAGAAAACACTGAATTTAAGAGTAGATTTATTTTTCAAGTTAGAAACTAAATATCAAGTGCTGATGGTTAAGCAACGTGATTTTGCTCTGACGTGATACATTTTACCGTGGTCCTTTCATTTTGGTTCTACTTACGGGAATCCAACTGCCCTCTTAATACTGAGAATGAAAAGAAGGTGGGAGAAGTATGAGGAGTGATAGGACAGAGTAACAACAGACGTTAAATAATAGACTTTAACCCTCCAGTATTTTAGGATTGGAAAAGAGAAATATTAATTGTGAGTTAAAAATAGAAGTTGCTAATGATTTTAAATACTAATAACTGCTTATGTTATCCGTTTAACCCTAGCTCAGTTGGTTAACTTCTATTAGAGTGTTCCTAATGATGTTATCATCTGTGTATTTGTGAATTTTTTTCAGTGATGGAAAGATTTGGCTATTATCCTAGAATATACATTCTCTATTATCTACTGAGAGGTAGTAAAAGCTGTTTTCACACATACATTTTTTGGAAGGCATACTCCAAGTGTTTTCAGTATCTTCAGTGTATCAGGAAAATGTGTGATTAATATTGTATGATGTATGACACTAAAAGCTCTTCTGGAAGACTGTCTTGTTCTTGAATTTCCATACCACTCAATAAGGCATCCCCCAAGCAAAAAACAGTTTTAATCTGGAGTTGATTACTATCAGATTTGCCTCTTTACACAAACATGTTTACCATGTAATAGTTGTAAGATGGCAAATTAAAATGGTCATTGTGGGTTTTATAGAGTAAATGTGGGGGCACATGTCAGAAATAAGATTCCATGTCCCCAAGTGGTGGTAGATCTAATTCAGACTTGCTAGACCTGAGCCTGGTGTGGAAATGTAGAGAACACCTTCATAAACAACCTAAAGCAATGTATTTCTTCTAGGAATGTGTGTGACCAAGGTGTCCTTAATCCCAGAGAGGGTCAGTTCATAGTGATAAATTCTTCCTTCCTTAAATCTGCTTTTTTTCTTGTTTGCTTCATCTTTAAACTATAAGCTTATGTTAATTTCATGCACAGATAGCAAATTCCTGTTTGACCTTCCTGTTTTTCCTCTGATTCCTGCTGCCTTTAGGCCTGAAGTTTCTCACAACATGATTTTGTCCTTGATATTTTCTGAAAGTGGATGAATGCAAGATACCCATATGTGAACATGCTTTATAGTCCCCTAAAGCAAGGCAATTGAAAACCACTTCGTTGGACAACATCTTGAAACATACCTTGGAATTATTGGAAACAAGAATTATACACAATCAATTTAGTAAATAGCAGTTGAAAGTAGTATAGGTTCTCAGAAATAAAGGTATAGGGCTGACTCGTGATTCTCGATCATCTTGAATTGATTCTTTATGACCGCTGCACATTTCAGTAGTTATCACCAAATATAATGTCTCCACTGATGTTATTGGTAACATATGTGAGGATTTTAAGTTTCTGTTGGGAAAATGCCTTGGGTGACTGTGCTTAGGTATAAAAATAGATCCATAGATACTAATGGCAAGCACTTGTTTATGGATCAAAATAAACTTTGTAATTTGGGAGAAAATGTTACACTCAGAAAATGTATTCAAAAGCATGCGCTGTTTACTCTAAAATTTCCCAAAGTCAGCTGTCCCCAACCCTGCAGAGTCTGCGAGCTAGATTGTCTGAATAGAATCACCAGATTGAAAACAATCACAGTAGTATTTTCTAGGATTGCCCTGGAATTTCTAGGATTGTTCCTGGATGGTGCTGGATAATAGGAAGCACATTTTTGTATTGACATTTATCATAGAATATAAAAGGTGTTCATTTCAGGATTATTCACCTCTAGGCACCTTCCAACACATTATTTTCCTACTTCCACAATTTTTTACTTTGTATCTCAAGAAAAATGCCCCATGCCCAGCTTTTTTGATTACCCTAGTGATCATGAATGAGAAAAATCCAAACAGACCTGTTTGTTTCCATGCAGTAGAGCATAGATATTATTAGGTTTTATTTTATCTCTAAGAACATTTTCTTTCTGTTAAAGGAAGCAGATATTGAAGGAGTAAATCTCAGATTAACTGAAGAGAAATTAATAGGGGGAGTCACTGGTTATAGAAAGCCCCTAGGACCCCCTGCTCCACTCTGCACACTAAAGAAAGACAGAGAAATGGAAGCCCTTCAGAAGCTCACTAAATGGGAAATGTCTACTTGTTTTTTTAGAAAAATCACCCTTCAAAGATTTATGTATTTATTTACATCTGGATGAGTTACAGGTGCAGACAAGAATCTCAGCACACTTCCTTTTAACTAGATTTATTGTTTACTATCATATTTCTACACACATGCCACATATTGTATATATTGTGTATATATGTGGATTTGGAGATTTCTCCAAAGCTCTCTCTACCACCTGACTGCACGGTTTTTAAAATTTCAGCAGATGAAGCAAGACTGGCATTCTGAGCCCAGGAGAAGCATCTGATGAGTCAGTGAGGAGCCCTAAGAAGGAAAGGCCCCTAGGGCTAGAAAAAAAGAAATGGTATGTGTGGGGGTGCCTGGGGGGCTCAGTCAGTTGAGCCTGGACTCTTGATTTAGGCTCAGGTCATGATTTCAGGGCTGTTGGCTCTGCACTTAGCAGAGCCTGCTTCTCTCCCTCTCCCTCTGTCCCTCCCTGCGTGCTCTCTCTCTCTCAAGTGGATAAGTAAATTAAAAAAAAAAAAAAAAAAAAAGAATGGGGAAGAGAGGCCTGCGGAAAGTGAGGGACCAGGCTAGTTGAAAGGTTACTGAGAACAGCCCTGGTATGAAATAATAAAGGCTGTGGGTGGTGAGAAAGATAATCCCAGCCTGGGGAGTGTTTCTTAGGAGAGCTGGAGAGAAAGGCTATGTGTATCCTCCCAGACCAGATTGAGAATGAAGCAAGAAGCGCCTATTTCTCCAATTTTATTCTTTTTATTTTTACTTACTTATTTTTTTTTAAGATTTTATTTATGTATTTGACACAGAGAGAGACAGCGAGAGAGGGAACACAAGCAGGGGGAGTGGGAGAGGGAGAAGCAGGCTTCCCGCTGAGCAGGGAGCCCGATGCGGGGCTTGATCCCATGACCCTGGGATCATGACCTGAGCCGGAGGCAGATGCTTAATGACTGAGCCACCCAGGCTCCCCTGTGTTTTTTTTTTAAGATTTTATTTATTTATTTGACACAGAGAGAGACAGCGAGAAAGGGAACACAAGCAGGGGGAGGCCCCAATTTTAATGACCCAGAGAAAAAGTGCCTCTCTTGCTTCATCCTTGTCCCAACTGTGTCCCAGGTGTAAGTGTAGTGCTCATCATGGGCAGCCTATGAGTGTCTCTCAGGGAGGGTTGGTGGGGTTGAAACAGATGGTAAAGAGCAGAGAGTAATATTAATTTAATGAGGACCAGAAACACACAGGGAGGGGTGCTTGGGTGGCTCAGCTGGTTAAGAAACTGCCTTCAGCTCGGGTCATGGTCCCTGGGTCCTGGGATGGAGTCCCGTGTTGGGCTCCTTGCTCAGCGGGAAGTCTGCTTCTCTCTCTGTCCCTCCCCCCTCTCATGTGCTCTCTCTCTCTCAAATAAATAAATAAAATCTTTAAAAAAAAAAAAAGAAAAAAGAAGAAACAGAGTGACTTTCCTAACAAAGTGCTCGGTATAGAATTCAGTAGAGGACTGATGAATGAATAAAGAGTTGATTTTCTCTTCCCTTTAATTTCTGTATCCTCAAAAAAAGGTAGTTCCTAGGAGTCGGCATAAACTTGTGGCACTTACAAGAAGTCTTGGCTTCAATGGTCATTTACCCTCAGGTGGTAAATCCTAGAAATTGTGGCAAAAACATGAGAGCACACCTCAAACTATATTCCCCCTATTCTTTTGTACTGAGAGTAAACAAAAATTTGTACTGAGAGTAACAAAAATTTCACAGCCTTCCTTAGGCAGGCTTCCCACCTCTGGTGCAACATCCCTTCTTGAAACTTCAGCACATACCCCAGAAGAAAAGATCCCCAAATTTGCCCCACTTCTTAAGTCCTTAACAATTCTCTTGGGATTCTTCATGCAAATGGACCTCACTTCCTACTTTAGAGATAAAATCTCTGCCATTTGCTCTAAAGTCCCTCCACACCTTAGCATATCTCTGGGTGCATTCCTGTCCCTACATTTTTGCTAAAGCTGTTTCCTTTAGCTTCCCCCTCCCCTACTTCTAATTCCATCCCTCCCCCACTGCTACTTAATCCTTCTCATCCTTTAGAACCTAATCTAATCCATGGCTTCTCTGCAAAGTTTTCCTTGACATTTCCTGCCCACAATGATATCTTTCTTCTTTGAACTTCAATGAAGTCTGTCATAAAAAGTCTTAGAGTCACCAAACTGGCAACTCTTTAAGTCGCCTTCCAGTCTAACATCATTAGTTTACTTATTTGCCTAGTCTTTTAGCTAGTTAATGGCTGAGCCAGGACTACCCTTCTGTTTTCTGATTCCAGCACTGTGTTAGCTGAGTCACCATATTTTTGTAAAATTAAAAAGGTCAAGTGTTTCTTCCCTTTCACGGGTTGCCTGATACTGCTATATGGCATTCTAAATGCTGGCAGCTTTCCTCCATATTTGCAAGCATTGTCACGTTTTATACTGCTCCATTTCCTTGGTGGGAACGTTTGGAGTTGTTTTGGGGAACCAGGAGGCAGTATGCTAGAGCAGGAAGAGCTTGAGGTTGGAGAAGAGACTTGGGTTGAGATGATAGGCATTAACTGGCCATCAGAGACATGATACGTCCTTTTTTGTTCTATTTCTGTACATTGAAGAATCCTTTATTATTGAATGGACATTGGTGAAACTGCTTTCCAAGTATTCCCTTGAGGGCATCCATGTCCTCTGCCTGGTGTAGTAATTTATCCCCAGTTAACATTGGTTCCCCTGCACTGAAGCCACAGCCCCTCTCTGGGCCTGTTTCTTTTTGTCATAAAACAGTGTTTTTGCTCCTGATGAGTTCTAAAATCCTTTCCAGTTCTCAATTGCTATGGCCAATCTGAGGCTTCTTATAAATTGAAAGCAGAAGTCAACTTGTGGGCCTGCCTAGGTCCTTGTCATATATTTGTTGTTTGCGTGTGTGTTTGTGCACACGTGCGTGTGTGCCCGTGTGCGTGTGTTCGGCTGCATTATGCATTTATATTACAAACTTTTGATTAGTTTCCAATGATTAAAAGACTTCATATTGATGTGTGGATTTCTACCTTCTCTCAAAAAAACATGGTACACTGAATTTGCTTTCCTTCAGGCGGCCAATGTCTGGAATCGCTGTCTCGTGGCTGCCACCTGCAGAATCCATGAAGTTCACCAGTTGCCAGGTCTCTCACCCTGTGTCGGCCTTTCATGTGATTTCCTAGTCACTCTGTGTACTGTGTCTGTAGGCTCTGCCCTATAGCTGCCCAAGAAGACTTGCTAGAAAGGAAAGTGGTGGAAGAGAGAGTGAAGGGTCATGTAAAGAAAAACCCAGAGTAGAGATTTAGGGGGATGAAATACTGAATTGAATGATGAATTCTTTTTTTTTTTAAGATTTTATTTATTTATTTGAGAGAGAGATAGAACGAGAGTGAGAGAGAGAGCAGGAGTGGTGGGGAGGGGCAGAGGAAGAGGGAGAAGCAGACTGTGCTGAGCAAGGAGCTGGATGCAGCTCCATTCCAGGACCCCAGGATCACGACCCGAGCCAAAGGCAGATGCTTAACTGACTGAGCCATCCAGACATCCCAAATGACAAATTTCTTTTTTTTTTTTTAAGATATTATTTATTTACTTGAGAGAGAGCATTAGAGAGGGGAAGGGCAGAGGGAGAAACACACTCTCTGCTGAGCAGGGAGCCCAACTTGGGGCTAGATCCCAGGACCCAGAGGTCATGAGCTGAGCCAAAGGCAGATGCCCAACCAACTGAGCCATCCAGGTGCCCCCCAAATGACAAATTCTAATATGATGACAGTGGTTACCCTACGAATAGAGGCCGAAGATGAGAAAGGAAAAGGAAATCTTTTTTTTTTTTTTTTAAGATTTTATTTATTTGACAGAGAGAGACACAGTGAGAGAGGGAACACAAGCAGGGGGAGTGGCAGAGGGAGAAGCAGACTCCCCGCTGAGCAGGGAGCCCGATGTGGGGCTCGATCCCAGGACCCTGGGATCATGACCTGAGCCGAAGGCAGATGCTTAACGACTGAGCCACCCAGGCGCTCCGAAAAGGAAATCTTATACTTCTTACCTTAAACTCTTGTGTCCTGACAGTCCACAAGTGGGAATAAATCCAAGATGAAAACTTCAAAGCACATCAACAACTTAGAAGTAGCTAATATGTACTTTGTGAAGATTTTAAGTCTCATGGTTGACCAAGGTATATGCCTTGTGGCAGGAACAACTCTTTTTCATTCTTTTCATTACCCTATAAGCCTGCAGAATACAATTGTTGTGGAATAAATGTTTATTGAATTGAAATAAGAGAAATATTTATCTTAAGGTTATTGTTTTATATAATTGAAACATGCATATATTTCAGAATTTCTCAAAGTTGATTCCTAGAATCCTTTGGTCTAGTCTTTGCCTGAGGTTTATGGATGTGATTTGAATCTGTTCAGATGATGGTTCCAGTATATCTGACCATGCATTTGCTAGCATCTAGTCCCACCATGCACTGGAGGATGTTCACTCAAATGGTCCCAGGGCAGGTCATTGGGTTCTGGGTCATTAGCATGTCATATGACTTTGTTACTGACCTTTAAACTGTGAACCCGGTTTCTACAGTTTAAAAAAGAGACTAGACTTTCTAAGGTCAGGTGGTAAGTTCTTCATAAATATTTGTTGAATAGATGACTGTAGTCCTTCCAATATTATCTTATCAACATTTTTATTCAGGGCTTTTCTGCTACTGAGAACAGTGGAGGAAATCAGAGCCTCGACTCTGTTTCAAGAAGTCTAAGTAATCTAAATATGCAAGCTCTGTTCAGGTCTATCTATACTCCCTAACACCTTTTAAATGCCAGCAGATTGGGGCGCCTGGGTGGCTCAGTTGGTTAAGCTACTGCCTTCAGCTCAGGTCATGATCCTGGAGTCCCAGGATCGAGTCCCGCATCGGGCTCCCTGCTCGGCAGGGAGTCTGCTTCTCCCTCTGACCCTCCCCTCTCTCATGTGTGCTCTCTCTCACTCATTCTCTCTCTCTCAAATAAATAAATAAAATCTTTAAAAAAAAAAATGCCAGCAGATTCAAATGTACCATTTAAAATGATTCTTTCAGGAAAGTCATCTAGTTTATTCTTTAGATCTGCCTTTTCTAATTTTTTTAAAGATATCCAAATTTACTCAATTGAGTATTCTTTAACAAAACTAAGAATGTGTTTAAACATTTTTAAATGGTTGAAAAAAATCAAAAGAATAATAATATTTTGTGACACATGTGAATTCAATGAAATTCACATTTCATTGTCCATATATAAAGATTTTTGGCATCACAGACATTCTCATTCATTTATGTACTGTCCACGGTCACTTTTGTGGTACATTATGACGGGTGAGTAATTCAGATGGCATCCTTCAGACAGACGATATGGCTTGCAAAACCTCAAATATTTCCTATTCTATCCTTAACGTCTGCTGACCCCTGCTCAGTGCCATTCCTTTTCTAATTGCCAAAGTTAATGGTTCCAATATTCTATGATTCTGGGATTCTGGGTCTCTAGGATTCTATGAAATAGCATTCAACTTCCCATTCAGACCTGAATGTCAAATACAGACCAATGGGGGTATCTGGCTGGCTCAGTCTGTGGAGCGTGCGACTCTTGATCTCAGGGATTGTGAGTTCCAGCCGCACGTTGGGTGTAGAGATTACTTAAAAATAAAAATAAAATCTTAAATAAAATAAAATCTTAAAAAAAAAAGTTTGAATTCATCCAGGGAAATCCACTGGGATTATTCCTCTTTCTTCATATTTGCAGTCCCTCAGCTTCACCCCTAGTTCAGCATGTCTTGGTAGGATGGGGGGGCAACTGAACATCATTTTTAGGCAATTGTGTTTAGGAACTAGACAATCTGGGTTCAAGTTTTAGAATAAATATCTATTTTAACTGTGAGCTAAGGTCTACTGTTGCCCTTGTAGTAAATTTTGTTGGAAAAATACCAAGACAATACTAGCTTTTATTATACAATCAGACTCTTGAGGGTAAGAAAATAAACTTGCCCACAGTTTATAGAAAACAAACTGAGACTCCAGAAGGCTCTCTATGGTCTATCTTTATCAGCGTCTTTATTCTATAGTTCAGTTAATGACATTAAGTTCTTCCTGTGTGTGAGAAGGTATAAAATATGTAAGAACCCTTCCAACCCTTAACTGCTGACAGATTGGGAAGGAGGAAGGGAAAGGTGCAAAGAGTGGCAGGGGGACCGGGTAGCCATATTAAAGCAACAGAATTAAGATGTTGCAATTCGAAATGCCTGGGAGCACAACAGGTAAAATGATAATTACTCAGAGGGAGTTAATTAGCATTCTTTTATCCCCCCTTATTTGATTTACAACTTTGTCTAACTTTATCAATCCTCTTATGCAGATGAACTGTTCTATTATTATTTTCCAGCCATTATGTTTGTAAATATTCTACATTATCTCTCTATGTAACATCATCTTATTTTACTAGGAATGATTGTTAAAATGAGTCACTATGTCTCCGGATAGTTTTAAACAAAGAAAAGAAAATGTCATCTACTCCTTAATGACTTTGAGTGGAAAATATATTCAGGATAGAAAGACCCCTCAGTGCTTCTAACAAAGGGCTTTCCTTGCTGGGCCCTCAAATAACCCTTGAATGAATGAGTCAGGAATGCAGGGTTGGCTTCTGGCTACCGAGCCTTCCCCAAACTAGAATGGGATGGAGTGACAGGCCAGTGCAAAAGGGGCCGAGGAGAGAAAGCAAGTGTAGGTGGTTTTATTTATTTATTTTCTTTAAAACACTCCTTCTCCGTATTACAAAAACAATGTCCAAGTAATTTCTTTAAACAGAGTGACCATTTCTTGTCAGATTCTGGAGAAACTGATATTATTTGTTGCCTCTGGGAAGAGGAGCTGATGTTGGGGGCGGGGTAGGATACTTTTGTATATTTTGTCTCTTAAAACATTTGAATTAGTCATTAAGATAAGTGATATCTTGTAATGATAGAAAAATAAAAATTAAAAAAACAAGCAAAAAGAAGAAAATAAAACATACCCTGATTTTATAACCCCTAAATGATTATTACTAACATTTTCTGGTTTTGTTTTTGTTTTTAAAGGAGATAGAAGTATATTGAATAGGGGCGCCTGGGTGGCTCAGTCGTTAAGGGTCTGCCTTCGGCTCAGGTCATGATCCCAGGGTCCTGGGATCGAGCCCTGCATCGGGCTCCCTGCTCACTGGGAAGCCTGCTTCTCCCTCTCCAACTCCCCCTGCTTGTGTGCTCTCTCTCGCTGTCTCTCTCTCTGTCAAATAAATAAATAAAATCTTAAAAAAAAAAAAGAAAAGTATATTGAATACACTGCAAGTGGGCAGTGGGCAGGACAGCGAGGGAGAGACTGTCTGCCTCATTGCTAACATTTTGATGCATACTTTTCCACCCGCCCACCATACATCTGAATTTTAAAAAGAAAAACAGGTCATATATGTGTCGAATTTTATTTTATTTATTTATTTATTTTTAAGATTTTTATTTATTTGAGAGCCAGAGAGAGAGCAGGAGCGGGGCGGGGGTGGCGGGGAGGAGCAGACAGAGAGGGAGAAGCTGACTCCCCACTGAGCAGGGAGCTGGATGGAGCTCCCTTCCAGGACCCTGAGATCCTGACCTTAGCCGAAGGCAGATCCTCTACCAACTGAGCAAGCCAGGTCCCCCTGTGTTGATTTTTACTTACAGTAAATGCTTGAGTAAAATCAACACATTTCCAACTCATTCCCTAGGAAGATGGGCTATTTCTTATTGACAAATCTAGACCCCCCCCCTTTTTCTTATCCTTTTAGGGTAAAGTTACTGGAAGTTAAGTTCTATCAATCTATCAGGTGCAGGTGACAAGTAGTGGTATCAGCAGTTGAGGAAACCACTCTCCTTTCGATTAGAAGTCAGAATATTTTAGATCTGGGGCACCTGGGTGGCTGAATCCGTTAAGCGTCTGGCTTCAGCTCAGGTCATGATCTCAGGGTCCTGGCATTGAGCCTCAGGTGGGGCTCCCTGCTCAGCTGGAGCCTGCTCTCCCATTGCCTCTGCCCCTCCCAACCTCCCCACCCTGCTTGTGCTCTCTCTCTCAAATAAATAAAATCTTTTTTTTTTTTAAAGAATATTTCAGGTCTGGAAGTAATCTTAAAGATGGAATTCAAATCCCTCATTTTATTTATTCATTTATTTATTTTAAAGATTATATTTATTTATTTGAGAGACAGACAGAGCATGGGACGGAGTTGGGGAGCGGCAGAAGTGAGTAAATTGTCTTGTGAAAGGTAAGGCTACCAACTGGTGGATGAGAGAAGTGGTCTGGATCTTAGGTGAGGGATCCCACATTGTGTCACCATCTCGTTCTTCTGAAAAAACCTAAATTTCAATTGTGGACAGACCCCAAACAAAAGGAAAGCATAGAAGTGACTTAACTTCCCTTGACATGGAAGAAGTTGTTTTGTTTTATGCAGGAACTTGATTTAAAGCAAAGGCCAAGATTGTTAAGGGCAGTAGAAATGAAGAACAAACCAGCAAAAATAAAACTCCTTTGTTGAATTGATTAAAATATCTTAAGCTAGCAAGAGACTCCATAATTAGTAATAGTAATTACATTGTTATTTTAAGAGCTGTGTACTTCTTATTTCTTTTCTTTTTTTTAGATTTTATTTATTTATTTGACACAGAGAGATAGTGAGAGAGAGGGCATAAGCAGCGGGAGCAGAGGGAGAGGGAGAAGCAGGCTGAGCCTGGAGCCCAACACAGGGTGCAATCCCAGGACCCTGGGATCATGACCAGAGCCCAAGGCAGACACCCAACCGACTGAGCCACCCAGGTGCCCCTCTTATTGCTTTTGTAACTTTTAAAATTTCTTTTCTTACTGTGAAACTTTTAAAGCCTTTACAGAAGTAGATAATAATTTAATAATCCTTTCTATAGCCATCACTCTGATTCAACAGTAATCAACATTTGACACTTGCTTCGTCCATCCCTATTTTTATCTTTCCTCCCATTCTTTATTTTTGTTGCTGTAGTATTTTATCTTATTTTATTTTATTTTATCTATGTTTGTTCCTGTAGTATTTTAAAGCCAGTCCCTGAGTTCTCATCATTTCCCCTTTTTGCATTTGTGATTACGTCCTTCTGTACTTCCCATGTTACAGTTTCATTGCTAACAGCTGAGGTCAGCCCTTTACTGAGATCTCTTATGTCAGCAGTGACATCTTATCAGTAACTGTCTAACAGGGTGGGTGAGAGTCTGCGTGGATGGAGTACCATGTGCCAGCACAGGCCCGGGCATTTTACAGGTATTAATTTTTGTGATCAATCTTGTAAGGTGTGAGCTACTATCATTTCTGATTTTATAGATGAGGAATTGGAGGTACCCAGAGTTTGTGGTAGATGACTTATGGGCAGTTAATCACTTATTTAATCAGTAATCCACAGTTTGCAGATATGAATTCTTAGAAATTGAAGTCTAGAGCTTCTCATCGTGAATATTTTATACTTTTCTACATTTGGTCCCCTAGATTTTAGGCTGAATCTTATTTCTGTGTCTGTGGCCACGCTGTCCTACCACAGGAGTAAAGTCTGTGGATGGAGAAGGGGTATATGTGAAGAAAAAAGAAATGTAAAAGGTTTCTTAATTTTAGGTTGTTAATTGTAGGAGAGGAAGTTTCCTTGATCTTCTTAGGTTTCCTGGCTGCGTCTGAAACGTAGACTGAGAAAGCACACAAATTTATTTAATCTAAGTTTTATATAACATGAGAGCATTTATAAGAAAAGATCTGGGGGGGCGCCTGGGTGGCTCAGTTGGTTAAGCGACTGCCTTCGGCTCAGGTCATGATCCTGGAGTCCCAGGATAAAGTCCCGCATTGGGCTCCCTGCTCGGCAGGGAGTCTGCTCCCTCTGACCCTCCCCCCTCTCATGTACTCGCTCTCTCTCATTCTCTCTCTCTCAAATAAATAAATAAAATCTTTAAAAAAAAAAAAAGAAAAGAAAAGATCTGGGGCGCCTGGGTGGCTCAGTCATTCAGCGTCTGCCTTCAGCTCAGGTCATGATCCCAGGGTCCTGGGATCGAGTCCCACATCGGGCTCCCTGCTCGGCGGGAAGCCTGCTTCTCCCTCTCCCACTCCCCTTGCTTGTGTTCCTGCTCTCGCTATGTCTCTCTCTGTCAAATAAATAAATAAAATCTTAAAAAAAAAAGAAAAGAAAAGAAAAGATCTGAATAAGTGGTTAAACAACGTAGACTGAGAAAGCACACAAATTTATTTAATCTAAGTTTTATATAACATGAGAGCACTTATAGGAAAAGATCTGAATAAGTGGTTAAACCTGAGTTTTTGTTTTTGTTTTTTTTTTAAAGATTTTATTTACTTATTTGACAGAGAGAGACACAGTGAGAGAGGGAACACAAGCAGGGGGAGTGGCAGAGGGAGAAGCAGGCTTCCCGCTGGGCAGGGAGCCCGATGTGGGGCTCGATCCCAGGACCCTGGGATCATGACCTGAGCCGAAGGCAGATGCTTAATGACTGAGCCACCCAGGTGCCCCAAACCTGAGTGTTTTTATGCTAGGTTTGATGAAGAGTGAAGTTGTGGAAAGGTATAATAGGACAAAGTGTATCAATTAGTTTAGGAAACGGGAAATTTAGCAAGGCCTCTTCATTCAGATTTCTTTTGTGTCCGTTTCTCTTTAGAGATAGGGATGCTTCTTTCCATAGGGAGGGCATCTCTCATATGAGGGACTTAGGACTTGCTTCAGGGAAGGTTAGAAAGTTCTTCCTACACCTGCTGTTTTTCAAATTCCTTCAGTTTAAAGTGTGCAAAATGCAAAGGTGCCATATTTTGGGGTAGCGTGTCCTATTATGAACCCTGTATAATCCTTTTAAAGATGTATAGTAGGGGCACCTGGCTGGCTCAGTTGGTAGGGCATGAAACCCTTGATCTCGGGGTTGTAAGTTCTGACCCCATATTGGGTGTAGAAATTACCAAAAAAAAAAAAAAAGATGCATTGTTTTAGGTTGATTCTGAGTTACATACAAGTTTTACTAGTAAGTTGGAGAAAAAGGTGTTTTTTTTTTTTCTATTTATAGTCTATCTGGAATTTGAAATACAAGCCTAAATATATTCTATTCTCTGATCAATTTTAAATGTTATTTCTTCCTAATTAGTTTTTCTATTTATAATTTTTAGAAAACAATGCCATAGATCAGATCTAGTGTCAGAACAGTCTTTACAAGATATATCACAAATCTTTCTAATTACTAAGTTTGAATAGCTATTTTCTTTACCTTTCTAGGAATTGTTATCAGACAATAAGAATAAAGGTGGGGGTTGCATAAAAATAAGAGGATTCCCTTCGGTCTGTCCCTTGGTGGTAAATTCCATCTCAGTACTGTAGATAAAGGGGAGGTGAGTCAATTAGCATGTGAAAGGAAAGCCCACTTTCTCTTTGATCCTCAACTTCTCTAGTTTTGATTCAGTTCTGTCGTATCAGTCCAGCATTTTCCCGTCATCCAGACCTGGAGCCATATTTGTGTTTTGTTTTTTTTTAAGCCTTTATTTATTTGACAGAGAGAGACACAGCGAGAGCAGGAACACAAGCAAGGGGAGTGGGAGAGGGAGAAGCAGGCTTCCCGCCAAGCAGGGAGCCCAACGCGGGGCTCGATTCCAGGACCCTGAGATCATGACCTGAGCCGAAGGCAGGCGTTTAACGACTGAGCCACCCAGGTGCCCCCTGGAGCCATATTTGATTAATAGTTATTATTATAGCTCCATATGTTGTAGAGGACTTTATGCTTTTCCAAGTGCTTCTACATCCATGGTGTACTAAATGTTGTTTCTCTCTTCCCTTCATTCTTTCCCCATCCTATTTGCTGTCAAGTTCCTATTGATTTTTTGACTATAATGTGTTTTAAATTCAACCCTTCATTCCAGTAGCTGATACCATAAAAATCATTGCATGGTGGAGCTAGAATTATCCTCAAAGACCATTGAATATGAACTCCTCATTTTTTAAATGAAGATATTGAAATACAATGATGGCAAAATAACTTCGATAAGATTGTAGGTACCCCCCAGGTACCCTGACCACTTACCTTCCAGGCCCTCAGATTAAGGTCTGACTGCTTAGTTTCCCCACCCCTGCCCTCCCTCAGTTCTAGTTCTTTACTGTGAAGCTTGGAGGAAAATCTATTTCAAGTTCCATTTTTATAAAGCTGGGCTTTCTCCTCTAGACTTAATGGGACTTCTTATTTTCTGATGTATTAAATCAAAGGTGCTTTAGGTTGATTTAATATTTGTTCTTTTTTTGAAAGAGATTTTATTTATTTATATATTTGACACAGAGAGAGAGACAGAGAGAGAGAGTGTACAAGCAGGGGGAGCAGAGAGGGAGAGGGAGAAGCAGGCTCCCCGCTGAGCAAGGAGCCTGATGCAGGGCTCAAACCCAAGACCCTGGGATCATGACCTGAGCTGAAGGCAGCCGCTTAACCTACTGAGCCACTCAGATGCCCCAATATGTGTTCTTTTTAAACAATTCTTTTTTTCCCTGAACACATAATGCGTTTTCTTTATAGTAAATTAATTACATTTGAATATATATTGCTTTTTTAATGTCTTGAAGTTTTGGATATACATCTTTTATTTATCCAGTAGGCTTAACATTTCTTCTGTTAGAAGTGGTACCACTTATTTCTTTTGTATGCTTCTCCACAGTGCCTAAAAGTGTTCTGAGTTGGTACTCGGTTAATAAAAATGAGGTTGTCTTCCAAGGTGAATGTAAAGACAGTGCTTGGAAGTATTTCTTTCAATAATGAATTCTTTTTTTTTTTTTTTTAAGATTTTATTTATTTATTTGACAGAGAGAGACACAGCGAGAGAGGGAACGCAAGCAGGGGGAGTGGGAGAGGGAGGAGCAGGCTCCCCGCTGAGCAGAGAGCCCAATGCGGGGCTGGATCCCAGGACCCTGGGATCATGACCTGAGCCGAAGGCAGATGCTTAACGACTGAGCCACCCAGGCGCCCCTCAGTAATGAATTCTTAATGTTTACTGATCTTCTTTTGCTATTTATTTCATTACTATACTTCTATTTTTGCATGTAATTGTATTTTTTTTTTCTCTTTTCACTCTATTACTTATTGTAAGGAAGCAAAAGTATCTTTTCCTTCTATCCTGTTAAGTTCTCAATTGGGACATCTGCAACAAAAGATAAAGAGAAAAGCATACAAGTGTATTTAATGGAAGTTTAATGTGGCATGAGAGCCTTCATGAGGAAATGAAGACCAAGTGAAGTGGTTAAACCTGAGTGTTTTTATGCTAGATTTGATAAAGAGTGGGAAATTGTGGAAAGCTATGATGAAACAGAGGATAGGAGGTAAATGTAGTAAGCTAGGGAAACTTAGCAAGTCCTATTCATTCGGATTTCTCTCTGTGTCCTTTTCTCTGCAGAGGTGGGAATGCTCCTTTCCTCTGGGACTTGTGAACTTTATCAAGAGAAGGTCAGAAAACTCTTCAGACAAGTGCCATTTCTCAAATTCCTTAATCTTAAAATATTCAATATGCCAATTTGCCACATTCAATATTCAATATTTAAAATATTCAGTCAATTTGACATATTTTGGGGTGGCATGTCCTGAACCCTGTGATATAAACTCCTTGAGGGAAAAACAGTCTCTGGTGCATGGCACATAGTAAATTGTTAAGAAATATTTCCTTCCTGGGCATCTGGCAGGCTCAGTCAGCAGAGCATGTGACTCTTGATCTCAGGGTCATGAGTTTGAGCCCCACATTGGGCATAGAGCTAACTGGGGGGAAAAAAATATATATATATCCTTCAATTAACTGCACTAAATACCCCAGGTGTTGTAGGAGTACAGAGAAACACAGAAGAAGGAATCATTACTTTTTCCAACGGAGATGTGGTGCTAGAGAAAGCTGGACCAATATCTGAGCTAGACTTGAATTACTAGGCTAGGGGAAAGGACATTCTAGGTAAAAGAAATGTAACCTATACTTTTTTTTTTTAATACTTCAAAATTTAATTGTGTAGCAAATCTGAAAACTGGTTAATTTTTTAATGCTTATGCTTCTTGGCTTTTGGTGCCCTCCAGTGGTAGGAATGATCAGTTAAATCCTTAATTAAGTGTTTTGAAAATGCTCAATACAACTTTAATATAGTTAATTTTATACATATTCAACATTTCATTAGGAGAAAATTAAGCTTGCAGCTAATGGGAAGGAAGTACTAATTTGGGTTAGTATAAAGTAATAACTCCTGGAAATATTGTTTGTACACATGATGAATATTCAATGCATTTAAGGAAAAAAAAAGAATCTATGTGCTACAATTCTCAAAACGTATTAAGATACATAGTTTGGAGCTGAAGGCCATGGAAATTTTCTCTAGGAAGATAAATGTATCATGTCAAGAGGATTTGGAGAACATACAAAATGGAGTGATAATTTACATAGATTCTTTCATCTATAGATTTGTTATAATTAGGGAATATTGCCTCTCGGACGGGTAGTCTGCTGCGTTCAAAAGATAAGTAAGTGTGGTGGAATTTTCCCTTGTCCCAGAAATCCGATTGTGGAGTTACGAAGTACCAGAGAAGCGGTCAGGTTTCTTTTTGGAAAACTCAAGGCAGAATTAAAGGCAGTTGCAAACTTTAAAAGACCTTGGTTCTAGTTCAAGATTAGACTTTGATCGCCAGTCACTCGTGGGAGGGAGATGCCCACGATATTTTATTTTATTTTTATTTTATTTATTTTTTTTTAAAGATTTTATTTATTTGAGAGAGTGAGAATGAGAGAGAGTACATGAGAGGGGGGAGGGTCAGAGGGAGAAGCAGACTCCCTGCCGAGCAGGGAGCCCGATGCGGGACTCGATCCCGGGACTCCAGGGTCATGACCTGAGCCGAAGGCAGTCGCTTAACCAACTGAGCCACCCAGGCGCCCCGCCCACGATATTTTAAATGCCCTTGTTTCCATCATGTTAGTGGTGGGCTCAAGATCCAGAATTTCGATATTGAGTTTGGGCACTTTCCCCAGCTCTGACTGGCAGTTGCCATTATCCTTGCTGGGCTTCAGTTTCTCATCTGTAAAGGGGGATAGTAATAGTTACTATTTATTACCTTTATTTGTGTCTTGAATGACATGTGTAAATAGAATCCTTGCTAACTTTAAAACAACTTTAAAAATTAGGTTATTATTGTTCGTAGAAATCTTTAGTATTGTTACTAGGCAGTGAGGAGACAGAGCAAGGAGGGCCTTCAGAAGTAACATTTCACCCAGGCTTTTATTTTTTATTTTTTTAAATTAAGCTTTGTATGTTTATCTTTTTTAAAGATTTTATTTATTTATTTGACAGAGAGAGAGACAGTGAGAGAGGCAACACAAGCAGAGGGGAGTGGGAGAGGGAGAAGCAGGCTCCCTGCTGACCAAGGAGCCTGAAGCAGGACTCCATCCCAGGACGCTGGGATCCTGACCTGAGCTGAAGGCAGATGCTTAACCGACTGAGCCACCCAGGCGCCCTCAACCAGGCTTTTAGCAAGGACTAAAAAATTTAAAAGATTTTGCCGATCTCTTGAATTCAGAACTGTAATGCGTAAAGGAGGCTAGGCCTGAAAGGTAAATGAAGGCATGAAGAAATGGTCTTTCACAGGAAAGATAATAGACATTCTCTCTGAATCTGTGAACAGTGTTTATTTTGCACTTTCCTCTTTTTACTACATAGCCCTTAGGTCTTCATTTGAGTATTTGATGGGAAACTCTGGGGTGATTTCATTCCTTTATAAATTGTCCTTGAAACTTTTTCAAAACATATTTTATATCAATTTTCACTTTATTTAGGAATAGCCATTAAGATCCAAGCCCAGTGAGGGGCGCCTGGGTGGCTCAGTCGTTAAGCGTCTGCCTTAGGCTCTGGTCACGGTCCCAGGATCCTGGGATCAACCCCGCATCGGGCTCCCTGTTCCCGCGGGGAGTCTGCTTCTCCCTACCCCACTCCCCCTGCTTGTGTTCCCTTTCTCTCTGTCTCTCTCAATGTCAAATAAATAAATAAAATCTTAAAAAAAAAAAAAAAGATCCAAGCCCAGTGAAAAACCCTCTCTTTTTTCCCTACTTGAATCTGCCTATGAGAATAACACTGTAGTAACTCAGGACCCAAGGAAGTTTCTGGAATGGGGAGGGTTCACTAAACAAGGGGTTCTTTCTGTACTTTGACTAGATCAACCATCTGGCCAACAGGAAATTTACCCTCAAAAAAGTCATTCCCTTGGGAGTCACAAACTTTTCTTCCACTGAGGTATTTCCCATGATCTTTTATCTGGTCTTGACCCCTCTCTCAATTTCTGTTGATTCAGTAAGTAGCTCATAGTCTTATTAATGGAGAGCCCATACATAACTGCTGAAGCTAATTTCAGGAGTTCCAGGGAATCTTTGACTATTAAGAATGCCAGAAGAGGGGCACCTGGGTGGCTTAGTCGGTTAAGCATCTGCCTTCAGCTCAGGTCATGATCCCAGGGTCCTGGGATGGAGCCCCACATCGGGCTCGGGCTCCCTGCTCGATCGGGAGCCTGCTTCTCCCTCTCCCACTCCCCCTGCTTATGCTCTCTCTCTGTCAAATAAATTAATAAAATCTTAAAAAAAAAAAGAATGCTGGAAGAACCTGGCTTATGTCAAATTATTAAAATAATTTGTCTCATTAACTTAAAGCAATGACAACTGCCAACATTTCTGAGGTAGAGCCTCTCAGCATACCTTGTCTCTCTTTTTTTTCCCCCACTGGAAGGTACCTGTCTTTTGCATTGAACACTTAGAAAATGTAGAATGTTTACTATTTCAGTATTTTATTACAGTCTGTTATTTAATCCTCACAACCTTATGAGGGAGGTATTACTATGAACCTCATATTGCGAATAAGGAACCGGATGGAATGAAAGTGAAGTAGTATGTTCAAAGTCCATTCCTAGTATTTGGCAGTGTAAAGATTTGAACCCAAGAAGTGTGACTCCAGAGTTCTTGCTGTTAACCACAGTACAAAGTTGGCCTTTTGTTTTGCTTACGGTCCTTCCTTGAAGCTCCCAACATGTCCTTTTCCTTTCATCACCAAAATACATCTGCTATCTCTATTCCCTTATCAGCTGCTTACTCTTCAACTCCCTGCATTCTGCCTTTCTCTACTGACGCTTCTTTCCTTTTTTATTAAGATCAGCAATCACCAGTTGTCTCATGTATTTTCATTTTTTTAAAGATTTTATTTATTTATTTGAAAGAGATAGTGAGAGAGAGAGCACAAGCAGGGGGAGCAGCAGAGGGAGAGGGAGAAGCAGGTTCCCCACTAAGCAGGGAGCCTGATGGGGGGCTCCATTCCAGGACCCTGGGATCATGACCTGAGCCGAAGGCAGATGCTTAACCCACTGAGCCACCCAGGTGCCCCTCACACTTAAATTTTAACATGCCTCCCACATTTGCTCCTTCTGGGTCTCCTAATTATTTTTTCTCCCACCATCCTCCCAATAGTCAGCCACTAAAAATTGGCAAAATCTTTGACTTCATGTACTCTGCATGTTCACTTAGTTCCTGGTCCCATTGATCTCTTTTCTGCTGTGTCTCTCTAATCTATTGCTTCTTATATTCCAGTTGCTTCTGCATTTCTTTATATTTCTCATTGATTTTTTCCCTTGTATTTCCAACTGTTCTCCTTGACCCCACTGTCTGTCCTCTCTAAGTCCGTTGTTCTGACTGGTGGGTCTGGCACAGGTGATCATCATGAATAAGGATCACCTATGGGATTTTCTACAGTTTTTTAATTTCTTGTTCTACATAGTTTGTATATCTATAGAAACGATGTATATATTTTTTCAATATTCCCTGATAAAGTTCTAGTTTTCTTTTTTTTTTTAAGATTTTACTTATTTATTGAGAGAGAGAGAGTGAGAGAAAGAGCACAAGCAGGGGGAGCGGAGGGAGAGGGAGAAGCAGGCTCCCCGCTGAGCATGGAGCCGGATGTGGAACTCGATCCCAGGACACTGGGATCATGACCTGAGCCGAAGGCAGACACTTAAGCAACTGAGCCACCCAGGCGTCCCAAGTTAGTTTTCTTTTTTCTTTTTTTTAAAGATTCTATTCATTTATTTGACAGAGAGAGAGACAGCAAGAGAGGGAACACAAGCAGGGGGAGTGGGAGAGGGAGAAGCAGGCTTCCCGCTGAGCAGGGAGCCCGATGTGGGGCTCGATCCCAGGACCCTGGGATCATGACCCGAGCCGAAGGCAGACACTTAACAACTGAGCCACCCAGGCGCCCCAAGTTCCAGCTTTCTTAATTAACATTTTATTATGAAAATTTTTCTAACATGAAGAAAAGTAGAGGGAATAGGCTAGCGAAAATTCATATATCCAACGATATTTTTTTTTTTTAAAGATTTTATTATTTATTTGACAGAGAGAGACACAGTGAGAGAGGGAACACAAGCAGGGGGAGGGGGAGAGAGAGAAGCAGGCTTCCTACGGAGCAGGGAGCCTGATGTGGGGCTCGATCCCAGGACCTTGGGATCATGACCGGAGCCGAAGGCAGACGCTTAACGACTGAGCCACCCAGGCGCTCCTATCCAACGATATTTTAACAAAATAATTAAAAAGCAATTACAGAGAATATTTATTAAGATGCTAAGTTGAATCTCTAACCTAGTATTCTAGCTTTAATAATTAAGATTCTTCCATATTTACTTCATCTTCTTTTGTCTGAAATATTTTGGAGTACTTAAAGACACAATGATTGTTCATCCCTGAATATTTATGTATACATTTCTAAAAGCATGAAGATTTTTCTACATAACTATACCAAACAAAATTGATAATTCCTTAATATCATCTAAGATCCAGACTATGTTCAGATTTTCCCAATTGTCCCTAAAATGTCTTTTACAGATTATTTGTTCAAATCTGGATCCAAGCAAGTTCCACATATTCATTGATTTGGTTGTTTTGTTTCTTAAGTCTCTTTTAATCTAGAATAGTCTTCACTGCCCCAACCCCACCCTTTTTATGACCTTGCTTTGTTGAGAGGGAAGACCAGTTGTCCGCGGAATGTTACCCCTTTGAATTTGTCAGATGGAAGCTCTATTTTATCATTAGCATCTTTTATCTTGCTCCTCTGGTGATCTCAAGCATTTTTTCTGTGTTGGTCCTTAATCATTTGCTTTTTTGTAACATTTTTTCTGTTAATTGAAACCCTTATTTACCTTTTACCTTGTAATACTAGATACCAGTCTGTTCTGCCTTCTGGAACAAGTTTTCATCTTCTGTTTTTTTTCCTCACTGGGACTTCTGACATGTCTTCTAAGTCATGCCTGACTGCTCTAAAATCCTTAGCTCTATGATGTCCTGGTCTGGATCTTTCCGCAGAGTCAGTGGTTCTCAATCAGGAGTAGTACTGCCCTCTAGGAGAACTTCTGGAATGTGTGACACTTTGGGCTATCACAGTGACTGGGGCCTTACTGGTGGATATTGGTCAGAGGCCGGGGTTGCAAATGTTCCCTTCTCTACTTGGAATAATCTTGAGCAATTAAGAATTATCTTGCCTAAAATAATAATAATAGAGACTGTGTTGAAGAGCACTTGATCCTAGTTAATTTACTCTTGGGTTAACTGACAAGATGTGATACACAAGCACAGAGTTGGTGAAATATTTGTTGAATGAATGCATGGACTTTGAAATTTGACCTTTTAAAGTGGACATTTATTTATTTCTTCATTTAAGTAATCTCTACCCCCAGTGTTGGGCTTGAACTCACAACCCTGAGATCAAGACTCGCATCCTCTACCAACTGAGCCAGCCAGGCACTCCAGACAATGGGAAGTTTTTAAAGTTTTTGAGAAGAGATTTAACAGCATAGGACAGATGTTTTAGAAAAATAACTCAATATTATTTGTGAGAAAGAGGGTCACCAAAAGACTTGGTCCCCAGGAAAATAATTTTTTGAAGCTCCCAGAATAGGACTTTTATTGATATACAACACAGTCTTCCTACCAGCTTCTTCCTCTCATGGGTTTTGTCTACTAGGAGTGTGGGGGACAGATTTGTGTAGAGATCAACCAGCAATGAATAGCCTGGTTAATGATGCTCTGCAGCATAGTCAGTGACGGTGAGAATGCAGAGTAGGACATAAGAGATGGTGCTAAGGTAGAATCAGGACTTGGTGATCAAATGGCATAGATGAGAGAAGACAACTAACATAGATGAGTTTTATGATTTCTGGGCTAAGACACTGGGTGAGTGTTAGATATTAACTGATACAGGAGAGTAAGAAAAGGAGCAGGTTGTAGGGTAGAGGTGGTCAGGGAGAGGGGTAGGGGAAGGTAGAAGCTTATTGCTTTGTTGAGTTTGAAATACACTGGGGATATTCAGAGAGATGTAGCAAGCAGATGGGAACTCAGGTCTGGAGCTCATAAGAAAGGTCAGAGCCAGCAAGTATAGATTGATTGATTTTATTTTCAACACCAACATGGGGCTTGATCTCAAGACCCCAAGATCAAGAGTTGCACGCTCTACTCACTAAGCCAGGCAGGTGCCCCAGCAAGTATAGGTTTGTAGTCACAGGACGACAGGACTGAAGCCTTGGTGGTAGATCAGATTGCTTGGTCGTAGTAGTTTTCCACACTTTTCGGCATGCATCAGAACCACCTGGAGGCCTTGATGAAACTCATTGCAGGGTCTCATCCCTAGAGTTTCAGATTCAGTCTGGTCGGGCCCAAGAGTTTGCAGCTCTAACAAATTTCAGGTGACACTGATGCTGCTAGTCTGGGGACCACACCTTGAGAAGTACAAGCCTAAAGAAATAGGTAGTGAGGGGATCCCTGGGTGGCTCCGTCGGTTAAGCATCTGCCTTCAGCTCAGGTCATGATCCCAGGGTCCTGGGACTGAGTCCTGCATTGGGCTCCTCGCTCAGCAGGGAGCCTGCTGCTCCCTCTGCCTACCATTCTCCCTGCTTGGGCTCCCTTGCTCTCTCTCTCTCTGACAAAAAATAAATAAAATCTTAAAAAAAAAATAGGTAGAGAGGGGCGCCTGGGTGGCTCAGTCATTAGGCATCTGCCTTCAGCTCAGGTCATGATCTCGGCGTTCTGGGATCAAGCCCCGCATCGGGCTCCCTGCTCAGCAGGAAGTCTGCTTCTCCCTCTCCCACTCCCCCGCTGGTGTTCCCTCTCCGTCAAAAAAAAAAAAAAAAAAGGTAGTTAAAGAAGAGGGCTGACAGTAGGACTTTGGGGAGTGCCCTGGTTAAGAAGGAAGTGAGGGAAGAGCTAGTGAGAGCTACCTATAGACATATCTTACAGTTCCCTTGCATTGTAAAAGAAACAATTGTAGATTAAATCTGTGCATTATGCACATCTATTTGCACATTAAATATGCACATATCAGATATACAGTCAGATAAGAAGTATGAGAAGAGAACTGGGAAAAGAGAGAATTCTGTGAATCCCGGAAATTTGGTCTTTGGAGGAATCCCTTTCACTTTGTTTAATCCCTGAGTGGCTTTCATTTGGGAGTCATCTACTCCATACTGGTCTCAGTGGCCAGTCTTCTCATTAACTGATCAACTTAACCCATTCCTGGAATAAAAATGTCAAGCCAAATTTATAATCTGAGATTTTCTGTGAGTTGCTTCTGAAAAATTGAAATGGATTTTAATTTTTTTTTATTACAAGGAAAAAGAAAATAAAAATAACATCAGTAACAAAAATAACCCAGTGAGTGTTGGCATAATATATTCTTGTTAATTTTGTTTTTTCCATATACAGTTTTGTTTGGATGGGGAAGCCACAGCTGACAGAAATAGGCACATAGAAACCTCAAATGAGCAAAGTCACATTGTGGAGAACTTGCTCAGCAAAGTAAAAATTCAAAAAGCCCTGTTAATAAAAATATTGGAAAGTATTGAAATTAGTTTTTAAAAATATATCCATGATCTCTTATTTGAGAAATAACCACCACAAAGATTTAGGTATATTTCTTTCTAGTATCCTATATATTGTAGGAGAGGAAAAATTATTCTTCCTACTACCCTCTAGGTTTGCTTGCTGGAGCCCTGCATCTTGGACTGAAAAAAGATTAACAAGAGAAAAAATGCATACATATTTAAGTTTTATGTGACATGAGAACCTTCACAGGGAAATGAAGCCCTGAAGAAACCATTAAATCTGAGTGTTTTTATACTAGATTTGTTGAAGAATGTTCGCTCAAACATGCTAGAACAAAAGGGATGAGTTAAGGGTAGTAAGCTGGGGGAAACTTACCAAGGCCTGTTCATTCAGACTCCTCTCGTCAGTCCTCTGTTTTCAGAGATAGAGGAAGCTTCTTTCCTCCAGATAAAGGGAGGGCACCTTTTACATGAGAGTCTCATGGCCTGTGTCAGGGGAGACCAAGGAGGTCAGAGAATCCTTCCTGCACCGGCTGTTTCTCAAACTTCTTCAGCTTAAAATATTCAGTATACCAAGTTACCATATTTTGGGGTAGCATGTTCAGAACACCATCAATATTTGGAATATTAAAGTCAAATAATTGATTCAGTTTTGTATCACATTCTTTTTAGATTTTTTTATTTTTTATTTATTTACTTGACAGAGAGAGAGAGAGCGAGAGAGGGAACACAAGCAGGGGGAACGGGAGAGGGAGAAGCAGGCTTCCTGCGGAGCAGGGAGCCCAATGCGGGGCTCGATCCCAGGACCCTGGGATCATGACCTGAGCCGAAGGCAGCCACTTAACCATCTGAGCCACCCAGGCGCCCCTGTATCACATTCTTTTTAAACACTCAGTATTATAATGTGGACATTTGTCCATGTCATTAAATGTCCTTTGGAAACCTCGTTTTTATTGGCAGCACTGCATTCTAGTTTGTGGTTGTATCATCATTTATTTAACTATTGCCTCAAGTTGTTTCCTTTTCAAAAGATCATTCTAATCAAAACATAGTGAGGTAAATATTAATATTCTTTTTTATGTGATAGAGCATTTCTACTAAAAGTCATAAACAGAAATTTGGTTTTTGGCAGCATTCTCTTTGCTGATTAGATATTTAGCTGATATCTTAGTTTAGTGGCTGCATCTAGTGCTCAACTATGCTCAACAGTTTTACTTTTCTCAATTATTTCCTTTCGTTAGACCTGAGTCACCTGTTTTGGGACAGTTTTTTTGCTCTAACCGTATGTGTATAAATTTAACAATACTCAATAGTAAACATGTATTGAACTCTTATCAAGAAATATTAGGTGTTATGAGAAATTATAGAGATAAACAAGGTGGGGCCTCTGCTCTCAGATGATATGTAGTAAGGCAAAACTATGAGTAGACTATAAATGATAATCAAATTTTTTTTAAGGTTTTTTTTTTTTTTAAGATTTTATTTACTTACTTGACAGAGAGAGACACAGCGAGAGAGGAAACACAGCAGGAGGAGTGGGAGAGGGAGAAGCAGGCTTCCCGCAGAGCAGGGAGCCCGATGCGGGGCTCGATCCCAGGACTCTGGGATCATGACCCGAGCCGAAGGCAGACGCTTAATGACTGAGCCACCCAGGCACCCCTTAAGATCTTATTTTTAAGTAATCTCTACACCCAACATAGGGCTCAAACTCAGCCGGAGGCTTGATCTCAACCCAGAGTTCAAAAGTCACAGGCTCTTCTGATTAGCCAGCCGGGCACTACCCCCCCAATTTTTTTTTTACAGATTTTATTTATTTATTTGTCAGAGAGAGAGAGAGCACAAGCAGAGGGAGTGGCAGGCAGAGGGAGAAGCAGGTTCCCTGCTCAGCAAGGAGCCAATGCGGGACTCGATCCCAGGACCCTGGGATCATGACCTGAGCCGAAGGCAGATGCTCAACCGACTGAGCCACTCAGACATCCTCCCCTCCCAGTTTTTTTAAAATGATAATCAAATTTCGTTTATTGGTCAACCACTTTCTGATCTAAATTTCCAAATTAAAGCAAAGAAGTTGTATTATGAAATTGTAGGTTTCATTCATATGTAGATTGTAGAAATACAGATTGTTGTATGTAGAAATTGTATATATATTTGCTCCCTTTCTCTAGTGTCAGGAAAAATAATACCACTGTGTTAAATATGCATGTTGAGGGGCGCCTGCGTGGCTCAGTCTTTAAGCCTCTGCCTTTGGCTTGGGTCATGATCCCAGGGTCCTGGGATCCAGCACCACGTGGGGCTCCCTGCTCCTCGGGAAGCCTCTTCTCCCTCTCCCACTCTCCCTGCTTGTGTTCCCTCTCTCTCTGTGTCTCTCTCTGTCAAAAAAATAAATAAAATCTTAAAAAAAATGCATGTTGAATTTAAAATGCATCCCTATTTCAGAAACATTAAATGTGAAAATACCTATTTCAGAATTGAGATTGTAATTTATATTCATGTATCTGCCCGATATCTACCTACCCATCACCTGTGTATCACTTAGTGATAAGTATTCTTTTTTCCTTTTAGATTGCCTAAGAGAATCTCTCTCTCTCTCTTTTAAAGATTTTATTTATTTGACAGCGAGAGAAACAGTGAGGGAGGGAATACAAGCAGGGGGAGTGGGAGAGGGAGAAGCAGGCTTCCCGCGGAGCAGTGTGCCCGATGCGGGGCTTGATCCCAGGACCCTGGGATCATGATCTGAGCCAAAGGCAGATGCTTAATGACTGAGCCACCCAGGCGTCCCCCTCTCTCTTTTTTTTCTAACATTTTTAAAATTAGCATATAAAGTATTATTTGTTTCAGGGGTACAGGTCTGTGATTACACATTAGTCTTACACAATTAACAGCGCTCACCATAGCACATACGCTCCCCAATGTCCATTACCCAGCAACCCCATCCCTCCCACCCCCCTCCACTCCAACAACCCTCAGTTTGTTTCCCGTTCCCTCTCTTTCCCTATGATCCTCTGTCTTGTTTCTCAAATTCCTCCTATCAGTGAGATCATATGATACTTGTTTTTCTCTGATTGACTTATTTCATTTAGCATAATACCCTCCAGTTCCATCCACGTTGTTGCAAATGGCAAGATTTCATATTTTTGATGGCTGCATAATAGTCCTCTGTGTGTGTGTGTGTGTGTGTGTGTACATATAAATATATATACCCCACATCATCCTCTCTCTCTTTTTTTTAAGATTTTATTTTTAGGGGCGCCTGGGTGGTTCAGTTGTTACGCGTCTGCCTTTGGATCAGGTCATGATCCCAGGGTCCTGGGATTGAGCCCCGCGTCGGGCTCCCTGCTCCGCGGGAAGCCTGCTTCTTCCTCTCTCACTCCCCCTGCTTGTGTTCCCTCTCTCGCTGTCTGTCTCTGTCCAATAAGTAAATAAAATCTTTTTAAAAAAGATTTTATTTTTAAGCAATCTCTACACGCAACATGGGGCTCAGACTCACAGCCCTGAGATTAAGAGTTGCGCACTCCACTGACTGAACCAGCCAGGTAACCCCCTAAAAGAGTGTCTTATTCTAGAACTACTTTTGTGGACATTTAACTGCTTTCCCTGCCATCAGTCACCTTTAATCTGGCTTATTACTTCCAGACCAATATTCCCAATCCATAGCTCTCATCAGAACAACGTGGAAACAAAGGCTTTGCTGGTCTGGGGCCACAGCTAATTCTGGGATTGTCAAGACAGCTGTTCTCCATCTTGGTCACAATCAAGACCAAGGTCCTGCTTTAACAGTGAGACCCTGAAGAGTGAGTGAGTAAGGGTGGCTGTCACCAGCCCTTTTTTCTTTAAGATTTTATTTATTTATTTGAGAGAGAGTGAGAGAGTGCACAAGCAGGGGGAGCTGCATGTGGAGGGAGAAGCAGTCTCCCCACTGAGCAAGCAGCCTGATGCAGGACTTGATCCCAGGACCCCCGGGTCATGGCCCGAGCTGAAGGCAGTCGCTCGACTGACTGAGCCCCCAGGTGCCCCATCACCAACCCTTTTCTATCCTTTAGTTGCTGGAATTTGATAGTTCATCAGATGAGTTTTGGAGAAAAGCACTGCTTTCTCCAAAGTGTTCTTCTTACACTGGAGACAGTGTAAGACAGTTTGAGGCCCATCTTTATTACCTATCTTTGTGTCTTTAGGGAAATGTCCCGTGTAGTCTTGGTCAGCTTTTATAAGTCAGGATAACAACTATTTAGCTCCCTTTCAAAACTGTGGTAAAAAACATACCAGCTTTGTATATGAAAGTGCTTTCAAAAGAATAAATTGTTTCACAAATTCATATAAGTTAAATTTTGACAACACCCTGCTACTGCAAGTGTTGGCTAAAGACAAATCCTGACGTATTATGAGTTACAATCAACTGTAACTTCAGCAAACATCTGTGGAGGATTCAGTGAGACCCTAGTGTGTTAAGGGCTGGGGCGACAGGGATAAATAGAAGACAGAGTTCCTCTCCTGCAGGGGCTCATCACGTTCAGCTCCTCTGAAGCAGAGCCTTGTGCCTTGCTTGCTCCCTTGCCTCGGCTGTGTCATGGAACCAAATCTTTGAGTATGGATACCAGCCTGCAAGAGGATTGCTAGCTAGAGTGTTCCTGTTTGTGCTTGGGAGGGGCAGGGGTAGGATGTGGGAATGGCTGACCATTAGACAACTGCCCAGCACACCGTTGCCTACAACTGATCTGTCGGTTTGCTAATCTTTTGTATGGAGGAAACTGAATGTATCATGACTTCTGACTTCTCAGCATTATCATTTACAGGCAGCTCTAGTACTTGCCACTGATTTCTAACTTGCTGAGCAAGCTTAAGTTGCTTGTTCTTTGCGTAAAATTGGACCTCTAGGGAAATCTAGTTTGTACCAAATTGGCTAGGATCGGCAGCCTGCTCCGGTAGGAATTTTCCGTATCATCAGGTTGTGTGATCTACAGCCCCCATTTTTCAATTCTCTCTTTTTGGACTGTGGAACCACTTTTGGGTGAGGTCCTGGTGTGCTCTCTATAGCTGTGCACATCTTATAATATCAGTGTGGGATAAGTATGTAATTTTTTGATAGTTCTGCTTTTTTCTTTAAAAATCAGTCACCTTTTTCTTATTGACAATGCAGTATAATAGTACATAGATTTCTCATTTTCTTCTCATTGACTCACACAATTATCTCAATTACACGAATGTATGAAAGGCATTTTTAGATTTTTCTCAGAAGTCCTGGAGGGCGGAGTGTTTCTACATGACTGTTTTACATGAGCACTTATACATATTTTAATTTTAGACCTTTTCACAATTATTTTATCAGACAGTCTTGTCTTGCCTTCACCTGAACAGAATCCTAAAGTAGGATGATGGAGGAAAATAAACAATTTGTGATAGAGCCTTTCTGTTTTTTCAGAACGAGGGGTTTGTGGCCGTGCCTCTTCCAGGGTTTTCTTCTCCCAGGAACTGTGCCAGGAGGAGGCGCTGTGCTCCGTAGCCCCTCGCCTGCATCCAGCCTTGAGCTGGCAGTGAAAACTCTGCAGTCGGAAAGCCCATGAGCCCCAGAGAGGCTGACAGGAAATGAATTTGCTTCTGCATCTCCAGTCAAGGGCAGTATGGTTAAGGGCTGCAAAACTACAATATCCCAGACTAAAGATTTTCAAATTCTATTGCTGGCGCACCATTAAGACACTTTCACTTCAATTTCGACCCAGGGCTGGAAACCTGAGTAATAGAAGCACAGTTGTTAAGGTAGAACACAATTGGGATTATGAACGAAATGAGTGAATTCTAAAGGGAATCTATATATTGAGTTTGCTGTAGAATAGATCTCTTAGTGTTTGTTATACTGTAATAACTGTAAGTTGAATCTGTTTTTAATTATTGATGGTATTTCCTTTTAAAAAATGCTAATTGATGCTAATGCCTCAGAAGACTGCACTGGTAAATTTTATTATTTCTTTCTTTTTTTTTAAGATTTTATTTATTTATTTTGACAGAGAGACAACGAAAGAGGGAACACAAGTGGGGGGAGTGGGAGAGGGAGAAGAAGGCCCCCTGCTGAACAGGGAGCCCGATGCGGGGCTCGATCCCAGGATCCTGGCCCGGAGCCAAAGGCAGAAGCCAAAGGCAGACACTTAACGACTGAGCCACCCGGGCGCCTCTTCTTTATTTCATTAAGTAAATCTGCTATCTGCACTTAGTAAAAAGGTGAACACTAAAGAAGAGTAAAAAATGAAAAGTAATACTTGCCTTATTGAATTTCTGACTTACATTCCCACTGCCCATGGTAATAGTGTTGTAAATATTCTTTTAAAAATAATGAAAAAAAACCCAGGTTGTTTAAAAAGGAGGACTAGGCCATTTCCTCACCATTTTAATGTTAATTTAAAAGTTAATGGGGTGCCTGTTTTTCTCAGTCAGTAGAGCATGCAATTCTTGATCTTGTGATCTTGGGGTTGTGAGTTCAAGACCCATGTCCAGTGTAGAGCTTAGCTTTTTTTTTTTTTTTAAAGATTTTTAATTTATTCATTAGAGAGAAAGAGAGAGAGAGCACGCCAGCAAGAACATGAGCAGGGGTAGAGGGTCAGAGGGAGAGGGAGAAGCAGACTCCCTGCTGAGCAGGGAGCCTGACTCCAGGCTGGATCCCAGAACCGCCCCCTCCTCCCCTGTCATGATCTGAGCTGAAGGCTTAATCAACTGAGCCACTCAGGTGACCCTAGAGCTTACTTAAAAAAAAAAAAAAGTTAAAAATTACACTGGAAGAGACCATCAGCCAATAGTAAAATATGGAACCCTATTTGGATCTTGATTGGAAGAAATTATTAAAATTATAAAAAACAAAAAACCTAACATGTTCTATTTCTTCTCCCAGGTGCTGGCTGGTTATATGGGTATGTTCACTTGGTAAAAAACTCAGCAAGCTGTATACTATAAATACTGCAACACAAAATTTACTTACAAGTATTTATGAAACAAGGCAACTTTAATTTTTTATTTTTAAAGTAAGTTCTAGGTCCAACATGGGGCTTGAACTCAGCAGCCTAAGATTAAGAGTTGCATGCTCTGGGCGCTCGGGTGGCTCAGTCGTTAAGCATCTGCCTTCAGCTCAGGTCATGATTCCAGGGTCCTGGGATGGAGCACCGCATCGGGCTCCCTGCTCTGCAGAAAGCTTGCTTCTCCCTCTCCCACTCCCCCTGCTTGTGTACCTGCTCTCACTATCTCTCTCTCTGTCAAATAAACAAATAAAAAATCTTAAAAAAAAAAAAAAAGAGTTGCATGCTTTACTGACTGAGCCAGGCACCCCATCAAGGACATTTTATTTTAAATTTTATTGTTATGTTAATCACCATACATTACATCATTAGTTTTTGATGTAGTGTTCCATGATTCATTGTTTGCGTATAACACCCAGTGCTCAATTCAGTACGGGCCCTCTTTAATACCCATCACCAGGCTAACCCATCCCCCCACCCCCTCCCCTCTAGAATCCTCAGTTTGTTTCTCAGAGTCCATAGTCTCTCATGGTTCCTCTCCCACTCCGATTTCCCCCCCTTCATTTTTCCCTTCCTACTATCCTCTTTTATTTTTTAACATATAATTTATTATTTGATTCAGAGGTACAGGTCTGTGATTCATCAGTCTTACACAATTCCCAGTGCTCACCATAGCACATACCTTCCTCAATGTCTATCACCCAGCCACCCCATCCCTCCCACCCCCCCACCACTCCAGCAACCCTCAGTTTGTTTCCTGAGATTAAGAATTCCTCCTATCAGTGAGATCATATGTTACATGTCTTTCTCTGATTGACTTTTATTTCGCTCAGCATTAATACCCTCTAGTTCCATCCATGTCGTTGCAAATGGCAAGATTTCAATTTTTTGATGGCTGCATAATATTCCATTGTATATATATGCACCACATCTTTTTTTTTTTTTTTTAAAGATTTTATTTATTTATTTGACAGAGAGAGACACAGCAAGAGAAGAAACACAAGCAGGGAGAGTGGGAGAGGGAGGAGCAGGCTTCCCGCTGAGCAGGGAGCCCGATGCGGGGATCGATCCCAGGACCCTGTGATCATGACCTGAGCCGAAGGCAGACGCTTAACGACTGAGCCACCCAGGCACCCCTGCACCACATCTTCTTTATCCATTGATCTGTTGATGGACATCTTGGCTCTTTCCATAGTTTGGCTATTGTGGACATTGCTGCTATAAACATTGGGGTGCACGTACCCCTTCCAATCACTACATTTGTATCTTTGGGGTAAATACCCAGTAGTGCAATTGCTGGGTCATATGGTAGCTCTATTTTCAACTTTTTGAGGAACCTCCATACTGTTTTCCAGAGTGGCTGCACCAGCTTGCATTCCCACCAACAGTGTAGGAGGGTTTCAAGGACATTTTAGTAGTGACTAGATATTTGATAATATTAAGGAAATGTTAATTCTTCAAGTCTGATAATGGTATTTTTGTTTACGGTTTTAAAAGTCCTTATATAGGGGTGCCTGTGTGGTTCAGTCGTTAGGTGTCTGCCTTTGGCTCAGGTCATAATCCCAGGGTCCTGGGATTGAGCCCTGCACTGGGCTCCCTGCTCAGCAGGAAGCCTGCTTCTCCCTCTCCAACCCTCACCCCCCCTTGTGTTCCTGCTCTCGCTATTTCTCTCTCTGTCAAATAAATAAATAAAATCTTAAAAAATAAGTCCTTATATATTAGAGATATATAATGAGGTACTTATGGATAAAATCTAGGATTCCTTTCAAAATAATCTTATGTGTGTTTTTTGGGAAGGGGATGGGGTAGAAGTGAAATGCAACTGGTCATGATTTGCTAATTACTAAAGCAAAGTGATTGGTACATCTGTGCTTATTTTATTAGTCTCCCTGCTTTTGTTTATATTTATAGTTTCCTATAATAAGTAGTGAAAAATATTTTCATGAAATATTCCAGGCATACACAAAGCTATCAAATATAATAGTAGCTAAATTAAATAGTATTTACCCATGTGTTGGGCATTAAGTTCTTTACATATATTAACTTATTTGATCCTCACTCTGCCCCTGTGAGATATGTATTATTATTATCCCCATTTCATAGATGAAAAAATCAGGCTAAATAACTTGTCTATTGTCACAGAGCTAAGTAGTGGTGGAGCCACATGGTTTCCTGTGAATATTTGCCTCTCAGTTTAAGAAATAAAACCTTCTGGGGCGCCTGGGTGGCTCAGTTGGTTAAGCGTCTGCCTTCAGCTCAGGTCATGATCCTGGAGTCCCAGGATGGAGTCCTGCATCAGGCTCCTTGCTCAGTGGGGAGTCTGCTTCTCCCTCTACCGCTAACCCCGCTTGTGCTCTGTGTCTCTTTCTCCCTTTTTTTCTCTCTCTAGCATGCACATGCTCTCTCTCTCTGTCTAATAAATAAAATCTTAAGAAAAAGAAATAAAACCTTTTAACGTAGTCAAAAACCACTTATATGTTGGTTAAATCATGTGATGTTGTTTTTGTAGGTCAAAAATGGTAGAACATTGGCAATATCATGTGGTTTGATCCAATACCTCTTCCTAATTACATCCTGCCCTGAGCCTCCAGATAATAATTACCATCATTCCCATGCATTTATTTGTATTTTTACTTCATGTGTATGTGTCTCTAACAGTACATAGAATTGTTTCTCATGTTTTAAAATTTTATATAAGTGACCTCATTCTATTAGTATTTTAATAGATTACTCTTTGCTCTCTCCTTGTGTTTATGAGATGCATTTATGTTGATATGTTTATAAATATATTGTTGTATACTCATATTCGGGTATATTATACAATAGTAAAAATACATGAACAAAAGCTAAACATTTTATTTTCGCTTTGACTTAACTATTCTTTGGAATGTTTTCTGAAGTAGAAATATAGATCTACCTCATTCCTCTTAACTGCCTCGTATTCATTCACTGTATGGGTAAACGAATTTACTTAACCAGTTTCCTCCTGATGGATATTTAGGTTGTTTCCAGTCTTTTGTTATGACAAGCAATGATCCTACAAATATATACAAAATACTTGTATGAGTATGTAAAAAGAATAAACTCCTGGGGTGCATGGCTGGCTCAGTCAGTGGATCATGAGACACTTGATCTCGGGGTTGTGAGTTTGAGCCCCACATTGGGTATAGAGATTACTTAAAAATAAAATCTTTTAAAAAACAATAAACTCCTATCAACAATGACAATTTGTAAGCTTTAAAATTAGTAGATAAAAATGCCACACTAATCTTCTTTAGCTTCTAGAAGATATTTGATTGGATTTTATTTGGTCCTCCCTGACAATATTCCAGATGGTTCTCACCAATTGTTGTGATAGACTACATGTCATGTGTTCTTACCGAAAAGTATAAATCCCCTTAACAGCAAGTGAAAATGTGCATAGATAGGCAAAGCAAATAATGTGGTTGAGTTGAAAAATATTTACTCAGTTTGACACTGTGGCAAATAAAATAAAACAAGAAAGAACCAGAATTATGGGAAGAGAGGGAGTCTTTAAAGTAATAATATATTATTTTAAAGTAAATTACTTCAGCGTAGCTTTGGGAAGACAGCTGCTTGCTCTAGAGAGAAATCCATCTTCAAAGGTCTGTGAGCTGTGGATGCAAATGAGGGAAAAGTTCGTGCATCTGTATTGTTGGTGGGAATATTTATCCTCTTTTACTGCCCACTCTCCCACGCATCTTTTGTTACCTGTCCTTGATCCCTAATATGTCTTTTTTGCCTCAGTGTGGATTATGAACAATCTTTCTGGTGACCCTCAATGGTGAGACTCTTGTCAGTAGTGATTCTCACCTAAAACCTGAAAAGGTGAAGGGAAGTCTGAAGTTCAGTGATGAATATTGGGCATCACAAGATGAATATTCTCTGCCCCCCTCTAGTGGCCCTGGTGCTATTGGTGCACACGTTTCTATAAGGAGGTAGTAAGTGCTGGAATGACTTTGGAAAATACATTGTTACCATTGGTGTGTAAGCTTTTTTTCTTATTCCAACCTTAGTAATCCTCAGCAGTCAATGTTCCTGCATTGTAGGTAGATTCTTAGTTGAGACCATTGTGGAAAACTGGATGTTTGCTTTCTTTTCTGAATACTAAGCTTGTTTTGTAAAAGGTTTCAGTGTTTATCTCAGCCCTCTCTTCAGAGAGAGCCAAGGAAGATATTTTTGTTAAAGGATTACAGTTTAAAAAAAATTTTTTTTAAAGATTTTATTTATTTATTTGACAGAGAGAGACACAGCGAGAGAGGGAACACAAGGGGGGGGAGTGGGAGAGGGAGAAGCAGGCTCCCCGCTGAGCAGGGAGCCCGATGTGGGGCTCGATCCCAGGACCCTGGGATCATGACCTGAGCCGAAGGCAGACGCTTAACGACTGAGCCACTCAGGCGCCCCCAGTTTAAAAAATTTTAAAGTATACTAACTAGACACAAGGAAAAACATTTTAGCATTTTATTCCTTTAAGTTTTCTTGCTGTTTATGCTTTGCTTTAAGAAAATCCGTATTAAAGGAGACCCCTATTATCATGCATTAATAGTCAGAACCCGAAAGCCTTTAATATTTATGTGCAACTGCAAGAAAAATCAGTCTTTGAGATATCCTGTAAACTTTTTATAGTGTTGATCAAAATATTTTAACTTGCCAAATCCATTCCTCACTGTGTGAAAAAAACACAATATGAGGTGTGGGTGTAGATGTACAGTTTTTTAAGTTTTATTTTTTTAAAACAGTTTTAGGTTCACAACAAAATTGAGAGGAAGGTACAGAGATTTCCCATATACTTCCTGCCCCCACACATACATAGCCTCCCCCGTTATCTACATCACTCACCAAAATGGTACATTTGTTACCAAGGATGAACCTACATTAATATATAATCACCCAAAGTCCATAGTTTACCATAGGGTTCACTCTTGATGTTGTACATTCTAATTCTATGGGTTTGGACACATCTATAATTACATCCATCATTATACTATTGTACAGAGTATTTTCACTGCCCTAAACATCTTGTGTGTTTTGCCTACTTATCCTTTCCTACCACTTCATCTCTAGCTACACTAATATTATTATTATTATTATTATTATTATTATTTAAAGAGAGAGAGAAGGGGGAGAGTCAGAAGGAGAGGGAGAAAGAATTTTTTTTTTAAAGATTTTATTTATTTATTTGACAGAGAGAGACACAGCTAGAGAAGGAACACAAGCAGGGGGAGTGGGAGAGGGAGAAGCAGGCTTCCTTCCATGACCCTGGGATCATGACCTGAGCCGAAGGCAGACGTTTAACGACTGAGCCACCCAGGCGCCCCGGGAGAAAGAGAATCTTAAGCAGTCTCCACTCTCAGCATGTGGGGCTCGATCTCATGACCCTGAGATCATGACCCTGGCCAAAATCAACAGTTGGATGCTTAACCAATTGAACCACCCAGGCTCCCCACACTTTCTTGATTACTGCATTTCTAGTAAATCCTGAAGCTGGATGGTATCAGTCTTCCAGCTTTGTTCTTCTCCTTCAATATTGTGTTGGCTATGCTGGGCTTTTGTCTCCTGATATAACCTTTAAAATCAGCACGTCAATATCTATAAACTGACTTGCTGGGATTTTGATTGGGATGGCATTGAATCTATATATTAAGTTAGGAAGAACCGTCATATTGACAATATTGAGTCTTCCTATCCATAGCAAGGAATATTTCCTCACTGATTTAGTTATTCTTTGGCTTCACTAATCAGAGTTTTGCTTATATAGATCTTGTACATATTTTGTTAGATTTATACCTAAGTATTTAATTTTGGGGGGTGCTAATGTAAATAAAATTGTGTTTTTAAATTTAAATTCTACTCATTTGTTGTTGGCATATAGGAAAGCAATTAACTTTTGCATGTTAGTCTTGTATCCTGCAACCTTTTCTGCAAATTTTCTGCATTGATAATTATGTCATCTGTGAGCAAAGACAGCTTTATGTCTTCCTTCTCTTTCTGTATATCTTATATTTCCTTTTCTTGCTTTACTGAATTAACAAAGCCTACCAGTACAGTGTTGAAAATGGTGGTGAGAGGGGGCATCCTTTCCTTGTACTGATGATCTTAGTAGGAGATGTATATCTTTTGTGTGTGTGAAAAAAGGAAGATTTAGAGCATCTCCTTATTATGGCACATCACCACTAGACTTTTTTTTTTTTAAGATTTTATTTATTTATTTGACAGAGAGAGACACAGCGAGAGAGGGAACACAAGCAGGGGGAGTGGGAGAGGGAGAAGCAGGCTTCCCGTGGAGCAGGGAGCCTGATGTGGGGCTCGATCCCAGGACCCTGGGATCATGACCCGAGCTGAAGGCAGATGCTCAACCATCTGAGCCACCCAGGCACCCCACCACTAGACTTTTTAATGCCTTTGGTTATCTGTGACAAAAGAGGTATAAAATCAAACATTTATGTCATTCAAGTCCTATATATCTCTTACCAATTAATTTAATTTGTTTCAGTCTAGACTGATAGGTTCTTTTTTTTTTAAATTTTGCCAAATTCACAATGGAAAAATTAAAGTGAGATTAAATAAAAAAGGAAAAAAATATAGCTAGTATTCAAAATTATTCACACATGAAGATCTTAATCTACTGTCCAAACTTAACTTCTGCTACTTCTCTAGATAAACCATTTGGGGTAGACTCATGTATTGCTTGCTTCCCAAATATATTATTATTATTATTATTATTTTGGTTGCAAGGGAGAAATTCACTCATATAATCTGAAGATATAATGTGAAGACAAAGGTTTTTATTGTCTTCCATTGTTTTTCTGGGTGAGTTCTCTCTTCTTTTCCCCATCTATTCAATCCTCTCTATATTCTCCAATGTAAATTCTGGAGGGATATAGTTCGATTGGACCAATTTCCATTGCCCTAGTAGGAAGTAAGAGTCCTCATGGGTCAGGGCTGTGGAGTTGTCACCCTTGGGTCAAGCTCACTCTGGTTCAATCAGTATGAGGAATAGAGTAACACCACTGTCATGGGTAGGCAGTTTCAGTTGGAAGGATGAAATTTTCTGTGTGGACTCTGGGGACTGTCATGTCTAAGACATGATTAAAGTATTTCCACCTCTCTGCCTTTGCTGACACCTACTCTCTTGTACATAGGGTATTCTCTATGAATTAATACATATTTTGATTCTACCCAGCTAAAATATTAATGTTAAGTAAATCCTGGCCAAATATTGTAGTCTGTTAAAATATTCTATCTATGATCTTTTTGTAGATCATTACTGAGCACATATCATGTGCTAATATTATTTGTTAATTATTAAAATTATATATTGCATCATTTTAAGTAGAGTATAAACTCTCTGTGGGCAGGGTCCATTTCTGGTATGTCTTTTTTTTCCCCAACATGTTTTGGGCATAGATTCTATGTTTGTTGCCTTTTGCCTGTTTTAAAAAAGTCACATCCATTTCTAAAGAATAGGTAATATATACAGCTACTTGCGGTAAAGTAGTACTCTCACTAAAAAGTCATTGTATATAGAGGGTGCTCTGTTACATTTATATAGTTAACCCGGTTAGAACAACATGGGTTAGAATAGCATGGGTCCACTTACACGCAGATTTTGTACAGTACAGTACTGTAAATGCATTTTCTCTTCAAGATTTTTTTTTAAAAGTTATTTATTTACTTGAGAGAGAGACAGAGAGAGTGAGAGAGAGTGTGAGCTATGGGAGGAGCAGAGGGAGAAGGACAAGCACAAAGTCTGAGGTGGGGCTCGATCCCAGGACCCTGAGATCATGAGCCGAGCCAAAACCAAGAGTCGAGTGCTTAACCAACTGAGCCACCCGGGCGCCCGTTCTTTAAGATTTATTTTTTTAATTTTTTAAAAAGATTTTATTTATTTATTTGAGAAAGAGAGTGAGAGAGAGATAAAGAGAGAACATGAGCAGGGTGAGTGGGAGAGGGAGAAGCAGGCTTCCCGCTGAGCAGGGAGCCCGATGCGGGGCTCGATCCCAGGATCCCGGGATCATGACCTGAGCCGAAGGCAGACGCTTAACGACTGAGCCACCCAGGTGCCCCTCTTTAAGATTTTTTAAATAACATTTTCTCTCTCTTCTCTTGCATTATTGTAAGAATACAATATATAATACATATAACAAACAAAATATGTTTTGACTTTTTTTATTACATAATCATCCATAAGGCTTTCAGTCAACAGTAGGCTATTAGTACTTAAGGTTTTGGGGAGTCAAAAGTTACATATGGGGGTGTGGGCACCCCTAACCCTTGTGGTGTTCAGGGGTCAACTGTACTGTGCTAGGATGGCAGGTTCAGAAAGAGATCAGAAGAGACTTGAAGAACACCTCCAGTTTTAAATGTGTCAAAGCCTGGGGCTCACAGCTTATGAGAAAAGCCTCAAATGTTAGAAGACTACAAAATATATAAGAAGAAGAAGATAGGTGGGACAAAGACACCCAGAATAGGAAGATCAAAATGGAGAATTAGCTAAGGTGATACTTGGTGACTAAATCATTAGGGATCCTTGAAGGAAGAGCACTGAGCATATCATCCAAGTCAGCAGGTAAGATGAATGTCAGGGAAATGTTTATGATTTGAGACCAAGGAGGTGGGGAAGGCCTAGAAATGAAAGACTTTTTAGGGGCACCTGGGTGGCTCAGTTGGTTAGGCATCTGCCTTTGGCTCAGGTCATGATCTCAGGGTCTTGGGATCAAGTCCCATGTTGGGCTCTCCCCTCCTTGGGGAGCCTGCTTCTCCCTCTCCCTCTGCCTGCCACTCCCCCTGCTTGTGCTCTCTCTCTGTCAAATAAATAAATAAAATCTTTAAAAAAAAGGAAAGACTTTTCAACAGGCTATGGGAATTCAAATAATTACATTTATTAAATATAGAGTTGAATTTATACTGGGCTTGGGGATGGGGAGAGAAGCAATATGAACTAACAAGATCAATAATGACCACTGAATGGTTGAATCTCACTAGTGATTTACCTCAGGTGTATGTGGTTTGTATCCCCTAGTTCTCTTATACTCCAGTGGATCTGTGCTTTTGATCTCTATGTTATGGATCATAGTAGTTGGTATTCAAAGTAATTTTTTCTAACAATTTAGATGTGACATATTTACAAGGAAAGGCACACCAGTTGGAATAAGATGGAGAAAAAGAAAAAAAATCAGGGGTGGAAGAGGACATGAACCAAAAGGTGCAGGACTTGAAGTCAAAGATTTCCCTCTCTTTGATCCTTGGAAGCAACACCAGAGAGTTTCAAAATGGTGACAGCAAGGGATTCATTAAGGAATTCCCTAAACACCGAAGAATTAGGCTTATTTACTCTAATAATGTAGTAGAGATAGCTTATGTAAGTGTGTGTTGGACTACCTAGTGTTCATTCTGGAAAAAAAGAATGAATAAGAGAAAACTCATTTAGACATTTTGAACATAAGAAAGATAATAAAATAGAAATGAACTTTTACTCATAAGAAGGAAGAATAAATTCTTTGTCCACAGTGACCTTGAGGTAGATAGAAATAATCTGTCCTTGATGATGTACTTATTTATCTTCATGAAATATCAGATCCCCAGCCAGTTGATCTTTTTTTTTTTTTTTAAGATTTTATTTATTTAAGAGAGAGAGAGCAAACAAGCACATGCGGGGGGAGCTGCAGAGGGCGAGGGAGAAGGAGGCTCCCCACCGAGCAGGAAGCCCAACCCCAGGACCTTGGGATCACGACCAGAGCCAAAGGCAGGCACTTACCTGACTGAGCCACCCAGGCACCCCTTTAAGCACTTGATCTTGAAATCTACCTTGTTGATCTCTGAGCCAGGTCACTAGATTTCCAGTAGCATGGGGTGGGGGGTGGTTATAGATAGATGGCTTCATTGACTGTTCCCTGCCTCTTAAGGGTTTTTAAGGGTGTGCAGACATAAAGAGTAGCTTTTCCTCAGGAAAATGCTACATATTAGGACTAATTTAGTAAAGTATAGCATCCCTGTGTTACTCATATTTATAGAGTATTTGAGAAGTCTTTCTAGCTGCCACATTTTAAAGAGAGTCTTGATAAATTGAACATTTCTAAGAAAGACAGGGCCTAAAAGGGAAGAATTCTTAAAATATCTGGGAGTCTTCATGTAATTTTTTTTTTTAATTGAAAGGAGGGATTAAGTTTATTCCATGTAGCTTCAGAAGGTGGAAGTTAGGTTATTGGATAGAGCCTGCAGAAAGCAGATTTATTCTTAAAATAAGAACTTTTTTTTTTTTTAAGATTTTAGTTATTCATTTGAGACACACAGTTACAGAGAGAGAGAAAGAGAGAGAGAGAGAAAGAGCATGACTAGGGGGAGAGGCAGAGGGAGAGGGAGAAGCAGGCTCCCCGCTGAGCCAGGAGCCCGATGTGGGGCTTGATCCCAGGACCCTGGGATCATGACCTGAGCCGAAGGCAGATGCTTAACCATCTGAGCCACGCAGGTGCCCCAAAATAAGAACTTTCTAACGCTTAGAGTTGTTTTAGAGTGGATATGGCCACCTTCTGAAGCAGGCTGTCTTTGTCAACTTGGGCTACTGGAAAAATTACCATGAGCTAGGTGGGTTAGACAAGAGAAAGTTATTTTTTTCACAGTTCTGGAGATCAAGATCAAGGTTTCCGCTAATTTAGTTTCTAGTGAGAGCTCTTTTCCTGGCTTGCAGGTGGCTGCCTTTTTCTATATCCTCACATGCATATACACATGTCTTTCCTTAGTGCATATATACAAAGAGAGAGAACACAGGAGTGGGTGGAAGGGCCCAGTGTGTCTTATGAGGACACCAATCCTATTGGATCAGGGCCCCACCCTCATGACCTTATTTAGCCTTAATCACTTCCTTAGCAGCCAGTCCTCAGACATAGCCACACTGGGGTTAGGGCTTTGGCATATGAATTTTGGGGAGACACAAACAAAACAGGACAGCCCTTTGTTTGGAGTATTTAAATAGAAGCTAGTTAGCCATCTGTTAGGACTGTTGTAGAGGGGAATCCTCAAACATGGAGAGACTTGATCTGATGATCAGTTTTCTTGAAACTAAAGGAATAGGGTAAAGCTGTAGATTATTGGATGTAGGTATATATAGGGGTGCACATTTGAAAAAAATTTGGTCTTATTCTGGGAGCTTCTCAGGAACCAAAATCATAGGTGTTGGAAAATCAAGGTAGAAATAAAGAAAACCTCTTTAAAAAAAAAAAAAGATTTTATTTATTTATTTGACAGAGAGATAGACAGAGCCAGAGAGCACAAGCAGAGGGAATGGTAGAAGGAGAGGGAGAAGCAGACTCTGCACTGAGCAGGGAGCCTGATGGGGGCTTGATCCCAGGCCCCTGGGATCATGACCCAAAGGCAGATCCTTAATCATCTGAGCCACCCAGGCGTCCCTAAAGAAAACCTCTTAACCTCTAGAGCTGCTTGGACTTGGTTAGGCATGGAAATTGAAAAAGTTAGAATCTACCTACATAGAATTTCCAGATACCTTAATCTTCATCAATAATATATTTGTCATGTAGCTCGTTCTTTAAAGGACAAATTCATAATAACGTGATAGATACGTTGTGTCATTAATAGATGCTGATAAATAATTTTAGAGATCTTAAACCAAATTTGATTTGTTTTTCAACACATCCTAACACAGTTCCTTTTTCAGTAGGCAATGAAGTAAACTTCGCATCCAGTAGGATATCAGAATTGGACCTAAGAAAACCAAACCAAATATTTGAATTACTTGAAAACATTCTTATATACAGGTCGTTGTGATGGAATTTGAATCCGTTTGGCATTAAATGTGAGCAACAGTCTGCATTGTTCAGTGTTGCTGATGACTATAAAAAGGTTACTAGGGGAGGTTATCATCTTAGGTCTTTGGTATTTACTATGATCCTCACAAACATTAATACTTATGCTAATTACAGCACAAAAAATTGGTTTGCTGCAAGATATATAAGAAACATACAGATGCTACACATTATATAATGTTATATTGTAGGGGCCCAGGGCAAACTGCCGCAAGATGGGCAACTTTGACATAAAGATTATTTTGAGTCAAAAGTAATCAGAACCCAGTAGATACAGGAAAGCTCTCTGCCTCCCCCTCAGCTGCCTAAATTTACATTGGAAAGGAGAGCGAAAGAGAGCTATTAACAGAGACTCCCCTTTACTTCAGAAGCTTATCTGCATAATAGGGCAACCTTGTTTTTCCAAACATCTCCTTTCACCTTCTTGCTAATGAGCTTTCTCCCCTTTGTATCCTCAGGCCCCTCACCGTCTCCTTAGTTCTATAGGCTTCAAGTTGCCTCATTGTCTTTGGAATTTCATTTCTGTGTGGATTCCCCATACCTACGCTATTTAATTTAATTTTCTCCTGTTCATTTACCTCATATTGATTTGATTCTAAGTCCAGTTTAGAAGGACTGTAGGGCAGAGGAAAATTCTTCCTCCCAAAGCCATCTTCACTGCTTAGTTGGTTTGCTACTATTTGGGGAACATGGAACGATGGAGTCAACAGGAAGTAGAGACATAGAATAGTTTTGCCCTGATATAAAGGAGGTTGTGAATTTTATTTGCATGTCATGCTATTTTTTTTTGTTTTTCTTTCATTATAAATTTGATACATGCTTATTATAGAATGCTTTGGGAAAAAAGCATTATTTTTAAACTCACCATCTGTTACCTCAAAACTAGATTTTTTTGGACAATATGAATTCATCATTCCTTTTGATCCCCAATTTTTTTTTGATCCAAAATTTTAAAATAAAACAACGATGTGATTTACTTTGAGAAGAACCTCAATTTTTAATATTAAAAACCTAAAAATATTTTTAAAAGTAAGAAAATCTTCAAATTAATTTGACATCTTTTGATGCGATTTATTAAATCGTTTTGTCCAGGAAATTAAAATAAGTCACAAATGAGCCAAGTTAAGGTGTTAAGATGGTTCATATCAAAATTATTGATATGAAAGGCTGGAATAATATTTATATTTTGTTCAAAGAATTTAATTATGTTATAGGCATATTAGTATCAAATAATTACTTAGGAAAAAAGTGGTTATAAGGCAAGTAGTTTTTAATCATTATTATTTACCCTGAAAGTCCCTTGTTAATGTGGGGTCTCACAATTGGATGGGGGCCACCAAATGTGGGCAACCTGATCAAGTGGTGGGCAGGACGGTAAAGCAGAGACTGTCTGCCTCGAGGCAGTGGTGGGAGGCTGTAGTTAAAGGGGGTAGGTGAGGAGGTATTGCAATGTATGGAATTTTCCCTTTTTGTACCTTTGTCCAGGTATAAGTAACTCATTGGTCAGCCAGGGCTTATGGATATTTTGAGATGAGTCGCCCAATGGGCATGTGTGTACCCAGCCAGGGAGTTGGGGGTCACTGTGGGCCTTTGTACCTTACTCAGATTTCCATTGTTCAAGTTGATTGCCTAAAGGTGGCCTCTACAATTAAGAATTTTATCTTACTATGCCATTGCTTATTAAAAATTAGATAAGAACTATTTTATATTTTGGTTTATCATATTGCTGAATAATTGAGTCATAGAAACTCAAAGATCTAAAGAAATATCCTTGGAGATGATTTCATTCAATTTCGTCTTTCATAGATGAGAAAACTAAAGCTCAGATAGAAATGAAATAACATCCTCCATTTGGGTTACTAGCAGCAGCAACCCCCCCCCCCCCCCCCCCGCCTATCATCACATTTCTCCTGTGGGGTTTACAGAATAACTAATTGCTGATTCCTCACTCCAATCCAGTGTGTTGGAAAACATATTTAACAATGTAAAAGAGAGCTCTGAAGTACTTTATGATAAAAGTGAATTTTATTTTCAGACAAGCTATAGAAGGTCATGAAATTCCTCTGGAAAGTTTTCATGCAGTTAATAGTTTATCTGTACAGATTTCTAACTTGGCTGTCTTATAAAATTAGTTGCTTTGAATTAAGATTTCATTTATAAGAATTTATGCATTTAATACAGTATTTTGATAGACAAGTCTCCTGTTGTCTGGAAGAGGAATCAAATCATTTGTTGGAAGATATTTAATTGGTTAAATGATTAATAAAAGCAGAGTATGTAGTTATCTTATTTGTTTATTGGTTTGCTTATTCTTAGCCACTTAACTAAAACCAATCCCATAACAAATACTCCTGGAAATGCAATTTAAGTATAATTAAGTCTGCAAGGTCTAGTGTGCTTGTAAGGGAGTACAGTATCCAAGCCTGAATTTATATTTAGTGATTTTCAGGCATCAGGTTTAATTTCTCTTATCAATATGAGTTGGTGACTCTGTTTTAAAATTTTTTAAAAAAAAATTTTATATTTTTGAACCAAGGGAGGTGCTAAATGCAGAGGTAAGAAGCACTTTCTTCTGTCATCCTAATTATTCTAGCTGGGAATCAATCTTAAGTGCTTTCAGCAAAGACCAGACTTGCTGCCAGGAGCTTTGTTTATCTGCCAACATGAGAGTTTAGGTATAGATTTTTGATTTCATAGTAACATAGCTCTTTTCAAGGAGGAGCCATTGTCAGAAGTTGGCTCTAGGGCAACTGTGAGACAGAATAATAAACTGAGTCTGGGCTATTGAGTCAAAAAATAATTAGGTTTGAATCCTAGTCCTTGGACTTGCAAGCAATATGACTTTGAGAAATACTAATTGTTCTGAGTCTTAATTTGGCCATCTATGAAATGAGGATAACAATATGTTTGTTATGAGAATCAAATGAAATAATGAATGTCAAGCACCAATGGCAGTGTCTGGTACATGTTGCATAAGTCTTAATTACCTTCCTGCCTCCCTGCAAATTCAATTCTACTTCCTCTGGATTCCTTTGCAGACTAAACTGCAAAATAATTGAAGTGGGGATAGAGAGCATTGGGCTACTATGGAGGCCATGTTGTTGGTAGACATTACCTTCCAATAAATATAGGAGAGGGATCAAGATTACCATTCTCCATTGTGCCCCATTCCTAACCCCAGGTCTAATTGCAAACAGCACACATCCAATTAAATCCAATTCCCAGCAGCCTCATCTTTGGATATTATTCAGAGACTTGACATATGATAACTAGTCCTGTATTCCAGGGTGAGGTAATCCATGATTGGCCCCAGTTGCTTATGGAGAGCCAGTGCTCAGGTAAAGTGGGTTACTATTTTTCTTTAGGAAAGATGAACAAGAGTTACAGTTGCTAAAGTAAAACAGATGTCAAGATCCAGGGATAGGATCAGAAAGGACAACTAGATTACATTTTTTAAAAATTGTAAATATATATGCATATATCATAAGTTTTATCATGTTAGCCATTTTTAAGTGTACAGTTCAGTGACATTAAATCCATTCACATTGTTGTGCAACAATCCCCACCATCCATTTTTAACACTTTTTTTTTTTACTATTTCTAAACTGAAACTCTGTACCCATTAAGTAATAATTCCTCAGCCCCAGCTGTTGGCAACCACTTTTTTATACTCTCTGTCCCTATAAATTTGACTATTCTAGATACCCCATATAGGTGGAATCATATACTATTGGCACTTTTGTGATTGGCTATTTTGCTTACTATACTGTCTTCAAGGTTCGTCCATATTATAGCATGTGTCTGAATTTCCATTTTATGGCTTGTTAACTTTCCATTGTATGTATAGATCACATTTTGTTTATCCATTCACTAGTGAACACTTGATTGCTTCCACCTCTTGGCTAGTGTGAATAATGCTGCTATGAGCATCAATATACAAATATCTGTTTGAGTGAGTCCCTGGTTTTGTTTTTTTTGGGGGTATATATCAAGAAGTGGGATTGCTGGGGGCGCCTGGGTGGCTCAGTCCAATAAGCGTCTGCCTTCGGCTCAGGTCATGATCCCAGGGTCCTGGGATCGAGTCCTGCATCGGGCTCCCTGCTCCTTGGGGCGTCTGCTTCTCCCTTCCCCCCGCTCATGCTCTGTCTCTCAAATAAATAAATAAAATCTTAAAAAAAACCCCAAACAAACAAACAAAAACAAAAAAGAAGTGGGAATGCTGGGTCATGTGGTAGTTCTTTTTATAATTTTTAGAGAAATTGCCAAAACTGTTTTCCATAGGGCTGAACCATTTTACATTCCTACAAGCAGTGCACAAGGGTTCCAATTTCTCCACATCCTTGCCAACACTTGTGATTTTCTGTTTCTTTCTTCCTTCTTCTTCTGCTTTTGGATAATGTTATCCTAATGCATGTAAAGTGGTAGATTACTCTTAAAAACATGAATTGTGATATACAACAAAAAACCTGTCTCATTTCCTAGCCTAGGACCCATGCACATAGTAGGTGTCTGTTGAATGAATGAGCAAGAATCCACGTCATATATGAAATGAAATATCTATAGAAAATAATTCAGGAAGTATTATAATACAACATATTCATCTATACATCCATTCAGTCAATGAACAGGAGTATGTGCCATGTACTGTGTTAATTGTTAGGAGTTCAAATTTCTTTCCTTTTTTTTTTTAAGATATTATTTATTTGACAGAGAGAGAGCACAAGCAGAGGGAGCTGCAGGCAGAGGGAGAGGGAGAAGCAGGCTCCCCGCTGAGCCCCCGATGCTGGGCTTGATCCCAGGACCCTGGGATCATGACCTGAGCCCGAGGCACACGCTTAACCGCTGAGCCACCCAGGTGCCCCAAGAGTTCAAATTTCTTTCTTTCTTTTTTAAAGATTGTATTCATTTATTTGACAGAGAGAGACACAGTGAGAGGGAACACAAGCAGGGGGAGAGGGAGAAGCAGACTCCCCATGGAGCAGGGAGCCTGATGCGGGGCTTGATCCCAGGACCCTGGGATCGTGACCTGAGCCGAAGGCAGACGCTTAACGACTGAGCCACCCAGGCGCTCTGGGAGTTCAAATTTCAATAAAAGGTGAAGCCAAGACAAATGTGGTTCCTTCTCTCAAAGAGCTCACGCTCTGTTATCTCTCTAGGGAGGAAGGCTGAGTCACCAAGATATGACAGTTCAATTAGAGTATCCATTAAAAAAATCTAACCCTTTTGGTATTAAAGTCTATATATTTTTCAGACCTCATCATGAATAGTAATGATACTGTATTCTAGTGTGTTTTCTTTTGCAAGTAGTAAATAATACATATAATACACACATATACATATAGTTACATATATCTACATTCTATATCTATATATAGGGTGTACGTCATGAGATTTAAGCCCTCTGGAGTTCTGGGATTGAAATAAGCCCAAATGGCTATAAAACATCCATTGTTTGTAGGAATTAACTTTTCTTTTCATTTAGAATGGTACTAGTTATTTGCTGTTGTTGGGAGAATTGAGAAATAATCACTCAAATCATTTTCTGTATACTGTGTTCAGATGAAGAACCCCTGTTGAGAAAGTCTGCCTCAGTGACTTTCTACTTCTCAGTGAAATAATAAAATTGGTCTGAACCTGCCAAGCTGAAGACTATTCAGTGGTTCATGGTAATGATAGAAAACGTGTAGGGCACCAAAGAGACCAGTTAGATTACTCCTTTGCTTTCTCTATAAATTCAGAAGGATAGGAGGACATATATTTGCAACTGAATCATGGTCTGACTTTCTTCCTATAGAGAAGAATGGGCTCCTTTTTTGGGTGGGATTTATTTGTCTTATGTCCAAGTCAAGAAAATGCTGTAAACGATCATGCTGTCATTTGGTTTATTATACTCAAGTTATCCACTGAACTGCCTCCCTGAACATAAATGTACAGTAGTTTTCTACTGAGGCTCTGCGTTATTTTTTCTACCTATTTAATTCCATTCATTTAACAATTATTTGTTGAGATCCTGCTATATCTTCAGTACTATGGTAGGTCCTGATAATACAAAGGTGAACTGAGCCTGTGGCCTAGTGGTAATGAAAGACAAATGAATAGACAATTATAATTGCTAAGTATTAATAAATAGCAGAGCAAGCAGAGGGTGCCGAGGTAGCACAGAAAAGAGACCCCCAACGCAGACCAAGAAGATTAGGGGAGACTTCCTGGAGGAACTGATAACTAAATTAAGACCTACCACTGAATAGGAATTAAGGGAGGAAGGAAAAGAAAAGTTCTTTCTCAGAAGAAACAGCACAAAGTCCCAGCATGGGTAAGCATGCATCCTTAAGAAAATGAAAAAAAGGTAAGAATGGCTTGAGACCACATTGTGAGGGTGTAATCTAGGATATCATGAATCCTCTTTAGGACTTCATTCTGGGAGCATCAGGACTCATTATAGAGTTTGAAGAAAGGGTGCATTGCAATGAAATTTATGTTCTAAAAAGATAGCTCCAGCTGCAATGTGGAGAATGGGTAAGGGAAGAAAGGGTAAGATGGAAGTGTGGGAGACCATGAGCTTTCTGTACTAATCCAGGAATACAGAGAAGTTTGTAAATTTCAGTGCTCTTTTCCAGGATTTGGTGACTTTTTTGGATATATGATGTGGAGGAAAAGAGTGATTCCCTGGTTTCTGGCTTGGCCACTAGGTGAGATGGAAAACAGAGTGTAGCAGTTTTCTAGGGAAGATGATAAGTTCAATTTTAGATAATTTATATTTGAGGTGCCTGAGAGACAACCAAGAAGGCTGTTGTGGTGGGAGTTTTAGGGAGAGATTAGGGGAAATTATTGTTGATGTTTAACTTTTGCTCTTATTGCCAATCCTTGTTTAGGATGTTGCTATGCAAATAATAATTTAGGAATTAGAGGCATTTCTTGTGGAATTGGATCCAAAGAGTAAAATAGCAAGGGGTACATAACTTGCTGCTTCTTGGGAGCATCATGGGTTGAGGTAGCATCATTTTGATTATCATTTTCTGCCAATGGCTAAATGATTGCTCCTTCTTATTTATATGAATATATAGTTGCATATATATATTTATGTATACATAGATAAGTATGATCTTGCTGTGTCTGTTGATGTGCTTATTTTTGGGAAGTAGAATTAGTTGGAGGAGTGGGGAATTGTTAATTTATATAATCTTAACATGCTAGAATTTCTTTTGTAAGAAGCACTTTATTTTATGAAAAAATAATTAAATCAAAATTATTGAGTAAATAATTGAGTAAAAATTTTAAGTAAACTGTGTTGATAAAAAATAATTGAGGGAGTGGGAAAATTTTGAAGAGCAATGTAGAAGGCATAGAAAGGGAAGAAATGACTGGAGGTGAGATAGGAGGTTTGGTGATACTCCACAGATTACATGGGGAAGTCTTCCTGCCTTCTTGCCTCCCTAAGTGGTATATGAGGAACCACAGGTAGGGTGCCTGGGTGGCTCAGTTGGTTGGGTGTCTGCCTTCGACTCAGGTCATGGTCTCGGGGTCCTGGGATCGAGTCCTGCATCCAGCTGCCTGCTCAGCGGGGAGTCTGCTGCTTCTCCCTCTGCCTCTCCCTCCCCGCTGCTCATGCTCTCTCTCTCAGATAAATAAATAAAATCTTAAAAAAAAAAAAAGAAACCACGTGTAAAGAATTTTTGTCATTCAGTTGCTACTTCTTATTTATTCTCCTATAATAAGCCTCCATCATTACACTTTTTAGCAAGACTGATGCTCAACTGTTACTCACTGGTAGACTGTGGTGGTTATTTATAGCTGATATCTGTTCTGGTTGGTGTGATTGCTGATTGTTATTATTACTACTGCTTTAGTAATTTATATTCTCTGACAGCATTGATTTAGGAAGCCTTTCTTTTGTTTTCTTTATTTAAAAAAAAATTTTTATTTTATTTTTTTTTAAGTAAGCTCTATGCCCATTGTGGGCCTTGAACTCATCACCCTGAGATCAAGAGTCATATGCTCTACCAACTGAGCCAGCCAGGTGCCCCTTATTTAGGAAGCCTTCCTTGACATCTGCCTCTTCTTCCACTTTTCAAGTTGAACTATCAGCTCTTTCTCTTCTTCTCCAGTATTCCCTGGTAGGTGTCCATAATAGCACCTGTATTAGGCTGAATTATGGCCCCCAAAGATATCAGGTCCTAATTTCTAAAATCCTTAAATGTCACCTTATTTGGAAAAAGGGTCTTTGCACATATGATTAAATTAAAGATTTGGAGATGGAACAGTTATTTTGGATTACCTAGGTGGGCCCTAAATGTCATCACTGGTGTCCTTATAAGAGACAGGCAGAGGGAGATTTGACACAAACACAGAAGAGAAGGCAGTGAAGACGTGGAGCAGACAGAGATTTGATTTGAAGATGTTTGCCTTGAACATTGGAGTGATGTGGCCATAAGCCAAGGAATGCCAGCAGCCCCCAGAAGCCAAACGAGACAAGGGACTGATTTTTCCCCTTAAGCCTTGATTTCAGCCTAGTGAAACTGATTTCAGGCTTTTCAGCTCCAGAAATATGAGAGAATGAATATTCCAAGGATCACATTGGAATGTACTTACATATATTATTTGTGGTTTGTCTTGTCTGAAATTCAAATTTAACTCAGTGGGCCTCCTATATTTTATTTGGTAACCCTAGACAGAGGTCATGTCTTACTCATCTCTGTGTTGTTTAGCAGTATTTGGTAAAATGGATGTTTGGTATAAATGACATGATAATTTTGCAAATAGTTAAGAAGTCTTTTTATTATTGAGATTTCCAAATATATTCAAAAGCAGAGAGAGAATAGTGTAGCAAAGCCCTCTGTATCCATTACCTAGGTTCTACGATCATCAATACATGATTGATCTTACAGTTTTTAAAAAAACACTTTGTTCAAAAGATGCAGCTCTGGTGGTATTGTTTTGTGTGTATATATTTCTTTTTCTTTTTTTTTTTTAAGATTTTATTTATTTATTTGAGAGAGAGAGAGAATGAGAGACAGAGAGCACGAGAGGGAAGAGGGCAGAGGGGGAAGCAGACCCCCCGCTGAGCAGGGAGCCCGATGCGGGACTCGATCCCGGGACTCCAGGATCATGACCTGAGCCGAAGGCAGTCGCTTAACCAACTGAGCCACCCAGGCGCCCCTTGTGTGTATATATTTCTATGTGTGTGTGTATGTGTGTATGGCAGGAGAGAGTGGGTGGCAATAGCATGAATTTGAAGATGCTACGTTCTTCCAAAAGAATCCAGGAATTGGAGAGTGGGGAGCATTGTATATGAATAGCAGGAGAATTGAACAAGATTTCAATGATTGAGGGAACCTGGTAAAGAACGCCAGGTGAGATAGAGCACATGGCCAATATTTTCCAAATATAAATTGAAACATGGGCACAGAGACGAATAAATATAACTTCTGGTAGAACTGTTCTGCTGAAAACAAAGCATTTCATGAATGTTCAACTAGCTTTGCTGACAATTTCACCTCTCAGAATAGTGAGGAAGCAATCAGGAGAATGGATATCCAGAACTTGATTCTGAATGCCAAGGAGGAACAGGTTGGGGACATGCAAGTGACTGGCACTGAAGGAGGGATGTGAGATTATGACCGTATCATCCGTGAATGTGAAGTAGCTAGGGAAAAGAGGCCTAGATGTAGTCAGACCATCATGGTTTGTAGGAAAAGTAGGCTTCAAAAATTCAGAGGAAATACAGGTATAATTGCATCTTGTGGGTATTGAATGACATACAGTTGCCAGAGAAACAAGAAGCTCTTTAAAAAATGAAATTTTAGGGGTGCTTGGCTGGCTAGTCAATGAACGTGTGACTCTTGATCTCGGGGTTGTGAGTTCAAGCCCCATGTTAGGTGTAGCGATTACTTAAATAAATAAATTTTGTAAAAACCTTTAAAAAATGAAGTTTTACAGTATTCTTTAAAAAATGAAATTTTACAGTTAAGTTTCATACATTTTTTAAAAGTTTTATTTAAATAATCTCTACACCCAATGTGGGGTCAAACTCATGACCCTGGGATCAAGTGTTGCATGTTCTTCCTACTGAGCCAGACAGATGCCCCAAGTTTCATACATTTTTATATGGAGGGAGGAAATCAGAAGGCATCTGTAGCAACTGCTGTTGGTTGCCTACCTTCATAGCAGGTAACCTGAACCAATGAATTGAGCCAGGCCAACAAGTTAGCCAACAGATTCTTTTTTCCCCCCAGCTTTATTGATGTATAATTGAAAAATAAGATCGTATATATTTGAAGTGTACAATGTGATGATTTGTTTTATGTATACCTTAAAACAAGCAGGTTAATTAATATATTCATTGCCTAATACTTTTGTGTGTGTGTCTGATAAGAATGCTTAAGATCTACTCTCTTGGCAAATTTCAAGTATACAATACAGTATTATTAACCATAGTCATCATGCTGTACATTAGATCCCCAAAACTTACTTATCTTAAAACTGAAGACTTAGGGGGCGCCTAGGTGGCTCAGTCGGTTAAGCATCTGCCTTTGGCTCGGGTCATGATCCCATGTCCTGGGATCAAACCCCGCGTCGGGCTCCCAGCTCAGGAGGGGAGTCTGCTTCTCCCTCTCCCTCCGCCTCTCCCCCTGCTTGTGCTCTCTGTCTCTCTCTCTCAAATGAATAAACGACAACAACAACAACAACAAAAACCCCAAAACTGAAGACTTATACCTTTTGACTAGCTACTCCCCATTTTCCGCATTCCCTAGCCCTGGTAACCACCATTGTACTCTCTGTTTTTGGGAGTTTGACTTTGTTTGCGTTCCATATATAAGTGAGATCATGAAGTATTTGTCTTTCTCTTTCTGGCTTATTTCACTTAGCATGATGTCCCAGGTTCATCCATGCGTCACAAATGACAGCATTTCTTTATTTCTCACAGTTGAATAATTTGTGTGTGTGTTCATTCATGTGTAGACAGACACTTAGGTTGTTTCCATATCTTGGCTATAGTGAGTAATGCTACATTGAACATGGGAATGCAGATATCTCTTTGAGACACTGATTTCATTTCCTTCAGATAAATACCCAGAAGTGGGATTGCAGGATCATATGGTTGTTCTATTTTTAATTTTTTGAGGAACCTCCATACTGTTTTCCATAATGGGTGTACCAGTTTACACCCACCAACAGTGTACAAGAGTTCCCTTTTCTCCACATCCTTGCCAATACTTGCTATCCCTTGTTTTTTTGATAAAAGCCATTCTAACACATGTGAGGTGATGTCTCATTTTGGTTTTGGTTTGCATTTTCCTGATTAGTGATGTTGAGCACCACTTTATGTACCTGCTGGCCATACGTATTTCTTCTTTGGAAAAATATCTATTCAGAGCCTCTGCAATTTTTTTAAAGATTTAATTTATTTATTTTAGAGAGAGCGAGAGAGAGCATGAGCAGGGGGAGGTGCAGAGGGAGAGAGACAAGCAGACTCCGTGCTGAATGTGAAGCCTGTCTTGGGGCTGGATCCCACACCCTGAGATCATGACCTGAGCGGAAGTAAAGAGTTGGCTGCCCAATGGACTGAGCCACCCAGGCACCCTGCCTTTACCAAATTTTTAATTGGGTTCCTTTTTTTTTTGGCTATTGAGTTGTGTGAGTTGTATGCTATTGAGTTCTTTATGTATTTTGGATAGTAACCTCTTATTAGATATATGATTTTCAAACATTTTCTCCCATTCAGTAGGTTGCTTTTTCATTTTGTTGATGGCTTCCTTTGTTGTGCAGAAGCTTTTTAGTTTGATGTAGTCTCACTTGTTGATTTTTGTTTTTGTTGCCTGTGTTGTTGGTGTTATATCCAAAAAAATCATCGCCAAGACCAACATCAGGGAACTTACTGCCTATGTTTTCTTCTAAGTGTTTTATGGTTTCAGTTTTACATTTAAGTCTTTAATCCATTTTCATTAATTTTTGTGTATGATAAAAGACAGGGGTTCAGTTTCATATTTTTGCATGTGGTTTTCCAGGTTTCCTAACACATTTATTGAAGAGACTGTTCTTTCCCCATTGAGTATCCTTAACTCCTTTGTCGTAAATTAATTGACTATATGTGTACGTTTATTTCTAGGCTCTCTGCTGTTCCATTGATCCATGTGTGTGTTTTTGTGCCAATAACATAGTCTTGATAACTGTAGCTTTATCCTACAGTTTGAAATCAGGAAGCTCCCTGATGCCTCCAGCTTTGTTCCTCTTTCTCAAGATTGCTTTGGGCTATTTGGTGTTTTTTGTGGTTCCATACAGATTTTAGGATTCTTTGTTCTATTTCTGTGAAGAATGCCACTGGAATTTTGATAGGGACTGCATTGAATCTGTAGATTGCTTTGGGTCATGCAAACATTTTAACAATATTAATTCTTCCAATCCCTGAGTATGGAGTATCTTTCTGTTTAATTGTGTCTTCAATTTTTTTTCCATCATTGTGTTATCATTTTCAGTGTACAGGTCTTTTACTTTCTTGGTTAAATTTATTCCCAGGTATTTTTTTTCTTTTTGATGCAATTGTAAATAGGGTTGTTTTCTTTCAGCAGTTGCAAAAATTAGGGCTCCAGACAAGTATCCTGGCTCCTTTCTGGGAGATACCAGTGAGCTGTAGTGAGGCGGAGGGATTTTGCATTGATGGCATTCCCTGGTTTAATTGCTATCCTTCCTTGAGAGCACCACTGTAGCCTCTAGATGGTGCCCAACCTGAAGCCTGACCCTAAGGCCTAAGCTCCAGGACTAGCAGGTAGGCCTCTTTCACAGAAAGGCTGGGGGTGTGTTTTAAAACGTATATTGTCTGTGCAGTGCCCTGGAGGTGGTAGCCTGCCAAGAACTGTTTTTTTAATTGTCATAGTCTCATGGGAGTCAGGATTGCAAGCCCCCTCCCCCCCAAGAGCCAGATAATCAGGAGGTATCCCCTCTGTAGCAGTGGTAAAAACCAGGCACCAGTTGTAAAAACTGGGGTAGCAGACTCAAATAACAGACACATAGAACACATAGAACAGTTCCCTTGCAAGAGATGCTGGTGCTCTGGAGCACGGCAGAGGAGAGTGCAAAGAGTGCCTGCCTTCTGAGGTCCCAGGAGAGATTTACGGTCAACCCTTAGATGTGTGTTTAATTAAAAGCCTGTCTCTCAGGCTGCAGCTCTGATGAGAAGCTAATGGGCTTCTTTCACAGAAATATTGAGCACCTGGGTTTGTTGCCTTTTGCTGAGCCCTGGGGGTGGTAGCTGTTTAAGAGCTCTTTCTCCATTGGTTACAGTCCTGTGGGACTTGTGAGTATAACCCCTGCTGGTCACGAGGGCCAGGTGATGTAGAGGTGGACCCTAAAAGCAAAACCCATAATCATGACACCAGACAAAGGTATAAGCTCTATTCTGGAAGATACCAGTGAGGTGGAGTGAGGTAGAGGGAGAGTGCAAAGATTGTCTTCGTCAGCCTCTGTAGTGTAGGCCCCTTTGAATGTGCTGAACAGGAAGCCTGCCCTTCAAGCCAAAACTCCTGGAGGAGAAATAGGCCTCTTTCACAGAAAGGCAAGGGGTAGGTTTCAGTCTGCTATCTGTGCGGTGCCTTGGGAGTAGTAGTCTGCCAAGAAATGTCTCTCAGATTGTGACAGTCCCATGGGACCCAGGACACAAGCCCTTCCGGCCTCTAGAGCCAGGTCATCAAGGGGCATTCCCTGGGGTGGGGGTGGGGGGGTGAGCAGCCGCAAAAACCAGGTCACCAGATGTAAAAACTGGAGCACCATAAGTGTGTAGAAGCTACCCTCTGGGAGATACTCTGGAGTACAGCAGAGGGACTGTGTGAAGGTGATGCTGGCTGGATTGAAGCAGAGGGGAAATTGCAAAGTTGGCACCCATTAATAAAAGAAAAAAAAAAGGAAAAGAAAAAGGGAAAAAAGGAAAAGGGGAAATAAAAAAAGGAAAGGTGGCAGGGAGGGGGAAGGCCCTTTCTGGGTTTAGCAAGTCAAAGGGTGAATGTCCAAAATGGTGCCTGCTGGCTAGTGCATAAAGATGGTACCTGTGGGAAAAGGATTAAAAAATAAGGATGCTACCTGCTGCGTTTTTTTTTTTTTAAGATTTTATTTATTTATCTGAGAGAGCGTGAGAGCATGAGCAGGGAGGAGAGGGAGAAGCAGGTTTCCCATGAGCAGGGAGCTCGATGCGGGGCTTGATCCCAGGACCCTGGGATCATGACCAGAGCTGAAGGCAGATGCTTAACTGACTGAGCCATATAGGCACCCCACTACCTGCTGGTTTTAAAAGTACAGAGGTAAAGCAGGAAGATGGCGCCCACCAGCTTCCTACCTCAGAAAACATCTCAGCTGGCCCTTGTCCCTCAGACCAATGCTTTAACATTAGGAAATGAATCTCTTTGACGTAAAGTCTGGGCATTTTTCAAAGGGCTGTTTCTTGGCCCTGCAGTGGGTGAGTGTGTACACAGGCCCTTTAAGAGCTGTTCCTCACTTTGACATAGCTCCAGGATCTCGTGAGCACAAGCCCCATTGGTCTTCAAAGTCAGGTGTTCTGGGGGCTCATCTTTCAGGTGCTGGTCTTAAAAGTTAGGGTGTCTGATGCAAGGCAAAACCCTTCACTCTTTAGGGAGAAGCTCTTGTTTTGGGTTCCCTCCTGACAGTGGGTTTTCTCACCAGGGGTTACTTGTTTGCCAGTTTTTAGTTTAGTTTTTTTTTTTTTTTTTCTTTTTTCCAGAGGAAATTGTTCCATATATAGCTATAGATTTGGTGAATCTGTAGGAGGATGAGTTCAGTATCTTCCTATCTTGCCATCTTGAACCAGAACCTCATTCTATTTTCTTACTGAAGAGACTGGGTCATTTTCTGGTAGAATTCTACCTTCTGTATTTCTATGATTGTTTACTTTTATTGAAATTTTAGTTTACTCTCCACTGTATTTCCGGTAAACTGGACATTTCTATCTAAAGTTGTGACTAAAGTGAGGTTTCAGGTAAAACATTCTTGTCAAGAATATTTCATGAGTGATGCTGAATCATATCAGGAGTCTCATACTACTAGTTGCTCTTATGATGTTATCTCCCATCATTGGATTCATGGTTAATGTGAAAACTTCCACCATCACTCCATTGGGAAGTTACGAGTTTTCCTCTTGAGACAAGTAAATATTCTGTGTGTTGACAACTTGGCAGCAGATTATTATCCAGTCCTTGTCAACCTTATACCCAATGCTTTTTTTTTTTTTTTAAGTAATCTTTACACCCAGTGTGGGCCTTGAACTCACGACCTCAAGATCAAGGGTCACATGTTCTACCAACTGAGCCTGCCAGGCATCCCTATACTCAATGCTTTTAGTACTTATTGCTGATTCTTGCCTGAACCAGTTATTCCATTATAGATTGCAAAATGGTGACTTTTCCAATTTTGTCAATCCTTTTGCATTCACTAATTAGGATTCTTCTGTCAAGAAGAGCTTCCCCTTGGGGCGCCTGGGTGCCTCAGTCGTTAAGCTCAGTCCGGCTCAGGTTGTGATCCCAGGGTCCTGGGATCGCGCCCCGCATCGGGCTCCCTGCTCCGCAGGGCGCCTGCTTTTCCCTCTACCACTCCCTCTGCTTGTGTTCCCTCTCTCGCTGTGTCTCTCTCTGTCAAATAAATAAATAAAATCTTTAAAAAAAAAAAAAAAAGAAGAGCTTCCCCTCATCAACTGGAGCCAATTGTTACTCTGAAATAGAGTTCCATGTGGTAAAGAAATAATACTTAAATCTCTCTTTTCCAATATTTGAGTAAGGAATTGGTATAACTGTCATCCCAATTAGTGGCAAAAATGTTTTTTTCTTTTTGTGTTAAAATATTGTTAGGATTTTTATATATTCAAGTAGATTAATCAGTCATAGTATTCTTTATGATGGTGTCACAGATTGTATTTACCTAAGAAGACTACGCTAATATATTTGGTCCCACATGTTCTTCTTATAATGTGATATTGACACTTCTCCATTATTTCTGCCCAGCACTCTCTTGGGATATGTGCTCTCAGTGAAATCCAACCACCCTGAAGCCACAACATTGGAGAAGAGAAAGCATATGGAAAGAGAACATAGAGATATAGAGAGATGATTAAGGAATCCTAATTGTTCCGTCCCTTACCTATTCCAGGCCAGGCAACAAACATATGAATGAATGAGCGAGCCTTCAGAAGATTTCAGCCTCTAGCTTTTGAGATGCTCAATTGATGCCAAGTATAGTGGATGCCAGCTGACCCACTGAACTCTGCCCACACTGAAAATTTCAGAGAATAATAAGTGTTGTTCTTTCTTTATATTTTTTCTAAAATAAGTGTTGTTTTAAGTGGTTTGGCGTGGTGTTTTGCATAGCCACAGTAGCTAGATGAAGTTGGCCTGTAGGAGCCTCCCCAAATTGATTCCCATGGCCTTTGACATGATGCCTATGCTCTTCAATAGTTTCCTTACTTTCTGGCATAAAATGATGTCTTAAGCTCCCCTTATATTTTTTCTGCCTCCAGATCTGAAATCAGCCTTTTCCCCAAAGAGTCCTGGTTCTTTTTAGTGGGAAATGGTATTTCGGGTTCAAAATGTGGGCACTAAGAAAGCTTTCAAAGAACAAATTTCAATAGAAAAATTACAAACTTGATGATAATAAAACATTTCAACATGTTTCCTGAAAGCAAAATTGAAAGACAAACTATGAAGGTCAACAGAATGGACAAGAAAAGTAATACAATTCTAACAAAAAAAAAACCATGAACAGGGGCTGCCTGGCTGGCTCAGTCACTAGAGCATGTTGATCTAGAACTAGAGTCTAGAACTAGAGTCACTATTGATCTCAGGGTTGTGACTTTAAGCCCCACGTTACGTGTAGAGGTTACTTAAAAAACAAACACGAACAAGCAACTCTCAAAAGATGGAATGCCTATGGATAATAAATATTGAATCATGTTCAACTTGTACTAAAAAATAGAATATATATATTTTTCCTTTATCAAATTAATAGATTTTCTTTAAAAGAAATAAGCTTCTGGGGCACCTATGTGGCTTAGTCAGTTAAGTGTCTGTCTTTGGCTCAGGTCATGATCCCAGTGTCCTGGAATTGAGCCCCACAATCAGGCTCCCTGCTCAGCGGGGAGTCTGCTTCTCCTTCTCCCTCTGCCACTCCCCTCCACTCATACTCTCTCTCTTTTACTCTCTCTGTATCAAATAAATAAATAAATAATAAATAAATAAATAAATAAATAAATAAAAGGAGCTTCAATATTGACAAGAATGCAGTAAAAATGTAATCTTGTACACATTGGTGGCAATGCCACTTGATTTTTTGGCTTTCTGCTAAGTAATTGGACCATATGAATAATGCTGCAATATTAAAAAGTTGCAATGATTTACAATATTAAAAAGTAGCTAGGATAGAGCCTAAGATACTGTGACAAAGAGATACCAAATGAAATGTCTTAAAATTAAAACAAAATTTTTTTCTCTCATACAACAGGTTGAGAGTGAGTAGCAGGCTGGAAGGGCAGCTCTGCTTTCTGTGGTCATTTAGGGGCCTGGTTCTTTCCACTCTCTTGCTTTGCCATTTCCTAAGTGCTTTAGTTGTATGGCCGAAGGTAGATCACAAGCAAGTCTGGGTTCCAGCTTGCATGAAGGGGAGAAAGAAGTCTAGGACAAGCAATATTCTCTTAAGCTAGAGAGAATTCTGCTAACAAGGCCACATCTAGCTGGAAGGGAGGCTGGGAGCTGCAGTCTTTATAGACAGGAGCTATATATCTAGCTTAAACACTGTTACTTAGGAAGAGGACCACATCCTTTGATTCAATAATTCCGTTTCTGGTAATATATTTTAATGAAATAAGTCAATTGGAGAAAATATGTTAATTACTTAACAGTAACTCAGCCAAGGAGAGTAATGTTCAGTTTTATTTATTAGAGAGGAAATTCACTTGAGAAATATCTATACATATTAACAAAGCGTTTTAGAGGCCATGGAGGGAATTAAATGAGGTGGAAACCAGTGGAGGGTTTTGAGTAAAAGAGTGATTCAGTTTAAGAATATTCTGCTTGCTATTTGGAGGACAGGGTGAAAACAGTTGCCCTAGTCCAGGAGATGAATGATGATGGTAGTTGGAACTAGGGTTTTAGCAGTAGGAGGATAGTCAATTGATTATTAAACTTTTATTAGCTGTATGGATTTTGGAAGGAGCATTTTATCTGTGAGGCCAAATTTCCCACTTTACTTAGCCCATATAATAAGAGATAATGGCAAAAGATCACTAGGTGGGGTGTTGGTACAGACATATACCTGGAATGTTATTTTAAAATGTTCAAAGTTAGAGGCGCCTGGGTGGCTCAGTCGGTTAAGAGGCTGCCTTCGGCTCAGGTCACGATCCCAGGGTGCTGGGATCGAGTCCTGCATCAGGCTCCCTGCTACTCAGGGAGGCTGCTTCTTCTTCTCCCTCTGCTGCTCCCCCTGCTTGTGCTCTTGTGTGCTTTCTCTGTCAAATAAATAAATAAATAACTTTTTTTTTTTTTAAAAAGATTTTATTTATTTATTTGACAGAGAGAGACACAGTGAGAGAGGGAACACAAGCAGGGGGAGTGGGAGAGGGAAAAGCAGGCTTCCTGCCGAGCAGGGAGCCCGATGCAGGGCTCGATTCCAGGACCCTGGGATTACGACCTGAGCTGAAGGCAGATGCTTAACAACTGAGCCACCCAGGCATCCCTGAAAACCTTAGATTTCATTATTTTGTCTTCATTCCTTACATTTAAAGTGGATTACACTATTTTTGTATGTATTTACTAAAGCTATAATATCAGTATTTAAGTAGTATCTATATATCCTCTTTGTTATGGAAATAATTTAATCTAATGATGATCTATTAAGCTATATGATTATTAATCTAATAACCTGTCATTTTATATATAATATTTAAGTCATCTGTTTGTTTTGTATCAAGCATGTGATATTTTCTCCTGAAAAGATGACCAGGTTGCTTGTGACTAAAGAATTCAATATGAGATTCCATGAAGCAGCTAATGTCCATTTGTTTTCTTTTCTTTTCTTTTTTTTTTTTTAAAGATTTTATTTATTTAGTTGACAGAGAAAGACACAGCGAGAGAGGGAACACAAGCAGGGGGAGTGGGAGAGGGAGAAGCAGACTCCCTGCCGAGCAGGGAGCCCGATGCGGGACTCGATCCCGGGACTCCAGGATCATGACCTGAGCCGAAGGCAGTCGCTTAACCAACTGAGCCACCCAGGCGCCCGTCCATTTGTTTTCTATTGGGAATAACCCATATAAGGAATAAAACTAAGTCAATTCATTTATTCTCACTACTTGTTGAACACCTACTGTGCTTAACACCTATTTATGTCACTGTAAATAATACCAAGGTGCATGACATTCAATGGATTTATAAGCTGATTAGAGAGATCCTGTTTCTACATAAATATCTGAAATACAGTTGATAAACTAAATTCAGTAAGTAACACAGTTATAGAAGTAACACAATTAAAGTAGGCAAAGTGAATTCTCCTCTTGGCCAGGGAAGAATTACACTTCTGATCACTGCTCCTTATTTGGCTATGATTTTGCTTCATAAAAGCTTAATAAGTTTGGTTATTCTTACCTTAAATGTTACATTTATTACCATTTATCATAATGAAACCAGAATGAAACATGGCTCTGTTACTAGCCTTCAGATTTAGTATTAGACACAGAGCATTTTATAAGGAGCCTTGATAAAGCTCTTACTTCTTTGACTTATCACAGAAAGAGAATTGGAAGCCCTGTGCCAAATAAAAAGAAATCTTATTTGAAACCATGCACTTGTTCAAATACTCTGCTTCCAAATCTAATATCCCTGCTTTGTGCTAGGTGCCTAGTAGGTGATCAATAAATGGTATTGAATGAATAAATGCAAGCATGAATAGATGGTTCTGAGTTTCTGCCTGCTTATCTGTCTGTCTAGGTCTATAGGTCGATTTCTGTTGGACTGAATGTGAGGCTCCTCATAGTGGAATTACTACACATAGCACTGAATCTAGTGGTTACCTCCCTGAGAAATTCCATGAATTAAAGCCACTGGTAACTAGCTTAAATAAAATTCACACAAAACCCACCAATATTTTATGGTATATATACAGAAAGGTGGGGGAGGTAGTAGTGATTTGCAGATGAAATTACTCCCATAGTTATTGGCATCTTGACAGTAGCTCATTTTTCACCTTCCCTGAACTAGGCGTGGAACTCCAGTTACTTCCCTATATCTGATAAATTCTGGCTGCAAACAAATCCAAGTGCTTTTCTTGCTTATTTTTTCCTTCTGTTAGAAACAGAAGGAATCAGGCAAAAAAAAAAAAAAATTTTTTTGTGAGACAACAACAGTTCCTTACTGTGTACCACCTGCTTAAATGTAAGCCAAAGGCACCCAAATGATGCAACCCATGAGTGTAGAAGAGGCTGGTGGATGGGCTGTCACGTTTGGCTGATCTGATGTCAGAGCAGATCATGTGGTGCTCTGTGGGCCGCTGGGACTGGCCCGCCGAAAGCACATGGATTACCGTCTGAGGCTGTAATGGGAAAGTCGGCTCCTGGGCTGCGGTCTCATAGACACCAGCCGGCAGGGCAGCTGGGGGCTTTCGGATTTGCCCTGCTCTGGGGCCCCTCCTGCTGCGTGACTCACAGGCACATTGCAGAGAGAAGCTGCTGCTCCCAGTAAGTCCTTAAAGAAGATCTTTATTCAGAGCATTCTGGAAGCGGGGAGGAAGTGTGGGTGTGGATGGGGGTTACTGGAAGCCCTTTGTAGAACACTCTCCCAGGATCTGGGCTGGGCAGCGTGGCTTTCCATGCCATCCTGGAGTTGATAGGCAGTGGTGATGTGCACACGTCCCCCAGCCCTGATTTCGGTTTGTTCTCCACGGGATGTGTTTTCCTGAACTGCATTTTCTATTTTTGCAATTGTAGGATAGATTTGTGAGATCTAGTTAAAGTGAATGGATTTCAGATCCTCAGACCCTTGAGTGGTCTTGGCATTCTCTGTATAAGCGGGGAGAGGGGAGAAAGGGTGGTGTCTCTCTTAGTCAGAATCACTGTTTATATTAGGATACTGGCTGTGTCTGTGAAGGAGAAATATTTAGTGGTTGCTACCTCTTTCTTGCTTTGGGTAAGTAGGTGATGGAAAAGAAAGCAGGGTGAACCAGCAGTGAGGAGCATGTAGATTCGAGGAATTATTGGTAAACTGAAATGCTGTTAATATATTGCTTTTTAGTGGTCTGTTGTATATTAGGTCATGTAAGTGGTAGAACAGGTGTCAGTAGGGGAAGGATGATGGAGTTCTCTCTCCCTTTTCCCAGCAAGCAAATTGTTTTTCCTGCGTTCAAGGCTCTGTTAAAGAGTGGTGAGAAGTGCAAGCAGTGCAGATTTCTAAGCACTGTTTTTTGTTGTTTTGCTGGTAACAAGCATCACATTCCTACACTCATGCATCAGGAGAGATCCTCACCTCGGTGATGTTTAGGTGTGGCCTTTTTGGAGAGCAAGGAAATACATGCAGTAACATCTTATTGTTCCTTCTGGGCATATAACACTAAATTTGTTTTAGAGACTGAAAATAAGTGTGGCTGGAAGGGGCTATACAGGGAAAATTAGGGGAAGAGATTATTTATTTGCCTTGGCACTTTCTGTGAACACTTGACAGAGTTTGGGGTCAAGGTGGAGGATGTCCACTTGAAAGATATAAGCAAATAAATAATAAGGCTATGTTGTTAGGCATTAGAAAACATTTATTCTTTTTTTTTGTTTTTGTTTTAGAAATAACCCTAGGCTTTTCTTTGAGTCTCTGCACAAACTGTAAGCTTTGCAAAGCCTGATTCTAGAAACATTTAGGCATTGAAGAAACTTTTGGGTGGGAAAGATGGTGGGATGGGAGCAAAGAGAGTATGCTTAGATGAGAGCTATTCTTTTTTATAGGCTTTTGCAATAGATGACTTAAGTCACAGAATATCAAACAACAGACAACAGCTTGCCCCACCCATAGTGCTGTGAACATGGATTATTCACTTGTCATTTTATTCCAATGAACTGCATAAACACTAAGTGCAGAGAAGGTTCTAATTCATCATTTGAGCCCCGTGAAACAGAGTACGAGCCAAATAAAATGAAGCCATAGAAAAATGAAGATTCCCTCTTTCCTGCCCCACCCCATCTTGTTCTCCCTCCATATTGTTGAGTCAAGCGAGATTTATGCTGGAAAGGGTCCTTGTTACTGTTTGTAATTTTGTTAGCCATTTCAGAAGAACTGACAAAGGTATAGGATATACACCTGGTACTTGTTGGAGGAGATGAGCATAGTGTGAGAAATGTTTTCAGAGGTGCTCTTACTGACCCAGCCCAGACCACACCCCCTTTTTTGGCTACATGCCAAACACAGTATCTCTGTGTAGGGAAGCCTGATGAACTGATGCCCATGCTTTGGCACATTGATTCTTTGGTTATAAAAGCAAGGAGCCCTCATCTCTGCAGGCTCACACCACCTGCTTCTCAGGGTAGAGATACCAGTTTGTGGGAGTTTTAGAATTTCTTTTCTTCAGAAATTAATACATTAGTATGAAAAGAAATGGAAGAAAATCATGCATTTCCCCATCTCACTCACAAAAGCTCTGCCTAGTGTCTTTGTTTTCTTCGTGTTTTAATCATTGCTTTCAGCAGGCTATGATTAATGCATGGGGGACATCTACACCCCAGATTTCTACTTTTCAGGGAAGGCTTATGCAGTTAGGGACTTAGAACTGGAACAGACCTTAAGGACTGACAGTTCATCCCCTTATTTTACAGAGGGGAGACTGGCCCGAGTTATACATGATTGAGTGACAGAATCAGGACCGGAACCCAGCTCTCCTGACTCAGTGCACCTTTCTCAATCACATAACTTTTTTTTTTTTTAAAGATTTTATATATTTATTTGACAGAGAGAGAGACAGTGAGAGAGGGAACACAAGAAGAGGGAGTGGGAGAGGGAAAAGCAGGCTCCCTGATGAGCAGGGAGCCCGATGCGGGACTCGATCCCAGGACCCTGGGATCATGACCTGAGCTGAAGGCAGACGCTTAACAACTGAGCCACCCAGGCACCCCCCGATCACATAACTTAAGGAGAAAGCATTTTCCTACAAAATTAGGTGCCTTCCCCCCCCCAATTTTAGGTTATTTTTCATTTTATTTAGCTGTGGTACTACTGGAATAGTAAAATCACTACAATTTCACTTTTCTTTCCTAAGAATATCTTGGACTAGGTTGGAAAGTCCCTAAAGAGAAAATTAAGTTTCATTTTCTTAGGGGAGTAGCATGTTCTTTGTGGGTCTTGTGATGAGATTGCAAATACCTGATTATTAGTTTTCCAATCTTGCCTTACTGGGAATGTGGACCACTTTAATTGGTAAAGGAATCATCATTCAATTATGGCAAACAAATACCACAATAATACTGAGAAGCTTCTTCCCATTTGAGTAGTTTTCTTTCTTTTTTTTTAAGATTTTATTTTTAAGTACTCTCTGCATCCAACATGGGGCTCGAACTCACAACCCTGAGATCAAGAGTCACACGCTCTACTGACTAAGCCAGCCAGGCACCCCTGCATAGTTTTCTGAGTCATATTAATGTTCTTTCTTTATGCAGGCCCTATTCATGGTGACATATTTAAAACCATTTAAGAGATGTTTCAGCTTAACTTACTCTCTTTAGATTACTGTTAGACCTAGAAGAGATTTTCAAAAAATACTTGTTGATCGAATGATAGAATATACAGGACATTACAGTGCCTGCTTATGAGTATATTGAGATTTAAAAGGTAACGCAGTGTTATGCTCTTCCATAATGGTATTAGAATATCTATCTGCTAATTACTTGGTCTAGATTTGGTCAGAGTGAGATTCACATATTTGTTTGAAATCAATATAAATATGAATAAATGTCATGTGTAATTCATCTGTGCTAATGGTATTTGCAAGAGCAACAAACACATCATTAGATTGGGTGTGGTTCAATTGCATTTTTTAGAAACTTTGACTATAATACAGAGGACCTCTGATTATATCTTTAATGTGTAATAATCAGTTTCTACTGGTCTAGTGAGGGCATCTTTTCATTCTAGACATTAAACTATAGTGCTATATTGGAAGAAATTAGTTCTGGTGGCTTTGAGTGGTTTCGACAAGAATAATTGGAACACTGTTCCAAAGAGCCTGCACTCTCTAGCTCAGCAACAAATGGCTGCATGTGTGACGTTTCTAAATGGTGACATCCTCAAGGAACCCTCTGGCTGATTTCTTATTTTAAATTCAGGTTATGTTGGAAAAAAAAGAAAACAAAAAACGGAAGTTGGGCGTTAATATTTTTAATACGGAGAGACAAAGACTTCAATTAAAGATACCACTTATTTTAAACAGATCTAACTAAGAGGAAATGCAAAAGCGATGGTTAGGGGAGACTCAGTACAGTGAATAGCTGCTGTCCTGTTGTAAATTCCACTCTTTAAGGTCTTGGATGCCTTTAACTGGTTCCATTTAGGCAGAAAGCACAAGCGAATATCTCTTGTTGTAAACAAAGCAACAGATTTAAGTTAATGCTAATGTGTTCACAGCCAGAGCCAAAAGCTTTTCAGGGTTATTATAACACACTGGGCTCTTAGCCCATCCATCTAAATGTCTAAAGTAGACTAAAGTTATGGATCAGCCCATTGTATACACCATCCCACATGAGAGCCAGATGCTACTGTTTACTGTGCTAGTAACTTTGCCAGCTTCAATGTGAAATCTGAGATTTCTGTTTGGGGTCAATGGAAGTTATAGATTGATTTCTTTGATCATGAATTTCAGCTCCTGCACTCCGGTCTGTTTTGATTAATGCTGATTTTTTAAAACAATCTCTTAAACTTAATTTACACCCAACTGTCTAAACTGTTTAGATGGAGGGCTTCCTCATGAAAACTGTGTTTATTTATTTATCTTTTGGATCTTTGGGTTTGATGTAGGTCTTCAGCATATTTTTTGTCCTTTGTCTTGAGCCTGGAAAAGAAGTCATGAAGTTCTGTTGCATAACACTGCACTTGAAAATACCACTACAACTTTTGAGAAGATTTGGTAGAATAATAGTTCTGTGTATAATGATTTAGGAAGAGATTATCCACTGTCCTCAGTCAGAAAGAAAATTCCATCCTTTAAGACTCAGTATTGGGTTTTGTCAACATTGTTAGATTTTTATTCCTTAATCTTAATTTGATTTGTGCCTTTTGTATGAGATTAAGCTGGTTTTTGAGGAAGTATTGTAAGTAATAATAATATCAACAACAATAGCAACTGCCATATGCTGAGCACTTCCCATATGCTAGACCCTTTACTAACATTTCATTTATTTATGGACATTTCACAGTTGGGAAGGTGAATTGCACTAACACACATGACTTGTCAGCTCAGATTCGAACCAGGTCTTTCTAAGTCTAAAGCTCCATCTCTTACAACTTATGCTATTGTTTCAAGTATAGATTTCTGTCGAGTTGTGCACACAAACATAAAGGTTGTGATAAAGATCTTTTTTTAAAAAAAGATTTTATTTATCTATTTGATGGGGCGGGAGCACGAGCAGGGGGAGTGGTAGGCAGAGAGAGAAGCAGGCTCCTTTGAGCAGGGAGGCTGATACGGGGCTCCATCCCAGGACCCCGGGATCATGACCTGAGCAGATGCTCAACTGACTGAGCCACCCAGGTTCCCCTAAAGACTTTTTAAAAATCTATAAACAACACACAGATTTGGGGAGGGGGGTGTTGACTTATACCTGAGGAGAGAATGCCTTTATTTTGGATAAGATTTCATTATTTTAATAAATTGTGGTGTGATATGGTTAAAAGATAGGGCAAATGCTTAGGAGTAATAATTACCTCTTATTAGTTCTTCTGTAAGTATCTAGAAGACAGTCCCCGCAGCAGGTTCCTAATGAGAATGTCATAATTTGATAAAAATCTGTGGTCCTGGACCTTATTCTTAAAAGCATAGTTCTTTCAACTTTATCCAAAACATGGTAGCTTTGTAGGCAGTTTAACTTGCAGTGAAATGATTAAGGACTTCACCTTTAGGAAGTTACACTGTAATGCCCTAATAAAAATATTTCACAAAACAATATTACTAGAAGTCTGAAAAAGCACTTTATCATATTTATTATGTTTTTCTCCTTTTGCACATCAGTTCATGTTCCCTAACTTGAGTAGTTAATTGCCCACTTAGCTCAGACTTCTTTATGCTCTTTGAGAGAAGGGCTGTTTTATCTTTGTCTTCCCAGCCACAGTGACTGGTAGGATGTTGTTTATTCACAAAATTGCCATCTACCACAAGGCCCACCTCTCTAAAGGTGTAAGTTTAGTGGTTGAAACTCCAAGTAGGATTTCTTTGACATTTTAAGAGAACACATTGTGGAAAAACAAAACAAAAAACAGAAAACAAAATGTAGGTAATCCAAACTGAACTGCTTGTGTCTTGTTTTTTAGCAAAGCAATTTCACAAATCCTTTCATGCTAGTCATTCAGAATATCCATTGTTGGGGTTTTTGTTTGTGACACTTAAAAGTATACCCTTGAATGTGATATTCAAGTGCTAATGAAAAAATAGGCTCCAAAAGTTTCATGTGATTAGATCTTTTCTCATCTTGGTGTTGGAATGTCAATGCTGCAATTTGTAACTTTTCCTCATATCTTAATATCATTAGTTTTTTTTTAATTTTACTTATTTTTTATTTAAAATTTTTTAAAAAATTTTATTTATTTATTTATTAGAGAGAGAGGTCAGAGAGAGAAAGAGAGCAAGTACACAGAGGAAGAGGGAGAAGCAGACTCCCCGCTGAGCAGGGCGCCAGGGCTCAGTCCCAGGACCCTGGAATCATGACCTGAGCTGAAGTCAGATGCCTAACTGACTGACCCACCCAGTCGCCCCTATCATTGGGTTTTATAATAACGAAACATTAAACCATCCTTAATGAAGAATGAAGCTGCGTTGAAAGTAGATTTTGCATCATTTTACAGTCACAGAATTATTTTGTTTTGCTCAGAAAGGACTATTGTTCTTTACATTGTACATTTATGCTGACGAAAACTTTGTTGGTATCCATATATAAAACATATTCTTTTTAGTTGTAAAGTTACTTGTAGAATTATACTGTAGAATTTTAAACACCTCATTCTGATATTGTATGGTGTTCAATTTCAGAATAAACTAAATTCTGTAAGAACATTTGGCTCAGATGTTACTAAAAATAATTGTTGCTCTAAAATCTCACACAGGGAATAACATTCCATGGTTTTCTACTTGTTATGCATTTTTGCTTTGTTTTCATTTGGGATTGAAAAGAGGAAATTTAGAAGAAATATTTTAAAAGGAGATGTATTGGTGGTTTATAAGCTCCCCATATGCTGCCTCAGTTAAATCTACATTGTTGTGTAAAGAGACAACTATATTCTGTTTAGGCACTAACCTGTTTAAATTATTTAAAATTTGATATAGAAAAAGGCAAATCTCCCTAAAAATAGCTAGCACAGTATATGTTAGTTAATCAATACTTAGCTAGACCAAGTAGGCTGGAAGGACAGAAAATGACCTGTAGCACCCTACATTGTAAGGCAAGTCTCATTTGGACATGGGACAGTTTTGAAAGGTGGTCTTATTTTCAGCTTGAGTCACCAGAGAATTCAATAGGGAGAGCCTTTGCTCTACTGAAGAAAGTCTTGAAATACAGAAATAGAAAAGGTTTGAACCAGAATAAGCCAAACATGAAGTAGTAGGTAAGAAGAGATGACAAGAAGCTGAAGTGGCAATCTTTTCTTTCCTTTTCTTTTCTTTTTTAAAGATTTTATTTATTTACTTGACAGAGAGAGACACAGCGAGAGAGGGAACACAAGCAGGGGGAGTGGGAGAGGGAGAAGTAGGCCTCCCGTGAAACAGGGAGCCCGACTCAAGGCTCGATTCCACGACCCTGGGACCATGACCTGAGCCAAAGGCAGACGCTCAACGACTGAGCCACCCAGGCGCTCCTGAAGTGGCAATCTTTTAGACCACAATAGCTCTAAACCCAGAACACTAGAATATTGGTTGGATGGATGGCTGACGATTTCTGATTTTAGCAATATCAGGGCAGTTTTCCATTATAAATCTGCTAGGACACCAAAGTTCGATTAGTTGAAGCTGTGACTGATAATCACAGTTAATAATTAGTTTTGGTGATACATGATGCATCCAGGCAGCTGTACTTTTTGTTTTTTCTTTTGTGAATGATTTCTTGTTTTTTAATATACAATATATTATCCCAAATTCAAAAGATACAAAACAACAAATAAGTTTTTCTTCTTGCCTGGTACTCTAGTTCCCCTCCACAGAGAAACTGCTGTTTTTAGTTCTATGTGTATCTTCTGGTTATTTTCCTTGACTTTATATACATATATCTCTATATATCTTGTTAAACAGAAGTAGTAGCACATTACATACACTATCCTGCTGTCTTTTTTTTTTTTTTAAGATTTTGTTTATTTGACAGAGAGAGAGAGAGAGACAGTGAGAGAGGGAACACAAGCAGGGGGAGCGGGAGAGGGAGAAGCAGGCTTCCTGCTGAGCAGGGAGCCCGATGTGGGACTTGATCCCAGGACCCTGGGATCATGACCTGAGCTGAAGGCAGACGCTTAACGAATGAGCCACCCAGGCGCCCCTATCCTGCTGTCTTGATATTGTTCCATATCAGTACATACAAAGTTACCTTCTTTTTTTTAAAAAAGATTTATTTATTTGAGAGAGAGAGAGCGCACAAGTGAGGGGAAGGACAAAGGGAAAAGGAGAGAGAATCCCAAGCAGACTCCCTGCTGAGCGTTGAGCCTGACCCTGGGATCATGACTTGAGCTGAAATTGAGAGTTGGTCACTTAACCGACTAAGTCACCCAGGTGTTCCCAAAGTTACCTTCTTCTTGAAACAAATATTTTATTGTGAAAAATTTAAAACATATATAAAATTAGATTGTATAATGAACACCCAGGTATCTATTACCCAGCCTCAATAGACATATAAATATTTTGACAATCTTACTGTGTATTAGACAATATTAAGGGATTTATCATTAATTTTGTTAGGTGTGATTGTAGCCTAGTAGTTATATTGAGAAAGAATTTCCTTATCAATTAGAGATGCATGCTGATGTATTTCTGAGTGAAATGATACATTGTGTGCTGTTTGAGATTTACTTTAAAATATACCAGAAGCAGGGCTTCAGGGTTCAGTCCATTAAGCATCTGCCTTCAGCTCAGGTCATGATCCCAACATCCTGGGATCCAGCCCCATATCAGACTCCCTGCTCAGTGGTGAGCCTGCTTCTCCCTCTCCCTCTGCCCCTCTGCCCCTGCCCTCTCACTCGAGCTTGCTCATTCTCCTTCTCTCTCAAATAAATAAACATATATATTTTTTTAAATTAGGTTTGAATTAATGCCAACTTACTTTTTTTTTTAAGATTTTATTTATTTATTTGACAGAGAGAGGCACAGCGAGAGAGGAAACACAAGCAGGGGGAGTGGGAGAGGGAGAAGCAGGCTCCCCGCCAAGCAGGGAGCCGAATGCGGGGCTTGACCCCAGGACCCTGGGATCATGACCTGAGCCGAAGGCAGATGCCTAACAACTGAGCCACCCAGGTGCCCCAAATAAAATATTTTTTAAAAATAAAATATACCAGAAGAAAAAAATATGTGTGGGAGGAACAACTTGAACTAAGATTGGCAAAATGTTGAAATTGGATGAATGAAAATTCATTATTTCTCTGCTATTGTGTATGTAGGAATAATTCCATAGTAATAAATACATTTGCTAATATGGTTTCATCTATAGGTCCACCTTTTTCTCTGGAGTATTTTATTTAATTTATTTATTTTTTAATATTTTCTTTATTTATTTGAAAGAGAGAGAGACAGAACACAACCGGGGGAGAGGCAGAGGGAGAGGGAGAAGCAGGCCTCCCGCCGAGCAGAGAGCCCAACATGGGGCTCAATCCCAGAACCCCGGGATCATGGCCCGAGCTGAAGGCAGATGCTTAAACATCTGAGCCACCCAGGTGCCTCTGGAGTATTTTAAAATAAATCCTAGATATCATGTAATTTTACCCATAAATATTTCAGTATGTATTTCTAAGATATAAGGACTTAAAAAAGAATCACAATACCATTGTCACATGTCAGAAAATTAACAGTAATTCTCTTTTTAAAAAGATTTATATATTTATTTTAGAGAAAGAGAGGGAGAGAGAGCATGCATGTGAGCAGGGAGGAGGGGCAGAGAGAGAGGGAGAGAGAGAATCCTCCAGCAGACGCCCCGCTGAGCTCAAAGTCTGCTTTGGAGCTCCATCCCAGGACCCTGAGATCATGCCCCAGCTGAAAACAAGAGTCAACCACTTAACCGACTGAGCTACCCAGGCGCCACAACGATAATTCTTAATATAACCCAGAATCCAGTCTATTTTCCAGTTTCCCTGATTTTCTCAAAAGTATCTTTTTTATAGTTGTTTTGTTTGAATAAGGAGTCAAATTGGGTCCACATATGACATCCATTAAAACTCTTTTAAACGTTAGTATTTCTTTTCCTTAAAAAGAAGTCATTCATTTATTTAAAAAAACTAGATTTTTATCCTGTAGAAGACCCCGCTTTCTGGATTTGACGGTCTCTTCCAGGTGCTATTCCACTTGTTCCTCTATTCCTTGTATTTGAGGCTTGAAGAAGTTCATGTTGAATATTTTTGGCAAGAATTCTTTCTAAGTGGTTCTTGTGTTCTTGCTTCACCTCGGGAGGCTCATACATCTCATGTTTCACTTTGAGTGATTCGAAGATTGAGCAAAAGATTTGGGTGGTATCAGCCTGATCTGCCTGTATAAAGTTTCCCATTAACGTTTCATCTAATGTTTTTGGCATCCAGTGATTATTTTTGCTTTAGTCCATTATTCCGTTAAGTGTTGTAAATTGATTTTCTAATTCTTCCATTCATTTTGCATTTATTACCTGGGATTGTTCAACAAAGACATTTCCTTCATCAACTTTTTGATTAGCCTAAATAGAGTTGGTTTATTCTTTTTAAAGACCATATAGCATTTTATTGTACCATAATTTAACTGGTCCCCTATTTTTGGATATTTAGAATTTTTTTAAGTAAACTCTACTGCCATTGTGGGGCTCCAACTCACGACCCCAAAATCAAGAGTCATATGCTCCACTGACTGAGCTAGCCAGGCACCCCTTAGAATGTTTCTTTTTCTATTTCTTTATTTAAATATTTTTTCTTATTGTATGACCTCATATACTTATGTATTTATAGTGAATAGTAAACTTTGGAATTTTAAGAGAGTTATATTTTAATTGAAAATTATTGGATTTTTACTTTCTGCATGTTAGTTTAGTGTAAATATGAGAGTTAGAGTCAGACAGACCTTATTTTGACCCTGGATCACTTATTAATCATAGGAACTTGGGCAAGTTACTTATTCTTTCTAAGACTTATATACTGGGAATAATAATAATATCTGACTCCTTGATTGTTTTAAGGAGTAAATAAAATAATCTATCAAAATGCTTTGTATAGTGCCTATCATACAGTGTGTTGAATAGGATGAACTTTTTCTTAATATCTGAGGATTAAATGAAATAACATATGCAAAGTCCATTGTACAGGACCTGGGAAATAGATGTTCAATAAATAGGGCTACTCTTTTCCCTTTCTTCACTTTTCCCTCAGTAATGAAGATTATTCTTTCTCCTGATTGTTTTCAGGAATTTGAAAAAAAAAAAATAGATGTCAACTGCCCCGGCGCACCTGGGTGGCTCAGTCGGGTAAGCGTCTGCATTTGGCTCAGGTCATGATCCCAGGGTCTGGGATTGAGCCCTGAGTCTTCGGGGCTGAACAGGGAGCCTGCTTCTTCCTCTCGCTCTGCTGCTCCCCTTGCTTGTGCGCACTTGCTCTCTCTCTCTCTGTCAAATAAATAAATAAAATCTTTAAAAAAAAAAAAAAAAGATGTCAGCTGCCCTGAGTAAATTTTGGCTGAGAGAGATCATTTTGTAATTCTGCTATTAGCTTTTCTGGAGACCCACCAGGACTTGTTTGGGTCACAGCTCCCTATCCCAGGAAGCCATCTTGCATACTGAGAAATGCTAATTTTCAGACCATCTCAGTCCAGAAAGGACCAGGTAGAATGCAAACAACACTGCATTTTAACTTTGAGCTGTGGAAATACTGTTCCTCTTCTCTGCCTTGCGTTCCCTGCCTTATCCATGGTTTCCATCTCAGTTTTAGGATTAAAGAGTTAGCCTGATGTAACTCTGTGTCTGTTTTATTCCCTGTGCTCTGTCTAAACTCAGTGTAGGAATTAAAGCGAAATAGAATTGGGGCACTTGGCTGGTTCAGTCAGTGGAGTGTGCGACTCTTGATCTTGGGGTTGTGAGTTTGAGCCCCACGTTGGGTGTGGAGATTACTAAAAAAAAAAAAAAAACTAAATAGAATCATGATAAATTAATCTTCCCATCAAACTTTGGAATAAATGGCATTTGCCTGAAAGTTGAAAGCTGACTTATTTTTTTCTAGCAACTCATGAGAATTACTATTTCACCTGCTCTCTTGGTATTTCTCTCTTCCATATATTCCTCATCTTTGTAATATCTTAAGGCCTTAGCTTTATTCTTCCACTTTCCTCTATCAAATCATGGCCAGTCTTTCCTCTTTCCCTTATGGACTTCAGGCTTCTAGCAGCCCCTCTTCTCACTTTCTGCCTTCATCCTATAACCTTTCAATCTTAGAAGCACCATGTGTCTGTGAAGTAAGGAAACACTTTCCACCACTCCTCCTTACCTGTGTGATTGATAAAGCTGGGATTTCTTGGCATTACCTTATTTCTTTTTCCTGTGTTCCTATGTAATACCTGACAAGCACTGTACTTTTGTTCACTGATCCCAAGTTTTTAGATATGCAGAATGCAAAATGGATAAGTGATTTGAAAAGATGTGTTGAAGATAATAACATAGAGCCAGCATTGCAGACTGGAAAAACCACTTGGCTCCCTGATGCTCAGGATCAGGCTGTTTTTCAATGAAATCTGCTGAAGGGGCACATACATATTTCAGTAACAGCCCCGTCATTTTAATGATACTCTTTCTATTTTGATAGATGGATATCATGAAACATGGGCTGAGTCTTTAAAGAGTGATGAGACTATATATATTTTTAAGATACTACATTTTTAAAAAAGATTTTATTTATTTATTTCACAGAGAGAGAGACAGTGAGAGAGGGAACACAAGCAGGGGGAGTGGGAGAGGGAGAAGCAGGCTTCTCGCTGAGCAGGGAGCCCGATGAGGGGCTCGATCCCAGGACCCTAGGATCATGACCTGAGCTGAAGGCAGACACTTAATGACTGAGCCACCCAGGAGCCCCAAGATACTACATATTTTGACAAATCTGAATGACTTCTTCAGTATTAAAGGGTGGTTTGGTTAAGATAAATGCTATTTGGGGGCACCTGGGTGGCTCAGTCAGTTAAATGTCTGACTTTTGATTTCGACTCGGGTCATGATCTCGAGGGTCATGAGATTGAGCCCCGAGCTGAGTGTGGAGCCTGCTTAAGATTCTCTCTCTCTCCTTCTGTCTCCCCCACCCAATCTCTCTCTCTTAAATAAATAAATAAATAAATAAATAAATAAATAAATAAATAAATAAATCTTAAAAAAAGGATAAATGCTATGTGGTGAATTAAGATTCGGAGCATCACAAACTCCACAGAATGGCACTACTTAAGTAAAAAGTTACAGTATAAAGCAGAAAAAGAAATCAAGAACAGGCAGGCTGCTTATTTTTTCAATTATCTTACAATTAACCCATGACGAGTTAGTTCAGATTTCAATGACCACCTTTAATAATGATCCATGTCTGCTCTTCATCTTGGGTATAGAGATTATTTTCTTTTAATTGAAGAATGACTTAAAAAAATTTTATGTAATAGTTGAAATTTTGCCTTGCTCATTCGCTGTACCTGTGACTGCTTCAGGGGAAAAACCTGTTAAACCATGCCTATTTCTGATCTTTCTCTGCTGGTTTTGCACTCCCCCTTGCATGTTGGGCAATGGGTTGTTGTTGACAACCTATGAAGGAAAGTAGTTTTCCTCTTGCTCTCACATATTCACTCAACAACAGTTTATTAAGCGACTCTTAGGTGCTAGGTCTGGTGCTTTGTGCTGCAGGCACAAAGATGAGGAAGACATGGTCCCGGTGTCATGGGAGGCACTAGATCAAGCATCTCTGCCTGGCACCAACTGGGTTCCCTGAGTGTGCTCTGTGGTCTCTCCTGGGGCCCTACCTCAGCTGTTGAGTAAGAATCTTGGGATAAGCTCACAAATCAGCATTTTCATCAAATGAGTCTTAGGCATTGGCCCAGAGCATGGTAGGAGTCAGGTGGTTCATGGGAAGAGGGGCAGCTAGCGTGCCACAGATTGCTTCTTTTAGAGAGAGCTTTCTACTCAGCATTAATATTTCTGGGCAGCTCCTCAGGAGGGAAACGCCTTTCTGGCTCGAAGGAGCTTCCCCTGGAGGAGGCAGGCTGAAGGATTAGTAGAAAGGCTTCTGGGAATGCTGTGAATTCTTTCAGAAAGTCATGGTCCTGGAGTGAGGGGTAGTGATCTGGGTTAGGTTGGGAGGATAAGGGCCAAGGATTTGGATCCCAAGAGGATTCATAATTTTGTTCCTACAGTGTCCAAGGGGGAGAATACAGCTAACAGCTAATGTTGTGAGGATTCATTTAAGGAGAGAAAAATGCAGACATAAAACTGTAAGAGCTAACACATATACAATGCCTTGCTATGCCTAGCTTCTGTTCCAGGTACTTTATATATGTTAATTCATTCAATACTAACAACAGTTTTATGAGGTAGGTGCCAGTTCTAGGGTCTTCGTTTTACAAATGAAGAAACAGAGAGGTTATGTAATATTCAAAGTCCTCCAGCAGAGCCAGGATTTCAACACAGATAGGTGTGGAGCAGAATATAATCTCATCACCACTGTTGCCACTGCCTCTCAGAAGCATCGTCGCTGGAAACGGTAAAAGCAGAAGTATACACCTTTCATACCGTTCTACTTGAGTGTTGACTTCTTTCAGCTTGTCACCAAATAATACCCATCTTCCCTCATGGGCCACACAAAGAACATTTGTGGAAACCCTGACAACTGCCCTCTTAAATGCCTTCAAACCTGGTTTCTTCTGTTTTAGAGAAGAAATGACATGCTTCTTTTTGTTGTTACCTTATAATCTAGATGCCTGTGAAAATTCCCTCTACAGTAGATCTGGTCCTTCATTTCACTGCCTGGAGTGAAGACTGGCTGCACTATTTTTAGAGACAAACCCACAACATTTTAGCCTTTAAGCCAGTGTGTGATATAAAAAAAATTTTGCAGGCCCTATTTAGAAGGATAAACAACTTTTCAGTTTTTTAAATTTGTTTTAATATCGGATTGGGTATCTAAAGGCTTTTGTGTGTGTATTTAGTAATGTGGTAATTATTAACAAATATAAAAAATGGTAACAAGGAAGAAGACATTTTAACTGCATTTGAACTTCTGACATGAAGAGTTATTTAACTTGAATTCTTTTTCAGGAGCTATTTAACTTTTTGCATCTTGTACCAGATGACTGAGACTGGGTTTATAAACGGATCTAAAGATGTCCTGAGTTAGAAGCAAGTCAGTGAACTATCAGATGTCTCTCTCTCTTTCTCTCTTTTTTGAAATTTTGCTCCAGTGGCCTGGCAACTTAACCTTTTTTCCTGGTCTTCTTGTTGAAAGAGCTACATCCACAAACGTTATCTTACCGACCAAATCATTCTCAGGTATAGGTTTGTTGCATAAACACTTACTCGTTCACTCAGCCAATACCCTTGCCTACCTGTGCTAGCACTGATAGATTTACCGAAGGGCATGGCTATTTCTGGCTATGAAAAGATGCATAAACCTCTTATAAATCAGGAATCACTATGGATCCACTGAATATCCAAACCCCAATGCTTTTCATTAGTTTAAATCTAATTATTTTTGATTAAAAATACTATGTGCTTCATGGGCTCCTGGGTGGCTCAGTCGGCTAAGCATATGCTTTTGGCTCAGGTCATGATCCCAGAGTCCTGGGATGGAGTCCCCCGTCAGGCTCCCTGCTGCGCAAGGAGTCTGCTTCTTCCTCTGCCCCTCCACCCACTCATTTTCTCTCTCTCTTTCTCTCTCAAATAAAAATAAATAAAATCTTTAAAAAATAGTATGTGCTTTTTTTTTTTTTAAGATTTTATTTACTTATTTGACAGAGAGAGACACAGAGAGAGAGGGAACACAAGCAGGGGGAGTGGGAGAGGGAGAAGCAGGCTTCCTGCTGAGCAGGGAGCCCGATGCGGGGCTCGATCCCAGGACCTTGGGATCATGACCTGAGCCAAAGGCTGACGCTTAACGACTGAGCCACTAGGCGCCCCTAGTATGTGCTGCTTATAAGAAAATCCAATAGAGCAAGACCTGTTTGAAGTAAAAGGTGAATAACCCTCAAATTATTTTCAGTGTCAACAGATATCTGGTGCTTCTTTTAAAATAACATTCCTACTGAAGAAAGCAATAGTTTCAACTTGTGAAAACTAGAGTTGTGATTCCTGAGTAATTTCTTTACTTTTACCTACTCAGAGATTATATTAGTTTCTTATTGCTCCTGTAACAAATTTCCACAAATTTAGTGGCCAACACAAAAATATGACTTTATATTCTGGAGATCAGAGGTCCCTAAATGGGTTTCATTCACTGGGCTAAAACCAAGGTGTTGGCAGGGCTGTGGTTCCTCTGAAGACTGTAGGAGAGGTTTTGTTTCCTTGCCTTTTCCAAATTGTAAATGTTACCTGCATTTCTTGGCTCCTGACCCCACCCTCCATGTCCAAAGAACGTCACTTCAGCCTCTGGTTCTGTCACTATGTGGCTTTCTTCCTTGTTGACCCTCTTGTCTCCCTCTTATAAGAATCCTACCTGGATGATCTTTCCACGTCAAAAATCCTCAGTTTAATCACATTAGAGAAGTCCCTTTTGCCATATGTGGTAACATTCACAGATTCTAAGAATTAAGATGTGGATGTCTTTGGGGAGAGGGCATTATCAAGCCTACTGCAGAGATGTGTAACTCGTTGCTAAGGGATTTTGTATGGGAGAAATGCATATTAAATTAGCACTTCTCCTTCAACTTTTCTTTCTGTTTTCATCCAAATGCCAGAAGCTCCATTATGGTCTTAGATTTGAATTATCTGAGAACACCTGACAGTGATGTGATGAGTGTCCTAGAGCAACATTTTCCAAATTGAAGCTCTCGTGGTGCATGAAATGTTAAGAGATACTCTATGTTAAAAAGTGTTCTGCATCAAATAAGATTTAAAAACATTGCATGCTCCATCCCACCCACTTTCATCTTTAATATACATTAGCTTATGAGAAAGGTCCTGAGAATTCTTGCTATTGTCTGTGATTCCACATGTATTTTATAATGAAATCTTTTATTTATTTTTTTTAGATTTTATTTATTTATTTGACAGGGAGAGACACAGCGAGAGAGGGAACACAAGCAGGGGGAGTGGGAGAGGGAGAAGCAGGCTTCCCGCTGAGCAGGGAGCCTGATGCAGGGCTCGATTCCAGAACCCTGGGATCATGACCTGAACCGAAGGCAGACGCTTAAGGACTGAGCCACTCAGGCTCCCCTCTTTCCTTTCTTTTTTAAAAGAATGCCTATTAATCATCTTCTCAAGGAAAGCAATGTTTTATGTTTGGGAAATGTCCTTAATGCATCTTTCATTCTAAAACTTTACTATATTGCCCTGAAAAAATAAATTAAATAAAAGGGTATATTTAAGGTAACTCTAAATATCTCCTAAATGGCATCTTTCCTATTTTAATCTTCTTTCTCTACTACCTATGTTGAACTTAGTTTCTTTAGACTTGAAAGCAACCAACTTCCATAATTTGAATTAAGGTTAAGAATAGCTTTATATTTCTAGAAATAAATTTGAATAATATTACATGCAAGCAAAAAATCTTGTGACTATGACAGCACAAGCAAAATTGTTTCGAAAAGTAAGATAATGTCAATGTTTTTCAAGGTGTATAGAAAAATGGTACTATTGTGACTCTCAGAATCACAGGACTGACACACATCAACTTCTTTAAAAAATTGTATTTATCCTTTTCCTATTTTGGGATGATATTTCCTCTAACGTGGTCCACAGTGGTACCATAATGAATGCTCGTTCTCCTCAGAGCTCCCCACAATGGTGTGAAGACATCTTTAGCCTCCTCTGTTGGGTTCGTGGTCAGATAGCCCTTAGCATAGGTTAGCAGTTCAATCTTTGCCAGATAAGACTTTTTTTTTTAAAGTAAGCTTACTTTTTAAAGGTAAGACTTGAACTCATGACCCCCAAGATCAAGAGTTGCATGCTCTACTGACTGAGCCAGCCAGGCACCCCATAAGATAAGACTTTCATTGCACTTTCTTTGTCCCTTCTTAGGACATTGATTATATTTTCTGATACTTTGTTAGTTACATGCATGTTATGGCTTATACGCCCAAAGTAAAGTTCTTAAGGGTAGGAGCCATCACTATATTCCTCATGGTGCCTGGCTCAGTGCTTTCCTCTCTGTAGGAACTGGAACAATGTTTGTCAATGGATGATTCAGTGAATGAATGAATGCATTAACTTAGGATGGAAATATCAGGTGTGTACTACAAACACTACAATTTGGGGAAACTCACAAAGATATATATAAAGTAAGGAAAAAGCTAAATTAATAATAGGTAAGATAACTAAGGCAAAGGAAGGATAAAAGTTAGAAAGTAAAATGGATTTAGGAGTGAACCTAGTTCTGAAAGACATATGCCATAAAATCTAATGCATTTGTAAGGGGGGACATTAATCTGGTACTAAGCTTACTAAGAGCCTATGAAGGAAGAAGTTGTTTTTTTGATTTTCAGTATCTAGATAATTTTAATGTCAGTTGCTGACATGAAACATAGCTATTCTTAGAACGAGGATCAGAGAGAAATTCTTCCCATGAGATATTGGAAGGAGTTTACTGTATAATATGAAGAATATTGCATTCAACTCATCTTTACACTAAACACAGCAATGCATTTCAGAGAGAATTTCTTATATTACCCTTGGTTTATACTGATAGCATCCCCACCATCACGGCATAATCAAATAAGGAGTACAGTTGTAGAAAGGGATAAACAGTGGTTCATGAACTCCTGTTATGCTAACAAAATTGCAAAACAGCTATGAAACTTTTTTGTTCCCCCAAATCTCTAATTAGCAACTAATGTGAGTATAAAATTTCACTAACAGGGAAAAGAAACTCATATGGAATAATGCAACATCTACTGCCTAATTGTTAGAATAAATAAATTGTAGTCAGTCTTTATAATCAATTATCTGAAGGTGGGGCTCAAATATTGGTGACCATCATTTACTTAAGGTGTTTTTTGCCTGTTCTCTGTATAAAATACTACAGAGTACAACAAATCGGACTAGTTGTTAAACAACAGGGAAAAGTCAGTTAAACAGAATATATTTCTTCCTTAGGTTGCAATTTAAGTTCCTTTTCAGTAGAAGGAAACTGACTCCAGTGAGAATTCACAGATACCAATTATCCCAGAAAATGATGACTTAAAAGGAAGGTGTGAGAATAGAAACCAATTAAAGAAGGGCAGGCACCTGGAGCCCTCTAGGGAAAGGGAAATTTGGATGGAAGTGTTGTAACTGCAGGGATGTGATAGATGGAAATAGCACGTCTTCTGGGAAATTAACTGACACGCACTCCCCTTCTTATGTGCCTGTTTGGATTGGAAACTGCCAGCATGTCATAGAGGCACCACCGGGGTCGGTTTGGAAGTACCTGTCAACAGCCATCAATTTACTGAAAAGAGTTTATAGGAATGTGGGATTCCCAAAAGTTATTTTTAAATCTTGGGAATTTTCTTGGAATGTTGTCTTAACACTGGAGGTTCTGAGGCTAGGATAAAAACTTGCCCTGACCTCCTTGACCTGACTTCTGGTGTTGGGGCTGATAAGGGTGTCCAGTCAGATCGAGGATGGCAAATAAGGCTTCTTATTTGGTTTCTAATTCCTTTGAGTCTCCATGACTTTACACTGACTCACATTTAAGGGTTTTGTTAAGTCTATATAAGAAATTGTAATCCTGACCTGCAAAATACTTCTTGTTCCCCATCTCTCTTCTTCCCTTTACTTCTTTTTTTAAAATTTTTATTTTTAAAGATTTTATTTATTTATTTGACAGAGAGAGACACACTGAGAGGGAACACAAGCAGGAGGAGAGGGAGAAGCAGGCCTCCCGCCGAGCAGGGAGCCCGATGCCGGGGCTCCATCCCAGGACCCTGGGATCATGACCTGAGCCGAAGGCAGACACTTAACGACTGAGCCACCCAGGCGCCCCTTCCCTTTACTTCTTGAAACAGTAGTCTTGGGGTGCCTAGGTGGCTCAGTCGTTAAGCGTCTACCTTCAGCTCAGGTCATGATCCTGGGGTCCTGGGATCGAGCCCCGGCATCGGGCTCCCTGCTCTGCGGGAAACCTGCTTCTCCCTCTCCCACTCCCCCTGCTTGTGTTCCCTCTCTTGCTGTCTCTCTCTCTCTGTCAAATAAATAAATAAAATCTTAAAAAAAAAAAAAAAGAAACAATAGTCTTCTTCAATTGTGTCTGCTTCTTTCCTTCCTAGTAACTCTTTTCTTTAGGGTGGGGGAGGGGCAGAGAGAATCTTAAGCAGGCTCCATGCCCAGCAAGGAGCCCAACCTGGGGCTCAGTCTCATGACCCTGAGATCATGACCTGAGCCGAAATCAAGAGTGGGACCCTTAACCGACTGAGCCACCCAGGCGTCCCTCTTCCTGTTAACTCTTAATAGGCCATCTGGCCCTACAACTTCACTGACTTTATTCTGGCAGAAGTCACCAAATCCATTAGCTTCTTTTGAATCTCCCTTCTAGTTTTCCCCTCTCCTGTTTACATTTCTCAGCCAACCTTCTTGTCTGAAGCATTCTCCTCTCTCTTAATCTCCTCCTGCCTCTGTGGCTATTTCTTTTTAGTCTCATGAATGGAACTTTCCTCACTTTTTACAGATTGTTGTTTATAATTGTGCTCCTCTAAGTTTTCTTTCCTTCTTTTCCTGGCTCATCTCATTCATCCTGAGGTTTCAACTATGTGCAGATGACTCCTGCATTAGTCAGAGTGAGGCTGAGCTGCTGTAACAAAAAGGTGGGTAGGTGATTCTGCTCCATGAGGTCACCCAGGAATGCAATTTTCTTCTCTCTTGTTGCTCTACCATCCCCTAAGGTGTTGTCATTATCTGCACAGTCAAAAGTAGCTCAAAGGCACCATGTCTGTGTTCCAACAGCCAGGAATTGAAGGTAACAATTTCCTTGTAAGGAAGTGATAAGAAAGTCGTACGTGACATTTCTGCTCAAATTACATTGCTGAGGATGCAGTCACCCGACCACATCTAGCTTCAAGGGGGGCTGGGAAATGAGTGGCTATGTATTCTGTAAAAAACTGTCAGGTTTAAAAAAAACAACAACAAAAAAACCTGTCAGGCCTTTTTTTTTTTTTTTTTTTAAGATTTATTTGGTTGTTTTAGAGAGAGCAGGAGAGAGTGTGGGGGCAGGAGAGGGCAGAGGGGGAGGGAGAGAGAAACTCAGGAGGACTCCATGCTGGGTTCAGAGCCTGATGTGGGGCTTGATCTCAGGACCCTGAGATTAGGACCTGAGCCAAAATCAAAAGTCAGATGCTGAACCGACTGCCCCACCTAGGGGCCCCAATAAAAACTGTCAGTTTTGATAACTATGAGGAAGAATGAGAGAAGGGATATGGGGGCAAAAGTAATGGTCTCTGCTAAAATACCTTCAGACCTACTCTTTGATTTTCCAGATTCATAGATCTGTCTACTTTGTGAGGTCTTCTGCTTTTTTTAATGGCTCATTATATTTTTAAAAAAATAACAGCTTTGGGGGCCCTGGGTGGCTCAGTTGGTTAAGCATCTGCCTTTGGCTTAGGTCATGATCCCTGGGTCCTGGGTCCTGCTCAGTGGGGGGTCTGCTTCTCCCTCTCCCTCTGCACTCTCTCTCTCGACAAAATAAACAAATAAATAAATAAATCTTTAAAATAATTAAGAAAAAAATAACAGCTTTGTGCCTGTCGGCTCAGTTGATAGAACATGAGACTCTTGATTTCGGGGTTGTGAGTTCAAGCCCCACGTTGAGTATAGAGTTTATTTAAAAAAAAAGTAAAAATAGGAGCACCCGGGTGGCTCAGTTGGTTAAATGTCCGGCTCTTGATTGCAGCTCAGTTCATGATCTGGGGCTCCTGGAACTGAGCCCTGTGTAAGTTTCTGCACTCAGTGTGGAGTCTGCTTGGGACTTTCCTCTCCCTTTGACCCTCCCCCAGCTTGTGCTGTCTATCCCACTCTAAAATAAAGAAAATCTAAAATAAATAAATAAATAAAAAATAAAAAAGTAAAAATACAAATGTCAGCTTTATTGAGGCATAATTGATGTATAAAATTGTTAATGGTCATTATTCAGTTGTTTGAACTAGAAATTTCAGTCATTCTTGATTCCTCTGTATGTCTTATTTCTCACAGCATATTTGTCACCAAGTTCTGTGTATTTTAATTACTGAATCCATCCTTCTACCACTATGTCTGTCTAGACCCTAAAAGCTGTATCTTATGTGTGTGTGTTCACACACCTATTTTTTTTTCCGTTTTTTTTTAAGAAGTAATCTCTGAGCCCAATGTGGGCCTCAAACTCACAACCCTGAGATCAAGAGTCACATGCTCTACTGACTACTGACTGAGCCAGCAAGTGCCCCAGTCGTATATATATTTTTGATAATAATATTGTATAGTTTTTGAAAGCTCCTGACTTGCCTCCAGCCCAAGAGTTTTCTCCTTAGATGACCATCCTTCCCACACAGCCACTGTATTTATCTTTCTTAATGATGTATGGGATGATTTTGTTTTCATTATTGTATTTATTTTTAAAAGATTTTATTTATTTATTTGAGAGAGAGAGAGATCAGAGTGACCGAGAACACAAGTGGAGGGGAGAGGCAAAAGGAGAGGGGGCAGCAGGCTCCCCACTGAGCAGGGAGCCCGATGAGGGGCTTCATTCCAGGACCCTGGGATCATGACCTGGGCTGAAGGCAGATGCTTAACTGACTGAGCCACCCAGGCGCCCCTCATTCCTTTTTTTTTTTGTTATTGTTGTTATTGTTTTTTTAAAGATTTATTCATTTATTTTAGAGAGAGGGAAATCACGTGTGTCCCTGCTCAGGCGCCTGTGAGCAGGGGGAGGGGCAGAGGGAGAGGGAGAGAAGCAGACTTTCTGCTGAGTGCAGAGCCCAACATGGGGCTGGATCTCAAAACCCTGAGATCATGACCTAAGCCAAAATCACGAGTCGGATGCTTAACCGGCCGAGCCAACCAGGAGCCTCCATTTCCATTCTTAAAAGTCTATAATGACCCTCCATTTGCTACTATGGGTCTTCTTTAAATGTGATTTTTAGAAATAGAACCGTTTTTCTTTTTCTAGAAAAAAAAATCCTACAACAAATTACCCAGTATTAAAAAATGGAGAACTTCTTGGATGAGCATTGTCCTTAGAGTGTAATTTGGAATTGCTGGCCTACAGAATTTTAATTCAGATTACTTGCTAATGGTTAGAACGCCCTTCACAACCCAGTACCAGCTGACTTTCCCCAAATGTATTTTTAGCTCGTATTCCCATCATCTTCTCTGCTCCAGTCACATGGCATTAATCACTCCTCTCACTTGTGGCAGGCATTCATGGGTCTGTGTTCACTCTTGTTCCTTCAGTCATGAGTAGTGTTTTTTAAAAAAAAAGTAAAAAAAAAATTTTTTTTCTTTCCTATTTTTCCCTGGGCACATCATTACTCATCTGAAAGAGCATGAGTAGCTTTGGAGCTAGGCAGACTTGGATTAAGAGCTCAGTTGAGTCCTACCCAGTCTTCTCATTGGAAAAATGGATTTAATAAGAGAATCTACATAAAGTATACAGGCCATTACGGGAGCCTCAAGATGTCAATTCTTTCCATCTCTTCCTCAACTCTCACTTCTGTATTTTTTGGAAACATCGCAGGAAGAAGTAGTTTTCCTCAATTGGTGTTTTCATATGATTTGATAAAGCTTCTATTAGAGAACTTTAATTATTATATTTATGTATGTATGTGCTTATCATACCTGCTGGACTTTCAACTCTTTGAAGGAGGAGTCCTGACTTACTCATACTCACCTTTGATCCTTAGTGTCTGGCAAAAATAGACATGAAGTAAATGTTAAATTCAATTGCACTGAATTGAATCGAAATGGATTTATGGTAGAAAAATAAAGGTCATCCAGTTTCCTTGGCTCTGACTCACCCTCCCCATAAGGAATGGAGCAAGAGTTTGATGGATGTGCATATGCTGTTTTGTAATAAAAAGGAGCAGTCTTCTGATTCTGAACATGAAATAGCAACTGCTGGACTATGAAACAATCTGCAAAATTGCATTTATCCTGGAGTGTTTTGTTTTGGCATCAGTAGGGTAGAATGTTGTTTCATAGTCCATGTTTATTGAACCATGTAAGGGATTTATATGAGCATCTGTATAGAGGCCAAAGTTAAAGTGGGCACAGTCCCAAAAAAGTGACATGGAAGACGAATTGATGTATTCAAGCATTCAGAGTTGACAACATAATCTGCTATTTTTGTAGAGGGCATTTTGGCACTAGTTGCCGAGTGTGTATATATGTGACAAGTCAAGCCCAATATCACCTCCCCAGCCCAAATAAATTTTTCTTTTTTTCCCTCTATTTCTTTTTTAAAAAAGTTGGTTTTAAAAAACCATATGACACTAAATATATCATTATGACCATTTTTAAGTGAATAGTTCAGTAGTGTTAAGTATGTTCCCATTATTGTGGAACAGATCTCTAGAACTTTTTCATCTTGTAACACTGAAATTCTATACCCATTAAACACTAATTTTCCCTTGCATCTTCCCCCTGCCCTTGACAACCACCTCTAACATTCTATTTCTGATTTTGACTACTTCAGCTATTTCATATGAGTGGAGTTGTACTATGTTTGTTCTTTATGACTGGCTTATTTTGCTTAGCATAATGTCCTTGGGATTCATCCGTGTTGTAGCATGTTACAGGATTTCCTTCTCTTTTAAAGCTAAGTAATATTCCATGGTATGTATATACCATATTTTCTTTATTCATCAGTAAATGGACAGTTGGGTTACTTCCATCTCTTGGCTATTGTGATTAATGCTGTGATGAACATGGATATGCAGTTATCTCTTCAAGATCCTATTGTGAATTCTTTTAGATAAATATGCAAAGGTGGGTCATATGGTAATTCTAGTTTTCATTTTTTTAAGGGACCTCATACTATTTTCAATAATGGCTGTACCATTTTACATTCCCACCACTGGTGCACAAGTGTTCCAAAGTCTCATTCTCACCAACACTTGTTATTTTCTGTTCTTTTGACAGTAGTCATCTTGATAAGTGTGGAATGATATCTCATTCGATTTTGATTTGCATTTCCCTATTGATTAGTGATGGTGAGCATCTTTTCATGTGCTTATTGGCTATTTGTATGTCTTTTTTTTTTTTTTTTTGAGAAATGTCTATTGAATCCTTTGTTCATTTCATAGTTGGACTATTTGGGTTTTTGTTGATGTTGTTGAATTGTAGAAGTTTCTTATATATTCTAAATAATAACCCCCTATCAGATATATGATTTACAATTATTTTCTCATATTCTGTAGGTTGCCTTTTCACTTTGTTGATTGTTTCCATTTGTCTATTTTTTATTTTATTGCCTGTACTTTTGGTGTCAAATCCAACCTTTCTATTTCTTTTAATGACGTTTAGTGACCAGTCTTTATGTTATGCAGCTTTGAAATCTTGAAATTATTTCTCTCCCAGATCCTATAGTTAAAAGTTGCCTGAGACCCCTCAAGTCTGTAGAGTCATCACCTTTATTCGTTCTCTCTCCCCACTCCCATTCCATTGCACACACTAGTTTATCACCTCACTCTGGATTTCTGTCTTCTGCTTGTTTGGTATCTCTTACCTTTCCAAACTAGTAAATATGCTGTCTTTGGTTTAGGCATCTTAAGGAATAGTCCAAGTCATTAGGAATATTTAAACTTTCCTCATTGTTCTCCAGAAATGTCAAAATTTCTCTAAAATTGGGCTCTAACCTACCTTTCTTGCTGTATCTTTTGTTCCTTTTTCTCATTACCGACAAATACTTTATAGTTTCGTCAAACAGGGTTAGTTGTTTTTTTCTCATATTGCCACATAACTTCCTGACATTGATTGTACTATTCTTTTTTGCTTGAAATATATTGGAATGCTTTAGTGACCTCTTCTTTGGTTATTCATTTGTCTGCCTGCCATCTTCTGCTCTTATTTCTTTACACTCACTCCTAGAGAGTTCAGCTTCAACTAAGACCTAAATGTTGATATTTCTCAAATCAGCATCTCTGTGTATGATCTCTTTGCCTGAAGGACATTACTGAAGTTTTAGGGGACCAAAGAATAGCTTTCATCCTTCACAGCCAAGATCTGAGCCAGTTAGGGGATAGACTAGGAGTAAGACAGATAATACCAAAATATAATCTTTATCACTAATAGAGCTACAACTGGAAAATGTGGCTTATAGTTGTGAAAATTGACCTCCTAATACTGGACGTAGTCCACTTTAGTCCATTTTAAAACTTAAACAGGTGGGGTAGAACAGAGTCCCCTGCCTATTGATGGTTGCCACCCCAAAGTAAAGAGAAGAAGGCGGAGCAATACTATCTATACGTGTTCAGCTTTTGCTCCCAACTTGCCCAATTACCCTCAGGTAGGAAGGAGTGAGTGAGGTGAGTGGGGCCAAGGGGGCTACACTACTGGACATTTGCCAAAATGGAGGAAACATTGGGAGTGGAGAGATTATTTCTCCTCTGCCCCCTGCCCCACATATATCTTTATCCAGATATCCCGCTATCACTTTAAATCTGTGTTCATCATATCCACCTTCAAGACATCCCTCCTCCCAAATTGCTCTTTTTACACTAGAACATTGAGTCAGCTTTGACTTGACTGTCCTCATATGCTACAAAGTTGAATATTATAATATCATTGTTTTTCTTTAAAATGCTTCTTTTATTTGTTTGTTCTCCAATATTGCTACCACTAGCTTGTGACAAACCTTTAGCATCCTTGAATAGATATGCCCAATATGTAAGTCCTCTTCTTTGCTTCTGGTTTGCTTCCTAAAGATTGTTCATAAATCTGTGGCATTTTGGATTAGATGCAAACTGGCATTTAAGTGTCTCTCCACTGCCCTAACACATGACATTCTTTTATAATATACTTCAGCATACAAACAGGGCTTTTAGGAAAGATGTTTTTGAAACACATCATGCTCATTCCTATTGCACCTTTGCCCAAGTGGACAACTGTGCCTGAGAACAGCTTCTTGACCTTCCATATTCCTAAATTCCCAATTCAACTTCCATTTCTCCCAGATATCTCTCTTTGTACTCTGGTCTACATCTCTGTTAGTATACTTAAAATGATTATTTTGTAATTCTCAAAGTGTTTATATTTTGGCTTTATCTTTCCAACAAATTTGTATGGAATTATAGGAAACCCTATACTTGAATATCTGCCCACCCTTCCCCTATACCCCTAAAGTATAGACTAAACTCATAGTAAATAATCAATGAAATTGATCAGTATAGAAAGTTAGAATAACATATTATTTAATATGTTTAAGGTTAAATTTCTAGGCTAACATGTGAGCCTTTTATGAAAAACATCAACAACAACAAAATTTCTCCCATATTTCCTAGCTAGAAATTTCTATAAATGAATAGGCATTTGCATGTGTCCTATTTAAAATTCTTCTGATGCATTTCTTGTGGGACAATAGGACCCTTTTCTTTGGTGAATCCCAAGTAAGAGTATTGGAATGGAATACTGACAGGAAAGAAAAAAAAAAAAAAAAAAAAACCCTCTCAAGATAACACATGGCCTCAATCAAGAAAGCATTGGAAGAAATTAAGCAGGCATTTGGAGAAAAGACATATTGTCATCTGGACTCATTGCTTTTAAAAGAAAACATTTGGGTGCATGTAATATCTAAATCTATTTTGTAGACCCCTCTTCTTGGAAAATAAAATAAGTTATTTATTTATAGTGACTCCAATTTGTGTCTGATGTGTATAATAGTAAATTTGAATTGATTTTGTACAACAGCATAAAACATATGATGGAAAGGCCAACAAGCACTCTAGAAATATCTACTAGAATTTAGTTTCCTAAAGGAACTCTTTTTTTTAAATTTTTTAAATTTATATTTATTTATTATTTTATTATTATTATTTTTAAAGATTTTATTTATTTGACAGAGAGAGACACAGTGAGAGAGGGAACGCAAGCAGGGGGAGTGGGAGAGGGAGAAGCAGACTTTCTGTGGAGCAGAGAGCAGGCGCCCCTCTTTATTTATTATTTTAGAGTGAGAGAGAGAGAGAGAGTGAGCAGGGGGGAGGGGCAGAGGGAGAGAAAGAGGGAGAGAAGCAGACTTCCTGCTGAGTGCGGAGCCCCTCTGAGGGGCTCAATCTCATAACCCTGAGATCATGACCTGAGCTGCAATCAAGAATCTGAGTCTTGGGCGCCTGGGTGGCCCAGTTGTTAAGTGTCTGCCTTCAGCTCAGGTCATGATCCCAGGGTCCTGGGATCGAGCCCTGCATCAGGCTCCCTGCTCAGCGGGAAGCCTGCTTCTCCCTCTTCCACTCCCCCTGCTTGTGTTCCCTCTCTCGCTGTCTCTCTCTATCAAATAAGTAAATAAAATCTTTAAAAAAAAAAAAAAAGAATCAGTCTTAACTGACTGAGCCACCCAGGCGCCCCTAAAGGAACTCTTAAAAGAAGAAACTTTTGTCTTACTTACATCCACACAAATTGTTTCCTTTAATAAATACAGAACTGGAGAGAGGTTGATTCTCTGAGCTTTTATTTTTCTTGAATTTCAATTATTAAAAAATGTTTTCCTTTTAATATTAGATGAACCATATTAAAAATTAGCTAATCAACGGAGTCTTCCATCTTCATGAGTATTTTGGACAATTGGGGATAAGGGGAAATCTAGGAGAAATTGGGAATGTTTCTTAATTGATGGGATTTAGTATTTTGGAGAAGGTGCCATGTCTAGGAACGGCCACAAGATGGTGTAGAGATAAATACCTAAGCATTCATAAATGTCATTCATTCATTCAGTGAACAAGCATTTAATAATCCCCAACTACATGCCTGGAATAATGTGAGGCAGAATGGGGACCCAAAGGAAGAAATGGACACTTCTATAGATGTTAGGGCATGGGTTTGGAAAGGCACCAGAGAGGAAATGATTCTTAAACAGAATCTTATAAACCTGGGAGGGAGTTATTAGGAAGTAGATTATATAGATTGCAGAATTGGAGGAGATGATGTGTGGAAATAGAGGGAGATACATGAATGAAGGACCAAAAATGTAAGAACCAGTCTGGCATATTTAAGGAATTTTAAGCAGTTGATTATGATTAAGACACACAGTAGGAGACTGTAGATAATGCAGGCCGGATAACCACACGGCCTGACATTCCTTCCTTGGTGAGGTTGTGTTTTAGGGAGGTCACTTTTTTGTTTTTTAGTTTTTATTTTATTTATGTGACAGAGAGAGATACAGCGAGAGAGGGAACGCAAACATGGGGAGGGGGAGAGGGAGAAGAGGCTTCCTGCTGAGCAGGGAGCCTGACATGGGGCTCAATCCCAGGAAGTTGGGGTCATGACCTGAGCGGCAGATGCGCTTAACGACTGAGTCACTCAGGTGCCCCTAGGGAGTTCTGGCTTAAGAGAGGAGGAAGGGTCTTATAGGAGGAAGAAGGGTCTCAGGAGTAAAACTCAGTTCATTTTGGACTTGTGTCTTGACGGTTCAGTTTGGGACTCATGGTACAGAGATGGGGGGTGGGGTGAGGAAAGGGAATGGGAGGGAGGACCACTGTGCTGAGATGGGGCTCAGTGTGGGAGGAGTGGGGTAGAATGAAAGGCAAGGTGCTGTGATTTGATTTTGGTTATTTACATTCCTGTATTATTTGTGTTTCTGATTGGTTATTAGAGACTTAGGTTGAGCACATATTGCCAAACAACAAAAAAGACTTTGTTTCTAAATATTAAGCTCCTAATGACACAAGTATTGACTTTGTTGTTTCCTTGCTTAATCCTACAAATACATTGATTAAGACATGCTGTGTACTCTCTGGGTATGGACGGTGAACATGGGTTCTGCATTGGCGATAGGACATTAGGCAAGGTAATTATTCTTTCCTCAATTTCCTCATTTTTAAAGTGGAAAACTTTATTCACTAGGGAGCTAATGTATAATACTTGTCTTTTCCCCAGGAGTTATAAATTAACTGAGAATGACAAGGATTCGGGCAAATGGAAAGCAAAGTACTAACTTTAGTACGGAAAAAAGCTCTCTGGAAGGAGGTGGCTTAGACGTGTGGAAACAGGAAGCTTCCTAATATTTGCTTTCTCTCATAGAGACCTTGGAGTAGATAAATTGCATTATTAGCAGGAGCACTTTCTGCTGTATTTTGTGAAAATTAAAAACAAGTGTCTGGACCTGGGGCCATCTTCCAGAGAGACACGCCCCTGGCCATGTGCAAATTCCTGGTGGGTGGCACTGCCTCCTGGGATTCCCTCAGCAGCTGCACCACTGGCCCAGAGCTCTGTATCCATCTGCCTTCTCTCGGCAACCATCAGCTTGCTCAGACTGAGGTGCTACCAGCATTTCTACTCCATTGTCATTGTACATTTTAAACATCTGCTGGGGGTCGGCTGGGTGGCTCACTCGTTAAGCGTCTGCCTTTGGCTCTGGTCATGATCCCAGGGTCCTGGGATCGAGCTCCACATCGGGCTCCCTGCTCAGCGGGAAGCTTCCTTCCCCCTCTGCCTCTGCCTACCACTCTGCCTACTTGTGCTCCATCTCTATCTCTCTGTCAAATAAATAAATAAAATAAAATAAAAAATAAACATCTGCCAGGACAATCTGTAGCTATGTTAAGTTGCCTGCCCGGACAGTTTAAGCTATACTGTTTATGTACAGTTTTCTGATGACAGGTTATATAGTTTTTGAGAGGTACCTCTATTCCGTCCCCTCTTGCCCCCTTCAGCCCTGTATTTTTAGAGCATAGGTTTGGAGAACATATATATCAAGCTATAGCAGAAATACCTGTAAAGGTAGTAACTAATACTTATCTATTACTATGTGCCAGGCATTACCCTAAGTCAATTACACATACTAACTTCAAAACAACAACAAACCAGGTAGTATGCTTACAGGAAAGAAAACTAGAGGCACAGGAGTTAGGTGACTTATGCAAGATCCCACATCTGGAGAGAGACAGAGCCAGGGTTCATATTCAAGGCAGTCTGGCTCCAGAGTCCATGACTTTAACCACTGTGTTACTTATTTCTTCCATGAAATGGCAAATGGTGAATAGCAATGGGTACAATGATCACCTCTATTACCCTTTCCAATCTTTGCTTTCTCTGGTCCTCCCATTTTCCCAGTACCCTCAGTGATCGTGTTTCATCGTTCTGAAAAATGGGAATGATCTGCCAACTGCTTCAGGCAGTGTGGGCTGTCCTGGCCCCATCAGCTGTGGGGGTGGTCTCCCCCATCCCCCGCCCCCCCCCCCCCCAGCTCCATAGGCTGGTGGAAATGCTGCTCATCTTCCCTGGGTGTCCCAGCAGGACTCTTCCCCCACTTTGTGACTGCCTGGCCAGTAGGGGCTCTTCTGGACTGCTGCACTCTCCCTCTGTACTCTCCACCCTCAACAGAAAAGCAGATTTCCCTATTATCCTGTTTCCTGAGAGATGAGAAGGTGGTGATGGTGGTGGTGGGGTGTGTGTGTGTGTGTGTGTACGGAGCGGTTGTGAATGCCATACCTTAATTCTTTCCTTCATAAGCTTCACTGATGAAATATACCCTTCCTTCCCATCTCCTGCTTTTCTCCCCTGAAGATGATGAATCCCTCACCATAAGGTTTAGCACTTTTCACCTAGTAATGCATAATGTGAGATTTAAAAGAGTACTGTGGCAGGGCGCCTGGGTGGCTCAGTCGTGAAGCGTCTGCCTTCAGCTCAGGTCATGATCCCGGGGTCCTGGGATCGAGTCCCACATTGGGCTCCCTGCTCGGTGGGAAGCCTGCTTCTCCCTCTCCCACTCCCCCTGCTTGTGTTCCCTCTCTCGCTGTGTCTCTCTGTGAAATAAATAAATAAAATCTTTAAAAAAAAATAAAAGAGTACTGTGGCAATTGCCTTTGGGAAAACTCTGGATTAAACAAAGCTACTCAGGCTCCATTTCTTTTTTTTTTCAGATTTTTCAGAACCATTAAATGCTAATGTGATTTAGAATTTTTTAGAAGTTTTATTTTAAATTCCAGTTAGTTTACATACAGTGTAATATTAGTTTCAGAATTTAGTGATTCATCATTTACATACAACACCCAGTGCTCATCACAAGTGCTCTCCATAATGCCCATCACCCATTTAACTGACCACCCCCCCACCTCTTGTAACCATCAGTTTATTCTCTATAGTTAGTGATTTAGAATTTTTTACATGCAAATGAACATACCTTTAAACATTCTTTCCCAAATGTATTTGATCAAGGAACCATTTTTTTGGAGAGCATCTCATCGGCTAGTGTTCTGCAGAACATGGCCTTAGGAAACATGGATGTGGATAAAGAAACACAGAACCAAGAGATCCCTATGAAAGTGTCCTGAAATTGTCTTATCATCTATCCACATTTTAATGACTGCTTCTACTTTGACCTATTTTGCTAATTTTCAGACTTCAGAGTATTTAGAAGTCTATTCAAGAATGTCTTCAGTGGGGATGTAATAGCTTGATGTGATGGGGCAGTATTACCTAGGGTACCCAGCTCTTTGGGAATTGACTGCCTATCTTTGGTTCTTACATCTCTGTTGCCATTTGGATCCCTTTGGAGGGATATGAGAGGTCTCATGTAATCACTTTTCTGGGACTTAATTTAAGTTTCATGAACAGTGTGAGTGAAACTTAGATGTGGGTGCCTGACCAAGGTGTGAGTTAATGCAGAATCACTGTACCTCTATTCAGCTTGCTCATTTCTATCCAGACTCCAAACAGAAATGAATCATTAATATTTTGGGACTTCCCATTTTTGGAGTGTCATTTAGATGTTTGATTTTCTTTTGACTATCCCTCTCTAGTATTCTGGATGGAATTACAGCCTTACATAAGTTAGCTTGCATTTGGTAAGCTAAATAGTCCCAAATATACTTTTTTTTTTTTATTCTTATGTTAATCCCCATACATTACATCATTAGTTTAGATAAAGTGTTCCATGATTCATTGTTTGTGCATAACACCCAGTGCTCCATGCAGAATGTGCCCTCCTCAATACCCACCACCAGGCTAACCCATCCTCCCACCCCCTTCCCCTCTAGAACCCTCAGTTTGTTTTTCAGAGTCCATCGTCTCTCATGGTTCGTCTACCCCTCCGATTTCTCCCGCTTCATTCTTCCCCTCCTGCTACCTTCTTCTGCTTCTTTTTTTTTTTTTCTTAACATACATTGCATTATTTGTTTCAGAGGTACAGATCTAAGATTCAACAGTCTTGCACAATTCACAGCGCTTACCAGAGCACATACCCTCCCCAGTGTCTATCACCCAGTCCCCCCATCCCTCCCACCCCACCCCCCACTCCAGCAACCCTCAGTTTGTTTCCTGCAATTAAGAATTCCTCATATCAGTGAGATCATATGATACATGTCTTTCTCTGTTTGACTTATTTCACTCAACATAATACCCTCCAGTTCCATCCACGTCGTTGCAAATGGCAAGATCTCATTCCTTTTGATGGCTGCATAATATTCCATTGTATATATATACCACATCTTCTTTATCCATTCTTCTGTCGATGGACATCTTGGCTCTTTCCACAGTTTGGCTATTGTGGACATTGCTGCTATAAACATCGGGGTGCACGTACCCCTTCGGATCCCTACTTTTGTATCTTTGGGGTAAATACCCAGTACTGCAATTGCTGGATCATATGGTAGCTCTATTTTCAACTTTTTGAGGAACCTCCATACAGTTTTCCAGAGTGGCTGCACCAGCTTGCATTCCCACCAACAGTGTAGGAGGGTTCCCCTTTCTCCGCATCCCCGCCAACATCTGTCGTTTCCTAACTCCTTAATTTTAGCCATTCTGACTGGTATGAGGTGGTATCTCATTGAGGTTTTGATTTGGATTTCCCTAATGCCGAGCGATATTGAGCACTTTTTCATGTGTCTGTTGGCCATTTGGATGTCTTCTTTGGAAAAATGTCTGTTCATGTCTTCTGCCCATTTCTTGATTGGATTCTTTGTTCTTTGGGTGTTGAGTTTGATGAGTTCTTTATAGATTTTGGATACTAGCCCTTTATCTGATATGTCATTTGCAAATATCTTCTCCCATTCTGTCGGTTGTCTTTTGGTTTTGTTGACTGTTTCCTTTGCTTTGCAAAAGCTTTTTATCTTGATGAAGTCCCAATAGTTCATTTTTGCCCTTGCTTCCCTTGCCTTTGGCGATGTTTCTAGGAAGAAGTTGCTTCGGCTGAGGTCAAAGAGGTTGCTGCCTGTGTTCTCCTTTAGGATTTTGATGGACTCCTGTCTCACATTGAGGTCTTTCAACCATTTGGAGTCTATTTTTGTGTGTGGTGTAAGGAAATGGTCCAGTTTCATTCTTCTGCATGTGGCTATCCAATTTTCCCAACACCATTTGTTGAAGAGACTGTCTTTTTTCCATTGGAGATTCTTTCCTGCTTTGTCAAAGATGAGTTGACCACAGAGTTGAGGGTCCATTTCTGGGCTCTCTATTCTGTTCCATTGATCTATGTGTCTGTTTTTGTGCCAGTACCATGCTGTCTTGATGATGACAGCTTTGTAATAGAGCTGGAAGTCCGGAATTGTGATGCCACTGGCTTTGCTTTTCTTTTTCAACATTCCTCTGGCTATGCGGGGTCTTTTCTGGTTCCATACAAATTTTAGGATTATTTGTTCCATTTCTTTGAAAAAAGTGGATGGTATTTTGATGGGGATTGCATTGAATGTGTAGGTTGCTCTAGGTAGCATTGACATCTTCAAAATATTTGTTCTTCCAATCCATGAGCATGGAACGTTTTTCCATTTCTTTGTGTCTTCCTCAATTTCTTTCATGAGTATTTTATAGTTTTCTGAGTACAGATCCTTTGCCTCTTTGGTTAGATTTATTCCTAGGTATCTTATGGTTTTGGGTGCAATTGTACATGGGATCGACTCCTTAATTTCTTTTTCTTCTGTCTTGTTGTTGGTGTATAGGAATGCCACTGACTTCTGTGCATTGATTTTATATCCTGCCACTTTACTGAATTCCTGTATGAGTTCTAGCAGTTTTGGGGTGGAGTCTTTTGGGTTTTCCACATAAAGTATCATGTCATCTGCAAAGAGTGAGAGTTTGACTTCTTCTTTGCCAATTTGGATGCCTTTGATTTCTTTTTGTTGTCTGATTGCTGTGGCTAGGACTTCCAATACTATGTTGAATAGCAGTGGTGATAGTGGACATCCCTGCCGCATTCCTGACTTTAGGGGGAAAGCTCTCAGTTTTTCCCCATTGAGAATGATATTCGCTGTGGGTTTTTCATAGATGGCTTTTATGATATTGAGGTATGTACCCTCTATGCCTATACTCTGAAGAGTTTTGATCAAGAAAGGATGCTGTACTTTGTCGAAAGCTTTGTCTGCATCTATTGAGAGGATCATATGATTCATGTTCTTTCTTTTGTTAATGTATTGTATCACATTGATTGATTTGCGGATGTTGAACCAACCTTGCAGCCCAGGGATAAATCCCACTTGGTCGTGGTGAATAATCCTTTTAATGTACTGTTGGATCCTATTGGCTAGTATTTTGGTGAGAATTTTTGCATCCATGTTCATCAGGGATATTGGTCTGTAATTCTCTTTTTTGATGGGGTCTTTGTCTGGTTTTGGGATCAAGGTAATGCTGGCCTCATAAAATTAGTTTGGAAGTTTTCCTTCCATTTCTATTTTTTGGAACAGGTCCAGAAGAATAGGTATTAACTCTTTTTAAATGTTTGGTAGAATTCCCCTGGGAAGCCATCTGGCCCTGGGCTTTTGTTTTTTGGGAGATTTTTGATGACTGCTTCAATTTCCTTAGTGGTTATAGGTCTGTTCAGGTTTTCTATTTCTTCCTGGTTCAGCTCCTTTAGGTGTAGGGTTAGGTTGTGTACTTGAGACCTTTCTTGTTTCTTGAGAAAGGCTTGTATTGCTATATACTTTCCTCTTAGGACTGCCTTTGCTGCATCCCAAAGATTTTGAACAGTTGTGTTTTCATTTTCATTGGTTTCCATGTATTTTTTTAATTCTTCTTTAATTTCCTGGTTGACCCATTCATTCTTCAGTAGGATGCTCTTTAGCCTCCATGTATTTGAGTTCTTTCCAACTTTCCTCTTGTGATTGAGTTCTAGTTTCAAAGCATTGTGGTCTGAAAATAGGCAGGGAATGATCCCAATCTTTTGGTACCGGTTGAGACCTGATTTATGACCTAGGATGTGATCTATTCTGGAGAATGTTCCATGGGCACTAGAGAAGAATGTGTATTCTGTTGCTTTGGGGTGGAATGTTCTGAATATATCTGTGAAGTCCATTTGGTCCAGTGTGTCATTTAAAGTCTTTATTTCCTTGTTGATCTTTTGCTTAGACGATCTGTCTATTTCAGTGAGGGGGATGTTAAAGTCCCCCACTATTATTGTATTGTTGTCGATGTGTTTCTTTGCTTTTGTTATTAATTGCCTTATATAATTGGCTGCTCCCATGTTAGGGGCATAGATATTTACAATTGTTAGATCTTCTTGTTGGATAGATCCTTTAAGTAGGATATAATGTCCTTCCTCATCTCTTATTACAGTCTTTGGTTTAAAATCTAATTTGTCTGATATAAGGATTGCCACCCCAGCTTTCTTTTGGTGTCCATTAGCATGGTAAATGGTTTTCCACCCCCTCACTTTCAATCTGGGGCTGTCTTTGGGTCTAAAATGAGTCTCTTGCAGACAGCATATCGATGGGTCTTGTTTTTTAATCCAGTCTGATAGCCTGTGTCTTTTGATTGGGGCATTTAGCCCATTTACATTCAGGGTAACTATTGAAAGATAGGAATTTAGTGCTATTGTGTTGCCTGTAAGATGACTGTTACCGTATATTGTCTGTGTTCCTTTCTGGTCTATGTTGCTTTTAGGCTCTCTCTTTGCTTAGAGGACCCCTTTCAAGATTTCCTGTAGGGCTGGTTTCATGTTTGCAAATTCCTTTAGTTTTTGTTTGTCCTGGAAGCTTTTTATCTCTCCTTCAATTTTCAATGACAGCCTAGCTGGATAGAGTATTCTTGGCTGCATATTTTTCTCATTTAGTGCTCTGAATATATCCTGCCAGTCCTTTCTGGCCTGCCAGGTCTCTGTGGATAGGTCTGTTGCCAATCTAATGTTTCTACCCTTGTAGGTTACATATCTCTTCTCCCGAGCTGCTTTCAGGATTTTCTCTTTGTCTATGAGACTCGTAAGTTTTACTATTAGATGTCAGGGTGTTGACCTATTTTTATTGATTTTGAGAGGGGTTCTCTGTGCTTCCTGGATTTTCATGCCTGTTTCCTTCCCCAAATTAGGGAAGTTCTCTGCTATAATTTGCTCCATTATACCTTCTGCCCCTCTCTCTCTTTCTTCTTCTTCTGGGATCCCAATTATTCTAATGTTGTTTCGTCTTATGATATCACTTATCTCTCGAATTCTGCCCTCGTGATCCAGTAGTTGTTTATCTCTTTTTCTCAGCTTCTTTATTTTCCATCATTTCATCTTCTATATTACTGATTCTCTCTTCTGCCTCATTTATTCTAGCAGTTAGCACCCCCATTTTTGATTGCACCTCATTAATAGCCTTTTTGATTTCTACTTGGTTGGATTTTAGTTCTTTTACTTCTCCAGAAAGGGTTTCTCTAAGAACTTCCATATTTTTTTCAAGCCCAGCTAGTATCTTTAAAGTGATGATTCTGAACTCTAGATCTGACATCGTACTAATGTCCATATTGAGTAGGTCCCTGGCAGTCGGTACTACCTCTTGTTCTTTTTGTTGAGGTGATTTTTTCCATCTTGTCATTTTGTGCAGAGGAGAATAGATTAATGAGAGAACAAAATGCTAACAGAGTAACAACGTCCCCAGAAAATATACTGTAAACAAATCAGAAAAGACCTGAAGCAGTGGGAAAAGAAAGGGAAAGAGAGAAAAAAGAAAAAGAAAAAAAAGAAAAAGAAAAAGATAAAGATAAAAACAAAAACAAACAAAACAAAACAACAACAACAAAAAAAAAACCCAGAATGTGATCAAATATGATCAGGCTGGTATATAGATCAGTGCCACACACTAGATTTGGGGTGTATTTTGGTCTTTTAGAAGAAAGTGCCTCCCAAAATTTTAAAGAAAGAAAAACTTATATATGTACAAAAATAAGTGTTGATATGATGAAGGGATGGAATATGACTAAAGATGGAAATTATAAAAAATTTTATAAAAGGAATTAATAAGAAGTTGTTTGAAAAAAGAAAGAAGAGGATTTAAAAAAAGAAAAAAGAAAAGAAAAAAAAGGGGGAGAGAATGTGATCAGGCAGGGGAATAGAAAACACCATATACTAGAGATTTAGGGTATATTTTAATCTGTTAGAAGAAACTATCTCAAAATTTTAAAGAGAGAACAACTTATATATATAAGCCAAAAATATGGGTAACTACTATGAAGGGATAGAATATGACTCTAAAAATGAAAAATAAAAATGTTTTTTTTAAAAAAAGGGATTGATAAGATGTTGGTTGAAAAAGGGAAAAAGAAAAATTCAAAAAGAAAAAAGAAAGAAAAAGACAGTTAAAAAAAAATTAACTTTGAAAGACTAAAGAATCATGGTAAAAAAACCATGAATTCTATGTGCAGTAGTCCCCTAGCGCTGGAGTTCTGCCGTTCTCATTGATCGGTAAACTTGGTCTTGGCCGGCTGTTCTCGCTGATCTTCTGGGGAGGGGCCTGTTGCCGTGGTTCCCAAATGTCTCTGCCGGAGGCGGAATTGCCCCGCCCTTGCCCCCTCCCGGCTGAGTAATCTGCTCGGGTTTGCTCTCCGGGGCTTTTGTTCCCTGCGAGCTTTCCGTACAGCTTTGGAGGCGGAGAGTGAAAATGGCGGCCTTCCAATCTCCGCCCTGGAGGACCCGAGAACTCCGGGCCCCGCTCCTCAGTGAGCCCCCAGAGAAAAGCCGTCAGTCACTCCCGTCTCCCCGGTCTCCGGCCGCACTCCGTGCTCACCCGGCCTGTGACCGCGCGTTTCTCTCTCTGGCACCCGACCCCGGGTGGAGTCTCCAAACCCGGCAGATCCCTGCGGTGCACTCCCGTGCGGCTCCTCCCCGGGGAGGAAGGTGAGTCTCCCCGGATCTGCCGCTTGTTGGGTCCCTGCTGGAGGAGCAGGGGCCCGACTGTGCCGGGGATCACGGTTTATGGCCACCCCGAGCTGAGAGCCCGCGCCTGGGCCCCGCCTCTGCAGCCGGCTTCCCTGCTCCGATACCTGGGAGCTCTGCTGCCCTCAGGCACCCCCTGTCTTTCTGTGACCCCGAGGGTCCTGAGACCACACTGTCCCGGAGGGTTCCACCCCCCGCTTAGCCACCCCAGTGACGTCCCTCAGCGGAGCAGACTTTTAAAAGTTCCAATTTTGTGCTCCGTGGTTCTATCAGTTGCCAGAAGCGGCCGACGGAGGCCCCTTCCCCGCTGTCTATCCTCCCAAATATCGCCTCGGATTCACTTCTCCGCACGTCCTACCTTCCAGAAAGTGGTCGCTTTTCTGATGAGAGAGTTGTTGCTATTCCTTTCTTCAATCTCCTGTTGAGTTTGTAGGTGTTCAGAATGGTTTGATCCCTATCCAGCTGAATTCCTGAGAGGAGACGAAATCCAGGTCTCCTACTCCTCCGCCATCTTGCTCCGCCCCCCCCAAATATACTTTTAATAAAATATATTTTATTCAAACAAACTGTTCCCAATGTTTTATAGCTCTCTATGGGAAAGCTATACTTCTTGCCAATGTTTTTCTGTGCTCTGGCTGCCTCTTAATAAGAATTTTTAAGGAAGTGTATTGCTAGAGAAAAAAATTATTCTGACACTTGCTACAATGGCAAGGAAGACTATTCAGGACTATAGTGAAAGGTGTCAAGACTATTGTAATAGGAGAGAGAGATGGAGCTGCACTCCAAACACAGCAAAGACACCTGGAGATTTAGAGCCAAGGAACAGAGTAAGGAGGTCAGTGGGTGGGAAATTAGTAAGAGGAGACATCAAGGAAGGGGGATTCTTTCCAAACTGACTTCACAGAATTCTTTCTGAGGACAAGCCAGGGTAACCAGATATAAAGGGTGAGAGATGAGGAATTTGATCAGATAACTGAGAAGGAGGGATTCTTTATAAACTGTCTTAGCAGGATTCTTCCTAAAATTTGGCTATCCAAGCCCATCAAGGAGGGGGGCCAAAATGGAGGCTTAGCTGAGGAAAGGGCCCAGAGAAACCTGTTTAAAGTCTGTTTAAAGAGAGAAAACGCAAAAATATGCAAAAGAATATGCAATATACAAAAAGAAAAGGAGTTTAAAAAAAGTTAAAAAGAGGACTTGTGGGTGAAATTAGTTTTTAGCATATGTAAGATAGTCTACCTTCTGAGTTCGTCATTGTACTTATTGAAAATATACTCTCTCCTACAAAGGCCATAGCATCAAGGGCAGATTCTCATGATGTGCTTTAGGCAGGCTGAAAAAACATTAGGAAGTACTCATCTAGTATTCTTTTGTATATCCTTTTGTAAGTTTACAAGAATATATTTGCGCAGATTTTGGCACCATGGATATTCCAAGTCTTTTCCACATTGTACAAGGCTCTAAGTGGGGTTTTCAACAAAGAAATAATATGTTACTGTGCTGCAATGATTTACTTAATCACCTCTTACTGATGGGAAAGAAAATAACAAAGTGCTACCACTCTGAGTTGGCTGGGCTTGGAGTATCATTAAATATACAAGTGGAGGGATATGGATAATGAGAGATCCAGTGTTTGGCAAAATTTAATATGCATACAAATCACTTGGGATCTAATTAACATGCAGATTCTGATTCAATAGATCCAGGGTACAAGCTCAGATTTTGCATTTCTTTTTCTTTTTTTTTTTTTTAAGATTTTATTTTATTGGGGCACCTGGGTAGCTCAGTCGTTAAGCGTCTGCCTTCAGCTCAGGTCATGATCCCAGGGTCTTGGGATCGAGCCCCGCATCGGGCTCCCTGCTCAGCGGGAAGCCTGCTTTTCCCTCTCCCACTCCCACGTGCTTGTGTTCCCTCTCTCTCTGTGTTTCTCTGTCAAAAAAATAAAATCTTTAAAAATAAATAAATTAAAAAAAAAAGATTTTATTTTATTTATTTGATAGAGAGCGAGAGAAGGAACACAAGCAGGGAGAGTAGGAGAGGGAGAAGCAGGCTTCCCGTGGAGCAGGGAGCCCGATGTGGGGGCTCGATGGGGGGGCTCGAAGCAGGGGCCCGATTCCAGGACCTTGGGGATCATGACCCAAGTGGAAGGCAGACGCTTAACGACTGAGCCACCCAGGTGTCCCAGATTTTGTAGTTCTATCAGGTTCCCAGATGATGCTGATTCCTCACTCAGATGAGTAGCAAAGATCTAACTCAAAAGGAAAAGCACTAAATGCTCTTTTGGGCTATTTATTTACTTTTCTCTCCTCTAAAATTAGAAGAGGTAGTTCCTAGTTTCAGAACACATATATACACTTGTAAGGGAGCGAGATAAAAAAATGTCCTCTACTCTTTTATGTTTTTTTTTTTAATAGAATGTGCAAATTGAACCAACAAAAGATTGCTAACAGATAAGGTATACACATTTTATTTGATGTTAATATTTTAATTTTTTTTGTGTGTGTGTGCACAGAAGCCTCCTAAATGAAATGAAAATTCAAAGAAGCAGTTTGGCTTGAGAACCTTTATACCATTTTAACAAAGGGTGATACACCCTGGAGAAGTGATTAAACAAAAGAAAAGGTGTTTGTGGGGCGCCTGGGTGGCTCAGTTGTTAAGCATCTGCCTTCGGCTCAGGTCGTGATCCCAGAGTTCTGGGATTGAGCCCCGCATCAGGCTCTCCGCTCGGGTGGAAAGCCTGCTTCTCCCTCTTCCACTCCCCCTGCTTGTGTTCCCTCTCTCGCTGTGTCTCTCTCTGTCAAATAAATAAATAAAATCTTAAAAAAAAAAAAAAAAGAAAAGGTGTTTGGGCTCCTAAGGGCAGTAAATTGTGGGAAGGTAAATATATGGGGAAAACTGATGGAAGAGAAGGGTTATTTTAGTAAGCTTTGTTTGTGCAGACCCATCTCAGTGTTGTACTTCTGTCCCCAGTGATAATCACTGTTTTCTTCCTCCTGGTAGACAAGCGAAGGGGCAACACCTTCACAAAGGGATTTTTGTGTCCTCTTTTTAGGAAGATAGGGGGAAAGCAAAGACCTTTTCTACATTTGCTGCTTTTTAATTGCCTTCAGTTCAAAATAGCCCTTATGCCAAAGTGACATATTTTGGGTGGCATATTTTGATCCCCATCATATTCTTGTCAGATGGTGAAGAAAATCAGAATTGTAAATTATTTATAGGCAATGCAGATGACTGTTATTTCATGGAAAGATAGTGCATTATTTATAGATATCCCTGCTTCCTCAATTCTAGGATCCTTTGTTAGGAGGAGAAAAAAATGTACTTTTATGGATACAAGCTCCTAATGAGTGACAATATTATTATTCATAAAAGTAACATCAGTTACAAAATTAACAAAACTGTCATATATTGAACACAGACTATGTGCTAGGCATTTTTCTAGGTGCTCTTTCTTTCTTTCTTTTTTTTTTTTTTTAAAGATTTTATTTATTTACTTGACAGAGAGAGACACAGCGAGAGAGGGAACACAAGCAGGGGGAGTGGGAGAGGGAGAAGCAGGCTTCCCGCCGAGCAGGGAGCCTGATGTGGGGCTCGATCCCAGGACCCCGGGATCATGACCTGAGCCGAAGGCAGACGCTTAACGACTGAGCCACCCAGGCGCCCATCTAGGTGCTCTTTCTATAATATCTTTTTAAGTCCTTATAATGCCCTTGCAAAGTAGGTATTATTAAATATGTTTTGGGGCGCTTGGGTGGCTCAGATGGTTAAGCGTCTGCCTTCGGCTCAGGTCATGATCCCAGGGTCCTGGGATCGAGTCCCGCATCGGGCTCTCTGCTCCTTGGGAGCCTGCTTCTCCCTCTGCCTCTCTCTCTCTGTCTCTCATGAATAAATAAATAAAATCTTTAAAAAAAAAAATGTTTTGATTGATGGATGAGGAAACCATAGTTGAGAGAATTAAGGTAGCTGCAAGTGATAGAAGTTTGAACTCAGATCTGCTTGACTCCAAAATTGTGTCTAATCTGTAAGAGTAAATCTGATAATAGTAATAGGAATAATATCAGAGTCCCTTATTCTTCCAGGACAATTCTATTCCTCATAATCCATCTTAGTTCATGTATTGACTAAAACAAAGGGAAAATTAGAAAAGAAGACCAGCTTGGCAAATTGATTCTGTCTAGGTCAATGGCTGTAACATATTTGAATATTTAGTCTCTTCTTTTCTCCCTTTAAAATGTCTCTTTTCAGGGCACCTGGGTGGCTCAGTCATTAAGCATCTGCCTTCAGCTCAGGTCATGATCTCAGGGTCCTGGGATCGAGCCCCAAGTTGGGCTCCCTGCTCAGCAGAGAGTCTGCTTCTCCCTCTCCCTCTGCCCCTCCACCCCCACTCGTGTTCTCTCTCTCTCAAATAAATAGATAGATAAATAAATAAAATCTTTAAAAACATAAAATAAAATGTCTCTTTTCTTGACCTTCTCTCCACATTGTAGGTAATCTTCTTTCCTGCCTTTGGATTGAGTGATGCATACAGTGCAGAACTATTTGGCCAGTCAACAATTTTCAGGTTCTTTTGGAAAGTACTCTCAGTAGCTTCTGTTGGTTAATGTTATGGGGGCTATGGATCCCTTCCATAAAATATTTATGTTAAAATGAAAGCAAGTCTCAGATAAAATTCCTACCTATAAATACCTACATGAGTAAGAAGACTAGAAGGGTTATAGAACTTGTTACTGGAGTTTGCCCCAATCTCTGTCCTCAGGTACTCTGCACTCTTTTTCAGAACTTCTTATGAAAACCTCACTCTCAGGAAAACACAAGAAATTCTCATGAAAGGACCAGCTAAGCTTGTGGGAGATGAGGTGGCCAAGCTCTTCTAGAAAGGGAGCAAATGAGTACCAATGGGATTCCAAATGTTGAGTGTGCTATCCAGATAGGGCAGTGAGGCCCAAGCAAGTCTCCATTCATTTTACAAGGAAAACTTATTTCAAACCTCGTTTGTATTAATTAACAAACCGTCTGGGTTAGACTGTAAGAAGGATATTTGAAGTGCTTAAGAAACCTCCTGTGCAGTATTGGTTCACAATTACATAGTACAAATGCTAACCAATCACTTCTAAAGAGTGAATTAAAAATTAACACATACAAGTATTTTCAGTGAATTACCACACTGGCAGCATAATACTCAGCATAGTTTTTTTCTTCTTCACAGAAGTGGGTTCTTGTAAAAAGCAGCAGAAAAACCTTTGATGTATAAGCTGAGAAGGCCTGAGAACAAAACCAAAAGCAAGGGGCCTGAAGGATCCTATTTACTGAAAATTACATGTGATTCACAGCTTACCAAACCTTCAGAGGTTGTGCCTCCAGTCACCCTAGGATCCCACGGTGCCCATCCTGTCAGCAGTCAGTGGGATTGACCCATGTACGGCTACCAACATCACTCTTGTATATCATCCTTTCCTAGTTTATCATTTTGCTAACAAACCTGGCGATTATAGAAGTAAATGCAACAGTTACAACTTTTATAGTACCTTATTCTAGAGAGGGACATGGTGTGGGTAATTTCCCATCAATTTCCTGTCTGTTTGGGAAAAACAAACACAGATAAATGTGGGCAGTAGTGGGGTTCAGTGGCCCATCTCTCTGGACAGTGTGGTCATTCGCAGTTCTGAGGTTCTTTTTGGTGCACGTAGTAGCCTCTATGAGTGGTGGAGGTGATTGGGAGCTGTCTTCTGTCCAGTCCACAACCTCAGTGCCTTGTAATCTGATACAACAAAGGCATGTGTCCCATGAACATACATTTGAGCCTGAGCAAGCACGAAAGCAGTCATACAACCTGGAAGGCCACTTCTGGTCTCCCCTGTCTTTTCTGCATTCCTGCAATCACCAGCATATGGAAGCTTCATCGGAGGCAAATGTTCTGATGTTCTGGCAATAGGGTTCCTAACCTTGTCGTTGGATCAGGTGCCAGAACCCGTTGCTATGTGACAGACACAGTAACAAATGAAGTTCCCATTACAAAAGCTACCTCAGAGTTGTTACGCAGAGAGGCTGGACAGGTGCCCACTCACCGTGCAGGGCAGAGCCACCCATTCAGTGTTTCCAGCCAGTCTCCACTGCATGGACAGCACCCATTTACCTGTAATGGATGATATCTAAGACCCTTGTGTTAATTAACAACCTCTCTTGCACAGATTGAGATGGAGATGCTCAAAGTGTTTGCCCAAGCAGCCTTGGGAGTCTGGTTTCCTCCTGGGGTTTGTCCAACGCCAACAACCAGCCTAGGAAAACGTGACTTAACTGTCCTCAGGGTGTAGATTGAAACCAGTGTACAACGCGCTGCCCTCCCTGATGTCTTTTGAAGTAAGTGACAGACACATAGGCCTGACCAAGGGCTAAACAGTTCCTGGGCAAAGCAAAGGAGAGAACTTAGTGTTGTTTCTTAGTTGTAGTCTCGCCAAGAATTATAGTTTTACATAAGATAATTATGATCATCTGTTTCAATATTTACATTAAAATACCATGACTTTTAAACTCCTCGTACTCTTACTTTGTGCTTTCTGGATTTGGGGAAAGGATAAAGAGAGGTAGGCCCAGTTAGATGTCTGTCTTTCCAGATTATCCGGCCTCAGCAGGATCCTCCTTGTGTCCAGGAAGGCTCCAGCCCTCAGGGGAGGAGAACTCTCTTGGCTGAAGCTTGTACCCTTCCATGGCCTCTTATTTGCTGCCAGCTTATATGGCTGGAAGCCAGAGAATTTTGTTCCGCTGCCTGAAGTCTCTTTAATGAAGTCTCTGCTGAGGAGCAAGTACGTGTGCAAAAGTCTTGGGGGCAGCTGGGACCACCCTGCCTGGACCCCAAGCCCTTTCTGGGGCTCTCTCTCACCTGGCTGGTTTCAAGTTAGATCATTAAGAAGGCTAACATCAAGGGATTCGTTTTCCTGAACTGATGACATTTATTACTTGAAAAAAATCATAAAAAGATGAAATTTTAGTTGCTTACTAAATTGTCCTGGTTTCCATGATGTTTGTTTGCTACCTAATGTGAATACACTGGCTGATTGCTGTTCTGCCAACACTAGAGCAACCATCCTCTGCAAAATAAGGGAGCGTTTTTCCGTCTAGTAGGGTGGTACATACCAGCAAATCTGATCCAACCTATGGGGGCAAATGGCTCTAGTGAAAGGAGGACTCACGTCTGTGTTTTATCTTTACAGTGTTCTGTCACTCACACAATAAAACATCTATTTGCTTACGGGCTATTTACCGAACTTCTCTGCCCGGTCACTTTCTAATCCACACAGTTTCTTGGGGCCAGATTTACCCTTTAATGTGACCCAAGTTTTTTAACAGAGGCTCTTTTCTTTTCTTTTTTTTTTTGAATGGTGGTTGGAATTTTTTTTAAAGTTTATTTAAGTAATTTCTATACCCAACATGGGGCTCGAACTCAAGACCCCGAGATCGAGAGTCGCATGCTCTACTGACTGAACCAGCCACCTAGGTGCTCCTGGTTTTTTTTTGTTGTTGTTGTTGCTTGTTTGTTTGTTTGAAGTTTTTATTTGAACACTAGAAAACAATCGAAAAGATTTGGGCTTTGGATCCACCCTGCTACTAACTGGAAAAGACACTCGAACCCTCTGGACCTTAGATTAAGTATCAGAAAAAATGAAGTGGTTGGAAAAAATGATTTCTGATGTCTTTAGGTCTAAAATTCTATCATCATATATTTTACAAAACAAGGCAATACTTGCTAAATTAGGGGCCTGCTTCATTACATGAGTTTCCTAAATACCAGTAGAATATATAAGAAGTTAACATTTTAAAGTGGAAAGATTTTACAATGACTATGTTTCAGATATAAGTCTTGCTTTCTAAGCTTGGGTGACTGGGGCTATTGTGATTTGGGGTCCTCAGCCCTAGGGGCTGCCAAAGGGTACAAAAGACTTGCTTCACTGTTAATTCTCCTGGACTTTTCTAACGGTAAACAAACTTCCTTTGACATGCACAAGTTTCCAAAGCTGTGCTTAGGGAAGGTAGTTGAAGCTAAAAGAAGCAAAGCCTTTTGATTTAATTCAGTGGGTGAACATGAAAGCGACGCATAAATCTTAGAGGAGCTGTGCTTTCCTGGGAGGCAAAGCATTCCCCCTACACTCTGGTGTGGGGATACGCTGGCAGGGCCCGGGAGGTCCCTGTGAGGGTGCAAACCAATTAAGTAGAAATCTTGAGCTGAAATAGCTTTTTATCATCCGGGTGAGAAGCCACAGATTTTAAAGAAAAGGACTATTGTTTGACAAAGACCTAATTAGCTGGGCTACACTCAAGCTCTTGGATTTATATCTTATTAGGGAAAGGCGAGGTTGATATTGTATATGGAGTACTCATTAGGTTGGAATTCCTTAAAATTTGGAACTTAAATCCATTTCTGAGGAATACAGGATTCTTGCAAAGGCCGTGTGTGTTCGCCTAACTAGGTTTTAGACTGAGACCCAAATTAATATGTGATTACTCTGATTGACTGAGGGTTGTCTTAAATATCTTCTTTACTGCAGGCTTGTAGGTAGCACATGTTTTAGCCTATTAAAGAACATAAACTCCAAAGTAGATAATAGGTGGTTTCCAATTCAGCCATACAAAATCTGAGCTGTACACTAAATAGCTATTTGCTTTGAGGGTAGTTACTTGAATTACTTGAGTTTAGGTCTCAACTGGGGTCTGTACAGAGTTATTGAGAGGATTAAATAAAATTTAATGACATTGTTAGTGTCCCAAGCAACCTGATTGGGCTTCTCATTCTTACTTGGTATAATGTTTAAAATGCGGCTCTTTCACGGTGGCAATATTATATTGTAAACATGAACTGAGATAATTCTTCTTTGTTAAAAATAAGCAAACAAAACGATGGTAAGAGAAAAAGAGGAATGAATGGGAGCAGGACTCAGCCAAGTGGAGAACGTAACTAAGAAAATGCTTCCTTACCTTTAAGAGCAGCAAGAACTTGGCACTGAGCTCAAGTCTCGACCCCCAGGTTGAAATCTAGAGTGTGTCCCTTATTAACAGAGTGGGGCAAGTTATTTCACTTCTTTGCCTTAGTGTCCTCACCTAAAAATGGTGAGGATCACAGTACTAATCAGGTGTTGTGAAGATATAGGGAAATGAAGGACGTAAAGAAAATATTTGGCACATACTCAGTACCCAGTAAAAGCCACCATCGTTAACTCTGCCGCAGGCATTAAAATGCTGAACCCTCAACTTGCAAAAATAAGAACAGATTTAAGGAACAATGACAGATTTAAGGAACAATGCTTTCCCTCAAAGTACATTAATTTCATTATGTTTTAGCATCCACTTACTACTTTTTGATTTCATAAAGAGATAGAGATGGGTTTGTCCAATGAAAACAGTGCTAAGCAACATTTTTAAACATGCTAATCTTCCATGTGAAAGCTGGGCTTCATTATTTCTGGAGTGTTCCTGGCCAAGGCAGATCAGAGTTTTAATTTTTGGAATGCTAACAAGGGCAGCTGTATTCCAGAATCCCAGTTGTTTTTATGGGACTTTTTTTTTTTTTTTTTAAAGCACAGAAACAAAACTAGTGGGAAAAATGTTTAGGACTCTGGTTTGAGTCTAAATCCCTTGCAGAGGATTAGTTCTTTTCAAATTAGATGGCAATAAAGACATCAATCAAATACGCAAATATGAGGTCTTATGGCTTATAACTATGTTAGATTAATTAGTTTTTCTCTTTGCAATTATTTTATATATTTGACTTAGAAAGCATTTTTAAGGCATGAGATACATGTTTTTCCTATGGATAAAAAATTAAACGAGAGCCATTTACTCTAGAGGATTCAGGGAATTCCAGGGTTTGAATTTTCCTGTAAACAGAGTTTTTGTATGTAACATATCACACGTACCTTTGGTGACAAAGTAAAGTTTTTGGAATTTATCAAATGCTTTGCCATTTCATAATTTATTCTAATCTATGTTTTTTTCTTGAACAAAAGGCTAAGAAGTTATCTTATTTTTTTCTCAAAACATGCTATATTTTACTTTTGAAAAAATTATTTTGAGATACTAATTTCTATATAGTCAGTATGATTATAACCGTGAAAATCTAAATGGTTTTTCAGTAGAGAAAAAGACTAGAAGGAACAGTGGCAATATGTGGGTCACGGAAATGTTGGTGGTTTAAAGTTTTTTATCTTTCAATTTTTTTTTAAAAGATTTTATTTATTTCTTTGAGAGAGAGAGAGAGCACAGAGCGAGAGTAGAGGGAGAAGCAGGCTTCCCGCGGAGCAGGGAGCCCAATGCGGGGCTCGATCCCAGGACCCCGGGATCATGACCTGAGCCGAAGGCAGACGCTTAACGACTGAGCCACCCAGGTGCCCCTCAAATATTTTTATTTAACAAATTTTAATGACCACGTATTACTCCTAAATTAAAAAATCATAATTTCTGACTTTATGTAAGATGTAATAAGTTTAATAGCCTGAGATTTTAGCATTATCTTAATAATTACAAAATCTTGTGTTTCTTAACTCATTAGGGAAAATACCTGACTTTAAAGTATCTTTATATTATTTTGATATGATTTTGGCTATAAATGGTCAACTCCATTTTATGTATTATGAGGAAAATAATGAAGTGTTTATAAACAAAAGGAGATAAAAAACTAAATGATAAAATGGTTATTGAAAGAATTAATAAAAAAGATAAAAAGCAGTACAGTCAGGGTCCCCAAGAGCCTTACATGTATGTGGGAATACATGCAAACAGAAAAACTGTCTCAGTGTCGAGGTCATGGGAAGATGCAGCAAGGATTAGACAAGGTGTTATGGAGAAGAGCCAAAAAATATTTGTAGAGAGAAGAAAACAGATTTGAAATAATAAGAAAGGATTAAAATAAGGGTTCTGGTTAATTCATGACCACATTTCATTCATTTAGCATTGGACAAAGATTTGGTTCCAGGTGGGATCAAGCTATCCCCTGCCAATACATATCACTGGTTCTCAGTGTCATATCCTATCACTATGACATTATGACATTTGGGAAGGACCCGTAAAATTTCTCATTAAATAGTAAGGATATTTTTTAGATTTTATTGAGGTATAATTGACACGTAATAAATTGTAAGATATTTACAGTGCACACCTTGGTGATTTAATATATGTGTACATTGTAAAGGGATGATCCCATCTAGTTAATTAACATACTGGTAAGGATTTTAAAAAAAAGTTTTTTTTAAGAAGGGCACTGCCAACATCTGCATCTGTGACTTTGCCTTTTGTGTTCCTCCACTACTGATAAATTCCAATTTGAAATAGCACATATTTACTTTAGGTGTGTTTATATGGTCAATGAGGTCTCAAAGTGCTAATGATCTTACAAACTGTCACTCATTTACTCAACAAATATTTGTTGAGATCCTATTAGGTACCAGGCACTGATCAGGGCAGGGGGAGTGTACTAGTGAACAAAACAGATAAAAATCCCTGATCCCATGGGTCTTGAGGACCCTCTCTATTTTAACTTCTGCTACTTCTGCCTCTTTAAGATGACTTTGCCACATGGGCTGATTTTATAGGTTAATAGTGTGAGGCAATTAAATTTCTCATTTGTGACTGTTGCTATTAGATACTGCCTATAAATACAAAAAACAAGCAGTACCTTCTAGGAGGGCTTTGGAAAAGGGAAAATGACAGACGTTCAACAGGTGATTACAGTGTTGGGAGTCTGCACCTCCAAGATTTTTTTGTTTTGTTTTAATGTTTACTTGGCCAAAAGTGGTTCATTAACTCATACTGTGTTTGGAAATCATACAAAAGCACCAAGTGCTATGCTGATGTCACTTGGATTTGAGTGGCTATTAAGGGTAGAAACTAGGGATCCATTAGCCTTCGAAATGACATTGGTGAAGGCCTGCGCATTGTAATTACTGTAATCCACCCAATGCTATGGGCATTCTGTTTGCTGTCAAAGTAATGTGGAGAACTCTCAGTCGCATTGTAAGTCATTAATTCCCAAAAGCAATATAGCCAGTCATGAAACTTGATGTGGAGAGATTTTAAAATTGCAGTAAATAAAATAACCTTCCTGTCTTTCATTTTCTCCCAACTCTTTGAAAGCTCTGTTACTGCAATTATAATGAATTTTGGTTTATACCATATTCGTAACTGCAAAAGGTCTCAATGAGGATGTCTGTGTGCGATTTTTTTTTAAAGATTTTATTTATTTATTTGAGAGAGAGAATGAGAGAGCACATGAGAGGGGGGAGGGTCAGAGGGAGAAGCAGACTCCCCGCTAAGCAGAGAGCCCGATGCGGGACTCGATCCTGGGACTCCAGGATCACGACCTGAGCCGAAGGCAGTCGCTTAACCAACTGAGCCACCCAGGCGCCCGTCTGTGTGTGATTTTTAATTCAGATTTTCTGAGTATATAAAAAAGCATTAGTCTGCCACACGAAAAGATATATATATTGCAGTAATCTCACTCTATTTGCTGCCGGTTTCACCTGCGAAAAATAGATGAATAAACTACTTATAAAATGGTTAGGGCAAAACAAAATGTGGTATGGGGGTGTGGAGGTGGGGAACACAATGAATTGTATGAATAAAGTTTTGAGGCAACTAGAATTTATAAACCATGCGATGATAAAACATACTACAAGATAACTAATCTAATTGTATACTATAACCTTAAAAAATGGAAATATTGTCATTTACCTAAGATTTATTTCCTGACATATATACTTGAAATGCTGAAGATGGATGAGTTTCACAAATTTCCTTGCGATTTTATAAAGATCTATTATTGGCAGGGATGGTCTAGTGGGTTCTTATGTATTCATTCCAAAATAATCATCTCTCCAGATTGTTTTACTTATTTATTGAAAGAGAGAGAACAAGTGTGTGGGTGCACCTGCATGGTGGGTGGGGGAGGGCAGAGGGAGAGGGAGAGAGACAATTTTAAGCAGGCTCCACATCCAGCACAGAGCCTGATGTGGGGCTCGATCTTAAGACCCTGAGATCATGACCTGAGCAGAAATCAAGAGTCCCATGCTTAACCGACTGAGCACCCAGGCCCCTGCATTGCTCCAAGTTTTAAGGAAATTAAGTACCCTATTATTTTCCACAGCAATGTGTGTTTCAGTTGTCTAATAATGTTTTGTAGGAAAGTAAGATTAATTACACACATGGACATACAAACACCCACGTTTGGCATTTAACTCTTTGGTGGATCATTTTGCTACATTTATGAAGCATTCTATTTTAATAAGAGTCAGCACTGCAGTTTTCCCAAGTACCAGCCATAACCAATTTTTAGTTTGGGTGCAGTATATGGCGCAGCAAGGGAACATACTTTTTGGAGAATTAAGTATTCTTAACTGTCAGTTATTGGGCATGCCCTTTGTGACTGTAGTTTATATTTCTCCCACCTCCTGTGAACCTAGACAGGAAAATCTTTTAAGATTTTATTTATTGGGGCGCTTGGGTGGCTCAGTCGTTAAGCGTCTGCCTTCAGCTCAGGTCGTGATCCCAGGGTCCTGGGATCGAGCCCCGCATAGGGCTCCCTGCTCTGCGGGAAGCCTGCTTCTCCCTCTCCCACTCCCCCTGCTTGTGTTTCCTCTCTCGTTGAAAAATAAATAAAATCTTAAAAAAAAAATTTTATTTATTTATTTGTCAGAGAGAGAGGGAGAGACAGAGAGCAAGCGCAAGCAGGGGGAGTGGCAGGCAGAGGGAGAAAGCAGGCTCCCCGTGTAGCAAGGAGCCTGATGCGGGACTCGATCCTGGGACGCTGGGTTTATGACCTGAGTGAAGGCAGCCGCCTAATCGACTGAGCCACTCAGGTGTCCCTAGACAGGAAAATCTTTAAAGTAGCATAATACAATGGCTGTTCCTTGTCCAGCTGGTAGGTAAGAACATCCAAATCTAGGTTGTAATAGAGACCCAGTTAAGGTTTTAGTTCACATACTTGAGGGAACCATTTATGTGAGATTATATAATGACAGTAAGAAGATCAAGTGACTGGGGCATCTAGGTGGCTCAGTCAGATAGAGGGTTGTCTCTTAATTACAGTTCAGGTCATGACTTTGGCGTCCTGGGATCTAGCCTAGCCCTGAGTTAGGCTCCATGCTCAACGGGGAGTCTGCTTCTCTCCCCCACTCTGCCCTTCCCCCGTTCGTGCTCTCTCTCTCTCTCTCTCAAATAAATAAATAAATCTTAAAAAAAAAAAAAAAGATTGACTAAACCCAAACTACAGAATAAGAATGATAGGAAGCTGAGTATTCTTCAGGTACCTTAAACACAGGTATATTTACATAACAAGCTAAGATTAATGTAAAGCATTGTTCTTTTTTATTCTTAAATGACTTGGTTCTTGCAGAAAAATGATAAAACTTTAACAGAACACAAATAAGCAAACTGCAGGTAATAAAGTTCACTTATCATCCAGCCACACGGAAGTTAACAGTTACTTTTTGATGTTAACAGTGGTGTAAACTTTTAGTATATTTTTCCTTGTGTTTATCATTATTATTTTTTTTTTTAAGATTTTATTTATTTGACAGGGAGAGACACAGTGAGAGAGGAAACACAAGCAGGGGCAGAGGGAGAGGAGAAGCAGGCTTCCTGAGGAGCAGGGAGCCCGATGTGGGGCTTGATCCCAGGACCCTGGGATCATGACCTGAGCCGAAGGCAGACGCTTAACGACTGAGCCACCCAGGCACCCCTATCATTATTTTTTAAAGAGGTGGTAGCATTATGGTATGGTCCTGAAGTTAAACTCTAAACTTTTCTTTTCTTTCTTTTTTTTTAAGATTTTATTTATTTATTTGACAGAGAGAGACACAGCGAGAGGGAACACAAGCAGGGGGAGTGGGAGAGGGAGAAGCAGGCTCCCCGCAGAGCAGGGAGCCCAATGTGGGGCTCCATCACAGGAACCTGGGATCATGACCTGAGCCGAAGGCAGACGCTTAACCGACTGAGCCACCCAGGTGCCCCTAAACTCTAAACTTTTCTTAAAAGTGAACTATGATGAAAGGAAAACTCTATGTCATGGTTTTTTCCCTTTTCCTCACAATTCTATATTGTAGCTCAACAAATATATGTTGGATGATAGTTGGAAGTGTGGATTGAAAAGCTGAGGGAACAGAGGCAGGAACACTAGTTTGTTTTTAGGATTTTAGGCAAGAAACTCTTAAATGAATGAAGGTTATTCTGAGAAATTATGTTTAAGCTTTCTAATCACTTTTAATTTCTGCTTTTATCATTAAAGCAAATGTGAAATAGTCCCTGGGTTTTTGGGATTTTTTTTTCTTCCGTAGAACATTCAGTGTCTTTCCAGTGTTTTAAAGTGGTTTCTTACATAAGCATAATCAGTCCTTTGCCAATGCTATTTTTCAAATACGTTTGTAGTTTGAATAAATAGAAAGCCAATATATAAACTGAGCAAAAAGCAGCTTAAGGGGACTCACTACTGTGATAATCACAGTATCTCTTCTTTAAAAGAGGGAATCCTGCTTGGAGTTTCTATGTGCTTTGAAGCATGTTAATTTAAATCAGTGCAATTTTGCATATATTGTGGGGGCATTTTGAGAGATTGTACAGCATTATCAGGATTCTGACAAAAAGTAGCTGGCACACTCAAAACAGGATAAATTAAGAAGGTTTTATTTATGTTGAAACTATTTACAGAGGTAACTGAAGAGGAGGAGGAAACCAGGGGAATGCAAGATATTTTAAAAGCAAGAAAAAAATGTGGGGATGGAGGGTACAGGTGTAGGCTTTAACTTTGAAGTGAGATGTACCACTTTTTCCAGCCCTGCAAGAAAGGACTAAACAAACAGTTGTGGAAATGGATACATGGAGCCAAAAGGTGATGGGAAAGTGTATGTTGCGAACCTGGGATGAGGCTAGAGGTCTTGTCTTGGATTCTTACTGATTGCACAAGGCCTGTTGGCTGGTGAGGGGGAGATGGTATCTTCATGTTCTAGCCAAACAGTAATTTTCTCATTGCAGAAAAATATGACCCATAAACAGGTCTATGTAGGGTTACTGTTTATCTCCCCATGAACCTACACATCAGATACTGCATAATGCATTATCCCAAATCACTCTTGTACCCTTGTCCCCACTAGCAGAGACTATCTGTTGCACTAGACATACGAAAAGGGTAGTATAGTTGTACCAACAGCTACAAATAACCCAGAACCATTTACTCAATCCATAATTTTTTAATAGTTTTATGGAGTTATGTGCATTATATTTAATATGTAGAATTTGATAAGTTTCGACATAAGCAAACAACCATGACACCATTAGCACAGACCAGGTGGTGAATAAATCCATCACCCCAGGAGTTTCCCCATACCCTGTTGCGTCATCTCCCTGTCCCACCCTTACCTTACCCCCAGGCTTATTGTCACTATAGATTGATGTGTGTTTGCATTCTATAAATGGAATTATACAGTCTACTTTTTTCATTGACTTTTTTTTTTTTACTCACCATAATTATTTTGAGATTCATCTTTGTAAAATATTAAAATATTAGTTGGGCTCTCAGTTTAACATTCAACCCTTTCACCTCCTTTTGATGAACGTTCTTTCCAGTTCTTTCTGCTGTTAATCTTTTTCTTATCAAGTTTTCTAGCCAACAGTCTTCTCCACCTTTCTCTGAATGGATGACTTTTTTTTTTTTTCTTCATCGAGATAAATAAGACCTTCATTCCAGAACTCTGTTCTTTTTTCCGTTTTCACTTTAACCCCTCTAGTCTCAGGGATGAGATGTCCACCTGCACTCTGTTCTCATTCCCTTCTTTCTCATTGCTGTTTTACTCTATCACCCATCTCCTCTTTCTTTTGAAACTTCAACCTCTTCCCACCATTGCCTTATCTCCCTAAGCCTGTAAGTCTTTCTTTCTTTTTTTAAAAGATTTTATTTATTTGAGAGAGAGAGCGATAGAGAGAGAGCATGAGCAGGAGGAGGGGGCAGAGGGAGAAGGAGAAGCAGACTCTCCACTGAGCAGGGAATCCGATGTGGGGCTGATCCCGGGACCCCGGGTTCATGACCTGAGCTGAAGGCAGATGCTTAACCGACTGAGTCACCCAGGTGCCCCCTTGTAAGTCTTTCTCGTCCTAAAATAAAAAATAACAACAACCAGAATAACCACAATAATAGAAGAATTCTCTGCTGTTTGCATATTGGTCTTATTGCTTACTGCTTTATCTCTCTTTCCTTGTTTAGTCAAGCTTTTTAGAAGTATGGTCTAGGGGTGCCTGGGTGGCTCAGTCGTTAAGCGTCTGCCCTCAGCTCAGGTCGTGATCCCAGGGTCCTGGGATCGAGCCCCGCATCAGGCTCCCTGCTCAGCGGGAAGCCTGCTTCTCCCTCTCCCACTTTCCCTGCTTGTGTTCCCTCTCTTGCTGTCTCTCTCTCTCTGTCAAATGAATAAATAAAATCTTAAAAAAAAAAAAAAAAGTATGGTCTATACAGGACTGGCTACAGAATTGGCAGAACTCAGCGCCAACTGAAAATGCAAGGCCACTTATTCAAAATTATTAAGAATTTCTAGATGGCAACAGCAGAGTATTAAACCAGGTATGGGCTCTGGGGCCCTATGTGACTGCATGGGTTGTATAGCATGAAGCTGGCTCTGGGTCTCTATGCTTCATTTCTACTTACTGAATTCCCATTCACCTCTCAACCCACTGCAGGCTATCTTTTTCCTCCTTCTTAATGTCACATAAGATCACCATGTAGCTAAAATCAGTAGATATCTTTCAGTTCTTATTTTAAACTTTTTGCTTTAATTTAATCTTCCTGTATATTCCCATCTTCCTTCCATTCATTGTGGTTGCTGGAAAATTATTTATGGAATGAGTGAATGACCATTCTTGGACTTCTGCTCATTGGATTCTTAGGATCCTCTCTTGTCACTTACTCCATACTTTCATCCTAGTTAATCCCTCCAGGTTTATGTGTAAACTGGTGACCTCAAAATCTGTATATCTAGGTCTTCCCTTAACTTTACACACACACACATGCACAATATATATATTTACTCCCTCTGAGATATTTTCACCTGGCTGATCAGTTGATATTTCATATTTAATATGTCCAAAACCAAACTTATTACCGTTTCTTACTCCAAACTTTCTGTTTCTCTGTGGTTCTTATTTTTAATGACATGTCTAGGCACAAAATACTAGGGAGGATTCATTAATGGAGAAATTATATTTTCTTTTTTTTTTTTTTTGAGGGAAAATTTATATTTTCTGACCAATGTAAGGAGTTTAGGAAAGATGTCAAGTCTGAAATAAGACTTGAAAGTTGAGTAAATGTGCAAAGATAAAAGTGAGACAGAAGTTGCATAAAAGATAAAATGTTATTGTTTTTTCTTTAAAAAAAAAAAAGGATGTGATTGTGATAGTCAACGTCTAAGATGGCCTCCAATGATACCAACCTCCTGAATGGGGCTGACCTTAGAGCATACAGGACTTTGCTGAAATAATGAAGTTGGACTTCTGAGGCTGGGTTATGAAAGATATTGGGCTTCTATCTTGTTCTCTTGGACCACTAGTTTTAGAGGAAACCACTTTCCATGGTGTGGGGCAAACAACTCTGTGGAGAGGTCCATCTTTTGATGAACTAAGGCCTCCATACAAGAGCCATGTGAGTGCCCCTTCTTAGATGCAGATCGTCTACCCCAGGCAAACCTTCAGATGTGTGTCATCCTGACCCTGTGTGTTGATGCAAGTTTTGGGGTAATTTGTTACTTAGCAATGGATAACTAATGAAGAGTGCTTTTCCTTGTATCCATTTTTATAGGTGTTAACACTTTTAAACCATGGAAATGTGTTATCTATATAAACACAGCAATTGAACTACAAAGGGAGCTCTGAAAATAAAATCCCTGCCTAGATCCTCCAGTGGTTTCCTTTTACATTTAGAATGCCATGTACTGGGGCGCCTGGGTGGCTCAGTCGTTAAGCGTCTGCCTTCGGCTCAGGTCATGATCCCAGGGTCCTGGGATCGAGCCCCACATCGGGCTCCCTGCTCAGCGGGAAGCCTGCTTCTCCCTCTCCCTCTCCCCCTGCTTGTGTTCCCTCTCTCTCTGTGTCTCTCTCTGTCGTAAATAAATAAAAAAAATCTTAAAAAAAAAAAAAAAAGAATGCCATGTACTTACCTACCCAGTCTATGTGATCTGGCCCCTGCTGCCCTCTTCAGCATCTCCAGCCAAGAGACACTGAGGGCTGGTTCCCCTGGACTTCTGTCAGTGTTCTGACATTTCTGAATTCCAGGATTACCAAAGATCAGGTTCTTGAATTGAAACTCCAGCTGTATACCCTAAAGCGCCTTTTACCAAAAAGGATATCCCTACATGTTTCTAGCACAGTGGGACACACACACAGACACAGACACACACAGAGTTTTATAGAGGTATAATTAAAATACAGTAAACAGTACATATTTAAAGAGTACACTTCGATCAATTTAAAATAAATTTTGAAGCCATTACTGCAGTCAAGATAGTGAACATTATGCTTAAAAGTTTCCTCCAGTCCTCTTTGTAGTCTTTCCCTCCCTCTAACCTCATCCCTTCTGCCCCAAACCACTTATCTGGACAGATTATAGAATATTTCCATTATTACAGAAAGTTCTGTTGGAAAGTGCTCGTCTAAGGCCTGTAAAGAATACCATATTTTGTTTTGCTGTAGTTAATATACTGGTTGTTTACAAAGCCCATGAGTGTCGGAAGCTAGTAGTGCAGGAAAACAATTCTATCTCTCGACAGCTGTTGATGAGATAGTTCTTGGGTTTTAGAGATCTATCTGCCAGATCAGCTGAGGTATATCAAGATTACACCATTGTGGAGTGTGAAATGCCAACAGCAAAACATCATATTCCTCTAGGAAACTAGCTCCTGACGATAATTAGAAAAGTTAGCTTTATCGGTTGAAAGAGAAGTTTGTAGTCTTGATTTAAGTAGAGGAAAAATAGAACTTGTTCCTTCCATTTATTTTTTTTTTAAGATTTTATTTATTTATTTGAGAGAGAGAGAGACAGCACAAGCAGGGAGAGCAGCTGAGGGGAAGGGAGAAGCAGACTCCCTGCTGAGCAGGGAGCCCGATGCGGGGCTCCATCCCAGGACTCTGGGATCATGACCTGAGCTGAAAGCAGACGCTTAACGGACTGAGCCACCCAGGTGCCCCATGTTCCTTCCATTTAATTATCAGACACAAATTTGACCAGAGCATCCTATATCTGTATCTTCTGATCCTGTTTCCTTTTCCTTTTCTCTTTGTTTGCTTATTTCCAGGCATTAGTATGGAATAATACAGTCTTTTCTTAAAGAATAGCTCCAATTCTTTGTTTCTTGTTACAAAAGTTTATTCTTAAAATTAGATGTACAAATAAGTTAAAAGAAGAGAGTAAAAATCATGACTGCTTAATCACACAGAAATGACTACTTAATACTTTAGTATGAACAGAATTTTCATTCACTTTTATAAAAATGAAAATTACTACATAAATATAGTTTGTCTTATGTTACTAAATCAGGAGTGTATTATGTTATCAAATGTGTTCTGTAGCACAATTTTAAGTAACTAATGGAAGTGTATACTGTTGTTTAATGAATATTTGAATGCCTCAGCTGCTGTGAATAGACTTTTTTTCCCCTTTAAGCCTTTGACCCTTGAATTGTTTTCATAGTCTCATATATAGGGAAAAATACACAGAAGTAATTCCCAGCAATTTTAGAGTCAAGATTACCAGTTTACAAAAGAAGAAAAAATTAAATCATTTTTTAGTTGCTGAAGTATTTATTATTTAGTTTAAAATGTGTTTTCCATCTCAAATTCTGAATGACATTTACTAATTTTCAACGGTTGGAAACCTGATCTGAGGAATGGAATGTGGCAGCTGTTGAATGGTTCAGAACAATGAGAATGTTGGTGTAGAGTCAGGATCACAGGATGGCATATCTAATTGAAACTTTATGTAGAAAAATTTATGTAGGCAAAATGAAATTTTCCAAATTTGAATTAAGCAAGAATACCTGGTCTAATGCATTAATAAATAAAAGATTAAAAAACATGGGATGCCTGGGTGGCTCAGTCAGTTAGGTGTCTGCCTTCGGCTCAGGTCATGATCCCAGGGTCCTGGGATCGAATCCCTCATTGGGCTCCCTGCTCAGCGGGGAGTCTGCTTCTCCCTCTCCCTCTGCCTGCCGCTCCCCCTGCTTGTGCTTGCTCTCTCTGGAAAATACATAAGTAAAATCTTTAAAAAAAGATTAAAAAACAGAACAAAAAAACCTAGGTTGTGTTGATTTCATTCCTAATATAATATAATAGATATATAATATAATTATATTATAGATATATAAATAGATATATAAAATAATATAATAGATATATCTCCTAATATAAGCAGATAATATTTAATAAAGTTAGGAACCCTAAAATATTTCTCGGTAAATTCCGTGAAAGTTACAGTGTCTTTTACAAAGGATCCAAACCTTTATTAGCCTGTAACAAAATACAGTGGAAGGGCTTGTAAAGTCACCCGTCTGCATCAACCTGTATCTTCTTTCCCATGGAGAACACATTGAATGGGGCCATGATATGCTGAATGTATGTAGCTAGTGAGCACTTTCTGGTTTGCCTGGGAGTTGGGCGCCTACTCACACTCACTTATGTTTCCTTTCACTTGTATTTGTTATTATAATTATGCAATTTCGTTATTACATAGGCAGATGAAACTTGTTTGAAAAAAAAGTTATTTCTATGAAAAATGGAATATTTTGTCAAGACTTGATGAAGGTGAATAAAGGTGGGCTATGAAACTGAAAAGATTAGGGAGAAATTCATCAAAAATCTTGAAAGATCTGTATTCAAATTGCTTCTCACATGGCTTGATACTTTCCCTCCACTTAAAGAAGCTGAAATTTGGAATAGGAGATTGCAAGGAAGAGGACTTGGAACTACATCTTACAAACATGCAATCAAACAAAGGGCTTTGGCTCTACTAAATAAAATAATAAGTAAATGTACTTCTAATGAACTTAAAATGTTTAAGTTATTTATATATCTTTTTTATGATTCTCATTTCTAAGTTTTTCAATTTATAATCAACACATGGACCTGATTGCTCTAGATAAAGAGATAGAAGAGTAATTGTTTTCCAATAGAGATTTAAAAAATAAAGCAATGAAGGTTCAACCAAATGTAGTCTCATTTCATAAATTCCCCTGAGTGAGTATGAAAATATTACTTAGATGTATTAATATGTTTGGTAGTTATAGAAAAACTTAAAAAATTCTGATAAAAGGTTTTCAAAAAAGTGATACTCAACAATACAAATTTGTAGCCTTTAAAATTCTCTTAAGTAGTCTTATCACAAAAATGAAACAAACTGGCCTATTTTGACTTTAATTATTAAACTTGTTAGTCTGTGAATAATAGAATAGATCATGAATTTGGTTATTTAGACCAGGGATTGCAATTTTTTTTATAGGGCTAGATAGTAAATATTTTTGGCTGTGTGGATCATATAGTCACTACTCAATTCTGCTCTTGTACCCAAAGTGACCATAGACAATATGTAAATGAATCAGTATGGCTGTATCCCAATAAAACCATTGTGGGCATTGAAATTTGAATTTCATATGGTTTCCACAGGTCATGAAATATTAGTCTTGTTTAGATTTTTTTTCAACCATTTCAATATTTAAAAACCATTTTTAGTTCACAGGCTGTAAAAATCATGTGGCAGGCTGGATTTGGCCTTCAGGGCCTTATTTGCCAACCCCTGACCTAGACCTCATTCTAATTATCCACTATTACCTTTCTCACAACCTTCTAATCAGGTTGTGTTAGTATTACAGAAACACATTGTGTTCATAACTGCTTACACATTTTTTGCTCATTTTTCTTTTTACATGGGATGTCTTCTGTTCTATCTTTAATCCAAAATCAGCTGAATTCCCCTCTCTCCCTCATAATTTCCCAGACCCTCTAGCCCTTTGGTTGCCCTTGCCACCAAATTCTTTTAAGTAACTTCAGTCTCTTTCACCTGATTAGCGTGAATTAGTTTATTATTATTATTTCAGAGATATGGTTTTGATTTTTTTTAAAGGATTTATTTATTTATTATTTTAGAGAGAGAGAAAAAAAAAACATGTGTGTGGGGGCAGGGGCGGGGGTGGGGCAGAGAGAGAATCCCAAGCAGACTGCCGCTGAGCAGGGAGCCTGACCTGGGGCTCTATCCCAGGACCTGGAGATCATGACCTGAGCCGAAGGCAGATGCTTAACCATCTGAGCTACCCAGGCGCCTCTGCAAAGCTGATTCTGATGGGACCAAACAAATCTGTCAGTAATTTCATTGCCTTTCAGAAAAATGCTCAACACACTTACAGGAAGATGACATAATCTAGACTTCCTACAATGTATTACCCACAATGTTCACCATACAATAAAAAATTACTATTTATGCAAAGAAGCAGAACAACGAGACCCATAATCAAGAAAAAAAAGTTAGTAACAGCAGTACCTGAGATGACCCAGATATTGCCATCCCACAAAAAGCCTGTAGGTCTTTTCCCATGGTTTTTCCTTTTTGTTGTTATTTAGATCCTTCAAGTTCCTATTCAAATGGTAGGAGTTTTTCAAGAGGCATCTCTGAATTCCTCCAACTTGAAATAATTTATTTCTTTTTTGACTTCTCACTGGTTTATGTCTCTTCCAGGGTACCTTATTATATTATATTATGTTATATTATACTATATTTACCTCTATACATACTTTTTTTTTTTCCACTGGTTGAGGTCAGGTTTTTTGGTTTTGTTTTTAATTTTTTAAATTTTTATTTATTTATTTTAAAGATTTCATTATTTGAGAGAGACAGAGACACAGAGAGAGCATGAGCAGGGGGCAAAGGGAGAGGGAGAGGGAGAAGCAGGCTCCTCTCTGAGCAGGAAGCCCAACCCAGGGCTGGATCCCAGGACCCTGAGATCATGACATGAGCCGAAGGCAAATGCTTAACCAACTGAGCCACCCAGGCGCTCCTGTTTTTGTTCTTTAAATCTTTTTAGTCACTAATGGATTTGCCCACCAAAATCACATAGTAAGCACTCAGTAATTACTTTTGAATATGAGTAAAAGATGTGTGTGTTCTATACACTATTGTTTAACATTGTTCGCTTTCTGAAATTTTTGTATTTTGTATTTATTCATGTACAGATCTATATGAATGGAAAATCCTCAATGTTATCATGGATTGTGAGTTTTTATAGAGGTTTCCACAAATTAGCAGGGCAAAGTGATTGGTCTTTTCTCCCTTTGTATAAATGGAAAAAGTAATTACTTATTGTTTTTATCGCAGAATATTGAGTATAAATGTGTGTCTGTCTCTCCATTAGAATGCAAGCTCTTTGGGAATAGAAACTTTGTTTTGTATCTTCTCTATTTTCAACAATTTCTGGCACATAATGAAAGCTCAGCAAATATTTATTAGGTGTCTAACATTGGCTAGTATTTGGCCAAACTTTGATAAATATGATAGACATTTTATCATTTCATGATAATCTATTTTAAACCAGTTGAGTGTCAAACAAAAAGCTTTTGGGGCGCCTGGGTGGCTTACTCAGTTAAGCCTCCAACTCTTGATTTTGGCTGAGGTAATGATCTCAGGGTTGTGAGATCAAGCCCCATGTTGGGCTCCACACTCAGCGGGAAAAAGCTTTCAGAGTTTTAAAATAATTTTTCTCAGAAAGTTTACTTGTAATATAACTAAACTTATAATATTAACTAAAATCTGTATTTTAACAAAATTTAAGATAGTCTTTTCCTTTGTTACTTACTTTCAAGATGGTTTTAGCTGTACATTTTTTTTTAAAAAAGATTGTTTGATTGATTTGAGAGAGCGTGGAGGGGGGCAGAGGGAGAGAATCTTCAAGCAGACTCCCCACTGAGCGGGGAGCCCAAGGCAGGGCTCGATCCCCCCGTCCATGAGATCATGACCTGAGCCAAAACTGAGAGTCGGATACTTAACTGACTTGAGCCAGCCAGGCGCCCCTTAGCTGTACATTTTATTGTTAATTATACATATCACACTGACAGTATTTTTACTGTCCCTTTGATAAGAACTCATAAGTTAAAAAAAATCAACTGGTGCGGAATTGTCTAGTTATATAGAGGATGGAAGTGGTTAGGAGAATGTTAATGTCATCATATTTTAAAGCTGAAATGGACCCTAGAGATCATCTAATCTACTAGGGATGATGAAAAATGAGTTCCAGAAAGTTATAGAGAATGGTTCACAGAGTCAGAACGAGTTGATATTTTGTATAATTAATAAAAATTTTTCAAACAAAAAATATCTGAGATTTTTTTTGCATTCTAAAATACACAGAAGTTTGCATTTTTAAAAATATAACTAAGACAAATACCCAATATCAAAGCAGATTTTGGGGGGAAAGTTTTAGCAATGTAAACTCTGAACTTTTAGCGATGTAAGCTCTAAGTTATTTTAATTTTGATATTTTCTTTTGACTCTACAGAAAGGGAGCCCTATTTGTTTTCTAACCTCTCACCCTCCCCCCCCCTCAAAAAGAAACAAGCCAGCAATGCTCAAAGAGATAAATCCAGCCTTTGTTCTACCAGATTCTTTCAATCTGGCACTGGCTTGGTTTGATTAGAGCTAATCCACTGCCTACAACATGACAAATGTTTTTGGTCCAAGTTGAACGGTCAAGTCTTTTCAAATGGGAAAAGCAGTTGTCAGCTGTCGTTGTTGTGGTACCAACATGTATCATGTCAGGACAGCCAAACAAAGAAGAGGATGATTCAGAATGCTGACCCGGGTACACTGAACCTTATTAACTCTGGTGGTTTCCTGGAAGGCCTGTTAGTTGTGGTGGAAAAAAGAAATCCTGGCATCAACTCCACATTACATTTGGTCCCCTAGATGATGTCATTTATCAACTAGCTAACATCAAGTGGTGTTACAAAATTGCGAATTGCAATTTCTAACCCCCCTATCAATGACATGTTTCTCTTCTCCTTGAAATCTCAATTTATGAAGGTTTCCTTGAAATAAATTTTTTCCCCAGTTTATTAAGCTTGTTTAATGGAAACTATTTCACTTAACAGTTCTTGAATTCTATGAGAGCTGTTTCTCTTGAAGTACTCATTCAAAAAGATAAACTTGAAATGCACTTGAACACAGTGCCTATAGTCGTCTCTTTTTTTTATTATTATGTTATGTTAATCACCATACATCACATCATTAGTTTTTGATGTAGTGTTCCGTGATTCATTGTTTGCGTATAACACCCAGTGCTCCATTCAGTACGTGCCCTCTTTAATACCCATCACCAGGCTAACCCATCCTCCCATCCCCCTCCCCTCTTTTTTTTTTTTTTTTTTTTTAAGATTTTCTTTATTTATTTGACAGAGAGAGAGACAGCGAAAGAGGGAACACACGCAGGGGGAGTGGGAGAGGGAGAAGCAGGCTTCCCGCCGGGCGGGGAACCCGACGCGGGGCTCAATCCCACTGGGATCATGACCTGAGCTGAAGGCAGATGCCTAATGGCTGAGCCACCCAGGCGCCCATATAGTCATTTCTTTTGGGGGAGATTTTGCCCTCTTTTCTCTTTGAGGTGGGGAGGCGTGATTTTTTTTTTTTTTTATAATAGAACACTAAAGACTATGATAGGCGTTTAGGGACGTATGCGCCACAGAGCCTATCTTAATCTTTCTAGGTACCATGTAGCCCACAATTCTGCACAGCTACACTGAGTAGATTAGAATAAACGTATCTCACCTTTACATGAGATGTCCTACTTTAGATTTTTTGGCTATCATATATTTTTTAGATCTTTCTTTATGTTTTTTCCTTCTCTTCTTGTGGGTTCCTGATTGTTTTCCTTTCTTTTTTTTTTTAAATAACCAATTTCTACTTTACAAAATTAATGTGAGAAATGAAAGTACACTGTGATGTTTTATTTACTAGTAAAGCATGTCATGATTCAATAGGTTTATGTTTTAATTTGTCCTTGGAAAGAACTGAGTTTATGGTCTTTATTTCACATCCCAGCTGTTAGGGAATTACTAAATCTAGGGGGAGTTGCATGAGTTATTTAATTGGCATGAATTATTTGAGTTTAAAGAAGCACGGTCACCCCACAATGTAACGTTAGCCAGTGTTGGATGAATCCACATTCTTCAAGGATTCAGGGTTGCAAAGGTCTGCAGAGCTGTGATGTTTTCTTAGTTGAGTGCCGTTTTAAGTTTATTTCTTCTTTTATAGCTTGTTAAGTGAAAACACATCATTCTTTAGCATCTTGCCTCATTACTACCTAAAAGAGCCACACTATGAAGAAAGACTACTTAAAAGATGAAATAAACAATTAAATAGGCTTAGGAAATGTTAAACTAATAATATTGAGTAGTTTACAATATATTCAGACCCCCTCCATCCTTTCTCACCTCTTTTTCTTCCTTTAAACACAGCACAAGGAGGTACACACATACTGTTCCTTGCCAAATAGTTTTGCTCTTTCACAGTGGGAGAAAAGGAAAGAGCTTTATCCTACCTTGCTGCTCTGGGATTTCCTCTCCTCTTCCCTCAAAACGAGTCTTAAAATTTGGCTCCTCGGTCTTTGAAGTCTTAGATTAAATAAATAAGTATCCAAATAAATAAGAATAAAAATAAGTATCCAAAGCATGGTGTGGTTTTGTTACTTCAACCTACATGGTAAGACCACCTACAATGACTAGATACTTGGGCCATAGAATATTACGTGGCCTTGAAGGAATGCGTTATGAGATGGATTTGTTTTCATATATAATTCCCAAGGCTATCACTCTGAAGAATAAAGATTGTAGTGAGAATTAATGCTATAAATTCCTATTGGCCCTGTAATGTTAGGCGCCTATCCAAAGGCTGTTTAATCCCTCTAAGAACTCATTTTCATTTGCAGTGGAAAAAAGCATGTATAGTATAAGAGAAGCTGTGTTCCAAAGAATAATGGAACAGCTATTTTTTTGAGATCTTATATGTACCAGGTGTAAAGTTACTGTCCCAGGTACTTTTCCTATGTAATCTATTTGCTTTTCACCACAGCTCTGGGAGTTAGGGTTTTTAACTCTATGTTACAGATAAGATTAATGGAGATGCAGAGAGGTTATGTGACCTGCCTGATGACATACAACTAACCGGTTAGCAGAGCCTTGTCTTGAATCAATTTCTTTCGACTACTAGTTTTTTGTTTTTCCTTCCTTTTCATATTCCCTTTATGTCCCAGTGAATATGTTATAGAATTAGTTTAATCTGGTTCAATAAAATCTACTAAATTAATAATCTTGTTTTATTGTTTTCTATCCCAGCCATGCCCAGTTAACCATCACTCTTTTATTGGAAATAGGGTGAAAATTTAATTTCTCCTTCAAAGAAACACAGTGTAGGAGTGAAAGGGGTGCTAGTAATTATTCTGGAAAAACAGGCTTATACCAGAATTATCCCTGGCAAATTAGGATGCCTACATGTCCTAGTTATAAAACAAAGACAAAAACAGAGACAAAAGGAATAGCAGCTTTTGTGACAGAGCTAAGTTCAAACGCTGGTTTTAGTTTACCAGCCAAATGATTTTTGTCAGTGCCTCACCACAGTGTCTCAGTTTTCTCACATGTAAAACAGGAATAATATTATTAGTACCTGTTTTATAAGAGCATGAGTTTTAAATGAGGTAATACACGTATATCATTGAAACAGAGTACACACCTGGTATTATCTATTGTTATACATACAGAGAGAAAATGACTTCTGTAACTGTACTTTCTTTGAGTGTTATCCAAAGACTTTTTGAACGTAAGTACAGCTTCATTGTTTCTTAGAATTAAACCATTAGTTTTCCAGAAGTACTACAGAATAAGTTCTCAACAAGTATTTATTAAAAAAAAGAATATGCACTAGCATCCATTTTTGTGACAAAGATAATTTGTATTTCAAAGAGATATAAAAGAAGAGAGACGGGTTAGGTAAGTTTTGATGATGGCAATGGGAGGATGGGAGTTTGTGTGGGAGAAATATTGCATGGAATTCATGGGAAGACATCTCAGATGGGATGTGGGGTGGATGTGTGATGTTCTAGACAGCTCTGGGCCAGTGAAACTCTTCTGGATTCCAGGTGGAAGGAAGAGGTAGAAATGGAAGAGGCCCTCAGATGAATGTTATTTGCACAAAGATTTTATTGGCACTGTATGCTAGGAAAAGATAAATAGCTTTGGCGTGGCAGGAAAATTTGGTCCTTGAAATAAGACTAGAATAAGGGTAGGTCCCTTGGGCAAGCAGCCTCAGCTGCTTCATACTGGGGAGCTAGAGATAATAATATTTACTCTATGGAGCTGTCATAAGGATCAGAATGGAGTATGTGTGTGCATGTGTGTGTGTATGCATATATATAATGTTTGTTCTTGGTAAAAACAAAGGAGGGCTTTTATAATTTTTCAGGATCATAGTGATACCGGACTCGTAGCATTTTGAAGTCAAGTATTTGATGGCTCTTTGTGAATGTAAAGTGCTTTACGAGATAGGGATTTGCTGTGAGTGCTGACATCGTCCTAGTTCCAAGCCCTGGCCCTTGGGTATGCTGCTATGAGGAAATCGTGGTGTTCTGTGTTCACGTGGTCAGAACAGCGAAGATTTAGTCAAGGTTGTGACTGCTGTGTATGCTAAGAGTGTATTGAAGTTAAACTTTAAAGTGTAATTGCTCTTTTTATTCCTCTTCTTTTAAACCCCTTTGAATCCTGAGGTTATAGGATATGAGGCTTTAGTGCTTTTGAGCTTAATCACAATTTTTGAAAAAACAGTTTGACTCCATATACGTAATACTGCCATAACAATGGCCTTTGAAGTGGGGAGAGGGTAAATCTTTGTGCATTTTAACATGCTTTTTAAGTGTCTTATCCATATTTTTTGCAAGTTATTCATTAAAACCGATAATATATTCCCCAAATGCTCATTTCCATTACGTTTTGGTTAAATGTCTAAGTTTTTCTTTTTTAATTAAAAATTTTTTATGTTTCCCTTAGAGCTCATTCTGATATTCTAACTCTAATCTTGTGGATATGCCTAGGAATTTGAACTTCAACCTTCTCAGGTATAAAATGGAGATAGTATCACTTCACATGGTTGTTGACTGGGTTAATATGATAACCTTTATAAGATGTTAGAAAAGGACATTATACCCACCAGTGTGAGATATTATTATTTTGTGAATATAAATAATAATGCACCTTTAAGTTTTAACTTGCTATAAAGAACCTCAGGACATACTATCATAATAATTACCATTTATCACTCTGCATTTTGCATATATTCTCCATTCTATAATGGTCTTGCAGATTCTTCTCTTTTTAGAGATGGAGAAAATCTCCACGGAGACTGAATTATTTACTCAACATCACACAGTTAGGAAATGGCAAAGTCAGAATGTAAACACAAGCCTGTTTGTCCCCAAAGCATTTTCTACCATGTCATGTTGATTCCTACTTTCTAGGCTCTGTGATGTTCCAATTCAAGATTTTTAGTCGACTACTATAAGCATATTCTTTTTTTAAACCTAGTTATTTCATTTCTTGAGCACCTACTATGTGCCAGGTAAGTCATAGGCTCCAGTAATACAGAAGTGAATACAACACTGGCTCTATCTTTGAGAAATTCAGTCTAGTGGGGAAAGAGGATGCCATGCATTTATATAGATAGAAGGTATCGGCTAGTCTTTTATTTTTAAGGAGATTGAAATCATTGACTGACATAAAATCTTTCTGACTATTTTCTCTGAGTGTGCTATAGAATGTTCCATAATTGCCTAAGAGTTAGATTTAGAAAACACGGTAAAATACAAACATTCAAAAATCCATGTCATTCTTTTTTTTTTTTTTAAAGATTTTATTTATTTGACAGAGAGAGACACAGCGAGAGAGGGAACACAAGCAGGGGGAGTGGGAGAGGGAGAAAGCAGGCTTCCTGCCATGCGGGGACCCCGATGTGGGGCTCGATCCCAGGACCCTGGGATCATGACCTGAGCCGAAGGCAGACGCTTAACGACTGAGCCGCCCAGGCGCCCCAGATCCATGTCATTCTTCATTGGAAGCATGATATTCTCTTGGATTAATTCACTGCCCCAATTTTTCCACCATCCCTTAGCTACTGCAGCATGACTTCACAAGAATGAAAACAAGAGGGAAGTTTGTTATACTCATGTTTTAGCTATGGTTACTTTGAGTCACATCAGTGAAATAGGCTTTAGAACAGCAGAACTTATAGATATGATGAAGTTGCATGATCTGAATGCCAGATTTGATATATAATATTTCTTTTTTTCCTGGGTCTTCATGACTCCCAAGTGATAAAATTTCAAGTAATTCACTAAATGCCTGACAGGGTTAATGAACAAATTATACCACTGGTGCCATCAGGATGCTGGTGCATCAGACACATTTTTTTGCAATAGTTTAATAAGGCCACTCCCAAAGGAGATGCTTAGAAATGAAGCATCAATGTGCTGGTAAGTGACCTAATGGTAATTTAGTTATCCTGAATACTCTTAAGTGTATTTTCCTAATGGAGATTTTTATTGTGATAAGCTTTGAGCCACTTAGTATCATTGCTATCATATTCCATTTGTCTGGGCAAAGATACAGATGGTACTGAAAACAGGCTTATTAGCCTAATGCCACAGTGGATGCATCAATACAGGATACTTAGGGAGATATCGATACACTGATCATAAAGACTTTGAATCCTTTCTTTCACAGACTTGAGTAGGCAAGCCTATTTTAAATTTAAAAGAAAAATAAATCATTCAAAGCGGAATTTGCAAAAGGAATTTTCATTTATTAATGAAGATCGAGGTTACTTTCTCCACCAATTTTATGATCTTTTAGGTGAAGAATGTCATCAGTTTCTCTACATAGTGGCAGAAAGTTATCATTGTCTATTCTTTGGGAAATTAAATAGATTTTTAAACTGCCCCACTGAGGTCACAGTTTTAACTATTATGCTCACATAGCATCAGACCTTTCAGATGCTGGCACTTCTGTATTTTTCAGATAGGTGATACGATCATCATAAGAACCCAAAGGAACACTTTTAATTCATAAGCAACTGCATTGCATAGTTAAGTTACTTTGAAATTCTTCCTATTGCCCCTAAATGTGTTCCCAAACTAGAGAGTAATGCAGGACTCTTATGTTTAAAAAAATGCCAACAATAACAGCAACAACAAACAAGATAAGACATCAAGTCTATTTTCCTAAGTATTTATGAATTCCAAAATCAAAATACGAACAAAAGTAGCTTAAAAGTAGTTTTCTTGGGGGCACCTGGGTGGCTCAGTCGTTAAGCGTCTGCCTTCGGCTCAGGTCATGATCCCAGGGTCCTGGGATCCAGCCCCGCATTGGGCTCCCTGCTCCGCAGGAAGCCTGCTTCTCCCTCTCCCACTCCCCCTGCTTGTGTTCCTTCTCTCGCTCTGTCTCTCTCTGTCAAATAAATAAATAAAAATCTTTAAAAAAAATAGTTTTCTTGGTTGGCAGTAATTTCAGAAACAAGCTAGAAAACTGTTCAACTCTGAGAGTAAGTGTCAAAGTGAAAGCATTTAAACTGTGTGTGTTTCAATGTTGGCACATTGTGTCCTCTGCGTTGCAACCTAATTGGGTTGTGTCTGTGAGTCCAACTCTCATTTCATCCCAGCAGGTTGCACAATGGAAGCATTTGTTCTCGTTCTCTTGTCGCCCTACTGCTTCAGCTTCAGTCCAGGCCACTATGCCCAAACTCCAGCAGAGCACAAGGATCTCATGTTAGAATGCTTTGAAGGGTCAGCAGGATTGCTGGACTTGGGAGCAAAGCCCTGACTTACGTACATTGGTTATTTAGAGAGCTCAGTTGTTTGCATGTTACAGCTACAGGGGAAGGAGGTACAATGCACTTTCAAAAGCTTTTTTTTTTTTTTTCCCCCAAGTGTGGTATAGACTATGGTCTGAAAAAGTTGTTTAGAGCCAAGTTGTTTATTCACTAGGGACATATTCTCGAGTGCAAACATGAATTTCTCCTACATGAAATCTGTTGCCAAGCCCTTTGCTTTGTCTAAACAGATAACATGTCTGAGAGGTAAAATATGTGCATTGGAAACAAAGTACAAATCACTTCAACAGAAGAAGATAGAGAAGGGGTAGAAAAAAGGATTGAGGAACACAGGATACAACTCCATTACGGAGCCTTTTCCTTCCTTGCAGAAAGGATGAGTGAATGTGTGGGTGCTGGTAACCCTCTTCTCCAAATAGAGAAAGACAGCCTTTGAGTCTCCTTTAGTTAATCTCAGATGCTACAAAGGACATTAAAGAGCTTTCGGTCAAGTTTGTTATTGCTGCTAGGGGGCTGGTTGGGAAAAAAAACCTTATAAATGCTGGGCTCATACGGTTGTCATTTCTGCTGTCACCAACCTGAGACCTTATCAGATTCTTTTCTCTGTCTTCAACCTTGGAAACATGGCTATGGCCACTTACCTAAGAGCATCCCCTTCCACTGAGTCATCACTGACTTCATAGTAAAACTGTTCTGTAGAGGAGAACAAACTACTTACCTCCAAGTGTAAGGATGCTCTCAGCTTATTAACTATGTGCAGACAGGCCAATTAAAGTGCAGGGGAAGATTATTCCTCAGTCATGAGAGCCTTTTTTCAGTTTCCCTTTTCCAGTGCACTCTCTCATTAGTTCTCTTCCAGCTATGTGACAAGTCCTGTTTCTCTTATGGCTGGACCTTCTCCCTGAGCTTCTCTGATGACTGGTCATTGAGGAACTGGCCAGTTCTATAGAGATCAGGTTATTCAGGTTTTCACTCAGGTAAAATGAAAACCATATCTGCCTCAAGAAACCTTGTATGGCTACAGCTTCTGGTCCTCCACGACAGATGTTTCTTCCCTCTCGTGGGTTTCCCATGAGTCTTGTGTTCATTGACCTAGTCTACCAGTTCTCGCCCTCTTTGCTCAAAGCTTCTGATTTATGTCTTTATCCTTGCTTTTTTCCATTGGCCCCTTCTCCATAATAGGAGTTCAAGTGAAAAAGATCACTTGTCTCAAGCAAAAATTATTTGCATACATGATTATAAAGAAATAGGCCTATTTTTTTTAACTCTTAGGATCAGTTTCTTTACTTTTCACATTTCAAAAAAGCATTAAGGGGAATGCTAATCAGAAATGAGTTGGCCGTTGAAATTTCCTCATCTGTACAAATGAAGGGATTACAGCAGATGATCTCTTAAGGGTCTCTCTAGCCCTAAAAATTTCCATGCACTGATGATGATCTGTCTTCATGTGGGAGAGGACAGATGGATGCTCAGCTTTCCATACTGCACATCTTTTTAATCAATGAGTTGAACATCTGTTTGGGACCTCTAACACCAATGCACTGCAATTCCCATTGCTCAGTGTTTCAGGTAGCAGCAGCAGAATGCCTCTCCAGAAGGTGTCAGGCCTCCTGTCTCTGGAAGAGCTTTTTATTCTCATTGTTTCCAAGAATAATGTAAGAGCTAGTTCCTTCTATATTTACTTTTTGAGACTAGCTAATCTATTTTGGAGTAATGGAGAAAATATGTGTATCCCTCTCAAGTATCTCAAAAGAACAGAGATTTAATATCTAAGCATAGTATTAATTTATAAACCATAACATATAGATCAGAAAGGTAAGAATATATTTTGACTTATTTCATCAAGGGAGAAGCCAATCTTTTAAAAAAAATTCATAGGCTTTATAGTTAGATCAGTTTTATGTCTACAGAAAAGTTGAGCAGCGGTGCCTGGCTGGCTTAGTTGGTAGAGCATGTGACTCTTGATCTTGGGGTTCTGAGTTCAAGCCCCATGTTGGGTGTAGAGATTATTTAAAAAAAGAAGTTGAGCAGATAGTAGAGAATTCTCATATCTCCCCCTCGCCCTCTCCATTTCACCTATTATTAGCATCTTACAAAAGTATAGTACATTTCTTATAGTTAATAATAAATTAATTATAGTTATTGGTTATATTATTACTGAGCTCTCCTTAGTTTTTAACTTAATGCACCTTTTCTGTTCCAGGATACCATCCAGGACACCACATGACATATAGTCATGACTTCTTAGTCTTCTCTTGGCTGTGGCAACTTCTTTAGTCTTTCCTTGTTTTGATGACTTTGAGAATTTTAGAAGTACTGATTAGGTATATTGTAGGATATACCTCCATTGGAATTTGTCTGATGTTTTTCTCATGATTTGATTGGATTAGATGTTTTGGAGAGAAAGATTAGAGAATAAAGTGCCATTCTCATAAAATGTCAAGGGTAATGCTATCAACATAACTTATCGCTGTTGACATGAACCTTAGTCATCTGGCTGAAATAGTTTGTCAGGTTTGTTCACTGAGACCAACTATTTCTAAACTAGTGTTGACTATTTTTGAAATAAGGTAAAATGAAATTCTAGATTTAGAAATTAATTTGGAAATTATCATGAGGAAATGGCCTTTATTATAATGAAAACAAATGAAATAATACACTTGTTTTCCTTCTCCTGTCTAAAGAACACAGGGTTAGATATCTAAGCTCATGACTTACTCAGACTGTTCTCCAAGGGTGATAATTTTTTTGTGTGTAGTTGACACATCAAGAGATAAAAAGGGAGGAAACAGAAGATGATTTTTCTCTGGGAAGTGTCAGCTCCTTGAAAGAATTGCTGCCCTGTTGATCATGATTGTTGGCTCATATATTTCTCATTTGAGAGACATTGAAAGAAGTGACCATCCAGGGGTACTTCCAGCATTTTGGAACACCTTGCTCAGGGAAGGAAAGGGCATTTCTTTACCCTTGTCTGAATCTTTCTAGCCTTAGTCTAGAAATCTAGTTGATGGGATTGTGAAGCCTTTCCTGATGGGCTCAGGCTCATTATTCTTATTTAAAATGGAAAGAAATATTACAAAGAATAACTCAGGTATGTAGTTACTTGAATACCCTCTCACCTATTTTAATATCAGTGAAAGGAAAGAAGCTTCCTTAACAAAATGCAGGTGTGACCTTAGTAGTTAGATATACTCTAATTTGGATTCCTCTAGAGTTTAGATTCTAAATACCACATATTTGTTTTTGTTTTTTTTTAAAGATTTTATTTATTTATTTGACAGAGAGAGAGACACAGTGAGAGAGGGAACACAAACAGGGAGAGCAGGAGAGGGAGAAGCAGGCTTCCCGCGGAGCAGGGAGCCCGATGCGGGGCTCGATCCCAGGACCCTGGGATCATGACCTGAGCCGAAGGCAGACACTCAACGACTGAGCCACCCAGGTGCCCATAAATACCACATATTTGAATTCAGCAAAAGGAGTCATGTTTAAATAAAACCATTGCATAGAATAATATGTATTCACATATTTTCTTAGTGGTGTCCAAAATGATTTTTACACTATTTCTTTATATATTTCTCCATATTTTTTCTCACTTATTAATTACTACTATAGTGTGTATGCATATAAAATTTCCTCTATTTCCTTCTTTGGCCCACATATAGGGCTAATAGCGTAGATGATTGGATCAAAAACATGGTTTTCTTTGCAGAATTGGGTGCGAAGTAGGCACTTACTAAAGACAGTTATTTTATTATTAAAAGTAAATTATAAGTGGTATGAGAATGCTATTGCTTCCTTAAACTTTCTTATATTCATCCCTCTTTCTTTAGTTTCAGTGCTACTAGTTCAGTTCCCATCCCCAGTTTCTCTGCTTTTTCTTAATCCATTAATCGCGCTACAGCCAGACTGAGTTTTCTAAATATTAAGTTTAATTATGTCTCTTGTGTCTCCACTGTAACTTGTCCATATCTGCACATCATGCCCGAAGACTCTGGATTACTCTCACTAGTTTTCTGCTCTGCCTCCCCTACATGATTATGAGATCTCTGAGGGCAGGGACAGTGTCCCATTCCCCTTTGAATAACCATCAGCCCACTGAAGGCTCAGTAACCATGAGCTGAATAAATGAAAGAGCATAACCATATTTGGAGGTTATCTGGTGGACATCTCCATGCCTAGACAAAAATTTTGGTGTTTGTTTCTGTTTTACAGCCCACATTCCATAAGACTCTTTAAAAAAATCTTTTATGGATGTTTTCAAACATAAACCAAAGTAAGGAGAATAGGGTAATGAATTCCCATGTATCCAATCAGTTTCAAAAGTTTTCATCATCATGCTGATTTTGTTTCATCTGCCTCCCACCTCACATTGTTTTGTTTGTTTGTTTGATTTTGCTGGAGGATTTGAAAGCAAACAGCAGACATCATGCCATTTACTTGTAAATATTTCATTATGTCTTTAACTAGTAAAGCTGTTTTCTCTTATCATGCCATTATCACACTTCTTTAATATAATTTAATACCAAATATCTAATGTCCATAATTCCTCAAACCTGCCTTTTTTACAGTCGATTTGTTCGAATCAGGACCTAAGATAGGCCTGTACCTTGCATTTGATTATGATGAGGCATTGTTTAATATTCACATATAGGGGAGTGTGATTTATGTCAAAGATGGGTAAGTGATGGTCTGCATAAGAAATGTATTTCCGCTATGTTTTTCTCTCCATTCTATGTAAACATTTAATAGCATTAGGTCTAGAATTAGGTATTTGCATGATTGAGCCTCTTGGCTCCTTCATTGATTCATTCACTCAGTAAGTATTTATTGAGTGTCTACTCAATGTCAGGCACTGTTCTAGGCACAGCGAGTCAACAATTAAAAAGACAACATGGAGATTATGTTCCCTCGGCTAGAGCCTCTGCAGGTGTTAGCTTTAGTTTTGACCTGGGTGGGTGGGGGGGAAGTTCACCCAATAAATCCAGAAGGTTTAATTGATGTAAATTTTACATGTAGGAACTAGGATCTCATTCCTTTTTTTTTTTTTTTTTAAGATTTTATTTATCTGACAGACACAGCGAGAGACAGAACACAAGCAGGGGGGAGTGGGAGAGGGAGAAGCAAGCTTCCTGCGGAGCAGGGAGCCCGATGCGGGGCTCAATCCCAGGACCCTGGGATCATGACCTGAGCTGAAGGCAGACGCTTACCAACTGAGCCACCCAGGTGCCCAGATCTCATTCTTAAGGCTTGAGGTGTATTACAATTATCAGGCCCTTATTAGAACATTATTTCCATCATAGTTCTCTCTTTCTAACCCCTAGACGACTCAGCCTGCCCACGTGCTAGATGAATCTCCATAAACTTGCATTTTGATCTTGTCATTCCCTTACTAAAACCTAAAGCATGACTTGTCATATTCCAACAATAAAGGTCAAACTGCATGGTTTGATATTTAATACTTACAAAATCTAAGCCTAACTTACACTTTCAGTTTTATCTTTTTCTTATGTTAAGTATACTATAACCAGACTGATCTCTTGAGCTTGCCTTGAGTGCTCTTGCTCTGTATCTTTACTTAGGCCACTATTAACTTACTACATTCTCCTTTGGGTCTTTCTCTTCCCTTCCTTCTCCTTTCCTCCACTTTTCTTTTCTATTCTCTCCTTTTAACTTCCTCGAAACTCAGCTTAATTTTCATCACCTCTGTAAGGATTACACACCACCAAGCCATTTAATGCCACCCCAATATGACACTTAGTTTGCATTGCCTTGATTTATAAAACCACCTGTGGTAAGACCTTGGCTTTATAAATCAGGAAGCCCCGGATTTGATTTGATTTTCAGTCCAACCGCTTATTGGCAATATAGTCTTGGGCAAGTCCCTTCACTTCAGAGAGTTTCCTTGTTTATAGAATGTAGATAGAGGATGATTTTCATGGGGTTGTTTTCAATAATACTTGATATAATGTATGTAACTTAGTGAATACAATTTTTGATACTTTGGAAACACTCTATAAGTGATAGGGTATTATTATTTTTTTTTAAATTTTTTTATTCTTATGTTAATTCCCATACATTACATCATTAGTTTTAGATGTAGTGTTCCATGATTCGTTGTTTGTGCATAACACCCAGTGCTCCATGAAGAACGTGCCCCCCTCAATACCCACCACCAGGCCAACCCATCCTCCCACCCCCCTCCCCCTCAGAACCCTCAGTTTGTTTTTCAGAGTCCATCGTCTCTCATGATTCGTCTACCCCTCCGATTTCCCCCGCTTCATTCTTCCCCTCCCGCTACCTTCTTCTGCTTCTTTTTTTTTCTTCTTAACATACATTGCATTATTTGTTTCAGAGGTACAGATCTAAGATTCAACAGTCTTGCACAATTATAAGTGATAGGGTATTATTATCATTAATTCTGTTTTTGTCTAATTATGACATCTCCAACTAGATGAGAAGGCACTTAAATAATGCCTTGTACACCACTGATACTGCATGCTGTTTGGTGGGGAGTCATTTTTTAGGCTTCAGATCTATCCCTTTTAGTTCTGGGGGTTCCTGCACAGTCATCCAGTTGTTCAGCTATGGTTTTTAATAGTCATTTGGGACTGGGACTGGGACAACTATAAGGTAGGAATGGAAACATACATTCCGGAAAATGGCTAGAACATGTGGGAAAGCAACTGTACTTCTTATTCTATTTTAGTAGTTGCTAAAATTAGGGAAAAAATGTGATTGAAATTAGGGAGTCTTTATTTTCATATGGGTGTTAGGTTTAGGGAAAAAAGAGATGTGAATCTGATGTTGAGAGTATTTGTCTAGTTAATATTTTATTTGTTGCAAATGGTTTTCAGTGTTTTTCTTTGCCAACCTCAGAGCAAAATACTCTGCCTTGAAAGAAGAAAATTAAGAGACATGATATATTTCACTAAGGAAAGCTATGCATAGTCAGAGGCCAGGAGAATCAAATTGAATTGTGAATCCAAGGGAGGCCAAGAAAGAGCATTTTTAAACCTAGCTAAACCCAAGACATTGCATCATTAAAGGGGGAGAGTTAACAGGCTCACAGTGAAGAGGAGAGCACTAAAATTGCTCTCAATTCTCTTGGAGAAGAATAAACATGTATGCAAAGGCCCAAGAACTGGTTCTCAGTTTCAGAAGGAAATAATGCGTGTTCTGTCAGTGGAGCTCAAACTATTCAAAGGCTCAACTGGACGGCCCGACAGGAGCTGGAAGCAAGGACTTCATGCTGCAGCTCTGTGTCTTTGGCAGTCTCTTGCAATTGGGACTAAAATTAAAAGTAGTGGAGTGCAACCAGTTCTAAATGTCAGATGGAACACTTTGCTCAGCAGGCAGTGCCCAATGCTGGTTTTCCTGTTGTGTTTTGCATTGTTGTGTGAGATGTTGAATCAGGTCCTTGTTAGTTCATTCATTAATAAAAGAGCTGGAAAGCAACTTGGTCCACAGTTAATATTCTGTGATATTATTGCCTATTTGCCTTGGACTTTAATTGGACGAGGTTTTTGTGAACTTGTTTTTTTTCTTTTGACACCTGGAGGCAATGTTCTTCTTTCAAAAATTTTTTTAAAGATTTTATTTATTTATTTGACAGAGAGAGACACAGCAAGAGAGGGAACACAAGCAGGGGGAGTGTGAGAGGGAGAAGCAGGCTTCCTGCTGAGCAGGGAGCCTGATGTGGGGCTCGATCCCAGGACCCTGGGATCATGACCTGAGCTGAAGGCAGACACCTAACGACTGAGCCACCCAGGCGCCCCTTCTTCTTTCAATTTGGTTGGTCTTGTCTATGGACACTTCTTATGAATGCTTAAAAGTTGTACTTTCTAAATTGGTATTAAGACACAGAGACGGTTGTTCATACACACAAAGAGAAATATGGGAAGACTTTTTCAAAAGAGTATTGTGCCAACTATCTGATCTCTATGGTTACATATACAATTCTAAGGGATTTTTTAAAAAGAAATTTTATTTATTTGTCAGAGACAGAGAGCGCACAAGCAGGGGGAGCGGCAGGCAGAGGGAGAGGGAGAAGCAGGCTACCCGCTGAGCCCCCAATGCTGGGCTCCATCCCAGGACTCTGGGATCATGACCTGAACCAAAGGCAGATGCTTAACCAACTGAGCTACCCAGGCATCCCTCTAAGGGAATTTAAATGATGGTTCTGATTTAAGTTTCTGAATACTTGTTTATAATTTTGATAGCTCCTAGTAAGGTTATGTGAATATGGACACTGCATTTGTTGAAACTCTAGCCTTTTTTTTTTTAAGATTTTATTTATTTATTTGGGGCACCTGGGTTGCTCAGTCGTTGGGTGTCTGCCTTCGGCAGGGTCCTGGGATCAAGCCCTGCATTGGGCTCCCTGCTCCATGGGAGGCCTGCTTCTCCCTCTCCCACTCCCACTGCTTGTGTTCCCTCTCTCTGTCTCTCTCTGTGTCAAAAAATGAATAAAATCTAAAAAAAAAGATTTTATTTACTTATTTATTTGAGAGAGAGAGCAAGCAAGCAGGGGGAGGGACGGAGGGAGAAGGAGAGAATCTCAACAGACTCCACGCTGAGTGCGGAGCCCAAAAGGGGGCTGGATCACAACCCTGAGATCATGACCTGAGCCGAAACCAAGAGTCAGACACTTAACCCACTGAGCCACCCAGGCGCCCCCAAACTCTAACCTTTTAACCTAGACATAGGGTAGGTCAAATAAGATAGGGCAGGGAAAAAGAAAGGGCAGGCTTTGAATACTCTGTGTGCCAGGGGCCTGTTATTGAGAGTTCAGGGAGCCTCCTGGGAAGTTGAAGAGCAAGATGCTGGCTCTGTAATGGCTCTAGAATAGTCCATAAGTGAGAGAATGCAGATAGTACAAAGGATCCAGGAAATTGCTTCACATAGGGCAGTATTCCTCAAACTTTCGCTTACATCAGAATCACCTGGAAGGCTTGCTAAAACACAAATTGTTGGTCCCCATTCTCAGACTTTCTAAGTCAGAAAGTCTGAGGTGGGGTTCAAGAATTTACATCTCTAACAAGTTCCTAAGTGATGCTGATATACTGCTGGTCTGAGGCCCCCTGAAACAAGGCAGTGATTCTTGTCATATTTTTCAAACTTTAATATACAGCAGGATCACCTTGGAGAAGTCGTAAAATCTGTAAAGTCATTAAAAATTATACTGGTGAGGGGCACCTGGCTGGCTCAGTTGGTAGAACATGTGACTCTTGATTCTGGGGTTCTAAGTTGGGTATAGAGATTACTTAAAATCTTTAAAAAAAAGAGAGAGAGAAATTATACTGGTGACGCTCAAGATTCTGAATTTTAAAAAAACCACCCTTAGTGATTCTGCAGTAATTGATCCAGGGGTACTGGTCTAGGAACTCTAAGCCATCGGAAAATTTCTAACCCTTTAGTGTTTGAGTTCTTCATATTGTCATAACCATTCATGGCTTGAATGTCAGTTAATGACTGTTGAAGTTCTAATCTCCTTGAGAAGCAGGAGAAAGTAAAATGGAAACATTACCCTATTTTAATGGCTTAATGATACCATCGGCTGAATCACATTTCATGAAAATGGGATATTGTGATATAATATGATAAGCATTTAGCAAAACTGAATATAACATGGCTTTGGCATGAAAAAGTTGTCTAATCTCCTGATATTAAGTAAAATGTAAGTAAACCAAATCTCTTAAAGGAGACCACAGGATATAATGAAAAAGAAGACTTTGGAGATGGATAGATCCTGGCTCTAACACTTAAAAAGCCTGGGCAAGTCACTTAACATTTATGATGATTAGTTTTCTCATCTATAAAAGGATGTAGTGATTTCTGTCTTACATGTCATGAAGAATAAATAGAAATATATATATAGAGAGGGCTAATGCAGCTTCTGACATATTGCAGATGTTTAATGAACGGTAGTTAAAGAAGAAAAGATAGGACACAGTCATCTCTCATCTCATAGTTGTTTTTTTAATGCAGTTTAACTGTGATATGGGAGATGCTTATCCATCTTAACATTCCTTGGTCAGCAGTTTCAGCCAATGCTTTTGTATGGATTTTAGACTGACTCTGAAAGTAAATATCATCCCTGAAGTTTCTTTCATATAATTATGAATGTAACCTTTGGAGATATAAATTAAAACTAAGAAATTTTAAAACGAATTTTGGATATTACATGATGGAAAAAATGCCCTTTCTTTGATTAAGTAGATAATATGGTGCATGCTTACTGGCTTACTGTCTCTAGCCTTTCTTATTAAGGCTAAGAAAATATTTTTAAAAAGATGAGGTGAGTTTGTATATACTGGCATGACCAAGATCCATGAGGACCAAAAAAGCAAGTTCCAAAACAGTATGATATAATTTTTCAGATAGTAACAACACGTATGTATACAAAGCAATTCAGGAAGCAATGTGTTTCTTCTTAAGCCTGATTATTCCAAGAGTATCTTGCTCTTTATATGCCTATATGTGGAGTATTTTTCTTCCCTCCACCCTTTTTTATGAGAAGGAGTAGATGGGGCACTCAGCCAGGATTCTTGAAGAGACTTATTGGAGAGACAATTTAAAGAGAAGTGAGTCAGGTTAGGGAACCGGAAAGGGTGGTGAGGGGCCAGGGGGCAACCATCCTCACCCTGAGGCTAGACCTGAAAGACCAAGGTTGGGGAAATTGTGTTCCTAGCCTGGAGAAGAGGGGCCATCTGACGGAAGCCATAGTGCCAGCAGGATGCAGCTGCTGCCAGAATGTGAAAGCAGGGAGGGAATATGAAGAAAATGTGGATCAGGGTCTCTCCAATGCCACTTTGGGATCTCTTGCTGGTGCATCCCACTGGCCAAACCCAAATAGGAGCCAGTGGTCAATAAAGGTTGTGTGACGCAGTCTGTAGAGGTCATCTTCACAGGACAAGAGCAAGGCAGAGAACAGACGTGAACAGGTGGGAGCTCAGGGGTGCCTAGAAAATAACCAGCACAAGCAGTTGTTTTTTGTAATAAAATTTTTAAATGAGTTATGTTGAGATAAAGCATTGAGACAGGGGAAATGAGATCAAATTTTGCCTGTATGTAAAGAGGAATATCAAGAAATTTGGTCTGGTTGTAGGGTGAGTCAAAGGAAGTAGTGATGATGTTGGAAAAGGTATTTTGAATCGGATTGATTAGATGATTTTTAATGACAGTTTCAAGATTATAGACATTATTCACTGGATTTTAAAATACATCTGAAAAGACTCTTTTCCAATTATTACAAATTAAAAGGAAATCTTTAGAATATTATGAAAAGCTGGATCTTAGCAGGGAAAAAGAATGAAAATAGAAGACAGGATGTTACAATGGAGAGAACCTTGATTTAGCATCAGGAAGACAATGGCTAGAATCCTGGGTCAGCACTGATCATTTATGAACTTGTTCACTATAGACTCTGAACCCATTCCTCATGGACTCAATGTGCATAATATTTCACATGGTTATTGTGAGACTAAATGAATAGATGTATGTAAAATGCTTAGAATGATGTCAAGACATAGCCTTCTTTCAAAAAATTACAATACCACCTTTGGAGTGCCAAATTTATGCCAGGAGCATCTCTAATCCTCCAAGTAACCTCATTTCATGAGAAGAACTGAGGCTCAGAGTTTAAGCAATTTTCACAAGACCCATAGTTAGCAGGTGGCAGAGTTAGGCCTTGAAGCTGGGCCAATAAGATTCCAAACCAGGCTCTTACTGTTAAACTGCAGTTCACATCCTTTGACCTTTTCTCCCATAAGGCACAAACACACTTAAAAGCTTTCTGAGAAGAGCCAAAGGATACAATTGTGTAGTAAGTTCTCTCTGAAAATCTGTTCAAGAAAGCTATTTAGGTTGATTCATATAAGCTAAGGTATAAAATACATGAATATTATGTGTGATCAAAGCCTGCTTTTGAAATGTGGCTCAGGAAGTCGTCTTAATCATCCTCACTGTCATCAAATCCAGATTGTTCTGGAGACTATTTATCATAGTCTGTCTGCCTAATTATATTAACTTGTATAATGGGATACTCAGGAAAAATTGGTGCATTTTCCAATAGTTTTAAAAAATTGTTATGTAATCAGAGAAATGTCAAAAACCTTAAAGAGCTTATAAACTCTAAAGAGAATAAACACAAAATAAAAGAATAGGGATTAATAAGATTTATGTGTATCAGAGAGAAAATACAACAAGAAAAAAAGATCCTGTTGACAATTGCGAGAAAAAGTATTAAATACTTTAAAACGAACTTAGAAAAGGGTGTGAATGGACTATACAAAGAAAACTGGAATGCCTTTTTGGGAGATGAAAAGAAAGATTTGAAGAAGGGTTGGATGAGATGACAGACAATTGTTGGGGTTGTCAATTCATGTCATCTATTTATAGGCTGAATGCACTCCTAGTAAGTCTAGTTGGACTTAAAGGTTAATTAAACTCAACAAATTGATACCAAGCTTTAATTGGAAAACACATAGGCATCAACCTAAAAGTTTGTTCTGGAAAAAAAGGAAAAAAGAGCAACAAAGAAGGATATATCCTACCAGATATAGGGACACACATAAATCAGCAAAAATTAGGACTAAAGGGGAGGCTGGGTGCCTCAGTTGGTTAAGCCAGCTGCCTTTGGCTCAGGTCATGATCCCGGGGGCCTGGGATTGAGTCCCGCATCAGGCTCCCTGCTCAGTGGGGAGCCTGCTTCTTCCTCTCTCTCTGCCATTCCCCCACTTGTGCTCTCTGGCTCTCTCTCTCTGTGTCAAATAAATAAATAAAACTTTAAAAGTAAAAAAAAATTAGGACTAAAGATGAATGGAGCCAAAAAGAGATAAAAGAGGGACACACACACACACACACAAGCACACACAATACATACTCATATTTAAATTATTTTTTATAGAAATTTGGCAATAATTTAAATGCCATTAAAAAGATAATGGGTAGGTAAATTTGCAGACATTAAAATGACATGTATGAACACTAGGCAGTAACATGGAAAAATTAAAAATAATAATAAGTAAAAAGAAGAATATAATATTTTGTATTTATTGTGTGTTAGATATGCTAGGTTTGAAGGATACCTACTTACATTCATTCTAGGATTATATTCACTTGTCTACTGAGTACATACTCATATTCATAGATTTAAAGGAAAAAGAACATGAATAAGTAAGAAAATGTTGAGTTCAGATAATGGAATAAGAATGATTTTTGTTGTTCCTAAAGTTCTTTTACTTTTTGTAATGTTTTTACAATTTACAGTGTAATGTTTTTGTAATTTTTTTTAAAGATTTTATTTATTTATTTGAGAGAGAGAGAGAATGAGAGAGAGAACACGAGAGGGGGGAGGGTCAGAGGGAGAAGCAGTTTCCCCGCTGAGCAGGGAGCCCAATGCGGGGCTCGATCCTGGGACTCCAGGATCATGACCTGAGCCGAAGGCAGTCGCTTAAGCAACTGAGCCACCCAGGCACCCCTGTTTTTGTAATGTTTTAACAATAAAAGTTTTAATATAGATTATGTAAACTTGCATATAGAATATGACCAGTGGGGTGCCTGGGTGGCTCAGTCGGTCAAGTGACTGACTTAGGCTAAGGTCACGATCTAAGGGTCCTTGGATCCCTGCCCTGTGTCCAGCCCCACGCTCAGTGGGAGTCTGCTGGTCCCTTTCCCTCTGCCCCTCCCTTGGCTTGTGTTCTCTCTGTCTCTCCTTCAAATAAATGAAAAAAATTTTTAAAAATGAAATAGAATATGACCAAAGCCTCAAACAAAGTGTTGTTTGGCATTCTAAACTTGAACCAATAAAGACAGACCTCAGTTATGAATGCAAGAGCTTTATCTTTTTTTTAAAAGATTGTTTCTTTATTTATTTGACAGAGAGAGAGAGTGTGTGTGAGCACAAGCAGGGGCAGAGGGAGAGGAAGAAGCAGGCTCCCCGCCGAACGGGGACCTCCATATGGGGCTGGATGTGGGGCTGGATGCAGGCCTGGATCCCAGGACCCTGGGATCATGACCTGAGCCAAAGGCAGCTGCTTAACCAACTGAGCCACCCAGGTGCCCCACAAGAGTTTTATCTTGTTCACAATTATCTTGACCATGTTAAATCTACTAATGTTACTTAAAGTTCCTTATGATTAGATGTACATTTTCAGAATTTCTTAAATCTGTTCCTTTTATATGTGCTATTTTTACAGCTTTTCATCTACTTTGTTTTGCCTACTTCTGAGCTCTTGAAATATTAACATATTTTTTGGTTTGCTCTTTTGCATTTATAATGGAGTGAGTTTTCTTATAATGTAAATTATTAGTGCCTACTACAAACCTATTTTTATTAGAAATGGAAAAACTCATCTTTATGACAAATTAAAATGATTTCAAACTTATATTTCCTTTTTTTTGTTCTTTTAGGTAAGTAACTGAACAGGGACATGAAGAACTGATATTTCAAATGACAGCCATGTTGCAAAAGGTACTTTTGGTATTTTAATATTACTATAAAAGGAATTCTATAAAAAGACATAGAGGTGGGAATGTAACTAAATACAATCTTGGCAAAAATAATTTTTTAAATAAACAGATGTTTAAAGATGTTATAGCTTTAACAATATTTTAATTATGAGAAATGTAATATATGATATGACTTTTTTCTGTAGTCTAGGAAATTATTGTCAGTATTATTTGGGAGTGGAAAGAAAGAAATTGATCATTGTGTCCACATATTCACTGGTGGAAGGAGGGAGGTGGGGGGCAAAGTTTGATGCAATAGAGAAAATGAACACATTGGGATTTGTGCATCATAGTCATCTATTTTTTCTAAGGGCTTGTGGTTTCTTCTCTGTGATCAAAACATTACCTCCAGAAGTGCTCATAAAATTGATTGCTCTAAGCTTGTCAATAAAGCAGTTTGATTCTGGATAATTTAAATAGATTAAATCATGGTGGAGACTTCTCCAGATCTATTTATGTAAAAAAATTTAAATAAAAGGGAGGGAAAGAGGGAAGAAGAAAATAAGGAAATATTGTACTCAGAGAAATAATAGAACATAAAAATTCTTAGTCTTGGTTATCTGTCAAATGCATAGTTTGGAAATCTGATTTTTTTTAAGTCATAAATCTCATCTAGGAGAACCTCTTTCTTCTGTAGAAGAAATCTTTAAAATACTGTAGAAACCATCATGTCTAGTTACAGGGGAAACAGTTGCATTATGAACTGTTAGATGAGCTGTGTGATGCCATTAACGTTGGCAATCATGCAAAAGACCCGTGATATTTGAGATGCAGTGAAGCATGTATTGTCCTTTTATACTAAATTAACAACTCATTTCAATGAACAGAAGATATATGAGAATATCAAGAGAGGAGAAATCAACTCAACTTATTATAAAATTACAATTTAAAAAACATTTCTAATTTTGCTTTGAAATTTTCTGAAGGTCCTACAAATCTCAGGACAGGTGCCACTGAAAAGGCTTAATTTGAAGAGAAGTTTGGAAAAAAGTTGGGGAAATAATTTTATACCAAAAAGTTTATACTCTTTTAAAGGTGATCATTAAATTAGCATAAATTTTCTCTACTTTGTGGCTATATTTTTGAGTGTCAAATGAGAATTAGGGACTTTATTAATTTTGATAATGGGAGAGCACCAATCAGCTTGGGCTAGTTTTAGGAAGGGCAGATATTACCTTGTCTTATTATATTAATATGTTATGATACAATTTGCTTCACTTGAGATACCAGTGAGACTTCCACATATAAATGTAAGTCAGCAGTTGGATAGATGAGTCTTAGAAACTCAGAGGAGAGATCTGTGGTAGATTTTGGGAATCATTGTCTCACAGCTGGTGACTAAGACTGTGGGAACAAATGTGGCCACTTTTGTAGAGATTATAGTGGGATAAAGACCCCAGGACTAATTCTAGTACTTGAAAGAAAGGCGACACTAATCAGTTGACAGGAGTGTCAAATGTTGCTAACAGGTCCAGAAAGATGAAGACTTCAATAAACCCCTTAGATTTTTCCACATAATGTCCTTAGTGACTTTGGCAAGGGAAGCTGTGGTGGAATGGTAGGGGCAGAAGCCAGATTGGAGGTGGGTTGAGAATAAATAGGAGGTGAGGAGATGGAGTTAGCAAAAATAATAGCTCTTTGAAAATTTTGTCTGTGAATAAAAGTGGAGAGAATCCAGTAGCTGGACAGGGATGTTGGGATGAGAAGTCTTGAACGTGTTTAAATGTTAATGGGGATGATGTAGAAGAAGGGGAGAGACTGAAGGTATGGGTTTCTTGAGAATGAAGGAAGGGATGAAGTAGGCAGCACAGGAAAAGGGATTACACATAACTGGTGGCAGGATACCTACCTCAACATAACTAAGGCAATGACAGTAGGATGTGTATAGGGACGGATAGGCTCATCGACTCGTTAGGGGAAGGTTAGGGGGTGTCAACAATGGTCTCTATTTTCTTCATGAAGAAGGTGAAGGTATGGCTAGAGTAGTTAGTAAGGATTTGAGGAAAGGAGGAAAGTTTGAAATAGTGTTTGTAGAGAGTAGAAAGGCAGAGGGAGAGTTGCGTTGGGGAGTGTGTTATTAGACTAGGCTGGTGTCAGTGACTTGGAATTTGTAGTGTTATCAGATTCTCTGAATTTTGCCAGTGGTCTTAAGCTTCCAATTTGTAAGCTTTTCAACCTTCAGTCAATCACTGTAGACTGTGAAAAGCGTTAGGTGGTAGAAGGACTTATTTAAACCTAGTAAATGATTACCTTCTTCCATAGAATTAAGATGGAACCATATTTAAGGACATTCATCTAAGTATGGTCTTTTCCCTTAATTTTCATGGATGTATATTATGTATATTTATAAATGTACTATATGTATGAATATTACTTTCAAAAAATCAGAAATCAGAGATATTCTGCTTCAAGAAAAGGAATAAGAAAGATAGTGACTATTTTTTTTAGGTCCTCAATTTTGGTGTGTGTCTCCTAATGACAGTATTTTCATGGCAAAATTTAGGAACACTATTTGACTTTGAAGAAAAGATTACTTTTTTTTTTTTTTTTAATTCGAAGCTTGTGTCTTGTTCGCCATGACAGAAGAGAGCCTACTGTCCCTACTCAGGTGTCATTAGCTTGGCACATTCTTCCTCTTCTGGCAAGTATCCTTTGGACAGTCAAGTTAGGCTGTGGAAGTATTAAAAAGACCCAGAAGATGAAAAACTTCAGTCTGTTGACTTTGAATTATAAGAATGTTAATTTGCACATTTAACTAGAAATTCTAAATTCCCATTTTGATTTTTAAGAGTGTTTACTTGAGGGCATAGAACTCTTTATTAGACTGAAGAGGTCTTCTAGTTCAGGAACTTTCAAATGTTTTTTTAGCTGCAAAACCACTTTGAAAATTAAAATTTGGTGTAAACAAAGATAAAAAGAGAACTGTTCTAGTTCCAGTAGGCATGGGGGACCTGGGACCCACCTACACTTGCCGCCTCCTTCCCCCTCTCCTTATCTCACTTTCAGGTAGGTCTTCTGAGACATCACCAATGAACCTCCATGGAACATTGAAAATTAAAATTCTAGATGATCATAACTGTAGTGAATTACATCAAAATATGTTTCTTAAGATAAATTGTGGTTTGAGGATAATTTTTGTCTCTGTAATAAAATAAGCAGGTTACTCTCAACTTTGACCCAAATTGCTAATTTTAGTGATAACAGATACTAATTTTGGCCAAAGAAGCTGCATAAAAACCATTCCTAAGTATGTTGCAAATCTGGGGTTGAAAAAGCCAAGCACTCCATTTAATTAAATCTGTTGGTTAGGGTGACCAAAGTTTGTAAATGGGAAGCCCTTTACTAAGCTCATGAATAGAGCTGTTCTTTATTGTCCTCAAATGGTGTACATATGACTATGGTAGAGAGGATTTAACTGCCTTGATCTTGAGCCACCATGAAAGTGTATAAGTTACCAAGATGATACTCTTCTTTTAAGGTATGACTTTGCCTGGGGCTGATGGTATTTACAGACATGGAATTGAATGTTTTCAAGAAAATAACAGTACCCTGTCTAGTTGGAAACTAGAGTGTGGATAAGATAGAGACAGGGAATGGTCAAATGAAGCCTAAATTGAAGTATGTAGAACTTGCTAACAGTCATAAAGACAGACTAATAAAACTAATAGGGGACAGTATGAAACATATGATATGTGACACATACAATACCAAATAGCTTATTTGTGTTATTTTTAATAGTTGTAGCAACCCAGTAAAGTTGGTATTAGGACTTGTTTTTCTATTTGATGAAAAAGAGGCTCATGGAACTTGAGTAGCTTGTCCAATTTGCACAGTAAATTACCAGCAAATGTGGTGGAGCCAAAATTTAGCTGGATCATTTTATTTCAAGACCAAAGTGACCTAGTGAAGTCAGACCCAACAGCCAGCTGGGATTAGAACTAGCTGAAGCTTTGAAGGGAAAGTTCAAAACTGTTAGAGACAGCAAGAAAAGGGCTAGTCCTCCATGCCAGAGAGTGCTACCCAAGAAGTTAAATACTTCCAATGGTTCACTGAGAAAGAAGTGGCTTGAGAGTCCAGTGAGGATTTGTATCCTTAAAACCTACTGCCTTTTTAATTGCCTCCACACAGTCCTCCCTCTAAATAACTGCGGTGATTAGAGGACTATCTCTGCAGGGCTCAGGCCACTTGGGGCTTATGCCAACAAGAGCTTTTAATATAGAGATCAATGGGATGAGCTCTGGCTGGCTGAGGACTCCCTCTGGTGTCTCTGACTTTGGAAGTCTGACCCATTTCCCTTTCATTGAAAGATTGATTTCCTGGGGAAGGAGAAGGAGCTCAGTTCTGGATTATGTCCCTGACATCTTCTATTCAGGTGTATATCCCTGAGTCATAAATTAGAATCTGTATCTACTGGTATATGAAATCTTGTTCTAGTTATAGAGAAGCAAGGAACAAAAGGAAATGAAAATAATTAAAAGGGTTAAATATGACATCATATGAGCCAAATACAAAATTTACAGTGTTGAATTTTTACATTTTTTAAGGCTTGTTTAAATATGTTGGGCTTAAATAAATAATTAAAAAAAACTTTAAAAAGCGGCGCCTGGCTGGCTTGGTTGGAAGAGCATGCAACTCTGGATCTCTGGATCATGAGGGTGAGCCCCAAGCTGGGTGTAGAGATTACTTAAATTAAATACAAAAACCACCACCAACAAAAAACAAAATCAAGTTTAAATATGAGGGGCTACTGGGAGAAAATAGCAGAGACTAATCTTTTCAGGTATTAGGGAATAATCATTGACATGATTATTGATAATCATGTGTATTGATTATTGATAAGATGTGTATTTTTGTTTGCCCGTGACGTCAACGTTTTTATACTTCAAGTGGTGCCAATTTATCTTTTCATGTAAATCATATGTCATATTTGAGACATTTCCTATGGTGACGGAATATTGGTCCTTTGTTCTGACCAATAATTATAACATGATTTGCTTAAATTTAGATAACTCCAAACTCTCAAGCTCTGTATTTTCTGGGGTATTTTTTCCTGAAGAACATATATAATTGAGAGAATGATAGAATTACATTTGCTCATCTTAATCCATTTCAGTGTTACCAACCATTAAATCAAAATGGGAGCTTTCTAGTCTCTCTGTCTCAGCTCATAATATCATTACATTACCTAATTGTATTTGACTTACAGTTCTTGTGACCGGAGAGAAGAATCTTTCTTTGTTTCATCCCGTTTCCTCTTTTGTCATGTTTGGTTTTGGTTAAAGCTGTTAATAGCTGGCATAAAATCCCTTTTTCTATGCTCATTGTGAAAAAAGGAGAAAATGACTCAGAAAACCAAAGTACTTCTAATGTTTCTACGTACTCCTAATGTACTAAGAAAAGAACATAATTTGGGGGGAGGGAGGTGTTCACTCTATGACGAATTTTCTGTACCACTCCCGCAACCACTCCTTCACTCTGTGGTCAGTGGATGTACAACAGAGACCATACAGAAAGGATTGGTATCTGATCAAGTGAACAACGCTCTAATGAACTAATTGATTACTTACTTCTTTCAAAGCAAAATTTGCCTCCTGCTCCCATAATTCCTCCATTTAATTTGTATAAATTAACTGTAATCCTAGCAATGCTAGTAACTCTTTCTTACAGTTACTATATTGGCCACATAATTAACCAGAGGCACAGCAGTAAAATTTATGTTACTTTTTGTTGTCAACCATATCTTTAGTGTTTAAAATTTTCAACAAATAATGATAGAGTATGCATGTTCTTCTTGGGTAAGTTAGAGGGACTTTTTTTTTTTTTTTTCCCACTAACTCTACGAATCACATCAATCTCCAATGTCTGAGGCCATGTGCTTATAGGCAGAGCATATGAGGAAAGCAGGACCTTACCCTGATCAGTGAACTAAAGCTGAAAAAACTGATCTCACAGAAAAGAGCATGCCCTTCTCAGCGAGCATCTGGCCCTTTTCATTTTGCTTTCATCAGCTGGGGCTGTTCATTGGTGCAAAGAAAACATTGTAAAATGCTTACAGCTTTTAGAAGTGCTTCGGAACTCTTCAAATAATGGTAAGAGTTGCAAATCTTATAGGAAGAGCCTATCACAGAAAAGCTTTATTCAGCTCCACAGGGAATGGTGAACTTCAGTTACTGGGAACTGCTCTAAAGTAAAATACTTAGAATAAGGAGGTACTGAAGTATTCATTGTTGCGAAGCTTAAAGGGAACAAATGTGTGTTTCATTGCATGTCTAAACCTAGTATCTGTAAAGGGTGTCTGTGGCCGCCAGCAGAGGGAAAGAGTGAAATTTTGCAAATGGATAAAAAGGAACTTTCAATAACCAAGCTTAGTTTTTTGGCAAAAATCCAGTGCACTGGGAATTCTCCAGCAAAATGGGTTGAACTTGGCAGATCTGCAAATATGCACATTTTTACTCAGAACAATCAAGCAAACATAGAGACTTCCAGAGGAACTAATTATCTTTTGTCTTTTTTTACCTTAGAAAGAGGGTAATATTTGGAAGACAATTGCTAAGAGATTTTAGAAGCAACATTTAAAAAATGGTGAAAGAAAAACCTATATTTAGCCTTTTTCAAAAGTGTTTTTAATACCCGTTTGTGCTCCCAAAATAATTTATCATAATTGACAGAAGCCCAAGCCATATGGTTTATGATATGAGGACTTTTGTTTATTTTGTCATTTGCCTTTTAAGTAAAAAGGAAATTCTATTTGAATATCTTTTGTTTTTCTTGCTACTTATTGCTATAGTTTCATCATTATGAGATGAATCAATGCAGCCAACTTTCTGAGTATGTATCCATATGAGACAAACCCTGTTTACTGACTCAGATTATTTACATTACAGAAAAACAAGCTACAGAAGAGTATAGATGAGCTTATCTCCAAAGAGTATTTTCTGGCAAATATTGGCATATATGAAAATGTACTGTATATATGGATATTAATATATAGTATATGTTTTATATTTGATTATATGCATGTAAATGAATTGGGTGATGACATGGTCTTTCAGTACAAAATATTATAGCAATTATAAGCAATTTGACCATGTGTTCTAAATTCAAATATCGGTATTTTAAGTATTTTATTAAAAAAATTAAATCACACAAAACAGTAGAGAGAACTGACTTACTTAAAATGTAAATCTCTGATTTTCACATTTTGTAAATTTTTCAGTTACAGTTGGGGTATTATAAAATATTTGGGCTTAAAATAGACAAGAGAGAACATTTACTTTTGAGAGTGGACTGGTAGAGAGCTTTTTTTTTTAAGATTTTATTTATTCATTTGAGAGAGAGAGAGAGAGAGACAGAGCACAAGCAGAGAGAGATGCAAAGGGAGAGGGAGAAGCAGACTCCCCACTGAGCTGGGAGCCAGGACGTGGGGCTTGATCCCAGGACCTGGAGATCATGACCTGAGCCGGAGGCAGACGCTTAACTGCCTGAGCCACCCAGGTGCCCTGATAGAGAGCTTTTTAAATAGAATGAATAAATTTATATTTTCTGAGGTGGAATGATGGCCAAGGTAAGAAAAACAAAAAGAAAGACAAAGGAAGAAAGAAAAGACGTAGAACACTGTGCATGAATCTATTTCTGTCATAAATATCTGTGCATATTTTATGTGGTTATCATGAGAATTATTTGTAAGTACGAATGAGGAAGGGAAGATTAGCTCTTTTTTGTTGTGTTGAATATGAACACTAACAGCTAGAAAATATAGCAAGTCTATTGAGACAATTAGGCTAGGAACTTAGAGATCTCGTTGACTTAGCAGAAAGTGTAGAGTTAAGGTAGTATTGTTACGAGAGTAGCACTGACATAACTTTGTTTTTATTCTTTTTGTTTGTTTGTTTCTATTCTTAAATGTTGCCCTGAAAGGACTGAAATTAGGGAGTCACAAAAATGTCCATGTGATAGGAAAGATTGTAAGTGGAGGTTACAAAATGCATCATTAGCCTTTGTTAGTGAATGGAAAAAAAATAGCAATTAGGGGCCCCCCTCCACCCTTTACCAAGGTATGTAGAGTTCTGGTTTGGGTCCATCAGTTTCACCTTCTGTAAATCTACATTAAAATTCCATATGGTCTGTATCCTTCAGGAACATGGCTAATTTAAAAATATTTTTATAGGGGCGCCTGCTTGGCTCAGCCGGTTAAGTGGCTGTCTTTGGCTCAGGTCATGATCTCAGGGTCCTGGGATTGAGTCCCATGTCCAGCTCCCTGCTTAACAGGGAGTCTGCTTCTCCCTCCGCCTCTGCCCCCTCAACCCATGCTCTCTCTTTCTTGCTCTCTCTCTCTCAAAAAAATAAATTCTTTAAAGATTATATTTATTTATTTGAGAGAGAGAGAGCATGAGAGGGGGTAGGGTCAGAGGGAGAAGCAGACTTCCCACTGAGCAGGGAGCCCGATGTGGGACTCGATCCTGGGACTCCAGGATCATGACCTGAGCCAAAGGCAGTCACTTAACCAACTAAGCCACCCAGGCACCCAATAAATAAAATCTTTAAAACAAAACAAAACAAAACAAAACAAACAGAAAAAAAATTTATAGTACAGGTTGCATAAACTCTTACACTACTGTTATGTTTCCTAGATTACGTATATGTATATATCTATACCTATATCTGTATATCCCTTTAGCTGACCAGTATTTCACATTTTATTATTACTATTTTCTGCTTGGTGAAATCTATAAGAGATAAAACAATTTAATAAAGTTATGGACCATCTACTATGTGAACGGTTTAATGAATAAATGAAACTTGATTAACAAGAGACAAAAATGAACAACAATAATGGCAAAGTAGTAGCAAACATAACATATTATAGAAGCACTATATAAAAATTTTTTAAATTTTATGTTCATATGTTTGATAGAAACTGTGAGTGTATATATCAGATATGTAGGCAAAGTAAGGAACCAGGGTTAGGGATTCTCATTTTAAATTAACCATGTAATAGTTTATTATAATTAATCATCTGTGATTAAGATTACATAGATGACATGGGATAAAATGCTGATGGCATCTGAGATATATTAAATTTTGTGTGGTTCTGGTTCTATTACCTTCTCTCAGTGGATGTTTGTGTAGTTGATTGGAAAGTACTTTTTGGCTAAGCCTGAGCGTATTTGAGGCCAGGTCAATGGAGTGATTGATTAACTGATCCTGTCAACAATATGGTTTTTATATTTGCTTTCAAAATTTAGACACAAATGTTTGGTATTTTTTAAACAAGTCAGAAATGAACTATATCTTTCCAACAGTAGATCTATTTTAGTTAGTGCATTTTACAAAATGTTCCATACCTGGAGGCTGTGTCTCAGCATCCCCCTGACAAAAGCCACTGGTTTTATCATATATCCTGTGAATCTTGGGTGGAAATTTATTATTTTTTTATTGTGGCAAAAAACCCCGACATTATCAATATGATATTTAAAAAGTGTAACACTACTCTTTTACTTACTATATTGTCAATGACACCAAAAAGAAGCTAAAGTTGTCTCTATATAATTTGTTTTTGCCAAGTTATTCAGATAAAAAAAGGAAAAACAATATGTAAATAAAATATTTCAATAATTATTTGAGTCAGCTAGAAAAATAGTTCACATTCTGGAGTAAGTTAGCTAAAAGCGTATTTATTTAGTTACTGTACTAATGATTATGTCTTGTTTTTGTTAACAGATTTGAGTATGGCATTTTACAGATACGTGGGCATAATATTTATGGCTCAGGAAAAAAAAAAGGCCCATTTTTTTTCTTTTTATAAACATATTATGTAATTATTTGTTTTAGTGGTACAGGTCTGTGATTCATCAGTCTTGCACAATTCCCAGTGCTCACCATAGCACATACCTTCCTCAATGTCTATCCCCCAACCACCCCATCCCTCCCACCCCCCACCACTCCAGCAACCCTCAGTTTGTTTCCTGAGATTAAGAGTCTCTTATGGCTTGTCTCCCTCTCTGGTTTCATCTTGTTTCATTTTTCCGTCCCTTCCCCTATGATCCTCTGCCTTATTTGTCAAATTCCACATATCAGTGAGATAATATGATGCTTGTCTTTCTATGTTTGACTTATTTCGTGTAGCATAATACTCTCTAGTTCCATCCACGTCATTGCAAATGGCAAGATTTCATCTTTTTGATGGCTGCACAATATTCCTGTGTGTGTGTGTGTGTGTGTACCACATCTTCTTTATCCATTCATCTGTTGATGGACATCTAGGCTCTTTCTATAGTTTGGCTATTGTGGATATTGCTGCTATAAACATTGGGGTGCACGTGCCCCTTCAGATCACTACATTTGTATCTTTGGGGTAAATACCCAGTAGTGCAATTGCTGGGTCATAGGGTAGCTCTATTTTCAACTTTTTGAGAACCTCCGTACTGTTTTCCAGAGTGGCTGCACCAGTTTGCATTCCCACCAAACAATGTAGGAGGGTTCCCAAGAAAGTCCCATTTTTATTTTTATTTATTTATTTTTAAAATATTTTATTTATTTATTTGATAGAGACAGACACAGCGAGAGGGGGAACACAAGCAGGGGGAGTGGGAGAGGGAGAAGCAGGCTTCCCGCTGAGCAGGGAGCCCAGTGCGGGGCTCGATTCCCGGAACCTGGGATCATGACCTGAGCCGAAGGCAGACGCTTAACGACTAAGCCACCCAGGTGCTCCCCAAAAGGCCCATTTTTAATGAATTTTTTTCAGTAACATAAATTTGGGAAAAAGGAGAAATTAGTTATGAGCTCCAAGAATTTCCAAACAGGGCTGCCTCACTGGCTCAGTTGTTAGAGCATTTGACTCTTGATCTTGGGGTCATGAGTTGAAGCTCCATGATGGGTCTAGAGCTTACTTAAAAAAAAAAAAAAAAAAGAATTTCCAAACATACTTCCTATTAAGAGATGACCAAAAACTCTGATACTTGATATAAAAGCATTGCTTTATAAGCCATTCATTCCTATTTCAGTTTCCAAGCAAAATTCCACTGGTATAATATCAAATGTGAGAAAAACCATTTAGTTGCCAATTTATTTTGAGGGGTGTGGAGAGAGGTATTTATTGTGATTTTCTTTTTTCTGTCCCTCTCATTTTCTTCCATGAAAAGCTATTTATCTTTTTAGTGGGGATTCCCAAAGGACAAAAATGTATATTCTTAGAAAAGTAACATGGGAAATATTACACAATTCAGAGAGCTGGATAGTGGATGGCCCATACTATGGTTTCTAGATAACTAAATTTGTAAGCAGCCTAATTTATTTTAATATTATGAAGAACAAGTCAGCCATGTGACCACAAATGGAGTAGAGATAATATATTTGTAAATTAAATATTTTCCAGTTTCTAGAAATGACTACATCTAGGAAAACATGATTTAAAAAAAATACTGGACTGAAAATCCAGTGAAGTCTCTAAGATTTCTTTCAGATCTATAATTTTATGATACAGTGTGTCAATCAATGATTGGAACAAGACATATTACATAGGCCCTGGTTGCCTGTGTAACAATAAAAGAATTATTATTTGCTTGCAAGTACATAGTTCACATCTGTTGTTGTTAGGTTCTTTCCATTGTAACTATTCAAATTATTTATAACATTGGAATAATGCTTTGGATATTAAATATTTATATACTATTAAGTATTTGTATAAAAGGCCAGTAATAGGCACTTTACTATCCTTCTGCAATGTAAAGCTTTATGGCAAAATGAAGCTTATTGTAAAGGCTTTTGAATAGTATAATTCCTTTTTCTGTTGAATAAAGTCATTATTATCCCACTTTCTAAGCAAGGTAATGAGGACACTGAGAAGATAAGAGATTTGTTCAGTATAATACATCCTTAATAAAAGCTTTTAAAAATAAATACAATCCTGGGGCACCTGGGTGACTCAGTCAGTTAAGCATCTGCCTTCGGCTCAGGTCATGATCTCAGTGTCCTGGGATCGAGCCCTGAGTACGGGTCCCTGCTCATCAGGGAGTCTCCTTCTCCCTCTCCCTTTGCCCCACCCCTGCTCCTGCTCTTTCTCTCTCAAATAAATAAATAAAATCTTTAAAAAAAATGCAATGCTTATCTTCTAAAAACAAAAGAGGTAGGAAGGAAAAGAGAGATAGAGGGAAAGAATGAGAAAGTGAGACTTGCCAGTATATCATATGAGAACTTTATCAAGTCAATTATAAATGGCATATTTTTGAAAATTGATTTTACTTTGTACTTTTTATCTATTTTCCTAAAACTACATTTTTTATTAGGATTAATTTTTGAATAATCCATTTCGAAAAATATATGTTCTTGAATTTTCCCCAGATTATAGATTCTATATGAGGTCAATACCTTGAATTGTCTAATTGCTTTAAAAATCTCTTCATGGGGCCCTTGGGTGGCTCAGTCATTAAGCATCTGCCTTCGGCTCAGGTCATGAAATCAGGGTCCTGGGATCGAGCCCAACCTCGGGCTCCCTGTTCAACGGGAAGCCTGCTTCTCCCTCTCCCACTCCCCCTGCTTGTGTTCCCTCTCTTGCTGTCTCTCTCTCTGTCAAATAAATAAATAAAATCTTTAAAAAAATAAAATAAAAATCTCTTCATATCCTCTATTCTCTTCATCTGTATTGACTTCATTTGTAAATTTGTTAGACATGTATCATAAACTTGTACAGATGTACCTATTTTTGTTCAGTAATTTGAAAGCCCTATTTGGAAACCATAGGGAAATTGTAATACAGTACCTGGAGTGGAGTTTGACATGAGATCCAAACTTATAAAAACAGGACAGTTTGCTATGAAATTTAGTTATAATAGCATCTTCAAGATATTTTTTCTACATTTATATTTTCTTTTATTAGGGAAACATTCACAGATGTTTATCCTCTGTTCTTTTCTTTTTTTTATTTTTAAACATTTATTTATTTGAGAGAGAGTGAGTGTGTGTGTGTGAGTAGGGGGAGAGGTAGAGGGAGAGGGAGAGAGAGGAGAGGAAGAATCTGAAGCAGACTCATAGCATGGAGCCGGACACAGGGTTCGATCCCAGGACCCTGAGATCACTACTTGAGCCAAAATCAAGAGTCGGCCGCTCAACCCATTGAGCCACCCCTGCACCCCTATCCTGTGTTCTTTACAATGGACATGTTTTATTGCAGTAATAGCTTATATCCTTAGTGCTTGCTTTCTGCTAAAGACCTCAGGTACATCATACTTGGAGGTAGATTTTTATTATTTCCATTCTGTAGAAGTGGAAATTGATGTAGACATAGTTACATAACTTGTTTGGGTCACATTAATTGTGGCATGACTAGGCTTCAAACCTACACCTGTCTGATTTCAAAACTCATGATTTTACTCATGAAATCAAACTGTATCTGAGTACATAGATATATGTAAACATAGTAACAAAATGTCCATTTGTGTTAACTTTATTGCATCCAGTTATTTATAGAGTTAGCATAAGGTGAAATTTGATATGGTTGCATAAGGTGTCTAGTGTGAACTCAAATCTGTTATTTTTTTCCCCACACCTGCTTACTTTTCCTTCTGTGAGCCGAGGGAGAAAAGGCCCCAGCACATGTATATTGAGACTTGGGAAAGAATGGTACCTGCTGTTTCCTAAAATGTAGAGATGGAGGGGGCTTTAGAGAGCCAGTCCAACTCCTGATTTTTTAAATTTAAATTCCTATCTCATGATTGAAATGATAGCCTAGGTAAGAACATAATGTTTCCTTCATTGGAGGAAAGAAAAATTAGCTGGGGGTGCTTGAACATGTGAATTTGAAGATGAAGCCTGCTTTTGGAAAGCTTAATGCAAAAGTCTAATATTAACAGTAATGACTGGTACTTCTGGGCCTGCGTCCCAATGACCACTGCTTTCTTCTGAATAGGTACTGGAAAATACATCTAGACTAAAGTCTGTGGCTAAATATAGGGTCCATATTTTCTGATTTTCCCAAGATAATAAGTCTCTGACTTCTCCTGAATTGAATTGAGTTTAGAAATTAGATTTTGATTTCTTCTCTAGTTATTACTGCTCTTTCCACTTCCTTGTGTGTTTTTTTAGAGAAAGCTCCTCTGGAGCAGGGACCTAATCTGCTTTCTTAGCCTCGGGATCCTCAGTGTCTCAAAGCTCATAATGGGAGTTCAGTAAACATATTGGGATATACAGATAAGTGGTAAATGTCAAACTTGATCTAATGAAATCCTTACTGAGAACATAAGATCTTATAGGGCATGAAGGCTCCAAAATTTTTTTTTAAAGGGTAAGTTAGGGGTGCCTGGGTGATGCAGTTGGCTAAGCATGTAACTCTTGGTTTCAGCTCAGGTCCTGATCCCAGGGTGGTGAGATGGAGTCCTGCATTGGGCTCTGCGCTCATCGGGGAGTCTGCTTGAAAGATTCTCTTCCTCTCCCTCTGCCCCTCCTCCTGCTCTCTCTCTCTCAAAATAAATAAATAAATCTTAAAAAAATAAAGGGTAAGTTAAATTCTCAAAGAAAAATATTGGATGGAGTGTATCTTGAGTAATATTTTGGGGTTTTAAAAACTTGTAACAAGATAATATGAATTATTTTTCAGTTTCTGTTGGGTTTCAATCTTGTGTTTGCTTTCATTATTTAGGCATTGCAACTTTGTAGGCACATGACTGCTTAGTGTAATTATTAAGTATAAGTAGACTTAATAAAATGGTTGCCTGCTATCACCAAATTTTATATCTAGAATATAAAAAAATTAGTATATGCAAATTTTTTCTTTCTTCCTACTTTTTAATTTTTTAAAAAAAGATTTTATTTATTTATTTGACAGAGAGAGACACAGTGAGAGAGGGAACACAAGCAGGGTGAGTGGGAGAGGGAGAGGCAGGCTTCCCACGGAGCAGGGAGCCTGATGCGGGGCTCGATCCCAGGACTCTGGGATCACAACCTGAGCTGAAGGCAGAAGCTTAATGACTGAGCCACCCAGCCCCCCCCCTTATTTTTAATGTTTTTAATTGGATTTAGATGTTGCATTGAGAAAAGCTGATGTGTCTGTTTCATTAAAACAAAAAAGTTTTTCTTATTATCTAGTAAATATATTTGTTTTAGAGATCAAAAAATATATTTAGCTTATGGATTCTAAATGTTACAATTTCTGAGTTAATAAACCAGTTGCATGAATCAATTGCATTTTTGTGTTCTGATGTGGTCTTGCAGAGAAAATGGGGTAACATTAAACCTAATAGTTTATGAATATAAGTAATAAAAATTTGCTTTGATTTGGTTATTGAAGGTTAATGCACTAAATATACTACTACATCTTTATCATTGAGCAGGTCTGTGAGTGGGGTTACTTATCAAAATCATCTTTGATGTACATTATAATTCTTTTTTAAAAAAGATGTATGTATTAGGGAGAAGGAGGGAGAGAGAGAGAGAGCAGGAGGAGGAGCAGAGGGAGAGGGAGAGAGAGAGAATCTTAAGCAGATTTGGAGCTGAGTGTGGAGCCAGACCTGGGGCTCAGTCCCAAGACCCTGAGATCATGACCTGAGCCCAAATCAAGATCAGACACTCAACTGACTGAGCCACCCCGGCGTCCCTGATGTACATTATAATTCTGTACCTAAGCTGTAGTTATGAAGCAGAGGAAATTGATCTATAAAGACTTGATGAATAACTAATGCATAAATTAAAATTTCTGCTTTTAATCCATTTAAGTATTTCAATGAAACCTTTGTAGTCTATGCATATGTTGTGGCATATTTGGGTAGCAATATGACTAGAGTAAAAGTGCCAACTTTCCACTAAGACTATAATCTCCTTAGTGGTCAAAATTGAGTCACTTCCATCTCTTCCATTCCTAGCAAGAAGCCTGATATGTAAAAACGTAAAAAGCAAAAATCTTGATTACTCCTTTGTCAGGTGAGTAAATAAATGATTATTTATGAGAATATCTTTGACCATTATAAAGCATCAGGATTTCCATTCAATGTATTTAATGAGTGATTCAGTGGTCCAGTTTCCCATCTCCTTACTATATATAAGGTACTGTGAAAAGCATTTCTGTGGAATTAAGATGACTTAAACAAGGTCTTGCTTTTAAGGAATTTATACTCATACTGGAAATATACAGTGACAACTTAAATTTCAGTGCTTTAAATGCTATGGAAACAGAGAGAAGGCAAGACTCAAGTCCAGGCCAGTTGGTGTTCTGGCAAGAAGGAAGAGCACATGCAAGGGTACAGGTATGTGTGTGCAATAAGCCAGTTCCAGAAGCGCAAGTAATTCAGAGTTACTAGAACCTGGGGTTTAGGCACAAGGTAGGTTTGAGTAGTGGGACTTAAGAGTCACACAACTGTTTTCAGCTACCGTCTTTCTGCCAAAGCACCAAGCATCACAATTAAAGAGCTCCTAACAGTCTCTTTAGTGATGACTAAACCCAGTTGCCATATCATCTTACATCCAGGTCAGTTCTATAAGCTTTCCATGCTCCCAACTTCCAGTGTGGTTTCTTACTCTTCCATTTTAGATTTTGCTTCTTAACTTCAGATTTGACAGTGAAGCAACGTCCTATCCTCCACAACCAACACTGCCGTGGGTGGCACCCCTGTTGTTGGTGCCATTTGTTGATCATATTGGAGGTAAAATTGGAAAAATAAAAAAGGTGGGGCTCAAATCACAAGGGACTTTTCTTCCATGTGTGACATGTTGGGAGTCCAATGAGAAAGATGTAGCATCAGCCATAAACCCCAGCTGTCTGATTGTTAAGATAAATTATTAGATCTTGGGGAGTTCATCATGGTTCTGCCTTGAATCCTGACTTTATAGCTCAGAAACTAAGGGTGTCAGCACACCAAGCAATTTCTTAGGGTGAATTCACATTAACTGACCTTACAGAAAGTTATGTAAAACAGAAGAATTCCAGTGTATTATTGCATAAGATTTGAATAGTAGTGCCAACATGAGTGTGGTATTCTAAATTTATAGGCAAATAAGATTATATGGGAACCAAATATTAACCAGAAGGTTTTTACATAAGTATATGACCAGAAGAAAGGGGGGATAATTTTATCATTTAGTTGTCGGTAGCATCAGCCTAGTATCCAGAGGCACCATGCACATTGAAAGGACTATCTGGCTACTAGGATTGGGATGCAGGAGATGTGGGGCGTGTGCATCACTTCCCTAGCTTGGTTGGCACTATCAACAGCTTTCCTCTCTGAGTCAGCTTTGACTGTGAGTCCACTGCGGCCCAGACCCTCCTCTGATCAGCAGTATCTTCAGGAGGTAAATAGGTTTTATATTATGGGCCATCTGATTGGATGTGGCTGCCTGGAGCAGTCTCGAGAAGGACTCCCAAGACTCAGACAAGCTGTGTGGGCTAGAGTACCTGGGAGGTTGTGCTGGAGGACTGCTCTGAGTTCACAGGGAGTAGAGATAATTCACTGGATTTGCCTTCGTTGCATGAGTAGTTCAGATTCTGTAGAGCACTGGAAGAGCATAAGCAGGAAAGTGACATCATCAAATTTTCATTTAAGGAGGGACAAGATGATCAGGTCACCTGCCCAGATTTGTTGCACTCAGCATCACTCTGGGTGTAAGCTATGTGACCGGGAGTAGCTGAGCAGTATGGCTGCAACATTTAATTCCAGGCACTGGTTTTCTATGATTGCCTTCACAGTGGCTGATGTATTTCTTGTCCAAGTGAATATTATTTTACCTGTTTGAAGAATAAGCAGAAACAGATTAAAAAATCTTGGTTTTATTGGGCAAAATTGAGGGAATTTTTAAATTCAGTCAAGACTCCTCTGTTATAAAGCAGAAAATTGCTGCTTAGTTACTTGGCAATGGTTGATGGAAAGATAAGGGCATCATATTTTATTAATGAAATCTTGTGCCTTTTTATCTGAATGCTACCTAGTATTATTCAGACCTTTCTGCTAAATGCATTTAATGCTTACTACCGCACTTCGATGTCATAGCTAAAGATTTATAGTTTTGTTGGTTGTTTATTTCATAAATAAACACAATCAATTTGATAAGAAACTTTGATAGTCATTTTCATCAGTTTTGCTGTGGGTGGGGTTAGGCAGTCTTTGACTATAGCATGAGTTGGGTGCACACCTCACTAACAGGATTAAGAACCTTTCTTGAGCAGCACTTTTTTTTTAAAGATTTTATTTATTTATTTTGACAGAGAGAGAGAGAGACAGCAAAAGAGGGAACACAAGCAGGGGGAGTGGGAGAGGGAGAAGCAGGCTTCCCGCGGAGCAGGGAGCCCAATGCAGGGCTGGATCCCAGGACCCTGGGATCATGACCTGAGCCACGAAGGCAGATGCTTAACGACCGAGCCACCCAGGTGCCCCTGGAAACAGACTTTTTGATGACTAGAGTCTCATTTGCCTGTTAAAGATTATTTTAAAAGAATTATATATAAGGCACCATGTTTAGAGATATAATTTATTTTAAGACATGGTTATTTTTCCAAATAACTATAAACGAGTAGATTTGGGTCTTTAATGAACCAGATGCTTTTTATGTGCTAGACACTTTTTGGATGTAATTTTGCATCCCCACATCTAATCTTTGAGGGATCGTTATTAATATTATCTTTTAAAATGTACATTATAAGGAACAGAGGTCAAATAGGTTAGGTAGCTAAAAGCGATGTTTAAATGATGTTTGAACCCTGGTGTTTGAACCCAGGTCTGTTTTAATGACAAAGCCTACATTCATTATAGCTACTAGGAACATACGCGAGGGAATATAGTTTGCAAAATAGAATAATTTGAATGTTATTGGCGCTGTTTTCCCCAAAGGATTCTGTAGGGCATAAATCAGTTGATTTACATTCTCTTTCTTAACCTGGAGATTATGCCACATTCTAACAAAATCAAAAAGCATGGCAGTAATACTAATGATGTTACCTCTTATCTTCTTAGTATTTTGCATTTTATATTTATATTGTTTGGCATGTTGGTTTTGGTTTTCAAATAATTTTTGTGTCCTTTAATTTTCATGCTGATTACTTTGTGCTTTTGAGAAATTGTTAAAGTGTTCCATGGCAGTTAATTTTCCTGTGTTCCCACCTGTTTGTATGCTTGGCTGTTGTTTTCTTGGCTACCTCTGAAACTGGGATTAGTGTTTGCATATCATCATTTCAGCATAATTATTTGAGTTCTATATACTGCTAATCAGGGATGGCAATATGCTCTGCTTTAATGAACTCCTGATTATTTATGCTCTCTATTAAATTTCTGTTTTTTTCCACTTTATAGTTAATAAGTATTTGTTTATCATTTTTTATATGCAAAACCTTTTTTTGGGCTGACTGAAGTGAAGCTCTTCCTACCTTAGTAGAAATTTTTTAGTATCCTGGGGTGTGCATATTAATATTATCCTCTAGCCTTAGCTCCATACTGAAAATTGGCAGAAGCATCTTTTGTATTAGATGAATTTATAGGGGCACCTGGGTGGTTCAGTTGGTTAAGCAACTGCCTTCAGCTCAGGTCTCAGGGTCCTGGGATGGAGCCCTGAGTTGGGCTCCTTGCTCAGTGGGAGCCTGCTTCTCCCTGTCCCTCTGCTTGCTACTGTCCCTGCTTGTGCTCTGTCTCTCTCTGTCAAATAAATAAATAAAAAATCTTAAAAAAGAAAAGAATTTAGATGAATTTATAGGTGACAGTGAAGACTGGTAGCAGTTCTATGGAGTGGGGAAGAGCATTAAAGAAGTCATTATTTTTCTATTTATACTTCCATTAGTTTTAGTCGGGTTTCGTTTCTTTAATACATATGTTTTTATTTATTAGATTTAACTATGTTTTAAAAGTGATATTTTATTTTTTTAAAATATTTTATTTATTTATTTATTTGACAGAGGGAGAGAGACAGTGAGAGAGGGAACACAAGCAAGGGGGGAGGGAGAGGGAGAAACAGGCTTCCCACGGAGCAGGGAGCCCGATGCAGGGCTCGATCCCAGGACCCTGGAACCATGACCTGAGCCGGAGGCAGACGCTTAACGACTGAGCCACCCAGGCGCCCCTTAAAAGTGATATTTTAAAATAAATTAAAAAACTTAACATAGGCTCACTCATTGATGGTCATTAACATTGGTTGAAATACAACCTTTCAGGTAAAGAAATAGAACGATTAGTTTATTTTATGAGGGTCAACAGAGGATAATTAGTATATATACTAATTTTAATATACGTTGCAATATTTTTAATGCATCTAAATCCTAACAGTTTGAGTTGCATAGAGCTTTTAATATTCTCTTTACTTTTCCTAAGACAAATGAGATAAGTGCATTACTAAATCTAATTCCCTTAGCAAAAAAATAAGTAGAAAATTTAGAAACCAGTATTTTGTCAATACTTCTCTAATAGGGAATAACTCTGTTTGCTTTACTGTACTAAGTGTCTTGCTAATGCATGCAAATGTAGCTAAAAGAGACCAAATTAAAGTTCCAGTTGGGAAATACAAAAGTGAACTTTAAATGCGTTGTCAATATCTGCTATCAATGAAGATTGAACACTCTTGTGTAGACAAGAATAAATATCACCTTAATCAATGAATCTGTCCATCTGTGTACAGTTTTATTAACTCATGCACCTATTAATAAATTGATCATATTTTATAGTGAATAATAAAATTATATAACTTTAGGTCTCCTGAAAAGGGTCCTTACAGATCATTTGATGGTCCAATTATCTTATTTTAAGTACTATCGAAGTAAAAGTTCTCCCCCTGGCTGGTTAGTGGCAAAGCAAGATGCAGAACTCCCATCACCGGCCTCTAAGCCCAGAAAGTTTTTAACCGCTCTATGCTGCATCTGATTTATATGGTATATAATATCCACTGAACTTTTTAAAGATACGAAGTCAATCTGCATTTCCAATATTGAGAAGACTCAGCTCATTTTTCTTTTCACAAATATTTGTAAAATATTATGTGCTGGCGTATTAGTAGTTACTGATGTTGTCAGGTGAGAGACACAATCTCATGACATTCGAGTGAGAAATGTCAGTGTAAACATACAATCTTCCCATAGCTAAATAGAATGTGTTTCCTATTGGAAAGCAATTAGTTAAGAAATAATAAATGTTTCCAAAATTTTACACACATATGCAGAAGATAGAGAATGTAACACTGATGAGACAAGATGCATTTTATTTTTTTTAAGATCTAAGCTTTTAAAATCTGAACAAAGTAAAACAATCTTCAAGGATTTTTGGTTAATAACAATTATATATTATTTTCAGTTATAAATAATGCAGTTTCAGCATTAATATTTTAAATTCCCTTGGACTTTTGGAAAGATTTACCATATTAGTTATAAGTAAGTGTATGGATTGGCACAGAGAAGCCATTTATTGGCTTTCTTTCCTCGTAGATATAGTATGATAGATTTTAATACTGCCATCAAAGATGGTCTGTTCTGTTCTTATTAATTAAATTGTCATATTTACTTTGTAGGTTTGCTTTGATTTTGGCTATCCCTTATTGCATACACACATACTTAAGGATCTAGAATTTCCCAATCCACCTGCACTCCCTCCCGTTCTGTTTACTATTACTTTGAATGCCACATATAAAATTGTTAAAATTTATATTTAGAAATCCAACGTTAAATTACAACTTTGGCTTATATAGCTCAAGGGATTTCTGGTTAAGAAATATTCAGGGAATCCTATTTATTTGATTACATCATGTTATAAGAGTGTTTTTAATGGTGGTGAGTCCAAATGAATAATTCTATATATTGTGTTCTTATGAGAACATTTTCTGCATTTGGCTTCTTTAGTCCTCTTTACTTTTTATAGTTGCTGCTATGTACTCTGATACAGAGATAAATAAAGGTATTTTGAGAAATGCAAGACACCATTTCTCTCATTTTTACCAAAAAAAATTTTTTTTAAGATTTTATTTATTTATTTGACAGAGAGAGAGACAGCGAGAGAGGGAACACAAGCAGGGGGAGTGGGGGAGGGAGAAGCAGGCTCCGCGGAGCAGGGAGCCCGAGGCGGGGCTCGATCCCAGGACCCTGGGATCATGACCTGAGCTGAGGCAGACGCTTAACGACTGAGCCACCCAGGCACCCCTCATTTTTATCAAATTTTTAAGAGCAAATTTGAGACACAATCTACTTGTTTGCATTTTTCTCCATTTGGTCCTGTGTTTAAATGTTTGTTACCATGGCAGCTAAGAAGAACTTATCACTTGTTTCTCTTTAGATGTCAAACAGCATGAGCTCCTGTGTGTTGGCTTAGAACTCACAGTAGTTCAAATCCAGTTCACTTGTCCTTGCACACATATGCCTGGGAACTGGCATCTGGGAACAGAACTCTGGTCTGGAAGTCAGGAGACTCACGTGCTACTTCCAGCTGCAAAGTGCTGTTTAATCTTGTGCCTTTGAACAACTGACCAACATTTCTGGGCCTCAGTGTCCTGAGTTGTTAAATGAAGAAGCAGGACTGGATAATATTTAAGGTCCTTTTTAGTTTAAATATTATAATTAATGAAATTGTAGGGCTACTGTGATTGACCTTGGGAGTGTTCATATATATCCATCTCTCATACCTTTGGTTCCCTTTAATTGGATAATTGGGTGTGGGGGGAGCCTGGTTCTTATCTTTGGGAGTTTTGAGGAGAGAAAGCAATGTTTGAGTACATCTGTACTGGGCAGCACTCGAGTCACCTTGTACTAACCTCTGTTGTTTTCTTGAGTAGTTGTCCAGTCCTCTTTTTCATGTAGCATAAGGGTTCTAGAGAAACTCATGATGCCACATTCAGTTCCGTGACTGGGTTCTTTACCATCCCTCCTAATAGCCATATTTAAGATAAAATATTAAGGATATGTATCTTAATATTTAATATTAATATGATATACCTAAATATAAACAATATTTTAAAAATTTGATATTTAAATATTTATCTTAATATTTAATATTCACTAACTATGAAATCATGCTCAACGAGCTTAGCCTAACTAGGATGTATGTTGGCAAACTTTGAAGTGTTCTCAATTGATGCTCTATAGTAAAGTGATACAAAGAATTGAAAGAGGACTTGATTTAATGACACTTGAGTAGGAAAAACTCACTTCTCCTGTGTGTCTCTCCTTTACTACTTTACACAGAGCATTTCACTTGATACTTCTGGTCACCAAATGTGTGTGAGGTCTTCCCATACCAAGAAGTTCTGCGACATTAGCTGGATGTCCTACAATTTAACTCAAATCTGACACTCTTTACCTGGAGATACAATTAGATCCCACATATTAAGAGCTCGTCCTACAAGACTGCCCCCACCCCCCAGATGCCAGTGGCAGGCCCAGGTTGTTACCAGTGCTCTGACCTACCAACTATAAATTGGACATTTTCATAATTCTTTCCTCTGGTTCAATTAATATTTTGGCATAGCTCATAGAACTCAGGAAAACAGTGTACTTACTGTTTACTGGTTTATTATAAAAGGCTATATAAAGGATATGGATCAACATCCAGATAGAAGAGATGCATAGAGCAAGGTTTGTGGGAACAGGTATGAAGTTCCATGCTGTCTCCCAGTGTGCCAATCTCCTGCTACCTCCATGTGCTCACCAACCTGGAAGTTCTCTGAGCACCCTACTTTGGAGATTTTTATGGAGGCTTCATCACATAGAGATGATCCATCGTTAACTCCATTTCTAGACCTTCTCCCCAGTCTCTGGGGCAGGACTGAAAATTCCAAGCTTCTAATCATGGCTTGGTCTTTCTGGTGACTGGTCCCCATCTATGATCCCACCAAGATCAAGAATCACTGTACAGAAAAAAAGACACTGTATCACCCATGAAATTCCAAGACACTTAGGAACTCTGTATCAGGAAGATACAGAGGGTTAAAGACCAAATATTAGAACAGAAGATGCTCCCATGTGCTCTCATCATTTAGGACATTACAAGGATTTTTAGGAACTCTATGCCACAAAGCAGTGGCAGAGACCAATATAAATATTTTGTGTTATCTTGTAACAATAAAGTTCATGTTAAATAATGTAGTTTTTACTTAGGAATATTTGAGATAGTAGCAAAAACTGCTCAGCCTGGTGTGATGGAGTCTGAGATGGGGTGAGTCACTCATTTTGAGCAAAGGTTTCATAAAGAGCATACTTGGAATATTAAAATGAAGGTCTTAAAGTTTGATGCTGACTTAATGCATTGAACAATTCCGACAGTTCAATATTAATGTTGCATTTTAGTTAAGTATGGTCAAACCCTGAAGAACAGCTATAATTAAAAATGACTGTCTAATATTCATTGTCACTGACATCAGCCTAGCAAATTCCAAGATCCAATAGGGGAGGGAAGATATTAAAGGTTATATTATTTTAGGTTGTCTCCTCTTTTTCTAGTATTATGAAGGATTTATTTGAGAGCGAGCGAGCACAGAGGAAGAGTGAAAGGGAAAAGCAGACTCCCCACTGAGCAGGGAGCCCAATGTGGGGCTCCATCCCAGGACCCTGAGATCATGACTTGAGCAGAAGGCAGATGCTTAACCGACTGAGCCACCAGGCACCCCAAGAAAAAAAATTCTTATATACTGCTAGAATTATTTTTCTAGCCAAATATATATATAAAATACTTTAAATTTACTGTTAGAGAGGCATGGATTTAAAGGTCACAAGATATATACTTCCAAAATGGAGGTGCAGTTTTGTTAATCAATGTACTCTTGTGGACTCATTATTCTATTTTTAGCATTTTTGTATTTTGGCATTTAATAGCACTAGATTCAAAGCCAACCCCACTTATCATATAGCACTAAACTAGAGATCAGAGAAATTAAGTTTATGTTCCAACACTTTAAATAATTGCTGTAAGGGATAATATTGAAGAGTTATATTTAAAATGTTTTTAATAGTGTTACTTCTTTGCCTTTTCAAATGAAATGCCAAAACAATTGCTCTAATAGGAGTGCTGTGTGTTTTGGGTACTTAAACTGCTAACTAAAATGTTAAACTCTGTAATATGGAATTACTTTTGGAATGATGCTGATTATTAAGCTTATTGTTGCTATATTGTTTTAAATGAGCAGTGAGCTAATAAAATCCCAACAAATAGCAAGTCAAGTAATACATGAAGTTGGGGGTAAATAATACAAGCTAGATAGTTTTGAAAAGAAAAAAGACTGTCTTTTGCAAATATGAATTGGATATCAAGCAAAAAAAAAGTTCATGACTGCTCTAAAATTAGAATGTTCATTTTAAATACCCCAAAGGGCCAAGTGCTGATATTTGAACAAAATGGGAATCAAAATATTAACATTAATCAATCTCTTGAGTAAAGTTGTAAAAGAAAAAGGATTGGTCACTTTTGGCATGTTGCTAAGCTTTAGATATTGGAAGAGAGAGAAAGGAGGAATTTGGAAAAGAATATAATGAAACGCCCAAATTCTTGGAATTTGATTCAAACCAAAAGGAAATGATTTCTGAAATTCAGCACAGATTTAAAAATAATGATTCTTCCAGTTGTGAAACACTTTAGTCACACCTTTGTTTTAATGTCCCAAAATATAATTGTACAGGTTTTGGCATAAAAATGAAAGGTTATTATGTAAAATTGATTTTTAAAATTTAATTTATTTACTTAATTTTTTCCAGTTTTATTGAGAAATAATTGACATATACCACTATAAGTTTAAGACATACAGGATGATGGTTTGATTTCTATGTATTGTGAAATGATGACCACAACAGGTTCAGCTAATATCCATCTTCTCATATAGATCAATAAAAAGAAAAGAAAGAAGAAAAGAAGGAAAAAATTTTTCTCATCATAATCAGAACTCTTAGGATTTATTCTCTTAACAACTTTCCTATGTCATATAGCAATGTTAGCTATAGTCATTATATTGTACATTGCATTCCTAGTACTTATTTATCTAATGACTGGAAGTTTGTATTTTTTGATGACTTTTATCCAATTCATCCTCCCCAAACCCTCCACTTCTGGTAACCACAAGTCTGGTATCTTTTTCTGTGAGGTGTTTTTTTTGTTTTTTGTTTTTTTTTTTAATTCCACATATAAGTAAGATCATGCAGTATTTGTCTTTGTCTGACTTACTTCACTCAGCATACTGCCTTCAGGGTCCATATATATTGTTGCAAATGGCAAGGTTTCATTTTTTATGGCTGAATAATATTTCCATGTATACATATACCACAATTTCTTTATCCATTTACCCATTGATGGACATTTAGGTTGTTTCCCTGTCTTGGCCATTGTAAATAATGCAGTTGTGAACAAGGGGGTACAGTATGTTTTTGAGTTAGTGTTTCTGTTTCCTTTGGATATATTCCCAGAAGTGGTATTGCGTGATCATAGCAGTTCTATTTTTAATTTTTTGAGGATCCTCAAAATATTAAAAAAATATATCTTCCAAAGTGGCTGTACCAATTTACAATCCCACCAACAGTGCACAAGGGCTCTCTTTTTTTCACAGTCACACCAGCATTTGTTATCTCTTGTGTGTTTGATGATGGCCATTCTAACAGGTGTCAAGTGATACCTTATTATGGCTTTCATTTGCATTAAAATGATTTGGAAATTAATTTAAAAAGCTGAGTGTATACTGACATTTTAAAATTAAAGGCTTTTAGATTTCTTGAAGCATCTCCAGAAAATTTCAGTTGTTTATCCATGGCTAACACTTCATCTTAGACAATTAGTGCATAATCTGGCTATTGCATGGTAAGAAAACAGCTTTTTAAAAGCTGGCTCACAATTATTATAATTGTCCCAAATTGAAGATAATTAATACATTTAGTAAGGAAATTGTTAAATAAATTATGGTATATCCATGAAATGGAATATTATGCATCCATTTAAAAGTAGTTTTTAAAAGAAAGTTTAATGACATGAAAATGCTCATTATATATTAATTTAGAAATTCAGGGCGAAAAAAATGTATCCAGTATGTTCTTAACTATATAATCCATTTGCAGAGAAACATGCAAAAGAAATACATATATATCAATAGCAGTTTTATCTGGATACTTACTCTTTTTCTTCAAATTTTTCTTGAATTTCAAATTTTTATTACATTTTTTCTTACATATGTATTATCTTTTATAATTAGGAACTACACTTTTTTTAAAAGATTTTATTTATTTATTTGACAGAAAGAGACACAGCGAGAGAGGGAACACAAGCAGGGGGAGTGTGAGAGGGAGAAACAGGCTTCTTGCTGAGCAGGGAGCCTGATGTAGGGCTCCATCCCAGGACCCTGGGATCTTGACCTGAGCCCGAGGCAGACACTTAACAGCTGAGCCACCCAGGCACCCCAGGAACTACACTTTTAAAAACTTACTTATTGCAAATGTTACCACAAATTACAGTGGTGAAAATAATCATTTTCAATAGCATATGATAAAAGCTAGTTTTTGCTGAACTGTATGGGAAGAAAAGAACAAAGAGTGCAAAAATACCTATGTTACCTTGAAAGTAGCATCAGATGCTTCAGTTCACTTCCCAAGCATAGCAGTCACTGTCTTAAAAGAATAACATCCATCTGTTTTCCATCTGCCATAGTAAGTTGTGTAACATTTTTAGAAATGCATATACTTTCATTTTATCATCAGTACAAAAGATATATGTTCCTAATGTAGATCCCATTGACTATATGAATTATGTTTTGAAAGAAAAAATTCACATGGTCAGAAGACTTTCACAGCTTAAATCTGGTAGATCCCTGCCAATAAGAACTTGGCATTGACTTCTTACTACCCAATGATAGTGATAATAAGTACCTCACAAGGAATTTTTAATTAATGAAATCAACTTATGCAAGTACACCATAAACATTTTGGGACTATCCAAGAAGAATAAGCTTGGAGGAAATTTGAGAGATTATTCAGAGGAGCTAGCTAGTACAGAATATAAGTAATTTAATTAAAGTTATACAGCATGAAATGAGTTTCTTTCCTGGACTTGCCTGGTAATTGATCCATTCTTCCACAGTTGAATGAAAGTATGGTCAGCTAAGGGAGAAAGTTTGTAGTGATCATGAAAAGAAAATATAGTAATACTTTGCTTTTAATAGAATAGTTATAAGTAACATTAGACTTTAATTTGTGTTCTGGACCCCTACACTATTTAGAAATAACTTTTCTGAACCTTATCTTTTTAGTCAACTAACAGTGAGTCTCCCGTGTGGCTATATTTCAGAATCATTTAAACAGTTCAGAGACTTGGATTCTGTGCCTGGAAGACCTGATTTTGGTGATTTTCAGTAGAGTCAGGGTAACTATATTTAAACAAAACAAAACATAAAACTTCCTCTAGTAATGTTTATGTGTAGCCCAAATTGAGAATGACTGGGAATATATATGCAAGTCACTGTGGATACAAAGAAATAAGACATCAGGCTAGTCCTCACATTGTTTACTGTCTGAAAGAGCAGTTCAGAATCTACTCTTTCAAATCAGTAAAATATTCATTTTTCTAACACAAAAGATATTCTCCTGGCATGAGCTCTCCACCCACATGTTGATAGATTTTATGTGGATTGTCTGAGGTTCTACAGTTTCAGGAATACAAGGGCAAAGAACAGGCTGATTGATTGATTCAATTATGTCATAATAAATGGTCAAAGATTGAAAATGGGCAGAAGCGATTAATGGGTGTTTGTTCAGTGGAGTGCTGGGTGTTGTCTAGCAGATCCTCCAGGAATTATCTGCTTTTATAAGGGTGTGCATATTTAATTCTCTCTTAAGGCCTTTTTACAACTTTGTAGAAGTATAAGTTAATTTGTAGACAAATGATAGCATTGATTTTTTAGTTGAAGTGCTAATAAATTTTGTCTAGGACAAATATAATTCATTTTTACCTATAGAAAATATAATCCCAAACATAGTATTTTATTGCCATATAGGATATTAACCAGTTTTGCGTGTATTAGCAAAATCATTTCAGTATTTAGCATATATAGTAGTCTGTGTATAAGTCTGCTCTTCAGCAAACCCACAGCTGGGTTTACCTTTTTACTCAAAGGTAAAATGCAGAAAGCTTTTCCTCTAAGATCAGGAACAAGACAAGGATGTCCACTCTTGCTACTTTTATTCAACATAGTACTGGAAGTCCTAGCCACAATAATTAGACAAAAGAAAGAAATAAAAGTCATCGAAATTGGTAAGGAAGAAGTAAAACTGTCGCTATTTGCTGATGACTATATACATATATAGATATACATATATCTATATATACTCCACCAAAAAAACTATTAGAAATAATGAAAGAACTTGGTAAAGTCATGTGTTACAAAATTAGTATAAAGAAATCTGTTGAATTTCTATACACTAATAACAAACTAGCAGAAAGAGAAATTAAGAAAACAATCCCACTTACAATTGCATCAAGGAATAAAATACTTAGGAATACATTTAATCAAGGAGGTAAAAGACCTGTACTCTGAAAACTCTAAGACAATGATGAAAGAATTGAAGATGACACAAATAAATGGAAAGACATACTACGTTCATGGATTGGAAAAATTAATATTGTTAAAGTGTCCCTGCTATCCAACCTACAGATTCAATGCAATCCTTATCAAAACACCAATAGAATTTTTTATAGAACTAGAACAAATAATCCTAAAATTTATATGGAACCACAAAAACCCCAATAGCCAAAGCAATCTTGAGAAAGTAGAACAAAGCTGGAGGTATTCCACTTCCAGATTTCAAACTATACTACAAAACTATCACAACCAAATAGGGGCGCCTGGGTGACTCAGTCAGTTAAGCATCTGCCTTCGGCTCAGGTCATGATCCCAGGGTCCTGCTCAGCAGGGGAGTCTGCTTCTCCCTCTCCCTCTCCCCCCCCCCCCCCCAGCTAGGGTACTCTCTCTCTTGCTCACTCTCTCAAATAAATAAATAAAATCTTAAAAAAAATAGTGTGGTATTGGCACAAAAATAGATTCATAGATTAATAGAACAGAATAGAGAGCCCCCAAATAAGCCCATGCTTATATGGTCAATTAATTTATGACAAAAGAGGCAAGAATATATACAATGGTAAAAAAAATTGTCTTCAATAAATGATACTGGGAAAACTGGACAACTACATACAAAAGAATGAAACTGGACCACTTTCTTATATCATATATGAAATAAGCTCAAAATGGATTAAATACCTAAATGTAAGACCTGAAACCATAGAACTTATAGAAAGAAAACATAGAGAGTAAATGCTGACATTGGTCTTAGCAATATTTTGGGGGTATCTCTCTTCTCAGACAAGGGCAACAAAAGCAAAAATAAACTATTGGGATTATATCAAACTGAAAAGTTTTTGCACAACAAGGGAAACCATCAACCAAATGAAAAGGCAGCCTACTAAATGGGAGAAGATATTTGCAAATGATGTATCTGATAAGGGGTTAATATCCAAAATATATACAAATCAACATTGAAATATTATAAATAAATAAATAAACCACCAAACAGTCCGATTAAAAAGTGGGCAGAGGATATGAGTAGACATTTTCTCAAAGAAGACATACAGATGTTGTATACCTGAAACTAATATTATCTTTTATGTCAGTTATACTTCAATTAAAAAATAATAAAAAATTTGTTCTTCAGATTCTCCTTTGAACCAATTTTAACATCTTACTCATTTTTTCATTTCTCATTAATTAGCTACATTATGCCTTTGACATGAATCATCTTATATTTGAATGATAATTAGGATTTTACCTTTTTGAAAATAATGATTTCACAACTATAAATAGCTGCATGACTTAGACTTGCCTTTGGAATGGATTTCCCATTAGGGATATTTCTACACCTTATACTCTTTCAAGCAGTGGCTGTTTTCTCACTCATCACTGCTTGCCCCTAGGGATAGGATATATATCCTCCTTTACTGTCACTGCTTCTTTCATAAGTTGTGTTGATATATTCTTGATTCTTTCTTTGATATTACACAGAAAAAAATGTATAGAATCATCTACCTTGGCTTTTTCTGAATAATATATTCTGGCAGATTTGTTGACAAATATCAATTCTCTTGAAGCTATTGATTACATCATAACCGTTTTTATGTCTTTTGCTAAGCTCTGTTCATAAACTCTACTGTGTTCACTGGAGAAGCATTTCTCACTACCATGGCAACAGACAAAATATGTCAAAGTTATATGTAAATTGTACTTATTTCTTTGACCTGTTGTTATACAGAGATGTGACTTTGCTCTTGAAACAATTTAGAGATAACATCTCTTGCTTTCCAGACCAATAAACTTTCTCATACCAAATGATCATACCCAATATAAGGCTATCTCCAGACACTCTCTGTACTTAAGAAAGCCCTTGCTATGCCATTAGCCTATAAAGTTTATAAGCATTTTCTTATTTTCTAATGGTCCTGTTCTAATCAAAATAGTCCCATTTTGATTTAAAAAAATAAAAAAAGAAATTAATGCATACCCTTTTGGAAATATCAGAAAAAAATATTTGCCAAGGAGTAGAGTCATCTATGGCAATACATTTAAGTTTTGAAATAATGCAAATATAGAGAAAAGAATAATATGTTGGATTTCAGACTAAAACAGTTGCTGGGTTTTTGTTTGTTTCGAACTAGCTTTGGAAATAATTGCAATTGACAGAGGAAATACTTTTCATTTTCCTAATCTGATACAATTAGGTTATGTTCTAAATAGGAAAATAATACATTCTCATGTCAATAGCACTTCTGATAGAGAACACAAGAGCACTGGAGATATTTCCATTGTCAACCATAAAAATATACATTTTTCTTTAAACATCTCAGGTAAAATTTTTTGGCCATAATAATTGTTATGGATTGAATTGTGTTCCCTCCAAATTTGTATGTTGCTAACCCCTAGTACTTCAGAATGTGACTGTATTTGGAGATAGGGTCTTTAAAGAGATAAATGAAAATGAGGTTATTGTGTGGGCCCTAATCTAATCTGACTGTGGTGTCCTTAAAAGTTTAGGACCCAGACACATCCAGAGGGAAAACCATGTGAAAACCCAGGGAAAAGACAGCCACCTATAAGCCAAGGAGAGAGGCTTCAGAAAAAACCAACCCTACCAACACTTTGGTTTTAGACTTCTAGCCTCCAGAGTTGTGAGAAAATAAATTTCTATTGTTTAAGTCACCCAGTCTTTTTTTTTTTTTTTAAAGATTTATTTATTTGACAGAGAGAGACACAGTGAGAGAGGGAACACAAGGGTGGGGGAGTGGGAGAGGGAGAAGCATGCTTCCTGCTGAGCAGGGAGCCCAATGCGGGGCTCGATCCCAGGACCCTGGGATCATGACCTGAGCCGAAGGCAGATACTTAACGACTGAGCCACCCAGGCGCCCCTAAGTCACCCAGTCTTAAGTTTTTTTTTTTTTAATTGAGTTCAAGGTAAAATAGGGCAACCATGTATATCAGAGTCTATAAGTAAGTTAATTTGTGCTTACCGGTCAAAATTATTTGTCTTTTTATGGGGGGGGGTGGTCATAGTCAATTTGTATTTTTAGGAAGTCCCTGATTTATACTACTACACATCTCTTAGTTCAAAAATGATTGACCTGGGGTGCCTGGCTGGCTCAGTTGGTAGAGCATGTAACTCTTGATCTTAGGTTGTGAGTTCAAGCCCCACATTGGGTGTGGAGCCTAATAAATAAATAAATAAATAAATAAATAAATAAATAAATAAATAAATAAGATTGACCTGTAATTTATTCCTTAGACATATATCTATTCTAATAAGGTCTTGCAGTGATGAAACAAATTGCTTTCAGGGTTATGAAAAAATATTGAAATGCAGAGGGCTTTGTGGGAAGGAAGCTCCTAAACTAGTAGATTTCATATAACAAATATTTGTCCTGTTTTTTTTTTTTTTTTGATTCATTCTGTTATTGTGTTCATCTGCAGCGATTGCATTAATCTTCCTTTTTTTGTTTCTGTCATGGCCAACATAGCCACTAGCCAGCTGGCCAAGCTTATTTTCCCCAAAGAAACCATTTCTTATCCTCCAATGACTGGTTTCTAGGTGAACTCCGAATTAAATGAGGTCTGGATTACAATGAGCTATTTGTTCTTGCATCCTGAGGTAGGATCCTCCTTTGTTGTTCTCACCCTAACAATCTGCACTACAGACAGCCTTAATTCTTTCTCTAATGACCACAAACCTAAGGATATTTCTCTGTGGAATGAGGACTGACACAGTGGCCTGTTCTCTCCAGAAAATGGTGGTCTATACAGATGTTGGAAGAATCTCCCATACCCAGTTTACATTTAATTAGACATTGCCCAGTGAAGAGACTGGGATAGTCTCTGATTCATGAAGTGCAGTCTCTTTGAGTGATTTGTCGTGCCACTAGTAGGATAATGCACTTTTTGCTTCCAGGCCCATAAACTAAAGTTGGTGAATAGGATAGCACCGAAATGGTAGAGGAATAGAATATTTGGTTGTGGAAGATTTTATCAGAATGAGAGCTCACTTTTTTATAGTCATTTTCTGCTTATTGAAAACGTTCAAGTGTTGTGTAGGGGTGCTACGTGTGACTACCAGGCAGAGGAGTTAGGGTATGAGGAACAGAGAGAAAAGGCTGCATTGGACTGTAAATAGCAGTAAAAAAGAGATATAAGAATAGGCTCAGGGCGCCTGGGTGGCTCAGTCGTTGAGTGTCTGCCTTCGGCTCAGGTCATGATCCCAGGGTCCTGGGATCAAGTCCCGCATCGGGCTCCCTGCTCAGCGGGAAGCCTACTTCTCCCTCTCCCTCTCCCCCTGCTTGTGTTCCCTCTCTCGCTGTCTCTCTCTGTCAAATAAATAAATAAAATCTTTAAAAAAAAAAAAAAGAATAGGCTTTAAGTTATAAAGGAAAACATACAGGAATAACAGATGGGGTCTCCAGACATTTACAAATGTAATATTCCTCAGGAGGGAAACTAAATTAAATCTTTTTTTTTTTTTTAAAGATTTTATTTATTTATTTGAGAGAGAGAGAGAGAATGAGAGACAGAGAGCATGAGAGGGAGGAGGGTCAGAGGGAGAAGCAGACTCCCTGCCAAGCAGGGAGCCCGATGCGGGACTCGATCCGGGGACTCCAGGATCCTGACCTGAGCCGAAGGCAGTCGCTTAACCAACTGAGCCACCCAGGCGCCCGGGAGGGAAACTAAATTAAGCAAGGATTGAGACTAGCCGCCAGGGTTTGGTCAGAGCACGCCTGGAATAGGACATAGGGGCTTCAAAGTATCAGAGGTGTGGATGAGCAGGCAGTTTGATGAATTGTAACATTCTTTAGTCCTTTTCTCTTACGGTTATAAGAACGTTAAAACCCATTGTAGACTCTGCATGGCTAGGGAAAAAGCCTGGGTACAGATGATAGGGGAACATTTCTGGCAAAGTGGTTAAGCAGAGCAGGGCCATGGAGACCAGAGTCTTAATGGTTGGAAATAGAGGCTGGCACCCTAAAAAATTGATCTTCCCTCAAATCCCATTTTTTCATACGTTCACAGCATAAATCTATAGGGATTCAAGGAGCCATATGTTTGTTGTAAGTTAATGGCAACCTTCATTGCATACTACTTATTTTGCGTACAGTTCAAAGATTTCTACTTCAATTCCATAAAGGCTCCTCCCCACTTAAAATAACTGCAGGTTGGTCTTGATGCCTTGACTAGAAAATCATGTGATGATTCCATCCAACAGCATCCAATACTGATTCAGAGCCTCAATCCAAGTATCTCTAATTTTCATATAGCCATTGCTCATTTTTAACAGGCAAAGTTAATTTTCACTCGTATTTCGGAATTGTCATGAAATCAAAAAATGAAAGCTAATAGTGATTCTAAAAAATGGAAAATTGCTGCTTAATATAAATAGGTTCTGGTTTCCATTTAATTCATATTTTAAAATGGGTGTTTTAAAATATGTCTTTTTTTTTTTTTTAAGTAGGCTCCATGCCCAGCATAGAGCCCAATGCAGGGCCTGAACTTACAACCCTAAGATCAAGACGGGAGCTAGATCAAGGGTCGGCTATTTAACCGACTGAGGTACCCACGTGCCCCTAAAGTATGTCTTTCAAAAGACACCAGAATATCATAGAGTTCCTACTGCTAAGGACCAGGTTGTTTTTTTTTTTTTTTTTTTTAAGATTTTATTTATTTATTTGACACAGAGACAGAGAGAGAGACAGGGGAGAGGGAACACAAGCAGGGGGAATGGGAGAGGGAAAAGCAGGCTTCCCGCCGAGCAGGGTGCCTGATGCAGGGCTCGATCCCAGGACCTTGGGATCATGACCTGAGCCGAAGGCAGACGCTTAACGACTGAGCCACTCAGGCGCCCCTAAGAACCAGTTATTTATCAACAAGCGTTAAATTATTGTTTAATAAGGGCAAGTATCAGCCTCTAGCCTGAAAGTGATAAAGATAAAATATTTGGCTGAAATATTGAATAGTCTTTTTTTTTTTTTAAGATTTATTTATTTATTTGGTGGGGGAGAGAGAGGAGGGGCAGATGGAGAGCGAGAGAATCTCAGGCAGGCTCCATGATCAGTACAGAGCCCAAAGCAAGGCCCAATCTCGTGACCCTGAGATCATGACCTGAGGGGAAACCAAGAGTTGGAGGCTCAACTGACTGAGCCACCCAGGCACCCCTGAAATGTTAGTCTTTTTTTTTTTTTTTAAATATTTTATTTATTTATTTGACAGAGAGAGACACAGCGAGAGAGGGAACACAAGCAGGAGGAGTGGGGGGAGGGGAGAAGCAGGCTTCCCGCCAAGCAGGAGCCCGATGCTGGGCTTGATGTGGGGCTTGATGTGGGGCTTGATCCCAGGACCCTGGGATCAGGACCTGAGCCGAAGGCAGACGCTTAACGACTGAGCCACCCAGGCGCCCCTGAAACGTTAAGTAGTCTTAAGCAAGCTAGCCTTGTTCTCCTATCTGCAGCTGTGGCTTTTTGCCTGGCAAAGGATATAAGGTTTTGTGTTAATCCAAAGTTTTAGTAGTTTGAAATCAGATTTTGTAGAATGTTTTAAGACCAATGAAAAAGAAAACTTCTTGAAAATATTTACCAGATCACCATATATATAATTTTACTCTTCAAAAATCTCTTTCAATTAGTTTTCAAAGTAGTTTCATACTAGATAAAAATTTTGATAAACGCTCTCTCTCTGACAAATAAATAAATAAAATCTTAAAAAAAAAAGAAGTTAAACAAAAACAAAACTAGGGGTGTCTGGCTGGCTCACTTGGTAGAGCACATGATTCTTGATCTCAGGGTTATAAGTTTGAGCCCCACAATGGGTTTAGAGATTGATTACTCAAAAATAAAAAAAAATTTAAAAAACCAAACCAAACCTAAACAAAGCCAGAAATAGGTATTCTGATATCAGATCCACATTCTGTAGTTTTGGATATGTCAACTAACCCGTTTTTCCAGCTTTAAAGTTGAAGAAAAAAGCTTTTTACAGTATATTATTGAACTATATAATTCATGTTACAGTGATGACTAAACATTGTAATTCAGGTGAAAGAGCTCTGAAAAAAGTAGAAAATTATTTTCTAAAATAAAGTATACAGTATTTGTAAACATAATCACTAACTTGGGCCTACCCCTTGCAAATAATTTTTTAAGAAGCAAACTGAAAAATTATGATAGATGTAAAGGAGATTGACTAAGAGGATGACCATCTGGAAACCATGGCATTTGAGATGGCCAAAGACACTGGGGAGATTGAGTTTAGAGGAGGGAGGATTTGTGTAAGGGGTGGGGGAGTTGGGAGTTTTTGAATATTTGAATATTTGAAGAGTTGTGGAAATGGAGTCAGTGTAGTTCTGGAAGGCAGAATTGTGATCAGTTTATGGGAGAGGAAAGTAGAAGTTTTGGTTCAGAATTTGGAAGAACTTCTTAAGGAGAATTTTCTCCAGATAGAATGTAATTGTCTTGTAAATGAGACTATTCTTGTGGTTGAAGTTTTTGGTTGAAGCTAGTGACCACCTCTAGAGCCCTGCTGAGGTGTTTTTTCTTTAAATGGGAAGTTAGAGTCTCTTGAGCTCTGAGAAACCTTCCAGCTCTCTGTGGTTTCATTGATCCCTGTTGCTCCATATCTTTCTATTTTTCATTTTATCCAAGATTTTAATCTCTTAACATTTTTTTTCTTCTCCCTCTGGTCTCCTAATTCCTCTCTACTTGAACATCTCTACTTTTTCAACATTTAAGTCAATTCAATGGTATTTGTTAGATTCCTCTATCACATTTCCTCTTTCAGTCATTAAAGGTCATGATCAGTCCATCTCCTTCCTTTCCTCAGTATTTATTTGCTCGTATTTTGTTAAGCTTATGGTTACAGATTAGGAAAATGATATCAAATTAATTTATAATAAATAATGTGAGCATTTTCTACATACCAGGCAATATTTTGGATACTGGAGATACAACACTGAACAAAATAAGCAAAAGAAGTTTGTAGTCGTGGCGTTTTAATTCTTATTTTTATGAATTTTATATTCTAGTGGAAGAAGACAGAAAACAAACAATAATATATTTGTTAGTCATAAGTACTGGAGAGAAAAATATATGAGAGCAAAGGGAATAGGAGATGCAGAGGAGAGGATGTTCTTTCATACAGGTGGGACGGGGAAGGCCTTTGTGATTAGATGACATTTGAGCCAGATCTGAAGGAAGAGAACAAATAGTGTGAATATCGGAGGAAAGAACATTCCATGTTCAGGGAACAGTGAAGGCAAAGTCTTTGAGTAGGAGCATGCTTGGCTTATTCTAGGAATTCCAAGGGGGGCACTGTGACTGGAACTGGGTAAGGAAAGGAGAGAGAGTGTAGAAACTGAAGTCAGAGAACTGTGTGTGTATGTGTGTGTGTGTGTGTGTGTGTGTGTGTGTAAAGGGTCCAGTTGGAGTGCTAGAACATATAGTGCTTGTTAGGTCTAGCTTAGAATTTCTAGATGAGGAGTGACATGATCCAAATTGCATTTTAAATGTTTTCTTTTACTCAGAATTTACTGCTTTTGGAAATAAAAGTTAAAAAAAATCTTAAAGTAAAACTGTGAGAGCAAATATAATATCATTTGCTTATTTGAGTAAATGTTTTTGGGTACCTGCTTTGGGACTATAGCACCTACTATGGAGCTCAGTCTTGGGAGAAAAAGTTATTTAAGTCACTTCCCTGCCTTTGAGACCATCTGTCTGGCATCTTGTCCTCTCAGTTCTGTGATTTTTGAAGCATACAATAAACATAAAAAGGATAACAACAGATGCCCTTTGAGGGTCTTCCTTGGTCAATATTATAAGGAATATAAAAATATACAAGACCCTTGCCTCAAGGAGTTTATAATCCTTCATAGCAGGAGAAAAAGAAAGACATAGAGAGATTGAAATTTTAAAATAACAAAGCAATAGCAGGGATGTAAATAGAGAAAGTTTATTTTTCCTTAGACAGGGTAGTCTCAGAGAGACTGTTACTGATTAATCTGCTGTTAGTTCAAAATGACAATATCAGTGACCCCTGTCACCCTCTATCAGCGGTAGATGCTTTTCTTCAGGAGCATTGCTTGGTTTGTTTCTGAAATTATGTTAATTGAAGGTGTGTAAGCGGAGCAATTTCTATATTGTACAGCACTAAATGTCAGATGATTTGGCGACCAAGTATAAAGTGCTTATGTGATTTGAGAAATAGGCATGACAATAATAATAATTCACATTTATTGAACTCTTACAATGTGCTAGGTCCTACTATAAGCATTTTGCATGTATTAACTCATTTTACTCTTGCAACTCTAAGAAGTACTATTACTGTTCCTATTTTACGAATGTGGGGCTGATAACTTTCTCCAAATCTTTTATTTTTTTTTATTTTTATTTTTTTTAAAGATTTTTATTTATTTATTTGAGAGAGAGAGAGAGAGAGCAGGAGAGGGGGGAGGGTCAGAGGGAGAAGCAGACTCCCTGCCGAGCAGGGAGCCCGATGCGGGACTCGATCCAGGGACTCCAGGATCATGACCTGAGCCAAAGGCAGTCGCTTAACCAACTGAGCCACCCAGGCGCCCCTCTCCAAATCTTTTAATTGGCAAGTGGGGAGCCAGAATTAAAACCAAAACAGTCCGTACTCTACAGATCATGTTCCAAAGTACTTTACTGATAAAGATTACTTACACTTCGAATGGTTTTTTTCTTTATTCCCAACAAATAGATCCAAACTCGTTTTTGAAGAGCTTACAAGTATCTGAGCAGGGCTTTGAAGGATTGGATAACATCGTGATGGGTGTTGAAAATCATATCTTTCATTACTTACCTTTTGGATGGCAGGCTCAAAGTTGGAGCAACTATAAAGCTACCCAAGTTATATGAGTATAGACTTTATCTGAATAATCACAGTTCTTAATCTCTTTTAATTTGGGCATTTTTAGGTCTGATTAGCTTTAGTTCCTTGTATCAAGCTCTGAAAAGAATTCCTGTTTTTCAGTCCTAGCATACCCCAAATGTTTCCATTGTTTATGATGTTTTCAGTGCTATAGGAGCTCTTCAAACAGCTCATGAGGTGGGTGTGGTGGTCCTCGGGAAAAGGTAGCTGTGTGGCCTTTGGCAACTTATTCAATATCTCTTTCTCTATTTCTCAGCTGTAAATGAGGATAATAATGTTGTCTACCCTGTTAAATGAATTAATATTTAAAGTAGTTGGAACAGCTTATAATACATAGTAAGCACTAAATGAAAAAGTAAACCCAAATAATAAATAAAATCTTAAAAAATAAATAAAATCTTTAAAAAAAGTACTATTTACTCTGTTCATAATTCCAAAAATCATGTATTTTCTCTTAGCCAAAATATCTTGGCTAAATGTGACTAAAATAGCAGACTTTAAATCATTTAAATCATTTGATCTTCACGAGACCCTTGTAGGTGAGTAAGGGTATATTGCTCCTTATGTTTTCTAGTGAGAAACTTACAGTTCATGGTGATTAGGTGAATTGTCCCTGGTTGCTCATCTCAAGTTGGGTTAAAGGGGAGCTAAAGCTAGGACTTAAATGCATATCTCTAGACACTTTCTCTAGACTTCTTGTTCCATCACTATATACTATTTCTTTCTTTTTTGAGCCACTGGTGGTGAAGAGTCTGTCCACCACCGTATGTTGGAGTATGATTGATAGATCATAACTTGTCTGTTATGTTAGAAGTTACTCCAGCAAACTCAGACTCTTAGCTTATCAGTTTTGTATATTTTCCCCCCCAAAATGGTATATTTTAAGCTGTCTTTTGGTCACTGTAAAAGCGAGTTAAGAACAAAACCAAAGGAAACAGAAAGAATACATTCCCATGGAAACCAGGAAAGTTGCTTTTATTCTGATCAATCAGACAATGCCACCTAGTGGATTTTTTCTGGATAGATGATCTAAGAAAGAAAAATTAGAGGAATCAAGAACATAAATGGAAAATGCTGAAATAAATGGATGTAAGACATAATGTCTGTTTACCATCTCAGAGTCTCTAGTATACTGTTAACCACTATCAGTAGAATATTACCCCGAAATGTACGTTTTCTGCTTTGTTCACTAATGTATCTACCAAAACTCAGAATAGTGCCTACGATATATAGTAGGAACTCAATAAATATTTATTAAATGAATTGTTAAAGTTGACTTCCTTTTTTTTAATTAAAAATAATATTCATAGGGGTGCCTGAGTGGTTCAGTCGGTTAAGCATCCAATCTTAATTTCGGCTCAGGTCATGGTCTCAGGGTTGTAAAATCGAGCCCCACTTTGGGCTCTGTCCTAAGCATGGAGCCTGCTAAGGATTCTCTCTCTCTCCCTCTACCTCTGTGTCCCCCCCACCCCCCACCCAATGCATGCTCTCTCTCTCTATAAAAAAAAAAGTAAAAATATTATTCATATATTTCCTTTTGCTGGATAATTTTCTATAGTTCATATATGAAAAGTTTCGTCAGCTTTATTAGTTTTGTATCCTAGCTCCTACTGTAAAGTTAGTTTGCTAATATTTGGTGGAAATTGAAACAAATGTATTTTTAAAACTAAAATAAGACTTGTGGAAATACTTTCATGGCTAATGTTTTAATTTGCTTGGGAAATAGCAAGCTAGTCAGTATAAAGTGGGAAAGCTAGTAGGCATATTAATCAAGTCAAATTCACAAGAGATTATAAATTTAAAAACATACTATCAGGGAACAACCCATTCTTTAAAATTTAAATTTTATTTTAAAATTGGACATTCATGGGGCACCTGGGTGGCTCAGTTGTTAAGCGTTTGCCTTCAGCTCTGGTCATGATCCCAGGGTCCTGGGATCCAGCCCCGCATTGGGCTCCCTGCTCCGCGGGAAGCCTGCTTCTCCCTCTCCCACTCCCCCTGCTTGTGTTCCCTCTCTCGCTGTCTCTGTCTCTCTGTCAAATAAATAAATAAAATCTTTAAAAAAATATTGGACATTCATTTAAAACAGAAAAATAAAATTGGACATTCATTAAAATGATTCAAAATTCAAAGGTACAAAAAAGACATACTATGAAAATTCTCCGCCCCATCTCTGTTCGCCAGTTACCTGATTTCCTTACTGGAAGCCACCAATGCTATTTTTCCATGTGTCCTTCCTGAGACTTCTTAGGTGTTTGCAAGTGAATATGCCTTTCTATAAAATTGTACCTATTATAATAAGAAGAGCTATACAGATTGCACCTATTACTATAAAGAACAAAATTTGTCGGAAAACTTAGAGTTGTCTCAACTGTCATAATATGCTTTTAATTATTAATAGAAACGGCAGTGTTTTTCTATGGAATAAACTTCCTGTTGGTAGTCCCTGGATTATATTTATTTTTTTATTTTTAAAGATTTATTTATTTATTTGAGAGGGAGAGAGAGAGAGAGCATGAGAGGGAGGGGCAGAGGGAGAGGGAGAGTCTTTTTTTTTTTTTTTAAGATTTTATTTATTTGACAGAGAGAGAGACACAGCGAGAGAGGGAACACAAGCAGGGGAGTGGGAGAGGGAGAAGCAGGCTTCCCGCCGAGCAGGGAGCCCTATGAGGGGATCGAACCCAGGACCCTAGGATCATGACCTGAGCCGAAGGCAGACACTTAATGACTGAGCCGTCCAGGCGCCCTGAGAGGGAGAGTCTTAAGCAGGCTCCGTGCTGAATGTGGAGCCCGTCGGGGGCTCAATCCCATGACTCTGAGATCACGACCTGAGCTGAAACCAAGAGTCAGTGGCTCAACCAGCTGCACCACCCAGGAGCTCCCCTTGGATTATGTTTAAATGGTAGTTCTTATTTTAGCTTTGTTAATATCTTTAGTTTGTTTTTATAATAAATTTACATTTGCATGTAAATTAGTCACATAGATTCTCAGTATGTTGGGTGACAGTTTTACTAGATTCTAAGTGTCCACCAAATCATCTTGTGTTTCCAGTGCCTTAATAATTTGCTGTAATCATATCAGTGGGCAGGAAAAATAAAATTACAGATTTTGCCTTATCAAATGTTATTTATCTGTGAGCCAGGCCAGTTATTTTTCCTAATTTCTTTAGTTTGCTATTAAGAAATGGTAGAGAGAAGCAAGATACATACTCATTTGACAAGTCATTCTTTTTTTTTTTTTTAAGATTTATTTATTTATTTGATAGAAAGTGCACGTGTGTAAGAGTGCATGGGTGGAAGGGGCAGAGGGAGAGGGAGAGAGAATCTCAAGCCGACTCCGTACTGAGCACAGAGCCTGACCTTGAGATCACAACTTGAGCTGTAACCAAGAATTGGATGCTTAACCGACTGTACCACCCAGGTGCCCCTGACAAGTCATTCTTAAATACTTTACGCTAGAGACTGTAGAAATCACCCAATAATCATATAGAGCATTTGTGGGACAAACCCTACTTTGGAACACATAAATCTAGTGACATTTAAAAATTTGGCTGTATCTGAACACACATAGGGAATGTCTAATTACTTAAAAAAAAATTACTGACACCAGATCACTTTCAGTTTTTGGTTATAATGAGAAGTGATGTCATTAGTATTTTCAAGAGTCTCCCAAATGCAGCAGGCATTGTACAGAAAATGAGAACACCCATTAATATTATGTGCTGGGGTTTGGACTGTCTGACATATGCTCAGTTGAACAACTGTTGTAGGACTCCATTTGGCATAACAGCCTCTGAATCATAACTACAATGCTAGCCCAGTATTTACATTTCAAATAAAGGAACCCAAAGTATGGAATCTATTGAAAATCTTTGAACTTTTTTTTTTTTTTTTGGCATGGAAAAGCAGCATTTTTAGTTCAGACAGTTTAAAGCACATTGATTTGTCCCTGAGGCATCCGTTCTGTCTTTGGTGAAAGCATAACAAAACAAGAATTCTTATGTTGAGGAGTATGATTTATTTATGTTCTGGAGCACAGACTTCGATATTTGCATTGCCATTAAGAACTTAAGATCAACAGGAGAAAGGGACAGATACTTTCAACCCCCTCCTGTTGTTGTTGATAAGATTTTGCATTTTTAAAGATTGGGAAAACACATGCTGAAAAATTGTCAGAGGAGTCTGGCTACTTTTTCATGAAGTTATTAAATGTATCTTTAAGATATTTATATTGGTCATTTATATAATACTCCATTATATGCTCAAAAATACCCTAAAATCAGGTGTTGTTTATAGAAAATTAGGAAAATGAAGAAAACAAAAGAAAATAAATGTATATAATAATTATAAAACACTATGCCTAGCAATAAAAACAACAATAATAATAGCTACCATTTATGCCAGACCCTGTTCTAAGCATAAGTATTACTTTCTATAATCAACATGTTAATTTTATAATTAAGTTATTTAAAAATATATTATTTACTAATTGGATTTTTTTTTTTTTTTTTTAGTACCCAAACTCTGTCATCCAGGGAGACAGGGGCAGAGGGAGAGGGAGAAGCAGATTTTCCGTTGAGCAGGGAGCCCCATGCTGGGCTTGATCCCAGGACTCTGAGATCATGACCTGAGCTGAAGTCAGACGCTTAATTGACTGAGCCACCCAGGTGCCCATTTTTTAAATATTAAAAAAATATTTTTGAGGGGTGCACTTTTAAACTAACTGCATTCTGAAGTATTAGCCACAAAACAAATTGGTAACTTAAACACAATTTTAATTGCCCAGTATATAAATGGTTAAACCTGGTAACCATTTTTACAGCCCTTAATCTCTCTCCTTTCTTTGGACTTCTGTAAACAGGGGTGGGGTAGAGCCCAAGTCTCATAATGGACCCCTAACTCTGAGAATAGATTTAAGCAGTAAGAAGAGGCTTCAGCAGGTGGCTAATTCTCATCCTAGGTCATAGGTGCTGATGTCTCAAATGTAAAACCTGAAAGGAAAGTGAGTTCTCATAAATTGGAAGTTTCTCTCTCTCTTCCTCCCTTTTGCTTCTCTTTTCTTCTTTTCCTCCTTCTTTCCTTCTCTCATTCCCTCCCTACCTTCTTTCTTTCATCTACTTGTGAATATAGGCGGCCCCAATTAACAATCTAGTGATTAAACAACTGCTGGAAAAAATGAGAGATTCTGAGAGAATCATATTCCTGTTATTCTCCTTTCTGTTTACTTTCACTTGTGGCCATTGTGCCATGAAGGAAGAAGCCCTTGACTGGGAGTTGCAGAATTTGGACTCCAGTCCCAGATGTGATTTTGGTAGGATTCTGTCTCCTCAACTTCACAATAATGGCATTAGGCATCCAAGGACCCTTTCAGCTCTAAACCCTTCTAATTTGATTGTATATGCCTATTTTGTATACAAGATGATAATGTCAGCATTAATGAAGTTTCACAAAAATAATAGTAAAATGGAGCCTATAATTTTTGTTTTCTTTCTCCTCTATCTTGTTTTGCTGTAAACATTTGGGGGATGGAGCAGGGGTGGTGGAAAGAGATTACTGTGAGAGAACATAATTTAATTTGTTTTCTGGCATTCTTGGGTAACAATTTTTAATTAGGAAAGCAGAGATGGTATTCAGTAACAAGGTTTATGGATTCAAACCTAATTTGTATGTCAGATATAATTTAGAGAATTTCAGACTCTTTATATGAAATGGCAATGGGTTTTGGCAGATCTTGATTAGAGAAATATTAGGTATATTTTACAGATTTTTTTAGTCCATTGAAGAAATATTTATATTTAGCAAGGACATTAAACCTGCTTCCCTTTCTGGACAAGACTTTCAGTCATTGTTCTAGTAGGGTTTGGTCTTGGTATGCATCTCTTTGTTATGGCCTCTCCCTAATTGACAAGAAATGGTGTGTTGAATTAGCTGCCTTGTCTATTTGTTTACCATGATCTCACCCACAGGCTACTGCACAAGTATTTTCATTTCCAGTTAATAAACTGAGGAAGTAATTTTTGCAGTTGACAGACCTGCCAAACATAGTATTTTCTTTAACTTGGGTAAGTAAAATCATCCATTAATTTGGAGTTTCTCAAAAATGCAAACATTCTACCATGAAGATAATGGGAAATTATTATTAATGAATATGTTTAATGAATGTTGCAGCATATAAAAGGTACCCTTAATTTCAAGAGTCTAGGGCCTTATAAACCCTAATTTTCTCTTTTTTGTCCATTTCTTCTTCCATTGGTGGGGATCTCTAATGGATGGATTGCTGAGGTTTGATGAGCAGGTGTTGCTTGCATATGGGAATTGGGAAGTGATTCCAAGGTTAAGGTTTAACATAGAAAAAGAAATGAGCTTTCTCTCTCCTGGCCATTTTGGCGGCTACTCTTGGCTGGGGCCGTCCCGCATCTAAGGCAGGAAGATGGTGGCTGCAAAGAAGACAAAAAAAAAAAAGAAAAGAAAAGAAATGAAAAGACTATAGATTGTTTGCAATGAAGAGAGCTGAGGCAGATAGCAAAGAATAAAAATATGGCTTGTAGAGGATATCGGAGGGACTGAGAGGTGACATAGCCTTCAGCGGACTGTCAAGGAAGGATACCTTGCCTTTGAGGAAGAATATGATTTAGTGCAGATAGCTCTCCTTCTCAGGACTGATTACCTTTTAGGAAAAGATACCTTATTGAAAAAGGCAATGCTGTAGTGAGAGCTAACATTCCCAGACCAAGAGAGCAATGTCCAAGGTTTTATACAAGTTATTATATAATATTTAACCATCTGTGTACCAAATGGACTAAGATATATTAAAGTACAACTTAGTGACTTAAAAACCACAAAGATTTACCTCTTGCTCATACCCCATGAGCATCTTGCTTTGGTGGGGACTCTGCTCCACATTGTCCTCCTTCAGGGTACAGGCCCACCGAGTTTCCACTATCTGCAATATTGTTGTCTGCCATGGCACTGGGAAGCAACCGGGTGGAATGTGTGTTGATTGTGAAAGTCTCCTCCTCAGAAGAGAGGAATGTTACTTCTACTCATACTTTATTGACCAAAGCAAGTGAAGGAAAGGGCAGTCCAACCTTGTACCCAGAAGGAGGAGAACCGGTAATATTGGAGAATTGCACCAACCTCCCTCAAAAAAAGCAAATAATATCTCCAAATATTATTTATATCAAGATTTTAAAAGTAATAAATTAGCTAAGGAAAAATGGACATAGTGACTAATCACAAAAAATTATTTAATAAATCCTTGGGTCATGGCTACCATTTCTGATTGGTAACCACACAGCAGTCACTCTAAGAAATCAATGTATTATTTTCTGAAAATATCTATTAATTGCAAATTCTCACTAAGGACAAATTTATTTCCTTTGTAAAAGAATTAGTTCAGCAGCCTCTAGTTTGAGAAATACAAGATTATATCACATAGTCCTTATAATAAGTGATGGCGGTGTTATAATGCCATTTAACAGATGAGGAACCAGGCTCTGAGAGGTCAAGTCACATTTTCCAAGCAGCACGGCTCAGAAACAACAGAGCTTTGTCTGGCCTCGAAGTTCATGTGCTCATCTATGTACTCTGCTAGCTTGCAACTAACCAGGACGCCCCGTGCCCCGTGATACCTGAGCACTGGGTGGCTCAGGAGACAGCGATGGGGAGAGAGTTGGTGCAGCTGGATTAGCTGGCTTCGGGGTAAGAGTGTCTGATCTTGGCGCTCCACACTAGTGGTGCTCGGAATCCTACCAAACACAGAGGTATTTTAAAATTAGTGGTTTTCTGGGCTTTTGCTACAGAAGCTCAGTTATTGTTGTTTGTCCTGGGCCTCGGAGAGGGGTTTTTTCTGAGGCTGGGAGCCAGGGATATCCCAGAAGATGAAGACCAGAGCGCTTCCTGGAAAGAGCCCTTGCCCTGCAGAGCAGCCTCCGGATGCCCGGATGCGGTGCTCCGGAGGGTGTGTGTGTGTTGGGGGGCGGCGGGGGGTTCAGGGGCCCGAGTGCTGAGGAAATGAACAGCCTCGGTGATCCTGTTAGCTAGCGGGCCCCCCCCCCCCCCCCCCCCCCGCCCCAAAGTGCTGCAAAAGCCAGAAGAGGATGCAAATGGCACGGGCCGCCGTGAGCATTCTTGTAAACTGAAGACTGCCTCTGATTTGATGAAGGCACAGACAGCTAATGGACCTTTATAGGAGTGCTTAAAGCAAATCACCAAGCGAGGGAGATGGCACTTGGGGGAGAATTAAAACGCAAAGAGGGAAAAATTGCCAGTCAGATGCAGCTGTCCATTATTCACTGTTTCTAACTTATAGATAAATGAGGTCTATATCATTTATATATCACGTATATATAACTTATATACAGGAACAATGCCAGATTAATTTTGGAATTTGTAAGAGTAAAAATCTCCTTTTTCTTAAAACTGACCACGACGCAACAGTGCCAGGTACTATGCCAAATGTAGATTGTTTTGTTGACTCCTTACAACAATCCCGTAAGGCAGGTATTATTATTCCACTTTATAGGTAAACAGCTGAAGCCTAAAGAGATGAAGTAATTTCCTCAAAGTTGTATGGGTGTAAAGTGCTGGTGCTCCGCCTCAAACATCTGCTTTCCTTTGAAATACTCTTACATGTGTGATTACGTTCAGTGGATCAGTTCTTTCAAGTTGAAGAATTCTTTCTTAAGGTTTTTACTCACCCCACATTTTCTAAGCTACCTTTCCCAATTAACGCTGATAGCAGAAACAGCAAAGCGATGTTTTCTCTCAAATGTTTCACTCACGAATAGGTACTGCATGCATATTAAGTCCATATTATCGCCACATAATATCGTATGCCCTTTGGGAGTAGGAACCGTAGCTACACAGTTGTTTAACTACCATTATTCTTAGTGTGGTGCCCTTCCATTAATGGCTGATTTTATGAAGTGTAGTTTTTTTTATGGCTAGGCATTTTATGGAGCTCATTAACTGCTGATATATGCCCAAAATTTTAATGAAAATCTTTGCTTTGGTATCTTGCTATCAAATAAGTTGCTTACGGTTTGTTCTGAGTTATGCCAAAAATGACTAGAGTTACTTAACTCTATTTTTATAACCTTAAAATATGGGAAAAGGAAGCATGCAGGCATCTGGAGCAAAGCTGCAGAGGGAAGATGGCTGAAACCCTCACAACTGGAGGTTACAATTTTATTGTTTGCAGAGTAGTAAAGGGCATATATTTAACATAGATGTTAGACTGATAAAGTCCAAGATTTATAAAATGAAAAAAATCAATGCGATTTACAGTTATGAGCCAGAGAGCTTGTGGGAAGTAATGGAAAGCACACAGGGCAGTCTGTCAGGTCGATTTGAGTTCACGTCCAGGCTCTCTCACTAATAGCTATGTCACCTGTAGCAATTTAAATAATCATTTTGAGTCTTAGAAAATGTATTACATGGAGTTTGTAATTTCTAACTTGTAATGTTGCTCTGAGGATCAAATGTGAGTAAAACATTGAGACCTGAGCAGGCACTCAATAAACAGTAATTACTATTATCATTGTTGAAGCCCAACACTCGGCGCAATTTTGATAAGTCAAAGAATTTAACGAAGATGCCATCTTTTCTGTTTTTCTGGAGAACACACTGTGGCTAATTGGAGAATCTTATAGTATCTGCCAACCTTATGACCAGATCTAAAGTTTCTGGTCCCACTAAGTGCTCAGAGCCTGTCTCCCTTGTCATTTTATTACATGCATTTCCTATTGTATACATGTAGACCTGTGATCATCATTTTCCTCTTCACATTTTTCTGCCCAGATTAGAAATCAGAGTAGGGAAAGATGGGAAATGGAAATGTTGGGGGGGGGTTATCTATCACAGAGGATCAGTTGTCTGCCACTTGCTGGATAACTGGGCATTCACATTCAATAAGGCTATTTGGGGAGATGGCAAGCTGCCTTTCATCTACCTCCTAAAAATCAGCACGTTGGACAAGCCAAATGTCTACTTTCTGTCTATGGTTCATTTTTGTGAGAATTGACACAAAATTTTAACTGTTTTGATTAAAGTCGAACATATTTGTTACTTGTGTTCGAGCAATTTAATAGTAACTGTAATTAGTCATTAAAGCTGGCCCTGGTGGAAGAGAGAGACAAATCAATGAACTAGAATAAAATCCCGAAAGAAATCCAATTATGTGATAAATGTGTAACTGGCTTGATTCAGTGAAGGAGTTGCACACAGGAAACAGCTTTGACTTTTCTCCTAACATTTCATTCAGACAGGCTCTGTCATCCCTCTTTACTGGCCCTGGATATTATCTCAAGTCATCCATAGCTTTTTGTCACTCTCAGGTGACCAGATGGTCTCATTTCCAGACATTAAAAAGTCTGGGGTGCCTGGCTGGCTTAGCATACGACTCGATCTCAGGGTCATGAGTTGGAGCTGCACATGGGGTGTGGAGATTACTTAAAAAAATAAAATAAAAATAAAAAGTCTGGTCCAGATATATAAACGCTTTGCTTTGATATCCAGTTTAAAGGCTTTGTCTTCTTTCAGCTCATGTCTGACTTATGATTGACACTGGAATTGACAGGGGATGAGGAAGAGTATGGCCTGTTCTTTCACTCTCCTTGCCCCATATTCTGCCCACTTTTAGATCTGCTAGGGTTGGGAGAAAGAGGATAACGAGGAATGTTGTCTGTGGTACTTTCTTTGTATCAAATGCCCTTTTCATTTCATGTATTCTGATGCTGTCTCTTTTGTGAGGCCACGAGAGTTCTTTGAAGATTATATGTGGGATTTCTCCAGTGACTCTCAGAGTTTCTCTCATCCCTGAGCTTTTGCCCTAAGCAGCACAATTCCAGCCATTTCCTGTCAGGCTCTTTTGCCCCAGTAGGTAGCAGCTTTCTTGGGCAATGCCTGTTAAGTCAAGATGGCAGAAGTCTTGCTAACTGCTCAAATCTACTTTCATTGGTTTCATCTTGAAGGAGGAGATTGGTATCTCCTCAGCTAGGTAAAATTTGCAATCATTTAAAAAAAATCTTGCAACCATCTCCAGAGTAGTTCTCTTGGTCCCTCCTTTTCCTACGCAGCTGGAGGGAGGGAAAATCTCACAGAGCATTCTCCTGAAATTCTCTTCAAAGAAAGTCTTCCTAATGAATCAATAGGCTTCTCATATATGTTTATTAACTGGGGTTTATGGTCTTTTAATTCTTGTAAAGATGATGGATCTATTGCTTATTTTTAGAATATTTGTGGATATTGCTGACCTATTGTCTCAGTTTGGGCCTTCAGTTTAAATTTTGAGCCAAGATAAAGAGTTTCATTTCACCTTTTTTTCAAATGTAATAATCACATATATGGGAGAAAGTTTTTTCTAAATGGCATTTGTATTTCTTGCCAAGCCCTTGGAACAAATATACTTTGATCTCTATTTTAATATGACACACAAAAATAAATCTGAGTTGGATTAAAGATTGAAATACTGGATAAAGTTGATAAAAGTACTAGAAAAAAAGAGATATTGGCATCTTGGTCTGGGGAAGAACTTTCTAAATTTCATGCCAAAGCTAAGAAAACTTAGAGGAAAACAGTGCTCAACTGGGATAGGTAAAAATTAAAAGTCTCTCCATGGCATCATCATTAACAATTAAAAGACTAATTATACAATGGGGAAATACTTTGCAAAAGAATTAATATTCTGAATATATAAAGAGATATTATTAAGAAAAATATAAACATGGTAGAAAAATGAACAATGCTAGAAATAGGCAACAATATAAAAGAAGCACAATTGATCAATAAACATAACTATGATTACATGCTGTTCTCAAAGATAACTTTCTCTTTGGTCTGCTTTAAATACTTCTCCCCTTTTCTCACAAATGTTATAAGGTTTATTTCTGTTCCTTCAGGTCTTCACTCTAATATTCTTCAACTCAGTAACTCCCTGTGCTACTGCCTGTCTGTCTTGCACTAATTGAATAGAAGCTTTTTAAGATCAGGGACCTAATCTCTGGTTTTTTTCTGATATATGTCTAGTGATTGGTCCCAGTAGACTCTCAAATAGTCATTGAATAAATGTATGCATGAATGAAAGAATTAATAGAAAGTAAATTAAAACAATTACATACAATATTACCTATTGAATTGAAAAAGTTTAAAACTGAAAATATCAAGCATGGGTGAAATGGTGTATTCTCATTCGTGGAGGTGTAGATGAGCACATTATTTCTGCAGGAAAATTTGACAATTTGCATCACATTTAAAAAAGTGTACCCCTTAAAAAATAAAATAAAATGTGCACCTTTAAAAAATTTTATTTATTTATTTAGAGAAAGAGAGGAAGAGAGAGAGCGTGTGGATGTGCGTGTGTACAAGCAGGAGGGAGGGGCAGACAGAGAGAGAGAGAGAATCCCAAGCTGACTCCTTTTAGGCCGGGAGCCCCAAACAGGGCTGGATCTCATGACCTGAGATCACAACCGACCTGAGATCATGATCCGAGGGGAAATCAAAAGTCAGCCATCCAACTGACTGAGCCACCCAGGTGCCACAGATGTGCACCCTTTTGATCATGTAATTCCACAATTTGGAATTTATCCTAAGAAAATTATTGGACAAGTACACAAAAATACATGTACGTGGTTGTTTATCGAAGTATTGTTTATAATAGGGAACAGTTATTAGCAAGTGAAATGTATTAATAAATAGAAAATTGATATATAGCAGTATATCCAAGTAGCCAAATATTATGCAGTCACTAAAAATGATGTTTTAGATCTATATATCTTGACATTAAAAAATGTGATACAGTAGGGAAAAATAAAATTATAAAGAAGCATGTTTAATATACTCTTATGAGGTTATTCACCAAAATATTGACAGTACTTAATTCTTGAGTCATATTGTGGGTCATTTTGCTTACTTTATATGCCCTTGTTTATTTTCTGAACTTTTTATACTGAACATGGGTTACTTTGATAGACAACTCTTATAAGATAGCTTTTAAAAAGGTCATAATTTACTTTTGTAATATTATTTAATGAATCAAATGAGAAGAAAACAGATGAAATAATATCTTTGTAAATTTCTCTCTGGTTTGTTTTCCTGAGGTTTTCTTAATTCTTGTTACTGCCACCTAGTGGATAAGTGTTAGTTTACTTTTTGACTATTTGAGATTATAGCTTGTTTTTTCCAAAGGTAGTTCTTTTCAGTTAAGAGCTTAAAAAATAAACAGTGAGATATAGTAAATGTTACCAACTAGCTCTCCAAAAAACAAGGTTAGTAAATTTTACCTACATAAAGGATACACACAATTTATGTAAAAGTAACACACAGTTTACAAGTAATAATAAAACAAGAAATACTCTTTAAGTTTTACGTGTCTAATTGATTACCACAAAATGCTTTCATTGATTTTTGCTGAACTCATATGTCTATAGCCAACCTATAGTTGCAGTGCAATCATCAATTGACACATAGAATTGTATTCCAATTCATCAATTGTTTTCCCAATTATCACTAAATATTATATGTAATCTACTGTATAACTGTATTTTACCCTTTTACACATTGTATTCATTACACTCCAATCTCAGCTTTAGCATTAAATCAAGCCCTTATGTATAGCACTTGTAAATTTTGATTATATAAATATTCCTACCATGGTCAATTTCAATCTACTGATCACTGCACATGGATCTGGGAAAAGACGCTTAGTAGCACAGCAATATATAGTACTTTTACCATACAGATATTCTAGACGTAACTTCAAAAGCATCAATATTAGTAAAATATAATATATGTAGTATAATAAATAGGAAGTGAAGAGTTTTAAATGTGTACTTATCTTTATTTTTTAATATGATTTATTTAATTTTAATTCTGTGTAACTTAAATGACAGTTAAAAACGGGCTTGCAAAATTCTTGAAAATTTAATGTGTGGCTCTTGCAAGCTAGTGTGATTCAGCTCCAGCCTGTCCCTGAATATAGCTGTTATCTTTGCTTTCTGTCTTTATTGTTCTAGGAAAACTGCAGAACCATGAAAGAGAACCATTCTTTGAGTTTCTAATTTGTATTTGTGCAGCATATTATGGCATGTTTTATTGTTATCTGCCATTAGTGCATGTTAAGGAAGAGTGATTGCTTCCTTAACATGCACTAGCTATGGAGATTTTTCTTCCTTAACATGTATTTTAATCCTTTGAGCTTCTCGTTAAAAAAAGAAGAAGAAAGCATAAAAGATATATGCAAAGTTCCCAATTACCTAGTGAAATTATTACTATACAGATACAATTATCTAAACCAAAATATCTCTTGGAGATACTTTTATAATGTAATCTTTTTACTTTTAAATTGCTTCTCCATGTTGTCTCAACAGACTTGTTGAGAAGGGTATTATTACTCTCATCTTACAGGTTGGGAAATGGGGATGCAGAGAGGTAAAGTGACTTGACCAAGGCCAGGAGAGATTAGGAGAGCTCTAATTATAAAGATAATAATAGCAGCAACATCACTACAGAAATGTTGGCTGAGCACTGAAAATATGCTAAGCAATATTCTAAAATACATTGCAGGTAGTCTTTCATTTAATACTCTCAAGAACCCTATAAATCTCCGTTTGTTCAAGTAAAGAAACCAGACCAGAGAGGTAGAGCAACTTGCCCAAGATTATAAAAGAAGTGGGGACCATAGGGCTTACAGCCAGGTGTGTCTGACCCTGGAACCTGACTCTAAGAGGTTCTGTAATCTCCTGCCCCCATTCCCAATCTGTCCTCTGCATATGTAGATAAAGAACTAGAAATGCAGTTTCATCTACTATTCATTCCTCAGGCAGGTATAATTCATTATAGCTTAAATATTGCAAAAATCGTTTAAGGAAAATGTCATTAAATACTACCTTCTCCTTAAACACGAATGTTTTTCCTTTTTCTTGTTTTTTAAAGATTTTTAAAATATATTTTTGTGAGTGAGAGAGGCAGAGAGGGAGAAAGAGAGAGCACACATGCGAGCACAAGAAGGGGAAAGGAGTAGAGGGAGAAGCAGACTCCCCACTAAGCAGGGAGCCCGATGTGGGACTAGATTCTAGGACCCTGGGATCATGACCTGAGCTGAAGGTAGGTACTTAACTGGCTGAGTCACCCAAGGAGCCCTGTTTTTCCTTTTTATTTCTTAAAGTTGCTCTTATTTTAAGAGCCTACAGGGATTTTAAATATCTTTCCTTTAAATAAGCAAAAAAAAATATATATATGGCGAATGGCATTAAAATTTTCCCCCCAAATTTGTGGTAGAAATAATACCGACTAAAACTAATTGTACTACTTCTAAAACACAGATATTATATTTGATTATGGGTTTACTGTTTTTCTTTGTGTCCATAATTCCCCTTCCCCCTTTTCTTTCCTCTGACGCTTTTGACCTGCCCTGCTCACCCTTGACCTCACCTGAGAGACTTCTCATCCAAGAATTAATGTATGGTAGTAATTTCTCTTCTTTGAATATTTTAATACCTAGGGGAAGAATACACCATAGCTATTCTTTTTTTTTTTTTTAAAGATTTTATTTATTTATTTGAGAGAGAGAGAATGAGAGAGAGAACATGAGCCGGGGGAGGGTCAGAGGGAGAAGCAGGCTCCCTGTGGAGCAGGGAGCCAATGCGGGACTCGATCTCAGGACTGCAGAATCATGACCTGAGCCGAAGGCAGTTGTTTAACCAAGTGAGCCACTCAGGCGCCCCCACCATAGCTATTCTTAATAATAAATAATTTAAACTGATTTCTCATAACAAATATACCTTATCATACCACATCTTTATTGTGTATACAACACAACACAGCTTGTTGATCTCGGTTAAATGTGAGTTTCCCTCTGCTAACTTGATAAACTTAATATCCTGCCATTTGGGGGGACTGCATATTTTTAAACAATTAGCCACTAAGTAGTACAGCTTCATTGTTCTCAGCTACATATGTTCCTATTTTGCATCATTCCAGAAAGAAGTAAAGTGCTGTATTCAGATATTTGATGCTATGGGAACTTAAAGCTAGAATTCTTTTCTGATGTTCCAGTGAGGGAGATGTTCATAGCAAAGACCACCCTGCTTACTGTTCTCAAGTCCCTCATATGACTATGGGCTGACTCCCATCATTAGTTTTTTGAGAGGATTGCATGTGTTTAGTTTGCATTAATTTCAGAACTTTGACACTAGAGTTTCCATAAGGTACTCTTTCTGATAGATATTAATTTCCAAATAAGGAAATTAAACCTTTGGCTTTCTCTAGAGGTCAACTATTGATTTTTCCCTGGCTCTCCATTCTGCTAGAAGGTATTTCTTTTGCTTGTTTGTCACTTAAAGCTTGCCTTTTGAATTTTGGTAAAAATTGCTATCAGGCATTTGGTGGTTTAATAAGCGTCTTATACATTTTGAAAATAAAAAAGAACTAGCCACAGAGAGCTTATCCACTCTGTTCAAATATCCCAATTTTTCAGTTTCTTCTAGGTGGTTGAAGTCACATGAACAGATATTTTTTTCTTTTGTATAAATGTGAAGGCAAACAGAAAAAAAAAAAAGACTGGCATATAGGATAGGTTGGCACTTCATAAACAGAAAAACTCAAACAAGATTTGAGTACTTGACTGCTATTATGTGGATAATTTGGTTTCTTTTTATGGAATTAAATTTACCACTGGATGATACGTACCTTTCTTTCCACCCCCTCCCTCCCTCCTTTTTCCCTAATTCCTTCCTTCTTCCCTCCCTCCCTCCTTCCCTCCCTTCCTTCTTTCCTTCCTTCCATTCTTCCAGAAGCCAGTTCAGTAATATGTCAACCCTGAAGAACCTAGTTCCCTCTACAGAATTACAATGGCAAAAAGCACTTCCATTAAATTATTTTCTGACAGAATATTATTTGAACTCTACTTATGCCTTTTACTGTCTATGGAAACAATGAGATAAAGTATTTAAATGGAAGAGATTGTGCACTAGGAATCCAGATGGCTCATAACTAATACATAATTCAAATACAGATACACTAGTAAGAACTCTGAACTGTTAAACAGGTGGTGGCTTTGGGACTTCATTCAACAGAAAGTAGCTTTAGCTCTCTAGACCAGTAATTCCTGACTTTCATCCTGCATTGATTTCTTAATAGATTTAATTTTATTCAACCATTAACCATTAATATTTATTTCTAAACAATAAAAATAGCAAAATATAAATACAGTCTTTAAGAAGACAAAGTCTTCTTAAACTAGTCAGGTGCTAATTTTAAATATTTTATTTATTTATTTTTAGAGAGCCAGAGAGCACCCATGAGCAAGGGGAGGGGCAGAGGGAGAAGGAGAGAGAGAGAATCTTAAGCAGGCTCCCTGTCAGTGTGGAGCCCAACACAGGGCTAGATCTTATGACCCTGAGACCATGAGGAAGGTGCTAATTTTAGAAATGAAAAAGCTCAGAAAATTATCTGGCCATCTTTTCTTTTTATATGTAGATCTAGTATTATAAATAGGGTTTATTTGCTGGTATGAGTATAAGATGGGATGATATTTTTAGAAAATAATTTGGAAATATATATTAAACAGGTGAAAATGTACATAAGCAAAAAGTAAACTTTTAGAATCAGTTCTAAGCAAATAATCCCCAAAATGCAAAAAACCCCACCCCAAAACAAAAACAAAACAAAAACAAAACCCAAACAACAACACCATAATATGGCCAAATGTGTTTATAATTGTGAAAAATATAAATCTTTGGCAAGAGGTATGAAGTTACACTATGTTCATATGACAGGTTAACAAAAACAAGACAATAAAATGGGAACTTAAGGCAATGTAAGTAAAAAAAGAGATGGAAATAATTTTTTGATAAAATCATGTAAAATTCATTAAAAACAGGCAACAACTTAAGCTCTCTGGAAGAAAATACTCAATATGTTAATAGTGACTCTGGTATGAATATTTTTCATCTTTTTTTTAAGTTAAAAAGATCATATTGCCTGCATAATGAAAAAAAGTATAGGGGCGCTGGGTGGCTCAGTTGGTTAAGGATCCGACTTTTAATTTCAGCTCAGGTCATGATCTCAGGGTCCTGGAATCTCCATGCTCAGCATGAGTCAGCTTGTCCCTCTCCTTCTGCTTCTCTCCCTCTCTCTCTCTTTTTCTCTCACTGACTATCTCTAAAATAAATAAATAAATAAATAAAATCTTGAAAAAAAAAGAAAAATAAGAAGCTGCATTCCTGACCCAGAACTGGCATCAAATTGACCTAGTCCTAATGATTGAACAAACCATCTCTAACTCATATAATAATTTAAGATTATGCTCAAGGTTAGAGTTTTTAATAGGGAAAGGGCCAGAACCTTAGAGATCACGTATTCTGAATTTCCATTTGGCATGTAGATGTGAGAAAATTGGTAACAAGGAAGACTAAAACCCTAGTCTTTTAATTCTTAGTCCAAAATCTTTAAAAAAAATGAAAGTGAAGTTATTGTGCAGTTGATTATGTAAGGAATTAGCAATTTACTACATGGTACACATACAGCCTGATATAATGGGATTCTAGTCTATTGTGTTGTAAATATTACTTATTGAAAACAGACATGCTATATGTAGCAGAATCCTGGGCGTTGTAGAACATTATATTTATGATTACCAATATTTATGTGCTAATCTTTGGTAATTAATAGTATTTGAGGGATGAACAAAAACAAAGAACTCCTATCCCTATTTAGGAAAGTGTATGTGTATGCCATCTTGTTCTTTAATTTTTTTTTCTCTAGCAAATACAGGCATTTATCTACTCACACATTGGCTTATAGATACTTATCAATCACCTACTATGTGCCAATTGCTATACCTAATGCAGGAGAGATAATTGTTAGTATAAACCTATAAAAACATTAAAAATAATTCCTTTTCTATTCTTCCATCCAAAAAGAGCCATTCTGTTTTATAAATCTTAGGCATCCCTAAGGTAATCATTGTGAATGATCCCTCAATCATTACTACTTAAGGTCCTGACGAAGAAACTAAAACTGAATGAAGAACATTAAGTTTGTAAAGACATTGAGTGCTCTAGGTGTTAAACTTATTTTATTTTATTTTTAAGATTTCATTTTTAAGTAATCTCTATACCAAACGTGGGGCTAGAACTCACGACCCCGAGATCAAGAGTCACGCGCTCTACTGACTGAGCCAGTCAGACGCACTGGGTGTTGATTAAATTTAATAGCTAAAGATAAACACTGTCCATACTATGTATTTTTAAATACATTTAAAAAATGGACTTTTAAATTTCCTAGATGCGAATGGATCTGCAATATTGCCCTTGTCTTAAAGATTTAATATATACTACATAAGGTCAATTGTTTGGTATTCTTTCTGATTTGACTTTACTTGAAAATCATGTTATGATGAATCATTACTAATATATGAAGCCAAGTGTTTATCCCTATCCATTGATAATGGTTATCTTATTGGGAAAAAGGCAGGTTAAAAAGCAGAGTAGAACCCTAATTTAACCTCCAATGAAGCAGATTTTCTACAGGAAAAAGAAATTCATTATAAGATATGTTAATTTTTTAGTGAAACCCTCCCCACTGCCACAGATAAGAGGATGCTCCTTAGGGATTTTGAAAGTTATTTTCGAGTCTCCAATGCTTTCATCAATGTTTATCTAACTGTATTGCTGCAAAGGTAAAAAAGTGAAGGTTTGGGAACCTCATGAAAATATTGTGGGACACATGCATATGAATAGGTAGATAAATAATGGTTTATTCTATTTGAGATAGTCTCCCTCTATAGTATAATTGCCTTTCCTGACCAAAATTCCTACCTCAAATGTGTCCATATGTAGGAATATATGTGCATTTCAGTTTTCATGTTTGTAACTCACGGTGTTACTAATGCAAGTGCTGGCCTTGAGATCAAAGAGCAGAAGTAAAAGGATAATAGACCCCAGGAAGATTGGGAGAATTGTTAAATCCAGCTCCAATGACTTGCTGGGTCCTTGAGGAGTACAAGTTTGAGGGACCCCCTTCCTTGAAATCTGTCTCAGAGTTGTCAACAATTACAAATGTGCCTACAATCTGAAGGCCAAGGCTTAGACAGATTTAGTGTTAAGCAGCCGAAGTAGTTTGAAACCAGAAAACAAAGTGCCTAATAATAACTACATTTCTTTTTTTTTTTTTAAGATTTTATTTATTTATTTGACAGAGAGAGAGAGACAGTGAGAGAGGGAACACAAGCAGGGGGAGTGGGAGAGGGAGAAGCAGGCTTCCCGCCGAGCAGGGAGCCTGATGTGGGGCTCAATCCCACGACCCTGGGATCATGACCTGAGCCGAAGGCAGATGCTTAACGAGTGAGCCACCCAGGTGCCCAATAACTACATTTCTGTCTGAGAGCCTTCTTCTGGGGCAGGGTTGTCGATAGGATGACCGTAGATGAAAAGTAGGTAGGGTAAATTTTATTTATTTGTTTGTTTATTTTTAAAAAAGATTTATTTATCTATTTTAGAGAGAGAGAGAGAGAAAGAAAGAAAGGGGGCAAGTGAGGGGAGAGGGGTCGGGGGAGAGGAAAGCAGACTCTCCACAGAGCCTGATGTGGGGCTGGATCTCATGACCCTGAGATCATGACCTGAGCCCAAACCAAGAGTCAGATGCTCAACCCACTGAGCCACCCAGGTGTCCCTGTAGTGTAGGTTTTAAACCAGAGAAATAACAGTGTTAATATCTACTGTAATTTTTCAAAAATATTATTGTTTTCTTCTGGTATTTCCAAAACCACTCAAAAGGACAGAAAATAGATGAGTATTATGCCAGACACGTAAGAAGCTTCTATTTTCTTTTTTTCAAGATTTTATTTTTAAGCCATCTCTACACCCATTGTGGGGCTTGAAACCCACAATCCTGAGACGAAAAGTCACATGCTCCACTGACTGAGCCAGCCGGGTGCCCCAGAAGCTTCTATTTTCTGACAGTTTTCCTGGCTCCCAAATATAAACACTGATCGCTTTCTTGTTGTTTGCTGTTTTCTAAGAACCAGAACCCAAAACATCCTTTATTAATTAAACAATTTTTTAAAAAACATCTTTATTTTAAAAGATTTCATTCGTCCTAAACTTTGGGGCAATCATAACATTCCAAATTAGATTGTATTTAGTTCAAGACCAGAATTAAATTGATTGAAAAACCTACAAGCGCTATTATCTTGATAAATTCTTTCTTTAAAATAATAAATTAAGGGGCACCTGGGTGGCTCAGTCGTTAAGCGTCTGCCTTTGGCTCAGGTCATGATCTCAGTGTCCTGGGATCCAGCCCTGCATAGGACTCCCTGCTCAGCGGGGAGTCTGCTTCTCCCTCTTCCACTCCCCCTGCTTGTGTTCCCTCTCTCTCTTGTCTCCCTCTGTCAAATAAATAAAATCTTAAAAAAAAAATTAGTTGAATCACTATATTGTACACCTGAAATATAATATATATTATAGTATTATATAAGTATAATATAACACTGTATATTAACCATACTGGAACTAAAATAAAAACTTAATAAATTAAAAAAAATAAATTAGTGATAGTGCTTCTTAATGGTTCTCTACCAGTGTTTTCTTCAACAGTAGCATTTTTATAGTAATAAGAGTAATTTATTTTATATAATTGGTTTGCCAAGTTTCCTCCCATGCTTTTCCTCTTTATACCTTCACAGTATCGCTAGGAGGATACTGAGAGTAGGTATCATCACTCCAATTTACAGATAAAACCAAGGTTCAGAAAAGTCCATTCTTTCCTTTAGGACATAACGTCCACATTATTTTTGGTTTGCTACATTGCCTTAAATCATCTTTCACAAATAATCAGTTACATAAGGTATTTGCAGTACTCAATATTCATGTCCATCTTGTATAGCATTGTTATTTTTTTAAGGCCTATTACAATTTTTTTAGTTTATGTAAATTATTTAAATAACTGATATTATAATAGTGGGCTTAATAGAGACAAATAGGCTACAGATCCAGTTCCATTACAAAAATGTCACTACGGAAAACAGTTCTGTACCAAAGCTATTTCCTTGTCTGGGCAGACAGCCCACAGAAAGTGTTGGTCTGATCTAGTTGCAATGAATTCTGTGCAAAGAAAAACAAGCGCTTTCTCTGGATTCTAAAAGTCAGTATAACAATGTCAACAAAACTCTTTTGTGCTACTTCCAGTGTAGGTAGGAAAAGGAGAACTGATTTAAGGTTTGATATTTTTAGGTATATAGAATGATAGTTACTTGTTTCTAGCACAAAAATATTACCAAACAGAACCCTTCTTTGCTCCAGAGCTACAAATATAAAGATTCCTGAACATAAGATGGAGAAAGGAAAAATGTGTGTGTGGTAAGTTCCCCGTTTCTTCAATGGACTCTAAATGCTTTAAAATGCCTCAGAGACTGGGCCTTGGCTTACCTGTAGGTACTGTAGTTGAAAATACCATTGGCTTTCTGCAGACTGTGACTTATATAACCAGAACGAAAGCATGCTACATTTCCCTTCATCATGTTTAAGACTGTTGAACCGTGTGTCTCTGGTTAACTTCTTGTTAGCAGCAGTTTTCTCTCTTTAGATTAGTGTGAGGCATTGTGCTGATGATCTTCAGGTAAAAATTGCCAGCATAATGATAATGATCAGAGCTGACTGAATTGTTTCAGAAAGTGAAAATAATGCCGTGGTTCTTAACCCTGTCTGCCCATTATAATGACTTGAGGGCCTTTTAACTAGGCTGATGTTGGGCCCCTCTCCAGAGATTTTGATTTAATTTGTCTTGCATGGAGCCTGGGCTTACGAATTTTTCTAAAGCTTTCAAAGTACCTACAATGTACCGCTGCAGTTGAAAACCACTAATCTAGTCTGTGGTCCTCAAATTTTTGTTCCTTGTAGATAATGAGGACTAATTAAGGAAACATAATGCCTAAATCCGATCCCAACGTAACGAATCAGAATCTGTGGGGAGAGGACTGCCAGCATCTGTATTTTTGAAAGCCTTTGAGAATCACTGATTTATGGCAAGAGGAGAATGGCATGACTTCACTAAGCCTTAAATATGGAGTCACTCAGTGATAAGAAAGGAAATTACTTACTCTGGGAATCTCCAGTAGGTTACTACTAACCATTTGTGTGCTGAAGTGTTATTCCTTTTTATGCCCCAGCTTTTTTTCCAGCTAATAGATGAATATTTCCTGATTATGCACTTTGTTTCCCATCATTTTTTTTTTTTTTAATATACTGCTTCCTGGTCAGTTCCCTAGGAGAAATTTTAATAGGCAGTGGCATGTTCTGGCTCTGTTGTCCTGGTGATGAGATTGACCTTTCTAAGTGATCTGAAGCTGTCCCCTCCTCTGAAAGCGATATGAGAATGTATTTTGACTTAATTCTTTCTCTTTCAAATCCAAGTGTATTTCTAAGTATATGTTGATTTTCTTGGTATACTCTTTTAGTTTTTAATGATCTTGATGATAATAAAGCCATTTCCACCTTTATAGTTGTGCTGTACAAGGCAAAAACATTCTTTTCTGGAAATGCAGTGTATTTCATGCATCTATTGCTTCTTAACTTCTAGTAGTCAAAATATCACAGCACCAAAGGTAATTACAGTTCCTGGGTTCAGTGGTTTTGGTAAGATTACTTAGATTTTAATCATTCCTGAAATTACAGAAATAATTTATTAGTTCAAAATTCTGATAACTAAAAATAATCCATGGGCCACAGTAAGTGAGTAGCACTTGGTTTTACAGTGGATGTTCAGAGAAGGAACAGGGTTGAATTGCTTTCCCAATTCAATCACTGTTTCTCTCTGTGACATTTTTTGGTCTCAGTGGGTGCCTCTATAAGGTGGGAATAATAAAACATTTATTAACTTCTCACATATTTCCTTCAAGGAAAAATAATAACATACAAAATCTTCACAAAATATGAAAAAAAAACTATGTCTATATAGAATGTGATAATTGCAAGAATCAAACAGTCATAATTCAAAATATCTAACATTACTTTGAAATAGCAAAATGAAAACACACACATCTCAGCACAAGTTCATTATTTCTGTCCCTTTACAGTCTTTATCCCTATTAGTTATAGCAGCCAACTATTTATACTTACAAATGTTGATGGTTTGTAACCACTTCTATGATCCTGTATAGTCATCCTACTTACCATGTTAATGCCTGCATTATGTTATTGTTCAACTGTATCCCTTCTGGGTGCTTATGTTATTTACAAAAAGAATGATACTTTCAATTTTTACCATCCATTTATTTTAGATGATATTTTGAATCACATTTGTTAAAATATTTCTGTTCTAGCAAACAATGCAATGCTGTATTTTATAATAATACTTATTGCCTAATTTTACAAAGCCATCAAATTCATAAAAAGGATTTTATGACACTTTCAAGTTTAGAAAACCTCAAATGTAATATATTTAAATAGGGTTTTATGTCACATTAAGTATAAAGCTCTTAAAACTTAAAATCTGTAAACATCTTCAATGATAATACATTAACTACCTGCATCAATTAAGGTTGAAACACTTTAGGCAGAAACTACAATGATATGTTTCCATTGCCTTATGAACACTTATGCTGTGACACCAAATTATATTATAAATGTTTGATTAAATTTATGATACCTTCTGCTTCTTCCTAAAAGATTATATGACTCATTAAAAAATTAAAATACACTACAATAATTTTTGTTTATGCAATTTGAGCATAACTCTTCAGATGTATTTTTCATTATAAAAATAATCCATATTACTAGTAGAAAATATAGAAAATTATTCACATTAGTCACATTAATCATGTAAATTAATGGTGATGCTTTGTTTTTCATCCTAGTATTTAAAAAATTAATATATGCATATATATACAGTATTTAACAGCAAATTTGTGATCATTAAAAATTAATCTTTTACCTTAGTTATATAATGGAGAATTTCTTATGTTTGTAAATATTTACAGAAAATACTATCTTATCAGTGTTGCTTTTTTTTTTTTTTTTTGCTATTTCAGGTTAATGTTATATTGAACATTTTTGTTCCTAGAATAGATTTTTAGAGAATTAAAGAGGTCCATATTTGAGTATCACTGGAAACCATAACTATAGGTAAGATGGTAGATGTAGAAAATAATGTATTTTACATAAGCCTTTAAAAAATCTATTATGAAGTTGTTTTACAAACATTTAAGAAACTTGATCTGTGGTATTTGATTGGCAATGCATAAAATGATCTAAAACCTTATTAAATGAAATTGTGACTCCCTCTGACCCCCTCTTCCTGGAATGGCAAAATCTCATTTTCAGCCTGAACAAGCACTGTCAATAAATACAGGAAAATGTAAGAAAGTTTGATGAGAGCTTGGGGGTAGCATGTCAGGGAAAATTGCTGGTTATTTTGGCATAATAGTTATTTGGGGATGTTAAGACACATTGAACGGTTCTGAGTTGTAGGAGAAAATGTCTTCTTCACAGACAATTTAGACATTTTCTCAGTTGAATCCCTCATGAGATAAGTACTTATAAATATTAATTGTTGAAATATTATGGCATTGTACTGAGTTCCAGATAAGGAGGGCAATGCAATGTCATCTCTTCCCTCCAACTTGCAAGCTGGTGTGTATGACTTTAGCTTTTCCTTGCCAGAGACAAAGGAAGGCTGGATTGGCTCTTATGTCTTCCTGGGGCTGGAAACCAAGAGTCAAGATTAGACTAATCCAACTCTTTCCTTTTCCAAGTGAGTGAAGTGATACAGAAGAGGTTAAACCGTTTCTCCAATAATTCTCACACAGTTCTGGGCCAGAGCTGAAACTTGCCTTTGCAAGACCTCGTTTGATCATCACTATTTAGTATAGAGATTCAGGAGTCACTCCTTCCTTTTATAATCAAAATAGTAGTTTAGATGACAAAAGTTACCTAGTATTTAATGGCTTTTGCTTTTTTTTTTTATCTGTGAAAAAGGCTACTGAAATGATGTATACATTTCCAAAGGTGTGAAAAAATAAAAATGATCAGAGATAAAATCAAAGTTGTAGTAAATCAAAAGTGTTAATGATTTCATATTTCTCCTTAAAAAAAACCAGTGTCAGGTCAGTATATTTTTGATGTTACACTGATTTTAGTTTTAGTTAGATCCTTTATTTTTTGCTCTGTAATCACACTCAGATTTTAAATGCAGAATCCTTGGTGAGGGCAGCAGAAACGGAGAGATAGCAGCTTGCTTATTTTAATTTTTAATCATCTCCCTTCTCAGCTTGAGGTGAATAGAAAGAGGCTTGTGGATATGTCAAGGAAGATTGTGGAATCCATTGTCTCCCATGAAGAAAAATCTAACTGATCCATTTATCTCCTCTACAGGCATCTTTCCCTAGTAGTTGATAATAGATTCACTTATCCTAGTAGGTAAAATTAGGTAATACTTGGTTTTTTTCCATCTCTGACTTTTTTTATTCCAGAGAGATTTACTCAGTAAATTTACAGAATGTGTAAATTTCAAAAGCATTGAACTCTTTTAGTTGATGATTCCCTTGAAGGTTTTTCCTAGGAATCATTAATTAGGATTTAACATTAATAGTAGATTAGTGTAATTCTTGAACTGAAATTTTTATTACTGCACAGGGTTCAAAGAGGTAGTAGTGCTATTGAATAATGGTCAAGTAAATTGATCCTCTTAACCACAGACTTTACTTATGGAGGTTAGGGCTGACTGGGACATCTATCACCTCATCATTGACAGGGCTCATTGGACAGGCTGCACAGTGCTGTTTCCTATCTTAGCTCTCCGACTCCAGGCCCTTGTCTGAAGAGGATGGCCATCCCAGAGAAAAGAGCGTCTTTAGTTAAGGAATTGTTTCGCAAACCTAGGCCAGACTTTGTCTTCTACTTGTCTCTACTAAATTTATCCTGCCACCAAAATTCAGAACAGAGAATAGGAATGGGAAATGGGGATACAGAATTTCTGCAAAGACTGATTCCCCCTAGTATTATCACCTTTTCTCCCCCTTTCGAATCTTTTCCAAATTGTGATTGCTGTTGCCTATAGCAACCACCATTACAACCTTTAAAGCAATTTTTACTACAGTAGGAAGGAATCTCAAGTTAGAAATTATATGCTTTTTCCATACAGGACCCATTCCTTCATTACTTAACTAGCTTGGTAGAGGGTTAAAGCATTCAAGAATCTATTCCAGAGACGTTAATATTTTTACTTGCTCTTTAGTTGCTCATTTTCCTCCTGATACTGACCTTTCATACCATTTTAAACTGGTGATAGATCACTGGAAAAACAGGGTCTTTTCATGTCTTGGCCTCAGATCCATCTCCACAGCCTGAATTCAGAATTGCCTCTTAATAACTGTGGATTTGAATTAATTACCTAGCACGTTGTATGGTCCGGGTACTGTGCTGGAGGCTCTGCATTGTTTAATCTTCATGTTAAGCCTGCAGGGTAGGTGTAATCATCCATATTCTACAGATGGGAAGATGGAGGCTCTGGGATACATACACCCAAGACCACATAGTAAATAAATGGTGGCATCTAAATCTCTCAGACTTCAGGCACTGGAGGTCTTTTCACGAATCCACACTAACTCTGTTAATGAGAACTACTTCAGCTTCACTAAATACTCTTTGCCTTGGATATGCAGCATCTCATTTCTCCTGAGGAAGAGTCTACCATTTCCTGAGTATCCGGGGTATAGGTGTTGGCCAAAATCTCCCTCCTTACTTCCAAATCTCTCTCTTAGATTCTTATCCTTTCAGCCTTTCTTTCTGACTTCTCATGTCTTTGGCTTTGCTCGGGACTTCAATATTGAACACTTTATACTGTTTCCACAAGAAGTTTAGACTCTGTAAGGGAAAGCTTAAGGGAAATGAAGAATAAGGAGGAAAAAGTGAGCTTGAGGCTCTGAAGAGGCAGAATATGAGAGAGAGAGAGAGAGAATATATATTTATATGGTGCTTTCACATATAAATATAATCTCATTTTAATTTATTTCTACCTGACTTTGTTCTACAAATGATAAATAATTCAGGTGAACTTACAACAAAAATACATACAAAAATACATATTTTCCCATACAAAATGGGAAAATATAAATGGAAATTTAAATTTATGATTACATAAATATGCTAAAGTATAATTTTAAAAATGAAAAATCTGACTCATGAAAATATAAAATGAATGCATATCACAATTTCAATCATCTTATTAACTGATGAGGAAGACAGTACAATGTTAAAAAACAATCCAAAGAACATTTGGTTTTTATTAGATTTATTTCAATTTACTAGATTGCTAGATTAGATACAAAACCGGCTACTGTCCGACAGAAACATAGACCATAACCTTTGGGTTCCACTGGACAGCCATTATTTGCATTCTAGTAAACGAAATCTACAAGTTAACCTCTGTCCCTACACAATTGTAAATGGCCACTAAACAAAATGTCAAGGCCAGCACTGCCCTGAAAACATACCTAATAATTTCTTTTGCCTTTTTCCAAATTTGGGGTGATTTTCCTGACAAACAATTTTTAAAATTTGTGTAAAGGACCACGATCAAGGTGGGAAATGAAATTTAAGTGCAGAGGCAATAAGGGCCTATTTAATTCCTCTATTTGAAATTTGCATTTAGTTGCACGTTTTGTGGAAAGCCAAATTGAATGGAAGATGTCAAATGTCAGAGGATTTTATGGTGAGCAAGAAGAAATACATCCATTCCTTCAGGGAACAAAAGTTTCTCTTCAGAAAAAGACACGTGTATCCTGAGGAGCTTCATACTGGGGTTCAGGAAGTTGGGGCTTGGAATTACACATCCCACAATCCTCAAATAGCCACCTAAGCAAGTAAAATGAAAGACGCCAGAGGGGTGTTTTCTTGGAGTTCCCTGTGATGGAAGCCTTAGATGTACCATTGAAATCCACCCAGAAAAAAAAACACCAGTTCCGGTGGATGGAGAAGGGAGAAGACATGGTGGTTATAGTTCGAGAGTCTGACTTTAAGATGGCTCCTTTTTTTTTTTTTTTTAAGATTTTATTTATTCATTTATTTGAGAGAGTGAGAGAGAGAGCACACGAGAGGGGGGAGGGTCAGAGGGAGAAGCAGACTCCCTGGTGAGCAGGGAGCCCGATGCGGGACTCGATCCCAGGACTCCAGGATCATGACCTGAGCTGAAGGCAGTCGCTTAACCAACTGAGCCACCCAGGTGCCCTGAACACCTTTTACTACCTACCTGTTGGCCATTTGGATACCTTCTTTGGGAAAATGTCTACTCACTTCCTCTGCCCATTTTAAAAATCAGATTTTTTTTTTCCACTACTGGGCTGTATGAGTTCTTTATATATTTTGGGTATTCATTCTTTATCCGATATAAAGAGCAGCCTCCTCTTCTAGACTTTCTGGACTGACTTTGGTCTTTCTGACTTTCACCTGTAGGTGGGGGCAAGCTGGAGTGTGTTGTGACCAAGGGTAGTCTAGGGGGCATGATGTCTTTCAGCTCAGGCCACTGGGGTCCACAGCATCTACGACTTCAGGGTCCTTGGTGAGTGCTGCGCCAGGGTTAGGAGTGGGGCTGGGGAGCGTGTGTCTACAGTGGCTCCAAGGTCTGTTGAGGTTCTTTTTTTTTTTTTTTAAAGATTTTATTTATTTATTTGAGACAGAGAGAATGAGAGAGAGAGAGAGCACACGAGAGGGGGGAGGGTCAGAGGGAGAAGCAGACTCCCCGCCGAGCAGGGAGCCCGATGCGGGACTCGATCCCGGGACTCCAGGATCATGACCTGAGCCGAAGGCAGTCGCCCAACCAACTGAGCCACCCAGGTGCCCTGAACACCTTTTACTACCTACCTGTTGGCCATTTGGAAACCTTCTTTGGGAAAATGTCTACTCACTTCCTCTGCCCATTTTAAAAATCAGATTTTTTTTTCCCACTACTGGGCTGTATGAGTTCTTTATATATTTTGGGTATTCATTCTTTATCCGATATAAAGAGCAGCCTCCTCTTCTAGACTTTCTGGACTGACTTTGGTCTTTCTGACTTTCACCTGTAGGTGGGGGCAAGCTGGAGTGTGTTGTGACCAAGGGTAGTCTAGGGGGCATGATGTCTTTCAGCTCAGGCCACTGGGGTCCACAGCATCTACGACTTCAGGGTCCTTGGTGAGTGCTGCGCCAGGGTTAGGAGTGGGGCTGGGGAGCGTGTGTCTACAGTGGCTCCAAGGTCTGTTGAGGTTCTTTTTTTTTTTTTAAAGATTTTATTTATTTATTTGAGACAGAGAATGAGATAGAGCATGAGAGGGTCAGAGGGAGAAGCAGACTCCCCGCCGAGCAGGGAGCCCGATGCGGGACTCGATCCCGGGACTCCAGGATCATGACCTGAGCCGAAGGCAGTCGCTTAACCCACTGAGCCACCCAGGCGCCCCTTTAAGATGGCTCTTTTGGTGCATCTCTAGCAGTGGTTCTTCATCAAGGGGATGTGAAAGGATCACTCAAGGTTCAAGCGGCCCTTTTCACAATTCTGTCAAGAGCAGGGTTAAGTTAAAGGGAGAGGAGTCTTGCCAGGGCAGGAAAATAAAGTAGACCTACTTAGCGTAGTGTCTGGCATGAAGTCAATGTTCTGTAACTGTAGCTGCTATTATCATTGTTCTAATTATTACTATCATGAAATAAACTTTAATATGCTTCTGAGATATCTGAGTGGGCATAGCAGGCAGACTGAAGTTCAGAGGACAGAGGGGGCTGGTGGTTAAGTGTTTGAGAGTTGTTGTAAGCCAGGAGAGGGCCTGGGAAAGACGGGTTAACGAGTGGTAGTGGTCTTGACGGGAGGATAGCACGAATAGCAACTGTGGGGGCGGTAGTAATCAGTCTTCCACAAATAGAATTTTCTCAGTAAGTCTTGCTATGAGTAGGACAACTGAGAGTTGAGGTTATTTTCTCTGGAATGCACATTTTTCATGTTTTTATTTTCAAAATCCGGCGAGCAGATGTAGTTAAAACTCTAGCAAGTAGACAGGGTAGGACATTTCTATCTCCATTTATGACTAAAGTAAAGAGAAGTGAAGCGATGTGCTCAAGATTTAAATGTATATGTGTAAATATATATAATATATTTATCTAGTAGATGGCAGAGTTAGGTCTTGGCCTCAGAACTTGACTCGTTTATTGCTTTTCTATCTTCTCTTTCCTCCACCACGATGTTTATCTCTACTCTCCTTCCTGAGTTTTGTTGTGTTGCTTTTGATAAAGGATCCAATTAGATACAGTCACAGAGAGCTGATTAGTATTTTCTCAGACGCTAGTCTCTGCCTTCCTCTTAGCCTGGCTTCCTATGCAAAGTTAATGAGCATGTTCCTTGTGCCGTTATTGAGAATATTGACTGAAATCTTAAGTAATGCAGATGCAGGACCACTTCTGACCATTGTTCCTTCAATCTAAATGGTCACACTTTGGGTGATGGGTTGTGTGATGTAGCTGGTTCTCCACTAAAACTAGATTAAAACCAGAAACTTATTTCTTACGGGCCACTGCACTGTTGTTAGGGGTTAGTCACTGTCCATGTGACTGGATAGATAATTGAAAATAAGAAATATTTCATTGTAATCTTAGGAAAGCCTCAAACTACTTATGTCACCATAGAAAAAGCCATTAAAAGGTATAAGAACTAAAGCTGTACCTCACACTGACCTTGCCACTTGATTCTCTGAGACATAAAAATTGTTTGCAACATCAGTCAGCTTTTGATTTGTGGTGTGTTTGAAAAACAATTTAAATCATATATTGGAAAGAGGCCAGAGACCCATCTGCTAAGAGTTTTTCTTTCTAAATTGGGTGCAGTGCGTAGTGCTGAGGGAAAATGACACACCTCTCTTATGAATATTTTCATGAACCTTTCAGTCTCTAGAGAATCCACCCATGCACTGTTAAATTGTGTCATTTGTGGGAACACAATGACAAGGGCCTAAATTGGAAAGCGATACAGATTTAGCAATAAAATGTCTTCCGTTCAAGGGGGCCCTTGCTAATTTCCTGTGTCCAAATATAAAGAGCTAGAGGGATCAAAAAAACAGTATAAAGTGCTAATCCACAAGGCATACTTTCTCTTGTTACTAAATTAAAATACTACCAGATATTTCATATAGATCATCACACGGAATGAAATGGAATTATAAGATGTTTGTAAAAAACTAAAATGTTTGTGAAGAGAGGGAAAATAAAATAAAAGGAAGGAAGCGAAGACATAGATGAACCTGGACTAGTCCTTTTCTCCTTTCTTCTCCTCACTATAAATAAACAACAGCACTAATAGGCTTTATTAAGTGCTTTCTATGCATCGGGACTACATATGGATTATCAGGATAATTTTACTATTTCGCTTTATAGGTGAGGACAATGAAGTCTGGAGAGATTAACAGATTGGTCTAATTTCCCTAGCTGGTTTCTATGAAGAACTCACATTCTCCATAGAAATTCCTTTTCAGTTTCTCCTCTCCCACTCTCCAATTTAGCTCTTGGTTTTACTGTGGCAAAAGTGACAAAGAAGAAAGGAAGTGAATTTTGGTGTGGTCTCTGCCTACTTGAAGGTGGGGAGGCAGGGTTATCAAGAGAAGAGTGAGCATGCTGTAAGAAGGAATTTGACAGGTGATCTAGTCCAATATTTTCATTTTCGGATGGCCTAGCTGTATTTAAAGATAGTAAAGTGAAACATTTAGTTAAAAGTAAATCTGGATTAGATGGGGCACCTGGGTGGCTCAGTCGGTTAAGTGTCTGTCTTTGGCTCAGGTCATGATCCCAGGGTCCTGGGATTGAGCTCCATGTTCTCTGCTCAGCAGGGAGCCTGCTTCTCCCTCTCCCCTCTCCCTCTCCCTCTGCAGGACACTCCCTCTGCTTGTTCTCTCTCTGTCAAATAAATAAACACATCTTAAAAAAAAGTAAATCTGGATTAGAAACTGATTTTACCCATTCCCAGTCCAGCACTTTTCATATATCACATTGCTTTTTTTGTCATTTCAAACCCTTTTTTCCTTCCACTGTAAAAAATCGAAGCTACTTATCTGACTGACATTATCTTTTGTAAAGGAATACACTGTTTAGGAACTTCCATTTAGCTACTTGTATAAGGTGAGTATATTCTATTGATGTTTATGTTCACTTAGCAGGAAACATAATTTTCCTAAGGTTATGATAATTATTTCTTATGATTTTTTTTTCTGGCTAGGGTAAATTTGGAGATGCTATTCCTCCTTCAAATAAAATGATATATTCATAGTTTTCAGATTGTCAAGTATAGTTGAGATAAATATAAACTTGGAAGGCAAAAAAAAAAAAAACACCTTATGGGTTCTTAACATTTTGGAAAATAGTACACAGAACTTTAAATAATTTTCCATTGTTCAGTGTGTCCAATAATACAGGAAAATGGGTTTAATTAAAGTGGAGGACATAAATCAAAAGGAAGGGCTGACAGTTTTATTTAATGTGAATTATGAATTGAAAGCAAACATCATCAACTGCTCTAATTTTTATTTCTTTTAGAAATAATATACAGCAGGACTGGAAGCAAATAAACTTCCTTTCACAGGTCTTCACTTCTCTTTTGTTTTTGCACAAATGCCTCCCTTAATGTTGACAGTAATCAGGTAGCATGGCTCAGGGGCAGTTCCCCTATATCATGATTATCAGATATTTCACTTAAACTATCAGATTATTAGATTAGGGCACCAATTCATTACTTTTTAGAGAATTTTCTAAAATTGGTAACTGGATACAATCTATGGGTATATTTGGATCTGACTAATCTTGTGTCTGGTACTAGTTAATCATTAGGGGTTTTATTATTATTATTATTCATAAAGCCTCAGATGCCTAAGTAGTTATATTTAGTTGATGTTTCTCAATTTGAAAATTTAATATGCCAACACGTCCTCCTGACATGTCTTCATTTCATGTTATTTCTTTTCTGAAATCCACAAGTTCTTTATGCCTTTCTTTTGTAAGCAAAAAAGTGGAAAGTTTAGTGAGGAAGCAGTTTAGAAATTAAAAGTTTATTATAAATAGCCCTGGATTTACTAGCTGCATAATTCTGAACTGGATGCTTCTCTGAGAGACACCTTCCTCATCTGCACTGTGGGAATAATCACAGAGGCCTCGTAGTGTTACATCCAGTAAAGTACAAGAAATCGCTTAATAAATTTTACAATGAAGCATAAGGTGATATTTGAAATGTAAGGTGATATTAATGCTGATATTGGCTTCTTTCTAAAGACACTCATTCTAAACCAGAGACACTTGTAATTTCCTTTCGTTCTTTGTTCTTCCCTTCAAGAGAGCTCCAGAATACCAACTTAGAGCTGACTACTTCTTTGTGTCCTTACTATACTTCAAATCTGCCTCTTTTATTGAGTCTACCTTCCTGAATCTCTGCCCACAACACGGAGATTCATTTACATACATGCTCGCATCTCCCATGGGCTCAGTTCTTTAAGAGCAGAGCGAAAGGGTTTTAGTCATTTTTGGATCCCTAGCATCTTGCAAGTCACTGTTGAGTTAGATTTAATGTGGAAGACTGGAAAACAGGGATTTTATGCTCTATTCTTACCCTTGGTTTTCTTTCCTTAAAGTGGAGGTTTGTCCTTCTGAAAGAATAGTTTATACTAGTCCAAGTTTATTTTAAACCATTTCAAAAACTCCTTTTTATGAAAGGAGCAAACAGTAGGAATTAGACTGTATCCATATGACTTTCTTCCATCTTTATTGTCATCTTTAAAGAAATGAGTTGATTATATTAGGTTGTTTGGCTAGTTCAGTCTGGAAAAAAATTGCTTTCAAGTTATTTATTATGAACAATTACCTTTCTTCCTTAAAAAATGTTGTTGGAATGAACAATAGCAAAGTATACTTTTCTTTTTAAACAAGGCACAGACTTATTAGAAAGTACTTTGTGGACATTGAAGAATAGTTCTATATTAATTTCAAAATATAAAGAAATTTGAAAAGTAAATTTAAATCATTGACTGTAATGTCTTTTCTGAATTTATTTTAAATGTGATTTTCCCCTAACATCTACCTTTATTGTTTTTTAAGCACTCAATAAGCATTGATTTTTTTCATAAAATTCTGATAAAAAAGAAATAGTTTTTTTAAAGTTTGTTTTCTGTTACTTTCATTTAAAAATTCACCTTACTCTGAGTTTGCAATGAAATTGTGTTCCATTTTTTAAAATTGTGGCAAGATATGCATAACGTAAAATTTAAACATTTTTAATTGTACAGTTCAGTGGTATTAAGTATGTTCACATTGCTATGCGAATATCATCACTTTCTGCTCTAGAATTTTTGCATCTTCCCAAACTGAAACTCCATATTCACTAAACAGTAACTCCTCATTTCTCCCTTTCTCCATCCCATGACAACCACCATTCTACTTTGTATCTCTATGATTTGATTACTTTAGTTACTTCATAGAAGTGAAATTATAAGATATTTGTCCTTTTGTGTCTGGTTTATTTCACTTATAATGTCCTCAGTGTTCATCTGTGTTGTAGAATTTCCTTCCTTTTTAAAACTGAATAATACCCCATTGTATGTATACACCACATTTTGTTTATCCATTCATCCATCGATGGACATTTGGGTTGTTTCCATCCATTTTAAAAAACTTCCCAGTAATTTGATGCTTGCCATTGCCTATCAAGTCAAACACAAAACTGGGACTGTCATTTTAGCAATTTGAAAATGCTTTAACAAATATAAATTTTATATAGTCATTTGACCTTTAACACTAGTGAGATCATAGTGTTTGGTTAGGGTCAAATCTTAACTCTGCAGTTCACTAGCCGTTTGACCTTTAGTAAGTTATTATAGCCTCCCAGGGATCAGTTGTCCACATTTTTGCAGTGGAAGTAATAGCGTAACGATTGATGTGAATGGTAAGCGAAGAAATGACACTTAATTCTGCCTATGAGAAGAGTATTGCAAACTAGCCATGCCACTTTGATTCATTTAAACCTGTATGTGCTGAGTGCTCTAATCAAGACATCATGTTAAGTGATCTAATGTATGCTAGCAGGTGGTGTAGTTCTTCCCCTTTGGGTTACTTAGGGTTGGGGTGGGAGTGATAGTAGGAATTAGTAAGCCCAGTAAAGCAGAATTCATGTCATTATAAATGCTGACTATAAAGTGAAATTTTTTTAATTGTGAAATTTTTAACTGGGAGAGATTATTTCAGAATGGGGGAAATTAGGAAAGGTTTCAATGATCATACAATAAAAGATTATGTGCCAGAGACCCTGTGTGTGTGTGTGTGTGTGTATGTATTTCATTTAATCTTTATGAATAACATATGTAGTAGGATTATTATCCCCAGTTTTACATATGAAGGTACTAAGGATTAAAGAATTTACAGCTGGTAAGAGTCAGAGTCAAATTATTAAAAACTGAGTTGAATTAAGATCTGGCTGATTATGAAGTTGTACACACCTGTATTCATTATTTTACTATAGCACACTTCAGCCTGAAAGTGTAAATATTTGAGATGGATGTGGAAGGAAAAATGGGGGAAGATTGTGGAGGAATGACATTCTGGATAAAAATGGCAGAGATGTGCTCAAATGAGGTGCATGCTTAAGACTTTACTGATACAAGAGTAAGGGAAGAGTGAGCAGTAAGGCTGATAAAAGCAGTTTGAGCATGAAATTGTGGAGTAGATATCCCAGGGAGAATGGCAGTTTTGTGTTTGACTTGATATAGGCAATGGCAAGATATTGAAGATTTATGTACAGAAATGTCAGGGTTGCCTTCATGAAATCTAACTAGTAGAAGTGTAGAAAGGATCAAAAGAGGGAAGTGGGATGTAGATTGAGAACAGCGATGAGGCCATTTGAGAGTTTATATCAGAAGAATTTACATGAAGGGTCTGGATCAGGGTGATAGCTTGGAATGAAAAAGGGGATAAATTCAAGAGACATTGCAAAGGTGAAATCCACTGGACTCAGCACCTTATTAGATAAGAAATAGAAGAGAGAATGGCTGACTAAAATTTCAGGCTGAGAGGACTAATAAAATGATGGTTCTAATAGCAAGAATAATAAAATCGGAAGAAGGAAGTGATTCAGAGAGAAGGGGGTGAATTCTGTTTGGGGTAGTTTGAGTTGAAGAGTCTAGAGATTAATCCTTTTGCTGATATACCTAAGGAAGGAATATTGGGGGACACCAACTTTAGTGGTCAAGAAAAGAGGTCTTGCAAAATTTAAGGTCAAGCAAGTTTGAATTAGAGATAGGAATTTGGGATTGTGAAGTACTGCCCTTTCCTTAGAAACAAATCCTTAAACTCCAAGATTAAGAGGAGGCCAGGTTGTGTGATTCTATCTTTATTCTTCAATAATCATAAAATGCATTTTCCTGGGAGTGGGGGTGTGAAAGGGTTTCTCTGCCTTTTGACAATTGTCTCTGCCAACATAATGCTTGTGGAAGGAGCAAAACTTTCACTTTGACTCAGAGAACAGCTGGGACAAAGTTTAAAAAATCCCAACAAAGCTTTACCAAACTCGGCCCTTCTCAGTGTGTTCTGTGACACAACGATCATTGATCCATGGGGACAAAAAAGAGGTCTGTGGTCAAAAGAGTTTGGACATGCTGGAGTTAAAACAAAGGTAAATCATTTTTTTAAATTATAAAATCTGGTTTTATTTTGCTTCATTTCATTTGACTGGACTTTTTGGTTTTGAAATTATTAATATTCACTGTCAATCATTGAGAGAGAGCTATAGAATGCTGAACATTTGAGAGATTTTGAAATAGAGAGTAATTTTTAAAAATCCTAAGCATATGGGCACCTGGGTGGCTCAGCTGGTTAATCGACTGCCTTCGGCTCGGGTCATGATCCCAGAGTCCTGGGATCGAGTCCCGCATCGGGCTCCCTGCTTGGCAGGGAGTCTGCTTCTCCCTCTCACCCTACTCTCTCTCTCTCAAATAAGTAAATAAAATAAAATCTTTAAAAAAAATCCTAAGCATAACAGAAATAAAAATATTCCTAACTTCTCTTTAGTTGGGATGCAGTACAGATGTGTTTCTTTTCCTAGCTCCCAGTCTTCCTCCATGTGACCATGCCCAAACCCACCATCCAGGATCCCAATCTTAACATCTTTTTTTTCTTAAGATTTTTTACCAAGACAGACAAGTCAATCTCTTTTTCCCTCCTAGCTGGGGCCTATTTTGATTCTTCTCTGTGGATTTGCTTCTCTTGTGGGTCTTTGACATGAAGATTGACATCACTTGGATAGTTTATTCTCCACAATTAGTATGAAGTGGTATTAATTTTGTGTTTTAACTGAATAATTCCATTTCAGCACAATATAATTATACAGTATTTGTCCCCATCCACTGATTCATATGTTGACGTTCTAACCCCCAGTATCTCAGAATGTGATTGTATTTGGAGATTGTTCTCAGAGAATTAAGTTAAAATGAGGCCATTAAGGTGAACCCTAATCTAATATGACAGGTATCTTTTTAAAAAGAGGTAATTTGGACACACATATGTCCAGAGAAAAGATGATGTGAAGATACAGGGAGAAGACAGCCATTGTCAAGCCAAAGAGAGAGGCCAGAAACAGATCCTTCCCTCACAAGCCCTCACACAAGGAACCTTGATCTCAGACTTCTAGCTGCCATACTCCAAGAAAATACATTTCTGTTGTTTAAGCTGTTCTATCTGTGGTACTTTGTTACAGCAGTCCTAGCAGACTAATACAACAATTCATTTATAAAAACATGTATGTACAGTCATGAGGGATGTTAAAGGGAAAGTCTGAGAACTATCATTTTCTTAGGATGAGGTAGGCATCTTTCATAGAGGACATTTTTAAAGCCCGATGAAGGATGAGGTTATTGAGGGAAAGATGACAGAGACAAAAATTGACCAAAGGAAGAAACTTTAAGAACTGTCTATTTTAAATGGAAAGATAGAAAAAGAGTAGAATGCAGGATATGTGGGCATTGAGAGGCAGAAGGAAAAGCATAAAATTGATGGACTGTAGAAGCTGAAGGGGGAAAAGGTTTTAGTTAGTTTTTAGTTAGGTATCTCCAATATTAAATTTTGAAACATGATCATCACCTTTGGTAGACACTGAAAAGTCATATTATTACCTTATGTAGTAATTAGAAAGGTAATAATCTAATTTATATTAAGAATATGAAGTCAGCAAATTTTGAAATCTAGATAGCATAAGAGAATTGTTCTCAAAAATTGTTCTCAAAAATTTAAAAATAGGACTACCATATTATCCCGTAAATCCACTGGTGAGTTTTTACCTAAAAGAAAATGAAAACACTCACTTGAAAAGGTATATGCACCCCTATGTTTATTACAGCATTATTTACAATAGTCAGGATACAGAAGCAACTCAAGTGTACACTGATAGATGAATGGATAGAGAAGATGTGGTGTATATACAATGGAATATTATTCAGCCATAAAGAAGAATGAGATCTTATCATTTGCAACAACAGGGGTGGACTGAGAGGGTATTATGCTAAGTGAAATAAGTCAGAGAAAGATAACTACCATATGATTTCACTTATATGTATAATCTAAAAAAACAAAACAAGCAAACAATTAACTCTTTTTTTTTTTTAAAGATTTTTTATTTTATTTATTTGACAGAGAGAGACACAGCGAGAGAGGGAACACAAGCAGGGGGAGTGGGAGAGGGAGAAGCAGGCTCCCCGCAGAGCAGGGAGCCCGATGCGGGACTCGATCCCAGGACCCCGGGATCATGACCTGAGCCGAAGGCAGTCGTCCAACCAACTGAGCCACCCAGGCGCCCCAAACAATTAACTCTTAAAGACAGAGAACAAGCAGGTGGTTGGTTGCCAGAGGTGAAATGGGTGGGGGGGGATGGGTGAAATAGATAAAGGGGATTAAGAGGTACAAACTTACATTTATGGATTAAATAAATCATAGAGATGAAAGGTATAGCATGGAGAATATAGTCAGTAATATTTTTAAAAAGGGAAAAATAGAGGGGCACCTGGGTGGCTCAGTCAGTTAAATGTCTGCCTTCAGCTCAGGTCATGATCCTGGAGTTTTGGGATCGAGCCTGCATTGGGCTTCCTGCTCAGCAGGGAGTCTGCTTCTCCCTCCCCCTCTGCTCCTCTGCCCCTCTCCCTGCTCCTTCTCTCCCTTTCTCGTTCACTCTCTCTCTCTCTCTCAAATAAATAAATAAAATCTTAAAAAAAGGAAAACAGGCACATATTTGTTGCTATGCTGTTGAAAAATAAATGTGAACTGGTACAAGAAATTAAAAAAATTATTAAAAAAAGTCATTTGGCGAAATATCTTAGGTCAAGGGGGAATTTCTAGGACCTCTATCCTAGGGGAAAAGTCACAGACAACATGGGAGCCAGCCCTAGGAAAGGGCTTTTGAAAATTCATAGAAGACAGAAGGCACCCTGGGTGTGAATTGTGACTCTTATATGATAAATCAATCCCTGTTGGAAGCTGTCCCCTGTAGATGGGGGAAAAGTGACATAAATGCTGACCAAATTCAAAACTAAATCACCTAGAACATACTGTTTACACCTTTCAGTTAAGCAGTTCTGGCAAGTCCCATCATTTAGTGTACGTTGTATGGTTCTTCCTGGTAGCTGAAGGAAAGAGCAGAAATGAAAAAGCTGTTTTGCAATCTGTGCCGTAGAACTCATTCTTTCAACCCTTGCTATTGATTGCAGAACTGTATTATCCTCTGCTTGAAGAATGCAACAGTATACACCATGGCAACCGTGCACCAGGCCCATACAGCATTTCAGCCACCCCAACAAGACTAATAATAGTAATCATTTTCATTTTTCTCATTAACTCTGAGCAGGATTTTTAGCCATCTTTAAAGTCAAAATTCCCTTTTATTGTCTTGAAGAAAAACTGTCTTGCTGACTTCCAAAATAATATGCATTTCTGATTATAATGGCTTTATTCCCTCACGTCATTATATATTTCATTTTGTTCAACATATTAGATTATTTCTTATTTTCTAGTTCACATATGCATATCATAAAATAATTATTCAGACAGTGGCAAAAAATGATTATGTTCCCTTGGCCTTTGGGTGCATTAAATCTCTATTTCTTTGAAGTGCATGGACCTCGGGGCACCTGGGTGGCTCAGTCAGTTAAGCGTCTGCCTTTGGCTCAGGTCATGATCCTGGGATCCTGGGATCGAGCCCCACATCGGGCTCCCTGATCGGGCTCCCTGATCAGCGGGGAGCCTGATTCTCCTTCTGCCTGCCGCTCCCCCTGCTTGTGCCCTCAATCTTGCTCTCTCTCGCTCAAATAAATAAATACCTGGATCTGTAACATCATTGTGCAAAATGGGAGCTAAAATTAAGAAATTGAACTTCCTGTATAAATTTATCTCCTGTGTTTCTATTCATCTTCATATTTTGATGGATAAAATAGAAGTCAGTAGGTGCTGAGTTCTAGAAGAAGAGTGAACAGCTATCTTTCTCTTTTCCTCTCTTCCCTTGTGCTTCTGTGATTCAGTAGACACTTCAGGAATTTTCAGGACTTCAGGGTCAACATTCAACAACCCAAGTATTTTATTTTATTCTAGATGTATTTTATTCTAGAAGTTAATGAGACAAAGTCTACTTAACAGAATTTATCTATACTTTTAGCATTCTAGGTTCCTGGCTGCCGGTGTGAAGGTTAAAGAGGACTAGGTGTAGAGCCCTCTAGAAATTTATCCAAATCTAGTAGATTACTATTTTAAAATAATTTCAGCTTTATTGAAGTATAATTGAAAATAGAATTGTAAGATATTTAAAAGCACACATCATGGTGATTTGATATGTGTATATGTTGTGAAAAGATCCTCCCATCTAGTTAACACAGCCAACACCTCACATTTTTATCTTTTTTTTGATGAGAACATTAAAGCGCTCCTCTCTTAGCAAATTTCAATTATACAATACAGTGTTATCAACTATAGCCACCATGTTTTACATTAGATCTCAGACATTATTTTATATCTGAAAGTTTGTATCCTTTAACAAACGCTCCCTATTTCCCCCACCCCGTGGCAACCACTTCTCTACCCTTTGTTTCTATGAGTTTGACTTTTTTTAAGATTCTGCATAAAAGTGATACCATGTGCTATTTGTCTTTCTCTGGCTTATTTCACTTAGCATAATGCCCTCGAGGTCCATGCATGTTGTCGCAGATGTTACTATTATTAAAGTTCATACTAGCAGTCAAGAGTGAGCTCACGCACCCCACCCTGGGGAGAACACTCAGACGGTCTCTGGATTTAGGTGGTCCAATTATGTCACCAGTATGGCTTGTAGCCATATGTGGTACCTGATAAACTGAGCTCAGTGAACTAACTCCTCTCTAGCTCAATTTCCCCTCTACCCTGCCCAACATGTTATTATGAAGAAGTTCAAATATACAGAAAGTTGAAATAATTGTATAGTGAATATTTATAGATTCACCACCTCAATTCTACAATTAAAATTCTATGTAGTTTTTTAAAACAGTGGTGATGTTGTCATTTGAAACTGGACTCTACTCCTATTTCTGCTGACAAGAAGATAGAATTATTGGGGCGCCTGGGTGGCTCAGTCGTTAAGCGTCTGCCTTCGGCTCAGGTCATGATCTCAGGGTCCTGGGCTCGAGCCCCGCATCGGACTCCCTGCTCTGTGGGAAGCCTGCTTCTCCCTCTCCCACTCCCCCTGCTTGTGTTCCCTCTCTCACTGTGTGTGTGTGTCTCTCTCTCTGTCAAACAAATAAATAAAAATCTTTAAAAAAAGAAGATAGAATTATTTGTATCTCTAACCTGTCTACTAAATTATCTAAAGGGCTCCCTCAAAATATTCACTTATGAAATACTGTTCAATGCCTAAGCCACTCCACCTGAGATATGGTTCCAGGTATTAATAAGGGTGTCTGCAAACTTGTCATGTTTGGCTCTGACAGGTGAGAGATTTGCATTACAACTTAGACTACCCCACGACACCTATCTGTGCCATGACACTAAGGATGCTAACTCCAGCCTGTTTCTTCTCTGCTTCTCTCTAGTCGTTTTCCTAAGGGTGAAAAACAGGTAGTGAGAGCAGAAAGGTTCTAGGGAGCGCTCTCATAAGAGTGTGCTTTCCTTCTATCTGGGTTGTGGTTTTAACAGAAAGAGAACTCTTCCTGAGCTTTTATTGAGCATCGTCTGTATTCTTCGTATCTGTGAAGTGGTTCTCATCTGAAGATTTATGAGAACATTTGCTATTCCATACGGACCTGCGTGGTTTAATGTTAGCTCTTTGAGGCTACCAGCTTTAGAGGACATCTGTACATTGTTTTAATAATAGAGACGTCTATCTTTAGTCTCATTGTCAAGTTGTCTAGTGGACATTCTGATTAGAGTCCTCAGCTCTCCCCGGAAGGCACGGTTTGGGACTGAGAGTCAGATAGCTTAGGCTCTGATTAAAGAAATATGCTCTAGTCCAGGTTAACAGAATCAGAGGGATCAAGATCCAAGTAACTCCAGTTTAGCTTTCTAGTTTCTGTTTATAATTGACTGATGCAGCGCACTTAGAGAAATGTATAGCTTCTATATATAAAGAGGCAATTCTTTTCCTAGTTGAATACGTTATGTCTGTATATACCATTCAAATGTATTTTAAGACTTCAAACATAGTAGAAGCTTCATCTATAAAAAATATAAACTTACAGAATTTGACGTACTTACAATGCTAGTTTTTTTTTTTTTTAAGATTTTATTTATTTATCTGACAGAGAGAGACACAGCGAGAGCAGGAACACAAGCAGGGGGAGTGGGAGAGGGAGAAGCAGGCTTCCTGCCGAGCAGGGAGCCCGATGCGGGGCTCCATCCCAGGACCCTGAGATCGTGACCTGAGCCGACCACGAAGGTATTTTGTAGGTATGATTAAAGTCCATTAACTGACTTTTGAATAAGGGAGATTATCCTAAATAATCTGGGTGGGCCTAATTCAGTCGAAAGATTTTAAAAACAGAACCGAGGTCTTCTTACTGAAGAAAAAATTCTCTTGTGGACAGCAGCTTCAGCCTGTACCTGAGAGTTCCAGCTTGCCTTTCTTGATGATCTACCTCTGGAGTTCAGACCTGCCTAGCCAGCCTCCAAATTGCATAAGCCTTGCAATAAATCTTTTAATATATACCTCCTACCAATTCTGTTTCTCTGGTTGTATATCTTCTCTATGCTATGCATTGTTGTGGGTGCTAAGAGTATAGAGGTAAATGAGACGAAGACCCCATGTACATGGAGCCTACATTCTAGTGGCAGTTGCATTCCTTAGCTCATCCACACACACAAACATATTTTAATTAGACAGTCTGGAGCATCTTATTCATTGCCAGGTAGGTTTGCATGCTGACACTTGGAGCTGAATGGAACAGTGAATGAATTAATAAAAACATATATTGATCTAACCAATTTTCTTGTGATAATTTTGACATAATCTCTGAGAGACCAACATTAGACATAGGGACGCCTGGGTAGCTCAGTCGGTTAAGCGGCTGCCTTTGGCTCAGGTCATGATCCCAGGGTCCTGGGATGGAGTCCCTCATCGGGCTCCTTGCTAGGCAAAGGAGCCTGCTTGTCCCTCTGCCTGCCACTCTCCCTGCTTGTGCTCTCTCTTTCTCTCTCTCCGTCTCAGTGACAAATAAATAAATGAAATCTTTTAAAAAAACAAGTAGATATAATATCCTTCACTGGTAAATTCATTGCAACTAATAGCAAAAAGAAAAATCCTGTGATTCTTTACAAAATTTAAACATTTATGTACAAGCAAGGTCAATAACTCCTGGGAGAATTAGCTAAGAACTACTATGGAGTTTCCTCTACTACTAAAGTTTTAGGGGACGCCTGGGTGCTTCAGTTGGTTAAGCGCCTGACTCTTGGTTTTTGCTCAGGTCATGATCTCAGGATCCTGAGATGGAGCCCTGAGTTGGGCTTGCACTCAGTGCAGAGTCTGCATGAGATTCTTTTCCCATCCCTCTCCCTTCCCCTCTGCTCCTCCCCCACCTGCATACTCTCTTGCACTCTCTCTCTAAAATAAATAAATAAATAAATAAATAAATAAATAAATAAATAAATAAAATTTAAAAAAAGTTTTGACAGCACTCAGAATGCAAGTTTTCATGAACAAGTCTCATTAGTTTAAAAAATTCTTTATGAGGGAAAAATTTCTTCAGGGAAATAATTCAGGAGACAGCTGTAGTGTTATTTTGGGTAAGAGATGTTTGTAGCTTAGACTAGGGGTGTGGAAATGGAGAGAAATAAATGAAGTTGACAAATATTTAGGATGTGTAGAATGCATACACTATGAAATAGATATAAAAAACCATTGAATGATTTCTCATGTTTTATATTGCCTTTCCTTAGAACACCATTCCTGCTTAATGGTGTATCAGTGCCTCTGTGTACTTCTATACATGTATTGGGGGGAACAAGGAATAATATGGATCAGGGATAAGACAAAAATTGCCAATGAATAGTCATTCAGTACATCTTGGTGTCACCTCCAAATTCTGTTTGGGATATTCAGTCAATTCAATGTTCAACTCCCAGTAAGTGCCATTTCCCCCCTGTCAACATGTATGCCCTTCCTTTCTTCCCTCCACAGTTGAAATGAGAGGTCTAGATACACACTCTGGTGGGGAGAGGATCATTTTGGTGTTTTGTTGTCTTCTCTCTGCCTTCCACAAGTTGTTTACTTTGTTTGGTCCCTGGGGCCCTGAAACTGTACTCTGAAATGAAGTCTGTTCTATGACTGGGGAAAATCTTGGATTATCCCAGATGTATCTGGGTGTTTTTCCTCCCAATCCCCCTGAAGTTTGCATGATAAGTAGGAAGCCAGAATACTTGTTTTAATATTCCTAAACATTTTCATTTCTCCACATCATTTACCCATCTATCCCCCAATTCACACCCACCCTCAGTATCTAAATAGTCTTTCCCATTTCTTGTAAGAAGGGACTTTCCCTACATCATATCATGAGTTTCCATGTCATGCATTTCCCTATCATACATCCTCCTTGAAAAAGACCTTGTCAGAATGAAGTTTATATTTTGTTCCTCCAAGTATACTTTATATTCCCAAGCCTTATTCTTGATGTGTAACTGTAAACTTTTGGTAGTGGAAGGACTTTGCCTATTTCTATAAAACCTGGATTTCAGGATGAACATTTTGCCATTCACACAAACTAAATTCTAATTTCAAAGTCAAAGTGAAGCAAAGAGCTATTTATTCTTGACTATCTGCCCTACATAGTATGTAATAATTCAAAGATGGAAAATGTAGGAGTCCATAATAGAATTTTATTTATATGTAATAAAAAATTGAAATATGTTTAGAAAAAAATTCTCTGTGATATGTACATTGGGTTTTTGATAGGATGATCCATTTTTCTGGGGGTATTGGTGAGGATTCCACCTCCTTTCCAACTTCACATACAGCTGGTAGAAATGTAGAATGAAACAATCACTCTCAAGAACAATTTGACAGTTTCTTAAAAAGTTAAACATACATTGGGCGCCTGGGTGGCTCAGCTGGTTGAGCGGCTGCCTTTGGCTCAGGTCATGATCCTGGAGTCCCGGGATCGAGTCCCCCATCGGGCTCCCTGCTCAGCAGGGGGTCTGCTTCTCCCTCTGATCCTCCTCCCTCTCACGCTTTCTGTCTCTCATTCTCTCTCTCGCAAATAAATAATAAAATCTTTAAAAAAAAAAGTTAAACATACATTTATCATATCCAGCCATTTCACTCCTAAATATTTACCCAAGATATAGAAATGCATGAATCCATACAAAGACCAGTATGTAAATATTTACAGCAGCTTTTTTTGTAATAGCTCCAAACTTGAAACAACCCATCAACTGGTGAATGGATAAAAAAAAGAAGAAAACTATTGATACGTACAACACAGATGATCTCAAAATAAGTGAAACAAGCCAGGCATAAAACAAACACGTATTGCATTATTCCATTTATATACAATTCTAGAAAATATAAACTAATCCCTAGTGACAGAAAGCAGATCAGTGAGTTCCTGGGGACAAGAACAAGAGTAGGGAGAGACAGATTACAGAAGGCTATGAGGAAGCTTTTGGAATGATGGGGTTAATTTATATATTAGGACCCACAGGATGGAGGCAGTTCTAGTGGCCCGGCCCATGTCACAAATCCAAACCCAAGTCTGTTTGCAAATGCCTCGCCATCAAGGAAACCTGACACACATCAATCACAACCCTCCAGCTCAAGCTTCAGTTGGTCTACCTTACTTAGAAAATAGGACCTGCTAGTTTTACAAGGAAATCCTGACTTCCAGCCAGTCATGCCCTGTTTCTCCACACCTCTTTGAATGCTCTTTAAAACTGGCTCATACCCGGGCGCCTGGGTGGCTCAGTTGGTTAAGTGACTGCTTTCAGCTCAGGTCATGATCCTGGAGTCCCAGGATTGAGTCCTGCATTGGGCTCCCTGCTCGGCAGGGAGTCTGCTTCTCCCTCTGACCTTCCCCCCTCTCATGTGCTCTCTCTCTCTCTCTCATTCTCTCTGTCTCAAATAAATAAATAAATAAAAATCTTAAAAAAAAAAAGATAAAAAAAATAAAAATAAAAAAATAAAACTGGCTCGTACCCAAACTCCTTCCAGAAGAGTGTGCCACTGCTGTGGGATGCTGCACGCCCCGAATCCATGGGCTGTGTCCCCTTGAAGAGAGGACATCGGACTCATTACTAAATGGCTTTAGTTTTGTAATTTGACAGGAAGTAATATGTTCATTATTTTAACTGTGGTGAAAGCTTACAGGTATATACATGCATTAAAACTCATATAATTGTGCTCTTTATACACAGGTTATTGTACATCAATTATAGCTCAATAAAACTATATTAAAAAAATGAAAACATATATACTCACTTGAAACATGTCCTATGCTTATAGAATGCAATAGGAATAGTTCCTTTTATTGCACCATTCACTTAACTTTCATAATACTTCATTTATCTTAATCCACATAGATTTTAGGGTTCTCTCCTAGTGCGTTTGGACTCTCTGTCTGACATGTATTTTCACTGGTCAAGATTATGATGAAGTTGGGGCACCTGGGTGGCTCAGTCGGTTGGGCGACTGCCTTCGGCTCAGGTCGTGATCCTGGAGTCCCGGGATCGAGTCCCGCATCAGGCTCCCTGCTCGGCAGGGAGTCTGCTTCTCCCTCTGACCCTCCCCCCTCTCATGTGCTCTCTCTCTCATTCTCTGTCTTTCAAATAAATAAATAAATAAATCTTTAAAAAAAAAAAGATTATGATGAAGTTGATTTTCCTGTGGTAAGACTATGTAAAGATTTCAAATTGCACATACATCCCGATTCTGTGGAATTTCTGACAGACCAACTCTAGTAGTTCCCCTCCCTCAAAGCTACTGATGTAAAATATGCTTAACAGACACAACCACCTCTTCACTTGAAACCCTTCCGATGCAGAGGTGATTTTTCACCCATTTCTAGCTAAACACTTTAAAAGACTCAGTAGCACTTCCCTGTTTTGGGAGAATGTAGCATTGTGTCCTTTTTTTCATAGTAAATGTGTACACAAATATTTTGGCCATTATTTTCTAATTGTGGGGTCAGTTTTTACAAAACATTGGTGCCATTGACTACTTTGTCTAATTAGATAGCATGTGGGAAATTGTAACATATACAAAGGTCATCTTTTGAGCATGTGGTCCTAAATAGGATGGTTTTAATTCTTCATATTTTATTCTTAAAAGCTACTGGAATTATACAAACTGTTAGTTGAAACTAATATTTTTATACAGAGTCCGACACATTGTGAGTGTTTCATAAATCTTAGATAATCCAGTGATAATAAATAATTGCCATTTTCTAAGTACATTTGGTTGTTTTGCCAAGGGCAGACTGACTCTTTCAAGCAGAAGTCAATTATGCCTGCCTTTTTGTAGATGCAATTTTCCCCTCACCCACTTAGCCCTTAGGGTATAATTCAGAAGAGGTTTTGTGCCCAAAATGAGTGATGGTCTTTACCAACTGTAATAGTTGGTACCATTTGCCAGAAGTGTCCTCTGCCTTTCATTCAATCTCAGCCACATGCATCATATGCATTTGCTGGATTTTCCAGGATGACTTTTAGGTTGAAATGTTAGTGAATGAGAAAAAAAGTGCTCAGCAAGGCTAGTTTAGAGTCAGTGCTGGGTGTCTTCTTTTGGTTTTAATTAATTTTATCTTTTATTTTTTGAGGGACTGTCTTCTATTTTATAAATAAAATATTTGAAACACATTGCATTGATCAACTTTTCCCAAATGGTGTTATGCAGAGCACTAGAGATTCATGAGATATTAATAGGTGGTTGGTTAAAAAAAAAATTAGAGTGGCTCATTCAGTAAATTTGGTAACTGTGTGTTAGACAAAGTTGAACAGATTCCTCTGCTGCAGGATGTCTCAGAACCTTTCATATGTCACTGAGTTTTTAATCTCTAAGATAAACATATTATACACAATATTGGCCAAACATATCTGATCACAGCACCTTTTTTTAAAATTCAAAAATACCTCATTCTCATCTTGCAGAACATGAACACACTTTGAAATTAATCTTTCTGTATATGTTCCTTTTCACATTTATTTTAATTGCAAATCAAAATAGGAGAAATCCGAAAATCTCTTTCTCTCAGGCCTCTGTGGTTCTGTACAAATTCCTCCATCCATCTGAAGTGACTTTGCTTCTTTGTCTATTGGGAGACACCTATTTATCCTGCAGGTGACACTCTTCTCTGCAGTCATCTCCATGATCCCATTCCTGTAGCATGTTTTTACTGAGTTTTTTATGGCATGTATTGCATTTTATTGTCTGGTTTTAGTAACCTGTGTGTTTTATTTGTGTATGGAAATCTTATCTTGCAGTTTCTTTGTATCCTCAATTACAATAGCAACATAAAAGATAAAATGACTAGGAATAAACAAAATGAGAAATGAAAAAGTTTTTATATGTATTTATATATATATATATTTTATGAAAAAGTTTTATATGTATTCCCAGGGTCTCAAAAGAAGACATGAACAAATGGAAAGGCACACCATGTTTTCACATAGGAAAATTTAGTATCATATACATTTTTCCTGAGTTAATCTGTATATTTAATATGCCTCCAAAAATAATATTACTGGTTTTTTTCTTTATTTTTTTGAGCTTGACAAATTGAATCTAACATTCAAATGAAAAATAAAGAATCAAAAATTGACCAAAAATTGCTGGAAAAGGAGAATAATATGTGAGGGGAAGAGGACTAGCCTGGATATTTCAAATATTTTAAAATATTATATTAGATAGTTAAAGTATTAGATATTTAAAAATATTTTACCACTAGAAACCTAGAACATGGTATTGGAATAGAAAAAGATACAAACCAATGGAAGGGAATAGAAGCTCAAGAAATAGATTGGGATACATATGAGGATTGAGTATATGATTAAGGTAGCATCTCAAGTCTCTAGAGACCAATAATTGCTATACAGACTATGGTCAATTTTGAAAAAGTAATCTTATGTGACACCACAATAGATAGCATTGAATTAAAGATTTAAATGTGAAGAATAAAAGCATAAAATAAATATTTCAGTAAGCCAAAGGAAAGTAGGGAAAAGCTTTCTAACTATATGACATAAAAACAATAAGCCATAAGAAAGAAATTTGATAAATTGATAACTACATGTAAATAACTTCTGCATGCAAAGATTACCATAAATAAAATTCAAGAAATAATCTCCAAATCAGGGGAAAAAATCCCATATCACAGACATAGGGCTAATTTACCTAATATATAAAGGGCTCTCATAAATCAATAAGAAAAAGACCTATGAACAAATAAAGATAGGTAAAATAAATGAGGAGATAGTTAACAGAAAAGGAAATAGAAGTGTCTCTTCAACATAAGAAAAAAAGTATGACTTTACTCACGGGAGTAGTACACATTGAAATACATTGAGATACCATTTATTATCTTTCAGATTAGTAAATATGAAAAAATTTTGTGTTACAAGATGTGGGAAAACAATCTTTTCTCTTAGATTGTTGGTAGGAGTGTAAATGGGTACAACTTTTATAGAAGAAAATTCGATAAGACCTATCAAAATTATAAATCCAACGATTTCATCCAGCAATTCTATGTGTAAGGATTTAATTCACAGATATATCTGGCACTGTGTTAAGGTATTTCCTATTTTAAAATGTAAGTAAATTTTTAAATTAAAAATTAAGTGAACTTTTGTTTAAAAACAATCATCATTTCACCATCTTTTGGTCTAGGTTCTCCCTACGCTTTCTTTCAAACATACAGGACTTTGTCATGAATCCACTGTGAACCTGACAAATACATTTCTCTAGAAACTACATACGTTGAAAATTGCTAACAATTAGTAGAAAATTTAGAAGGAAAATGTTTACTTTTTGATTTTCTATTTTGAAACTGAAATGCTAGCATTTTATTTAGTCTGAGAAAGTAAATGGCCTTAAAAAATTACTGATGCAACATACATTGGTTATATATTATGCATTACTTTTCCAAAACACTTATTTTTTTAAATCCATTATGTCTTTAGGGTAGCTGCTTTGATCAAATGTTCACTTATTTTAGCTTATAAGAAAAATAAAAAATGTATGTAATATATGGAATTACCTGACTTGATGGTTTTGTGGAGCTGTTAGTATAAATATTTGACCTTCATCTTGGCCTCTGGGGAGCAGAGTAAGCATTAAGCTTTTCAGAATGGAGTTCTCACACATATGGCTACATGCTATGCTGTCCTGGAGAAGCAGGTGGCTAAGTCTGGCCCTGGCCACAGAGTCCCCAAAGATTTCCTTTTACCTGACAGCTATATAATGTGTATAATCAATAGTTCCATTATAGGATACCCAGAGTACCATGTGCCTAAGTGGGTAGGGATGTCTTTTTTTCCCATGTGCTTCTTTGAGAGTGTTTTATTCTCCCCATCCCAGAAGAAAACTATTCCTCAGAGAAAAAACTCTGAGAGACTTCGATGTAAGGAAATATTATGTAGAATCAACTGCATCTAATTAGTGACATGGGCTGCCAAACAGAACATGCATACTGAATGTATTGATGCTGAAGGAGTTTGTACCTTGAAGTACAGCATTAAGATTTAAAAACAGAAGCAAAGAGATGAAAGTGAATAAATAAGACAATGTTACACAAGCACAAGCATAGCTAGAATGAACGCCAGCATTAAAGTGGCTGCAAACTAAATATGAGACAGGGCGCCTGGGTGGCTCAGTTGGTTAAGCGACTGCCTTCGGCTCAGGTCATGATCCTGGAGTCCCGGGATCGAGTCCCGCATCCGGCTCCCTGCTCAGCAGGGAGTCTGCTTCTCCCTCTGACCCTCCTCCCTCTCATGCTCTCTGTCTCTCATTGTCTCTCTCGCAAATAAAGTCTTAAAAAAAAAAATTAAAAAAAAAAAACTAAATATGAGACAATACTGTCACATTGTTGTCATGTGGCATCAGAAAAAAAAAAAATGCAAACGCAGCCTTCAGGAATTGCAAAGTGCTGCTTCTGAAGACCATGTAAATCCAGGCTCTTGAGTTCACGCATTCCAGTTCATCTCCTCTGTAATCTTCCATTTTCAGGAACAGCATACATTTTCATCTTTGGAACCACCATTACATGCAGTTTTAATTCTTACGTTTTATAGTAGATTTATCCTGGCAATATCGTACCCACACCATTCATTTATTAAGTTTTTGCATTTTTTTCTCTGAGTGGAATTTTCTTGTTTTTCTTTTTAAACTACGTTTTTAATGGAAATAAGCGCAGGTTGTGATTTCAGGATTTCTCATTGGCACAGGACCCTAGACACTGCAGAAAGCATTGTGTGCTACAGTTTATTGCGTCTTAAAAGCAGTTAAGTGGAGTTTGTTGTACATAAGTCTTGCATTTGTAGTTAGAGAAAAACCTCACATGATCACCATCTGTTTGTTTTTGCAAGACTGACCTTAGAATTTAGTTTTGATATGCCAGTGGAAATGTTATTTTAGTTTTAGTTAGGGCTGGAGTTTTTAGACAGGAAATTTAATTCTCATACCAGAAAGAATATTTGTGACCTCTGCTTATAAGCCACTTTCAGGCTGAAATTTTGAAAGTCACTTACAAAAAACAAAATAGAGCAGGTGATGTAAGAATGTCAGTTTAGTTCATGCTTGTGACGAAGTTGGGGCCCCTGAAATAGGCCTTTGTTACTGGGGGGTCTTAATGTGGAATAAATGTATCCAAATACTATTTGGAGAACATAGGGGGAAAATGTTTGAATCAAGGGGTCATTTTCAATTTTGGAACATTCATGGAGTGATTTTATTATCGAGTATTTCAGATGCTCCCTTACTTCAAGTAAGCACAATCCTTGCTCGCTGTCAGCAGATTTGGCTCTGTGATTCTGTATTGCATGTCTAAGTGGTGAATAGGAGCAATCTGGTCCAGCTGCCCCACAGACTGAGCCTGTTCATTAGGGAAAAGGGCTCAGTGACCAGAGCTAACAAAGACAAGCTGGGGAATAAAGCAAAAAACTTGCAGCTGCTGATCTTCAGCTGCCTCACTTAAGGGGCCTCAGAGAAAGAATTCAATTTGTCCTAACCAGCATGTTTTAAATGACAATAAAACACACCTGCCCACAGAAGTATACTTGGAGGGCTGTCAAGAGCTGGTTCTTCCACCGTGCCTGAACCCAAGATTTTAAATTATGAACGCGCGGAGATGCAGCGAAAGGGGAACGCTGTTCTGGTTAGTGGGGGTTTTTGCTTGTTTGTTTGCTTTGTTTCTTGGAGCTGCTATTGGAATTAGAGTAAGAGCTAAGTGAGATGGAGGTGGTGTCCAGTGGATTCCTCACAATGATGGCAAATCCAGGCTGTTCTTTGGTTTAAATGTATTCTGGAAACTCTAGTGTTGGAGTTCCAAGTCTGGAATTGTTTTAGATACACATTCGTTATTTTTATTTTTATTTTTTATAAGTAAGGCTATGCCCATCGTGGGGCTTGAACTCCCAGCCCTGAGATCAAGAGTCACGTGTTCTATGGGTTGAGGCAGCCAGGTGCCCAACATCAGTTATTTTTATATTTTATGGATTCAGTGTGTGTTTCTTCATTCTCCAGATCCCTTTTTTTTTTTTTTTTTTTGCTGAAGTACCTCCAGATTTAAAGCAAAGGGCCCAATTGTTAATCTGGAAAAGGCACAATAAATACAAAACAGAGTATGCAAAAAGTCTGCAAACACCAAGAAATTTAAAGGTAGTTTACCTGAAAACATGTCTGGAGGTTGAAGAAAAACATATTGAGAATGTTTTGTGTAAATGTAACTGACATACTTTTCTGTTTCCCAACATCCTGTAGTTCTAGAAACTACAGTTGGGTCAGAGGATGCCTGGTGCATTCCCTTGCTCAGTGCTGGACCTCTCCTGAGGATAGAAAGTGTCTTAGGAATGGATTTGGAATTTCTAGCATTTGGTTGTCATATGTCCTTTGTAACGTAATCCCCAGTAACTCACTGTGATAAATCATTTTTGGAAATACTTAATTGAATATTGAAGAAATGTTTTGCCTTAGTAAAGTAGGTATGTGCTTCTAATTCTCATCTTATCCTCATAAATGAACCCAAAGATTTGTTAGATTCCCTGTTTTCCAAGGCTTCATTGTTAGGAGAGATTACACATGCGCGCGCACATACGCACACCCTGCTATGCTCGTGGTACAATGTGGCAGCACTTTGGCTTGGGAATTAGACAGAAGAACAAATAACATAATAATTCACACATGGTGGAAGCAAAAGAAGAAATGTGGAACCTCTACTGGGGTTTACTTTTATTTTGCCTGCTTTTTCATTTTGAAAGAACTGCTCTGTGTGATCTTGACTGAAGACATTCTTGATAGCAGGAAGATTGGGTACTTTTTGTAATGATAAGTGCTTTGAGAGACGTGTTTGGTGTAATCTGAATCAATTCAATCAGTAATATACTGATCACTTAAAAATGGTTCTCTCTATTTTCTCACAGAAAATTTCAAACATAAAGATAAGCCCCGGGCACCTGGGTGGCTCAGTCATTAAGTATCTGCCTTCGGCTCAGGTCATGATCCCAGGGTCCTGGGATCGAGCCCCGCATCAGGCTCTCTGCTTGGTGGGAAGCCTGCTTCTCCCACTCCCACTCCCCCTGCTTGTGTTCCCTCTCTTGCTGTGTCTCTCTCTGCCAAATAAATAAATAAAATCTTAAAAAAAAAAAAAAAAAAGATAAGCCCCACAGGGGGTGGGGGAACACCCCTACCTACTTCCACCAAATTGTTAAATTGGGTCTTTTTTCATCTTTTAATGCACACATATTTACAAAAACTCATTTGTTTACTCAGTTATTCATTCAACAAATATATGCTGAGCACAGACTAGGTGCTAGATGCTGTGAACTTTAGTTAACAAGACAAATAAGGTCTCTGCCCTGGCACTAGTTGGGGGAGATAGTCACTGGATATGTAAGTGAAGAAACAAATGAGTTCATCATTGGTTATGGTAAGTGCTATGAGGGAAATAAACAGCACATGAGATGGAGAGTAAACCCAGGGGTCCTCTTTGGACGTGGTAGATGGGAACCAACTCTAGGAGGAGATTTGTAAGTTCAGACCCGAAGGATGAGAAGGAACAAACCATGTAAGAGTCAGGGAGAGAATATTTCAGGTAGAGAGGATGCTAGATGTATACAGTTTTTAACCTGCCCCTTTCCACTAAATATAAATGTCCATAGTGATTATAGAGAACTCTTGTGGTGATACTTTAGAATTCAGAATTTTTTTTTAAGTAGGCTGGATGTGGAGTCCAATGTGGGGCTTGAACTCACGACCTTGAGATCAAGACCTGAGCTGAGATCAAGAGTTGGATGCTTCACTGACTGAGCCACCCAGATGGCCCTAGAATTCAGAATTTTTTGAACTTTTGAAATATTATGGTTAAGTACATTTATTTGATACCATTTTCATCAGTGTCTGGAGCAGCACCCGGTAATCAAACACATGAATATTTCTGCAGTGAAGCATAAGAATAATCACACTGTGTGAGATAAATAAATCCTCTGAATAGTCTCACTTCCAATTAGGTTTTGGTGTCAAATGAGTTCTAGTGAGATTGGGTTTTTCTGCCAAATAAGTTTTATATAAACTTTTGACTTTTTGCACTTTTTAGGTTTCAAGATCATAGGTAAGGGGGATTGTGAAGTGATATTTCATGATACAAAACACCATAATTAATGCCACATTTTTATATTTTTAGACTGTCTCTACTTAAGTTGTTATTTTAGCCTGCTGGGATGAACATTCTTCTAGCTGTGTATTTGTACACATTACTGATGATTTTCTTAGGAAGCATTGAATTGTTATATAGGGGGTGTACAAAAATTTTTTTATGCATATTTTTATATATGTTTGATATTTTAAAGTTAGTTACCAAAATTGGGGACCTCTCAAAAGGGCTTCCTAATTCTGTAGCTTAGCTGAGAGTAATTATTTTTATAACATCATACCCATGGCTCAAATTTAATAACTTTTAAGGCAATGACAACAACAATAAAGCATATCTTTGCTTCTGGTTGGTTTTCGCCTTAATTCCCTTTCACTCCTCTTCTCCATTTGTAATAGAAATCACATATAGAGAGAGATTGAATTATTAACCACTAAAATGTAGCCACTCAGGGGAGGGGAGAATGTATTGGATTTATTTTTCATGTCAAAACAGAATGATTCAGGATCTGTGCTTATAGAAGAGCATCCTTCATTTAATTGTAGAAGCACGGGTCATATTCGCAGATTTCCAGACTGCCATTGTCTTCTCTGAGCCTTCAGAGATCTGATCATGCATCTGACCTTCCTGATTAAGATCAGCCTCAGGATAACTCCGGAATTTAGTCTTCAAATCTTTTTCTGCTCAGAATGTGACAGATCCTTCCCTTCAGAGCAGTAACTCAACAGTCCCTCACATCAGCTCTGACTTAAGCATGTGTGATATCACGGCCACAATTATGATGAATCATACCCTCTTTCTCAATAGTACCTGTGGTTTTTCAAGTGTGATGCCAGTTCTGATGAGAGCTTTAGAATCAAAATGTCAAATTGTTGCTGTTTGTTGTTGCAAATGTAATTTTATCATCTCTGTTAATTCACTATGAAAGGATATACAATTTGTCTGAAAAGCATGTAAACTTCAGCTACTACAATATGAAATTCAAGGATTCTGTCATTATTTACATATATATATACTCCTAGGGCCAAATGAAATCCTTCTTTACTTACGACTATGTACAATACACTTTTCTACGTGTTTATTGTATACCTACAGGATGTGTTCAAGACCCAGGTGTGTTATTTATTAACTCGCTATTCCACTGGGTCTCACAGGCCTCTCAAGCATAGATGTCTATCACTGAGATCTGAATATTTTAAAAATTGGAATGTCAACATTATTCTTCTTGGAATAAATGAAGGGACCGTGGGTGTGAGTTGTGGCTGGTTGCTAAGAATATCTAATCAGGTTGCATTGCTATAGCAACAGTGTTGCTAGGACTTTAAAGTTCCCTGGCAATCAGTTGGAATTCATAAGTGAAAGACATTGTTTATCTCGGTGGTATTTTAAAGTGATCCTAGCTAGCATACTTTGGAAAAGAATGATACCCCCAATGAACTGCCCTCTAGTTTGTGATCAGTTCAGAGTATATAATCTACAGTAAGAGGGTGGTAATCTAAGAGCCTGTTTTTTAAAGTGTTTTGATTTCATAGATACCACCTAATTCACGGTCATTTCCATCTGACTCTTCCAAGGGCTCACAAAGTGGCCAGACCATCAATGATCACACATTGATTATTTGAGAGGAAAAGTATCATTTCATATTTCCATCATACATCAGAACGTGGATGATTCCAAAAAATTCTATTAGTGTTCATATTTCTCTCTTTTCCAAAATGAAAATAGCTTTTTTTAAAATTATAGTTTACATCTTATCTAAAATGAGGACAGTTTAGAAAGCATAAAGCAGATAGTTAAAAATCTCCTAGAGCTAACTACTTTTAACATCTTGTGGTAAAAATCATGTACATCCATAGTTGCTAAATAAATAGATATAAAACATGTATATATTTCCTTGGCAGTGTGTTTTTTCAAAGGTAACTTTACACTAGATTTTTAAACTGCTTTAAGACTATCTTTATGTTTGCCCTATTGTAGTTTTGAACACTTTTTTTTTCTTTCACAAGTACACTCAAAACACTGAAAGTGTCAAGGGGTTAGTCCCAGAGTTGAAAGCCTCTGAGTTTATTAAATATCTGCTCTATCCTATTCTAAGAGGTATTCAAAATATTTGGTTAAGGATTTTGTTGATCACCATCTTAATGGAACATAAAGCCAGCATTTTTTTCTTGTTTCAGCCACTAAACTTTTAAGTGAGGGAAAGAGATTGTATGACTGCTTCATTTCAACTTTGTAACATAGAATTTGATTCAATTTAAGGAATTAAAATAACTACCTGTTTTTTTAACAGGTTGATCACTGAGGATTGAAAAGCTTGTTTTAGGTTGGCTGAATATATGGTTGAATGAGGCATAACTATAAGTAGCATTCTCTGTCAGTTGTCACTTCACAGAGACCCAGAAATGAAAATAAAGCCGAAAATGTTTGAAGATTTCATAGGATGGCTGGCTAATCAATGAAGACTGAGCTGCTTGTGGACCTAAGAGATAATAATAATAACTAGATTTTTGAGAAATAAGTATGTGCCAGGCACTGTTATAAAAGTTTCATTATTAACTCATTTAAGCTTTAGGATACCATATGAAGTTATGAGAACCCTATAAGATTTCTGTTATTCCCATTCTATAGATAAGAACACTGAAGCAGAATAAAGGTAAACAGCTTCCCAGGGTTACATGGCTACTAAATATCAGAGCCAGAATTCAAAACTGAGAGTTCGCCTCCAGAGCCCCCTTTTAAAACCACTGTACTTTGCTCTGGGGGATACTGAGTGGCTGTTTGTTTTATTTTTTTATTTTTTTTAAAAGATTTTATTTATTTATCTGACAGAGAGAGACACAGCGAGAGGGAACACAAATAGGGGGAGTAGGAGAGGGAGGAGCAGGCTTCCCGCTGAGCAGGGAGCCCGATGTAGGGCTGATCCCAGCACCCTGGGATCATGACCTGAGCCAAAGGCAGCGGCTTAACCAACTGAGCCACCCAGGCGCCCCCTGAGTGGCTGTTTAAACTAGCTATTCTATTGGATTCACGGCGCATGATTTCATCCACAGTTTTGCTGGTCCAGAAACTTGGTTTTGGTTTTTCTAGGTTTATCCAGGGGTATACTATCTTTAGTGGTTTGGTCACAATGAGTCAATGCACAGGGTGTGGATTTATAAATCATTTAAACCATTTGCAAGGGAAGATAAACTTTTCTAGATACATAGACTGGTCATCTCTGCAGAGCGTACCTCAGTTTCTTTGTATAAATCTACTCAGGGAAGCAAGTTACAAATGGGAAAGTTCTGGTGAAGATGGAATTAGAATAAATATTTCATTTTCATTGTATCTGATTTTCTTCAATTCTAGGAATATACGATATAAAGAAAAGAAGGGGGGTCATGCACTTTCTCTACATAGTAGGACTGATGAAACTACCCAATTGATATTAACTGGTTGTTCTTCAGGCATTTAGCTCACCTTTTGTTATATAAAAGACAGTTTACTTCTTCATTTGCTGACCAACTTGAAGAGGTTAAGGTGGTATTGCAAAGTGGTTTAGGAGCATGACTTCGGCAGGCCAACAGACTGAGTTCAGTCCTGACTTTGCCACTTAGTAGCTGTGTGCCTCTGGGAAAGCTACTTCTTCAAGTCTTGGTTAGCTCATCTTTATAAATAGAAATAATAAGTAACTATCTGTTATAGATTGAATGTGTCCCCTTCCCACCCAAATTCATATGTTGAAAACCTAATACCCAGGGTGATGGTATTAGGAGGTGGAGGCTTTGGGAGGTGATTGGGCCCTCATGGATAGGATTCATGTCCTTATTAAAGACACCCCAGGGAGATCCCCTGTCTCTTCCGCCATGTGGGGGTGCAACGAGAAGTCAGCAGTCTGCATCCTGAAGGAGGCCATGCTGGCTCTCTGATCTTGGACTTCCAGCATCCATAACTATGAGAACTAAATTTCTGTTGCTTATAAGCCACTAGTCTGCGGTATTTTATTATAGCAGCCCGAAGGGACTAAGACATTCTCTTAAAGTTACTGTACAGACTAAATGAGAAAAATGTATGTGAAGTGCTGAGCACTATGTCAGTCACATGGTGCTCTTAAGCCAATACTCTGGCCATATTGATTGGGTTGGGGTGATATAGCTTAAGTGGGGAATTATATAACATTTTATCTATAGTTTATGGAGCAGGTTTAAAGAAATTCTTAGAAACAGCCCTGGCACCTAATAATAATAATAATAAAATTTGGCAAATCCTTAACCTCTTTTAAGCCTTAATTTCCTCCTATTTTGAGAAGATATAATAATAGCTAATTTTCAAGGTCATGATAAAGTTTAAGGATGAGAAGAGACCTAGCTCAGAGCCCTAAATAAATGCTAATGACTATTTTTTAAAATAATGTGACTAGTTGAAATTTTAGAAGGTCTTACTTCCCTGAACATATGTCCAAATTTTGAGAACATCTAACTTGTAGCTCTCTGTGCACTGTTTACTGCATTTTTAGTTGTTGGAGTAAACGTTATGATTTACTATCTTCATGAAATCATTCATATTATCGGTATTATTAGTTTTGTTGTTGGGTTTTTTGTTTTGCTTTGTTTCATTTTTTTTTTTTTTTTGGCTGCCTGCAGTTTTGCTGCTGTTAGTTCTACTCCATGAATAATGAAAAATATATGGGCTATTATATCACATTGAATCCATGTTCCATTTTCTGTGTAAACTACATGGTCTAATGATTATTGTTATGTCAGGTTCCATTTCACAAAAGGAATTTAGAAATACCATGAAAACCTGACAGATTTTGAATTCCTAGTTGGGTATATTTTCTTATGTCCATCATGTTTTTTACTTTCATGAATTTTTGTTTGTTTATTTCTAGAGGATTGAAGACAATTCAGCATAAATTTAAAAAGTCTTGCTCAAGGTTGGAGGATTAGCATCTTGTACATTTGGGGAGACAAGCAAGTAAGGAGATAATGATATGGTCTTTAGAAGTCAGTATTGGCAAAACACACACAAACTTTTTCGGGGAAAAAAAGATATAGAAGCATTCAAGAGAATCACCAGAGAAAATTCTTATCAGATAGCTTTTTCTTTTCAAAAATTCTCTGGTAGATGACAGGTTTCCTATCATTGAGGGCAATTAGGAGAGATCAGGAGGCCTTAGAAAGTTAGAAGCCTCATCTGATGTGTGGTCCATAGAATCTTTTATGGACATTTTTAATGTGCAGAAAGAACAAATTCTGTAGGCTCTTCACCCACCAAGTTTCTGCTCAGCTCATAGCTCAGTGCCAGATGGTGATGCAAGACAGTTTTGATAGAATGGTAAAATTGTCACACTGTTTTTGACAACAATCCTTTTCTTTGTCAGAGTCCCTGCTGTCTCTTCTTTGCTCTGGCATGTTCTTCCCCAGGTCTCACCTTCTTCACTGGGCTGCCATCTTGCTCCTGCAAAGGGCTAAAATGCTAAGGAAGGCATTAGCTATTAATGTCATACCTCCTTTCACCTCTCGTGGCAAGAGCTGTGTCATATCTCCCCCGCCATAGGATTTGTGCTTTTTACAAGGGCTGCCCTTAAGACCCAAAGGAATGGAAAATTAGAAAAAGAAAATGGGTCCAGGATAACAGTGAGGAAAGGATTCTGGTTTTTTAGTGACCATCTACAACATTCTGCCAGAGAGGCTAATAGCGGAGAGACTGTGGGAAAGTAGTGAGGACGGGCAGGTTCAAAGAGCCTAGTTTTGTTACTGTCATCCCCTGCCCTGCTGAGTCTGAGGCTCAGAGGCGTGTGGATTGTCTCTGATTGCCTACCTCACATCACCTTGGAGGGCCTGGGGGCCACTTCTCCATACCCTCAGCCTGATTCCCCTCTCCAGTAGGTAAAGGAGAATTACCATTAGCATTCTCTACTGTTCCCTCTACTTTTTTTTCTAATCAGGTATAGAAACGTAGCACACAATTTTAGAAACATGGGACACAATTTCTGAAAAATTTGTGGGCACCTACAGCAAATAAATAGTACTTAATTTTTAAGTTAAAAGTGTCTCAAAGGCTTTGTAGCTATTTTTTTTTTTTTACCTTAATGTATGCTGCTGGATTGTTTTTTGCAAAAGTTTATCTTCCTGTTTGGTTTAGCTAAATATTAAACTTATTTCATATTCCTTGAGTACATTATACATTATGTAGCTTAAATTTTTTTAAGCATCCATTTCACTTTTAAGAAATGTCTTGTGGGGAACCTGGGTGGTTTAGTCGGTTAATAGGCGTCTGCCTTCAGCTCAGCTCATGATCTCGTGGTCCTGGGATCCAGCCCTACGTTGGGCTCCCTGTTTGGCAGGGGGTCTGCTTCGCCCTCTCCTTCTGCTCCTCCCACCCCACTGGTGCTGTCTCTCTTCTCAAATAAATAAATAAATAAAAATCTTAAAAAAAAATGTCTTAGGTGGTGAAAACTCTGACTTGGTCAATTTTCTGTTTTGTGAATAACACTGTGGTTGACAATATGAACTCTGCAGAAAATAAAAATAGAAAAAAACAAGGGGTGGAGCCCAGTGTGCTGCATGTATGAGCAGAGTAGTTTTTTTTTTTTTTAAGTTTTTATTTAAATTCCGGTTAGTGAACATGCAGTGTAATAGTTTCAGGTGTACAATATACTGATTCAACACTTCCATACATCACCCAGTGCTCATCATAGCAGGTGTCTCCTTAATCCCCATCACCTATTTCACCCATCCCCCTCACCTCCCCGTTCATAACCATCAGTTTCTTCTGTGTAGTTAAGAGTCTCTTTCTTGGTTTGTCTGTCTCTCTCTTTTGTTCCCCTTTGCTCATTTGTTTTTGTTTCTTAAATTCCACATATGAGTGAAATCACATGGTATTTCTCTTTCTCTGACTTATTTCACTTAGGGTAATACTCTCTAGCTCCCTCCATGTCATTGCAAATGGCAAGATTTCATTCTTTTTTGTGGCTGAGTAATATTCCATTCCAGATGTTCTTTATCCATTCATCAATCGATGGATACTTAGGCTGTTTCCATATTTTGATTATTGTAGATAATGCTGCTATAAACATCAGGGAGCATGTATCCCTTTGAATTAGTATTTTTGTGTTCTTTGAGTAAATATCTAGTAATAGGCATGGTAGTTTTTGATCTTTTTTTTGTAAAGAGAAAGTTCTGTGAGACAGAAGTCTCTACTTTGGCCTATCATAGAGAAGCTAAAACCAACATTGCAGAAATAAGGACTATAACACATTTTCTGAAGACTCTAAAATTTAGTTAATGGACTCTTTCTTAAGAAGTATGCTGCAACTCTAAATCTTTTAGAAACCCCTATTATTTGGATTCCATCCAAACCTTGGATTTGCATCTCTCATTAACATGAAGATTTTCATATGGACCTTTAATGCTCCAATTGTTTCAAGTGCACTTGAAAATGGATTAGAAAAACTTGGCAAGTGAAGGTTGAATTTTAGCTGCAGCATGCAGTTTTATAGAAGCTCCTATTAACTAGACACTCTGAGCTAATGGTAAATGATGCAACGAGATCCATACCAATTGCTTTGAAAAGCTTTTTCTCTCTACCTTTATTTCAGCGTCAAATGACCCATGAGACCTGATCCTCAGATGTTGAAAACATTCATTTTCTTTCTTTCTTTTTTTTTTTTTTAAAGATTTTATTTATCCGTTTGACAGAGAGAGAGGCAGCGAGAGAGGGAAACACAAGCAGGGGGAGTGAGAGAGGGAGAAGCAGGCTTCCCGCGGAGCAGGGAGCCCAATGTGGGGCTCGATCCCAGGACCCTGGAATCATGACCTGAGCTGAAGGCAGACGCTTAACGACTGAGCCACCCAGGCACCCCAAAACATTCATTTTCCAAATAATTGGATGTGGTGGGTGTAAAAGCAAAGGGCTGCTGAGACACTTTCCTATGTGGACTTAATGGGCTACAAAGAAGAAGAGTTCAAAGTAATATGTGTGAAAACAATGGGAATTTATCACAATTCTTGATATTTCCCTTGAAAATAACGAGATGAAATGTTTAGTGCATTAGATTTTTAAGGAGTGCTTTGGTTGTCAGTCAGTCTCATGTTTGCATGTTCAAACTGATGAGACCAGTATTCTGTAGCTGGAGGCAACTGGCTGAAATTAATGATATAAAACACAGGCAACTTGACAGCAAGTCATTTTGCAAAGCTAGTGGTTGTGACTCAGAGAAAATTTGAAATTAAGTCTATCTTGCAGTAAGGGTCATACTTTGAGGAATTTTAGTCGTTGACCATCAATCAAAACACCAGCTTACACTTAAAATGCATGGTTTTAACTTTGGTAGCAAAACCTCTAAGGAATCTTTGTATTAAGAGTCAAGGTCATAGGAGTTGATCCCATTCTCCTAGGAGAAGAGTCTTTGTGAATGGAAGATAAATTAAATCATTCTTTACTATTTGACAGCTTACCAGTTCAGAAATTTAGTTTAGGCGTAGGGTCTAAAGGATGCTTTACCACTTGTCCTAAACATGATAAGTGAGATGATTTTTGGGGGGCTATCACCAGGGCCAACCAAAGCAAAACTGTAAAGAATATACCAATTCTAGGATCAATGTGGTTTCTCTTGCTGTCATGCTACAGAATCACAGAAGCCTGAGACCAACAGTCACAGATTGTCCCTGGTTGTCCCTCAGCCATCAACAGGCAACTGCATCCTTTCCTTTCTTCCTGAAGGGCTAATTTCTGGATGGCACCATTCTTTTCATTTTCCCCATTTCCTTGGGATGGGAATGAGCAGAGTGGGATTGATTCTTGCAAGGATGTCAATTTCTTATGTTAATTCTAGAATTCTCTGTGATTAGCTATTATTTCTTTCATTTAAGTTGATGCATAAATTCAAGGTGAAGCCAAATCTCCTAAACTATTGTACTTCTTTCCAAATCAACCAGTTTAGGGGAACAATGTGGCCTTCTTATTCCTGAGCAGTGATAGGATTTTAAAGCTTTTAATTTAAATTAGCAACTAAAGATGTGTGTACATACTTACATTTAAAGATATAGGTACTTATAGACTCTTTATATAAAAATAACTAGTTAATAATTTGTCAGTAGGTTTTTAAAATTTTTAAACTATCCCCATTAAAAGTATTTTGTATTTCTCAGTAATATCTAGTTAAAAGTTCCCATCCGTTCTGTCACTACACATACGGTGTGAAATAGATACACAGAGAACATGTTACTTTAACCTCACTTGTAAATAAACTTGTGAATACACTTTTTGTATCTAAAATCTGCCCTAGATATATAAAAGTCAGTTCTTACAAGGAAAATACTTTCAGATAAATGTTTTTATTTGATCTCATATAGCCTTTAATTTTATGGGCAGAAATAAATCAGGTGAAACAAAACACATGCAAAAAACACAATATTCCAGAAAAAAAATTGTACTTTTTAATGATTGAGTAAATACAACTATTTTTGTTTATGTTAATATTTAAATTTGTTGAAAGAATGGATTCAGTCTTAAAAAGAAAGTAAGAGGTATGTTATTTATGAACACAGATTCACAGTCATTTTAAGCCTAAAAATACCTTTGTACAGGAGAAAATTATAATGGTATTCAAAAAAATTTCGGTACTTCTAAGAATGTGGGTTTGGACATTATTATGTTGTAGGGAGAAAGCTCCCATTGTTCTTTTTTTTTTTTAAGGATTTTATTTATTTGAGAGAGAGAGAGAGCGAGATCACAGAGGGAGAGGGAAAAGCAGACTCCCTACTGAGCAGGGAGCCCCACGAGCAGCTCCATCCCAGGACCCTGAGATCATGACCTGAGCCAAAGGCAGATGCTTAACCAACAGAGCTACCCAGGCACCCTTCCATTTTTCTGTTTTCTAGCAGAGTTATATCACTACTTTAAAGTCTGAAGTAGCTAAACTATTTTTTTATGTTTCATATAAATCCAGAAAAATAGTGAATGTATTCCTAAAAACAACTGAATGTATTTATGTTGGATTTTATTTCTAAACTAAGTGTGCACTAAGGAGGCATTCCTTATCATCTAATAAATGTAGTGCAACTATGTAGATAACAGAGCAAACTTCAAAGATTGGGTGTTGTTTATTGCATTAAAGATATATTGGTCTTACTGTGATTCAGAAAACCTGTATAACTGATTATTCAGTCATTAGACTGATACCAGCTATGTAGAATTTTTCTATTTTAAATATTTATCATTTAGAAAATTTACATGCAAGACATTTCTCATTTTCACTGTCTTTGATTTTTTTGTTTATATTTTTTGACCCTGTAAGCCAAAGAACTCCTTTACTTTTGATTATGAGTAGTTTAAATGATAAGAAGCTTCTGGTCTATATTCTACCAAAAGACAAGGAGGGGTTCTTAATGAATTTATCTGAAAAATGAAGAGAATAATGTAGCAGTTCATTTAAAGGATAGGAATATAAATTCAGCATATTGCTTTGGGTTGGAGAAATAGAAATAAGAAATAAGAAAAAGAAATGGTCTTTCTTTCTCTTTACTCTTTTCTGCAGATATTCATTTATTATAAGGCAGGAGCTATAGCATTAATTAATAAATAATAATTACATGGAGCATGTTCTTTGGAATGCAGTTCATGGCTTCTTGCCCAGGACCGCAGAACAGCTGTTTCTGCTGAATTATTGGAATGTGAGAAGCAATGATGTAAAACCCTTCAAAGCACAGAGAGTAAAGGGATTTTTTTTTTCTCTTAAATCCCAATGAATAGAAGCTTTAATGCACAAAGAGAGGATTCAGAGAGCCCTGTACTCTTTGAGCATAACACTTCTTCCCTTTGCACATTCCCATTATTCCACTAGATTCTTAGTGTGAGATGTTTCAGGGGTTTTTGGTCTCACAAACTGTTCTGTTCTCCCATGAATCACTCAGAAACCAGACCCCCTGGAGTCTCCCTAGGGTGAATGCTGGTCAGACCTCTGCCGGGAGAGGGTGGAAAGCAGTGTCAAGTGGAGGGAAGCTTGGGTGTGGCGCTGAGGGCTCTGGAGCTGAAGGACCTTAGATCCCAAATCTGCCTCTTCTTAGCTCTGGGACCTTAGTCAAGTTACTTAACATCTCTGTGCCTCAATTTTTTTTTATCAATAGCACAAGGATAATAATAGGATCAATCCTATAGGGTCCTTAATGAGTATTAACAGAAAAGATTTATGTAAAGCAAAATGTCTGGCTCATGGTAAACAGTGAATAAATGGTAGCTATTTTTATGAGGCATTTTATTCCAAAGCATTTTTCAATAGGTTTATTGTATAGAAGGTAACATTTATGGTACTGAATGATCTGTTTAAAAACTATACTGGAAAGAAAATCAAGCAGATCCTGGTCAGACCCTACTCAATACCTGCTGTATGGTTTAGAAAAATCATTTAACCTCTCTAAATCTCAGTTTTCATATCTGAAAAATGGAGGTAATAAGGGCTTATATTGATTCTATGCTTATTACATGCTGAGTACTGTGCTAAGTGCTTTATTTTATTTTTTTAAAGATTTTATTTATGTATTTGAGGGAGTGGGGAGCAGCAGAGGGAGAGGGAGAAGCAGGCTGTCCACTGAGCAGGGAGCCTGACGCAGGGCTCAATCCCAGGACCCTGGGATCATGACCTGAGCTGAAGGCAGACGCTTAACCGACTGAGCCACCCAGGTGCCCTGTGCTAAGACTTATGTCTTAGCTGATTTCATCCTCCTAACAATCTTAGTTGATAGGAACTATTAACAACTTTATATAGAGGAAGAGACAAGAGAGAAATCTGATTCCATTCATTTAAACAGCTCCTGCTGGGCACCTAATATGTGCCAGACACTTTTTCTTGAAGCTGGAGATATAGCCGTGAACAGCATAGATAAAAAGAGCAAAAGCAGGGGCCTTTATAGGCCTATGTTCTAATAGGGGAAGTGAATGAACAAAAATTTTAAAGAAGAACATATATCATATATTGGAGTGATGAGTGCAAAGAAAAAAAATAAAAGAGAAAAAGAAAGCATGAAACGTGTGGGATGATTTGTCATTTTAGGTAGGGTCGCCAGGGATGATCTCATGGCAAAAAGTGAGATTTTGAGGGTAACAAATCTGAAAGGATTGAGGTATAATTCTAGGGAGAGGAAAGAAGCAAGTGTCTGCATTTTTGAATCCTTCCCTAATGCTGCTAGTATAAACCTACCCACTCTTTAAGCTCTTGAGAAGATCAATTATTGAAATAATATGAATAAGATTTTAAACAATAAAGCACTATTTAGAAATAATTATTATTCAAAAGAGGAAGAGAACATTGTAATACAATTTGATATCAGACAGAGGTCTATTAGGTTTTCTCTACTCTTTTTGTTCCTTAAAACTACGTTTTCTAATACAGAAGACTATGTGAATTCACTTCCTAAGGCAAATCTCCATAGAGAAAATGCATCGCCTGCCATACTCCGGATGTAGATGCATCACTGAATTTCAATAGCTCCTTGGAAAGTTTCAGAATAGTTCTCTGCCTGTAATGGAGACCAAACATATTTTATAAAACCATCTTGATTTCTCAAATGAAGGCAATTTGGGCTATCAGAAGTTTCTTTCTTCTCTTGTGATATTAAGTTCAAATGATGCAGCTCTTTCAAAGTTTTTTCAGTCCATTAATCATTAGTCACCCATATGATTCAGCCCAACCTGACTCAAAACTAGCACTGAAAACACTTGTGAATTTTAACAACTTCAGGGTTCTCTAATGACCCAGCTGTGATCAAGTTAGCCAAAATGACTGACCATTTATTCCATTGATTAAATCCAATATATCCTTTCATTTTCCATTGTTTCTTTGTAAGGTAATGTAGCTTTAAGTAAGAATTCTTCCAATATATTTACTAAAGTTTAGGAGTCTGCAATATAAAAAGGATTTATTTATGAGAAACTCATATAATTAAAAGAAGCTTTTCTTTCAGGGCTACAAAACTTTCAGGTTATATAACCCACAGCTTTAAGCCTTGTATTAATTCTGACAATAGTGAGTACTATTCTCAATTAAGCAACTATTGATACCCTAGATGATGCTTCCTGTTTTATTCCTGTTATTTTTTTAAAATAAACTTTAAATGTATACTATTCACATCAGCTTTGTGGTGAAATAGCTTCCCAAATGTATGGGAGAAAATGATATAGAGACCCGCTGGTGATTGATCCTGAGTTGAGAAAGCATACTCATAGTGGAATCAGGGAAAAATTCCAGATTGGGCTCCTGAGGAGCAGAGAGCTAAATTTTTTGGATATTTTTTATTTACCTCTCCTGGATTGGATCCCATTTTATCTATCTTGTATGATTTTTTTTTTAAGTCAAGAAACATTATCTTGGAAAATAACTTTTCCATCTTTATAAGGAAATGACTTTCTGAAATATATACAAGTATTTGTAATTCATTGGCTGAAACATTTTATCATGTATTTATGGCAACCTCTCTACTTCCCTGTGTGATTGTTTATTAATTCTGTGTTACATACAAGTATATATTAGGTAATTTGAGTCACAGCTTTTGAGGAGCTTGGAATCTAAAGGGAAGGAAAAGACACTTAGATGAAACTGTTTTAAGAATTAACTATGTTTTAGGGCCCCTGGGTGGCTCAGTCGTTAAGCGTCTGCCCTCGGCTCAGGTCATGATCCCAGGGTCCTGGGATCGAGTCCCACATCGGGCTCCCTGCTCAGCGGGAAGCCTGCTTCTCCCTCTCCCACTCCCCTGCTTGTGTTCCTGTTCTCGCTGTCTCTCTCTGTCATATAAATAAATAAAATCTTAAAAAGAAAAAAAGAATTAACTATGTTTTAAAATATTAACAATAATAACTAAAGTAATGCTTAAACAACATAACACTAAGCTTCTCACTTTGAAGTCAACAGTCTGTGGGATGGTTTTCTTGTTCTCTCCCATTTCCCTTTTTTTTTTTTCTAAACCTTTGGAGCTTCCTAAGTATTTCTCCTATTTAGATAATTTTTTATTAATAGATAAAAACTTTGGGATTCTTTGCTGTCCAGGAGATCCAGCAAGTTTGCTTCTACAAAGAATATGTGTGTGCACATATACATGTTTGTGTGAATTTTTTCCCTATGCGGAGGGAAAATAGGACAGATTATCAATTTGTACGTATAATGTTGCACATCATATGTATCTGATAACACACATAAATCTATAGATAAATATTTATTGCAAATTCAACATTGTTCCCATCATTTATGAAGTGTGTATTTTACCAGATTGCAAACTATGGCTTAAGAGGAAAAGCATTATTTCTATTAAATTCTATTCTAGTTCCTCATCCTTAAATTGTACATTTCTTATCTATAGTGTATTTGATATTCAGTTCTAAGATAACGGCATTTTCCAACTGGTAGGGTACAAACCCTTCACATTTATTTATTTATTTATTTATTTATTTAAAGATTTTATTTATTTATTTGAGACAGAGAGAATGAGAGATACAGAGAGCACATGAGAGGGAGGAGGGTCAGAGGGAGAAGCAGACTCCGTGCCGAGCAGGGAGCCCGATGCGGGACTCGATCCAGGACTCCAGGATCATGACCTGAACCGAAGGCGGTCGCTTAACCAACTGAGCCACCCAGGCGCCCCAAACCCTTCACTTTTCATGGTGACACAGAATGGTTCAGAGATTTATCCAGTGCCTAGTACTTGGTCGTCCTAGAATCCTGGCCACATCTGTAGGCACTTGACCGTTGCCAGCAAGTAGGCACAGATTGTATGTGGAATTTTAGAATGTATTGCATCCATGTAGAGCTAAACATGCTAAAGAAATTTAAAAACTGAGGCGCCTGGGTGGCTCAGTCGGTTGAGTGTCTGCATTCTGCTCAGGTCATGATCCTGGAGTCCACGGATCAAGCCCTGCTCAGCGGGGAGTCTGTTTCTCCCCCTCCCTCTGCTCCACCCCCTGCTTGTGCGCGTGGGTGCACGCGCGCGCTCTCTCTCACCCACTCTCTCAAATATATAAATAAAATCTTAAAAAAAAAAAATTTAAAAACTAAAAATAGAGGCGCCTGGGTGGCTCAGTCGTTAAGTGTCAGCCTTAGGCTCAGGTCATGATTCCAGGGTCCTGGGATCAAGTCCCGCATCGGGCTCCCTGCTTTGCAGGGAGCCTGCTTCTCCCTCTCCCACTCCCCCTGCTTGTGTTCCCTCTCTCGCTGTGTCTCTCTCTGTCAAATAAATAAAAATTAAAACAAACAAACTAAAAATATAATTGCTACCTCTTCTGTCAATGAGGCTGACACTAATTCATTTAACCTTGAGGGAGTTAAGGGAGTGGCTTTAGTGTCATAAGAACCATGGCCTATTTTCAGCAGAAACTTCATATCACCTTTCATTGACTGGATGATGCAATAGTGAGTCCTGAAAAATTAGCCAAATTTACCTCATTATGCTTTTTCTCTCCTGATGGGAACAGTGCTGCTGAATTTCAAGAGGTTAGCATAATTAGTTCAAAAAAGCTACAGAAAAAGGGAAGATTTCCCTTCTATTACTTGAATCATACAGAAGTAATAAATGTTAAAATTGATTTTTAAAAAATCTGTACATAGGGGCGCCTGGGTGGCTCAGTCATTAAGCGTCTGCCTTTGGCTCAGGTTATGATCCCAGAGTCCTGGGATCGAGCCCTGCATCAGGCTCCCTGATTGGGGGTTGGGGGGGGGAGCCTGAAGCCCTCCCTCTCCCGTTCCCCTACTGTGTTGCCTCTCTCATTGTCTCTCTTTCTCTATCACATAAATAAATAAAATCTTTTTAAAAAAAAATCTGTACATAGTTCTAGGGGGTGTCTAATATTCAAAACTAGTTTGGACTTATGGGTGGGAGAGAAAAGAGGAGTGAGTCAGTCCATAAATGAAGACCAAAAAATAGAGCGAATTCAGATCACAGCTTGCATTTCTCAGTACTCTGTATTTCAACATGAAGCCCCCATCTCGTTCCACATACCCCCACCATTAATCTAACCCAGCAAGCGCCTTGCCCTGCACGAGTGGTTCCAGCTACCCAAGCCCATCACTCTCCACCTCCCAGCCTCCACAATTCACCTCCGCCTCCTGGGGCTTCACCAAGTGCTCCACGCATGCGCACTCCAGTCCGCTGCCAGGCATGCTGTGAACTGACGTGCAGGTAGCTGATGCCCACACTCCTTTCAGGTCCCTGAACAAATGTCACTTTCTCAGAGATGTTGTATTTGGACACCTCATGTAAAATTGCCCTGCCCCCATCATTCTCTGTCACCTCACCTTGTGTAAGCTCGGTGAGAGTGGGGTCTTCGATTTGTTCACCGCTAGCGCTCCAGCACCTGGCTTAGTTCCTGGCACTTAGCAGGTGCTTAATAAATAATTGGGGGAAATCAATACATTTCCTTCAGAAGAAGATAATTTTGAAAGGCAACGGTGAAGGAAACAGATAACGTCCCTTCCTTCGTGGAACTTAAAATGTTTTGTATAAAGAGTAGACTCTTGTTTTAGTAACTTTACCTATTCTAGCTCATTAACACAGAACCTATGTTCATATCAGGTTTAAAGAGACCAGGGAATGAGAATAAGAAACAAAAGAAGATAGATATAAAGGAATTCTTTAAATTGTTATTCAATTTAAATTAAATTCGTATTATTTAACATTATTTAAATTAAATTCGTATTATTCAATACGGCATGAAATTATATATTTACCCTCCCTAAGAGTATCCTCCTTCATTGTAGAGGCAGGGTTTAATAATGAACAGTAGATGTTAATGTATTTTACTCTTACTTAAAAATTACCAACATACTAGATAGACATACCCTCAGACAGACACAGGTAACATTAGCCTGTTCAACTTTACCATACCAGATTTATTTTCCTCCATAAAAAATTTTCTCTCTACTTAATGTAGTTTGTCAATTTGCCACATTAAAAAAAACACTTTTAAAATGATGCAAAAATTTTCCTTAATCTACAAAAACAAACAAATGAAACACTACAAAGAGGGAGGGAAAAAAAAACCCAAAACAACCCAAGGGAACTCAAGGGAATACTCCTAACTGTCCCTGCCAGGAGTTGTGTTAACTATAGCAGTAGTTATGTGGCCTGTGGCCAGCATGATAATTGTGAAGTGCTCCAGGACAAAGCATTCTCCTGTAGAGCTTGTATGGTAAAGACTCCAAGGACATTATGCAAATTTCAATACACCTCCACTCTCCAGCCTTACAAAGAGCATGCAATGAATGCCATGTACAAATTATTGTTTGAGGCTAGAAGATAGTACAGTTCATGTTATTGATTCTAAATCGTTAGTCACAAAATTTCAGGCCCTATGGTAGTAGTAAAAAGTATGAAGAATGTGTTATTTTTTCTTTTTTTTTTGAGTTTTTTTAAAGATTTTATTTATTTATTTGAGAGAGAGAGTGAGAGCGAGAGAGAGCACAAGTGGGGTGAAGAGCAGAGGGAGAAGCAGACTCCCCACTGAGCAGGGAGCCAAAGGCAGTTGCTTAACCAACTGAGCCACCCAGGTGCCCCGAAGAATGTCATTAAACATGCTAAAGATTAATCTTATCCAGCATTCTTTTTCTTTTAGGTTTTAAACTAAAAGAAATCTTTCTTTTTTTTTAAAAAAAAAAGGGCTTTTTTTAAAAGTAGTTTTGGATTCACATCAAAATTAAGAGTAAGGTACAGAGAATTCCTATACATCCTCTTATGTTTACATTTATAGTTAATCTAATTGTGTTAATTTTTAGAAACTACGTGCATGTCAGTATGGTACCTTTTGGTTTCTGTAGCATACAATTGATACTCTTGGAATGTTCTCTCATTATTATTCAAAAACTGAAATTCTGAAAGTCATTTTTTTTTCCTAATTCTTACATTCATAATCCTTGTACAAAGTACTCCTCATTATTCCTTTCTCTTTCTAATTATTTTCCTTCGCTCCTTTCTGCCTTCTTCCCTAATTTTATCCTAAACATAACAGCCAGGATCAATCCTTAGATGCCACTCTAATCACTTTGCATTTTTTTTTTTTAAACACGACAGCATGTATAAAGTGGCTGACTCCACGAACTCCCCCATCCCTCACCCTCCACAACACACACCCATGAGGTAAGAACCATAAACACACAGGTGGTTGTATATGTGGATACTGGGAGTCTCCCTGGGTTTTCTTATATACTTTACTTCATTCTTGCCAATGCCTCCTCACATATTTATTTCCTGACAGGCCCATTTCCAGTTGTATTCTTCACTTTGTCCAAACAAATGTAAATTTCTCTCTCTTTTTACACCTTTATGGATAATCTCCAAACTCCTGGTATATAATGTTTCTTTTACTCAAAACTTGGCTAAAAATTAATCTCCGTGACACTTTCTAAGGCTTCTCTTTGATCATACCTACATTTCTTCAAAATGAATAAAGTTATGTCCTCATGCAGTTGTAATTAACTTTCCATGTTGTTTCCTTGGTTCTTGTGAATTGTTAATGAATACCTCTTTCTTTTTCTGTGTGAAATCTGTAGATACAAATTGCTAAGGGGACCCAAGGGCTGGGGGGAAGGGAATTATTTTGTGGAAAATAAGTTTTTGTGAGATGTGGATGTATGGGTGGTATAACTAATAGCTATGTAACTTTAAACAGTGAGAGATTATACATAGGTGAACTTATGTAGAAGATTTCATCTTTATGTGTGTTCATTTCCTAATTTATAAAATAAGGAGACCAGGGATATGAATTAAAATAGGAAGAGACAAGTTAAGTAAATAAATGAAGTTGGATGGGCATAAGAAGAATTGCTTGGTTTCTTAGTCATTTTGCACTTTGACATTTGATAGACACAGAGAATGAGATAAATTTCTTAATGAAAAACAAAACCCACAAGCACAAGTGTTGTGATATATGGCAACTGACACTTGGGACCTGAGATGTGGAAAGCAAATGCCCTCTCTAAAAGGAACTGCTGCAATTTAGCTCTATTTATTGTTCCCATGTAGAGATGTGAGCTCTGTGTTGCCAGAGCTGAGTTTTCAAAAGACTAAAAAAAATCAAGGGTGCCTGACTGGCTCAGTCTGAAGAGCATGTGACTCTTGATCTCAGGGTCCTGTGTTTGAGCCCCATGTTGCATGTAGCGATTCCTTAAATAAATAAAAAACTTAAAAAAATTTAAAAAAAGGTAAGAAATCAGAGGTTTTTTTTTTTTAAAGATTTTATTTATTTATTTATTTGAGAGAGAGAGCAAGAGAGAGAGAGAGAGAGAGAGGGCACACGAGTGGGCGTGGAGGAGCAGAGGGAGGAGAAGCAGGCTACCCGAGGAGCAGGGAGCCCGATGCGGGGCTCGATCCCAGGACCCTGGGATCATGACCTGAGCCGAAGGCAGACGCTTAACTGACTGAGCCACCCAGGTGCCCCGAAATCAGAGTTTTGATATCAAACCTCCTGACTTTTTAATTTTTTTAAAAAATATATATATATATTTAATTTATTTGAGAGAGGGGCAGAGGGGGAGAGAAACCCCTCAGAAACTCCATACTGAGTGCGAAGCCTCATGCGGGGCTTGATCTCAGGACCCTGAGATTATGACCTGAGCCGAAATGAAGAGTCTGACGCTTAACCCACTGAGCCACTCAGGCGCCCTCCGCCTGAGTTTTTAAAGTGAGTTCTGACAAAAGCAAAAAACTGTGTGGGCCAAACCAAACACAATGAGGCCACACAATGAAGCCATCTCCAGCCCAAGGACTGCCATGATCTATGTCCTAAAAACGAGACTATCTCTAAGATTTCTTCTGTGTCGGAGAGCTCTATTCTAAATTCCTTGTGGGGCATCAACAAAGCACTGCTGCTGAGGATAAACAAGAGATAATCAGAAATATTTTTATCAAAACTTTCACTGGATTGAATTTTTATACGGAAATTTGACTGACTGAGGTATTTTCAGTGGACAGAGAGCATTGATAATCCTGAGAGCAGCCATTTATAGGAAAGGGCCCAAATGCTAAGCTGCGAAACATAGTCAAATCTGGTTAGCAAAAATCTAATAGGATGCAAAGAAAAATGACAAGTGACTGGAGAGGGTGGGGTTATGTCTGAAAGTGCAGGATCAAGGAGAAGGGAGTTATTCATAGTAGTGGACTATGCTGACTGGCTTTTTGGAGGGGAGAAATAAAATGGTTAGTCCAGGGGAGAAGCAATTTGATTTGGCTGAGGGGAGGTTATTGGAAACCTTGGAAAAGGTGGCCCTTTGCAGAAATTGGGATGGAAGCCAGATTGGAGCAGGTTAATGGAGTTAGAGGTGAGAAACTGGAAGCTCCAGAAATATGCCACTTTTTCCAGGATTTTGGATACAAAGAGAAAAGGGACTGGGACGAGAGTGGAGGAATCCGTTGCTTTCAGAGAAGGCGGTGTGTTGAAAATGGGGAGCGTCTGTGCTTGCTTGAAGCTGGATGGTGATACACTCTCTTCATTGTCATTGGTGTCTTGGAAAGTAAGCGACTTCTTTTGACTTACATGTCTGGTGACATATGTGAACTCTATGGCGTGAATAGTTGAAACATAACATTTCTTGGTAACTTATGGGTGGAATGATTAATACAATTTTGAATCATTGTTTCAGTGTATTCAGCATATATTCAGAAGCTCAATACCTTCACTAACTCACAGGTTGCAGGAGATAATAGTATCTCCCCTATGTGTGAATGTCACTTTAGCATGTAATAACGTCTCCAGACTCATGGTCTTAGGTCCTTAAAGGTGGGTTGAACTTTGAGTAATATCCCTGTGGGCCCAACCTGAGCCAAGAGTATTCTGTGGTTATTTTTGCTGACTGTGCAGAACCTGATCCCTACCTGTTTACATGCAGCCCTTCTACTGAACTCTGTCTGTCCCCTTCCTGGGGCTACCATTACCTGAGCTGAGCCACATGCTTATGCCCCCAGGACTCTAGCATTACATCAGGTTGCCAAGAGCTAAGGAAGAGCTCATGTCCCCATTTTGTTTTATCTTTTTTTTTTTTTAAGGTTTTATTTATTTATTTGACAGAGATACACAGTGAGAGAGGGAACACATGCAGGGGAAGTGGAAGAGGGAGAAGCAGGCTTCCCACTGAGCAGTGACCCGATGCAGGGCTCGATCCCAGGATCCTGGGATCATGACCTGAGCCAAAGGAAGACCCTTGACGACTGAGCCACCCAGGCGCCCCTTGTTTTATCTTTTTTTTTTTTAAAGATTTTATTTATTTATTTGAGAGAGAGAATGAGAGAGAGCACATGAGAGGGGGGAGGGTCAGAGGGAGAAGCAGACTCCCTGCTGAGCAGGGAGCCCGACGCAGGACTCCATCCAGGGACTCCAGGATCATGACCTGAGCCGAAGGCAGTCGTCCAACCAACTGAGCCACCCAGGCGCCCTGTTTTATCTTTTTGAATGGTATGCTACACTCCCATTTTCACGAATTTTAAAATTCCTACTAGCCTGTTGTTTGATAAAAATTAAACATAAATCTTCTGTTGGGAGGCAAGTAGGAGATAAATAGAAATAGGAATCTTTCTTTTTGTTGAAATTCCCTAAAAGACAGAAATATAGCTCAGATACAGTAGGGGAGACTAGTGGATTTATTTAGAAATGGTGACTTTGGGTAAAATGATTTCTTTATTTACAATACACTATGGTGTTGTGATGTAATGTGGTGGCATTGTTTTGTTGATATTACAAATAACAAAATTATGGTGTTATAAAATGTGCATTCCTCTAGCTTGTCCATTTATTTCAAATTTCAAATTTATTTCTTCTACTCTGGTAAAATTATTAAAATAGGTGACTGACAGTCATCAATCCTACAAACACTTATATAGCACCTTCTGTGGATTATGCCCTAGTGGTAATGGTCAACAATTTGCACATATCCACTTATATTTAGCAGGAGACATGGCCAATTAAGCAGTCGCAATGGAGTGGCATGTGCCATGGCCGGGGAGTGCAAAATACTATGAGAGCACAGAGTGGACAAGCAATTGATCTAACAGGACAGGGCTTTCTTAGGAAGTTCCCTTGGAATAAGACCCAATGGAGTCATAAGAGGGAGCCAAACAAAGGTATAGTTCTGAACAGAGGGAAAGGCAGGTGGTACTGTTCAAGAGGTAAGTCAAGGCATAGCAAGTCAGAAAAATGGAGAGAACATTTGTTAACTCTCTTTCATCCAAAAGACAGATATATTAAGCACCTATTAGTGTGCCAGGCACTGTATTAGGCACTGGGAGTTATAAGACATGAAGTGACTGTCTTCATGGTGTTTATTATGTAGGCAGGAAGTAACTAAGCATTAATACATTAACCATTAATTGCAGGACATTGTATAAGTACCGGAATAGAGACATGTACAAAGGGTGCAGTAGCACAAAGGAGAAATAATCAATTATGTTGGGGGTCTTGAAGGATGGCTGGAGATTTATTTTACAGCAACCCAAATGTAAGGGGGTCTTTTGTTAAGTTTTTACTTAGGGGCTTAATTCAGAACTTAACCAAGACAATATGTTTGCTTTGCAGCAGGTTTCAGAATAAGAAACCCAGAATAAGTGAGAAGCTTGTGGAGTGTCTGTACATTCTATTCAGGGCAAAGGAAAACATGTGTTGTTTCCATGATGAAGAAAAACAATTTGCTAACTCGAAGGTTGCAAGAGATCTCTCAAAGGCCATCTACTTCCATTATAATTTGCTTTATATGAACCCGATATGCACAGTCTCCTCAGATAGGGGATTGAAGTACTCAGTCACCACAAGTACTGTGTCTTAATATACATTAATATCTTGGGATGAACATGTTACTATATGTTCTGTTAGTGCAACTTAGCTTCTGAAGTCTTGAGCATATCTGGTGTCAACACAGTTGAATGAATTTAGAAGATCAAAATAAAAACCTGGATTCAGGATAATTGGAAAAACTCCAGGCGCTTTTAACATATGAAAGTAGATTATATATTACTTGTGATTTTTTCCTAGAAAAATAATATTTTAAGAAAGCAAAATTATTCTAAAGCAAGGACTTTTGTGATACATGGGGATTGGGGATTTTTAAAAAGATACTGCAAATGAACATGGACCTTTGGAGCTTCCAAGACCATAGTGATCAGTGGGTCTGAGGCTCCATGAGTTGGAGTGATCTGCTCAGAATTACATACCCACAAGTAGAGCCTGACCTGTGCATCTCTCCTCATTCTTGCCTGTGATTTTCTCAGTACCTCCATGCCTCAGGATGACAAGTTTATCTTGACAGCCCAAATACCTTCCTTCAAAATGCCCTGGTAAATTAAGGAGGTAGAGTTATGGGGGATGCCTTTTGACTTATTCTTAAGTTATAAGTGAGAGAAAGAACAAAGCATCTATACCTTCTCACTTGATTAATAGTACCATGATTTTACATGATTTTATCATTGTTCTATTGGAACTTGAAATGTGAAATATGGTTTACTTTTTGGTTTACCTGCTACTGAGGTACACTTTCTTAATGAAAGTAAATAATGATATTTATTACCTAGGATAAAATATGCATATTAAAAAATAATATCTAGTGTGCTATGTGAATTATAAGTATCAAAAGGCAACAGGATGATGGTGTATATAGATGGGTAATTTTGAAAACAAAGCATGTAGAACTGAAAATTAGAAGAGAATACATTCTTCATGTCTTAGTAAAATATGTCAGATAACTTGTAAGGGGAGGGGCCAGCCATCCAGAGAATGGAAAGTCTTTTTTTTTTTTTTAATTTTTTTATTCTTATATTATCCCCATACATTACATCATTAGTTTTAGATGTAGTGTTCCATGATTCATTGTTTGTGCATAATACCCAGTGCTCCATGCAGAACATGCCCTCCTCAATACCCACCACCAGGCTAACCCATCCTCCCACCCCCCTCCCCTCTAGAACCCTCAGTTTGTTTTTCAGAGTCCATCATCAGAGAATGGAAAGTCTTATATTTGACTCACTTGATAGTTCTCTAAACAGTGGTCATCTATAGCCTGGCTAAACTGTTGAGAAGGAAGGAGAGCCTGAAGCAAGAACCTATACAGATCTCCATAGCTCAGTTCTCTTCTTATGAGATGTCAAGTAATGGGGCTGAGTTTGAGGTCACTTGATTTAATATCTTTACCGATGACCTGGAAAAAAGAATCTAGAATATGTCTGTCAGATTTGTTCTTGATGCTTAAATTAGGTGAAACCCCAAAGGGTAGAAATAAAAATTCAAATAGTTTTGCAAACAGAATAAAAATTATATACAGAGAAGTGGTGCCCTTTATAATGCAAATACAGGATTGGACTCAGCATAAGAAATGAAAGACCAGGAAAAAATTCTGGAAAAAAGCTAAATACAAGTCAGCAATTCGCTACCATTGTTTAAGAATGTCTGCACCATGCTGACTGTGGTTCTTATTAATTCCATGTTTGTGAATGGCCAAGGTGCTTTAAGAACTAAGAGGTAAAACTCAAGAGTGTTAAAATGTATTCCAAATTATAGAAAAGAAAGAAAAAGGATGTCACACACGAGTACAGGTTTAAGAAAAATAGAATGGTTCTATTCAGAAAATTAAAAAAAAAAGGTTAAGTTAAAAAATTAGTCATATAGATGCTTTTAAGTACAGGAAGGGAATTTTTTTTTGTTTTTGTTTTTTTGGGAGAGGGGGAGGTCGATCCTTTCCTTTTTTATACTGACATGAACGGAAAATAGGCTCAGTGAAAGCAAAAAGACATTTTGGTGACTATCAGAGTAATAAATATTGGAAGAGACAAAGAGAATAGTGAAATTACCGTCCTGGAAAGCTTGACTGAGATAATGAATGGTTGTTTTTCCTTAAGATTTGAGATATTTACTTGCTTGAAAAATACTTAGCAGATGACTTGAACTGTCTTGTCTGCCAACTCTGTGACTGTAATTTGAAGTTTGCCAAAAAGTCTTTGAAATAAATTGTAAATTTTAATTAAAATAAACGAAAGGAGGAGTTAGGTAACATTATTATTTTTGAGGCTTCTCTAGAGATGCCTTAGAAAAAAAAATCTCAATTTTATAATTAATTTATTATTTGGCTCAGAATTTCTCTTTATTTCATCTTGTTTGGAGATATTTATCTTTTTCTGAACTATCCATTCGTCTTGCTTTGGATTTATTTATTTAAGGGGAGAGAGAATGCCCTGGGGACTGTTGCAGAATAATGGGCAGATGGGCTGATTCTTGCTTATTAGTAAGCTGGAATGGTTTGACTAAAAACTTCTTCCTTAGGGATAGGAGCCCTTTAAAATGAGGCTTACTCAATCATGGAAATATAATTAAAGATAAAGATTTTATCACCTTGTTTCATTTTTTTGGTATTCTGGTTTGACTTGATGACTTCCTGTTATTCCTGATGAAGCCTTAAGTAGACCAGTAGTTTGTTCTTTTGTTCTTTTGTTATCAGAGTTGGACAGATGTAACTGCAGGATTCAGCAGGAGGTAGCTAGGAGAAGCCTCTCATTAAAGAAGAATTGGGAAATCCCATCTGAACACCCCTCCTCCCATTATGTAGAACATGGGGAACACGTGATGAATAGAACAGTGAAATTCTTAATATCAAATGCAAGGGTATGCAAAAACCCCGTACACCAATGCATGCTTTCTTCTTTATTTTTTTCTTTTCTAAAACAAAACATTTTGTTTTGTTAACTGAAGTTAGACACAGCATGTTTTGAGGTAGTCACAGTGAGATGTAATTACTATGTGATGAAGTTGTAGTTTAACTCTTCTGGATCCCAATAGAGTACTTTAGAAATAAGGAACTTCTGAAACCAAAGCATCTCAAACATCCATGGCAAGAATGTTAGTGCTATCACACATAAATCAAAGCATGATTTTTTATTCTAATTAATAGTTCTATTTACCGTACTACTCGTTGGCTACATAATTTAAAAATATATGCAGCTTACATCGTGTGTCTGCAGTTTTTGGAGGAAGAAAAACATAGAATGTTTTGAATTTGTCTCTCTCTCTTTTTTTTTCTATTTTTCCAATTGGTTTCTATGTATGGAAAATCTGTTGTTCCATGTATTAGTCCCAGACCTGGGCACAAACTGTGTGGAGAGTCAAGGGCATGGGTTAACTGTGAGGAATATGAAACACTAGAAATGGGAACTGGAGAGTGCATTGCAGCCCCCTCTCTACCACCAGCTGGGGTTTGCCATGGTTAGTAACCTCTCTGAGCTACAGGTCTCCTCCCATTTAAAACAGGAGAACCTCCTCATAGAGGGTTTTGGTGTACACTAAGGACAATAGTCTATGTAAAGTCACCTTTGCATGTTAAGTCTACAATACCAGTTTGGTTTCCCATTGGGGAACTGAACTCCATTTTCCCTGTGAGCATAAGAGGGATTCCAGAGCAATGAGATTTCAGTCCTTCTTCTCTCTGAGTCTTTTTTCTATTGCCAACTCTTCTTTATTCCCACCTTCATTTTAGCAATGAGTCAGGCTGTGACATAACTAAGAAATGTTGCCCAAAGTAGCTTCTTCTGTTTTCCAAAGTCAAGGATACTAGGGAAAGACCTAAGAATCAGCTCGGAGAGGAGGAAGGTACTCTCTTATAATTAAATAAATCTCACTTGTATTATATTATCCAAAGAGACAGTCACCCTGTAGTGTTTTCTTTCTGATAGGATAGTTTTCCTAGGCTGAATTAGAATACTCATTCAAATACTTGTAGATATATCCTTTCTGAAAACATCTACTGTCAGCTAGGTGAAACATTCTTCTCCAATCCATGAAAACAATGAGTTCCTCCAGAAGAACCAAATTTTTTTTTCTAAAGATTTTATTTATTTATTTGCGAGAGAATGAGAGACAGAGCATGAGAGGGAGGAAGGTCAGAGGGAGAAGCAGACTCCCTGCCGAGCAGGGAGCCCGATGCGGGACTCGATCTTGGGACTCCAGGATCATGACCCGAGCCGAAGGCAGTCACTTAACCAACTGAGCCACCCAGGTGCCCGAAGAACCAAATTTTTGAAAGAGTTTTAGAAAAGGATCTAGTTGACATTCACTATGCCACAAAACAGCTTCCACTATCAGAAAAAGCATAGGCATGCACACTTGTGGAATCACAAGTACTGCTCTATTTGCGCACATGGGACATTTAAATTAGATTACACTTTCCTGTGTTTGGAAAACCACTTATTATCTGGAGTTAAGAAACATGATTGAGTTCCAAGGAACATTAGGTGGCCACCAGTGTAACACAGCTTAATTGTGTTAACATCACAATCTTATATTACATAAGATAAGGATGATGTATTGTATACCAGAATTACAGGTTCATAGAAGAACCTTGGAAATCATACCTGTAGTTTACCTTTCTAGAAATAAAGGCACAGAGATTCAGGTGACTTGCCAGCAGTTGTAATCGTGGTCCATCCAGGAATGGGATTCTTGTGTCCTGACTACTTATCCTATAGAGCAGACCAAACACTCATGGTCTATATAATGGCATGATATGGAAAACCGTTCTCTTTAGGGAATTAAATCTAAAAACATAGAGAAATACTTAAAAAAACCCAAAACTTCTCCATATCAAATGTAACTTTGTGTTATTATCATATGCTTTTATTAAATGTTTGGAGAAGAGAGATTTCCTCCTTTAATAATATTAACTGACAATTTGAAAAAGAAGTTTGTGGGTTCGATTTCAAGTTTGGCCAGATGGAAGTTGTCACCTTCATCCTGCATTATCAAGAAGCCCAGCCAGGTATGTGACTCTTTATGTTAAAAAGCAAATGAAATGGGTATTTTCCTTTTGTTGTAGGAGCCTAGGTTCTGAGACAGACAACAATGTAGGGACAATCTAACTGCCCATATGTTACTAGCACTTGACCCCTGTATTGACAGCCTCCAGTAGTCACCCGCCTTAATTCTCTCTTCTACCTTGTCTCCTTCCTATACCTCAGATGTCTGATTTGTCTGAGTTCAGGAAAAGCTGTCTTAATGATCCTGAAGAATGTGTCTTGACTTGCTGGCTGAACCTCTACTGCCAGCCAAGTCTCCAGACCTAGTTGGTAGATCTGGGGGATCATCTCTTTTCCTACTTGTTCTATTTTTCTGTGAGTGTGCTGCCATACCATTAACTACCAGAATGGAATGAATAATTTGCTGGGAATTACCAAAAAAGTTCAAGAGGAAGAGGCTCTAACACTTAAGACTGAGGTTGAATGGTGGAACAGGAAAACCTTGAAGATGGGGCAAATTTGAAGATGAAAATCATACCAAGAGAGGAAATCAAGATCAATTTTAATTATGTCACAAATATTCTTTAGGTGGGCCAAGAAGAGGAATCCCTGCTGTTTGTATTTTTGTTTAACTTATAACCAGATGGAGTTTTCCAGTTAAACTAATAATAACTGATTAGTCTTGATTTATCTGCAATCTATTCAATTGATCAAGAAATATGCACTGCCTGCTGTGTGACCAGTACTACCAGAAAGAAGTATTGTTGAGAAGAGACTGCAGCCAATATAAGGGAATCTCCTGGGGGTTGTTTTAACCTTCCTAGGTTAAAGTGAAGGCAGAACAGAGAGTTCTCAATGAGAAGAGAATGCTTTTTCATGCATACCCTTGGGGGTAAGAATCATGTCTTAATTATCTGTGTATCTCCAGAACGGAGAACAGAGCCTGGCACTGAGCAGGTGTACAATAATCTTTGCTGAAGGAGTATTGACAGTCTTTCTGGGCAAATGTAGAGAATGAGTAAATTACTTGATTCTTTTTCACCTAACGAAATCCCTCTCTCCACTTTTCCCCACTACCATGATAAGGAAGTGCATTTGGAATCCCTAGTGGAGTATGAATTTCATTTTCCTATAGAAGAAATATTCAAAATGACAGTTTAGATATAATTGAAAACTGTTGGGCACCTGAGTGGCTCAGATGGTTAAGCGTCTGCCTTCGGCTCAGGTCATGATCTCCAAGTCCTGGGATGGAGTCCCACATCGGGCTCCCTGCTCAGTGGGGAGTCTGCTTCTCCCTCTTTCTCTGCCTCTCCCCACTGCTCCTGCTCTCTCTCTCTCTGTATCTCTCTGTCTCAAATGAATAAATGAAAAAATTCTTAAAAAAAAAAGAAAAGAAAACTGTTTTGGGGCACACAAGGAATTTTGTTCGTTATCCAGGAACACATCAAGTCATAGCTACTATACTTTCTAGGGCCAAATGTGTTCAAAATTGGAAACACAACCATTTTTCTAAGTTAGGTTCATATCCACCTGTTTTTTAAAAGTTTTATTTAAATGCCAGTTAGTTAACATACAGTATAATATTAGTTTCTGGTGTACAGTATAGTGATTCTACAGTTCCATACAGCACTCGGTGCTCATCACAAGTGTACTCCTTAATCCCCGTCACCTATTTAACTGATCCCCCACCCACCGCCCTTCTGGTAACCATCAGTTTGTTCTATATGGTTAGGAATCTGTTTCTTGGTTTGCCTCTCTTTCTCTCTTTTTGTTTTCCTTTGCTCATTTGTTTTGTTTCTTAAATTCCACATATGAGCAAAGTCACATGGTATTTTTCTTTCTCTGACTGATATTTGTAGTAGTATTATTTACAATAGCCAAATTATGGAAATAGCCGAAGTATCCATTGATTGATGAAGGGATAAAGAAGATGTGGTGTATGTATACATATATACAGATATGGAATATTGTTCATATATGGAATATATGGAATATATATTATATGGAATATATAATATATGGAATATTATTCAGCCATAAAAAAGAATGAGATCTTGCCTTTTGCAACAACATGGATGGAGCTGGAGAGTATTATGCTAAGCGAAATAAGTCAGCCCACTTACTTTTTTTTTAAATTGGCTCTTCTGTTCTAGCTGCTATGAGTTTGTAGGGGAAACAACAAATACCAATAGTGCCTTTCATCCAGGATAAAAAGATACTTATCAAAGGAGAATATGAATATATATATATTGTATGAATGAATGAATATATATATAGTGTCTTGGATTTATCGATGGTTATTTTATTTGATGTTGCAAGGCATTTAGTTGGGCATCTAAGACAGATGCATGTTCAGCAGTTAACTAGTTTGTGTGATTAATGTAGAGAAGTGGCATAGTGATCTTGAGAGAAGGAAAGCTCGATGCAGTTTGTTGTTAGAAAAAGCTCCATGGTCAGGGTACCTGGGTGGCATAGTCAGTTAAGCTTTTGACTCTCGGTTTCGGCCCAGGTCTAATCTCAGGGTGGTGAGACTGGGCTCCTCGCTCAGCCTGAGTGTGCTTGGGTTTCCCTCTCCCTCTGCCCCTCCCCATTGCACATGCTCTCTCTCTCTCTAAAATAAATAAGTCTTAAAAAAAAGAAAGAAAGAAAAAGCTCCATGGTCAGTTTGGGACTTGAGGTGGCTAGATTTTAGGGAGAAGGAAAAAAGTAAGAATAGGTTTTTTTTTTTTTCTTTTTTTTTAATCTGGGAAGTTTTCACTGACCCACCAAGACAGGATCAGATGCTCCTCCTAGAAGCTCTGGTAACATTTCCTTAATAAAAATCTGATCACGGGTGCCTGAGTAGCTCAGTCGGTTGAGCCTCTGACTCTTGGCTTCAGTTCAAGTCATGATCTCAGGGTTATAGGATGGAGCCTCATGTTGAGCTCTGCATCCAGCAGGGAGTCTGCTTGGGATTCTCTTGCTCCTTCTCCTTCTGCCCCTTGCCCTACACACACTCTCCCCTACCCCTCAAAATAAATAAATAAATCTTAAAAAAATCTGATCACATTATATCTATCTGCTTTTATAGGCCACCTTGGAAACAGGAATGTATAAATGAATTTCAGCAATAATGGGAGATGTTTGAATTTATTCTGAGGACACTGAAGACTAAAAAAAAATGTTTTATGAAGAATAAAAAAGTGCAACAATCTGAGGGTCAGATTTGGGGAGGAAACCTGAAGGTGATGAGACAGCAAATCCTGTTGATTAAAATAGTTCAGGTAGGAGAGAAAAAGAGGTGGTGCCCAGGTGATAGAAATAGAATGGAGGGAAGACATAAGATGTATTTGCAAAGTGGAAACAAAAGGTTTTATTTCCTGGGTGTGAGAGACGGGAAAGAGAGAAGGGAAAAGTGACTACAGTTTCAAGCCTACTAGACAATTTTTTATTTCTCTCCAAACTGGTGGGTAAAACTCCACAACATTTGTAATAATGCCAAAGTTGTTTTCCAGGTTTAAATAATTTGTGTCATAAATGTTAGCATTTCTGTTTTCCTCATTTTCTAAATTTGTTTGTTGTCCTTGAGAAAAGTTAGGTTCTTTAGTCTCATTTGTTTTCTAGCGGAAAAAAGAAAAGACAATTGAAAATGAAGACAGCTACATTACATTTTGTTTGATATTGTATCACTGGCCATTTCATCTGCTCATTAAATTCTCTTTGAGTCATTTTTTCCCTTTAAGCTGTAGATTCGTATATTCAAGGACTTATAGCAGTTAAAAAAAAGATGTAGAAAACTATCTTGGAGAAAAATAACAGAGTGATCACACTTTGGGAGAGATATAGAAAATGAAGCCCAGGTGATATATATGATTTGTTGTGAACAAATGACAGTTAATGACACCATGGAAATTAAAACCTACGTGTACTGACTTTCAAACTATTGCTCCTTATTACTATGCTATAGTAATTCTGGCAAAAGTACAGATAATGTGTGAAATCTTCCAAATGATATAACTAAGCTGTTAAAACTTACTGCACAGACATATATGTATGACTGCAGAGAATTTGCAGGAAATCTTGCTTAGTTTCCATTTAAATTTAGACTGTCACGAAGGGCAATTTGGCATTTATCTCTTCAACTGTAGGATAACCTGTATTTTTTGAGACTTCCTGTTGAAGAGAGAATTTTTTGTGGGTTTCTTAAATTTCTGTACATCTTGCAAGCAGAGGTACTATCTTTGTTCCAGACTATTTTTTCAAGGATGTTGGTACAGCGAACAGCCTTAGAAGATAGAGAAGCAAAGATCAGGCATGCTTACTATCCAGTATAATAAAGGTAATGGGCTCCCTCTGGAGCAAAGTACAGATACACTTACTGCCTACTGTAAGAGATTCACATTTCCTAAAGTCAGGGTTCCTCTTCTCTGTTCGACCCACTGAGTGTGCAGACATCCATCTGGTCCATATCTGTCTGGACTATATCTCAATTCTGTGAGAATTGGGAGTAAGGAAAACTAACATGAGTATGCCGAAGTCCATGCTTTGTGCTGTGCTATGAGTAATAAAGTTCTTTGTCTCTGACCCAGGAGTCTCCTATCTTCTGGCAGTATCCATAAAAATATAGCAGGCTAACTTGTTAGCTTGTAAGTAGGATCTCAGATCCTTCACAGTTCTTGACATTTTCTAGGTGTAGAATTTTATGGGCCCAGGAAAAATCTGATAATTGACTAGGTATAAGTGAAATTTGAAATGTTGTATATCAGTTTTTACTCAGTAAGACTCCTAGAGTTTTAGATAGAACGGCTTAAGATCTGAGTGTGGTATTAAGATCCTGGGGCTCACTGATAGGATTTGTAAGTAGTACTTGCTCTCACCCATTACAAACTATATAGCATTGAATATAGTGTTGTTATATTCTAAATGCTTTTGTATATTGATAGGCTCAAAAAAGTTATTTTTGGGACAATTACGCAGCATAGGCTGGCAAACACATATTATGTAGTAATTTGTATAGAGAGTCTATGTGACCAAAATGGATGGCTTGACCGTACTTTGGTTCCTAAATTTTGCTTGTGTGACTTGAAGAACTTCCTGGAGGAATATCCTTCTTCCTGCTTGAATTTGGAAACTCCCTTTCCAGGTCTGATTATTACCATATTATCAAGGATCCAGTTTGTTCTTGGGAGCTAAGCAGACTGAATAATTAAAATGGACATTGGCTGTTTTAGTTTACTTCTAAGCTAGAAACACCAAATATGAAGCTTACACAGAAGAGGATATCATGAAGATTGATGAGAGGGAACCCATCAGATGCATAGGCTTTGTTAAGACCCAGAACATAATACCCAACATTTACACAAATCAGTACTAAAGACTAAATTTGGGACTGTGGTAACTGTGTGGTTAACAAGTTACTAATCTTGCATCCAGCTCTAATGTATGTTTAATCATTTTCCTGGTATTGGGTTTAAAGCTAACAATGAATATGATTGTACTGCATGTCTCTTTTTTAGACATTAGTTCAAGTTAGTTCTAACCTATAATATACTTTTATTTCCTTTGTAGGCTTTTTAAAATCATTTTTCTGTACAGTAGATTTATGATTGTTTTAAGATCATTGTGATGTTATATAAAAGGATAGAATGGATGCAAGAGTGGGTGAGAGGCCAAGGGAAGTGCAGAGTGAAAGTAAAGAGAAAAGTGCAAAAGAAGCTGTATTTCAAATATACAATACTTCCTGTGAATGTGTTTTTAGACACAATGGCTCACGTTCAGAAAGTATATACATGAAACTTATCTTCAGAGATCAACAGAGACTTTGCTTTGAGAGGAAATAGTAGATTTTGACCTAGTAATATGTAGTTATCCATTATAGAAATGAACATTGATAACCTTGTTTGTAGAAAAAAAAAGCATGCAGAACAGTGCATTTCTAGCTAGCAGGGTCTGCTCATTTGGGAAAAGACCTTGTGTTTATTGTATGCAAAGTCAGCCCTTATACTTCATCTCCCTCATGGCCTACTTTACTTGCTAGCCATCTGTGGCAGATTACATTTTCCAAGATGGCCCCCATCCCTTATGTTCTTCTGCAATATGATTTGTCCACTCCCTCTCATCAAGAGGTGGAGTCCATTTTTTTACTACTTGAATCTGGGTGGGCCCAGCAACTGCCTTGACCAGTAAAATATGGCAGAGCCCTTAATTGGCCTGGTGCTTTCTACTTCCTGCCTCTTTAAGCCCAGTTGTCATGGAAGAATACAAACACTTTGACACCACTAAACAGTAAGAAGCCCCAACCATGTGGAGAGGCTCTAGAAAACGAGATGCCACATAAAGAGAGAGGCCAATGAGCACCAAGGAACCAGATAGGTGAGTGAGGATGCCACTGTGGAACTGGACCCTCCAGCCCTAGCTGCCTTACTTGATACCGCATGAATCAGAATGAATAAGTCTGTTGAGCCTTTTCTGAATCCCTGGCCCATGAGTTTGTGAGCAAAATAAATTATTCTTCTAAGACACTTAGTTTATGAGGTAGTTTGTAACAGTAATAAATATTTGGAATACCATCAGTCTTGACTAAGTGGCAGTTAGAAGTTAGAGAGTACTAACAGATAACAAACTCTTTATTTTGACCTTTTAAAAGATTTGTTTTTTTGTGTGTGTGGTTTTTTTTTTTTTTTTTTTTTGGTTTGTTTGTTTGTTTGTTTAAAGTGGGAGAAATAGGGGCACCTGCCTAGCTCAGTTGGTAGAGCATGAGACTCTTGATCTCAGGGTTGTGAGTTCAAGCCCTATATTGGCTGTGGAGCCTACTTAGAAAAAGTGAGAGAAACAGTAGTGGTCATTCATTGATAATTTATTCACAGGAATGATAAGGCAGTACACCCCGACTTCTTTGGTCATCTGTCTTGTCTGATTATATCCATTAGTTTAAGGGCTTGCTGAAGCTTTCCTTTTCATATTTTCATTGCTTTTTCTCTCATTCTTGAGATTCTTTGGCAAACAGTAACATTGTGAGAAAACAAGCTCATCCACCCATTATTCAGTCTTCCTTTGCCTTCTCCTATTGATATTCAGGTTTATAGCAAACCTTCACTTAAACTTGGGATATTGTGCAACATAAAAAGAAAAAAAAGATAATTTTGTCTTATTCATCACTCTGCTTCTAATGCCTGAAATATTTCTGCCTGGTGTATAATAAATTATATAATTTTTTTTTACCATTCTGAGAACAACTGGGCAATCACTGGGCCTGTGTGTTTGTGGAGGAGGGAGGGCTTCTTGAAGCTCATTTTTGTGGTGAGACCTTCCACTAGAAGACATCTACACTGGTTTAGGAATGAGAAAACTTGGAATTTTATTCAAAGTGTTGCTAAGTGTAGGTATAGCCTTGGATAAGTAACATAACCTAGTTGGGCTCCAATTTTCTTACTTGTTGAAAGTGAGGAGCTGGATGTCATGGTCTTTAGGTTACCTTCTACATCGTGATCTTTGTGTTTTTGTCACTTCCATTGCCACCATGGTTACACAGCTTTTAAAATATGATTTTACATTTATATAAAACTTATATATGAAGTCTCTGAATAATTTCTGTGTTCAGAATTTATCAATGGACACATACTCTCTTCATAGTTAAAAGAAACAACATTTGTCATGACTTATTTTTAAGCTGGTTTAAGTTTTAAAATGTTTACAGTAATAAAGTTAAATTGCACTAGAAAAAATATATCTGTCAAGGACACAACCTACCCCAATGTGCCATTCATTTGCATCTACAGGGAAACCCAATTATAAGAGCTATTTTCAAGAACTAGTATCACTGGAGACTGAGCAGAGCTACCCTGTAGTAGAGCAAGCAGATAACAGCGCGTCCTAAAAAACTGACCTAGACAGGAACATGTACATGGTGAGCTCACCCACATTTTGTTATTCTCCTGTGGAATACTACATTTGATCTAAAATATTGTTGCTAATGTTTATGTAAAGTGAGATTATAATTAATCACTATGCTAATTTTAATAATTGTGTGCCTCAGGTGGATTGAGATGCTAAAATTGTATGCCATGGGTTCCAAAAGCTCTCTTTTTTAGGTTGGACATGGTACATTTTGCAACCAAATGCCTCTTTGGTAAACGTTATGTAAGACAGGCATAAAGTGAAAGAAGCAGGTCCCTAATCAATTGTTGCTGCTGCTTTAAGATCTATCGCAATGAAATATTTGTTGAGCTCCCTCCAGTCCAGGTGAGGACACATACCATATTTACATGAGAAACATGGGTTCTTCTTCCTAATCGTTCCTTGAGGGAATGGACTAGTTTCTCTCTGGTCTATTAAACCTTATGCAAGAGCTGATGGCTCCTTAATTCCAAATAATAGTAGGTAAGATTTGACATAGGCTTTTTAAGTTCACCCATGTGTAAAGGCTGCTCAGTGAGGTGGCATGATCCTGGTCTTCCCTATGCTACTAACTCGTTCTAGAGCTTTGGGAGCAATCTCTAATCTTTCTGAATTTTGTTTCCTGATTTGTTAAATGAAATGGGTTTCAAAATTTTTTCTTTGAGTCCTCTTCCCAGTATAAGACTTTGATGAAGATGAAGTCTCCTTCCCTTGCTGTTTAGGCAGGAGGCCTCCGCACTGCCATCTTCTTGCTTCTTACTTTCTCCTTGGGCTTATGAATGAAACACCGTTAATGGTGACAGACTAACTAGTGTGTCTGTCCACTCCGTCACCATCTCTTTTTCTCTCAGACTGCTGATAGAGCCTTTTAAATACATCTCTTCACATCCATTCTCTGTTTGACTCCCACACAGTAGTCCTTTACAAAGAATACTCTTTAAAACAAAAACAAAAACACCAAAGCTTGTGATTTTACTTCTCTCCTTTAACCATGAGAAATGGCTTCATGTGCCTTTTCAGTGTGAATCCCAAGCCCTTAACGTGGCTTACTGGTCTTTCTGCTCTTTAGTCCCTCCTTACACGTCTGCCACTTTGCATTCCAGCCTCACCTTTTACTTTGTAGCAGCCTGGAGTTGTCCTACGGAAAACTGAGGTGGTGGCTTAGTGAATATGAATAATTTGTTGTGGTATAAATTTGCTGGGATAAGCACAATGGATATATACTTTTACCAAAGAACTTGGTGATATCAGACCAAGGGAAGTTGTTGGGTATGGCTTCTTAAGTGTTCCTAGTTCTTCATGGCAGATGTGCTCAGTTTTGTGGTCATGGAATTTTTCGTTCCCAGAGTGAGGATTGGTTTTCCATCTCCAACCCATTCCCTGAAACTATAGAGGTGATATGTCATATGGTTGCAAAATCTGCCTTTTCTGGCTATATCACCTGGTTTTAACATCCATAAGCTAACAGGGCCATCTTGCTACATGGTTCATAAATTGTATAATAATGATTAGATGTCACACATGGATACTTACTTGGAACAATCATCAGTCTATGGAGAGGCACACTTGATACTTTCAGGCGTAGGGTGGAGTCACTACTACAGACCTGCCTACAGACTATTGTACAACCACATGGGCCTTGTCTCATTCTGCCAATGCCATGTTCTTCCCATTCTTCTCCAAACCCACCTTACACCTTCCTTTCCACTTCGATAATTCCTACTCATCATTTAAATCCTCTCAATATGCGAGTCACTTCCTCTCAGAAGCATGTCCTGCTCTTTCAGAAGGTTGGATATCCCTGTTTTATGCTTCTGTAATGCTCTTACCATCCCCTATAGAGTCCTCACACTTCTAGTTCAATGATTGTCCCACTTTTAGATTGTAAGCTCTTTAAAGGCAAAGATTATCTAATTTATGCTAATGCCCCTACATTAAGCACGAGGCCTGACATATAGTTGTCAGTCACCCAATAAAATATCTGCTGCATGACTAAAGGAATAAATGAACAATAGAAGGGGAAGTCATAGATGAGAAGAAGGAGTGGATCACAAGAAAGGAGAGGAAGTGCTTCCTGCTGATGCTGTTGGTGGAACTGCAAAGAGCTGGAAAGGGAAAATGAGAAGGTCTCCTGCCTGGCCCATGAGCCTGACTTTAGCTTCCAAGGAGGTGTAACTATTAGAGTCCACCCAGATTTCCCATGGAAGAGAGACCGTATAGAATAAGACCTGTGCAGAACACCTGGCAACTCAGGAAAGGCATGAGAAGAGGTCTGGAAGTAGATCTGAGCCCAACAGTATCTACACCCCAACACATATGAGGACTTTTTATGGTCAACTTTGAGAAACTATGTTTTTCCTTTGTTTGCTATCTTTCCTTCATATTTTCCCCCATTGATAACAAAAGTATCAAAAAGGAAAGAGAAAGAAGAATCTTTAGAGAACCTCAAGAAGCTTTGTGCTTGCTCATAAGATAGGCAAACATTCTATGTTTTCATCCTCAGTGGATCAGAAGCAGTGACATCTCGAAGTAGGAAAAGAAATAAAGGATTTATCCAGGAAGAGAGGAGAAAAGGAGAGTAGACCAAAGCTGCTTTGAGATTGTGATTCCATGGGACCTATCAGGTATCCTATTCTCATACCCACCCCTAATCAATAATATTCTTCTCTTCATCTCTTCTGATTCCCCTCTAATTACTTCTGATCCTTTTTTTCATCAGAGTAGCTCCTTTGCTCCTGGACATAGGATCCATTTCCAATGGCTAAAGGCCTTGATGCACTGAGAGTATCATTCATATAACAGGGAAGCCCAAATAGAAGTGTAACTACATAATCCCTGGAAAACATCAGTAGAAATGGTTAGGTACCATAGGCTAACTGTTGTAACAAACAACAGCGTAATCTCAGTGACAAAATACTCATGAGAAAAAGTTCCTCAGGTCTACTGAAGGTCCACGAAGGAGGGAATAGGAAGAAGAGAGGCTCTGCTACACACAGTGACTCAGGGACTCAGGCTTTTTTCTGACCTGGTGCTCTTCCACCTTCTAGGTTATGTCTCCCACTGTATTCAGCCACTAGAGAAGATCAGTCTTGGGAGGGTTGTATTAGCTAGACCTGAAAGTGGCATACACTTCCACCTTTTCTACAGGCTAGAACTAAGTCACATGGTCTCACCCAGTGGCAAAGGTAGCTGGAAAATACGGTTGTACTAGTTTCCTCGGGTTGTCAAAACAAAGTACTGGGTGGCTTAAAATAATAAAACTTTATTCTCTCACAGTTGTGGAGGGTAAAAGTCTGAAATTAAGGTGTCATCAGGGCCAGACCTCTTCTGAAGGCTTTAGAGAAGAATCTTTCCTCAGCTCCTCCTAGCTTCTTTCTGATGGGTTGCTGGCAATGTGTCATCATTGGCTTGCAGCTACACTTCTCCAATTTCTGCCCGAGTCTTCACATGGCTATCTTCCCTGTGTGTCTGTGTGTCCAAAGTTCCCTCTTTTTATAAGGACACCAGTCCTTGGATTAAGGCCCACTCTAATCCATTATGACCTCATCTTAACATGATTACATCTACAGAGACCCTACTCCCATATAAGGTCACATGCACAGGTACTGAGGGTTAGGACTTAAACATTTTTTTGGTGGGGGCTGGGGGATTGCAGGAGGCAGTTCAACTGTGACAGTGGCCTAAAGGAAAAGAGAAATTGATGAACTACTATCCGACCTCTCTCTGCCTAGTTGTTAAGATTCTCTACCACAAGTAATAGTGAATAGGAAAGCCTTTTGAAGGCTTTTAAAAAAAAAGATTTTATTTATTTATTTGACAGAGAGAGACACAGCGAGAGAGGGAACACAAGCAGGGGGAGTGGGAGAGGGAGAAGCAGGCTTCGTGCCGAGCAGGGAGCCCGATGTGGGGCTCGATCCCAGGACCCTGGGATCATGACCTGAGCCGAAGGCAAATGCTTAACTGACAGCCACCCAGGCATCCCTTGAAGGCTTTTTTGATGGTCTTAGAGAACTAAGCCTTTTTTATAACATTGTTTCTGTAAAAAAATGTATTTTTAACACGAGACAACTCTGATTGACAAAGGAACTTTTGGAAGTTAACCTACCTCTAAGACATAATTGCTTATACTTCAGGGGATTTTACCCCACTCGAATAATGTTACAAGTTTTTTTGAAGTAGTATGTGTCACGTTTTGTAATACTATTAACTCTGATAGTTCAATAAAATAGAGTAGGCATATTAAAATTAATATAATCATGTCTAAAAGTCCATGCCTATTAAATATGCTTAGCCTAAAATCAATAAAGATTTCCTTTTTCTACTTAGGGCACTGTCATCTAACTGTGGTTTCTGCTCTTGGCATTTTCCATCTTAGTCTTTGCTCTTATCTTACCACACTTTATTAAGTGTGCACTTTGTTAAGTCAGCCATGATTTAATAAAAGAACAGTGGCCTTAGAATCAGAACTTTAGCTCTGTATTTTTTTCTTTAGCTCTGTATTTTATTAATTTTGCTATCTTGGGCAAGTCACCAAAACCACTTCTTACCTCAGTGTTTTCACCTGTACTCTGATTGATATTAATCCTTTCCCTGTGTGATGGTGAGAATTCTATTGAAGTCACTTAATATTTGAGTGTGTGTAATATGCTAGTATTGCTATAAGTGCTTGAGATGTGTCAGTGAGCACGAAAAGTTCTCAGTCTTCATGGGGCTTCTATCCTAGGAACTAGAAATTATATAAATTATAAAATGCTTTACCAATGTGTAAAGTATTATCATCATTGCTATGTTAGCAGCAGCAACTCCAATTTCTCAAATATCTTTAAAAATCTTATTATGCATTAGCTCCTAGATATCAGGAAGTACATAAAAAGAAAATCTAAGAAATGAAGAATTTACCCATTGGATGTTTAACCAGAAATATAAACTGGATGGTAAATATTGAAAACGTTTCTTTATTGCATTTAAAAGTAATCCTTGGACCCCTATTATATGGGTTGTGCAGTGAGTTAGGCTCCATGTGGAATGTGAAAATAGGCATTAATCCTGCTCTCAAGGAGGGGTGCATGGGTGGTTCTGTCGGGTGAAGGACTGACTCTTGGTTTCAGCTCAGGTCATGATCTCAGGGTCATGATATCGAGCCCCACGTCAGGCTCTGTGCTCAGCTGGGAGTCTGCTGAAGATTCTCTCTCTCCCTCTCCCTCGGCCCCTCCCTCCACTCTCACTCTTCTTCTCTCTCTCTTTCTTGCTCTCAATAAATAAATATATCTTAAATAAATATCACAAATAATCTTAAATTTATAATCATAATTAAGTCATATAACCATAAATCAGAAAATCATAAATAAATAAATCTTTACAAAAATCCTGCCCTCAAGGAGTTTAGAATCCAAATACATGCCCACTAAAAACTGCACTATGAGGATACAAAGTTAATAGTATACAACAGTGAGGCACCAAAAAATTGATTGAAAGTCTCAAAAGCAGAACCAAAACACCTACAACACTATAATGTCTTATTGACATTGTTTATATGTAGAATATTACTTTCTATTGCTGAAATGGACATAGCACTACCAGCACCTGTTTTATTTATCTACTTACTGAGATTTCATTTTATACTTTGAATACAGATATTGACATCTATGGTATGCTATATGGTGCAGAGTTTGTGCAGTACTTTCACTCTGTAATGGAAATATCTTGTATAAAAGCTTAAATGATATTTCAGAACAACACCAAGCATCTAGAAGGTTAGAGCTCATTGTTAAAATTGGAAGCCCGAATCTGTTTAAAGCCATGTACTATATATTTGGGTACTGACAGAGAAGACACTGTTATGAGAGGCTGTCTGAACATTATCAGAAATTACTGATTCATAAAGTATTGAAATGTGAAGTACACTTCTTTGCAATTCACATTGCAGTGATGCACCATGATTGCAGATATGTTGCCAGTTTTGTTGACCATTATATCCCCAGTGGTTAGGACAGTCTATCCCTAGTGGTTAGTTCCTGGTACATGGTAAACGTTTGACAGATGTTTATTGAGTAAACGAACCCAATTTCCAGGCTGAGGGTGCTCCTAAGCAAGGTCAAGTAAGGGATGCACAATGGGGTTGGGTGAGGGACTAAGTGGGATGGCTGAGGGGATAGCAGAGGATTGGGAGGATATCGTGGGGGATTTCTGTGAGGGCTGACAACAGTGGGGATTGGGCTTCCAGAGGCTTCTGTAGAAGTTCCTATAAGGTTTTGTTTCAGAAAAAAGAGGCCCATTGCCCCTTTCCTGGCTGTGGGATCCAAGGCATCACTGGTGGGGTGTGTCTGCTCAAACAGAAGGAGGGTAGAGAGAGTAAGGGGCAGAAGGACTCGGTTGACTCTAGATGAGGATGTGGCAAATGTCTTTGGGGTGGTAAAGCAGAGAGGAAGAGCAATCCCAATAACAGTGGGGAGAGAAGGTGAATTTGTCTTCTCATGTTTATTGGAAAGATGAGTTCCCAATTTTGGTAGTCATTTCCATGTAAGAAACATTTTTCTAATGTTGTTTTCTAAGTTGAAAATTATATATATTTGTAATAATGATGGTAGGATCAACAATAGCAATAACACATTTACATAGGCACCTTCAGTTTTCAAAGTGTATTTATATGCATTATCTCATTGGGTTGGTCCTTACTTTATTTTTACATTTAAGTATTCTGTGTATTGTACTTTGAGTTTGCTTTCTAGGAATAGGAATGAGTGTTTAGTGTGTGCACGTGTATTTGCACCAAATATGTTGGGCTCCGGATGCACCCACAAATATACAAATATGGCCACCTCGATCCAAAAGATGAAATTGGTTTTCCTGTGATAAAATTCAGCCCTGTTTTCTTTTCTTATCAAGAATAATTCTGGAACTTTATACATGAGCTCCTTGAAAGCAGGGATTGAGTTTTATTTATCAGTCAATAAGAAGAATTAGGTTAAGATTAATTATAAAATGTTTTAACTGCATGAATTTCTTGTATTTGTGTTACCCTGCATATTACATATGTATTTGACAAACCTTGATTAACTGCCTTTAATATATAATGCATCATGCTTGGTTCTGGGAAATTTAATGATCTCTTTCCAACCAAAATGCGCACGCGCGCGCACACACACACACACACACTCATACACACTTACTATCCTAGGCCTTAAGTAGCTCCTGATGGGAACATACAACTGTGAGATGTATTGCAGGTGCTCTGTCAGAAGTGTGCAGTGGAAGGAGGAGGCCCAGAGGAGGGAGTGATCTGTGTTACCTGGTTGATGGGGAACGTGTTCTCAAAGCTTCATGACAAAAGTCATCCTTGAGCCGAGTTTTGAAAGATTATCATTTGGAATCAAGTGAATAACATCATAAAACTGTAACTTTCTTACATGCACTTTAGGATATTAACAGCTAATCCTTTTCCTTGAGTAGCCTCTTCACTGGCTGAAATATATCTCTTCAGGTTCAGAGACACATTCAAGATTGTTATAGTTTTCTCATCATGCATTGTGTCTGTTCCGTGTTGAAGTACCTGTAGGAAGAAAATTAAGTGCAGGTTTTGTGTGTGGGTTGAGAGCTGATCGAATCGAAGGTGTGTCAAGAACCAACCAGCAGAGTCCCCAAATCATTCGAGTCCCTGGCATTCTTTTTTCAAGGCTTTCTTCATTGTAACTGGTCCCTGATGGTAATTGGTTGAATCAGATTTAACAATGCAGTCAGATAAACAGTTGTGGCAGCTGCTGCCATGGCAACGTCACCGTCCTTACCCTCCCAGCGCGCGCCCCTTCCTCACCCCTCCTCCTGCTCCTGCTTTCCTCCAGTAAGTGCATACTCGCTAGTGGTCTGTGCAAGCAGCAGGGTTTAATGGCAGAGCTATTTTCTCTCCAAACTGTTCAAAATGATGAACGAAGATGCAGCTCAGAAAAGCGACAGTGGAGAGAAGTTCAACGGCAGTAGTCAGAGAAGGAAAAAACCCAAAAAGGTAAATTGCCGGAATTAGGAATGTCTGTATAGAGATATGTGTGTGTATGTGTTAGTGTGTAATATCAATGAGATTACAGAAACCGTGGAGCATTATGAGTAACTATAGACTATGGCAGTACCAAACATTGCTTTTTGAAGAGGCAGGTGCATCCTGCTGCTTTCTGAGAATAGGAAAGGAACCAGGGTTCCTAATGGATACGTTGACTGGAGCATGGTGAAGTGAACAGAGATAAGGTGTGCTCTGCATGTGTATTATTGAGGATTGTGGCCACTGATGGATGCTTCTGCTGTTAACTGGGTATATATATAGAGAGAGTCATTTTATTTTTAGAATGAGTGAGTTTAAAAGGAAATGTTAAGCAAGGTGGATTGTGAAGCAAAAGGAAGATTTTTGGCCAGATGTTTGCTCGGGGATGATCTTGAGATGGCCAGACAGCAAACGCCTTTTGGTTCCGTGCTAAGTGTATTCTTCCTAAGGAGAAAAGACTGTTGTGACAGGAGAAATATGATCCTCAGCATGATATTTCTTTGGTTTGCTTAGCTCCTCTACAGTTTTCCCAGACATGATAGTGTGATAGCTCTTTCATTGATTAAAATAAACGGCTAAGATAAAGATATTATGGGCTGGGGCTGTTGGGCACACAAAGCAGTCCGTAGGATTTCTTAGCCTGGCACACATTCCCACACCCTTGATTTTCATGGAAACGATACCAGTGAGAAACAGTGGGAAAAGATGCAAACTATTCAGCCCCACCCTACACCAGCACTTCTTTCTTTATGGCCTGACTCCTTCTGGTAAACTGTTGCAGCCTCACCGAGCAATGTGAGCCCCACCTCAGACAGAGATGTCTTTTAAATAAATTCCCCTAAAATCCATTTATTTCTTGAGGCAATAAGATGGGCGGAATAGAAGATGATTCTCATGTAAATGCATTCCAATGTTAGAGGGTTTGCGTCTTGAATGAGCCAGTTAAAAAAATTATCACGGGCAAATGAATATTTTTCATTTTGACAATTTTGAAATTGCATTGCACTTTGAAATTAAAGATCTCTGGTACTACATGTCTCATGATCTAAAAAACTGGAAATAATTTGACCCCTCTGATATTTAAAAGATCATTGTATTAGCCAACAAGGGATTAGTATATTTCTATGGTGCCTTGTAATTTGATAAAAATGAGCATGCCCCATATGAAATTTTTAAAAATAATAGCATAAAGATAGTGATGCAGTCTGATAAAGGCCAAGGATAATTCGGGGCAGGCAGGAGCATTGGTAGAATGTCCTTTTGTACCTGATGACTCCAGATCTTCCAGCCCTCGATGACATTTTTGTAGAACGTTAGCTAATTTATCAACATTTTAAAAAGGGAAAAAACAAATACAAAAGAAAAAGAGAGCAAGAGATAGGGAAAAAGAAAGAAGGAGTTTTTGCTTGAATTCACAATGTCATTTCACATTCCTCTTCAATTTCTCTCTGAAGTCCCTGTGCTGCATTAGAAACATCATACTCAGAACTACTAAAGGGGTGACGAATCTATATCATGGAGATTAGGCTCTGAGTGTTGATACTAAATTCACATGGCCAAAGCCATCTTAAAGTATTTGAGGGGGTAGAGCAGAAGAAATCATCATAGGTGATAACTATAATATTTATTCAGTATATTTTCTCAAATATATTTATTTAGGGATAAATTCTTTTAAAACTTGCAGTTGAAATGATAGCAATTAATAGCAAGTTTTGAATATGTGTATGTATTTTTATGCACACTCAGAGGCATACATTAAATGAGCTATTAAAACACAGAGAATATTGGGTGCCTGGGTGGCTCAGCCATTAAGTGTCTGCCTTCAGCTCAGGTCATGATCCCAGGGTCCTGGGATCGAGTCCTACATTGGGCTCCCAGCTCGGCAGGAAGCCTGCTTCTCCCTCTCCCTCTCCCCCTGCTTGTGTTCTTGCTCTCGCTGTCTCTCTCTCTGTCAAATAAATAAATAAAATCTAAAAAAAAACCCCACACAGAATATTGAGGGTTAAAAGTAATTTCACCTAATAGGAAGGCATACACACACATATGCACACACAAGTAAAGATCCTTCAGTTCATCAAGTCAGACATAAGTGGGTTTGAATCTTAGCTCTATCCTTTAATATAGTGTGTTTGGAGCATATCATTTAATTTCTCTGATGTAGGTCCTCATCTATAAAATGTGAATAATTCTATATATCTTTTGGTGTTTTGTGAGGATTAGAAATAATGTACATCAAATTCCTTGAACAGTATTTAATATACAGTTCATGGCAATGACTTTCAAGGTGTTGTTACTGTTTCCTTGAATGGAAATTATTTATTGGAATAAGCCCTATAGAAGGGAAGTCTGTTTATATTTTTAAGAGAGGCAGAATATAATATTGGTCCTTTGCAAAGGCTAGTAGTCATTTTTCAAAAGGTCAGAAGTTATATATTATAATTGGAAACTTTTTATCTCATACAAATTATTGAGATTTGCATAAACATACCTCAGGTCTTTAGATTACTTCTTCACATCTTTTTTTCACAGCAGGCAACTTAAATTTATGTATTTATAAACTAGACCATTAAATGTGCTTTGATGAGGAAATAATAGTCACGAGATAAGCATCCCCAATAAGGATAAAATCTGAGAAAAGCAAGAATTTGAGCAAAGTCAGTGCCATATCACATTAATTGTGTTTTTCTACTAGTGGTTCACATTGAATCCATCGTAGGATTCTGTATAAGCACCCAGGACCGTGGACCACCAGGCTCACTGTGGCCTGGGTGTTGATCTAACATGATGAATCATACTCCTTGAAAACATGCCTCTTCCTCTAGTAAATATTTAACAGATGAGCCATAATCCACTTGTTTATTCTACATCTTACAAAAGTAATTCTGAGGGAGAGAACTAAAGGGTCTTTTGCCACGAAACCCACGATGTGAGAAAATAAGCTCAAGGAATTTATTTTCTATTAGAATTTTAGTGAGTACCTTGAAGATAGAAATTATTCTAAATTTTCTTAAAAATTTCTATTCTGGTTTCAGTAATTGGGTTTGTCAATGCCCGCCACCCAGAGACCACCAGGAACACACCAGTGGTTGAATGTGTTGGTAAGGGAGGATGCACATCTTGAGGAACCAAGTTAGAAAGGACTCATAGGATTTGGGTTTTGGCTATTGTTGGTTAAAAACAAAAGAAAAAGAAAAAACACCCAGCAATCTCTCATTTATCAAGAGAGGGGCATGTGGGGTATTTTGTGACTTGGACAACGTTCATGTTTTGTCTGTGTTCAGGCATGATAAGGGAGTTGTGCCATTTCTGACCTGCTCCATCCCAGTCACAGGGTGGCCTGGCCTGACGATGATGCTTTGTGAAATTGTTTATGTTCAGTAGAAGAACACAAAGGCTAATTGGATAGTACCAGGTTAGCTCCTAGATGCTGGTGGCTGCTTTTCTCTTTCTCAAGCTTGAACACAAAGATACTTTTGGAGAGAGAGAGAGAGAGATTTATTATTGGATGCTCTTTAGTGTTCAAGGAAAATAAACCAGATATTGTTGCTAAAGTATTCAGAGAAATCTTTTTCATCTGATACTTCAGCAAATAGTATACTTCAGGCCCAGTGATTTCACACAAATGAATATTGCCCAACGTACAGATTTGGGGTGGATGTTCTAGTGGTTGTTCAGTGGAAAAGAGGAAATGAAAACTACTCTAATTCTCAGCTGGAATCCTGGACTAAAAGGAAGCACTGAGACCTGTATGAAATGTATCACTGTCAGAGAGTTTTTAGCCTATTCTAAACCCTGGACAACTGGATAAAAATTTCTTATTCCAGACAATATTTTGACAGATTAGGTTAAAATAATTCAACACCATATTAGAGTGCAGTACCCCACACTTTCCAATTTTGCATCATTGACAAGGCAATGGATTTGTACTAGAAGAAGCTATAGGAGCCTTTGATAATTTACATAAATGAAAGTGGAAATGCCCAAGCATCAATCACTCATGACAGAGCCAACTGAAACCACTAGGCCTGATGAGTTCTTCTAAACAAGTAAACAACTAAATGGCTTAATAACAATTCACTCATTTGGTGGAACACCTATATAAAGATTCAAATATAAATACTATTGTTTTCAATAGAGTAGTAAGGTAAAATGGCCTTTTTGCATATTTTATATTCATTTAAAATGTTTTGTTCTGGGCCGTTATTTTAAAATATTCACGAGCATTGCAAAATTTTTGGATTATATATATTTTTATTGCTGTTTACTTGCTACTACCTAAATAGGGAGATGAAAGTTGTACCAGATGCATGATTGAAATGTTGCACAATTGAAATGTGAATGAGAGACAAAGAAAAAAAGTTTATTTTTATAGCAGACACAGAATGCGTGGCTTTTTTAGTGGAATCAGGTAGCAGATCCAGCATTTGGGTGTTCAAATCTTCTTGTAGTCAAATTAGTTTTGAATTTAGCTGGTGCCTTATCTTGTTCAATCAAGTCTAGAAAGGCTTTCGTGTATAATTCATCCTGAGTAATATCCCCATTTCTTCAATTTTCCAAATAACTTACAAATTACCTTTTTTTAAAAACATGAATTTATAACCCAGAATAGCATGTGTTGCCTGAAGACAGCAATTCCCCATCACTGAAGGTATTTAGGATGACCATCTGTCAGAGATGATGGAGATTTTTTTTATTGGAAAGAGAAATCCCTTACAACCTGGTATTCTGTGGTTTTCTTTCTATGTCTCTGTTTCTAGCTCTTTCTACCTACCTTTATGATACTGATTTTTCACTGATAATTTCATAAGCAAGTAATAGCTAAGATATTAATCCCAAAGTACCTTTTTTTAGAGTGAAGTGTTGTCTGCTGCCCATAACTACCAAAATTACCTGGGTTGCCTTCTAAAAGAAGAGAAGTCTTAGGACCCACGTCAGAATGGCTTAATCACTTTTGGTGATTTTTTAACAGGCTTCCAATTCCTTTGTTTTTATGTACACTAGAGTTTAGGACCATTAGAACCATTGCCTTAGAATGTGGTCAGCAGGCATGAAGTAGAGTTATTTTAGAAAGAAGAATCTCTAATTTCAGTGAGATGTGTTAGATATTACTTGGCTCTTGTAGTTGCATTTATTTCTTTTAAGTGTAGATGGTGATGACAAGGACACAAGAGAATAGAAAGCATTTTTCTCCCTATTTTACTCTTATTCTACATCTAGGACCTAGAATTATTTCACACCCACCATCTCATTTGATCTTCAAAATAATTCTCAGTGAGCATTATTACCCTAGTTTTGTAGATTTGGAACTGGAGATTCAGACTCTATCTATGTGGGGATGGTGCTGGAGAATGATAGACATTTTTCCTACTATTCCGCAAATGACATATTTTGAACCATTCTCCCATGGAAACGAGGTGCTAAGATATACTTCTGTATCTCCTGCAAAGCTTCTAAGGTATCTACAGTTTCATCTTTTGCTAAGATATCCTCCAGATTCTCCCCCAGTGTTACTTCCTGTCTTTTACCAGTTGATAACATTCTCCAAAATGCTGACTCTAATCTGGGAATAATACGTAAAGGTGATTTCTTTCCTGGCTGTTTGTAATATTCTTCCAGTCAGGACTCCTCTTTCCCCTCCTTTTGCTCCCATTACATTTTATGATATGTGGGTGTGGATGTTTCTTTCAGGCTATACAGACACGTACTAGACTTGGAAAATCCACAAAAATGAATGGCATAATATAAGTAAGCAGGTATCTTTATGTGGTTTAGGTGTATTAAATTAAGCTAGCATAAAAAGATCTTACTTTTACAACTTTATTCTAATTCTTGAAAAACTTTGTTAGTATATTTTCAGTAATTGTTCTATGAAAGAACATTTAAAGAAATTTAAAGAAAATATGAAAACATATTTTCTCATATACTCGTTCCTGAAGTGTTTCTGGTTTCTTTTTTCTTCTCAGTAAAGTTTCTAAAGAGACCAGTGAATGCATATTGAAATAGGATTAAGATTTTTATTTTTTATTTTTACTTTTTTTTGAAGATTTTTTATTTTTTTATTTGACAGAGAGAGAGAGACAGCGAGAGCAGGAACACAAGCAGGGGGAGTGGGAGAGGGAAAAGCGGGGCTCCATCCCAGGACCCTGGGATCATGACCTGAGCCAAAGGCAGAAGCTTAACAACTGAGCCACCCAGGCGCCCCAGGATTAAGATTTTTAAATCTGTATTTGTTACTATCTTGTCCCAATTTAGAGCATACTAAATTATAAATATGCCTACAGCTTTGTTTCTTTCCTGCTTGTATTGTGTTCTAATTCCTGTTGGTAGCAGAAACAAAACCACTGTCTATTTTTATCTCAGTGGCAGGATTAATCACAACAAATAAACTTACCATCTCAATTTCCTTTTACTTGAAAGGTTAGAGTTGGGATTGTTACCAAATAAGACCATCTTTTTTTTTTTTTTTTTTTTTTTTTAAGATTTATGTATTTATTTGAGAAAGAGAAAAAGAGAGAGGATGGGGGAAGGCGGAGGGAGAGAATCTCAAGCAGACTCCCCAGTGAGCGTGGAGCTGGACACAGGGCTCCGTTTCATGACCCTAGGATCATGACCTGAGTGGAAATCAAGTCAGTGCTTAACCGACTGAGCCACCCAGGCACTCTGAGACCATCTTTTGATAGAAAAAAATTAACTTTTATACACTTGAGACCAAGTAAATATGATAGAATATTCTTTTTCTTTGAAATCCATTAATACCTGCCAACCCTTTACAGAGCGTCAATTTTTAAAAGCCAGAGGGAGACAGTAAAATATGTTCTATTTAATGATACACCTAAATCTAGGGGGTGAGCTTCTACTTAGTTATCAGACCTGGTTTTTATTCATGGTTTTCTGTTAACTCACAAACAACTATCACCTTCTACCCACTAATTTGTGTTTGTACTCATTAAGACAAAGACCTGATTTTTAACATTTGCTTAATGAGCTTCAATTTCTAAGAATCAGCTTGTTTCACTCAGTTTAATTTAGGTGTTTCCTCCTAACCCATAGGAAAACTCCCTTAATTCAACAATTTTGTATTGGTTTGCTCGGTGTAGAGCACTGAATTCGCTGTCATGGCATTTCAGGGCTGAAAGTCAAAGATTGATACCTTCATGGAGTTTATATTCTGATTGAGGAGACATTTCTATGAAAAAAAAGTAATGAGCAATTATTATAAGTATTATGTAATACTTAGCAAGTATTATAAGTATAGTGTTGTGCAATGCCAAATATAAATTCTGTAGGAGCCTGCAGAAGGCTAAGAGATCAGTGTGATTTTATTAAAATATTAAGCTCCACAAGTGGGTGAACAATAGCCTTGAGCCTTGAATTATGGATAATGCTTAAGTATGAATGGGGGGATAGATAGGCAACCCAGATGGGGCAACCTTAGCCATATAATTACAAGTCACACTAAAGATTAGGAAACTGTTGAGAGACTTGCTAAAGTTTATCGCCATAAATTTTGTGGGTGAACTCTCCCTGACATGTCCTTATGGTCTGCACCTTGTTCCATTCTAGGTTCACATTTTAGAATCCATCTTGTTTGGGGGGCTTATTCTGTGTCCTTCTCTTTTTTTTTTTTTTTTTTTAAGATTTTATTTATTTATTTGACAGAGAGAGAGAGAGTGAGAGCAGGAACACAAGCAGGGGGAGTGGGGGAGGGAGAAGCAGGCTTCCTGCGAAGCAAGGAGCCTGATGCAGGGCTTGATCCCAGGACTACAGGATCATGACCTGAGCCGAAGGCAGACGCCTAACGACTGAGCCACCCAGGCGCCCCTCTGTGTCCTTCTCTTATAGCACATATTTCTTTAATCACTTACCTGTGAAGCCTTGCCCCATGTATATATTTGTGTTTATAAATTATTTCTTTAGTCAATTATAAATTCCAGTAAATAAGCCTCCAAATTAATAAGGCATCTCAATCTAGTAGGGACACTTTTTGTAATTAACCAGATAATCAACCTCTGCCTTTATCTTTATTCTAGAATACTTATATAGGAACTCCTAAGACTTTACATTTACATGGTAGCTGAAAATGGCTTTTCTCATTGAGTTATTATTACATCTGCTCTATGTTAGCCTACTTTGTGTATTGGCATACTGTTGAATTTGTTCTGAGTGACTAGGTCCTGTTGGATTTTCAGATCCTTGAACATGAAATTCATGACTTTTCCCTCCTTTCCACTTGCTGGTCCATCCACAGGTTTCTGCGCTTGGTCTATCCACAGGTTTCTGCGCTTGGTCTTTGTTCATCTGCACTGGCAGGTAGAGTGACTTATGGTCGATTATTTTACCTCTGGCTGCCTTGGACTTTCTATCCGTAAGATAAGAACAATTCTAGCCACTGCCATTTCAGAGAACACTCTAGGTTAAAGAGAAAGAAGTAAGGGGGCACATTAGAAATACAACTATGGAAATAGAAATAAGTGTTAGGATCTGTGTTGATTTTGGAAGTTTGAAGAATTTAAAAATGAAAGGTGGACCATTCTAGAATGTTTTACCAAGTACTAGTAAGTGATACTTTTTTATACGTAATTTAATGTAATAATGTAGTAATTTATTATACTGCTGATCTTTAACAACATTTTAAGAATAAATATATCCCTGTGAAAGTTGAGCCAGTGTATGTGAGGGTGTTCTAACTGGAAAAAAATACTAAAAACTTTTTAAAGAATTGAAACATTATGTAAATTTTGTATGAGAAATTTAGTATTTTCTGTGTGATGATTTCAATTCTCTTTTCATCTAATACTTATCCCTGAAGATTCCTTGTCTCAGATGTTCTACATGTTTGCCCTGAATTCAGAGGGTGTGATGGCAGGATGCCTCCCTTATTTTATAGTATTGTCTCATAATCATTGCATCGAGGTGAGGAGTGGGAGCAGGGGAGTGGCATTAGAGGTAAAGCCCACTACTTTAAAGTGAAAATCGGGAAAAAACTAGAACAAGTACAGACATTTTGCATTCAGTAGTTTGGAGATGCCATCAGAACTAGTAGATCTATCCATCCTATTGGCTTATTAAAATTAGTATGAATATCTGCTTTAATTTATTCACATCCAATCCGACCTGTATCAGATCAAACTGACATAATTGTTTAGTATTTTCCATATAGTTGTCACAGTAAATAATTTCAGTATCCTCTTGAATCAGTCAAATTCAAAAGACTAGGTCTACATAAGAATTTGATATGTGTATATTGTTGGTATGAACTGTAGTAAATATATTTAGTAATTGCCTATGTAACTTAGTATGATCTACCACATATTATCGTTTGTGTAGAAAAGTTGTTCAAAAGCTCATCTTTAAATGGCCAATGAATATACTTTATAAGTAGCCTATAGGAATCAGTTCTGTTCTGCCTGAACATGAAGAAGAGAAGATTATTACAATGGCGCATTCTTATAGATCATTCTTCTGTCCTGGTACTTTGATGCAGCTGAATGCCACACATCTGTGCATTGCTGGGTCACACAGCATGTAATGAGGATGTGTATCTGTGACAGCGTTAAGGCAAATTTGTTACACTCAGGGTTGTGATAATTCTTCTAAATCTCATGACGAAAAGCTGGTATGCCTTTCAATATGGTTTTTAGCTTCCCACCTCCTTACTATTCTTCTTTTTTTTTTAAGATTTTATTTATTTTTTTGACAGAGAGGGACACAGCGAGAGGGGGGACACAAGCAGGGGGAGTGGGAGAGGGAGAAGCAGGCTTCCCGCCGAGCAGGGAGCCCGATGCAGGGCTCTATCCCAGGACCCTGGGATCATGACCTGAGCCGAAGGCAGACGCTTAATGACTTAGCCACCCAGGCGCCCCAAGATTAGTGTTCTATCCTAACGATACTGTTTTATCCTGTGTGGTACAAGATGAGAAAGATTAAGGAAATGTCATGTAGGTAGCTCCTCTTCTACCCATTTCAGAAGCCATGCATAGAAACCTGTGGATTTGGTAGGATAAAATACATTCACACCTAAGGTTTATCTGCAGATCAGTTTTGTTTTTGTGTTTTGTTTTTGGTATGTGTTTCAAGGTACTATAGTTGTTTGATGATTTTGAGAACATACATCTGATATTAGAATAGAGTTTACATTACAGAGTTTACCTCCTGGTTTTACCAAAGGGATTTGGTTCTCCCAGTACAATGTACAGAATAAAATAAAACAAGTGACAGGAGCAAAATAAAGTATATGTGTAAAATTCTTTTTTGAGACATTTGTATTTGTACTTTGAGGATTCAGAAATTGGCAACACTTTCCTTGTTGTTTATGATTTATAGTAGTGACTGTGGAAAAGCCTTACTATGAATTACCCATTTGTTTTCCTGATTTTAGACTCTTTTGAAAACCACATTTGAGTAGCATTAATAAAATGTTGGTAAGTAACACATTAAGTAAGTAACTCTTACTCTGAGACTCAGAGTCACTTCATGTACTGAGGTTTTAGGATGAGAGGTGACTAGGTTTTGGTTTGAATTGCTCAGCTAGTTAGGACATAGGGCTAATCTAGCCACTGCTATTCCACACAAGACAATTATCTTCATTTAGTCTCAAAAGCATAGACTTCATTCTTAACCTCAGAGAGTAACTGATTGAAGGGATACAGTATAGGAGAATACTGCCAGATGTGTACAAACCTAAATCTACTATCCCCAAAAAACACACTTAAAAAATAGACAGTCTATTGACACATATTTAAGTGTCAAGATTACCCCCTAATTACTTATCTCCTCAATATGAAAAAGAATTCTAGTCCTTTTCTAGAAGGTCCATATGAGGAGTAACAATAGTAATATAATAAAAGTAAAATGGAGGTCCTCTATGGCTTTATGATAAAGTTAACCTAATTCAAACTTGTTTGAATAAATTATGTTTTTTCCAATAAGCTGAACAGTTTAACTACAGAAAAATTCATTGGGAAAAATAGTTTAACTCACTGAAACATTTTATAATAATAATAATAATAGGAACATTTTTTCAATAATAAGAAGCAACAATTAATATATATTGAGAGCTTATCACGGTATTATATACTACCCATTGTGATAAGAGTTCTACATAGATTATCTCATTTTTTTTTATTTTTAAATTTTTTTTATTTTTAAAGATTTTATTTATTTATTTGACAGAGAGACACAGCGAGAGAGGGAACACAAGCAGGGGGAGTGGGAGAGGGAGAAGCAGGCTTCCCGCCGAGCAGGGAGCCCGATGTGGGGCTCGATCCCAGGACCCTGGGATCATGACCTGAGCCGAAGGCAGACGCTTAACGACTGAGCCACCCAGGCGCCCCTAGATTATCTCATTTTATCTGCATAATAATTCAATGAGTTGGCACTATCCCATATTAAAGAGGAGGAGACTGATTTATAGAGGGATTGGAGAACTTCCTGATTAAATCCATATAGCTACTAAGTGATGGGCCCAAGATGTTACCCCAAGTCAAAATGACCTTCCTGCCTGTCTCCAAACCCCTGTGCTATGCTGATAGACCAACATGTTAAACAATTAAGATAGGATCAAGAATGCAAAAAAAATAGAGGTTTCTTTCTGTTCAAAACCCAGTGACCCAATATGCCTTCACTGAGTAGTCAATGAATCCAAAATGCTATTTTGGTTGATTTTTTTTTTTTTCAAATATAGTTCAAAACAGAAGTATAAATCCAAGTAGGAAAATGTTTTTTATGTGTAGTCATAGAGTAAAATTATCAGATGCACTCATAATATTCAAGCCAGATGCGAATTCCTGGTCTTTGCCCTGGAACACTGAAGAATGAAGCTTTCTATGTTGATATTTCCATCTGCACTTCAACTATTTTTGTCAAATGGCTGACACCCTTAACTAGCCTCTTCAGTATAAGGGGGAATTTGTTAGTGAGTTCATGTTGTTTGTCCTAATTCAAAAGGTCACTAATATGTGATGTGCTTCATAATCTACACAGCAGGGACTTCTTTCCAGTTGTTAAAGAATCAGTAGGAGTGACTGGGCTATTACATGGGGCAATCAGGCATTTGTATAGTGGCTCATGTAGGAACATGCACTTACACTATTTTTTGAGTGGGTAGGAAATCTCTTCCATCAGGAAACTCTTCCAGATGACCTGACCCCAAGTGGCTTCCATGCCTGATTTGTGAAGGTAGTTCTTAGACAACAGCAACAAGTTGTATGTGGTTTGGGAACTTACTCTTATTTTGACAAAATGGCTTGATTAGATAAAAAAAACATTGTTGCAACAATTTTCTGAATCACCCACTGGCCAGAGTCCAATGGAAGAGTGAAGTCTGGCTCCTTATTGCTTCTTTCTGATAATAATATTAAGGGATGATTATTTTTAAAAATCTTAATTTATGATTTATCACATATGAAGAAAATTAGCTGAATGGAAGTAATTTATCCTTTGCAGAGCAATGAAAAATTTTCTTTTTTCAAAAAGGGAATTGGGAGATGTTTTTTGAGGGTTGCCTATATAACAAAGTCAAGAGTTTGGGAAAAATGATATACACACATAAATATACATTTGGATTATTCTAGGTTTCAGATATGATACTATTGGAAATGGCTTAGAAACTGTGGATTTTTTAAAACAATAGTTATAACTGTACTCTAATTCGTAGTTGCCTGGTGTTTGAAGTGTTTTCATTATTGCTGTCATCATAGAAAATTTTTGTAATGATAACTATCCTTCTAAAAGCCTAATGCCATGTCATGTACAGATTTTAGATTCTTGTCTAAAGTTGGATTATTAATTTGGAAGTCATAAGTTGAATTTCCAAATATTCAAACAGGCTTCCCTCCCCCTTGTATGGATTTGGTATCCTTGGATCCTTGGTATCTGTTTCATGACAACCGTCTAGTACCTATTTATTTATTATTTGTCCAGTAATTTCAAGGCTGTATAGCTCAGATATCTAATAATGGGATTAATATTTTGTCTTTTTAAAAGATTTTTATTTATTTGAGAGAATGCATGCATGTGCGTAAGTCGGGGGAGGGGCAGAAGGAGAGGGAGAGGGACAAGCAGACTCCCTGTTGAGGGAGGAACCTGACATGGGGTTGGATCCCAGGACCCTGAGATCATGACCTGAGCCGAAGGCAGACGCATAACTAACTGAGCCACCCAGGCGCCCCTTGCCTTTTCTTTCTACAATACTAATTTGATTATTTTCCCTGGGCCTACATTGATGACAAGTAATTATGTCTGTTGCCCCTAAACTGACCTCAAGGAAATGAGGTGCTTATACCAATTTAGGTAACAGATGACAAGTGTCTGTGTTATAGCTGACTGAGATTCAAGTTCTATAGTGTAATATCTACTTGGAATTGGAAATTCTGAAAGTGAATATGAATATGTCCAGTGGAATATATATGATTATTCGTATATATGTGTGTGTGTGAATAACAAATGTTATCCTTGGATATTGCCAAATAATAGCAAAAATGCCACAAAATTTGCCATGTTTCCTAAATGAATTGTATTGGGTTGTCATTTAGTAAAAGTTTTCAAATTATACCTGCAGCCAATATTGCAGATAACATTTGATAATAGTCATTATTAAAATAAATTCTGGGAAAGGTAGATTTCGGTATTGCTTTCTCAAAAGATATATTGTAGTTCTTGAATTCACTTTCTTCCATGTGTCTCGTGAAAGTTTGTTTTCTTTAATGTTGCTGATGTTAATGATGTATCTTTTCTCACTGTAAAATGAATTGCTACTGTTATAATAAAAAAACATTGTTTTTGTGTGGCTACTTTCTCACTTGGGAGAGGATGAAAAAGACCAAAAAGACTGATAAATAGAATCTAAATCTATGATATTAATTGCAGATTATTTTTGTTGGCTGGCAATCATAGGTAGGTATTTTTTACATTATAATTTTTTAAAATTTTTGAAAATTAACAGCATATGTGGAAGTCAAAGAGCTGAAGTAAGGCTGAAAAATAAATATAAAAGTAAGTTCTGTTAATTCTTGCTAACTTTCAACTAAATTCATTGAAGGTTTTAGATTGCAAAGGGAAAATACCCTCCCATTTATTTATTTCATTTGATGGCTCAAATGGCAATTTACTTACGGGAAGCTCACCCCTCAAATGATTTTAATGTAATGTTTTATTTTTGAGTTGTCCTAAAATATTAAACTGAAGCTTGAGTTTTTCATACACACACACACACACACACACACACACTCTTTTTCAGTAGATATATACAAATGCCTTTCTTCCCATGGAAAATTGTTTTTGGAATTTATAGTAATACTGTCCAGTTGAAACTGTATTGCTTTTAGGTGTTAAAGATCTGTATTATTTATTTTAAGGAAACTCTGGGTCTTGTTAATTCTTTAGGAACATGAGGCGCTTTAGAATTTGGTTAAGACATAGCTGCATTTTTCTGTGAGTCTTACAGGAGAAAAAGGTCCCTTCTACCTACCTCATCATCTCTCTGTACAGATTAAGCTCCCTCAAGAATACTCTGTGTGGCTTATCCTGATGATGGGATTCTGTGCCTGATTCAGCAACGTTCCGCATATGCAGGTGACAATTGCTGTGTGAGCATATACATAACAGCAGGTGGTACCAGGTCAGGATTCATCTAGGATTAAGGAGGAGGCGCTCTACATTCCACAGTGTTACATCAGCCACTTTTTGTTTCCATGACTGAAACCCCCCATCTCCCCACCTGCCAGCCCAGTTTACCCACCTCCCCCTAGGAGCTTAATCTGTGGTGGTGTGCCTTGCCACAGGGTACTAGTTCCTGCTGCCCCATTTTGAGAAAATCCAAGCTATTGTGAAAATTGTAGCCTTGTATGGTTCTTAGAAATGTTAACTTTTGTGATCTAAGCCATGAAATGACAATTAATTTCCTTGTGTATCTGTAGAACGTCTAACAAATAAAAAACATTAGAATTGAAATTTAAACAAGCACGGTACCTCTCAAATTCTACAGAAACATATCACTTATCCTGTGTGTGTCGTACAGATAATGATTATTTTGCTATTGCAGTCAATATAAATATATGAATGTGCTCTCTCTTGTGTGTGTAAGAGAATGTGTATGCATGCAGCTGACTTTAATGTTTGATTAATACTCGTTTTCTTTGAAAGCAATACAGGCAATCTGGGTCCCAGGACCTGGGCGGAGGTGTGGGGGGGTTCCCATAGGGCCAGCCGAAAGGGTCCTTGGCTTGGTGCAGGATAGAAATCAAATGCAAGGTGGAGAAAGTAAAAACAGAGTTTATTGAGTAGTGTGAGTGACAGAGAATAGCAGGCAGAGTGTCTAGGAGACTTGGAAAGGAAAGGAAAATCAGTCCTGTGGTTGTTTGGGATTAGGGATTTATGAAAAGGGATCTAGAGTATACGTTCCTTTGGGAACCCAGGGTAGGGTCAAAGATGAGTGTCATGTGAACAATAGGTATTATTCTGGAAATTATTATTTTTTTAAAAGATTTTATTTATTTATTTGTCAGAGAGAGAGAGCATAAGCAGGGGGAGTGGCAGGCAGAGGGAGAAGCAGGCTGCACCCCCCCCCCAAGCAAAGAGCCTGATGTGGGGCTCAATCCCAGGACCCCGGGATCATGACCTGAGCCGAAGGCAGATGCTTAGTCGATTGAGCCACCCAGGTGCTCTGTTCTGTTTCTTTCTTTTCTTTTCTTTTAAGAAAGAGAGGGAGAGCGTGTGTGGGGGGGAGGTGCAGAAGGAGATAGCCCAGGGCTGGATCTCACAACCCTGAGATCATGACCTGAGCTGAAATCTAGAGTCGGACGCTTAACAAACTGAGACACCCAGGCTCCCCTATTCTGGAAATTATTGAAGGTAGGAGTATTGATGCCAGTGTCCACAGAGATTTGTCTGAGGCTAATGTCCTAGAACATGTTTGGCATCTGGCTCTTCTTTGATGTTATTAGGTGTTTGGGGCCTAGGACAAAACTCAGAGAATGATTAACTTGAAGTGGGAACAGCTTCTTTGGCTTATTCAGTGGCAAAATACAGAACATGTGTAAATGGACCCTAACAGGAAAACAGCAGAGGTAGAGCCTTTCTAACATGGAGTCCCTTCAGCTTCCCTACCTCAAGAACATAAACTTTTAAGAGCTGCAAGTAGCTTAAAATAGAGCTGAAATAACCTTAAAATTTCCAAATTCAAATGTCTTATTTTATATGAGGAAACTGAGACCCAGAGAAGCCAGGCACATTGGCCAAAATCATGTAAGTAGTTACATGGGCTAGGCTTCCCATATCCTGACTCCTAGTGATCTTCCTGTTGGTTAGAAGTCATTTTCAAGAGCAATCAAAGCCTAGCAGTGAGGGGCGCCTGGGTGGCTCAGTCTGTTGGGCGACTGCCTTAGGCTCAGGTCATGATCCTGGAGTCCTGGGATCGAGTCCTAAATGGGGCTCTCTGCTGAGCAGGGAGTCTACTTCTCCCTCTCCCTCTGCCTCTCTCCTACTCTCTCTCTCTCAGATAAATAAATAAAATCTTAAAAAACAAAACAAAACAAAAAAAACCTAGCAGTGAGAATGAGAATTTAAATGTTGAGTTGGAGAGGTACAGCTTTAGAAAGTCCCCTAATCTGCTGTGTGAAGGAGACTTGGGCCAGCTTGACAATTAGCACAAGCTATATTTCTGACACCAAGTGATGTGCCAAGTTTTTATTTGCGAGGTCATTATGCAAAATCTAACTTCCTCATATTTACTAATCAAATGCTTCATGAGAACGTTTATATTAGTGCTACAAACTAGAGCTATCTTTCAGCTGTGATTGGGAAAGAAGTGCTTTGCTGTGGTCATTCCTCTGGTGTCTCCCTGGGTCCAGGTATATATTTTATGATACCTTATGGCCTTTTTAAGTTAGAACTTTAAAGGAAACTAAAAGGGTAGTTGAAATCAAAACATTATGAGGAAAATATATATGGATTTATTGACCCATTAACACACATTAGTCTTATAAAGGTGCTTGGTTTTACTTAGTCTGTGTATACCTTCTATTTTTAGTCCTTCCCTCCCTCGGTTCATGTTGTCCCCCTTGCTCCAACACACACACACACACACACACAGAGGCTTCTTACAGTTTTTGTAAACTGACTGCAGGGGCTCCTGGACTCCTTCTGTAAGCACTGTGAATTCAGTTACTGTGGTACTCTTATTAGGAAGGGTTCCTGGTTACTGGTGGGGGTGCCCTTTCTTCGTCCATGTACTTACTAATTCTTCACTCAGCACATATTTATTGAATGCCTCTTAATGGCTGGACACTGCTGTGCAAAATGCAAAATACAAAAATGAGGGAGACATATTTCTTGGCCTCAATGAAAGAGAATTCCTCAAGGAATATGTCCCCTTTATTAAATAGATAATTTTTAAAAAAGTTTATTTAAGTCATCTCTACACCCAACATGGGGCTCGAGCTCACAACCCTGAGTTCAAGAGTCGCACACTCTTCCAACTGAGTCAGCCAGGTGCCCCTAAGTGGATAGTTATTATATTAAATGCTACCTGCAGTGATGGGAATATACAGAGCCTACCATAGAAGTGCAGAAGTGGTCCCTGTGAGGAAGGGGAAGAGGTCAGGCTGGAACTCCTGCAAATTGTAGTGACTGAGCCCCTCTAGCCTATGATGACTGAGCTGAGCTTTAAAGGATAAGTAGGAGTGAACCGGGCACAGGGGTGTCAGAAGCATTTCTGACCAAAGGTGCGACATGTCATGGTGAAGTGAGAACAGGGCTGCATGCCCAGGGAGGAAGGGCCTAATGGGGTACAGCACAGACTCTGAGCCCGGACCACATGTTCTGACATGTTCAGAGTGTGTAAGTAACTCACTTCTCTGTGCCTCTTTCTTCATCTATAAAAACTGAGGACCTGCCTAACAGGGTTTCTATAAAAATTATGTGAGTTCATGTCTAAAAGTGCTTAGAATAGGATGTGGTGAGAGTGAACACCATGTAACTTGTCATCAGATTATAAAGTGAAAAGTAGGTAGAACTTGTGATGAATGGGGCTGAAGATGTAAGCAGGAGTAAGAATGTTGTACCTCATGTTCATGAGCTTGGGCTATATGCTGGATAGCTAAAGAGGGGACTGTGAAAGGCTTTAAGCAGTAGGGTGCCATGGCCAGATTTTTTTTTCCATTACTGTGGAGACTGCAGAGAATGGGAAAGTCTGGAGGCAGATTTTATTTAGGGAGCTATAATGCGGGGGAGATATGATATGGGAATGAACTGGAATTTAGTATAATAGGTATGGCAAGGAAGAGGTGAATAAAGGCAAATTAGTCTCAATAGGCCTTTGAATAGACGGGGGGTGGGGGGGGGTAGGAGGTGGAGTTGGAGAAAAGCCAGTAAAAAATGACTCCTAGATGTCCACCTCTGGTGGTCTGGCAGCTGGTGGTAGTAGAACTGACATGGCTAATAGTAAAGAAGGAACAAGTTCAGAGAGAAAGGAACTGGGTTCTGATTTTCACATATAGGGTCTGAGGTTCCTGTAGGAGATGCAGATGGAAAAGTCTAGCAAGCATTTGAAGTGTGACACTTGGAGGAAAGGTCAGGTATATATAATTTTAGGAACCATCAGCAACGTGAGGTGGAAATCATAAGACGTAACGAAATCACTCATCAGTGGAGGATGGAGTCGTGATATCTGTAGTTACAGGGAAGGCTAAGAAAGAGGTTTTCAGGAGAGAGACAATAAAAGGAGATAGAAGAGGTCCCAGGAAAACTGGGAAATAGAATGTATGCGTTTTTTGCCTCTAGGTATTATTTCCCCACATATGAATGCCTGGCTTAGTTTCTAACAGGCGTTCCTTTGAGGCTGCACTTTACAAATCAAAGCCCAAGCATGTCTAAGGCCGCCTGGTTTGCCAACACCAAGGTACATGGCCACAGTGAAAATAAGTTAACTGGTCACATCTTTCCCTCTAGTTAGGTGGACCACTCTTGCTCTCCTTCTATACTGGTCACATGATCACCATATCTCTGGGGCCTCTCAGTGATGCCAGTTGCTTTTCTAAGCATGATGTTTTGAGTCTATCTAGTTCCTGGGCAAATATAAAATAAAGACATCATTTGGGCAAATATTCCCAAAGAAAATCAAAACAAATTATCTCCCATTGCATTCTTACTTCTTTTTCCTCTGTTTTCTCCTGAGTGTTGGAAGGATGTAAACTTTATAGCCACATCTTTGCAACAAAACAAATCTGCCAATAATTGCCTGTGAGTAGCAAATAAAGGTCTTTAAGTTTTTTTCTGCTCTTATATGTGAATTTCACCCACACCATGAAAGAATTGTAAAGATACAAAAAAATCAAGGCAATTAGTTATGTCTGTACTGGATGGTTGCATTTAAGTGATGCTGGAAATTATTATGAGAATATTTAATTTTTTAAAAAGCTTTCTTTCTTTCTTTCTTTCCTTTCTTTCCTTTCTTTCTTTCTTGACACAGAGAGAGAGCACAAGCAGGGGGAGTGGCAGGCAGAGGGAGAGGGAGAAGCAGGCTCCCCGCTGAGCACGGAGCCTGATGAAGGGCATGATCCCAGGACCCTGGGATCATGATCTGAGCCAAAGGCAGATGCTTAGCCAACTGAGCCACCCAGCTGCCCTGAGAATATTTACTTTTTAAAAACAGTTTGCATACTGGAGGTCCCTGGCAGTCCTTTAAATTTATTTTACCCTTTTTGCTTCTACCACTTGATACATTCTGAATGTCACATAAATAGGCTTCTCATAAAAGCTTTGGAAAATTTTGGGGCATCTGGGTAGCTCAGTTGGTTAAGTTTCTGCCTCTTGATTTCAGCTTAGGTCTTGGTCGCAGGGTCGTGAGTTCAAGCCCCATGTTGGGCTCCACACTGGGCATAGAGCCTACTATTAAAAAAAAAAAAAACTGGAAAATTTCAGCTTACAACCTAAGATGAAAAAAAATAACATTTATAAATAACATTATATTATTACATACATATAAAAATATATAACATTATTTTAGTAATGGATTTAAAAAGTGCCTGTGAAATTCCTAAAGGTATTTCCCACATTTCAGATAGAGAATTTGCTATCACATGAGGATAAGGAGAATGATCAGAAATGAATCATATGATTGTGTATCTGGATATTTGTATTACAGTGAGAACAATGACATGGCTAAGAGTAAAAAAAAAATTGTAGACAACTTGACAACACACAAACAATAAACTACCACTTTAGGTTTAAGTGAACACTAAAAAGGTATAAAGTCAAGTGAGGGATTTCAGACTCACAGATTAAGAAAATTGGAAATGAAGATTGGAGTCCTGAAAGTAACGAGTGATGTAAGCAGATCGCAGAAAAGTAAGAGCAGGAGCGAGAACCGGCGGCCGGGGCATGTCATCTGCAAGCAGAGAATGAGCAAGGTCAGGGAGAAACAAAGAAAAGAACATTTATGCCCTAATTAGCCAGCAATTTGTTATAAAACAGCCTTGCCACCTGGAGAGCAGAATTAAAAAATGTATTGGCACAAACCATCAAGTGAGCCAAATGAGAGCAGGCCGTCTTCCAGGTCCAAGACACAGGCTACGGCTGCACAGCTCGCCAAGTCTGAGGGAGAAGAAAGCGTGCCGTAGTCAAGTAAGAGATAATGCAAAGATCAGCATAAGTTCATGAGACTTGCATATTGCAGTTAGTCCTTTAAAAGTTATATAACGAATTTGGCCTTGGCACCAGTACATGATACCCTAAACTGGGTGTTTTGCTGCCATACGAAACTATATATGACAAGGAGAGAGTTGCTCATCTCTTTTCTTTTCTTAAGATTTTATTTGTTAGAGAGAGAGAGCACAGAGGGAGAGTGAGAGGGAGAAACAGACTCCCCACTGAGCGGGGAGCCCGATGCTGGGCTCGATCCCAGGACCCTGGGATCATGACCTGAGCAGAAGGCAGATGCTTAACCGACTGAGCCACCCAGGCGCCCCTGCTCATCTCTTTATTGCATCATCATTTATGCTAAACTTTTCCATTGAAGGATAATGTTTCCCTTTAACCTTGGGGCCACATGTGACTCATTGTTCTTTCTTATGCTGAATATCCAGTGCATTTTTCTAACTCATCACTTTTACCTTCACCACATTGCCTACTCACTCCTCCTTCTCGAGCCCCCCACAAGGACTGCATGAGGTTCTTCTACTACCTGTCATGCTCCTGCCAGAGTTCTCTCCTCCCTTTCGTCTCGTTTTCTAGGCATGGGGGCTTCTCTGCCTTATGTCATGCCGTGAACTGATCTATCTCCCTCTGTGTTGACACTTGACCAAAACGATCTAACCTGTCTCATCCTGAGCCCAGCTGGAGGCCGCAGTCAACACTGTCACTTCACTCATGTGCTGAGAGTCAATCCACATTTCAGGCTTTATACCACTTGTCTCTTTTGTCCCTGACCCTGGCTGGACACTGCAGAGAAGTGGCTCACAAATTCTCCCCATGCCTTTCTGCTCAGAGAGACGACATCTTTATTCTCCAAATTAAAATGTAGCTCCCTTTGTTCATTTCCCTTCTCTTGGTATGCTTTTTCTTCTTCTTGACAAAGTTGATCAGCTCTATTCCTAGAATGCCAACATTGTCACTTTATCATTTAAAAACTCTTGGCATCACGAAAGTCATGAAACTGTGAGTCCTAAGTAGAAGGGTAGTGGTGATTCTGTAAGCACATGATTACGTGGCATCTTTTACTCTGAGATTAGTCAGTATAAATGGCATTGTCCCATGTTTAAATTTTTTCTTCTAATTCTGACTGAACTTAGTGACTCTGAGTTTGAATCCCAACAAAAATGTACTTACTTTAATTTCCCTGTTTTGGCACATCAATAATCAGTAAATTCACTGGAAGACAGAGTATCCATTTACCCTATGAGTCTATCAGTACAATTTAGGAACCAACCAATCAAACACTCTTTTTTATTTTTTAAGAGATTTTATTTTTAAGTAATCCCTCTACCCAAAGTGAGGCTCGAACTCACAACCCCTGAGATCAAGAGTTGCACGCTCCACAAACTAAGCCAGCTGGGTGCCCCTCAGACACTTTTTTGTCTTCAGGAAGTAATCATTCCTGCTTAGTCAGACTATACTACATTTCTTTCCATAGAGATCCTGTAGCCCCATTCCCTTGTGTAACTTTCCTGATTTTATTCACTGCTGCCATTGAATGCATTGAGTCTTGTAAAAGCCCTTAAGCACTAATTAAATTAATTTATGGAGTATGTCATTAACATCCCATTCTGCCTTGATCTTTTCTGTCTAAGACAATAAGCCCTTGGGACGTTTGAAATGCTTATGTTTAGTTGCTTAGTAAATCCTTAGTACCCATCATAACATCAGATTTTGATGACAGTAATGGTGATGGATAAAGGAGGCTATCATACCCCAGAGAAGTTATGAGCCAAGAATGTCTAGTTAGATTTATTTAGAAAGAAGTAATGGACAGTATAAAGCACTAAGAATAAGATTGGGTTCATTTTAAATTGAGATGACAACCATTCCATAGTTCTAAAATAATGACTGCTTCTCTCGTATACTGTACATGTCTAAATTGCCTCACATTTATTTAAAAACAAAGCCTTAAATGAAATAGCAGCTGACAGAAGCTTAGGCCTTATGTCTTTTCAGTCAGTTTAGGGACAAGGACTGGCAGATAGCATGGTTTCAGTCAGTCAGCTGACAGAATAGTAAGCTAGATAATAAATCGCAATTACAGTTCACTGTGGTAAAGGCCATGATACATATTTTTCAAGAATGATACAGAGAGGGGCACCTGGCCCTCATAGTCAGTAGAGCATGTGACTCTTAATCTTGGGGGATTATAGTAAGTAAACTCATGTTGGAGATAGAGTTTACTTAAAAAAAAAAAAGGAGTGGTACAGAGATTCACAGTATGGCTCCCTACTCAGACAAAGGACTCAGGCAGGGCTTCGTAATAATCTCCATGTATTTCACACCTTTGTCTTAACCTGGACTATAGCCTACCTTGGCTGCCAAGATGACTCTTCCCAGACTTAATTCAAAACCACCTTCTTCTTTTTTTTTTTTTTTAAGATTTTATTTATTTATTTGACAGAGAGAGAGCACAAGCAGGGGGAGTGGCAGGTAGAGGCAGAGGGAGAAGCAGGCTCCCCGCAGAGCAGGGGGAGCCTGATTTTGGACTTGATCCCAGGACCCTGGGATCATGACCTGAGCCGAAGGCAGTTGCTTAACCAACTGAGCCACCCAAAACCACCTTCTTCTTAAATCAGACTTCCTCTTTGCTTGATCAACTAATATGTTCACTCTTTCTTACTCTGCCTTTTCTTAATCCTGGTAGGATTCATTACTTCCTTTTAGTTGTCAAAATAGCTTTATATTTTGGTCTAGGCTTCTATAGCAGTATACCCAGTCCTTCCCCCATTTTGAATAAAATCAACATTGTACAGCCAGAGAGATCAGACAGAGGGACAAGTACCTTGAGCAGGCATTTACAAACTAAACCATCCACTTTCACCAGCACTTTTACCATTGCCCTAATAATATAAGTAGAAAAGGATTCTGGCTTCGTGATAATCTAAGGGTTATTTGGTATGAAAAGAAAGCCAATAAAACAACAGCTTTTATAATAATTTTTACATGCTCAAAACTGCTGCATTTTCCTGGGCACCTTCAGCATGGAGGGAAGGATTCAGAGACTCAGTCCTGTGGAGTCATCAAATCAGCAAACTCAAGCAGCATATACAATTGGATTTCTGGGGGGAAACTGTTTCCAGTGCTACAGGTCAGGTGTTCAATTCGTTCTGGTGCCAATTCGTTCAAGTGTTCAAATGTCAATCATCCTATACCAGACTGGTGGTCTTTTTGATATCCAAATAAAACACGCATGAGATATCCTCAGGATTAGAAGACACCTGTGACTATTTTCTTAGAGGTATGGCTGGGGAGTGGGGTGTGGGAAATCTCAGCTGAGTTGTGTAGGGAAGTTGTGGGAGCTGTTTAGGCAGTAACAATGCCTATGTGATACTCAACCAAAATATAAGTGCAAGATATTACCATGATGACTTCTTTGCTGTTCTTTTTGTTCCCCTAAAATAAACAGTTACTTCAAAAAAAAGGTGTTCTTTTTTTTTCCCTGTCCTGCCCTTCCAGCTTCTGAAACATGTGTTTTTATTGGGTGCTGTAACTGTAGATATCATAGTGTCTTTACTCAAACTGGTTTTTTTTTTAAGATTTTATTTATTTATTTGAGAGAGAGAGCATGTGCAGGAGCAGGAGAGGGCCAGAGGGAGAGGGAGAAGCAGGCTCCCTGCTGAGCAAGGGAGCCTGATATGGGGCTCAATCACAGGACCCTGAGACCTGAGCTGAAGGCAGATGCTTAACCAACTGAGCCACCCAGGCGCCCCCTCAAACTGTTTCTGTGATAGGATTTATGACAATTATGTCTTGCTGTTAGTAGGCCTGTCTATCTTCTCAACACTGTCACAGAGATTGTGCCTTTTAATTCCTGGAGTTTTAATTCCTGGAGTTTTGTACAATACCTGGCACATAGACGTGACTCAATTTATTTTTTAAATAATGAGTCAATAAACTTATTATTGGTTGAATATATACAATTTAGATCTCGACTAAATGAGACTTGAAGAATGCCAGAATAGATAAATACATCCAAAGCAAGCCAGTATACCTGGATCATCTATGTAATTCAGTTGAAACTAGGTCTCAACCTGAATTACTTAAATACTTCCCCCAGTCCTCTGCAGGAGACTACAGGCTGGGGTAGAACAAAGCAAGGAGAATGGCATTCTTCCCTACAGTCAGCTTTTAAAACACCCCTCTCTCTTGTTTCCATGGCAAGAAAATCTCCTGGGTGCTTTGCCAGGAGATTCTCCCTTAGAAATTGAAAAGAAGAAAGAAATGAAGGGAGAGAAGCGACCCATTGTTGTGTTTTCTGAAAACAGCCTCGTTCTCCTGCTGATCATCGACTGCTTCCACGCCATGGAAACACCTCAGCCAATGGTGCCCAGGCTGCCTCTACTCAGCATGCTGGAAGCTTGTGATTAATTTTGTTTGACAGCACAAAAAAGTATGTCCCACCTTGGATGCCAGCTGATTATTTCCAGTATGGTTGCTGCTGAAAATTTCATTAATGATTTGCAATATCTATTCAACTTGAGGAGAGGAGAAAAGTGCTTTCCTGAAAGAAGAAAAGTAAATTGGACCCAATCTTAAGGAAAATCCTAATCTACAGATTGAGCATTTGATGGCAGAGGAATTGAGGAATATATCAACAACTTCAAAAAAAATTTTTTTTGCATGAGGGATTTGGTCTGTTATTGACAATGTATCATTAAAGACTGTGTTGTGGAAACATAAAAAATTTTGATTGTTGTGCTTTCCTTTTCTTTCCAGTATTCAAATTTGATAAATTCTAATATGCAATTTGTATGTATTAGCTAAGTACCCACAATATTCAAGGTCCTCAGTAAAATTTATTGAGTTGAATTGAGTGTACTATTATAAATGTTTATGAATGAGACCTAGGGCAAACCCTTGGAGAGCCTCCCATCTAAGACAGCAATTCTCAACGGTGGCTACACATTAGAATCCCCATGAAGGACTTTAAAAAAATTCTGATGCCTGGGTCTCACTCCCCAGAGACTTCGATTTAATTCATCTAGGGTGAGGCTTGTGGCCTCAGTATTTTTTTCTGTGTGTCTTCATGTCCATAATGTGCAACCAGATTTGAGAATGAACAACTGATCTAAAGGGAAGCAAAAAGGTGATACATGGCCAAGTCCCAGTCTATGTACAAAGGACATTGTTTTTAATCATTTGTCTCTTCGAAAAGTATAAAAATTTAAAAGGAGGGGAAATTATATTTCATTGAGGCTATCGGGAAAAACTTCACGAAGGAAGTTTCAATGGACTTTAAGTCTGTAAAATTTTGATTGACAGAGATGACCATCCAGGATGAGGGTCAAAGGCAAGGCTAAACTTGAACCAGTTCTGTGAACATTGCATAACTAATGCATGATTGCTATTATGGAAGTTACAGTGGATTTGTCATTTTAGCTAGCTAGTAAGAACTCAAATACATTTATGAAATGGTGGGATATTTCAGTGGTTTTTTTTTTTTTTTTCTTCACACTCTAAACGTTACTCCTAAAACAACAATGTTGAAAGCGCCTAATATATGGTGGAGCAGGCGTAGATTTAAAAATGCACTTGGGACGCCTGGGTGGCTCAGTCACTAAGTGTCTGCTTTCGGCTCAGGTCATGATCCTGGGACCCTGGGATCAAGCCCCACATCAGGCTCGGACTCGCTGCTCAGCGGCGGGGCTTGGGGGGGCCCTGCTTCTCCTTCTCCCATCCCCTGTGCTGTGTTCCCTCTCTCGCTGTGTCTCTCTCTGTCAAATAAATAAATAAAGATCTTTAAAAAAATAAAAAAAAATAAAAATGCACTTTAGTAACTTTCTATTGAAAGTATGTGGTCTGCAGATCAGTAGCGTTAGCATCATCTGTAATTTGTTAGGGTTGTAGAATCTTGGGCCCTACTCCAGACCTAATGAATGAAAATCTGCGTTTTAAAAAAGATTTTTGGGGGCGCCTGGGTGGCTCAGTTGGTTAAACGACTGCCTTCGGCTCAGGTCATGATCCTGGAGTCCCTGGATCGAGTCCCTGGATCGAGTCCTGCATTGGGCTCCCTGCTCGGCAGGGAGTCTGCTTCTCCCTCTGACCCTCCTCCCTTTCATGCTGTCTCTCATTCTCTCTGTCTCAAATAAATAAATAAAATCTTAAAAAAAAAATAAAATAAAAAAATAAAAAAGATTTTTGTATGGACACTAAAGTCTGAGAAACACTACTTTAGTATCTAAATTACTATTATATAATTAGCTATAATCAATTGAGGGAAGTAGAGAAATAGACATATGTTTTAATAAATTAAATTTCTGTTTGACTATGTGAACAATGAATAGTATTGACAGGCAATAATCTCATTTAATCAGATAGCTTTTTATATTTATCACACTGTATATCCCCATGTAATAATTTACTTAAGTGTGATGACTGCATTTAAATTCCTGTGACTTTGTCTTGGAATTCCTCTCCAGTTCCAATCCCCTTGTCTTGAATAAGGATCTTTTCACTTTAGACTTTGGTAATATTTCCTGTGCTTTTCTAATGGATGTCCTCAAAATCACCTCTGAAAACCAATTATAATCTCAGATGCTGTTTCCCTGCCATCCCACTGCACATGGGTTTGGGTGGCATATGGCAGATGGGAAAGAAAGGCAAGAGGCTGGAAAACTCCATCCACGGAAACATGGATGCCAGAGTAAACCTACAGCCCACAGGAAGAGGGTCTAACTTGGGTGCCTAAGCATTATTTACCTCTTAATCTGAATTAAACAACTGTAAATAATGATTCAGAGAAGTTTTGCTAAATAGCAGAATATTTTATGGATGGTTATTTTCCAACGGTGCCTCTGACCCAAGAAAAGGCAGTGTATTTACAAGTAATTATTAAAACATTCCTTTTCCCAAATAGTATTATTTTAGTGATCTAGTTAAATACCCTTAGGGTGATATTTAGCAACAAGATCTATAATATGCTTTAGTTAACAGAAATCATCTGCCTTTCTTGAAGGTATGCAAAAGAATCTCTGAGAATGATCAGTAAAGATATTCCAAACCCTACTGAGATTCTGGTTCAGTAACTTGGAGAAAGGCTCAAGAATCTGCATTGAAACAAGCATCCCAGGAAATTCTGTTGTTGGTGCTAAAAATATTACATTTTGAAAAAACATTGCTCTAAAACATTATATTTTTAGGAATTGCTAACTTTCTTCCAATATCAGTAATATTTAAATCCCAATTGCTGGTCTGTTATGAAGCTTAGTAAACTGTAGATTGATCCACTTAATCAGGCAAGCTTTCTGAAGGAGATGATATTAGAAAATGATTTTGTATTCACTGCAGGATTTCATATTCTAAGCATTGAAATATACAGTACATTATATTTAATTATTGATCATGTTGCATTTTTGTAGGGAATAATTCAGTACTTTTTCTTTTTTTTTTTTTACAAGAAACCTATAAATTAGTATCTGACTTTACTGATGCTGGGAGGTTGTTTTTTTGTTTTTTTTCTTAGCTACTTACCATTATAGAAGGAAAGGATGGAGGGAGGGAGGGAAGTGGAAGGGAAGGAGAAAAAGGAAGTAAATGATGTTTATTATAAGGTGCTTCAGTGGACTGAGAAATATTAGAGAACAGTTGTCCTGTTGTAAATCTGCTACATGGACTGATGTCAGGAACTTTTAATATTGGAAGAGTGGGGAATTTATATCATTTCTCATGCTTAGTTTATCAGTGAATATTTGAAATTATGACTAGCCAATGACTTCATTGCATTCCCACGTAAAATGGAGCTAAGAGAATTTGTAATATATATGGAGATACAGAAGTTTAAATATTGAGGTTGACAAATTTGAAGTATCTTTTTGACAAATAAGGGAGAAAAATACCGTTGATTTATTTTACTTAAGACACCATGAAATCTTCTATTTGAGGATTTGTGGTATGACCAAAAGGTGATTAAACTACCTTTATGTCTCATTATCACTTTATCTCTTGTTTCTAACTTTATATTGCATCAGACAACAATGGTAAGTGTTTGTAGCATTTTAGACTTTGTTATATTCCAAGGCAGTTTATCTCCAATCAGCCATGCAGCCAATCAGTTTTGTCATGGGGGGTTGTTGAATCTCATTCTCTATATGTCTTTAAAAATAAAATATATTTCAGAAATATTTACATACTTTTGGATTACCAAATTAAAACAGAAATATAAAATATAATATTCAAAGCTGATGAGCATAAAAGGTCCCTTTTATATATTTACTGGTGCTTTCTTGAAAACACCTTGTCAGTGTCGTAATAAAAATAATAAAATCTGAAGTATCAGGGATCCTAATAATTCCTTCACTAGGAATTTGTCTAAGGAAATAATTAGAAATTTGAATGCTTTGTATAAGTAAATATTGTAGCATCATTTATCAAAGCATAATAGACCTGACTGTTGACCTGTAGAAACATGGGTAAACATATCATGGCATATCCATATGAGAGGAAAAGATAGCCCTTTAAATTAGTATTTTCCAAAAATATTTAACATATGAAGATTCCCATCATGCAATGTTAAGAGAAAAAGAGCAGGATGTAAGAAAGTTAATTTTGAAAATAAAAAATATACACATCAAAAATTTGGATGAAAACTTCTCAAAGTGCAACAATGGTCCTATCTAAAGTATTGAATTGCAGGTCATTTAAACTTTTTTTCTTTTTTTTTTAAGTTTTATTTATTCATTTGTCAGAGAGAGAGAGAGAGCGAGTACACAAGCATGGGGAGCGGCAGAGGCAGAGGGAGAAGCAGGCTCCTTGCTGAGCAAGGAGCCTGATGCGGGGCTTGGTCCCAGGACCCCGGGATCATTACCTGAGCCAAAGGCAGATGCTTAATGGACTGAGCCACCCAGGCATCCCTAAACATTTTTTCTTGATAACTTTCTGTATAGTTCAAAATCTTTTCAATGAGTTTATGTTACTTTTACAATTAGGAAAAAAATTTAAAGGAATATAACTTTAAAAATCTGGGTTGTTTTAAGGGTAGTTCTACTTAAGAACAGGTCGGTGGGGGGCCACCTGGCTGGTTCAGTCCATAGATCATGTGATTCTTGATCTTGGGGTGATGAGTTCACACCCCACGTTGGCATAGAGCTTACTTACTAAACAAAACAAAACAAACAAAAAAGCCCCCAGGTGGATGGGCTAAGTAAGCCTTTAGTGTCCCTTCGGTTCTATGGGCCATCTGCCCAGTTCTGTTAACCAGTAGCCACTGAAAGGAGTTCTATCCAATTAGTAAAGGCAGAAAGAAAGCATGCCGTTGTGAGTTCGATCTGTATCTCTGTGCATATCTGCTGCCTTAAACTAATGGACTATTTAGTGAGTTCAAGCTGTCCCCAAGGAAGACTGCTTCTACTTTGCTTCCATGCAAGTGTTGTCCACTTTCCCCAACTAGCTACTGAATCCAAGCCGGCAGCTGGCCCACTGAGTCATTGCACAGAGCCACAGTCTGAGTCTGAGATTCTCAGGAGTGAGGCTGCTCGGGTGTCTGGAATACGCCTGCATAAAAAGCAGACACCACTGAGGATGGTTCTATCTGCTTCTGCTCATGTGATGAATACGTAAAATGCGCAGACAAAACAAGGGCCACGGCTTCCTGGGTGATCTTGGGAAACTCCATTGCACTTCAGTTTATTCATCTTTAAAATAGGAATCATACTGGCTTTCTCTGATTATCTCCTCTAAAATATTGTAAGAAAGAGGCTTCTAACCTGCAGTTTTAGAATATTAGTCGTTACATGGTCATGCTCACCTTTTTCACACTTCTTCTTTTCCTTTGTACATAGTGATGGTAAAGAGACAGTAAAATAGCAACAGTCCTCCTGCCTTGCACAGGACTCAACGCCGCTTCGTAATGTGATCTCAAAATGGAGTGTAACTGGATGGCCTGATGCTATTTATTATCACCACTTAAAGTGAACCCATATGTCGGTGGCATATTGAGCTGACAAGCTGTGATGTCATTGGCAGGAGCAGCACCTCCAGAAGGCAGAGTTGCTGAGGATTGTTTATGACATTATCATATGAACATATTGAATGCTGCTGGTCAAGAGCAGCGGTGGTGTCTGGGGAAATAAGGTCAAGTGAACTGAAGCACTGAGTTCCTAATGATTTAGGGGTGACAGACTTTTGGAGGCATTGGCTGGACACAGATGGATTGTGGGTTTTTTTTTTTTTTCTAAAGTTAGGCTGAATTCCCACAGAGTTGTCAACACTTATTTTTTTTTTTTTTTACCTTCAAAAAGTTTATTAATTTTGTGGTAGATGAACATTTTCCTTTTCTTTGTCAACATTGAAAAAGACCCAGGTGTGAGCCCATCCTGCTATGTTTTCTTTAGATGTTTTATTCCTGAATTTATAGAGCAGTATAGGCTCCTTTTTGAGAAAGGAGAAATATTATTGATGTATTTTACAATGGGCAGTACACTGTTCTGATTCTCTTTCTGCCTTACTGATTACACCTTCCCTGACACCCTACCTGAGGTCATTCTATGATTTTTTTTTTTTCTGGAGCCTGGTAAGCAAAGAAAGGTGAGTAGGCACCACATATTTTGAAAGCCTTAAAAGCCAAACTACACTGTCCTGTAGGTAGTGGAATTTTGATGAAGACAGGGAATAATGATAATATTTATATTATGGAAAGGTCACGGTGACAGCTATGGGGACTGCAGGCAGGGAAACATATAAGGAAGCTATTATAATCCAGATGACAGCTGGGGATTTCTTCAATGAGGGCATTAGTAGTCAGGGATTAGAAAGATTCAAGAAATATTTAGGAGGTAAAATCAACAGGTATAGATCGGGTATAAAGATGACTCCAGGTTTCTAGATTGGGTCCCTAAGGTGATACATCAAGAAGTAGCTACCAGTGCTTTTTGTTTACTTACACTGTTTCTTAAACTTTTAACTTCCACATCTTTAAATTGCATTTACTTGTGTTTTATGTTTGGTTTTTCTCTTCTAGAGTGTTGGATACTTGAGGACAGGGATCATGCTTTATTTACCTTAGGTTTCTTACTGCTCAGCATACTGCTTGGCACATTTTAAAAAATGTTTTTTAAAGGAGTGACCTTGAATATAATTATAACTATTTCTTTTGAAAACATCTTTAATTTATGTTGACTTTCTTTCTCATTAATCTGAATCACTGTGTCATTATTGAAAATGATCCGATCAGAGGAAATAAATATTTCAATTGCACGCAGGTCCTTGTCTTGATTGACTTTCCCTCAGTATACCACAAATACCCAAATTCACTAAAATAAAAATATTCAAACATAACCAAAGCTGAAAGCCCAAAGCCATTTTAACTATTAATTTAAGAGAGGAGAGCCAGCTGCAAGCCCAACCTTTTTAATATCTTGCTTCTGGAGGGTATAGTTCTAACTAACCTGGGTGTGGTCCTTCTTGACTTTGGAAAATGATGAACATTCCACATGGGTTAGCTGGACTTTAAGATGATCTCTAGAACACAACTGTTGATATCACTCTCCTAAGGAAGAGATTCATGTGTGGTTTATCACAGCGGAATCAGTTTCATTTCTTAAAGCAATCTGTCATTTCACGGTCAACCTAGAATGGTGGTATTTTCCATTGTTGTTCTTTATCACTAGAAGACTTGGAAAATCAGAAATAATAAAATCAAGTGCAAAAGCTCCAGGGAACCTTTTTAAACTGTTGGGAAAGCGGTTTTGTTTATCAAGTGCACAATTTGGTAGGCCTCCTTTTCATATAGTTTTGAGACTATATGCTTAATGTAATTAATATAAACTCTATCTATAAGACTTAGATTCTAATCAAAGTTAAAGGTCATGGTCTAAATTGAGCCAGGACCAATTTTTATATGATTTTTAATATGATTATAAAAATTTTTATATGATTTTTATATGATTATGAATTATGACTAGGCTACACAGGAAAACCAATCTCATGACTTTATACTCTTACGTGTTATAATGTTCAAGCCTGGAATTACTGAGTATAGGCAAGGCCTTTAGAATCCCTTCAAAGGGAAAGCAAGACATTCTCCTACTTGGAAAAAAAAATCTGTCACACCTGTAACACCTGTAACTGGCTTGGTCTGCTTCACTAAATTTCTTAAATCTGTGCCCTGTCACCTGTTGGTTAGTGAGAGAGTGACCGGGTGATTTTGTTTTCTTTTTTCACACCTCTGTCTCTGCAGGACTGTATTTAGAATCAGTCTCCCTAGGACAGAAGGGCAAAGGGAGATGGGAAAGGAGATGAAACCAGGGATGTTTTGTTTTTTTGTTTTTTGTTTTTTTTTAAAGATTTTATTTATTTATTTGAGAGAGAGAGAATGTGAGAGAGAGAGAGAGCATGAGAGGGAGGAAGGTCAGAGGGAGAAGCGGACTCCTCGCTGAGCAAGGAGCCCGATGCGGGACTCGATCCAGGGACTCCAGGATCATGACCTGAGCCGAAGGCAGTCGCTTAACCAACTGAGCCACCCAGGCGCCCCAAAACCAGGGATGCTTTGGAGAGCAAATAGCAGAGATGGGAAGGGAGAGGTTGGGCGGAGGCAAAAGACACAGGAAAGTCCGTTGAGTACAGTGTGGTAACCTTCACATTGATCTATTATCAACGCATTGACCATATGAAAAAAATTGTAGGGGCGCCTGGGTGGCTCAGACGGTTAAGCGTCTCCCTTCAGCTCAGGTCATGATCCCAGCGTCCTGGGATGGAGCCCCGAATCGGGCTCCCTGCTCAGCTGGAAGCCTGCTTCTCCCTCTCCTACTCCCCCTGCTTGTGTTCCCTCTCTCTCTCTGTCTCTATGTCAAATAAATAAAATTTAAAAAAAATTGTATGGAAACACTTTAATCTATAAAACACATGAGCAAACTGTTTTCAAGCCCTTCAAAGGCATTACTTATAAAATATATATTATTCTTATCAGACTTCAGAAATTTATTTTGTATATTTTAAAGAAGTTGTATTTCTTTTTGAAAAAACTCAAAATAGAGTTTTCACTAACTCAGAATGTCTCTTTTTTTTTAAGATTTTATTTATTTATTTGAGACAGAGTGTGCGTGCACACAGGAGCAGGAGGTGGGGTGGAGAGGCAGAGAGAGGGAGAAGCAGACCCCCAGCTGAGCAGGGAGCCCGATGTGGGGCTCCATTCCAGGACCCTGAGATCATGACCTGAGCTGAAGGCAGACACTTAACCGACTGAGCCATAGAGGTGCCCCAGAATGTCTTTTCTTTTAATTAGTCCCATTAATAAGATTTTACTGCATGTATCTAGTACCACTTAGCACTTTACATTTAAAAACTCAGCATTAACTGACATCAGTAGGAAGTTCCTCTGGACATTGATTGCTTTCAAGTTTGAAAGGAGTATACTTCTAAATAGTCATTAGTCCCTTCAAAGAACATGATTCCATTCCAGGGTAACATTCCTTGATGCCCAGCTAGAATGATGGGGCATTTCTCCCAGTTAATAAAGCTGGATTGCATTTAACTTAATCACTAATTCAACTATCTTGATCCTAGCAGCATGACATGTAGGACCATTTAGCAATAAAGTAATAAGAAGCTGAATATTTAATAGAAAGATCTATTTTTTAATGTGAAAAATTCATTGTCACTGACAATTCTTGGGGAAAATTTTGCTATCATGGCAATTATTCTTAGCAGAATCTTGCCTTGCCTTGCTTTTCTGCTCTAGAATCAAGGTGTTTTGATGATATGACTCTAGGTAGGAATCACCTTGGGAAATAATTTCCCTTGAAGAAATTATTTAAATCACTTGTGGAGAATACATAATAGTTTTTGGTTTAGACCTCAAATAATTTTGCATGGTAAGTGATAAAGTGCTTTTAATGACGATGGAAGCAAAACTGGCCACTCATCTGTCAAGTCTCCACTTAGATGTTTTTTCTTTAAGGAAATCTTTTTTACCTATAATTAAGTGAACTCAATCATTACATTCTATACTTTTTCATCTTATTTCTCATAAAATAACTTGATCCTACTTATATTCCCAGCAATCAGTACAGTGGTTGTATGTTCTAAGTGTTCAATAAATATTTGCTAAAAAAATAATACATGAAAACCTGTATGTAATGTACAAAAGTTTTGTACTAACTTGGATTTCAATTTGCATGATTTATATTTTGCATCTAAATGTGCAGCAAACGTCTACAATAATTCAGCTTTATTTGCTGCCAGAATGCATTACTTCTTATTTCTTTAGGATTACATTTACTTTTAGATTTTGTAAAAGTTACACATTTTATTAATTTATTTAATAATTAATTTTATATCACTATTAATGATGAAATGCCCATCGTTATTAAAACTTAATGAAAAGGGTGTATGGGTGGCTTAGTTGGTTAGGCGTCTGTCTTCGGTTTAGTTCATGATCTCAGGGCCCTGCGATTGAGCCCCACATCGGGCTCCCTGCTCATCGGGGAGTCTGCTTCTCTCTCTCCCTCTGCCACTTCCCCTGCTTGTGCTCTCTTTCTCTCTGTCAAATAAATAACTAAAATCTATTAAAAAAAACTTAATGAAAGATATTTAGTTTTAATGCACAATTTCCTCTTGCATTTTATCCATTGGACTATTTATAAAACCAATTCGCCATCAATATTTGAAACATACATGAGAGTATTCCTCTATTGTGGGTAATTGTTTCAATTGTGAGTATTATACAAGCAAGGAGAGAAAATATGGTTGAGATATTCTGACTTAAGATACTTTGCATCTTATGAATATTATGTGCAGAATGCCTTAGTAGTTTATTCCCAGTTCTCTCTTTAAATTTTATACATTTAGTGCTCATTGTTATGTTTCTTGAAATAAAATATCGTGTAAATTCTGCTCTAAATGTTGAGCCAGCTTTATAAAGTGGTCTTGCTTAAAACTACAAAATCTGCGTGGGAGTCACCTAGGAAGGTGGGAATATGTCCGGGCGGCCTTGGGCACAGGAATCTGAGTTACTCTCAGATACATGCCCTCAGCCCCATCTTGAGAGCGCAGTGCATGTCTCTCTAATTTCTCAATTCCTCTGCAGTTACATAAGCACAAGTGACTTGCATCTGGTTTCAGCTCCATTCTCAAACAAAGTCCATGGCTGTAAGGAATGGAAAAGGAGGATTACTATTTATTCTTCCTCCTGTGTAATCTATAAAACTCTCTGGGCCAAGCAAAATCATGTAGGCATTGAAGGTCAAAACCACAACATAGATATGTTGATTTATAGTGGTAGTGTTGCTTAGGCAACAAGAAATCTAGCCAATAGGCAGCAAGAAATCTTAATGTCATTAAAGAAACTAGCCAATGGGAAATTTAAAATATTTGATTTTGTATATCTGGTATTTTGAGTCCGTTCATTTGAGTTTTTTTTCCCTAAGACTATATCTCCAGTGGATATTAAAATTTTATGCTAAATTTAGCTGATACAAGAGTTATGGCTGATAGTTGCTATAACATATAAGCCTGCAATTTCATGACTTAGCACAAAAGAAGCATATTTTTGCTTCACATGGAGTCTAGTGGGGGATGAGCTTTGTATCTTTTACATGCCGTTCTTGGGGATTTGGGCTTGTATAGGTTTGCTTAGAAACTCAGGTTGATAGCATTGGGCTTCTGAGATCTTCCTTGGGGTTGACCCCCTGCCACCTGGGGAAGTGAGAATGTGGAGGATTGTGCAGGGGGTTTTATAGGCCTGAAGGAGGATTTTGCAGCCCTGAAAGGGGTACGTATCTCTTCTGCTTAGGTTCCATAATCTGTCTTATGGTCTAACCAAATGCAAAAGGAGTGAGAAAATGAGGTCTTCAGTGGGGTGGCTATTTTCCAAAAACAACACTTCTTCATGAAAAGGTGGCATGAGTTTTTGGTGAATAGCCAGCTTTCTCTACTAAGGTGAGAGAGTGATGGTAATTGCTATGTTCAAGCAACACCTGAAAATTGTCCTTAGAGTAATGGTATTAAAGATAAGGCTATTTTTAAAAATGGAAACTAGGGGGCACCTGGGTGACTCAGTCAGTTAAGCCTCCGACTCTTGATTTTGGCTCAGGTCATGATTTCAGGGCAGTGAGATCAAGCCCCAAGTTGGGCTTTGTGCTCAGCGGGGAGTCTGCTTGAGGATTCTCTCTCCCTCTCCCTCTGCTCCTTCCCACACACTCTCTCTTTTTCTAAAATAAATAAATAAACCTAAAAAACAAAAACTGGAAACTAAATACTATTAATTAGTAATTGAGTAAGTTTAGGACTAGAGGGGTTTTAGAACTAGAGGGGTTGCTATGTCATCAAATAGAATCCTATTTAGATGATTAAGGAGATATTCTTAGATTTCAGAAATTCAGAACAGTTGTTTCCCTTTTTTTTTCTTCTGGTGATTATTTTTAAGTGAAGGGATAAAAATCCCTCTTTCTGCAGTTGCTTAAATAAAATTGCCAAGCAGAATGATAGTTTTATTTAGAAGATATATACAACACATCCTTTTGTGTTATAATGATTATATAAATATTCTATGATGCTAAAATAAATTTCTGTGATTAAGAATAACTATGTCCTCATATACTTTACAAAGTATTTCTAGGTCTTTATGCCACTTGAGCCCCTTAATGACCCTTTGAGAAAGTTAGCGTAGGTGTTTTTAGCTCTCCTTTTAGACAAGGAATGTAATACTCACAGAGTTGGGTTTTTTCTTTGTTTTTTTTTTAGATACTCATAGAGTTGAAATGATTATCTCAAAAGCCTTTGGATTGTAAAAGTTAGATGAGTGGGAACTATAACCCTATGATGCTGTTTTCATGACCCATAGTAGTATCTATCTGGACACTGGAAAGGACCATTATTGTAGATTTTTCAGTTTGTATAATCTATACACATGACCACAGATGCAAATAATGTGAGAATTGCCAAGGTGACTGTAATGACAGATAAGCATTGTTGGTTTTTTCATTTTGCTGGTGCAGGCATATTTTGTGTGTTGGCTTTTAAATATTCATAGGGTAGAATTCCAAGAGTGGACAGATATTATGCCTTTTTCTTTTAATCCACAAAAGCCATCATCCACAAAAGCCATCAAATTATAGCTCCAATGTATGTATTTCTAAATGAACCCAGAGTTATTTCTACTATTTTCAAGAAATGCTTTTATTTAGTACAGTTGACTTTTCACCTTTTATTCATTGCCTCTTTATTGAGTTTTTATTGCCTAGAATTGTTCAGTACAGAGATAAAAGTTAAGGTCCCTTTTCCCCAGATCACAGTCTCATGAGGGATAGACAGAGATGAAGCTGAGATTTCTCATACTCTCATAAAGGTGATGAAAGAAGGGAGCCTTATAAGCCCTAGGAGTAGAGGCCAACAGCCTTGGAGGGGATGGAATGGGTGCTATAGAGGGTGTTTCGGAGGAGGTGATATTTGAACTGATTCTGGAAGGATGAGTAAGAGTTCAACTGGACATGTATTGCTTTTTAAAATGTAAAATACAAAGTTCAGTTTCATTTTAAATATTTGACTTAAATTCAGAAATAAATCTAAAATATTATATCCACATCTGGGCTTCAGAAAAACTATTTAAAGGACAGCTCAGTAGAAAGTCATAAACACTGGGAAATAATACCAATAAAAAATACTGGGTGCTAAAGTCAGCATGCAATAAATATGGTTAGATTCATAATGAACTTGAACTTATTCTGTACTTCCTCACTTATTGTGACCTATGTATATTTCTTGATTTGTAAAATTTATCCTTTTCTTTAACTCTGTCCCTGTTCTGACTCTCACTATCCTATATGAAATATGTCCCTGCACCTATCATGCACTTATTATATGTACTTTTTCCATAAGTATATATATATAATGTGTGTGTGTATATATATATATAGATAGATAGATAGATTATTTATGCCCAGTCTCATTGTATCAGCCCTCATCTTTTATAGATTTCTGTAGCACTTATATTTCTATAGGTTATTTTTTTCCCCATTATTCCTGGTGGCAGTATGCATTGCCTACCTATAAGTCATCTATGTTTGCAAATTTTGACTTTGCATATGAAAATGAAAACCTTTATCTAACTTTCTTTTAAGAGAGATAGGCTCTCATCTTCTGGAACAGCTTCTGCATGACTGTAGAAGAGACAGGGAAAGATGGAAAGAACAGAGGACCTAGCAAGAGCATATTAGCTTTGAGCCTCTGTATATTCTAAGTCAATTTAGTTAGGTTTTTAATATGACATAAAGCTGATCCAGTGTCATATTTATTAATCATTAATCAGAAGGTTATAATAGACTAATGTAATACGTTACATTTGATATTAACATAAAAACTGCCTCAGAATACGTGAAGAACCACTATACTTTATTTAGACCCTGAACACATTTTGCCTGCTTTTGAAATGTATCTCAGAAGTTGATAAAAGACAGCCAAGTCTGCAAGACTCCCCTTTTTTGCTTTTAAAAACTATTCTGTTTTTACTGAAAAAATCAACACGATAAAATTAAGGGGAATTTGAAAAGAGGTTTCATTGCTGTATTACCTTAACAAAATTACTTTATGTTCCAGTCTTTGCTTATATTCATAGATATTTTCCCTGTAGTTGCAATTCAATGTAAGTCAAACATTTATCATTTATGTATTCAGCAAATGTTAATTACCTACCGTGTTATAGGCCCTGTTCTAGGTGCAGGGACACTACTGTGAATAAGATAAAGTCTCTGCCCTTACGGTGATTATAGTCCAGTGGAGGCAGGGTGGGGGAGGCTAGACATTTAGCACATAAACCAACAGATCAGTAATGTCAGATGGCAATAAATGCTATGAAGAAAACTAAAGCCCGGGAAGAGAACAGAAAGTGATAGGTGGCTATATAAACTAGGGTGGTTAAAGAAAGGAAGACTCCTCTGAGGGGGTGTTATTTGGTCAGAGACCTGAGTAAAGTGAGGGGGTCACCTCTGTGACTATCAGGGTAAGTCCATTCCTGGCAGAGGAAATAGCAAGTATATGTGCTTGAGAAGGGGACTTGCTTGGCCTGCTCGATGGGGAGGAGAAGGGCCAATAAGTCTGAAATGTAGGGAGCAACAAGGAGAATGGTCAGAGGTCACCAGGGGTCACAGTATAAGTGCCACTGTGTGTGGCAGGTATATGTTGGGTGAGAGGAATATGGAAGTGACTAAGACAGCCTTTCACTTCCGGAAGCTTATTTTCAAACAGCACGTATATGTATAAGCAGTAAGTTGCAATAAAATGTATTAGGTGCCATTGTAAAAGAACAAAGCGTAGTGAGTAGCGTAACTGCACCGGGGAGGCAAAGATGTTGAAATGGGATTTGGAGGATGAATAGGAGTTTTATGGGAAAAGAAGGGAAGAAAGGGCATTCTAGATGTAGAGGGTGTAGAGATTACTTAAAAATAAATTAATGTAAAAAATGTTTAATGAGGGATGCCTGGGTGGCTCAGTCGGTTAAGCGTCTGCCTTCGGCTCAGGTCATGATCCCAGGGTCCTAGATCAAGTCCCGCATTGGGACTTCTCCCTCTGCCCCTCCCCCCTGCTTGTGCTCTCTCCCTCTCTGACAAATAGATAAATAAATAAAATCTGTTAAAAAATGTTTAATGAGATTTTTAAAAAATGTATGTTGGAGAGTCATGGGAGATGAGGCTGGAAAACAGAACAAAGTTATGAAGGTCCCAAGTTAAAAAAAAAAAATTTTCAAACATTACAATAAAGTATTTCAGACTACTTTTCCTTTTTAATTTGAGTTATTTTATTCTATAGAAGTTTAACATTTTATTCATCGCATTAAGTTCATTGTTTTTTCTCTATGATTTTTTGCCACTCTTTAAAAGCAGGGGAAATTGTTAACAATCAATTAATAACATCAAAGGGAGATGAGTTATCCATTTCCTCAGTTGAAGCAAATAAAGAGCACTTCCCAGGCTACTTTAATTTGCAGTTTTTGGGAAAAAAATCAAAATCCCAAAGTTATATGTATGTTATTTAATAATTATTTTTAAAAAATAATGGGTTTCCTAGTTTCCTCAAAAACATGGACTTTCCATAAGTTCTAGAGATACATGTAGTGATATATCTTTAACTGCAATTCCTTGCTCAAGTAATACTACTTTTCAGGAGATTTCACATATTTTGAGTGACCGTTATTATTGTTTAAAATTTATTTACTTTATTGTCTTCCACCCTGGCTGGAAACCTTTAGAAATGAAATATGTATATATTTCATATATATCTATCTCCATCCTAGATTCTGAACATAAATTTTCCCAATGTACTGTTTTATCCTCTGAACCTCAACAGATTTCATTTCAAACTGGTTTCCTTGGTACTCTGTTTGGTTTAGTTTTTATTTCATAATCATAGACTTAACTCTGCAATCCCGCTAGACTTGGAGGGAGGTAGGAAATGGTGGACCCCAAAGAATGGCAGTGAGAACCCAAAGATTATAGGATGTTGCCTATTAATGGGAGTGGAGTGTTGCTCTCTTGAGCTACAGAAGGAATGTAATGGTCTGGTAGTTAAGATAAAACACAAGTCAAATTTATTTGAGTTGTCCACGGTGAGCAATGACGAACTTCTTGCTGCTCTTGACATTCTTGGACCTAAAGCACTCCATGGCTTCTACATATTCATATCCTCTTTCACCTTGCCAAAGACCACATGCTTGCCATCAACTACACAGTCTTGGCAGTGCAGGTGAAAAACTGGGAATCATTTGTATTGGGTTTAATATTTGCTATGGGCAAGATGCCAGGACCTGTATGCTTGGGGATGAAGTTCTCACATCAAATTTCTCCCCATAGATGGACTTGCCACCAGTGCTGTGATAGTGTGTGAAATCACCACCTTGACACATAAATTCCCAAATAATTCTGTGAAATATGGAATCCTTTTAACCAAATCCCAGTGCTCAGAATGCAAAAGGTTTCTGTGTCTTTGGAACTTTTTTTGCAAATAGCTTGAAGGCAATATAGCCTAAGGGCTCGTCCTTGACTGCCATGTCCAAAAACAGGGTGGGTTGACCTTGGCTGGGGCAGCAGTGTGGGTGGCATCTGCAAAACCTCATTGGTACTCTATTTGAAGACTGAAGTGCTTCTAGAATTCCCAGAATAGCACTGCATGCTGTCTGTAAGAAATCAGAAACCATGAATGTTTTTTACTGGATATGTTTAAATTGCTGTGTCAGCTATCCCTTGATGCTCTTCATTATAATAAGTGCTATGGTGAACTAGTAATGTTTGGGGAACTGCAGGCTGTATAGAACTCAAGCTCAGGGACTCTGGGGTTCTCTAGAGGAGCAGGCAGCTCCCCGAGAGGCACAACTGGGTCACTGGGAGTTTTCACAGGCGCCTTTCTGGCTAGGTGAGAGGGCCTTCATTAGTATTAGCATCATCCTTCATTTTCAAACATAATTCTAAAGTGGAGGCGTTTACCTATATAAGGGGAAGATTTTTAGAGCACACCAGCATCAACAATTGGCCTCACGTGTCTAAAAGCATGATCGTAGTCTTATCTGAATGGACTTCACGTAACAAAGCTCAAAAACCTTGGAATATTAATCTTTTACAAAATGGTATTTAGAAAAGAAGAACATTTGATGTCTCCAAAAGACATTGAAACAGAAGTCAAATGACCTGAGCTGGGATGGAAACTAACATTTATCTGCATATGGGCCTTTACTTCTGCTAGTAGAACAGACTAGTTCATTGACCTGCCACAGTTGTTACACAGACATAATTAGCACCGTATTACACCAATGTGTAAACTGAGGCTCAGAGAAGTTGGATGACTGTGTCACGAATTGGAATCCAGGCCTTTCTGGCTCTAATGTGCATGGTGTCACCGATCAGTTCTACTTAAATGCATCATTTGATCTTTCTGATCCTTCGTTCTGCTCTAGTTAATTTTCACAGCATAATTAACCACCCCAACACTTAATGGTTTAAAACAACAACAATTTAAGTTCTCTTATACTCCACTAAGCTCCACTGGCTTTCTTATAGGGTAGTCTCCGGGCAGCATTCCAAGAAGGTGAAAATGGAAGTTGCAAGATGACTTAAAAACTAGGCTCTAGAACTCCCATGGTGCCACTTCACCACGTTCTGTTAGTCAAAGCAAGTCATAAGGCCAGCCCAGGTTCAACAGGTGGAAAATAGATTTTATCTCTTGATGGGAGGAGCTGCAAATATTCTATGACCATGTTTAATCGGCCACTATTCTTTTCTGTTTTTAAATTTTTAAGATGTATTATGTTGCACTGTTACCAAAGCACTTAAAAATGTTAGAAAAAAAGTCAAGTTTTAGATTCTTAAATGTGTCTTCTAATTTTGTCCTACTTTACCATTGTGAAGGAGATATTTGAGAGAAGAAAATGAGTGTGAAGGTACCTTGAAAGCCTGTAAATAGAGCCCTCTGTAAGCTAAGGTGTTATTAAGATTTATAGAAGATGCTAGGACTTACAGTTGAAAGGAGTTTTTAATAGATTAAAAAGAAATGAAAAAGAGATTTGAAAGATAATCTGTAGTTCACAGGGCATAGAAATTTTCCTCAAGCTTCAGAAGCATTATTGGTTTTCTGAAATGTAATAAGATGTGATTTTTAAAAATTAAATATATTGTTGCTTGTGTGTGTAGAATCAAGCAATGAGTAAAAATTGTGTGAAGTCAAAGTCTTGCCATCTTTTGTGTAGTTAATAATATTAGACCCAGATACTCTCACACCAAGAAGTCTGTGGAATCGTATTATGGACATGGAATCATCCTGACTAATGCAGAAATGCCAGATAACTCCAGCCTAATTCTGCCTTCTAAAATCTAATTCCTTTTGGCATCTCAAAATATTGTTGCAGTGTGCTAAACTGAGTTCTAAAATGGGAAACCTAAATGGCGCTACAAAAAAGATATCTTCCAGGGATATCTTCTCTAAGGGAGGGCTGGGTGAGATTCTGGGACTTTATTTGGGAAGAAGTTCTTAAAAATTAACAACCTTGGGAGATGCAGGTTTCCAGTTATGGAATGAAGAAGTCACGAGAATAAAAGGTACAGCATAGGGGGTATAGTCAATGGTACCGCAATAGCATTGCGTGGTGACAGATGGTGGTGAGCGTAGCACACTTGTGAGCATAGCATGATGTATACAGTTGTTGACTCACTATGCTGTATACCTGGAACTAATGTAAAATCGTGTTTCAACTATAGTCAAATTTAAAAAAATGTATCGATGAGTCAAAAAATATTAACAACGTGGTCACCTTGACCACACTTCCCATACTTGCATAATCTGCTTGCCTCTGTGAGGCATGTGAGTTTGAAACGGTGACAGAATTATGGCTGAAAAGAGCCAAACACCCTGATGTTTGATAACTAAAGAACTTGGGGGCTGCTACTGGGCATATCGATGGTACATCAGTGACAACGAGTGGAGACTCTCAGGTGTAGGGGTGCAAAGTGAAAAGATGAACACAAGAGTTCCGTTTATCTGCCTCCCGATCAAGATCTGAATAACAGTGGTACAGATTCTGCCTGTCTGTGAAACCATACCATAAAACCCGGTTTGGGCAGTAATACTTCAGCACAGATTGCACCTGCTGCTTTTAAAATGCTGCTTATCCGTCATCCTTAGCATCATATTGATGTCCAATCCAACATAGCCTGAAATTTTGAGTTCTCTCAATATCCCTCTAAAACTACTTCAAAGAATGGAGAAAAAGAATTATAACTCCAAATTGCCTGGAATTCTGAATTCAGAAATTTAGGCAAACTGGATAGTAGTCAAATTCTTTGATCGAATTTTGGATTGGCACAGTCTTTTTTTTTTTTAAGATTTTTATTTATTTATTTGAGAGAGGGAAAGCACAAGCAGTGGGAGCAGGAGAGGGAGAAGCAGACTCCCTGCTGAGCAGGGAGCCTGGTGTGGGACTCGAACCCAGGACCCTGAGATCATGACTTGAGCCGAAGGCAGACGTTTAACTGACTGAGCCACCCAGGCACCCATGGATTGGCAGAGTCTTGATAAGAGGTGACACTTGATGTATATATATATATTTTAAAGGTTGTGAGTTTTGTTATGTTGTCATGATGAAATTTTTCTCAGAGTACAATTATGGTTTTCACACCAACTGGCAACTTTAAGATTGATTAGAAAGAAAAATTACCAAATGATGGTAGTCCAACTTTCTGAAACAAAGAAATGAAATAGATCAACATGGATAATTTTGAAAATTGTCCAGATTTGTTTTAAATAATAGCAGCTAGGGATGCCTGGGTGGCTCAGTTGGTTGGGCGTCTTCCTTCGGCTCAGATCATGATCCCAGGGTCCTGGGATCGAGTCCCACATTGGGCTCCTTGCTCAGCGGGGAGTTTGCTTCTCCTCTCCCTCTGCCTGCCGCTCCCCCTGGTTGTGCTTGCTTTCTCTCTCTCTCTCTGACAAATAAACAAAATCTTTTTAAAAAAATAATAGTAGCTAACATTATTGAGTGCTTATTATGTGCCAATATTTTAAGAATTCCACATTAATTAACTCACTTATCCCTGTGAGATAGCTCCCCTTCATAGATGAGAATATTGAGAGGAAATAAAATTTGTCCACATTCACAGAGTAGAGGGATTTGTTTCTGGCAGTTTTATTTCCATGTCTGGTCTTAGTCACTTTCTTCGACCACCTCTTGGCTTGTCTTTCTTAGACATACATCCAGTCTCCAGTGAATTTCCCAAAGGCCTGGGTTTTTAGACATTGTTACAATGTGCAAGAGTCTAAACTTTACTGGGCTTTTGGGATATTTTGTATGAAATGTAAGTACTTATAGTCATAGTTACTGTAATGACAGATATAAAAACAAAATCCATCAATACAAAGATTGGTGGAAACTGTGGATTTTCCTTATCAAATAAAATCATGTGTTTCCACTCTAAACATTGATTTTCGGGCGCCTGGGTGGCTCAGTCGGTTAAGCGACTTATTTCTTTAGAATGGTATCTGGCCACAGGATTACCATCCATGTCATCAAAGTATACACTATATAAATAGCAAAGTTTTATACAGCACCTGTGATAGGGCAGAACTGCCCTCCCTCCTGACTGTGAGGACTGCAGTTTAATAAATATTAAACTTAATAAATACAAGGAAGAAATAGAAGCAACTTAATATACAGGCAAAAACGATGGTACAAATCCTTGCTATTTGTAATTTGCCATAGGCCAGGAGCATGGACATCACCTGAGAGCTTGTGAGAAATGCAGAATCTCAGGTGCCAGCCCAGACCCAGGCAATCAGAATCTATGTTTACATCAACAAGAGATTCAGATGATCACTAAAATTTGAGCAGCTCTGGGCTAAAGCATTTGTATTCTGTTAGTAATTAGTTGTGTAAATATGAATAAGTCATTTACTATGCTCTGTATTTTAATATCCTCCATTCCTTGCCACTTAATATAAATTGATTTTGGACAAGTTAATTCTGTAATCTTCATTTCGTTGCCTGTAAAATAGAAGTACTCATATTACCTACCCTATACTATTGTAAGGATTAAATGAGGTAATGATTGTAAGGTTTGTAGAATACTGTCTGCATGTACTATGTGGTTAATAAGTGCTTGCAATTGTTATTTTAGTTATTGTTTCCCTACTATACTATATTATTGATTACGTGGCATGTGGAATAATAAATTTCTCCCTAAATTTCCTATACAGATATATAAATGTGCTTTTTTCCACATTCTCTACTTTATGACGTGCTGCGAAACTGTTTTCCAAAGTGGTTGTACCAATATAGATATGCTTTTAAAAACTGAAAAATTGGGCCATCTGGGTGGCTCAGTTGGTTAAGCGTCTGACTCTTGATCTTGGCTCAGGTCTTGATCTCAGGGTCATGAATTCAAGCTCCACATTGGGCTCCATGCTGGGCATGGAGCCAACTTAAAAAAAAAATTGGAAAATTAAAAGCAGCAAAATTTTCTAAGAGTTCAAGTGCCCAGTGGAAAAAACACTGGCATGGGGACTAGACAGGCTATAATCTAGTCGCAATTCTTTTGACGAACCTGTCATTTAACCTTCTTGGCTTTTATGGATATTAGAATATTAAGTGCTTTAAAATGCTTATAGTACTACTTTATGGATTTTGTAGAACTGGCAAAACACAATGATTATGCCTATGTTATTTAAAAAAAAGATTTTATTTATTTATTTGAGAGAGAGAGAGAGAAAGAGTATGAGCAGGGGGAAGGGTGGAGGGAGAAGCAGACTCCCCACTGAGCAGGGAGCCTGATGTGGGGCTCGATCCCAGGACCCTGGGATCATGATCTGAGCTGAAGGCAGATGCTTAACTGACTGAGCCAGGCAAGCGCCCCTATCCATATGTTATCTTAATCTATAAGAATTTGTGATAAGGTGTTAAGATCACTGCTGTTTTGTGGCACTATGTTGGGTATTTTTAGAAGCTTCAGAAAATCTTCCAGATTATTAAATTACTGTTTCAGCCACAAATATATGCTCTAAATCTCTATATTTAATCCCAAGTTCATTATTTCAAAAGAAATACTTTGCTCTTTGAAACTCTGCTCATTATGTAGTAGTATTGACACATGTATTAAAACTTCAGATAAGGGGCACCTGGGTGGCTCAGTTGTTAGGCATCTGCCTTTGGCTCAGGTCATGATTCCAGGGTCCTGGGATCGAGCCCCGCATTGGGCTCCCTGCTCGGCGGGAAGCCTGCTTCTCCCTCTCCCACTCCCCCTGCTTATGTTCCCTCTCTCGCTGTGTCTCTCTCTGTCAAATAAATAAATAAAATATTTTTTTTAAAAAAAAGCTTCAGATAAAAGTCTTCTGTCCTCTCTTCTATCACCTTATTGTCCAGGCACTATGTGAGCACACTGGCTGAATCATTGCAAGCATGCTACAAATCTTCACTGAATGAAAGGCAGTGACTTCACCCTAATTGTTCTCTATTTGAAAATTCATTGAAATTTGTTGCTTCCCTTTTTTAGTAATAGAGTTTGTAGCAAAATATCAACTCTATGATAACCAAGAACTTAAGCGTTTGGAATTCACTGTGATTCTTCTTTGGTGAAAATCTGTCTCAAATTCATAATTAATTCAGCCAGTGTTTATATTGGACCTGAGTGTAAAATGAAACTTTCATAAATGAATAGAACTTCTTGAACCTTCCTTAGTTGGTTGCTTTTGTTTCTCTTTCTCAATTAGTGACGATGAGTTTTCCTGGTGAACATGTGCTCAACACACTAAATAAATTTTGTGGGTTTTTTTTTTTTTAAGATTTTATTTATTTATTTGAGAGAGAGAGCCTGAGCAGGGGGTGGGGAGGGGCAGAGGGAGAGGGAGAAGCGGCCCATGACCCAGAGATCATGACGTGAGCTGAAGGCAGACGCCCAACTGACTGAGCCACCCAGGTGCCTCACAGTAAATAAATATTTAAATTGAATTGGATGTTGAAGTGATTGCAAATTAAATGAAGTCATTTTTTCCTGCTTATTCGAATATATCTGCAAGTCATATCCTATTGAAGTGCTCTATGATTTAAAAAGAAAAGAGTACTTTCTTAAAAAGTAGGGGAATGCTATTTTGCTTAATCATTAGATTCATAAATAAGTAAAGACTCTTATCAACATATTTCTGAGGCAAAGACTTTAAGTCATTAGAAAAGAGACGGTCTTGAGGGAATCCCATTTATATAAAGTTTAAAAATTTGGACATTTAACTGAAAACCTTTGATTACGTAATCTGAACAATTACCTCAGCACCAAGAGGGCCGGAAAGAATTTACTGTCATGGAGAGCAGTGTATTAAAGTTAAAGCTGCAATGGTTCTCAGTTATCTTCTTCTTTTTTTTTTTTTTTAGCAGCTTTTAAAGATCTAATTAACCTCAATATTTAGTGTGCATATTTAGTGTAGTGCACAACTGGATGTTTTGACAACCATCACCACAATTGAGATAATCAACATATTTACTGATCTTTGGATTGATGGAGGTATTTCATTGAAATCAGAACCAGATTCCATTTTTTCTCCAGGAATAATTTTACTACTGGGTTGAATTCTAACATTAAAATAAGATTTGTGTACACACAAAATTTATGTGTGCAGTCACAGAGCATTGTTTTCTAACTGTAGTTTAGATCTATTCATTTTTAAATTTAGGGTGTGGCTGGAGTACAGACTGTAGCATGACTGGCCTCCAGTGGTGTCTTTGAAGAATAGCATCGCTGCTAGATTCAAAGCAACAGGTGAGATTTAGAGAAGAGCCATTCCATGTTAGCTAAGATCATACACATGCATTAAGTGGCAGGGCTGGTGAAATGGAATATCCAGCATGGGAGGTGGGAACTGTCTTCTTCTAATCTTGGGATGGAAAAAGTGTTCTGATGCTAGCTGAAGCTTTCATGCAATTGTTGTTCAGAACTTTTTCATAGAGAAAGATTTACACTGATTTTCATTTTCTGAGAGAAGAAACTTACTTCTCTCTGGCTATCTTCTCTCTGCTCTGCTGATACTTCCTTAAAATATATCTTTATTATATTACCTGTTTTTTCTTTTGTATGTTTTTTTTTCTTACAGCTTTTAATTTTGGTTAAATACTCCAAGAACTCTGAAATTGCACCTGTATAAGTAAAAATTAAGGAGCCACGTAAGAATGGCATTGTTAATTTGAAGTGATTTTAATGATGAATATAGGTAACTAGGAGGTTTGCCTGTGATTAGTCTGAGGAATGAAGACAAGAAGTATTCAGATCTTAAAATACTATGTTTTGGCATGTCCTTTCTTGCTGATATTTCTCTCTATTATTCTATTGTCCACAGCAGTAGAAAAGAGGAATCATAAATAAAATGAGGGGAGACCAGGGAAAGAGTCTAGGTTAGAATAAGTGAAGCAGATACTGTGTTTTGCTGGCTATAAGTGTAATAATAATTCTTCTATAGCAAATCAAATCCTTCAGCATGGGAAAAAGAGAACTTCCAATAGTTGGATTGGTCAGGGCCAGTTATGAGTTAGGCATGAATATCTGCACCACTTACTAAATTTTTTTCTCAGACTTTTCTGCTCACCTCCTCCAGGCCACCATCAATACCTCTCTTCCTTCTGATTTCTAGCCAAGAACAGGAACTCTGGAATCTTTATTTTTGCCTAGTGTCTCATCTAAACACATTTCTACTGTACATCTCACTGTCTGTGTATGCTCGCATTTATGTTCTTCTATAGTCTGTATTAGTTAACAGTAATTCAGGCAGTGGCAGATGGAGACCATATCCAGATGTCCAAATTTTCTTAGGTCTCGTCAGCCATGGATACAAATGGAGTCAGTTTAATAGTCACCTGTCTTCTTTGATGACCCATGTCAGCATCACAGTCTCCTGAAAAGCCTGCTCTTCTTGCCCCATTCATCACTCTTGTATTTCTTATTTTGGGGGTGGGGGTGGGGTGGGAGCATCTCCAGGTGGGATCTAACATGTGCTCATGAATGAGTCGTGTGAACCATCTTATCAGGGGCCACCGAGTGTCTGAACACATGGTCCCTTTTCTTTCATTGCCCACTGCTCTGTCACCAGGCTCCACTGAGTCTCCAGTACACCTCAGGTGCCAAAGACACGTGTTAGCTGATTGGAATTTATCCCCCATTGTGTTATGCTGAAGGGTGATTGAAGTAATGTTGCCTGTCTCAGTGCCTTACAAAATCCATCCCAATTCTTTGTATAAAGTTCAAATATATGGAAGATTTGGGAGCTGACAGGGAGTTAAATATTTGCGACAGCAGCCAACTCTTGCTGTTTTATGAAGAAGACCTTGTTACTGCACGAATCTCCCGTGATTTGCTCCTCCTTCCATTTGGATGAGTTCTTTACCAAAAGCTCCCTGGTCTCTTCATCAATTAGGATTAACTGATTAAACAATTGCTTTGCCATTAGAACCAGTGCGGATCCACAGTAACAGAGGCTTAAATGACTTAGAAGTTCATTTCTCTCTCATAAAATAAATCGAGACATGAATAATCCAGGGCTGGTAAGGTACGCACTCTGCTGGGTCAGGAATCCACGGTCCTCCTATCTTCTGTTCTGCCATCCTCACCATGAGGCTTCTATCTCATAGCCTGAACTGATGGTTCAAGATCTAACCATTATGTCCAGCAGAGTGGAGAAAGGTAGAGAGGGGTAGTCATGCTTTGTCTTTAAGGACACTTCTAAAAGTTGCAAGCAAGCCTTTTTAAAAAAATCCTGCTGGTCATCACATAGTTACATGACCACACTTGGCTTCTGATGAGGCTGGAAAATGTAGCCTCTATACGGCAACCATATGCCCAACTATTATTATGATGATTTATCAAAGCAAGAAGGGAGAACAGCTATTAAGGAAAAACAAGTGGACTTAGCCACAGTACCATGCAAATAGGCTTCTGGAACACCCAGCCTACCAGTCAACCTTGGGCCAAACCAGTATTAATGCCTCTAAGGCCAACAAGGGCTATTTTATTTGGCCCTCTGTATGGGCAAAATATTACCACTCCTTTAATTTCTTTTCTGGCTAAGATTGTCTGTTATTTACAAAATTGTCCAGTGCACTTTTCCTTTTTCTTTTTATCTCATTGGATTAGCTTAAAGTGAGACACTCATTCTCTCTGTGCTGTGCTAGAATTATCTACATGATGTGATTGATTTCCTGACTGTGATCTTTGTACCAAATTGTGTCAGACGGCATGCTTTGATGACAAGTATTCATTCCCTTGATAACAAAACCAGATAAAGACATGACAAGAACGGGAAACTATAGACCAATATCTGTCATGAAAATAGATGTAAACTTTCTCAGTAAAATACTGGCAAAGAGAATGCAGCAATGTGTAAGAAAGATTTGTACATCATGACTAAGTGGCATTTATTCTAGATAGACATGCAAGGTTCAACATTAAAAAATCAGTTATACCAACAGGCTAAAGAAGAAAAATCACATGATCATATCAACACATGTAGAAAAACATTTGACAAAATCCAATATCAAGTTTTTTTGTTTTGTTTTGTTTTTGTTTTATTTTGATTTTTTAAAGTAAATTCTACTTCCAACGTTGGGCTCGAACTCACGGCCCCAAGATCAAGAGTCACATGCTCCACTGACTAAGCCAGCCAGGCATTCCCAATATCAAGTTTTGATTTAAGAAACAAAAACAAAAACAAACAAACAAAAAACCCCAAAAAGCCCTCAGCAAACTAAGAATAGAGGAAACTTACTCAAATTGATAAAGAACATATACAAAAAACCTACAACCAGCATCATCATAAATGGTCAGAAATTAAATGCTTTCCCCCAAGACTGAGAACGAGACAAGAATGTTCCCTCTCATTATACTCCTATTCTACATCATATGGGAAGCTTAGTTAATGCAACAAGACAAGAAAAGGAATGTATAAAAATATTGGGAGAAAGAAATAAAACTGTCTTTGTTCACAGATGACATGATTTTCTATGTAGAAAACCCCAAATAATCCGCAAACCTGTGGAACTAATAAAAGATGATAGTAAGTTTGCAGAATACAAAGTTAACATACAAAACTCAATTGCTTTACTATATGTTATCAATGAACAATTGCAATTTGAAGTTAAAAATCACAAACTTAGGTATAAATCTAACAAGGTATAAATATATAAGAACTACAAAATTTTGATAGAAATCAAAGAACAGCTAAATAAATTGAGAAATATCCTATGTTCATGGTTCAGAAGACTCAATATTATTAACATGTCACTTCTTTGCACTTGAACTATAGGTTTAACACTGATTAAAATCCCAGCAAGGTTATTTTGTGCATATTGACAGAGTGATTTTAAAGTTTACATGGAAAGGCAGAAGATCCATAATAACCAACACAATACTGAAGAAGAATAAGAGTCAGAGGACTGAGACTACCCAACCTAAAGACTTATTAAAAAGCTACAGAGGGTGCCTGGGTGGCTCAGATGGTTGAGTGTCTGCCTCCGGCTCAGGTCATGATCCCAGGGTCCTGGGATCGAGTCCCGCATCGGGCTCCCTGCTCCTTGGGAGCCTGCTTCTCCCTCTGCCTCTCTGTCTCTCATGAATAAATAAATAAAACCTTAAAAAAAATAAAAAATAAAATAAAAAGCTACAGAAATGAAGACAATATGGTATTAGTGAACAAATAGACACATAGATGAGTGGAACAGAATACAGAGCTCAGAAATAGACTGATTCAAATATAGTCAATTGATCTTTGACAAAGGAGCAAAAGTAATTCAATGGAGAAAAGTAGTCTTTAACTAATCGTGCTGGAATAATTGGATATCTGCATTCAAAAAATGAATCTAGATGCAGATGTTACACTTTTCACAAAAATTAACTCAAAATGGATCAAGACTTAATTGTAAAACTCCAAACCATAAACCTTCTATAACATAGGAAAAAAAATCTAGGTTACCTTGGGCTTTTAGATATGAAACCAAAAGTATGATCTATAAAAGCAAAAGCTAATAAGTTATGTTTCATTAAAATTTAAATCTTCTGCAAGAGACACTATTACAAGAACGAAAAGACAAGCTGAAGACTGGGAGAAAAATCTTTGCAGAACACATACCTGGTAAAAAGGACTTGTATTAAAAATATATAAAGAACTCTTCAAAGTAATTCAACCATAAGAAAACAAACAACTCAGTTGAAAAATGGACAAAGGATTGGAAGAAACACTTCACTAAAAAAGACAATACAGGGACGTCTGGGTGGCTCAGTCAGTTAAGCGCCTGCTTTTGGCTCAGGTCATAGTCCCAGGGTCCTGGGATCAAGTCCTACATCAGGCTCCTTGCTCAGCAGGAAGCCTGCTTTTCCCTCTCTGCCTGCCCTTCCCCCTGCTTGTGCTCTCTCTCTCTCTCTCTGACAAATAAATAAAATCTTGAAAAGAAAAAAGTATTTTTTTTAAAGATTTTATTTATTTATCTGACAGAGAGAGACACAGCGAGAGAGGGAACACAAGCAGGGGGAGTGGGAGAGGGAGAAGCAGGCTCCCCGCAGAGCAGGGAGCCCGATGCGGGACTCGATCCCAGGACCCTGGGATCATGACCTGAGCTGAAGGCAGTCGCTTAACCAACTGAGCCACCCAGGCGCCCAGAAAAAAGTATTTTTAAAAAGACAATACAGATGGCAAATAAGCATATTAAAATATGTTGGACATTATTATATGTTTAGGGAATTGCATATTAAAACAAGGAGACACCACTGTACACCTATTAGAATTTTTAAATTCCAAAAACCTGATAATATCAAATGCTGGTAAAGATGTGGAATAATAGGGACCTTCATTATTGCTGTGGGAATGCAAATAACAGTTACTTGGGAAGTCAATTTGACAGTTTCTTAGGAAAGCTAAACTTCATTTTACCATACAATCCAGCAGTCACGCTCCTAGGTATTTACCCAAATGAGATGAAAACTTCTGTCCACACAAGAAACTGCACTTGGATGTTTATAGCAGCTTTAGTCATAATTATGCAAAACCTGAAACAATCAAGATGTCCCTTAATATGTAAATGGATAAATAAACTATGTTGCATCTATACAATGGAATACTTCAGTGATCAAAGGAAATGAACTATCAAGTCACAAAAAGACATGAAGGGATCTTAGATGCATATTGCTAAGTGAAAGGACTAAGTCTGAAATGGCTCCATATTATTTGATTCCCAACTATATGACATTCTGGAAAAGGCAACACTATAGAGATAATAGAAAGATCAGTGTTTGTTGGGGTTTCTGTGCTGAGATGGAGGAGTAATGAATAAATGAAGCATGGGGATTTTTAAGGTGGTGAAACTATTTTGTACCATCCTTTAATGTTGGATACATGCCTGACATCCCAAGTTATTTCCCCCTATACTTCTAAGTTTTCTCCTCTTTGGACCAAAAGAAAAGGATGTCACAGAGAGAGAGGAGAGGGAAGGCAGGAAGAATGAAACAGGACAAAAGAAAAAGTTAATACAACATACGTGCAACATATAATTACTTTCTGTTCTTCACAGAATTACTTTTCCTCCCTGTTACATTTACCTAGTTACTTGTTTTCATCTACTTAGAAAATTCAACTGTAAAATATCTGTTTAATATCTGAAATGTCTGAAATTCAATAGGGACCCCAGGGAAACTTTTCATCAAGGCCATGTAAATACATCCTTGTTTTGTCTACTCCTGGTGTGATTAAATCACAAATAGAGCTTTTTTTGTATTGCCGACATAAAATGCAATTGATCTTAGTGTGGAACACAGATACTACGATAGCATTTATACCAAGAAAACTTGAAACTTTTCCTCTTCTTTCATTATTTCTTTATAACTTAGAAGAAAAGCCATTTTTATTCATATCAGAAAAGACTTTGGCATTAAATGCTAAGAAATAAAGGCTTAAGTGGTAAGGAACTGACTGAGTTTGATAGCCTTCATGGTCCAAAAACATCAACTGCTTTAAAAAATAGTGTTATCTAGGACTAAAGTGTTCTTTGAATGGAAATTTTTTTTTAAATAAAGGGAAATATTAGTGATGTTTTAGCAGCAATTTTTGAAAGTAGTCAAAAGTTGCTCTAGTATACATCGTCATGAATTTATTGTAAGTGACTAAAATAATTTAGACTCCTGCTTAGCTCTAAGCAAAATCCAGTTAAAATAGGTGCTTAGTACTTTTGAAGCACATGGGCTCCCTGGGAATGCATCAGTGAATATTATTTGTGCCTTTAATGAGTCATCAACATTTGGGAGGATAAGCTTTTTTTTTTTTTTTTTTTTTCTTTAAAAAGCATGATAATGTGGTTTTTTTTTATTCTTATGTTAATCCCCATACATTACATTAGTTTTATTTTATTTTATTTTATTTTATTTTATTTTAAAGATTTTATTTATTTATTTGACAGAGAGAGACACAGCGAGAGAGGGAATACAAGCAGGGGGAGTGGGAGAGGGAGAAGCAGACTCCCCGCTGAGCAGGGAGCCCGATGTGGGGCTCGATCCCAGGACCCTGGGATCATGACCTGAGCCGAAGGCAGACGCTTAATGACTGAGCCACCCAGGTGCCCCTCAAGTCAGTGTTTTACTTGGTAAACATGTCTGAGACCATGCATCCCTGGCTGCTAAGCACCATGGCGGACAGGGCTAGAAAGGTAACAGCTTTAGTTTGAGCAGGGGGCAAAGACAAGGCAGCACTTTACAGCTACATTGTAACTAGATCCTGCATACAACATTAGTTTTAAATGAAGTGTTCCATGATTCATCGTTTGTGCATAACACCCAGTGCTCCATGCAGAATGTGCCCTCCTCAATACCCACCACCAGGCTAACCCATCCTCCCACCCCCCTCCCCTCTAGAACCCTCAGTTTGTTTTTCAGAGTCCATCGTCTCCCATGGTTCGTCTACCCCTCTGATTTCCCCCGCTTCATTCTTCCCCTCCCGCTACCTTCTTCTTTTTTTTTTTTCTTAACATATATTGCATTATTTGTTTCAGAGGTATAGATCTGAGGTTCAACAGTCTTGCACAATTCACAGCGCTTACCAGAGCACATACCCTCCCCAGTGTCTATCACCCAGTCACCCCATCCCTCCCACCCCACCCCCCACTCCAGCAACCCTCAGTTTGTTTCCTGCAATTAAGAATTCCTCATATCAGTGAGATCATATGATACATGTCTTTCTCTTTTTGACTTATTTCACTCAACATAATACTGGGAGGATAAGCTTTTATTGTCCGTGTTTTAAAAGTCAGCTACATGAAGTTGATAGAGTATGTACGTTAAATATATCCATTAGTCATGTTTCAGGACATGGAATGTGTATGCAAATATCAGTGTTTCTTTAAATATAAAACAAGAGGAAGATAAGCCTAGTTTTGTAATAAAATACTAATATTTGAATTTTAGCAAGTTAAAAAACTATTAGTTGTTATTTTTGTCCCCTTCCTCCTTCACACCTCTCATTCTTTCCCTCAGAAGACACACAAACTGCTGACCCAGGCAATAGTTTTTAAAATATCAACAGTCTTAGAAACCTCGGGTTCTATAATATTTGATAAGAGTTAGAACAGGCTGAAGGGTAAATCTCCTTTGTCCCCACGTTATCATTCTCTAGCCTGTTTCTCTTTTCAACAGTAGGCTAGGAGTATAACCTCTACCTAATGTTCCTGTTCCCTGAGTGAAATGCCACAATCCTTTTTTTCAAAAGTTAGATGCTGTGTGTGTGTGTGTGTGATTTTGATGGAGATGTGGTGGGAATTCTGGGTTGGGAAAAGGGGGAGGAAAAGAAAAGCAGGTTTTTGCCCTTTTAAAAAAATTGGACAACTTTATTATCACAAAGAACTTTACAAATCTAGACAGCTGTGTTGAAGAAAAGAATTGTGAAAAACGTGTAATTAAGAAAAAAACTGAAAGAGAAGGTAGGATCATTTTAAAAAAAGGCAAGTGAAGTTAAGTCTGTGACTTAAAATTAGTAAAATAAAATATAATGGGTGAGGGTGAAGAACCTAATTTTGGTAAAAGTGTAGTATTGTTACTGGACAGTTCTGAACTCAAGTTGGGCTAGTTGCCACGTGAAAATCAATACTCAAGAGACAAGCTATGGTGGGAAAGGAAAAGGTTGCTTTATTCAGGAAGCCAGCAGCCTGGGGAGATGTTAGACTAACGTCAGGAAGACCATCTTCCCCACCCGGATGAGCCTGGAGGGTCTTAAAGGGGAAGGTGCCGAAAAAGGGAGGGGGGCCTGTGTTGAGGAGAAGCAGGTACCTAGGCTAGTCATTTGTTGACATGACCCTGAACAGACTTGCTGGCATCCGGGGCGGCTGTTTTCAAATGTAGTCAGGCCTTATCTGCTGGGAAGTCTGGTCCTTCACTCTTCAAGGCCCGTGGTCCACAAATCTCAAGGAAAGTAGGTTAGTTCTGCTGCAGACTTGGGTCTGTAAGGCACTTAGGTCAGCAAGCAAGGAGTACATAAGCTTGAAGCAAGTTAACCCTTACGACCAGTAGTTGGAGTGCTGTTACAGGATCTCGGGACCCCTCCTGGCAGTGTCTCATTAAGGACAGTGAACGAGCAGACAGAGGAAGTAGCTAGACCCTGAATACTCAATGGTTGGGGTATTTGTCGAAATTGGCCCCAGGAAATAGGTGCTAATCCAAACAGACTGAGAAGGTCTAATGGACATGACAGCAGCGCGCTAGCAGCCAGGTAAAGAGTGGAAACAGAAGTTCAGGAGAGGAGGTTTGGAGGTTCAGTAGAATGATGGGCAGTTGGTAACAGGCAAATCTTGTCAGTAGGTAGCACTTCTGAAGTCCTACGCATTTTACCAACCTAGTTTGGGATTACGTTTTGACGCCAAAGCATCAACACAGTTATCTAGAAGGAGATGCAAAAGTGAATTGATCCTACATTTTGGCGAATTGGAAAGGAATTCCTTAATCCCCTTTTGCCTCAAGATAGGATTAGCAGAATTTGGAAGTGTGTATCAAATGGTCTCCATGGTGAGTGTGGGGAGGTTGAAGAGACTGTGGACCAGGCAAAACTTTATCAATGGTTTAGGAAGCAGCTGGGAGAGAGGCTAGGCATATGAAGAGAGGGTTGAAAATAAGAAACAGTTTTAAGTGATACACAGGAAGATGGGATTTTAAAAAGATTAGATATGTGAAGTAAAATTAATCAGAAATTGATCCAAGATCTTGAGACTATTTCAAGACTCAAATTCTTTTTAGAAATTACTATTGAGGTTTTCAAACCCACATCAAATAATTTTCCAGTTGGGTTTGATATAAGCATCAAGGTTTGTTTGTAAAACAATTTTTGTAAAGATAGTAGTATTCTAGGACCTGACATGCTTCAGAAATTTTATATCCAAATTAGGAGTTGAATATTCTAGAGTGATTCTGCCATTGTGTTGAGAAATTTTCTTACTCTAAACAAAAAGCCTGATCATAATGTATTACTCAAATGCCTCTAAGGCTAGAACTGACTTAATGCGTGTTAGTGTACAGTTTGAGACTACATCAACAAATAATTTTTTAAATTATAAATATAGTAATCTAACCTAGAATGAGGTTAAGAGAAATACCAGTTAGGGATTTGGCAACCGAGAACTCACAAATATCTCGCTTGTGCTCAAATTTTACTTGCTTTGTTTCAATTTCTATTTTTATTAAAAGCAAAAACAAAAGCAAAAACCCTGCACAATATTTGAATTTATAATCTGTGTTAGATTCTTCTAGTTTAATGTTACATTGGCAGAAAGGATAACAAAAATATCCGTTAAACAACAACAACAAAATATATAGCAAGCATTAGAGTAGTCCTCTAAATGAAGCGTTGAGTTACTCAAATAGTACTTTCCTGTATGAGATTTAATCTCTCTCACCCAGCAGAGGGCTATCAAATTCCAGTAATTTCTATTTACACGCACAACGTATAGTTTATTTCACTCTTCTGTTTTGTTTTCTTTTTTTTTAAGCAGTAAATTATTTTCTCAAAATGGTAATTATTGGGGCACCTGTGCCTCAGTCAGTTAAGCATCGGACTCTTGGTTTTGGCTCAGGTCATGATCTCAGGGTCATGAGAACATTCTCGTGAAGTGGAGTCCGTGTAGGGCTTCATGCTCAGTGCAGTCTGCTTAGGATTCTCTCTCTCCCTCTCCCCACTCCCTCCCACCCCCACACTCTCTCTCAAATAGACAAATAAATCTTTTAAAAAAAAATGGAGATTATCAATATGTAAAGGAGATATACCTGGACCTGCTCTAATTGCATAAGGGGCTGGAGCTGTCTCTGCAAAAACCCCAGCGAGGTGTGGAGGATAATGGAAACTCTCTGCTCTGATCTATCCAAAAAATACTCTTCCAAATTCAAAGTCAGCTCTTCTTGGGTAGAGTTGTAAATATTTTTCCCTCTGTAAAAATCCAAATGCTGACACTGCAGGGAAAATACATAGCAGAATGATGTCCAAGTTACAGAAGTTCCTCCTACTGGGATTGTCTTCAGTTGTAATTGTAATTCCCACTGTGTGGTTGTATGTCTTTCTTGCTTTTATTTTGTTTCAGGAAAGATGGTATTTTATCTCCAATCTTATGAATGAAGAAAGCATTTATTTTAACAGATTTCTTCACAGTATTTCATAGGTGTATCAAATTAATGGACTGGTTAACTGTATACTTCTTTATTTATTGTGGTAATGGGGCCAGTTTTGCCTTCTACTGAAACTGAATTTTAGGGGTTAATTATGAGAGTGAAAAAGCATCCCATCTCTTGACTATTTATTACTTTGCCTTAGCAATAAATCCATCAGCAGAAGAACTTATTACAGAGCCTTCCATTTGGAACTATGCCTACTTGGTGGTCGACTGGTAATTGTTTTTTGTTTTTCCATTCAAAACAATACTTTTGCATCGTGTCCCTTTATTTGTATTGAGGTCTGGTACTGAATTGGTTCTGAATTCATTTAAGTAAAATGAGCATAAAGAGCTGTGTTATTGTGGGGTTAATAAATACTTTCTCAGGCACATGTTGTTGTTTTTTTAATATAAGATTTATTTTTTATGGGGCACCTGGGTGGCTCAGTCGTTAAGCATCTGCCTTCCACTCGGGTCATGATCCCAGGGTCCTGGGTTCGAGCCCCTCATTGGGCTCCCCACTCAGCAGGAAGCCTGCTTCTCCCTCTCCCACTCCCCCTGCTCGTGTTCCCTCTCCCCTAATTCAACAGTGGTATTTGTCAGGGATTCATCTTTATCAAGTCCTTGCAAAGCATTCACATTAATTTTCATAAAACAAGAGCTTTGTTGCACCCATATTTCATTACATAATAGAAGACCTATTTAAATTATGTTATTGTAATAACAAATACAACTGGGATAAAAATGTTGGTAGTAAACATACCTGGCTCTTGGTAAACATATAAATTTACTTGTGGGAAAAGAATGCACACATAGTATAGAATAGCTAGTACACTACAAGCTTTTTTTTTTAAGAAAACTTCTTTCTCTTTTTTTTGTTTCAAGTTTTTATTTAAATTCTAGTTAGTTAACATATAGTGTAATTTGGTTTCAGGAGTAGAATTTAGTGATTCATTACTTACATATAAACACCCAGTGCTCATCACAAGTGCCCTCCTTAATACCCATCACCCATTTAGCCCATTCTTTTACCCACCTCACCTTCAGCAACGCTGTTTGTTCTCTTAACTATAGAATCTCTTATGATTTGCCTCCCCCTCTGTTTTTATCTTATTTTATATTTCTTTCCCTTCCCCTATGTTCATCTGTTTCTTAAATTCCACATATGAGTGAACCCATATGGCATATTTGTCTTTCTCTGACTGACTCATTTTGCTTAGCATAATACACTCTAGCTCCACCCACATTATTGCAAATGGCAAGATTTCGTTCTTTTTTAATGGCTGAGTAATATTCCACCGTGTGCACGCATGTGCACGCGTGTGTGTGTACCACATCTTCTTTATCCCTTCGTCAGTCGATGGACATTTGAGCTCTTTCCATAATTTGGCTATTGTGGATAATGCTGTAAGCTATAAGCTTTTAATATGCAGTGGACCTCACTCAATGTTTATAGAGGGAATGGAGACATTGTTAAATAAAGGTTAAAACTTCTATGTCTTTCCAGAAATGAGGAAAGAAAAAGTTAATTTTCTTTCTGTGAAGACATTGAGAGCTAAGTGTATCACAGGACTTAAAACAGTAAAAACTCTAAAGATGTTTTTTTTTTTAAGATTTTATTTATTTATTTGAGAGAGAGAGAATGAGAGAGCACATGAGAGGGGGGAGGGTCAGAGGGAGAAGCAGGCTCCCCGCCGAGCAGGGAGCCCGATGTGGGACTCCATCCCAGGACTCCAGGATCATGACCTGAGCCGAAGGCAGTCGCCTAACCAACTGAGCCACCCAGGCGCCCTAAAGATGTTTTTATTTTACTAAGTTAACTAGGTTGAATACTGGCTCAAGTGTCTACCTAAACCATCAAGTTTGTTTTCATATAAAATTTTCAACATGTGAAATATATCTTGTATATATATTGTATTGAAATATATATATATTGTATTTTGTATTGAAATATATATGTATATTGTATTTTTTCAGTTACACCTCATCAGATTTTGGTGATTTTTTTGTATTCTCAAATGTTTAAGGATGCAATTTTCTGTTAAGATTTATTCATTATCAAAACTTTCTATTAAAAAATATAGCTTCCAAGGTCCTATAACACATACAGTCCTACAGTACATATTATTTCTATAATTTATTTGATGCTTAATATGCTCATTTACCTAACATTTATTATTATCTGTTCTTATGCAAATTAGTATAGCTTGGTGGAGAGTTAGAGGAAAAAAAGTGAAATAACCTTGAACTCAATGAATTTAGATTACTCAACTTCCCAACTAAGTGATACTACATTGGGGAAACCAGACTGTTCATTTGTTTACTTTTATAACTCATCTCTTTTGTGTCCAGTGGCTTGTCCATACATAGTTCTGTTATTTGAAGTCTTTATGGGTCTGTTTCTCTGTTTTGTTGTTTCTGCTGTGTGCTAGGTTGTCTTTGATTTTTTGCTTGTCACTGTACTTGGAAAATTATTTATGCAAATAATTTGAGGCCAAGGATGAAGGTCACTTTTTTTTTTTTTAAGATTTTATTTATTTGACAGAGAGAGACACAGCGAGAGAGGGAACACAAGCAGGGGGAGGGGGAGAGGGAGAAGCAGGCTTCCCGCTGAGCAGGAGCCCGATGTGGGGCTCCATCCCAGGACCCTGGGACCCTGACCTGAGCCAAAGGCAGACGCCCAATGACTGAACCACCCAAGTGCCCCTGAAGGTCACTTCTTCACAGAAGATGTGTATTTACTGAAGTCTCTGTGGTTAAAAATGATTTGGAGATCATCCTAAAGTTCAAGGCTTGAGTTTTTGTTGAAACTCCAGGCAATAAAACCCAGGTTGTAAATACGCTAGAGTGCTGGTTATTTATTATTCTATCCGTAGCCTAAGAGTTTAGATTTTTGAGGTTTCAGATGATTGTAGGGAGGCCCCCTTATTAGACTATGCACCTTGTATAGACACTGGCCTTTGATTTCTGCCCCCTTGCTTAGGATGTTTTCAAAATCAAAGTTCACATTTTCTAGGGAAATATACTCAGGAAACAAAAACAATTTCTCTGCTTGTTTATCTCCCAGTAGTTCCATTTTCCTTCAGAAATTCCTTATCATGTCACCTATTTGTTGCTTATAAGAAGTTATTTCTATTTTATCCAGCATTCCTAGCTTGTTTCAAGGGGAGGGTTGGTCTGAATGACCTGGCTTCTATTTGCTGGAAACATCCACTGTATAGGTAGGTGCTTCCTCTTTCGGTGATTGATTTGATTTATAAGTGATAGAAACACCATGTCGCCAAAAAGGTTTGATCCTGCCTTACCTTTGAAAATTTCCAGAGAAAGTTTGATTGAATTTTATGCTTTGGTTTCCATATTTATGGACTATGACTTTGCATGAGTAGGTATAAAATGAAAAGTGCTGGTCATGCCTAAAGCAAGAAACATTGACTGCCTAGCAACAGATTTTATTTATAGGTTGATTAAACAAGGGTTGCAATAAAAAGGATAGTTTATATCTGTTGGTGAAGAAATGAAAATGGTTCATGGAAACTCTTTCTGTATCAGTGTATATGTGGGGAGGGCGGGGAGATAGTTAACTAAATGTGGTGGCATCCGGAATCGGTAATAATCCAGATGTTTATACCTTCATAAAAATTACTAACCCCCCGTGGATGCAACAAGAGCCCTTTGTAGCACTTCAGTTTTCTGGTACCAACAGTCCAACCACAAGGGGATTGTTTTTTGAATGGTTGTGTTACTGAAACAACATATTTTATAAGTGTTTTATATTTATTGCTGTATCCATTACATAAAAACTCTACTGGGTATAGAATAGATTGTAGGAATTGCCAAAAGTGTTTATGGCCATGTTTTAGTGATAAGGGCACTGGGTTGGAAAACTGGAGATCTGAAACATCTGTCACTGATTTGAGGTTTGATTTTCAGCAGATTTGGATATACTCTAAGATTACATTTTGCCATCTTTCTATTGTTAATTTTGAAAAAATAATGGGATGTTTTTGCTAATAATTTATTGGCTGGGAATGCTGAGTAAGAAAGCTATAAATCCATGGTCCATAAAAATATAGGATTAATAATCCAGTCATTTAAAGTCCCCATTTACTAGCTTTTAAGCCTTCCTGCTTTATATGCAAATATAAATTATTTCACAAAAATTTAAGAGACACATGGCTTAAATTTGGAGTCACATAAAGGATAACAATTAAAAATAGTTCTGTCTCAATACCATATGATTTCTCTCATATGTGGAATTTAAGAAACAAAACAAATGAACATAGGGGAAGGGAAGGGAAAATAAAATAATATAAAAACAGAGAGGGAGGCAAACCATGGGTAACTCTTAACTACAGGGAACAATCTGAGGGTTGCTGGAGAGGAGGTAGTTGGGGGGGATGAGCTATATGGGTGCTGGGCATTAAGGAGGGCCCTTGCTGGGATGAGCACGGGGTGTTGTATGTGGGTGATGAATCACTGGATTCTGCTCCTGAAGCCAGTGCTGCACTGGATGTTAACTAACCTGAATTTAAAAATAAATAAATAAATAAATAAATAAATAAATAAATAAATAAATAAATAAATAAAATAAATACATGAACAGGTAACCATTAAAAAACAGTTTTGTCTCCATCAAGAAAAATTTATCTTTGCCTTTTGTAAAGAATCTAATTAAAACATGGCCCATCACATTATCCCAATAGCACTTCTTATTCACATTATGCAAATGTAAAAGTTTCAAGTATCAATCCAACTTCTCTCTCCATTACCAATAAAGTTGTTTCTTTTGAGACGCTAAAACTACTAACCTATAACTCCTGAGTAAAAGTACAATGCCTAAAATAAAAATAAAAATAAAAATTTATTTATGGATAAAAGGCACACAAATCTTGTCTTCAGGGATCTTCAGGACTGACAGGCTTACATCTTAACCACAATTTTGTGCTTTTTATTTGACCAAAATAAAAGGGCTAAGAAATATGCCCCGAGTTTTTATGAAAAGCTGGTACAAACTTAAAAGGCAAGTTTTATGTGTTTTAAACCACAACAATAAATTGTCAACAGAAGTTAGAGCTTAACTGCAATGTCTGTCTGATCCAAGATCAGTATGTTTTTCAGAATAACAGTTTATTTATGAGAAGAAAACAGCCCTGAGAAGACATTTAAAGATATGTAGAAATGGTTTAAAACTTGAGGTCAAGCATTTGAAGATTGTGAAGCAGCTTTCTATTTGAGATCTGAACATCTGTAGTTATAGTCAGTGTAGATTGTACATAGTGACTGAGCTGTTGTAGGAAGTCTGAAAATAATTCACTTATAGCAGCTGGATTTTTTTTTAAAGATTTTATTTATTTATTTGAGAGAGAGAGAATGAGAGAGAGGGGAGGGTCAGAGGGAGAAGCAGACTCCCTGCCGAGCAGGGAGCCCGATGCGGGACTCGATCCAGGGACTCCAGGATCATGACCTGAGCCGAAGGCAGTAGCTTAACCAACTGAGCCACCCAGGCGCCCTATAGCAGCTGGATTTTTAAGACTTTATCATTTCCACTAGTGGATCCCTGGTGCTTCTTGACTGGCTCACATTAGGCCCTCAATTGCTGTGTTTGACAAAAAGGTGGCACCAGAGATAGATGCCATGCGGTGAGGAGTGACAGTGAGAAAAAGTTTAATTTAAACAAAGTATCTTTGAAAGGAAATATTAATTCCCAGGCTTTCAATCTAAGATAACATATAGTAAATTAAAAGGAAGACAGATTTTAGCCTTGTGAAGCTTTTCCAATTTCTGAATGAGTTTATTTCTTTATTTCCTGTCAAAGTAAGCACAGAGAAAATAAATTTGATTAAGAAGCCTCAGTGAAGGGATTTTCTGTCAGAAGAGTTTTTCACAATGAGTCAATCCAAGCCCGTCTACACAGGCTGACTCCAGTTTACACAAGCTAGGTTAGTGCATATTTGTTTTTGGTCACCTGGGTTCACACTTTGGGGATGAACGAATGGAGCTGAGGATAGGGGTTAGGGGGATGCAGGAAGAAATAGACTGGGTCTCTCTTTTCCTTGTGAACTGTGGTTTTTCCTTCCCTCTGCTCATTGCAGATGTGGCTACTGCTGGCAATCCCCTGACCATCCTCACAGTCATTTTAGGGCTGCAGTCCATGGTGACAAAATGCTATTTATGACCTACACTTCGTGTGGCTTTCTCTTCTTTATGTAAAGGGATCTCCAGAGGGAAGCTTCTTGTGTACTTACCCTTGTTATTAGCTGGAAGGTTTTCCTTTCTTTCTTTCTTTCTTTCTTTCTTTCTTTCTTTCTTTCTTTCTTTCTTTCTTTCTTTCTTTCTTTCTTTCTTCTTCTTTTTAAGATTTTATCTATTTGAGAGTGAGAAAGAATGAGAGAGAGAGAGAGCATGAGCAGGGTGAGGGGCAGAGGAAGAAGCAGACTCCCGGCTGATCAGGGAGCCTGCCTCGGGGCTCGATCCCAGGACTCAAGCTGGAGGAATACGCCTATCCAACTGAGCCACCCAGGCACCCTTAGCTGGAAAGTTTCTGTGAAACCTCAGAAGTGTTAAGAGCTTGTTTCAGAGGCTGGAAGATGGGGATCTTGAGACCGCTTCTGCTTCCTCATTTTAAACTATAGAATCCACTTATTTTGACTTGGAACTGGGGTGTCCTTGCTTCCATTCCTCAGGCAGAAGTAGAAGAACTATGCCATTTGGATATTCTAATTTTAATCAAATCCCCTCCTTACAGAAACTGTTACGGACAGAAAGTAGTATTAGCAAGCTCTGCTTTATTAATTTTGTGTCATCAATTTGGCCTTTGTATTTGGCTTCAGGTAAAACAAAGTGGGGGTGAGATCTCAATGCTGTCATTGGTTCAGTTTGCTTCACTTTACCTTGACCATTCAAGAGTCTCAGAACACACATGCATCCTCAAATATAGATAAACACCACTGAACTTGAGTAGAATGAACTCTTGGCTCATAGCTCAAGTGAGCAGACCTTTTTTTTTTTTTTTTTTTTCCCTGATTAGGTGATGCTTTAACTGTCTTTGGGGTGCATCTGCTTCTTTTCCCACTTACCACCCACACTCCATTTGTGGTGGAGTGACAATATATGCTGTTTAATTGCATAGCTACTTCTGGGTGAAGCTGGGAGAGAGAAGGGGGATTAAGTTGCATATGGCTAGCTCAGTTGTTATTGAACGATACTCTGACTGATGCCTGATGTCTGCAGAGGATTTTCTTTGGATCCTGATCAATGGAGTGCTGGACACTGAGGACAGCAAATGGCCATTTTCTCTCCTGTCTTTCAAATGAAGTATGTCCTCTCTGAAGGGCAATCTATCTGGGCTGGCTCTCAAGTTTAAATGTAAACGACACTGTGTTCCTTACTTTGAAGGCAGACACAAGCTTATTCCATTGATGGCCAAGAGGCTTTGTGGAAGGAAGCAGATTTTGGTACAAGTTTAAAATTCAGCCAGTATTATACCTCTTCGGGAAGCTTGATGGGAAGACTCCTTTAATGTGGTGCATGCGTCCTTTACATGGCTGGGAGCTCCTGGGACTGGAACCTGGTGCCCTGTCTGTGCAGAGGTCAGCTGGTGAGTGCATCCTGCTCTCTTTGCTCAGATAGACTGACACTGATTTTTTTTTTCCTTCCAAATAGAAATCATAGGAAAATTTGAGCAACTCAAATCTACAAGGAGGTATGGTTTTAAAAACTCATGTTCTCAACAGCTTACTATTGAGTAAGTTAGTCGTAGAGAGACAACGTTACCACTACGTAGGAACGTCTGATGTGCCTGGCACTCCAAAGAGGATTCTGTGCTGCCGTCCATCTCATGTGGAAGCAGTGTGTTCTATAATGGGGGAAAAGATAAATGAAACATTGCGCACTAAGAAAGGACTTTGGTCGGTTTATTTTATTTAAGAATATTCATACCAGTCTGAGATTTCCTGTCTTGTGATTTGAGTAGTAGAGCCCGTGATGGGGCTTTTTGAGCAGGTTCCTTCTCTGAGGTGGGCTGATTTGAGAGTACTTAAACTTGGCCCTCCTGCCATTGCAAACTGTCCCGAGAAAGTGATCTGGAGTGAGTTATTTGCCTTCTAGTGTCCTTAACTATAAAAACACAGTGACTTTCCTTCTCTGCATTGCATCTAAAGATATAATGAGAATATATCAACGAAGTAGTGTAATTACTGCTTTTAAAGTTTTGGCAGTCACGTGCTGTGTGAGGTATTTATGTCAGCCAAACTAACACCCGACAAAGTAACACCTGATTCATTACCTTTTCTTCAAGAGACAAAGTAAAGAAGGTGCTGTCAAACACTGTTGTAGAAAAAGGGAAGGAGGGGCCCCTGGCTGGCTTAGTCCATAGAGCATGCAACTCTTGATCTCGGGGTCATGAGCTTGAGCTCCAAGTTGGGTGTAGAGTTTACTAAAAGAAAGAGAGAGAGAGAAAGAGAGAGAGAGAAAGAAAGAAAGAAAGAAAGAAAGAAAGAAAGAAAGAAAGAAAGAAAGAAAGAAAGAAAGAAAGAAGTGAATCTTGGGGACTAAGACTATTAACCCTGCCTAAAAATTTGTTGTTGTTATCAGATTAAAGTTTTAAAATTTATAATTTCCCTGGCATTAGAAAACAACATAATTCAATTGATACTGTTCAATTTTATAAGTAGGTCTCTAGAGCTCATTAAAGGCTAATGAAATAAACGTGGGTTTTTGTTTGTTTGTGGTTTTTGTGTGTTTTTTGTTCTTGTTTCTTTGTGTTTTGTTTTGTTTTTATAACAGGTACTCCCCACTTTCTTCTCTAGCTGTGCTTGTGATTTTCCACCTTCCTTTTGGGAAATCTACAAGGGGAGAATATATTGTGATATAGAATGAACAGGTTCTAAAGGGACTGGGGAAGGGCATTGTCCCAAAAGAGTCACCCTCACTAACAGGGAAACCACTGTATGTCTGTGGCTCAGCCACATTTTTTGTTGGGACGCGTGTTTTTAAGTTAAAAGGACATCCATGAATCAAAAAAGACTAGTTTAGTTGTAAACATTTTTTAAAAGTGTTTAGAAGGAGAAAAAAATGCCAGATGGTATTAAGAACACCCTGAGCTCCAGTCTCACTGCTTTTTCCCTGAACCACCTTCATTCTTAATGACTGCTTTGACACCATCACTGCTGATTATCTTCAAGTACGTAAGAGGAGAAAATGTTTCAATTATGTTCTATCAAGTGGCAGGGCAATGACTCACCTGGTTAAGAACATATAGGAGTCCTCCCCAAATCCACATATTATCTTCCCAGGAAGCTTAAATGTCTATGTGTGTTTCCTTGCAAAAATGTACAAGATTTTCCAGACCAGGTAGTTAATAGAAGCTGATTTTTTAAAAAGATTTTATTTATTTATTTGACACACAGAGAGAGATAGTGAGAGAGAGAGCACAAGCAGGGGGAATGGCAGGCAGAGGGAGAAGGAGAGGGAGAAGCAGGCTGCCCACTGAGCAGGGAGCCCCATGCGGGACTCAATCCCAGGACCCCAGCACATGACCTGAGCTGAAAGCAGACGCTTAACCCACTGAGCCACTCAGGCACCCCTGATTTTCTTTTTTTTAAGGAGATGAGTCCTCAGCTGTGTAAGTCAGAGAGGGTTATGCTTCCCATACATAAGAAACTAATAATAGTGCTGACTGGAAGTTAACTGCCCTGTATGGGCACCGTGATGGTTCACAGGGCAGTTAACTTCCAGTCAGCACTATTATTAGCAATTATTTTCTCCTTTGACTGACTTTTGGATCTGATCAAGTGCTGGGTTCATCCTGAGTTACCAAGTTGTAGCCTCTTCTTTCACGGTGTCTCCCTTTTGGGTATGTAAACAGGAGCATCTAGAAATATTAATCCCACTTTACTTCATCACATTCCTTAAGGTGAATTCGGTATTTCACAAAAGCCTTTGGTAATGAAATAGTGAGTACCCGTGCGCCTCTTAGAACGAGGGAGAGTGGTGTTGGGTGTCGCCTGCCTCCCCCTCTGCCTTTTCTCCACCTCTGCCCCCCTCCGCCTCTTGTGAGGGCCCCCTCTCTCCCAGGATAACCTGGCTGAGCCCAGATTACGCTGTGCGCTCCCTGACAGCTCCTTTCGAGGCCCAGCTTCATGCAGCTCCCTAATGCAGCCTCCGTAAACGAGGCGCCGAGGACCCGGCGCCTGCCAGCCCTTCCCGGACCGCTCACCCGGGTGCTGCTATCGCGGTGGCGAGGCACTCCAGCCGTGCTCGTGCGCTCCCCGAACGGCGGCGGCGGCGGCGGCGGCGGCGTTGCTTCTTTTCTCGAGGTGAACCTCGGAGGAGGGAAGGGCTGAGATTTAAAAGGCAGGAATTCCTGTCCTGCGCTGCAGCAGGGCTGCCGCGGCGGCAGCACCCGCACCAGCGGCAGCAGCTGCAGCGAGTCATTTGGTGAGACTGCACCATTTTCTTCTCACCCTGCATAGAGGTGTGGTTGGGAGCCGCCGTAAGCTCCCCACGCCCCTAGCAGTTGCACAGACGTGGCCTCTTCCTGGCTCCAGTCGGAAGACACAGACTGTCTGGAGGAGTCCCCAAAGACTGTTCCAACTGGTGATGTGTGTCTAAGGAAGGCTCTTTCAACTAGTAGGATGCTTGCCTGCACTTGCGGCCACCCAACTGCTCCAGAGCTCCGAGTCTAGTGCTCCGCCTTCCCCTGGGACCGCTTCCGAGGGCGGGCGCACACCTATGCCTGCCCGTGTGCAGGTGTGCGCTGCTGGGGGGCTTGGCCTGGGACCTTGGTACGTTCTGGTGAATTATGGGTGCTGCAGAGGCTGGAGCAAGATTATGACCTAGCTCGGGGGCGGAGTGGATTATTTCGTGAGTGCTCTGGCTGCCAGCCATTGCCCTGGTGGGCAAAATCACATCTCCATCTAGCTCTAAAATCACCTGGCTTGCTGGGGAGTGGAAACTGAGCCGCGGTAGCTGCTTCTGCTGATTTTCTCTGCAAAATGGCTCACGCTGCTGCTTCTATTAAAAAAGTTCGAGAGGCCGACCTGGATGAAAAGGAAAAAAACCTTGAGAGAGAGAGAAAAAAACAACGGAAAATCCCCAGGGAACGTATGGAACGGAAAAGAAAGGTATGAGGAGCATCCCTTTAACCCCTTCCCTCTGAGGCTCTGTGTAGAACCATCCAGCCTCGGAACTGGCAACTTCATCTTCCCTTCCCTCCATCATTCCGCTGCACCATTTCCAAGCTCAGTTGGCAGCCTATAGCTCCTGTCCAAATTTGCTGCATTGGGAGGAGATGCCTGAGCAGGGCAAATTTTCTTCGCTTTAAGCATGCAAAGCCTTCACTTCGTTTTTCTTACTCAATCTCAGAGCCAGGTGCTTTATTCCTCCAAGTAACTCCGAACACTTGTCATAGTAGAAGGAAAGGGCTGATTTATAGTTGGAAGGTTAAAGTATTTTCCCCTTCTTGTTCCTCATCTCTGCTACTAGATCTTTAGCACTGCGCTTTCTCACTGACTGTATATTCGATGCAGATCTCTGATTAAGAATAAACCATAGGTTTTATTTGCTCTCCCCCCCACCCCTCCGTCTGAAGGTTGACACTGTTCTATGTGAAACTGCACTAAGAATATTGGTGCAGTGAGTTGTGTCCCTGCATCTTTAAAATTTTAATTCATTTATTTTCTGGTTTCCATCATTAATCTTATGATTTTCTCTACTGACTGTAGCAATTAGGTGAAAAGGACAAGGTTAAATAATGGGAAGAAATGTTGATTCCCCTTACATTAAACTATAGACTTGTCTCTTTCTGTCTTTTAAAATATTCTTTTCTTTAAAATAGAAATAATCTTACAACCTGGTGGAACTGAAATATTTCTTTAGCCAGTGGTCCGGTTCTATAGGGGAAGAAGATCTCTGGAAATGCCTTAATTAACAAAGTAGGTCACTGAATAATTTCAGAATGTGATAAATGGCATATTACATTAGCAAAGCATAAAAATAGTGATTTGTACACAAGCTGTTGTTAAACATAACTCCGGGGTTGGGGGTGCACTGCGGATCCAGATGCTCAATAAACCATATGCTCAATGCCTTTTTTTCCCTTCCTCAGTAATAGGTATGTTTACCTTTCCATTTTGGGGATGTTATCTTTGCCTCATTTTTGGAAAGACACTTGAGGACCCACATTGAATTGAGATCTTACTACATAGGGATTCATCCCATTTCAGTTTTACTACTTATTTCACCACTGGTTAGCTTAAGTGACTATTATTAGGCAACATAATTAAATAAAATTAGCAGTATAGTATAGTTTCCCTTCTGGGGGAAAACTTTAATGTTGCTTGTCTGAGCTTTAGAAGGCCTTATTTCAAGGATGCAGTCATTCTTTTTTATAATATCAAAAGTATTATTGACCCTTTTTGTGGGAGTTGGCTTCCTTCTTGACAACTACTACAGTCTGTTTCTAATCCTGTAAGTGGAACATTGCTACATAAAGCAATTTCCTGTGATTATATCTTTTTTTATCTTATGTTCTCCCAAACATAGTATGTTACTTCCTGGTCAGGAGTGTTTGTTCAGCCTTCAGTTGTGACCTAGTAACTTTGCGTAGCTAGAGTACCATGCATTCGCCTAGAAAATTTCTCAGTCTCACTCTGGTTTCTTTCTGTATCTGGTTCATTTTTCCCCTTTTCTATACTTTATTAAAATTGAAAGACTACATCATTAAAATGGAGAAGTGCCAAGAGTTGTTTATAATCTCAGTTGCTTGGTTGCTGCATTGCTTTAGCTTGAATCCAACACGGTGGGCAAGATCATTGGTTAATAATGTGGTCATATGACAGGATTGTCTGATCTTCACATCTAGCTAATACCATTAAGCTAGAACTAAAGAAAATTGGGGGAATAATGGCATAGCTATCATTTGTTCTTGTTCTTGTCCTCTCTCTCTCTTTTTTTAAACATACCAACCCAACCTTTTCCCTTTTCTACTGCAGATGCATGTGGTATTATATGAGTATTTACACAGCACAACAAATGCTTGCTAAAAGAGTGGCTGAGATTTTTACCTGTATCAGATTAATTTTTTAGCTCCCCACCCATAACTACTTGAGCCAGTTCTAAAATTTGGTCTGAGAGAAGAAAAATTTACTTCATTATTATTCTTTAAGGTATGGAGAATGGTAGTTCATAAAGAAATGAGAAAAGAATAGTTACCTCTTGGTGGCACTCTGGAACGCCATCTCCAGAAAGTAACCTAAAAATTATACTTTATTTGCTGTTGCCATTTTATTTATTTTTATTTTTTTATTTTTTAAAGATTTTATTTATTTATTTTGACAGAGAGGGGAAAAGAGACAGCGAGAGAGGGAACACAAGTGGGGGGGGGGAGTGGGAGAGGGAGAAGCAGGCTTCCTGTGGAGCAGGGAGCCCGATGTGGGACTCGATCCCAGGACCCCGGGATCATGACCTGAGCTGAAGGCAGATGCTTAATGACTGAGCCACCCAGGCACCCCTGCCATTGCCATTTTATAACTATAAAGAAATACATCAATTGTAGTGATGATTAAAAGTATCACTTACATATCCATTTGTAAAGTATCTTGCTAATGAACCTGTTTACTTGCAAAATTCAGATGAGACCTGCTCCAATGCAGACAAGAGCCAGCGATAGAGCTTGAAAAAAATAAATAAGCTGATTTGGAAAGATTTTTACTGAAGTATAAATTACTCAGTGTTAAATCAATTAGGCAGCCTCATATTTGGATCTCATTTTAAGATTCTTTTGTAACCTTGCTGTTGATTAAAAGAATCTTTGCATTATTATTTTGTACTCCATTAAACATTTTAAATAAATTTTAATTACTGTAAACTTGAAACACATTGCCTGCTTAGCTATAAGCCCTTTACCACGTGGTCAGTTGGTCTGGTTTTGTAAAATGGCTATATTTGAATAGTAGGAGACCTAGTTTCAACTTCATTATTGGCAGAATTTATCTTAGAATAAAAATGTTCAGGCTTTGAGCTATATAGCCTGGGTAGCTAATATTTAAATATAATATGTACCAAATGTATCTTGTATATGTGTCATACTATGATAGAGCTAGAATAAAACTTGCCTTTAAGCAAAGGGACCAAGATTAAGATTAGTTGAAGCAAACTAACATTTATTTGCTCAAAAGAATACATTGACATTCTAGGTTTTTATAGGAATAAGGATATTCCTGTTCTAATTATTAGCTTATATTAACTTGAGTCATTTCTTTGTATGTCCACTGTCTTATTTCTACACTAGAATCTGAGAATTTTAGAACTTGAGAAGGATGCCAAAAGGCATGATTTCTCACAAACTTCTAAGACTTAGTTGTAGGAAGTGACTTTGAGTATAATATTCTCTCTACAATCACATACTATTTTTTTTTAATTTGGAAAAACATAATTTCAGATAATCTGCAAAAAAACCCCAAAACAATTCCATCCTTGAAATAATGCATATACTTAAATAATGTTTCTCATTTAAACTTATGATAACCAGCTATTTTCAAACAATAGATATGTTTTCCATGTCTCAGCATGGACAAACCATTCTCCAATTCATCATAGTGTCTATAACACTCACTGGAATCGTATGTCATAAGAGGCAATTTGTATGACTAGTTCTCAGCATTGTAATGCTTAAGAAGTTCTTCCTTTATATTTTAATTTATACTATTCAAAAAGCCAGAGTTCATGTTTCCCATAAAAATTGTAAGATAAGGGCACCTGGGTGGCTCAGTCGTTAAGCGTCTGCCTTTGGCTCAGGTCATGATCCCAGGGTCCTGGGATCGAATCCCGCATTGGGCTCCCTGCTCAGTGGGAAGCCTGCTTCTCCCTCTTCCACTCCCCCTGCTTGTGTTCACTCTCTCGCTCTCTCTTTCCCTCTCTCTCTGTCAAAATAAATTAATAAAGTCTTTAATAAAAAATAAAATTTAAAAAAAATTGTAAGATAATATTTATTGAGTACCAATGTGGTCCTGTATCTGGCACTTTACACACATTGTACTATTTAATCCTGAGACAGGTCTATACATTAGGGATTATTTCTCGCCATTTTACAAATAAGGAAACTGAGATTCAGGCTTACGGAACTTGCTTAATCATATGCAACTATTATGCGGCAGAGTTGGGATTTGAACCACCAAGGCTCCAAAGTACATTGGGAAAAGAGGTAATGATTTCTTGGTCTTGTACCTACACTGAATGTAGGGCATAAGTAGATCATTTAATCTGTCAATGCTTCAATTTCTTCATCTTCAAAATACCTTCCTACAACTGAAAGGAATTTAATTACTGTGAGAATAAGTTAAATGACGTGTTTGAGAAGAAACTATAAATTTAAGTTTATGATTCTATCATGAATAGCTAGAATTCTATCTAGAGTCAAGATATTTCATGAGATTTCTTGGAAAATCAACTATTAAAAGTCAACATTTGCTCCTTAGATATAGCAGTTGATGTCAATGATAGACTATGGTATATTATCATTCTTTGTTACAATTTTATCAGGACTTCAAAATGTATTTGCATATTCACATTTATTTAACTGACACAGAAAGGTGATTTTGTAGGGGATTACGTAGAAAGCAAACCTTTTTCCAAGTCCTTTTTATTGAATTTCATAGAGAAAGTTCTGATCAGTTCTTTGCTTTTATTTTTTTATGTAGATAATTTTTATCTTGAAGGGAACAAGACTCACTGCTTATAGGATAACCTCTGGGAACCCGCTCCCCCACCCCCAAACCACCACTATATTCTCCTTGTCCACATGGTTATTAAGTTGATGACAATGAGAATACTTGTTCAGTATATACAATGCACTTATCACCAAGTTGTAAGGGTACATAGAGAGATGGATACTTTTTAAAGTTACTAATTAGTGTACTTTATTAAAATGGAAGAATGTCATTTGCAAGTGTGGAGAGGAATGTATTCTATAACTTTTTAATTGTATTATAAGAATGAGTTGTAAATGAACATTGAAGATAATGGGTGACTGTGCCATTTCCCTTGTGGTTTGTGGGTGAACTCTGTTGTGTAGGAGGAAGGTGACTAGCCCAGTCATCCTTTCTGTCCTTGAGTCTTCTGCTAGGCACTCAGCAGCCTGATTCCAAATGGAAGGCCAACTCTGAGAGCAATGATACTTAGCCAAGAACCAAGTAAACAAAGATTTCTGGGCACCAAACCAAATATAATGTGATTAAAAATACAATGACAACATAATAATGTGGTCCTGTATAATGTATTACATGCTAGAACTATTCAGCGATGGCAAATCCCAGTAACATTTTTTAAGGGACAAGGGTAGAGGAAGAGGGAGAGAGAGAATCTTAGGCAGGCTCCACACCTAGCATGGACCCAATGCAGGGCTTGGTCTCACAACCCTGAGATCATGACCTGACCTGAAATCAAGAGTCGGATGCCTAACTGACTGAGCCACCCATGTGCCTCCCCAATAACATTTTTTTAGGACTTACATCAAATTGTCTTTATATAAATTCTTATAACCCCTTCATCAATATATCATTACTAACAGAAACCACACTAACGTAAGGTAGATTGGTGAGGTCTTAAGCTTTATCTAGACATTTGCTATTCTTATATCCTAATGTCTACTCATAAATAAAAACTTAAAAACTTTTGCTGATTTGATTTCCCATTTGAGTCTAAATAAATATGTTCAGGTATATCTATTTACATGTGGAGGCTTCTATGGAATCATGATTTTTTTTTTTTAAAGATTTTATTTATTTATTTGAGAGAGAGAGAATGAGAGAGAGAGAGCACATGAGAGGGGGGAGGGTCAGAGGCAGAAGCAGGCTCCCTGCCGAGCAGGGAGCCCGATGCGGGACTCGATCCAGGGACTCCAGGATCATGACCTGAGCCGAAGGCAGTCTCTTAACCAACTGAGCCACCCAGGTGCCCCAGGAATCATGATTTTTTAAACACTTTTTTCTTCTGTAACACTCCTATTCCCATTCTTAGTTGAATTCACAAACCCTATCTTGGCTAGAACAATTATCTTCATATAAATGACTTGCACTCTTAACGATATTCTTTGCCAGCACCATATGTCTGAGTTTTTATTAGTTTTAATTATAAAGAACCTCTTTCAACCATTGAGTGGGTGAGGACTAGCTTAGCGTGACAGCTTAGGGTGACTTTGTGGGATTGTGGCAAAAATAGTCCCAATTATATGGCTTGAGATAAGTGTTTAAGAAGACTGTTAAAAGACACAATCTTAATGTAAAGAAGCTAGTATGAGTGAGTTTAATTTATTTATGGGATCTAAAATCTTTAAACACAACCCACTGTAATTTTTCCCTTCTTGTTGACATTAATCTGAGTTCATATAAATGTTTTTATCTTGAAAAAAATCAGAATTAATTCATTGGTGATCTTTATTAACTTTTAATTTTATAAGTTACCTCATTCATCAATAATGATATTTCCAGCACATTTTGACATCATAAAGACTACTGACAACCTTTTGTAGAAGTATTGTAGGGGTCAGTGAAAATACAGGCAAGTTAAGAATTCTACTCACATATTTAATGATCTTTATTGTGTTTACATTTTCCATTATGTCACCCTTTTTCATTTGTATTTCTCAAAATAATTTCTTCCTCACATAAAAATACTTTTATTCTCCGTGACAGGGACACTATACATTAAAATAAAGAATAGTACAAAGAAAGCAATTCCCAAATTTTGAAGTTCTACATAAATTGCCAGTGGAATCATCAGCTATTTGAGTGTGACCCTTTTTCTCCAGAAATGACTCATAATTTTAAATGTGTACAGTATTGTGGAAAATCTCATCAGAGTGATCTAGGTTCATCCCAGTTATAATAAATCAGAATCTTGGGGTAGACTAAAAGAGAAAGGAAGTCGTAATCTATATCTTTTTAAAGCTCCCCTGGTGATTCCTCCCAGAATTGGAATCCACTGGAAAAATATTTCTATCCCCAACCCCCACCCCCAACTCTTACTCTGTCCCATCTTTGAATTTGGAACAATAACAAATTTACTTTTAATAATCAGTATAACATCAGTATAACTCTAAATTGCCATTGAGAAAAATTTTCCCTTTGTTAATAGGAGGCACCCTGGCAACCTTCTGAAAGTCTAATGAGACTAATTGGTGTATATAATAACCAATTAATTCTGAGCATAGAGAGGAAGAACCAAGCATTTAAGAGCTACATTGTAAAGCTTCATGATGTGTATGACCATCTCTGCCTGAAACGGAGTAATCTGCAGGAATGAGGCTTGTGTGTTTCTGAGTTCTTCCTTAACTAAGTTCAAAGAAAATCAGTTACATCAGCTAGGTTTTTGAAGGAAGGCCACTAAAATGTGATTTAAAAGTTATGTCTTAAACAGATTTTGCTCTTTTGAATAAACTCAAGCAAATGTCCTAGGGATTTAATTGTTAACTTAGCAGCCTTGGCATCCTCAAACCTTTAGACATGTCAACACTTCTGGAACTCCTCATGCGAGTCAACAGCTACTTTTTCTTTGCTGTACTAACTTTGATAGGTTTCCTGTTATCTTTTCAAAAGTCATATATGTTGGCATGAATGTAAGGGAGGAAAAAGGAATGAGCAACTCATAGAGGAATTATCTTCCCTAATTCTTCAGATATTTCTATTAATATTTCTAATTCATCAACTTCTTACAGTGCCAGGTTTTTTGTTTGTTTGTTTCTTTCTTACGTTTTTGTTTTTTCCATGAATATTTTACCAACTGCTTTCTCACTCTCTTCCCGGTTCACCAAAGCTGCCGCCAGGGCAATTCCCCACCAGTTTGTACGGAATTCTGGAGTGGACTTTTTAGCATATACAATTGGAGTTACCGCTTCTGTTTCTCCTTTATCTTTCCCATTAGGGCTTCACTGTAATTCAACCTAGCTTTTTTCTAGAGGAGTTCCCTTACTGTATATCATTACTATGCTGCTTATGTCATGGGGAGCACCTCAATAGTAGTATTAAAGAAGAGAAATATCAGGGTATAAAAATTATTATAAATGTATCAACCTAGTCTTTATTCAGTTGGGAATAATAGTGTTATTTCACATTAATAATTTTACATTAACATATATTTCTTAGCTTTTATATATTTTGCATAAAGACCTGTTAATTACCCATTTTAACTCACTTGTTTATAGTCTGTCTGTAAAACAAGGTGGGGGCACCTGGGTGGCTCAGTTGGTTAAGCGACTGCCTTCAGCTCAGGTCATGATCCTGGAGTCCCAGGATCGAGTCCCGCATCAGGCTCCCTGCATGGCAGGGAGCCTGCTTCTCCCTCTGACCCTCCCCCTTCTCATGTGCTCTCTGTCTCTCTCATTCTCTCTGTCTCAAATAAATAAATAAAATCTTTTAAAAAAAAAAAAAAGGTGGAAATCTGGGGCGCCTGAATGGCCCAGTTGGTTAAGCTTCCAACTCGGTTCCGGCTCAGGTCGTGGTCTCAGGTTGTGATCTCAGGGTCGAGATATGGAGCCCCACATAGGCTTCTGCACTCAGCGGGAAGTCCGCTTCTCTCCCGCGCCCTCTCCCTCTGCCCCTCCCCCTGCTTGTGTGCATGTGTCTGCACACGTGTTCTCTCTGTCTCTCTTTCTCTTTCTCTCGAATAAATAAATATAAAAAAGAAAAAAAAAAAAACAACAAGGCGGAGATCTGGACTGACAATGACCTCTTTTTTTATGTATCTGTATGGGAGTAATGATGGTTTTCCCAAATGTCTATATTTCCGGGGAGTTATTTAAGCTCTAGGGTAAATTTTAAAAATTATATTAACATTACAAACATGAACTCTGAGAATCTGCATTAGTTATATTATGAATACAAAGATCACATATTACTTTTGTGTTTGAAACCAAGTGTAGCTGTCAACACTTTCAAGACGTTAAGCACAATTAGAAGTAGATGTAGGATGTAAGTCTATAAAGAATAGGCAACATACCAGAAAGGTGTTTACTAACTTAATAAGTGATATTTATGCAGAATTACCAGATACCTGTAAAGCTCATAAAGGCAAGTTTAGGTGACCTGTGCTTAATTCTGTCTACTAACTGTGATGTTAGGTAAACAATTGACCTGACCTTAGTTTTCACAGCTATAAAATGATGAGGACCTGGGATGTGTTAGAATTCTTTCTGTTCTTGTATGACTGCACCATTTTTAATTGTGTCTTTACCTCTTTTCATCTTTATAAATGATTGAGATAGTCAGGGGAATCTCCAAGTTTTTCTTTATTTAATAGGAATTTTTTTTTTTAGCTCATACTATGTCCAAGACACAGTGCCTTCAACCAAGGGATTCTTAGACCACCTGGGGTAATAGGTGCCTTCACACATAACAAGAATAAAATGTTATTTGTGCCACTAAGTTGGATTGGAGATTGTCTATTATATATATATATTTATATATGTTTTCTTTAATAGGTCTTGTGTTTATAAGTTCTTATCTGGCAGAAGAAATAATGGAAGGAAATAGTTCCTGTTGTGGTACTTGAAATTTTCTGGAAGTTGTTAGGGCAGGATATATATGAAATGAAGTAATCTTATGAAACTGTGTGGTCATTTTTTTTTTTTTTTTGTATTTCAGATGCTGATTTAAGTCACTTTGCAGAAAAAAGTTTATTGTGGTTCCTTTATTTTCTGTGAATCCTCTGTATACTGATAATACCATGACTTCCAAATCCACAGAGCAATATTATCATGTGACAAAGATATAATGGCAGTCATGATCACTGCATTTGAACTGCAGGGTGCTATGATGAACCAGAGCCCATTGTAAACACTTAAACCTCAGCAGTTCTCACACCATTCAACTGTACAGCTCAGTGAAAATAAGACATTGCCTGAGTTCTTCCAGGAGTAGAAGTACAAACTTCCTCCTTGTTTACAGTTTCTGCCTCAAACTGGGCCAGAATGCTTAATTAAACCATGTCACATTCTGAAACAACTGAAACCAATAAAGTGTAAGTGGAACAGGTTACCTGGAAACAGTAACTCCTTTGAGAGTAGAGGTCACTTGGGAAATGAGAAACTTTTGTTCAGGGTGGTCACCTACAAAACACGGGGCTTCAGTGTAGGCTCTGAGGGACAGGAATCCAAGACTGGGTGTGGGTGGGGGGAGAAAAAAAGACATCTGTGTAAGCACAAGTTGTCCTTACTGGGGAGAAGGCAGATGACAAAGGACCAAGTGGCAGATGCTGACTCTCTGGCTACAAACATTTTATCAAATTGTATAAGGGCCTTTTATATAACATAAAACACTCATACTCAGTCATTTAACACAAAAAGCAGTATTTCAGAACTTCTGGCTTTAGAAAACAACACTGGAGAGATAGAAGAATTCTAATATGAGAAATATTTTGCCATGGAAGGAAGCTTGATAACTGAGACGCACTTTAGTCACTGCACTTGGCCCTCTCACATGATCCTTCTGGGTTATGTATTCCATAGTAAGTTGTATAAGAGCTTATGGAACAATTTAGTGACTCCAATGATCTTGAAAATTCTATAAAATTCGATTAGTCAAGAAACTCAGATAATTATGCTTTCTAGTTTTGATTACATTTTCCACTTAGAGTCAACCAGAAGCTCTTTCAAATTATGCTTGTTTGGTCCTCTTCCTTTTTGTGTTGGATTAAAAAATTATCATGCTTCATTTTCCATCATTCATCTCCTCTATTTCCAATGCAAGTTTGACGTATACAACATGTGTAATATAATGCAGGATACTGCAGTCCTTTGGATCAAAGAATTATTAAATAAATAACTAGTATGAGCTAAATTTTAGGTTAAGAGTTGAGTTAAAGAGTATTTTTTTTCTCAAGCAATTTCTCTTCTAAATAGGTATTTAACGTTAATGTCAATGGAGACAAAATAGAGGACAGTGCTAGATTAGATGTTATAGCTTTTTGTTTTTATAGATGTTGGGGACTTCAAGCCGGGCCTTGGGAAAATAGTTAAGGTTGGCTTACCTGAAGGGAACATCTGAGTACACACACAGGAGTTGATGAACAGCCTGGCATGACATGACCAGAGTGGCAGGACTGGATAAGAGTTGGTAGATAGTTGGAAATAATGCTGACTGCACAGGAAGGAAGAGGTAATTGAACTCAACAAGGCAAAAAAAGAAGAAAAAAAGAAAAGAAAGAAACTACAGAAGGTCATATAATAATGTAAGATTATGAGGAGGAAGTGGAGGTCACCCAGGAGCCTGTAAAGTAATCCAAGAGAGATGAACAGGGCAGGATTAGAAGAGTTGCACAGGAAAATCAGTGGGGAGGGAAACAGGATGGATATTAGCACTCAGCTGGGAAGAGTGAAAAAAAAAAAGAGGTAAATAAACATAATTTAAGATTACACATTTCAATGATATTTAAAAGATGGTGGTGTCATTGACAGAAACAGGAAAAGTTCAAGTGCAACTCAGGAGGAAAATAAAACTGCATTGCTTTATATATGGTGAATTTGAAATGGTGGCAAGATGATGTCTGTCATACTTAAACACAGAAAATTTATACATAAAAGCCAAAAAATAAAAATGTTATCTTTCTGGTTTGGTATAGTGGAAGAAGTATGAAATGTAGAGTCAGAATATACTGCTCAGCTCTACCGCATTCTGGTGATCTGATCCTCAAATTGGTTTTCTTTTTGGTCAGTCTGGGTTAATAATAATTAACTCTAATAATTAACAATATGTATATCACAGAGTAGTTGTAAGGACTAAAATGAAACAATGTTTTTGAAATCACTATGCTCAATGATATTATTCATTATTATATTACTAAGTTTCCCCACTTTTTTATGTGGGAGAAGGAGAAAAGGAAATATACTTACCTCTCAAAGAATTAAAAATGTCCATGAGAGCATCAGTATAAACTCATTGCTTTTAATATATATATATGTATACATAAAAGGGAAATGTATATAGATGCGTGTTGTGTCTGTACATACATATGTTTCCTAGCTCTGTCCACTGGGAGGGTCTGGCAACAATCATGCCTCAGTAGTGATGAGCATATGTCGCCCAGATTTTTTCTAAATACCCTTTTCCAATGGAAGGAACCAGAAACTTCTTGGAGGAAATGGCCGATTCAAGAAAAGAAGTGCTCAGAAAATGATAGGGCATGCCCACCTGAAGGAGCTCCCAATGACCTACTATAGAGAAACTTGAGCAACAAAATAATGATGAAAGTAAGGCATTATAACTCATAGAATAAAATAAATACCTATGAGTTCTTACTAACAGAAATAAATGATTGAATAAATGAATAAATAAGTAGGGAGAAGGAAAAACTTTTTCTTCTAGTAGAATTCCACTTAACAAATCTGGAAGAAATCATGTAAATTTTAACTAATAAAAAGGTCAGGAATCTAGTCTATTTGATAGTTCAAACTATCAAAAGTTCTATTAGTGAATTATTTTTAACTACAGAATTCAATAAAAATTAACTGATTCTGTCTAAGTCATCACAGAAGGAAAAAGTTAAGAGACACAGTCACCTTGTATAGTTTAGAATAGCTTTCGCTCTCTCTTGAACTCCAGACACATTCAGAAAAAGAGATTGTTATATTTTTAATGATTTATTTTAAAGACAATGGAATTATAAATGCAAAACAGGATTATTTTGGGTTTTTAAAAAATGTATTTCTGCAGGGTTTTGCATAAATTGCTGTTTTAGGAAATGGTACATGTAAAGAACTTCTGTATAGTATATTGAATGATATAACCAAAATTATCAGAACAGTATTTTGTTTGTGATAATTTTTTTTCCAAATATCTGAAGTTGGTCTTTATAAATCCCATGTCTGCACCCTTGACATAGATGATGTTGACACTGATGCAGTGCTTTACTTATTTTTCATTTTATTCCTGAATTCTTTTTGAGTAAAACTATTATTTGAAAGATCGTTTTTTTGGTAATGAGTGGAAGTGTATTTGTTTATTGCTGGTGATATTAAATATGTAATATATAAAATTACATTGACAACTAACATTTGTTTAGCATTTTCCATCTTCCTACTGGTGTGGAAGATTTCATTTTATTTAGTTTGAATTACTTGGATAGTTGTCTTACTTCTTTGCTTCTTTTTTGTAACTAAGACACACCATGAATCTTTACAGGAACCTGTGTAATACGCTGCTTCTGCTGCAGTGTGGATAATGTAAGACCGAGTTATCCTTTTCATTTTGGCTGTGAGAATTAACTTTGTTTTATTTACCATACTTGGTTCTCTAATAATTTTCATGAGGAGGCAGCTGCTCTCCATCTACAGATAATATTCTCACAACTAATGAATCACTCCCTGGTCTCTCCGAAAAGTGCACTTCATTTCTCATTTTAATTAACTTTGCTACTGGATGGCCAAACTCAATAAAATTTTTCCTTCTGTTTTCTCTGCCTTTAGTAATTCACTTGCCTATCTTAATCTAGCTTGGTAAAATATTTAGATATGTAATGTTGGTTCCCTCTTGACACTAAGTTCTTAGTTATAATCAAGTATATAATGATATTATAAATTGAGCATATATTCTAAGTGCTATAGGGTACCTAACTACTGATTGGAGACCACACAAGTACTTCTGTTAACATTATATGTGTGTTCTCTTTGTAAATGACTATATGATATAGTAATACCTAAATGTGGTTACCCAGGGGGAACTCTAGGTTCTTTTTCTAAGCCCATGTCCTTTGAAGTTGTAATACACAAGATGAGAACAATACCCTGCCTAGAACAGCCTAATGCCCTGGTGTTAGGGTATTTGACTAGCTCGCTGAGCCCATAATGATCACTGATTTTCTTCCTATATCATGTCACATTGCCTTAGACACAGTAAATACCCTACTGATTCTAAATATCAAATTACTGTTTTTGTGTCCTGAACTCAAATTTGTCATAGGTTAGTCTTCTGAATCAAACCTAGAAAGAGAAGGGTATTTGGGTATCTTGTAGATTGTACCAAGCATAAACACTTGTTACAGAATGACACATCACCAGAGCTTTTAACGTTTTGTGATCAGCTCTTCTCAATTGCATATATTGACAAGGAAATTCAAGACATTACAAAAGATGGGACAAAAGAATTTTCTGGAGAAATATCTTTCATCTTTCTTTGTACCAGTAATATTTAAATGTTAATTCACTATGTTTGCATCTAAAAGTCACACTAGTGTTTAAAAACTATAAAAACCCCTTTAATTAATAGTTTTATAAACTATTAATTTTCCTATTTTCAATACAAGTTTTCTCATCTTTGTAGGACTTGAAACATGCGTCTGGAGTACATGAAGTCTACTACATCAGGCAGGCAACATCCTCTCATAACTCCCATTTGCATTGTTTCTCCCCCGAGCCTTGATTCTTGTTTACACTCAGTACATATTAATGACATGTTTAGCTGCCTTAAAGCAGGGTTGAACTCAGTAACTTTCCTCGTTCTCTTCCTGCTCTGTTTTGATAAATGTCACTCAAGCTCCTGTGATGAGTGTCCGCGTGCTAGTGACTCAGGTACACAGGTTATCCAGATGTAGGTCACATGGCTGACATCTAGGTTCCATTCCTTCGAAGATGGATTGGCGCTCCATTGATTTATAAAAACTTTTGAAGGATCCCTCCTCTGATAAGTGGAGGTTTCTCCCGTTTGAAAGCTGCTAAAAGGCATGTCCGTCGTTATAATGCAAAAGGAATAAAAAGCAAGGATTGAATGAAGTGTAATGTTCATTTAGACTTTAAAGACTGGTCACGTGATTGCATCATGTCAGAGTATTTTACAGACTCTCAAGTGGAGAGAAACCTGTAGAACAGAACACCAAAGACACACTTCTGTTCCAACAAGCAGTATATTGTAACTAAGTTTAAAACCTTCTAACATTCCTGCCCACCAAAGCACAGTAGAGTTAAATGGGACCTTTGTGATTCCACATATACTAAAGAAGCGGTTTTTCTCTGTGTGAAACCACATGGATTTTCATGGATGATTCAGGATAAAAACACATCCGGGCAAGATATAAGAGTGAAATGTATAGACAAAAGCTTTAAGTGTTCAAAGGCTTTTTCTTTTTTTTCCTTCTCTTTCCTCTTTGAGCTCAATTATCATTTAATGCCATAGAGTAAATAGGTCAAGAATTTGACCTAACAGAGTAGTAAAGTTGACTAGGAAAATGTCTCTACCAAATAAAAGAAAAAAATAGAATACTATTCTGAGATGTCACAACTATCAGACCATAAACTCTAATATAACTTCCTTAGAGGGTGGTGGTGGTGGTGGTGGTTGTTTCTAATTAGCTCATTTCAAAGTAGGTTCTTATTTGAGAAAAACCATGCTTAGAATTCTGTTCATAAGGTATGATGTGTATGTATATATGTATGCATGCATGTATATACATATATATCTATATTTCTCAAAATTTTACTTTTATATGTGTTTTAATAATATCTCTCTCTTTACTTTTTGTCCTCTGAGTTTTCAATATATTGAAGTTACAGTGTTGCAGTTTTACTATAGTATGTCCTTCAAATGTACCTCAGGGAATGATCATTTTAATAAGATTTAACAAAGGGATGGGTCCTTTTCATGGGCATGTGAAATTGAAAACAAATTTTGTAAGTTAAAAAGTATTGAAATTTAAAGCATAGACTCCTTCCACAGAGCCACTTTGTACTTCGCAGGTATAACCCGAGGTGTGGTGGCCCTGTCTCCACCAGACACAGCCCACGAGGGCAGTTGGGATCTGGCTTTAGATTAGATCTAGCTGCAGACACTGGGCCCCGCAGAGGATGCCAGGCATGGGATCACATATCACTAAGATACACAAAAATATTTCCAGCGTTTCAAGGAACAAAGCAAACAGGATAGGGGGAGCCTCTTAAGGGTTATAATGTGGCTTACATGGCGACAAGCTCTCCAATAATGAGATTATAGGAAGACAGGATGGCTAGAATTATCAAGTGCTCAAACCATCTGTACTACCTGCATCTCTGACAATCAAATAGTATCAAAGGAGATGTCTAAGTCCTAGATGTTTTCAATAGGAATCTCTTATAAGAGTGGGGGACAGATGAAGTAGGTCTCACAGACCCAAAATTCAAATGGTTAATATGAAGTTAGTTTATCAAACTGCAGATGGAAGTAGTTCTAGAATTTCCTGAAAGTTAGTTTTTTCACTGGACCACAGAAAGAACCCAAGGTCATAAATACATAGTGAACTGGAAAAGGAAGACTACTGGGGTATTGTTGGCTACAGACACAAAAAGGTAGTCAGCACATAGAGGTCTTTAAATGCCATTTCCGCTCTGCTGAACATTGAGGTCAGGGGTCTGTGTGATGCCTTTTTTTTTTTTTTAAAGATTTTATATATTTGAGAGGGAGAGTGAGCGAGCGAGAGAGAGAGAGCATGAGAGGGAAGGGGTCAAAGGGAGAAGCAGGCTCCCTGATGAGCAGGGAATCCTGATGGGGGACTTGATCCCGGAACTCCGGGATCATGACCTGAGCTGAAGACAATTGCCTAACCAACTGAGCCACCCAGGTGCCCTGTGTGATACCTTTATAACACAGAACGATCCATCTCCCCTCATCTTAGTGTGGGATAATAATAAACTGAGCTATTTTGGGTTATAAAACAAGGCAACGAAAATTGAATGTTACCAAAATAGAAACAAAATATTTCAGTAAAATTGACATTTGAAAACGTCAGTGGTTAATGGAAGCTACGTTTATTCTTATTGATATTTCTTTTTTTAGGAAGAATTTAGTATAAAATTAAGCTGTCATGACATACTTCTTGATCAAATATAGTGTGACCTATGTGTTTAGTAAAATTTGACAAAATTTGATTAGAACTTTGCCATATAGTCTAATGAGTTATCAAAATGTGAAGTCAGAAATAAATGATATTTCCATAGGGATTTAGAAATTGGAAATTCTAATTTAAAACGTTGGAATGTCATAAAAAAAGAAGGCAAGACTTTGAATTTTTATGGTGCTTTTTTCTTCATGATGCACCTTTACTGCAGTTAACATATATCTGAATTACTGATGGCTAATAGTGCAAAGATTGAGGATTTCCGCCAGAGCACTTTAATTGGTTGTTTATCATGAAGAAAAGCAGGAAATGCATGTCTTTTCTATGACTACTTGCCATAGGCTGATAACTGTGAGGTATTTCTGCATTTATGAATTTGCTATATTATTGGTTGTTGTCTACAAAAGGTTAGTGTTTGCATTGAAAGTAAAACATGTTAGAAGTAAAGGTATATATGAAGAAATAAAAACAGTGGAGAGAAGGAGAAAGAATTGAGCGTCACAGATAAGCAATGGCAGAGAAGGTCATGGTCAAAAGGAAGTGAGGTCTGTGAAGAGGATTAGATGTGACAGTAAAGGCAGAGATCTATGGATGACCCATCATCATCAATAAAAATGGGAGCCAGTCATGAAAGGACACAGAGTAGCTCTACAGATGGGAAGAAAGAATGGAATGAAAAGAGGTTTCCACCTCACATAATACCTTAGAGGCCCATGATGGCCAAGCCACAGAGTAACAGAGGTGTGTGTGTGTGTGTGTGTGTGTGCGTGCGCACGCGCATTCACACGCACATAGACAGTCATTGTAAGAGAAATCTGTCTGTACTTCTAGAGAACAATTGGGACATTTCTCTGGCCTTAGCAGTGATTACTCTCCATAGGTTTTAGGCATGGCTGAAATACCCACAGTATCCACTACTGTGATCAATAGTCTTATCCTTACTTAATAAACCATCTTTTGGTTTATGGCCACTATTGCTCTTGTGCCCATTTGCCATAATGTGATTATGAGTAGGTTCAGTGCCTACTCCCCTTCATGACGAAATCAAACATCTGAAAACATAATCTAACAAGAGCTGACAGAATAGTAGTTTCAACAAACAAAGGAGCATTTACTGGTAATTGAATAGATTGCTGCAGATCACCATTCCAGAGATTTATTGAAGAATTTATGTGTACATCAGAAACACTGCCCATTTGCCTCTTTTTATTTAAATGACGTGTTCCGGCCTGGCATAGAGTGCTGAACAAATATTTATGGGATGAATGAAATAAATGTTTGTGGGAAACAATCATATTTTGAATGTGTCAAGAAAGCTTTTTTATTGCTTTTTTCAGTAATCAGTTATGAGTGTCCACTATGTTAGAGGCACTGTCAGAAGTACTAGGAACAAACAGACAAAATATAATGTTTGTCCACCATGAGCTCATAGTCTAGTGAAGAAGACAAGCATGTAAAAGATGATTACGGTGCAGGATAGCAATCACTGTGATCACTCTATGTTTACAATTGGCCCTTAATCTTGCTAGCCAGGAAAGGTTCCAAGAGAAGTCTTGTAAATATAGAGAGGGAAGGAGGTGATCCAGATGGAGGATTAGTTGTTTATGAAAGTCCAGAAGAAAATATAAAAGAGAGGGCAAAGATGAGATGGGGGAGGAAGGAGGACCAGATCATACAGGACTCTGTATAGCACTTTAAAGGTTTTGTCTTTTATCATGGAGATTATAGGAAGTGTCCTGAGTAGACGTGAGCTTTGGGAAGCTCGTTCTTGTTTTTGTGTGGGGCATGGATTGGATGGAATAGAGCAAGGCTAGAAGCAGGAAACTGTTTAGGAGACAGGTACAGTAATTCAGCCAGGAAATGATGGAGTGGCTAAGGGATGGAAAAAAAAGCAGATTCTTTAGGCCTAGGTGTATAGGAAAGGGAATGTCAAAAACATCAACATTTCCAGCTTGAGCAGCAAAGAATATAGGGGTGCTGGTCAGTTGAGCCAGGAGCAGGTTTGAGGAGAATATTGGCTTAGTGGAGAGATTCTTTATTGACCTAGGAAAGCCCCGAGAATATTTAACTACTAGCTCTAAAGAACTAGTAAAAAGGAAAAACATATTTATTAAAAATATTTTTAATAACTGCTCTTAAAGAAAAAGCCCTTCTTAAGTTTTAGAGATAGATCTGGATTTTCTTATCATATTTATAATCTTTCCTTCCCTTCTCCCTTCTTCCTTCTTTATTTCTTTCTTACCTTCCTGCAGAGAAGATAAATCATATGCTGACCTCATAGCATGATTTATAAACTTACGACTCTAAAGATTTAACACATACAAACATCAGCACAAGAGTCTATTTACTGTAGCTCATTATTATACAGATAGGAATACTAAAGTTAACAGGGGCAGCTGGTAGTGCTTGGCCAGAAATTCCTTCTTTACAGCATATGGCCAGTAACATTGTAGTTCAGAGGACATAAGACCACAATGACACAATTTTAGAAGAATTGAGTTAATGAAATTGATTTTATAATATTTTTATTTTCATATTCACAGGGTTTTTGATTGCCTGTAAAATTATTCCATCTTCCAAAAAAAAGTAGGACATTATTAAAAACTTTATCAAAAAATTTCCCATTATCCAAGGGAACAAATGATATATAACCAGGATACTTATTCTAGTATGAATAGTAGGTAAAGGATTATAAACAATTATTTATACTTTAAGATGCATAGAATAAATTTGCTCTAGAGAGATCTTGAAATAGAACCCAAATAAAGTATCAGTTGGACAATGAAATTCAGATTATTTTTGGTGCTCTGAGTTTTCTCAGCCTTTGAAATAAATTTAGTCTATCATTCTGTAATTGTAGTTAATTTAGTTCTTGATTAAATGCACACTCCACATGTATTTTTTATTTATTTTTTTAATTTTTAAAATTTTTTTAAAGATTTTATTTATTTATTTGACAGAGAGAGAGATAGCGAGAGCAGGAACACAAGCAGGGGGAGTGGGAGAGGGAGAATCAGGCTTCCTGCCGAGCAGGGAGCCCGATGCGGGGCTCGATCCCAGGATCCTGGGATCATGACCTGAGCCGAAGGCAGACACTTAACGACTGAGCCACCCAGGCGCCCCTCCACATGTATTTTTTTTAAAAAATAATAATACCATATTTTACAATCACAGAAACTTCTTGATTTAATGTTTTAATGTAGTACAAGGAAATCAGTTACCATCCTCATAGTAAGTCAGGTTTAATTGGTAATTTTTATAAATGCCTATATCTGCTCCAGTTTGAACTAGTATTAGAAATTTAGTTTGAGGGGCACCTGGGTGGCTCAGTTGTTAAACGTCTGCCTTCGGCTCAGGTCATGATCCCAGGGTCCTGGGATTGAGCCCCACATTGGGCTCCCTGCTCCACGGAGAGCCTGCTTCTCCCTCTCCCACTCCCTCTCTCGCTATATCTCTCTCAGTCAAATAAATAAATAAAATCTTTAAAAAAAATTTTAGTTTGAACTTGAATTTGTTCATAATTGATCAAAGCCTGGCTATAGCCTGGCAGTGTATTTAATTTAATTTTTTTATTTTTTTCAAGATTTTATTTATTTGAGAGAGAGTGCGCAGTGTGCCGCTGTATGCTTTGGAGGGGGGGCGCGGGACAGAGGGGGAGGGAGTGGGAGATAAAGGGAGAAGGAGAGGGAAAGAACCTCAAGCAGACTCCATACTGAGCCTGGAGCCTGATATGGGGCTGGATCCCATGACCCTGGGATCATGACCTGAGCCTAAACCAAGAACCACCGCTTGATGGACTGAGCCACCCAGGTGCGCCAGCCTGGCAGTGTATTTCAAATGTCTATGTCTCCTGTTTCATTTCAGATGGTGTGCGTGCATGTGTACATGTGCATTTATTTTGTTGGGAAGTTATTTTAAAATACTTTGAGACCGATAGATTAAAATAGTTGAGTATATGATTACATTGAACTGGGTTCTGTTTTAAATTGAAGAAATTTTTTCAGTAATGACAAATGTATCAAAACATTTAAGCCTTCATATTGTATATCATAACCCAAAAAGTTTTTGCAAAGTTGCTATTTTTCTAGAACCTCAAGGGCGAATGTACAAATGGCAACTATAAATGTATGAAACTTAATGCCTGTGAACCATCAAAGGGAAACCCCATATACTAAGTGAAATGAGACTTGAGAAGTATGGAAAGGATAAATGAATTTTTATTTGCTAATATTAGTCATGGATAATTTATTTGAGCTTAGTGTTGGAGTTTCCTATATACTTAAGATATTATTTGGGGAGGTTGATTATAAATTCTCCTTAAGACAGCACTCCTATTTATGGTGTCTAACTACCATGTCATGTGAGAGACCATTTTGATAGATAGATCTAGACAACTGTGGCATGTATCATATACAGCATAACTGTTGTGAAGAGTTATGTCTAAGCACGTTGTTCCTTTGGGCACGAGACTTTACCCCATGAAATGGTCAACAGTTGGGCTGTGCACCATTCATTCATCTTAAAATCCCCTTAACAGAATCCGTTCCAGATTACCTCTATCCACTCTCCCTGCTTTACAGATGGAAACTTACAAGAAATATTAGTAAACTAAAATACTGACTTAGGTTTCAGAAAATAACTATTAAAGTCAGATTGCAGTGGAGCCCCCTCTCTGCTTTTTTATTTGCATCCTTGACTTTTTCTACAAATGAAGCTTTTGAGGAGCCCCGATGTAGTAGTTAACCATTTTCTGAGTGTTATGTGGATATGTATTTTTTTTTTTTTCAGAAAAAGTAGGAGTACACAATGGCTAAATTGTTTTCTTCATGTTGTGTTTCAGAATGCAGTCCAGTATGACCGCATTGAACGAGTCACATGGCCCTCTAGGCTTGCTTTGGACACCCTCCACTTCTTGCCTCGTAGTGTCTTTAATGTCAGTCAACGACATTTATGGAGTGCCCACTTTGTGCCAGGCACTGTGTGGAGTAGCCTTTAGAAAACTTCTCAAGTTGTAGCACTGTTTATTAAAGAATGTCCTCCTTTATAGACGAGGAGTCAAGAGGCAGCAGTCTGGAATGAAAATAATAGCTGGCAGGAATGTAAAATTAAATTGGTTATTTGATGTTTGTGGGCACATAAATTGCTTGGAGATACTCCTTTTGATTAATTTGTGGACAGCATACACAGTAGAACTCATTTATACTGACCTCAATTAGAAAAGTTATGCCACGTGTTAATATAGAGAATCTGTTGTAGATCTATAAATTATGCAACAGTTTTCCTGATTGATCAGTTATATAACAGATCCAATGGGTGAAAATCATTACATGTTTGACTTTTAGCTGAAGAAATTATATTGAATGTGTCCAAACACAGGAGAAAATAATGTGCTGTCTCTGTTGTTGCACAGAATGTTCCAGTTTTTTTTCCACAGGTCACCGATTCCCAAAGTTGGAAGAATTTGTCCCTGGTTTCCTGTGATTGGGCATGCAGAATTGTGCACACAATAGGAGTAATAAAATATTAGTTTAATCAGATAAATATATTTGACCAAAACAATCAGTCTTGAATTATGGCTAGCATGGTTTTCGGAGTGTAAGGGGAGGTGGATTGTAATCTAAACAGTTTTCTAAATTCAGCAAAAGCAGCACATATCTTACATATTAATGATGATCTGCCAAATACAAAGTGACAACACCATCATATTAGGACATTTTATGCTGCAGTGATAGTTTAGATTAAGAGATTGGACTTGGGGGTGCCTGGGTGGCTCAGTCATTAAGCGTCTGCCTTCGGCTCAGGGCATGATCCCAGGGTCTTGGGATCGAGCCCCGCATGGGGCTTCCTGCTCCCCAGGAAGCCTGCTTCTCCCTCTCCCACTCCCCCTGCTTGTGTTCCTTCTCTCGCTGTGTCTCTCTCTGTCAAATAAATAAATAAAATCTTTAAAAAAAAAAAAAAAAGGAGATTGGACTTCCTTTTTTTCATTTGTGTGATATATATACTGGAATAACCCTTACAACTTGCAAGAGAGAAAAAAAATTAAATTACATAATTCTGAGTGAAACATTTTTTCAGATTTGCCTCTTTAAAGACTCCAGGAAAAATATGTTCTTCAATATTTTTTTAAAGATTTTTTATTTATTATTTGACACACAGAGAGAGCACAAGCAGAGGGAACAGCAGTGGGAAAGGGAGAAGCAGGCTTCCCAATGAGCAAGGAGCCTGATGCGGGGCTTGATCCCAGGACCCTGGGACCATGACCTGAGCCGAAGGCAGACACTTAACCGACTGAGCCACCCAGGCGCCCCTGTTCTTCAATATTTTTATTATGACAGACAGCACTTGCCCTTTAAGAACAAATTAACTGAAATCTATGAGGGAGAATAAAATTCCTGTATTTTATGCAGGTGATTTGCAAAAACTTGTCCTACAAAATCCTATAAAGCTGTCCTACAACACCAGGTTCGGAGACTGAGACCACTTCCTGGTGAAAGTTGTTTTACAATTGTGAGATGCAGAAAACTGGCAGGGCGAGCTTTCCAAAATGCTTCTAGTTTTTCAGTGGGGCTAATATTCAGGAAAGGTGGAGCAAGAGCATAAAGGTCCTCACCTTGGAATAGAGCTCCTAGATACCGACAAGAGTTTGTCATATTTCACATGACGGTCCTTTCATCTTCCCTTGTGAGTATCCCATGGAAATGCCACTGAATGCCATCAGCTCATAGAACCAGGGACCTGTGATGCAACATATTGAGTTGTTCTTTTCGATTTTTTTTTTTTTCTCATGCTTGCTAACTAAATAGATGGTCAGCTTCAATTACCACCTGTTAGGCATATGTTCAAATGTAAACAAGTGTTGTTGCATGGAAGTAAAGAACTTCAGAGCTGGAAGGGATCTAGCAATCATCTAGTCTGACCCCCTTGTTTTCAAAGAGAAAACTCAAGCCCAGATTTGATAAGGTTACACAAATCCATGCAGGTAAATGAGTGGTAGAACCAAAATCTGGGATTAGTTATTCCTAGCTAAGAGGTCTTTTCATTCCTCTGCAGGAGCTGTGATATAACTCTTTAGGTTAAATTAGAGAACTGATACAGTTATTTCTTCTCTAAGGTGTTAGTTTTCTGATGATTCCATAATAATTGCTTCTTCTTTAAAAGGTGAAATTTAAAACTGCAATGGATGGTTTTCAGCTTTGCTGTGTAGGGACTTTAGCAGCTACTTTCAGAAGATTACAGATGAGAGGCTGGCCTTTGTTCTCAGTCCTTAATCGTTTTTCTCTTTTGATGGATTTGAACCACAGTAATACAGATGAAATAATAACAATAAAAGTGCCTGGAAATTTAAGAAGGATATTGCAAATATGTCCCATCATGAGGGCTTTGAATTTCACATTCTAAATCACGCACCGAAGTCAAGTATCCTGCTCTGAGTGTGTCCAAACATGCAAATATTTGCTTTCTGAGTAATTTGCCCTAATGACTTTGAAGCATTTTTGAGAAACAGTGGTGACATTGTTCTGCCCTGGCAGAAAGCATATCCCTTGTCAGATGTCCACAGAGATCCTAACAATCTACGGGGGCATGATGAAGGCATGAGTACTACACAGTATTTGCTAACCTTGCCTTCTAATTGGCAAAATGTTCGGTATATAGGTCGTCACATCACCCAAGCTTTCGTGACAAGTCTGTCTGGCAGCCACTCTTAGTTAACCACTAGGAAATAGAAGTAGCAATATTTGTTTTAAAGATTTATTTATTTATTTTTGGGAGAGAGTGTGCACACGAGTGGGGGATGGGGCAGAGGGAGAGAATCTTCGGGCAGATTCCCCACTGAACGCAGAGCCTGATGCGGGGCTAGATCTCACGACCCATGAGATCATGACCTCAGCCAAAACCAAGAGTTGGACGCTCAACTGACTGGACCACCCAGGCGCCCCTAAAACTAGCAATATTTTAACCTCTGAAGCAATGTCCTCTTTTGCAAACTCCTCTCACCCTTTTTTTGATTATGCGGAAAGCAGCATTGGCAAAGTCTGGAGTGATCACGTATGAAGCTGTTCATTGAAAAGTTCTATTTTCACAGCTATGATATCTTCCAGATTGATCATTTCAATCTGTTTGGCCAGCAAATAGGAAATTTTAGCAATCACAGGAGCACCAGCAGTGGATATTTGCCTTTCCTTTGCCCACACTTGTTGAGGCACCAAACTTAGTAGTGAGATTTTGATACCGCTGGGAGGCATATTTCGGGGCAGCCCTGATGATAAAGAGCATGGGTGTTATTATATTCAGTAAGTAGGACATTTTTTTCTATTAGGGAAAGAATGGGAAGATTTCCCTGGGATAAAGGAAAGAGAGAAGGGTAGGAACCTAATTGTAGTCATTTAGAAAGAGTATCTTGCAGGGGTTGTCAACATGTTTCTCTTTTGGTTTATGTTCCAGTGTACTTTATAAACATTTTTTTTTTCTTTTGAAACAAAGCACTACAAATTCTGTTCTAGGAAAATAAACTCCAAACAATGTTAATATTTTTTCAAAGACTAATCAGAGTGTTTATTGTAAATGTGGAAATGAAAATGAAATGAAAGATTGGTCATGCATAAAAATGTTTAAAATTATTAAATCTGTTACTGTTAATGTGCAAAAAGGTCAGTGTAGTGCAGTTAAATATTGGTATTATCAGTCGTGCTCCTATCTGTGGCTGCCTTTTATTCATTTACTTAGCAACGTTTAAACTACTGTGTGTATTTTACATCTATGAGAAGGTCAGTGAGAGACAAGCCATATTCTGTAAAAAGAGCAAATAGCTGATAGTGGTCCCAACTTTATTCGAAAAGATAGAACAAGTTAAGGGACTAACGTAGGTGTAATTAAGACTTTTAGGGGAAAGTGAATTTTAAGATGAGCTTTGAAAGAGACAATGAACAGGGACTGGGGGAGAAAGGGATGCTTAGCTGCTTGGCTGAAGGAGAAGAAAATCGAAGGCATAGTGGTAGAATGGGTAATGTATTAACGAGCCAGAAAGATTCCAGGAAACAATTCATGCTGTTAAAGCACGGCAAAATTATTTATTGAGCACCTAAGGACATCTTTCCCTAAGCTAGAGTGGTTAAATATTCCTTTTACACATGTTAAGTACAGGGATTCGGATCTCAACTCTAGAATGAAGGAATGAGGCCACAGAGAAATTTTAGGATTTGCTTCCAGGTTTTAAATTACATGATTCTATATTAAAAGATTGTTGAATATTAAATTTTTATGCTTTAAAAATAGGCAACTAATTCCAAAAGAGAGAAAAGAAGTGTACCTCTTTTAACAGCTGGTAAAATCTTGGTTTATATTCTGAATAAAACAGTTCATATATATTCAAGAAGAAGCATGTTATAAGACTTTGTAAGGCACTGTAAGGCTCTAAGAACCTTAGAGAAGAAGATAGGACATTTTAAAACATCTTTTTGAAAGAGTTTGTAAACACATTATTATACACCAGTGCTTACTTAATTTCTACAACATATTGTTCAAGTAGGTGTAACATTTGGTGAGGAATTACCACATTATGATAAATCATTAGTTTAGTCTATATAAAAATAATTTGAGCAACACAAAAGGTTTTGCTTGGTAAATCTCAGCTACCAGTCTGATCCTGTTACTGATATTAACATTTCATCTTTATGAATACTTTCACCTAAACCTTTAACACTTTTCCGTAGGTTGTTTTTTTTTTTTTTTAAGTTTTTATGAAATTCCAGGTAGTTAACAGACAGGGTAATATTAGTTTCGGGTATACAGTATAGCGATTCAACACTTCCATACAACACCCAGGCTCATCACAACAAGTACCCTCCTTAATCCCCATTAAAACTTTAACAGTTAAAATGTTTAAATTATGCTTGTCTTTCACATGAATGGAGAAATTATGCCCCCCATTTTTATCATAATGTTATTGGTTCAGTCAATAAATTAAAAAAAAACTGTTTTAAGATATGTCATCACCTATAGCTGAAAGATAAAAATAATTTCACCAAATACTGTTAGTGCCTCTTAGAAATTGGAAGATAAGGGTAAGAGCTTTACAGTAAATAACATACTCGAGGTTCATAAATTCTGGGATAAAGAGCTATTCAAACAGGATTGGTAAAAAACAAAACAAAACAAAACCGAAAAATATCCCAGCATGGGGCTATAAGAATGAACAATCCAAAAATGCCATTCTTGGATTTGAATTTGTTAAAGGGTGGAGTGTTTTTGTTTGTTTGTTTGTTTTTGTTTGTTTGGTTGGGCTTTTTTTTGGTTAAGTGTTTTGGATAGCAATATAGCGTGGTAGGCTATTTCAAGAATGCTGTTTTTAATTTAAATAAATAATCATAATGACAGGCATTTTTAGTTTTAAAAAATGGCAAGTCGGAAAGGTGAGTTTTCTTCTATCAAATGTAATGTGGTTAATTTCTAAATATCTTCCACATCCTGTTTTCCCCAAATGATTGCTTTCAATTCAGTAGATTTCTTTAACATTTAATATAATATATAACTTGGAAGGTGATACAAAATGTAAATCTTTATCCTGCCATTGAGTAGTTTAAAACCTATTTAGAAGATATGAAGAGAGAAAGCCAGTATCAAATGAGGAAGGATAGGACTAACAGCAAAACACTATATATATATATAAAGTTTTAGAGGAAACTTAATGGGGTGAATAAAGTTTAATCAATAACAGTCCAAAACAAAGTCTTGATGTTTATCATAATTGGGCTTCATAAAAACCTACTGTGCATTTGCTGTGCTCATCTCAGTGGAAACAACTTCTTTCAAAAATCTGTAATATGGTTTCAGAGATGGTATGTATGTTTTTGAAAGCCATTCTGAATTATTTTTTTATAAAGCTGGGGGAAACGTTTTCAAAATATTAAAAATTAAAAAGAATTATAAGTAAATCAAAATGTTTGCTCTACTGCGGCACAATCCTGAATAATGGAAAACTGTAGCTACTTTGTAAAATTCAAGATATCTATACCATTGTAAAATGAGCCATTTTGATGGATGTGTTTCTGATGAAGTTTAAATGCTGAAAGGATGGCCAGTTGTTTTCTGTAAATGATCATGAAAAAGATAATGTATGTCAGCTGAGGAGATGACCCTTGGTTTAAACAATTATGAAAATAATTTCTACCTATTATGCTGGTAAAGTGAGATCATTAACAGATTTGGTGTTCCGTGTGACTAGAAAGACAGAAGGGGAAAAAAATTAAAGGACTCAAAGGCATTTACTGAGTAATGCCAAAATTCTCAATGTAGAGACATTTTACACAGCAGGAACTTAAGTCCATGTGTAGAGCAGGCCGCTCACATGGTGAAAAACAAAACAACACCGCCCCCTCCCCTGCTCTGTCTCAGCTCACCCCCCTCACTCCATTGACATGCATAGCTGGCCTGGTAGGTGTAAAAATAGACTGGCAGAGCCTGAATTGGAAATGGTCACTGAATGCAGCCTGCAGTTGCTGGGGTTTTGAGTTCTCTCTGACACCAGCAAGCCAGCCAGCAGATGGGGAGAACTGGTGAGGGGCGTGTAGGGGAATTGAGCAGAGGAGCCAAGGATCGTCTGGATGCATTGTCCACAGTAGTGCCCCCCTGGGAGCCCTGGACAGAGCACAGAGGGCAAGCACAGGCCCAGTGACAGCAGGAACTGTAGAACTGAGATGGGTAATGCCGCTCTCTGCCCGTCCTGTCATGCGGATAAGAGCGTAAGAGCACAAGGACACATGCAGGAATTGGATAAAACCCCAGACTACTATGGCTGTAACAGCGAGGACACCAGAGAACTTGGGGTGTGGGTAAGTTCTAAGCCACAAACGAGAAGGAGGGGAGGGTGGTGGCCTAAGGATCAACAGTGGACCTCATTGGTCAACCTCCAAGCTTCCTGGAAGGAAGTTGACAGAATAAAACCAATGTGATCAAACTACCCAGCTGCCTCTGGTTCGGTGGCACGCTGTTGTGTTCTCTTCGTGCCACACGGCATCACATGTTCATGCCTCCTGAGTTTGGCTTTAGCTATGAACTGACATTTGGAAATAGACAGTGATGCTGTCTTTTTAATTTGAAATTTTGTGCAAAGCTGAACATATATTTTATTATAGAGTGACTTAGAGCAATATTGCAGATTCCCTTACATTCAGGCTGTCACATTCTTTGGCCTATTTATATATTCACGTATAGTTCATTTTCCATGAGGTCACAGGGCATTTTTTAAGCATATGCTAACTTGGAATCCCAGTTGCAGCCCTATAAAGGCATTTTACTTCCAATATCTGACTAACTTCAGTGAAAGGGCCCTTAAATACCATTTTAATTATGACACTAATATTTTGTGCAGATGCGTAAAACATGAGCAATCAAATGTTTAAGTTGACTTTCAGATTGTAATAATTCATAGTCACGATATGTTCCTTAAAATGGTTTCAAAGGCCTATTGTGATTTTTGGCTGGGAGGGCCAACAATTTCTTTCTTGAAATACTTTGATTTTCAAATTTCCTGGAGAATAAGGTTTATCTTTGATCTGTCAGACCCAGGAATTTGACCTTATTGCAAGTTATTTATTTCAGAGTGAAACCATGAGACTAAGATATGTAGGATTTCTGAGTAAAAGAAACAGAGGGGTTGTACTCATACTCAGGATGTGGCACCTGATATTTCCAGGGGTGAGAAGAACAAGTGGGTGAGGAGTCTGAGGTGCTCTTTGGCTGTTACTGTGATCTGGATGAATCCCATAATTTCCTAGCATTGAAAGTCTGTCAGACCCCAGGGAAACTGAAACAGAAACAGAACTTACCAGTAATGACAACATGCAGAGGCAGGGTTTGCAGTTAGCAGAAGTGAAAAGAAAGTCTGTCAGCGCTGTACTGAAAAAGAGGACAGTGCTTCCGGGATTGGGAATGGAAGTCACCACAGGCAGGAGAATAAACAGAAAGGTGGGGAGGCAGGCAAGTCCCACGGGGGAGGGGAGAACACCTGCCTTAACAACCCCGCAGCTGAGCTTTCTCCTTCTCGGTTATGGGTTAAATTACCCACATCCTCCAGGAGAGTCGCTCCAGATTTCTAAGCGGCCGCTTCTAGTGCAATTTCTGAACTGAGGTGGCAAAAAAAGGTAAACTTTTTTGGTAACTTTTTAGGAACTCGACATGCTTGCTTAGCAACAATGGGTAAATATATTCCCTAAGAAGTAACTGTCTTGTTTAAAAGGTAGTTTCTATGAATATTTTTTTATTAATTTAGAATTTAAACCACTCATTCAAATGTTAGTTAATAATTCCTTCCCTATTTTTAAGTTACGTAAGTGTATTCCGTTTTTTCACCTTTTAAACGTCATTAAGAAAAATGCAATGCATGAAAATAAAAGTGCTTTAAAAATTAAATATAGGTAAACAAGAGCAAGTGACCACATGCTTTTGAGGTCCAAGGGCTGGAATGAGAAATTCACTCAAAACTTCAGATTCAGAAAACAATTAAACATGCTTTCAAAGAAATAATCACCAGCAATATCATTTTCTCATTAAAATCCTTCTATTTCTATTAATATAGATACTGGTCCTGAAAAATGTGAGTTGATTTAAAAAATAAATCACAATCTGATTTCTCAGAATTAAATAGCATACTTATAATCTGCTGATTATTGAAGAAACTCTTCTGTCAACGATTTTATAAATGGGAGCATGTAATGATTGCTGTGACTTGGAAAGTTATGGTAGAGGTATGGTAGACAAATGCACCTGTTGTCTTCTTTCCCAAGTGATATTCTACTCAGAATTTCTCTACTTTGTGGGGCCACAGTAATAATAACATTAATAATAATTCTTAATACCATGGATGACTTAAGCTAAATACATGGTTCTGTCTAGCTTAAGTTTTCCAAACTTAAGAACTCCATCATCTTTCTTGGCTGTTAAATGGGTACTATAAGACTGAAATCACTCATTCCCTGATCATCTAGATAAATATATTCCTTAGTCAATTTCCATCATTCATGCTTGTCACAATTAATGGTAAACAGTTGTTAAGAGCTTTAGAACTTATTAACATTTATTTTTATAATATTCTTTTTTGGTGAAGGAGGACTGGAACAGAGGCACTTGGAACCTTTTTCATAGAAATAAGCCTAGAAATGTTTTAGATAATTTATTGTGTCATTAGGCCAAATATTTCAAATAAATAAATTTTCCAATTTTTTTCATAATCAGGATGAAACTTATGGAAAAAATATAAATTTGACATACTAAAACTGCTGGGTTTTATGTAAATCAATACTTCATTCTTTTCTGTAAGTCTTACTTAGGATTTTGAATATTCTGACATTTATTTGTATAGATAAATATAGCAATGAAGAATAGATCAGTTATGAGGAATTGGAAGTAAGGAACCAAAAATAATTTCTCCTTGAACAGTGTTATTGTATGTCCATATTTGCAGTTCCACTTAAAAGCTATGTTTTTTTTTTATTAAAAAGATAAAGAAAATCAGACCAGAATAATTTCCAGATATATTACATAGCAAACACAGAAATTATACCAAAAAAATAGAAAACTAAATATTATTTTGGCATTATAACTTTTTAAAATTATAGTGAAAAAGATGAGCAGCGAATATGCCACAAATTTTTAAGAATTCTATAACTGGACGAATAATATGTTATTTTCCTAATGTATATAGAAATTAATGTTTAAATTCCAGAGCGTGGGTCAGCTAACTTTTTCTGTAAAGAACTATAGAGAGTGAACATTATAGACATTGTGGGCCACCTGGTCTCTGTGGCAGCGACTTCTCTGGGCTGGTGTAGCGTGAAAGCTGCCAGGGACAATAGGTCAACAAATAGGTCTGGCTATATTCACACAATTACTAAATCTTTCTATTATTATTAAACTGCTAACTTTTCAGTTACTAAATATTAATTTTGTTATTATTTTTTCTCATTTGTAAAGATACAAATTAAAATAATCATGAGTTACCATTCTGTTAACAAAGATATAAAATATAATAATATGAAGTTTTAGAAGATTGTGTTGAAACTGATAGACATTCCTGAGTATGCTGTAAATTTTTCTAATTATTTGAAAAGCAATTTGGAAATACATTTCAAAACTGTAGTTACAATTTCTGGTTTTCACTTTTCTAGTGCAGTGAGGACTCTAGTAGCAGGGAGGTATTTGCATGGAGATAAAGGAGTAGGCAAAACTTCTGGGCAGATTCCTACCCCCATTGCAGGTATGGGCTGGACTGGACTCCAGTCCATTTGTTGTGAGTATTCCCAATGCTTGTGAGCATCCCTCCTTTTACTCAAACTTTAGGGATGAGAGAATTCTACCTCCAGAGACCTTATTCCAAATCCACTGAGAAAATATCTGCATTCCTAATGAAGATGTTAGGCTCCTGAGCATATGTTAGGGCTTTCTTCTGAAATGTGGTTGCCTCTTAGACCTGAAAGGACTTGAGGATCTGTTATTATCACAGGTTGTTTTTTTGTTTGTTTGTTTGTTTGTTTTTAGTTAGGTTGTTTTGTTTTTCAACTTAAAAATTTTTGTAAATTTGAATATGATTGACACAGAATGTTATGTTAGTTTCAGGTATACAACATAGTGATTCAACTCTGTGTTATGCTATGCTCTCCACAAGGATGCATACCATCTGTCGCCATACAAAGCTGTTACAGTACCATTGACTATATTCCCTATGTTGTACCTTTTATTCCTGTTATTTATTCATTTCACAACTGGAAGCCTGTATCTTTTACTCTCCTTCATTCTACTCTCCTTCACCCACTTTGCTCATCTCCCCACCCCCCTGCCATCTGGCAACCATCAGTTTGTTCTCTGTGTTTATAGCTCTGATTCTGTTTTTCATTTAATCTTTTGTTCTGTTTTTTTAGATTCCACATGTAAGTAACATCATATGGCATTTGTCTTTCTCAGTCTGACTTACTTCACTTAGCATAATACCTTCTAGGTCCAGCTATGTTGTCATCCTTTTTTATGGCTGTGTAATATTCCATTATAGATATGTAAATATCCCATTATATATATATAAAATCATCTTCTTTATTCATTCATCTACCAGTGGACAGTTGGGTTGTTTTCATATCTTGGCTTTTGTAAATAATGCTGTGATAAACATATGAGTACCTATAACTTTTTGAATTAGTGTTTTCATTTTCTTTAGGTATTATTTTTAGTAGCTTTTTTTATAATTGCTGCAAGGAAGATTTCTTCATATAGTTTTGATACTAACTCTAAAAAGAGCCAAGAATATCATGAAATCTATTCTGACAAAGCATTTCAAAAAAATATGAAATGATATAGAACATGGTTATGTAACTTTTGGATGATTTATTTAAAGATTAATGTTGAAAGAAGGTAAGACATGGCTCTATCCTCTAGGAACTGATTCCTTCATTTTCATTTGAAAGTTCTCCTTGAAATTTGGGGCATATTCGATCACATTTGACTGTCAGAATTTTTAGTGTTTGATTTTTCAAAACCTTACATTCATATCATATCTGCGTGGGCTTATGTGACTATAGTAAAATACTTTTGTGCCTTTCTTTATATTTGCTTATAAGAAGTAAAAATACTAAAATGATCATCTGAAGTGTTATCATTTCAGTGGTGTCTTTGAGCTAATGAATTGTATCTAAAAGCTATGCAAAAGTCAGGTATTTAAACAGTAGAGATTGTGAATTGAAACAGTGTTTTTGATGAATTATAAACATTGCTGACATATTATTTTAGGTTTTTGAGATTTTTTGAGATTTTTGGTACTCTTTATCTACCTTAGTTATCAAGGAGTTACAAAAGGGAGCTTTGAAGTATAATCTTATGTCATACCTGATACTCTAACAATTTCTATATTCTGGTTAACAACTCTATTAAATTGTAGTACATGATATGTACTACAAATTAAATTTCTAAGATTGCTTGAGATTTTTGAGATTTTTTGGTACTCTTTATCTACCTTAGTTATCAAGGAGTTACAAAAGATTTTTTGGTACTCTTTATCTACCTTAGTTATCAAGGAGTTACAAAAGGGAGCTTTGAAGTATAATCTTATGTCATACCTGATACTCTAACAATTTCTATATTCTGGTTAACAACTCTATTAAATTGTAGTACATGATATGTACTACAAATTAAATTTCTAAGATTGCTAATTTGTCTAAATAAGAATTCTCACTTTATCAAGGATAAGTACGAGAAATTGGATCTGTCCAGGCAGAAATAATGTATTAAAACTAGAGTTGAAGTCTCTTTAGATTCACTACTTTAGTATTGTATCTTTCTAGGTTGTTGACCTTCTGAAGGAAATTAGAAAGCATCTACTAAGACCTCTAGTAAAACAGAAGTGCACATGGTTAAGCATCTGCCTTCTGCTCAGGTCATGATCCCAGGCTCCTGGGAAAGAGCCCCACAACCTGGCTCCCTGCTCAGCAGGGAGTCTGCTTTTCTCTCTCCCTCTGCCCCTCCCCCACTTGTGTGTGCATATGTGTGCTCTCTCTTTCTCTCTCTCAAATTAATAAGTAAAATCTTAAAAAGAAAAAAACACAGAAGTACACAAGAAAATTTGTGATTCTTAACTTTATGGAAATCACTAGTTGTCACATATAGTTTTTTTTTCTTTTTTTTTATTATGTTATGCTAATCACCATACATTGCATCATTAGTTTTTGATGTAGTGTTCCATGATTCATTATTTGCATATAACACCCAGTGCTCCATGCAGAACGTGCCCTCTTTAATACCCATCACCAGGCTAACCCATCCTCCCACCCCCCTCCCCTCTAGAACCCTCAGTTTGTTTTTCAGAGTCTATCATCTTTCATGGTTCATCTCCCCCTCCGATTTCCCCCCCTTCATTCTTCCCCTCCTGCTATCTTCTTCTTCTTCTTCTTTTTTTTTAACATACAATGTATTATTTGTTTCAGAGGTACAGATCTGTGATTCAACAGTCTTGCACAATTCACAGCGTTCACCGTAGCACATACCCTCCCCAATGTCTATCACCCAGCCGTCCCATCCCTCCCACCCCCCACCATTCCAGTCATCCTCAGTTTGTTTCCTGAGATTAAGAATTCCTCATATCAGTGAGGTCATATGATACATGTCTTTCTCTGATTGACTTATTTCGCTCAGCTTAATACGCTCCAGTTCTATCAACGTCGTTGCAAATGGCAAGATTTCATTCCTTCTGATGGCTGCATAATATTCCATTGTATATATATACCACATCTTCTTTATCCATTCATCTGTTGATGGACATCTTGGCTCTTTCCACAGTTTGGCTATTGTGGACATTGCTGCTATAAACATCCGGTGCATATACTCCTTCGGATCCCTACATTTGTATCTTTGGGGTAAATACCCAGTAGTGCAATTGCTGGATCGTAGGGTAGCTATATTTTCAACTTTTTGAAGAACCTCCATACTGTTTTCCAGAGTGGCTGCACCAGCCTGCATTCCCATCAACAGTGTGGGAGAGTTCCCCTTTCTCCGCACCCCACCAACATCTGTTGTTTCCTGACTTGTTAATTTTAGCCATTCTGACTGGTGTGAGGTGATAGCTCATTGAAGTTTTGATTTGGATTTCCCTGATGCCGAGCGATGTTGAGCACTTTTTCATGTGTCTGTTGGCCATTTGGAAGTCTTCTTTGGAAAAATGTCTGTTCATGTCTTCTGCCCATTTCTTGATTGGATCTCACATATAGTTTTTTTTCTCCCAGATTTACAAAAGGAAAAGGACAATTTTCAGAAATAAAAGGCATTCAAAAAATTTCTACCAATAAGGTGTATGTTTTACAAACTTGTCCATATATCTATAATACACAATAATTTTTTAAATGGCTTATCATGTTCAGCTTCTTATGCATTCCTACATCAAACATTTTGACCAACTAAATGATTGATGATGACATAAGGGATAAGGCGTATTTGGGTTGTAAAATAAATACACAGAATGAAAAGTCTAGTTAATCCTTTATGTCAGCACCTCCCAAAGTGTGTTCTGTGAACCACTCACATCAGAAGAATCATCTGGGGTGTTTTAAAGTGATGTAGGTTGCTGAGCCCCACTCCAGACCTCCAGAATTAGAATCTCTGAGGTGGAAGCCAAGGATATCTATTTAACAAGATTAAGCATGATCTCTAAGTAACCCTTGAGTGCACTAAAGTATGATAATTACTGCTTTATGTTCTAAGAGGTTGATTTTACTGAAGAGACAGGGCTGAATATGTTATCATCAGTGCAAAAGGGTAAAAGAGTATAAAAACCCTTCACATTTTATTAAGATTCTTCTAATCCAGGTTAATTAAACTGATTGCCAAAATTCTATTTAGTGGCAATTATAGAAACCAAGACCACACAGGACACATGGGAATGGAGTCAGCTCTGCTAGCAGATGTTTCACAAACTTGTCCATATATCTATAACACATAATATTGTATGAGCTCCTGCAGTTCTTCTGTATGGTTTTAAAAGGAGGTAAGTGCTTGCATTGCACTGCAATGAAATTTTCATGAAAGCACTTAGAGTACATTTAAGCTCCACTTCCAAAAGCTAATAATTACTGTACACCTATATAGAGTCCTTTTATTCATTGTTTAACCTTGTAAACTCCTGTCAGAAATCTAGGCACTGAGGATCTATAAGACATTTTTGTGCAAATGTATCCATTTTTTTTTTAAATTAAAATTTCATTCCACTGTTGAGCAGCCAGCTTGAACAGCAAGATTGTTCCAAATGATCTGATTCTCTCCTGGAATCAACATCTAGTACAATATCCTGGTTGAATTCCACACTTATGCCAAAAAGTCATGTAGCATATGACAGATGATTAACAAATTTCTTCTGGTCTCATTAAAATTTCTTAGTACATCAACTAATGTGAAGTGTCAAATATTCATTCCATATATTTTCAACTTTTAAAATTATATATGCATTTCTAAAAGATCTGTAAAATTCAGTATTAAATCAGTCTCTTCCAAGAAAGTAAATAATGAATTTTATTGTCTACGTGCTCTTTCTCTTTCTTTCTGTTATTATATAATATATAAAATACAGACTGAAAATCAATCTTTTCTTTGGTGTTGATTTACATATACTCACCAGTTAATTTTTTTAAGAATTAAGCAATGATCCAGATGGACATGTTAACTTCCATTTCTGTTTAAAATGTGACCCACACAGGGGAACCTGGGTGGTGCAGTTGGTTAAGCGTCCAATTCTTAGTTTTGGCTCAGGTCGTGATCTTGGGAACATGGGATCAAGCTCCATGTCAGACTCTGCACTCAGTGTGGAATCCGCTAAAGTTTCTCTCTCCCTCTCTCTCTGTCCTCCCCACCGCCCCCTATAGCCCCACACATGCTCACTCATGCACGCTCTCTTTCAGATAAATAAATCTTGGGGCACCTGGGTGGCTCAGTCGTTAAGCATCTGCCTTTGGGTCCTGGGATCGAGCCCTGCATCAGGCTCCCTACTCAGCGGGAAGCCTGCTTCTCCCTCTCCCACTCTCCCTGCTTGTGTTCCTTCTCTCGCTGTGTCTCTGTCAAATAAATAAAATCTTAAAAAAATAAATAAAATGTGACCCCTATGGTTATACCTATGTGTCAGAGTCTAGCCATGGGCATTGTCAGCCAAGTTACTGATCCTGGGTTTCTTTGTTGCCCATCTCTAACCTCTTGGTCCAGCATTGGGAATAGATCTATTCTACTCAGAATCAAAAGTTGACTTAGATGTGGAAAATAACAGTAGAATAAATAAATAAATGAATAAATAAAAGAAATGTAGGAATATGGGGGGATTCTATATTAATTATTAATAATAATAGCTACCATTTATTTAGCTTCTATTATTTGCTGGGTTCTGTAATGGTGCTCTGCATACCATTGACAGAACATAAATGTCATGTACTCCCAATGATGGCTTTGTGAGCCCAGTATTAAAATTACCTTTAATTGAGTGTTTGCTACCTCAATACACTCTCCTTAGGGATTTCATATATAGTACCTTATTTATCCACATAACTATGCATTTTATAGACTGGAAAACTGAGGCTTGAGTTCATTAATTTGCTCAGGGTCAGACATCTCATGGTGAGTGGTGAAGGATTGAAAAGCAGATCTAAGCTCACTATGTTACGCTGGTTTTTCAAGGAGAGAAAAGTGTGAAAAAGGAGACGTTAGAGGAAGTTAAAAGTGGGTTGAAAGATATTGAACAATTGGAAAAAATTGCCCACTTGGAAAATTTCAAGTAAGATTGTAACTTATGCTTAATACCAAAATAAATTTCAGGTAATTAAAAGTTAAAAGGAAAAAAAAGTAATTTTTTAAAGCTAGAAAAAAATGAAGAGAAGTATTTCACTGATTTCAGGGTTGGAAAGCATAAAAGCAATGGAATAAAAATCTAAAAGTGAGGCTTATACTTTTTAATTTATAAAATTTAAAACTTCGGAAAGTCAAAAGATATATTAAAGAAATAACAAACTCAGAAGAACTTGCAACAAATATGACAAGATGTTAACTTGTCCATATAAAGTTTTTAAAAGTAAAAAAGACATTTAGAACTCTGAAAGGACCAAAAATGTGAACAGACAAGTCAAAGAAGACAAAAAATGTAATAGGCAATAAGTGTATAATTAAGTTTTCAAATCCTTTGAAAATAGAAAAGATAAATCAAAACCGTAATGATACACACATCAGTTGAGCAAAACAACTTTGAGCATGTTGTGTTGAGAGAGGCCCTTCCACAAATAGGTATATCTTTTGATTCAGTGTCTCTCAAGGACAGTTGTACAATATGACAATATGTACCAAGAATCTACGTCTTTGAAATGATTATTCTACCTTTAGGAATTTAAACAATGGACATAATCAAAACAGGCACAAAGACTTACATAAAAACTTTTTACCATAGCTTTCTTGACAATAATGAAAGTCAAAGGTACTAGTTGTACAAATGATTAAGAGAAGCTAAAAACAATTATAATCTATCTATAAACTATTGTATGAGATTTAGAATATCTTTCAAAACTTTTGAACGATGTAGGCAATACTTACTTGGTAATGTTATAAAAGTAGAAGATAGGGTATAACTATCTCGACTTTGTAAAAACATTATCTATACACACATCTATAGTGTATATGTAGAAACATTCTAGAAGAAAATACATCAAAATATGCACTGTTATGTTTGAATAATGGGATTATGGCTGCTGGCTGATTTTTTTTTAATTTATTTTTCAAATGTTCTAACTATGAGAATATGTATTTTATATTGATCCCCTTACTTTGTTTAAGGGAAGGGAGATTATAAGAACAAAAAAGGAAATAAAGAACATAGAAAGTTATATGATTTTAGACAAATACTTTTATGGGACATATATTTATTTTTAGGTTTTTTAACAAATTATTATTTTATTTAATATCCTACTGTTAGTTTTTCAGTTAATTTGGAGGAACCAACTTTTTATAGGTACATTTTTGCTACTTAATTTTTACTGGGAAAATAAGATTTACCATTAACCTTTCTTATAGGTGTAATCAACATTTAAACAGCAGGTGTGGTGATTAATTAAGAACAGCTGAGAGAGGTTTCATCCCTCTTGGAAGCAGTCCAGGTTTAAATCCCACTCAGGGAAATGTGTCAGTATGAGCTAGGAAAAGTCTGCATGCTGCTTTAAAAACAGGGGAACAAATGTCGTCTTTGAAGTTTACCATGCTGCGGAGCTTGAAAAAGCTTTTCCTTTGGATGGTAATGGTGATCACTGTGGTAGAGACATTGCTCTGGATCACTCGTCAAATAGAATACGCGGTAATATTTTGAAAAAGTATACCCTTGTCCTTAAAAATCACAACTCTTGGGTTAGCAATGTTAAAGAAATCTTGGTATTCTAGAGGTGTCAGCGCCTTATGGTTCAAACTTTTGGCCCTGCCCTTAGCACAAGACAGGGAACTGAGCAGCTAGAGAGATCAGGACGTGATCTCTGGGCTAGGAATGTGGCTGCAGTAACTTTCTTCCAAAACAGAAAGCAACAGATAATCCTATAAGTCAGGCAACAGTGAAAACCATCGTTGGGGGGGTGGCGGCTAGGGAGACGGTAACGCTTGGTGGTTATGATTATGGCCTCCGGCGTGAGACTGGGGACGAGTCTCAGCTCTGGCATGTATTACCAAAAGTCCATGGGCAACTGACTTAACCTTCACTAAGCCTCAGTTTCCTTATTTGGGTGGTTTATGAGGATTATATGAGAATATAATGTGCTTGGCATACAGTATAATTAACCATTAATATGATTGTGGAAAGCATGAGAAAGAAATACAAAAAGTACAAAATAGTGCTCATTCCTGTAAGGGGTTTGCAGTCTGGTTGAGTAGCAGAGTGCATGCACACAAAAGCAAACTGCATGTTGTAGTGTCCCTCACAAGTGGACAATTTAGAAGAAGCAAGTCCAGGTGGCATGTAGAATCTTAGCATGGTGTATGGTAGTCCCTAATCTGTAAGAAAATATTCATAAATTTCAATAAAGGAATCACTAAACTTACATAGATACACGTGAATCATGTAAAAACGATGAAGAATTGACTTGCTTGCTCACAATGCTTTTTGACAATTATCTTAAAACAAAAAACAGTGGGAAAAAAGTCAAAGCATGTATAATCAATTCTCTTACTTGAAAGATCTAGGCTTACTTGAAGATCAGGCTAGATCTTTGTAGTAATTACTTCATATCGTAAGTGCTAAATTAAGGGTTACAATTATGAGAAGATGTTGTCAGTAGAGGGAACTCAATTACTAAAATGCCCCACAATTCTTATATGTAGGAAAAATGAACCAAATAGAACTGGAGCTTCTCCAGCTATAGAGGATTGTATCCTGTAGTGTTGCCACAGGATTTGAATATATACCCAAGTTCTCATCATGCTTCACATTATGTGCTGGGTTCCTCTTTCAAATGTTGCTAATCAGAAATGGCCCAATGTAAACATCTTTTAAATGAAATTCTCAGTAGCTCTTATTTTCACAAGTGTTGTCCTTTAATTAGGGAGACAAAAGTAGCCTGCCACTTGGTTCTTGGTCAAGGCCCAATAATGAGGTATCTGTGGTGTTGATATTTATGAAGAGTTTTGCCATTTCAACTAAGTTAATTTTGTTGGATGAACAGGATCTTTTTGGCTAAGGTTAACTACTGCTTTGCACAAAAAGTTCTAATGCTATCTTTTTATATGTCCAAAAGTAACCTCATTCTCCATTAGAAATTTTCTAAGTTTAATTTTTGAGCAATTAAAGCTAGAATAACTTATATTTATCTTACCTGTTGTCAGCTTTGTATAAGCTTTGTATACACAATAACGCTCTTACCAAGGTCTCATTATCAACATAATTATCTTTATTGACTAATATATTTTAGGCATTGAACTAGTCTTTGGAAATTCTAAGAATTATAAGACATGGTTCCTGCCTTCAAGTAAAATTATAGTTTTGTTCTGAAAATGGGATATACGATTCTCTCTCCATACACACATACCACACACACTCACACACGACACACACATGACAGTTTAATATTATGTGTTATACCACAGGTAGATATTTATGTAAGAATGTAGAGGTGGAATTAAATATGTAGATTTCCTATGACCAAAATGAGGTATATTTTATATGTATAATAATTCTAAGAGAAAACAGCTTCTCTTCTCTGTAGCTTGGTCAGAATAATTCCAACAAACCAATGATCTCTTTTTTATTTAGAAAGTTAATTAGTCTTACAGTAACTACCGAGGTTTTTGAAAGATGTTACTGTATGTTGTTATGCATCCAGAAATACTGAGTAGTCAGGGCGCCTGGGTGGCTCAGTTGGTTAAGCGACTGCCTTCAGCTCAGGTCATGATCCTGGAGTCCCGGGATCGAGTCCCGCATCGGGCTCCCTGCTCGGCAGGGAGTCTGCTTCTCCCTCTGACCCTTCTGACCCTCCTCCCTCTCATGCTCTCTGTCTCTCATTCTCTCTCTCTCAAATAAATAAATAAAAAATCTTAAATAAAAAAAAAAAAGAAATACTGAGTAGTCAGCAGTTCTCTTCTTTGGATAATTTAGACAATGATAAAAGCTTATGTATTGCTTTATATAAAGCCTTTTTTTTTCCCCAAAGAGGAATAAAATCATAGTTTCTCCTTTCTAAAAAGACAGAATACTAATCGTTCTGTGTAGTTAGTAACATTAAGATAGTGGTTCCTTTTCTATTTAATTTCTTTGCTAATATCATCGTTGTCAGAGTCAGAGAATGTTGAGCTCCAGAGCCTATGCAATCAAGTCTATTGTCATGACTTCAACTGAAAGACCACAATGATACAGACGGAGGCCATCCTTACTCATTACTCTTCCTTCATTTACCCTTAGGAAGAGTTAGGCGTTATTTGGTTTTATTGTGGCTCTGATAGAATTATAAAGGAAACCTCAAAGAAATGGAATCTTAGGGAATGAGTTTTGGATAAATTGATATAACAAGTATACATTTTGGTATTCAATATTTGAATAGTTTTGTTGGTATTGACCAATGCTGCTTCCTGCCCCTCTTTGGTCAAGTTAACTTTGTTGAACTTCTTCCTTTATTTCGTCTCATTTTCACAAATATTTATCGAGCTACTCTTTGTTGGGCACTGTGCTGTGTAAATCATGGGCTTCCTCTACCCTGGAGGGCCGGGCTAGTTAGGGAAATAGGTAAACAGGTAAGCTGGGGGCCCTGGTGAATGACTGAATGCTCAGGGTGTTTTGGGACCCCAGAGTGAACCTTAAGGGAAGAGGGTAGGTTGAGAAGATGTTCTAAAGAAGCTATCCCAAGCCTCTGGGAAATAGACCCACAGGGTCCACTTAATATAAATTCTTGTAAAGTCAAATAATAAAAAACAACTTGTAGAGAATTCTTTGTCTCTCATTAAACCTGGCTTAGGTCTGATTCTTCTTTTAAAAGGGTCTTGAGCATCTGAACCAAAGCTTAGTTCTATCAGATGAGTTAACACAGCTTTTGTTTTTAGTTATGTTTAAATTAGGAGTTTCCTTTTCAAAATTCTGTTTAGAGTTATACCAACAAATCAAGAATTTGTTTTGAAAGCTGCTTCAGAAGAAGTGCAGATATTCTTTGAAATTCAGTAATAACTAGAGGAGTTTTTATTGACTGATTTCCAACAGGGGGATTTTGTAGTATAAGCTGAAATGTTTAGAAAAAAAAAAAAGAGTGGTGCAAGCTACAAATACTTGATTTGTTAATCTTTTTTCCACTGCCATGTGTTATGTATTGTAATTAACCAAACACATTCCTTTTTAAAGCCAGTTTTCCATCCTATGTTTTACGTTTCAGTGTAAAATTACATAAGCTCTATACCTTGCATAGAGTTAGAATTGAATAGCTCAAACCATTCTTGATAATTGCAGTTCATAGCATGGGGGTAAATTTAGAAAGTTACAGCAGGTCACATCCATTGAGGATAAAGCAATACCTCAACTGTATCCCAGTCTTATGGGGAAATGTCAGCTGCATGATACCAGTATTCTGAGCTCTTTAGAAAGCTCCTGTACAGAATTCTATTTTAGGCTCACTGATATATAGATATAGCTAGATAGATATAGATATAGATATGTATCTATGTGTATATCTGTATCTATACATATATATGTATCTATGTGTGTATATACTGCTGTATACATATATATTGCAATTTCTATTTTATTAGCATTTCCTGGCATTTCATGCAAAATGTTGATAGGCCAATACTGTTTGCTTCCTGAGGCAATACAAAAGGGCTTCCCTAGTCACAGGAGTTTTATGGACAGAGAAATGGTAAGGAGTGAAGCAAAATCCAGTATCACTACAAAAAACCTGGGCCATCTCCCAGAAGTTACACTATGGCCTAGTTCTTTAGTTCACACTCTCCTGGACTTTTTTTTTTTTTTTTAAGTCTTTATTTTTAAATAATCTCTGCCCAACGTGGGGCTAGAACTCACAACCCTGAGATCACGAGTCACATATTCTTCTGACTGAGCCAGCCAGGTGCCCCTCTCCTGGACTTTTTAGTCTTGCATTTTCAACATACTACTATGTAGTGATAGCACTTCAAATTTAATCAGTCCCAAACCTAACTATTGTATTCTCTCCAATTTTAGGGTATTCTATCCCCCCAAATTCCTGTTCTTGATTGGAAGTGTCACTGATTACCTGCCAAAGCTAGATGTCTCCAGGTTTTCCTTAATTTCTTCTCTTCTTTAAACCCGCAAATTCAATGTCCCCAGATTTTATAGCTTCTGTTCCCTAGATGACAAACTGTGTCTTGTTCACATTGCTGTCCCCAATGGCATTGCTCATCAGGACTATTGCAATAGTATTCCAGCTTGTCTCGCAGACTCCGTTCTCTTCCCCTCTAACGCATCCTCCATATGTTGCCAGAGTGACTATTTTATTTTTTAAATTTTTATTGTTATGTTAATCACCATACATTACATCATTAGTTTTTTATATAGTGTTCCATGATTCATTGTTTGTGTATAACACCCAGTGCTCCATGCAGAATGTGCCCTCTTTAATACCCATCACCAGGCTAACCCATCCTCCCACCCCCCTCCCCTCTAGAACCCTGTTTGTTTTTCAGAGTCCACCATCTCTCATGGTTCGTCTCCCCCTCCGATTTCCCCCTTCATTCTTCCCCTCCTGCTATCTTCTTCTTTTTTTTTTTTTCTTAACATATATTGCATTATTTGTTTCAGAGGTACAGATCTGTGATTCAACAGCAGAGTGACTATTTTAAAACAACATTCTGATCCTGGCTTTTTTTGCCCCCCCCCCCCCCCCGAAAGGTGACAGTCTTCTTATTATGGCATACAAGAAGAGCATTCATGGTCTGGGCATTGCCTGACTTTTAGAATTTTACTTCTTTCTTGTTTTCACAATGTTCTTTGTAATTCACATGCACTGAATTACTTAGAGTTCTTCGCATACTATGTTCTTTTATGCTACTATGACCTTGCACATGCTAGTTCCCGTGCCTGCTGTGTTTCCCACCTGACTCATCACCAGGAACTTCATCAAACACTATATTGCTCTTCCTATTCTATGTCTAAAAATGTTTGTGAGCAAATATATTTGTTTGTACTATGTTCGTAAACAAAACCGAACATTTATTGCTTGGACTACTCCTGCCTCTAAATTGATCTCCCTGGATCCGCTTTTGCCCACTTCTACCTTATGGACTGTACTGCAGCTAAAATGACTCTTTTAAAATCTTTTGAGAGGATGGATCATATTTTTTCTACATTCAATCCCTTACATCTAACACAGTGCCTGGTACACAGTAGGTGCTTCAAAATATTTGTCTGATTCTTGACTACATAATTTATTGTTAAGGACTGATTAAACTATTTTAATCATTTATTTTCAAAATAACTTGTGGTCTGACTAATTGTTTACACCTTTTTTAAACTGATGCTATGATTTTTCCAGTGTATACACATTTAGGTAGGTACAGCCGTAGACCCTGCTGTTATTTAATCAAGGCCATTTAGTGAGTCTAACTTAGAAGTGAGTCCCTTTGGGCGCCTGGGTGGCTCAGTTAGTTGGGCGTCTGCCTTCGGCTCAGGTCATGATCTCAGGGTCCTGGGATCGAGTCCTGCATTGGGCTCCATGCTCAGCGGGGAGCCTGCTTCTCCCTCTCCCTCTGCCACTCTCCCTGCTTGTGCTCTCTCTCTTTCTCTCTGCCAAATAAATAAATAAAATCTTTTTAAAAAGTGATTTCCTCCTTAAACAGTGCATATATTACAAGTTCTGTAGTTTTTTTAAAAAGGATTTACTTGAGAGCGAGAGAGAGAGTGCACACGTGAGCGCAAGTGGGGGGAGGGAGCAGAGGGAGAGAGAGAATTCCAAGCAGACTCCTGGCTGAGTGCTGAGCCTGACATGGGGCTCAATCCCACGACCCTGAGATCATGACCTGAGCTGAAATCAAGAGTCAGCCGTTTAACTGACTGAGCCACCCAGGTGACCCACAAATTCTTTAGTTTTTTAAAAATTTCATTTAAAAAAGTTTGTTGACATTCTGCTGTCTACCACTGAACCAGCATGATGGGAGCCAGGAAATGGATGTAAAAATGATTGTATATATTACATTTAGCATAATGCTGACTTATTCAAATTGTAATTTTGCCTTCTAAAGTTCATTGTTGGCACTCAGTGTCCACGTAGATCATCACAAACATGTAAAAGAGGCTGAAGGCATGCCCTTTCGGGACCCACATACTTTAGAGATTGGGGCGAATAAACAGCTTCTCAAAAATTATATGCACATAGAAAGATGGGCCCTTGCCAACTTACAGATGACAATGAACTTAATGACAGCTTAATGAAAGGGACTAGAGACACACAAATTATTTCTAATAAACAACATAATTATCATGCTGAAATTCCTGACACCCAGTAATTAGAAAGATTTTTCGAAAAGAAAAAAAAAATTCCAAGGGTGGCACACTAGAATTCTTGGGTCTATTATTCCTAGAAAATAAATATATTATCTTGAGACAAGGAATTATATTAGAAAGTAATGAATTCAAAAATCTGTGTTAATATTGTGGGACTTACGTACTCAAAAAAAAAAAAGGAAAATAAAGAATTTGAGTTGAGTAACTGATGCATTTGCTCTAACTTGGTCTTTTAAAAAAAACAGTATAAACAAGTTCAGAACTGCATTTAAATAAGTAGAGTCAGGTTGTCACAGTGTGGGGTTGTTAAGCTGTAATTAAGCGATCTCCCTAGAAAAAATCAATCTGACCGGCACTTACAGATGTACTCTAGACTGTTGTAAAAAAAAAAAAAAAAAAAAGCCCTTCTGTGTTTCCATGTACTTCCTAATGGGGCTGCACGAAAATCAACTGTGTAAGGACATATATCATGACAGGAAAAAAAATGCAAGTTCTTTTAAGATAGTGGTTATATTATAGAATAAGCTGTTCTGCAGCTTTCATTGCAAGAATGTACTTTTTTTTTTTTTTTCCCAATCCTGAATAATTCAATGCTCAAGAAGCCATCTAGTTTTTAGTATGTGCCATCCGTGGGGGTGCGGTCAGCAACTCATCTGTGCTGTGTCACGAGGCTGCTTCTGTTTGAGTGATGTCTGCTTCAGAGCAGATGGGCTGAAGAATAATCAGACAAATGGGGATAAAAATGCAGTGCCGACCTCAAAAGGGCAATAGTAAATTAACACTGTAGGATGCCTGGATGCTAAAACATTGATGAAAGATACTTTCACTTGGTTGGGTTTGTTTTTTCATATCCTGACAGTTCTAAGAGCCTTCAAGGGAGACTAAAACCTAATTCAGGTCCATTTATCCTGATCCTTAAGTATAGCAGTGGGATGAACTCTAAAATATCTCCCCCCCACCAAAGGTCCTGTAAAATTTGAACATGCTGATTAGTCAGGGAATGAAAAAGAGTTTTGTGTAGAGAAGATTCCTTAAAGAGTTCAATATTGTTACCCAATCATATCAAAAGCTTTCTTTTTTCTCCTGACCTAAATGTTATTACAGTTGGTTATTATTCATTTATAAATCCTACCCTTTTTATGACCAGTGACGGTCCAAAAGGAAATTCCTTTGGAAATTTGTGAACATTGCATAAAAGCTTGATAAACTCTTCTGTGTTTTGGCCCATATTCATTTGGGGCATATTGAGTTTAATGTTGACAGAACATTTTTACAGAGATGTCCAGCTAGTTGGAAATTAGAAAAGAGATTTGGTCTGGGATACAAGTTATTTAATTTTTTTCATTATTTTACACACAATTAATACCAGTTGGAGATCCCTGAGCAATAACAGAGAACTGTTAAGGACTCGATTGTATGTGGATGTAGTATGCATTATTCAACTTCTACTGTGGATCTCTAAGTTTTCATTATTTTTATTGTTGGCATGTTAAATGCAGATTTCCATGTTACTTTAGCTATTGAAAATATTAGGGAATACTATGGAGAACCTATAATATTTGGTATAGGATTTATGGACTATGTTGCTTACCTTTGCATCGTCAACATCTTGAATGGAAAAAACTAAGCAGGACTCTTCCAATATACCAGTTCAAACAGTATAGTATTAACTTTTGTTCAATAGTTTATTAACTAATAAATAAGGTTCTTACTTGCCTGAGGCAGTGGTGGCTGAAATCTGTCCGTGTAAATGACACCTCCCAAAGAGTATCTTATTCCTTGAAAAAATCTGCAGCATTCAGTGGCAACGCTCTTCAATTTAAGTCTTTAAAATGAATCTCAAGTTACTTAATCTGACATCTGAACTACAGCTACAGCAAAATGTTTTCCCCACTATTCCGATTTTCTTAGTAGAGATTTTTAATGTTGCGAAATCTACAAACTTACCATTTTCCCATTTAAACTCAGAAAAATTGACATGTTGTATTTAGTGATGGACCTTCTGAGTTCTGTAGGCGTTTCAGAGTCATAGGCAGAACATATGCTAGCATGCAAGTAATCAGAGCCTGTGGATTTTTTGCCTAGTGAGAAGTTATTTAAATTCACCATAAAGTTCAATAGGAAAGCGAGAATTATAAGCAGTCAAGAATGTTTCCACCTATCAGGGGCGCCTGGATGGCTCAGTTGGTTAAGTGTCCAACTCTTGATTTCGGCTCAGGTCATGATTTTGGTATCCTGGGATCAAGCCCCGGGTCTGGCTCCCCACCCAGTGGGGAATCTGCTTGTCTCCCTCACCCTCTGACCACACCACTCCCCGCTTGTGCTCATGTGTGCGCTCTCTCACTCTCTCAAATAAGTAAGTAAAATTTTTTTTAAAAGAATGTTTCCACCTATCTTTGTAAAAGTTCCCATTTTAAAATGTGAAAGTGTTGATGTGTCTCATTACAATGAGCATCTTAATAATGAGCCTGGATATAGAAACATTTTCTGAAGCCAAACTAATGTCAACAAAACAAAGTCATTTTTCAAGTCAGACTTCTGTGTCATGAAATACTAACTGGGGAATTCATATTCCTCTGTTCAATAATCCTTTTAAAAATAGACATATAAAAGAACTTTTGAAAAGTTCAAAATCATGTAGGGAATTTGAAGTATAAAATAGTTATCAAGTGTACATCTCAAATGTCTTTTCTGGCTTAGAGTTATGGATTCTACTATTTAGGATTTTTGTGTTCTTGTGTAGTAATTCTAATTCATTGAGGAAGGACATCATCATATTATTAATATTTTGGTTCAGTTTTCAGAAAAGTGAGTCTCACAGAAAAGTGAGTATACAGAAATTTTTTTAAGGTATAAAATTGTCTGTGGCAAGTTACTTCACTTATGTTTATTCCAGAAGATTTAACTACTGAGATCTCTGAACCAGATCTGGTCTTCGATTTGTAGTTAGCATTTTGAAGACCGGGAGAGTACTATTTGTATGATATGTACAAAGGATAAGAAAAGTGGAATAACTTTCACTAATGCTAAAGAAGAATATAATCAATATATGATCAAAGAGTATCATTAGGTTTTTATAATTGCAAAGCTCAGTAGATGTCAGAACAACTAATAAAAAGATGCTCTAAAATTTGACTCAGGAAACCTTTTGAGTTAAAGAACAAAATTGTGGATATTTAGTACTCTGCATTGTTTTTTAGACCGAGTAGTACCTTAAATATATTTTCATTAAAAGCCTTGCATAATACGAACATTCTGCATTAGAAAAATTGTCTCCACCCTGAGAAAAAAGATACTGTTTTGAATACTAATGTTTTCATCTATTTAGTCTTCAGTGATTTTGTTACCATTATGTAAGTTAAAAACAACTTCGTTTTCAGTGTCACCATCTTTTTTTAAGTAAACATTTCATTTAATTATAACATACATACAAAAATGCATAAATTATAATGTTCATCTTGATATTTGTCACACCCATTTAAAACACCCAGAACTAGAAATATAGAAAGTAGAACTAGAACATTATCAGCAACCAGATGTGTTTTTCTGCCTCCTTCCAGAATCTACTTTTTTTTTTTTTTTTAAGATTTATTCATTTCTTAGAGAGAGAGTGAGAGGTGGGGAGGGGCAGGGGGAGAGGTAAAGAGAGCCCCAAGCAGACTCCACACAGAGTGTGGAGCCCCCTCGCAGGGCTTGATCTCCCCACCTTGAGATCACGACCTGAGCTGAAACCAAGAATCAGCCGCCCAACCAACTCTACCACCCAGGCTCCCCCAGAACCCACTATTCTGACTCCTAACAGTATAGATTAGTTTTGTCAGTTTTTGAACTTTAATAAATGGAATCATAAAGATGTTCTTTTTTTGGGTCTGCCTTATCTTGCTTGACATTGTTTTTGTGAGATCTGTTGATGCTATGTATAGATATGGTTTATATTCATTCCTATTCCTATTGCTATTCTTATTTTTTACAAGTGATAATCTTAAGGAAATCATTGATGAGTGAAATAATTTACCTAGTGTGCTAGTAAAAATCAATGTCAAGGGGCACCTAGGTGGCTCAGTTGGTTAAGCGTCTGCCTTCGGCTTGGGTCGTGATCCTGGGGTTCTGGGATGGAGGCCTGTCTCAGGCTCCCTGCTCAGTGGGGAGTCTGCTTCTCCTGCTCTTTCTGCCCCTCCCCCACCAGCTCCAGTGAGGGCTCTCTCTCTCTCATGAATAAATAAAATCTTTTTTAAAAAAAATCAATGTCAAATGCAATACTAAGGGAAAAAAATCCTTTGTCTTTATATAAAAATGTAATTTCAAACAATCTCATGTACAATAAGATATATGCTTAAAATATTCAGGTAGAATTTATCTGTTTAGTTAAACTTAGTTATTGTTCTTATCCCAAGTCTCAATTTTATGTGTAGTAATTATTTTAAATAAATTTTAAAAGCAAAATTATGAACACCTATATTTCAGCCAATTTTTTTTAGCACAGAGGTCGCTGGAATAAGAACAGTCTTTGGGGAAGTTGCATTAATGCTCTTTGAATATTAATCACCTGTCAGTATTGTACTTAGTAGCAATCTAAAGACCTATTGAAATGACACTAAAAATGTAGGTTAATCTGCATGCCTGAGCTAAAGTGTACAGACTTATGGTTTATAGCAGATTTTGTTGTTAGTGGCAGCTGAATAGAAGTTATCAAGTGGGATTTTGTGGTGTGGTGTTTTACCTGTCATATGTGTATTCTAACTGCAGAAAGACACCTTGTGAAATTGTTCCTAAAAAATTCTAGTACATCTAGTGCACAGTTCTCAATTTGCCCCCCAACTTTTGGTTTATAACAGGATAGTGATAACAATTTGAGCTACTAAAAGACCTAAATTATTTATACAATCCAGCACTCCTTATACAAAAGTATGGTTATTTGGGTAAAAGCATTAATATGTCACAAAAAGGGTGCCTTGTAAAATCTTAATTATTGGACACAGACCACACACACTCCATTCTGGTTCCCTTTTTGTCCTTATGCACCTGCACACCTCAGAGTATTTTCAAATACTCTGGTCTTCTGGCAACAACCTTCATATTTAAAGAAGATCATGCGTATGCGTTTATACTTAGATTTGCCATTGTTATTTTGCATTTATCATTTACAAGAAAAACCACGATTATAAAACAAGTGCAGTGTGTCCTCTGTGCCTGTCATTGGGCTAAGCACCTTCAAATAATCTTATTTAATTCCCCCAGCAACTCTACAACGTACACTTGTCTTTTAATAAGGAAACTGAGATACACAAAGACTTAAGATCACACAACTCGTGATTTGCTGGACACGGAGTTAACTTATCCAACATTTCTAGGGCGAGACCTAAGGAATTGTAGAAATGTCCTCTATTTCATGATATTCCTATTAAGATTTTCCCCTCAGGTTATTTTAATACATTTTATTTCTTTTGTATCGTCATAAAAATGTGGATCTCAGCTAGGCTGATAAACCATCCTGTTTTTATAAAGGAATAACTGCATCCTAAGAAAATAAGCAAATTATTAAAATTCCACAAGGAACATGTGCTTTCCTTCAGGTTAACCAGCCAATATTTGTGGAGGATCCACTGTAAGGGAGGTGCTCTGCTTTGCTGTCTTGAGCCCAGTAGAGGCTGCTGGCCGACTTTTACTATTCGCGACACCAGGGCTTCTCAAACTTTAATAATGTAGTCTACTCTTTCAAAGTATAAAAACAAGTTCATGACCTTTCGGGTTGTTATTTTATGATAGTGTTAATTTAAATGTAAAAACAAATGGCACAAAACTAAAAATCTTAAACCATTACTAAAAAGAAAGTTTTACAAATTAAGCGTAAACAAAACAAAAAATAAGCTTTCTTCAAATACCTGACTCCAATTTAATAGAATGGATAGAACTGACTAAAGCTAAGTAAGATATTGGGTTTAATAGTAAAAAGGTCTAACCTCAGATTTCTATAATTTAGTATGCTTCTGAACTTGATTTTGATGAAAATAACGAATATCTTTTCTGTGTAGGTTGTACAAACCATTATTAATCCTGTAAGGTTTTGTTTTTCACCTCAGAGTAATAAAGCTTAAAGCTATCAGAGAAATTCGCTAATGTCCATTTTAATGGCATGCCATTTGATAATCATTTAAAGCTCTCTCTGTTTACTCGGAGATGAAATTAGCATTGCGGCAAAGGTTTGTACATCCGTAATCCAGTAAAAGCGAAATTTGGGAACTGAGAAATGTTTCACCACGGATTTTCTATTACACTCACTGCTAATGGTCGATGCGAGTTGAACCATGCAAACATAGCATCTGAGCCTTATGTTCATTTGCTCCTTGAATATGGCTGCTGACTGCTCTTCTTTTGTTTTATTATGTGTGCTGCCATGCCATGTGTAATGATCAGATTCTCTGATCATTCTCTGACCCACAGCAAAACGTTTTGCATATCATGCATCTATGTGTCATCTCTACTTCATTTGTTATGCACTGAATTATAAGCACAAAGGCTTATACCAAAATTACATGGTTGTACTCTTTGAAGGGTAGCCATCTAGATGCTTATATTTTTGTTAGATTATTATTGAAATGTAAGCACAGAATTAAAAAAAAAAAATCTTGTGGCAAACTCCTGGACAGCTGTGAATATGCCTCCGGACTCTGGGGATGTACTTCTTTAGGATACAGTGTGGCTTTGTGAATGCACATTCCTCTTGCCTCTCATGTCCACCCTGCTGGGGGCCAAGAAAGTATTCTGTTTTTCTAACATTCAGATACAAAAAATGTACAGAACTGTGTCAAGAGGAATTTTAAAGGAAATTTTTCTTTCTTGGCTTGAGATGCCACACCAGGGTTGTAACAGGGGCAAGTTTTAATGACCTCCATCTGTTGCAGATGAAAATAAGTGGGGCTCAGCATTTGAATTCCTTGTCTGGAATCAGACTTTATAGGCATGAGTAAAATTGGTTTTAGGATTTGGGAGTCCTAGGGACATAAAGCAGCGGAGCAGAAAGAGGTTAGTTTTACATTTGTTGGAAACTTTCCCCCAACGAGCTGCTATTGCCTCCTTTTCTCTTTATTGAGCTGTTGTGTGTGAAATCTTCTGGTTGAACCAGGGGACAACAATCTATTTTGAAAGCATACTTCCCCCGTACTTACACTTAATTTGGAAATAATTACTTTTGTCATACTCAGAGGGAAACACGGTATGGTAAAATTTGCTGCATCTCTCACAGTGCATGAGTCCCTGAATCCTCTTTCATCTCTGTGTTGATTGAAGGTAACCAGACTGACTACTGTTTATCTTAAGCTCTTGTGTCAAGTGCTTTAATCACAGATTGACCTCATTGTAACGGATGGTAGGCCTGTGTCTATGTGGAAGTGGGAAAAGAATATATATTTCCATGTAGGTCTATACTTTTCACCTAAAAGGATGTCAATATCTATACATAAAATTGGAAATCTCATTTTAATTTTGTTCTTGAAACCCATGTTCTGGAACTGTTTTCTAATAACACTTTCATTTATTTGCATTTGCAAAATGCATTTATAATGCATTTTCTCACTTCAGGAGAACCAAATTTTTTAACAGGTTCTAAAAGAATCCAACTTATAGCAAAGGCTACCATGACTCACTGTTGGAGAGGTCCCTGGTGGGATGGCTCAGATGTTGCCTTTCCATTGGGTCTAGACCCTCCAGAACACTGGGAAGATATTTTGCTAAAATTCCAGGGTTTGGATGCAAGTCTTTGACTTGCACCTACATTTTAGAAGTTTGCTTCAGAAAAGAGAAAACCAGCTATGAAAACCAGTTATGTAACAGCAAAAGCAATCTTCCATGTCATGCCCAGTCCCTAAAGAAGGTTCTAAGAGGGTTTATTGGGCACTCCTCAGTGACGCCTCCAGCTCCCTTCAGACCAACATCTTCCTTTAGGCTCTTGCAGTCATGTCTGCATGTGTTTCTTCAACCCTTCCGGATCAGGTGCTCCCTCTAGCTCTACTTATTCACGGCATTCTTTTTTTTACAGGAATGATAGGGCACCCTGATCTTAGTTCCTGAGCTTAATCAGATTAGGCATGTAGACAGATAGTCAACTGGCTTTTAAATGCAATGTGTGCTTTACCACCTCTTTTCCTTGTTCTCAAATGATTATGTTTTTAAGTAGTTTTTCTCAAGCCACCTCATACTTTTTCTAGGTGTATAGATGGTTGAGAGATGTGGGGACAGGGATGTCAGCCAGGAATTCTCTCTCCAGCTGAGTATTTAGCAAGTGCCATGATTTACATACACAAATATGTAGACCAAGGGCATAACAGTGATTCTCACAACTGAAACAAACCTATAGCTCCTAGGCTAGGTATCCGTAGTAACATCTGCTTTGATGCTTGGGGGGGGGGTGAGATAGAGCCGCAGTTAAGACTAGCTCTAGGCTGATAAACATAAGCTAAATCTTGGGTCTTCCACTGAATAATTGTGTGGCCTTGGAAACCTTCTAAACCTCTTTCCTCACTTATTAAATGAGCATCATAATAATAGTTTCTCTCTCATAGTATTATTGTGAAGATTAAGGATATAATACATCTGGCTGAACCCCCTAGCTCTGTGCCTGACCCCCAGTGAGCGATAAATGTTAACTATAATTATTAAGTCTCATGTACAACATGGCAGTAGTTTCTAGGCATAATCTTTAATATAATGTATAACATATAGCACATAGATTTATTTTTTAAAACTATGTATGGCAAATAATGTCATACTTCCTACCTGTGCCCAAATATTATTTAATTTTAGTTGTTTTACAGTAAATAATGTTTCCTGTGAGGTCTTGACAGAATATAATGCCTAGCATTATCTTTCCCTTTTAAGTGCTGTGGCAAGAAACCCGAGGTGGAAAATATTCCTGGAGTTTAGAATTTGCCACAAACCACAAAATAATTTCATAGAGTAGGCATTTTAAAATGAGTCACAACTCAGTCACTGCAGCATTGCAGATATACTTAGGGCACCCGGCCATGGGCACGGCTCTCAGGAGGGGTGAAGAGTGAGGCATGGCGGCCGTGCAGGGAGGGAAGAATGGTCGGATAGCAGCCAGACCGTGATCCACTTCTACAGCATCAGGGCATGAATTCCAGATGTACAGATTTCAGTCATACCTTTCCACTCTTCATACATTATCTGTCTGATTTGTAAATATATGTCATTATGGTATTTGGGTTAAATGTGAGGTAATTTGGTCCTACGGCTTTCCGTCTTCTCATGTGTAAATCATTTTAACAATATGCAAATAATTCCCAATTTGAGACTCCCAGAGAAAATACTTCCATTTCTATCCCTGTACATCATCACCAGTCATAATAAATAGGTCTGAAAGAGTGTGCCAAGAGGCCCTGCCAAACACATTCTTCGAGGGGGAGAGGCAGGGGAGCCTACCGGGGAGAGGTGCTGGATTATGAGATTTCACAACTGTGTCTCACTTCCTAGTAGGTCAGTGACATCCCATTTCATGTTACCACATTTCATGTTCTCTTTAGTCAGATACTATACCACAAGAAGAATTATAAAGTTACATCAGTGTCTTGGAACCTACAAAGTTTATCATTGTTATTGGGTTAAGATTCAAAAGTTAGGCTTTGCAGGCAAGCTAGAGCGGCCGGGGGACTGTAGCTTCACCTCAGAAGCAGCTCTCCTCTGGATGTTCTGTGGGGAAAATTCAGCTGTTTCTTCCAGGATCAGATGTTGAGAGGCTCTGGGGGGAAGAAGAGGAGTTAAAAAGCAGCCTCCATTATGAGTGCTTATCTTTACCAAGGGATTTTAGTCTGGTATTGTGTCAGCTGGGTTAAATTTAATCTTGTTTTTCCAAAATCACTGGGATCACAAAATTTGCATTGGCCCAGTCCATCCATACCTGCCAACTAGTGCTCTCCTCTTTCCTCAAAGCATCCTCGGAGCTTTCTGTTTTTCCCTTGTAATGAGAACAGATGACTGCCAAGTGACCCATACTCAGCATTCTCCCTCAGACTCATCTGAGAAACCAAACAGTAAAGGAAAAAGGAGAAAAAAAGAAGCCCAGTCCCTTTAATTTCTTTTACGTTTCAGATTCCTTTTTGGCTTGACATTAAGCTCATTATAAGGTCACAAGCATCTTGAAGCGAAAATGAATGGGTAACAGTGGATTTGGGAGTAGTGTAAATTCATCTTCAAATGTGGTTAAAGATTGAGAATAAAGCAGGAACAATTTTTATATTAAGAGTTCTTTTACACTCTTTAATATAGCAGGACGTGTTTCCTGTTGACTTTAAACAACTCTCTAGAAATACTACGAAGTTGCTACCTTATCCTCTGAATTATTCTTCAGTGTTTTAAACTCGATATTGGAGTGTTTTGCAACCAAAGCTTTTCTTACTTGCAGTGTAAACATTTCTGTCTTTCTGTCTTTGATATGTTTTTATTTAACAATAATTCACTGGAGGTCTTTTTTTTTTTTTTCCCCTCACAGTCTGACAGCAATGCGAGCTTTCTCCGTGCTGCCAGAGCAGGCAACCTGGACAAAGTAGTGGAATATCTGAAGGGGGGCATAGACATCAATACCTGCAATCAGGTAAGGGCATGCCTCTGTGCACAATGAAGAAACACTCATTGTCTATAGATATATGCCAGTAGCCCCGGGTTATTTTTTGTCTATTGAATTTACTAAAATATCAGTGATTCAGACTTATGAAAGTCCATTTTCATCCCCTTACCAACTTCTGAAGCCTCAAGCATTTGTATCTAGACCTACTATTGCAGCAAAGTAGATAGATCAAAAATAACAACCGAATGTCAGTTTTGTCTGGGAAATGATCTGGACTGCTCTTAGTGGGAATATTGACCAAAAATAATGCTTTATTTCTCATTTATCATAAACTAGTTGTCCAGACTCTGGTTTCTTTTCTTCTCTGCCATATGCATTTTACTAATGGACAACTGATTGTTAAAATTTGGGATAAAGAAATAAGAGAAAAGGGATGCCTGGGTAGCTCAGTTGGTGAAGCATCTGACTCTTGATTTCAGCTTAGGTCATGATCTTTGGGGTTGTGAGATGTAGCCCCGCATCAGGCTCCACCCTCAGCATGGAGCCTGCTTAAGATCCTCTCCCTCTCCCTCTGCCCCCCTTCTCCGTCCCACTCACATGCATGTGCTCTCTCTCTCTCTCAAAAAAAGAAATGACAGAATAAAATAAAAATTATTTCCTCCCTTCTCCCTAATTAGTTTTAAAAAAATGGATTAGAATGAGAAGAGTTTTAAACTGTTAGCTTAAATGAAGTGTTTGGATTATTCATTCATCATATTCATTCAATAAGGACTCTAGATGATATTATACATCTTAGATATTATTTGGTTTCATGGATGTTGAGATTTTGTGTTATTTTTTACTAAGATTTTTATGCCATGAATAAAGTATCTAGTAGACTTCAGTGTTCACTACAGTGTGGTGAATGTTGGTGGTGCATGCGTGTGTGTGTGTGTGTGTTTGACAGAGCTGACTGGGAAGTGAAAAGTCCTGGCTAATTTTAAGTTAACAAAAAGTAAATGATACTCAGTTCTTATCTGCTTCATAGACTAACCTAACTTCTTGAGTTACTTCAAAAAGTTTTTAGCGCCTAACATATTTTTTCTTATATTGGCCAACTGTCTACTAACATGTTGCTATAAAAGGGAAAAACATTTATTTTTGTAAAAAGGTTACACAGTGTCATGAAACCACCCAAAACTTAAAGCCCAGACTGAAATTGAAATTCCATCTCCACTTTTATCAAGTCATTTCAATTCAGAAAGTGACACTTTTCTAATCTCTAAAACAAGTATATTCAATCTTATGTCACTGGGTTGCAAAGTAAATTATGAAATTTTGGAAAGGAATAAGGTGTACATTTTCTAATTGTAATTACTATATAGAATTCACCAAGAATCAGAAAAATTAAAATTGACCTCCATACAGCATATGAGATCGAGTCTCCTCAGTCGCCTGAATTTACTAGGTATAAAGTTAAGGGTTGTTGTCTGGTGTTGGTCTTTATTATTATTCAAGAATGTACAGTAAATAGAGATTAGAGAAATAAAGTAACTAATGTTAACTAGCCACTGTGTATCAGGCTTTCTGCTGGGGGCTTTACATGTGATGTTTCATCAATCAGCAGAGACAAATGTTATAAAGTAGGCACTTGCCGGAATTTACAAATGCAGAAACAGAGCCCGCAAGTGGTTAAGTGATGTTCTCAGGGTCACACAGACCTGTCTCTCTCCCATGTACAAGTGTTTTCTACTGCAGGAATGTTCCTGAGATATTGGGATCCTCCCTTCAGAGTGTACAGTGTGGTTTCCTTTATCTTGAAGCTCAAATCTTTTTTAATCTACCATTGTTAATGTAAAAAGAACTTGATTCATTCTTAAATTAACATAATAGAAGTTGAAAAAAACTTTATTTTTTATTTTTTTGAAGATTTGTTTATTTACTTATTTGAGAGAGAGAGAGAGAAAACACAAGTGGGGGGAGGGGCAGAGGGAGAGAATCCTCAAGCAGACTCCCTGCTGAACCAGGAGCCCGGTGCTGGGCTTGATCTCATGATCCATGAAATCATGACCTGAGCTGAAACCAAGAGCCAGCCATCAAACAACTGAGCCACCCGGGTGCCCCAGAGTTAAAAGAACTTTTAAGTCAAAGAGCACCACTACCAGGATTACGACTAAAACTCAAATAAAATATGGAACAGAAAATAATGTCCAAACACCTAGGAAGGCAAAGGGGGCAACTCTGTAGCCAAAATACTGCTATATCTAAATACGTAAAAGTTCAAAGCTAATAAGGCATATGAAGGAAGAGAAGAAAAAGTGTCCATTATTTTGCTAGTAAGCGTGGGTTTCTGGGGAGCATCATGATATGTAACACAGAAACCAGGACTTTCTGTACCCTGCTATATTTCTCAATGAGAGGCAATCTGGGCTGCACCAGCTTTCCAAAAATATCACGTGTGTTGGCGTTCTACGATTCCTTAAACTAAAATTTGGATGCATTTTTTTTTCTTTATAAAATTTTTCTCGTAACTACCATGAGAATTTTGAAACTTAATCCAAAAATACAACTTGGCTTTTCATCATTTAAAGGATATGAGAAAAATTCATAATTTTGGCACACGACAATTTTCTTAAAAAAAAAAAAAATTCAAATCTTCATTTTTCTTTTCCGAATGGTTACAGATCTCTTAACTTCTGTTTGCTTTAAAAGATTAAACTAGTAATTTATTTTATTATCTCTTGTACACTCAGAAAAGAGAATAAATCTTAGCATTTGCTCCCTATCTGAAACTCATGTATACTTAATACTTTTCTTCTTTTAGTAACTGTTACCAGTCTAATAATGTTATAAACAAGGTTAACATCCAGACATTAAAAATAGACTCTCTAACCTTTTCATAAAAAATTTATAGCCAGTTAAAGTCAGTAAAAGGCTTAGAAGATTCAGGTACTTTTACCATGTATAAAATTTATTGGTTTCACTGCAGTGACTTAGATTACTTATCATTTATTGGCCATACTCCTAGATATAACACTGAAAGTTAACAGTTTTTAACGTGTCCTGATTTTTGGTCTTGACCCTTTGCTACTGAGGTGTAAAAGTCCAAAATTATCAGTTAGATCCTGTGCTTCCTCTCTCAGAAACAGAAGGCAAGGTCAAAGCACCATTTTCAAAATAATGTTAATGTTCCTAAAATATCAGCCTTTACCAACAAGAAGGTACACCCAACAATGACTTTGTCATATGTTCACATAGTTATGACTCAGACCACAAAGCATTTTTGGAAATCACTTTAAGAATGTGAGTGCTGGAATCCAAATTCTCATTTTATCCACTTACCAGCTATGTGACTCTGGGCATTCAGTTTTTCCAGGACTTAGTTTTCTCAACTGTAAAATAGTGATCATAACAATACTGGAGTCATAGGATTGTTATGATCATTAAATGAGAAGTTTGCAAAACGCTTAGGAAACTGCACATTCAATAAATAGTAGCAAATGATAATCCCTATTATAATAATAGGTGGTGCTGGTTCTCATAGGCAGAACAGATCATAAAAGGTATTCTCATAGCTTGTGTCATCAAATAGGAAAGGTCACATTTAATAGCAATTTGGTGACAGTTTCTTTTTATCTGGGTTAAATTAAGCTAAATTTTTTTTTTCCTGGTACTAAAATATTTTTTACCAATGCCATTTGGATCCATCCAGTCTGGACCTCTCTTTAAAAATACCAAAACCAATTATATTAGCCTGGGAATTTATAAAGGAAACGAAGATGAATATTTGAGAATTAAACTCCTAGAATTAATGGACTATGGAATGAACTATATCCAGTTTCCTAACCAGTTAAATGGGGCACAAATATATCCGCAAATAATATTGTCACATATTTATCATTTGACTTCTCATTTAGAAGAAGCAAATGGTGGTGTATCTGTCTGGTTCTGGTTATATGTGCCCTTTTGTTTCTGGATTCTGTATTATTCTCTAATTCTCTTTGGTGCATTCATACAGGTCCTTGCTCTATACTGAGTAGTGCCGATTCAGACTGGATTTGAATAATGTCTGCCTAGTATTTTGAGTGCTTAGAATTTTTAGTTTCTTTTTTTTTTTTTTTAAGATTTTATTTATTTATTTGAGACAGAGAGAATGAGAGAGACAGAGAGCACATGAGAGGGGGGAGGGTCAGAGGGAGAAGCAGGCTCCCCTCCGAGCAGGGAGCCTGATGTGGGACTCGATCCCGGGACTCCAGGATCATGACCTGAGCCGAAGGCAGTCGCTTAACCAACTGAGCCACCCAGGCGCCCTAGTTTCTTTTTTTTTTTAAGATTTTATTTATTTATTTTTTTAGAGAGAGATTGAGAGTGAGAGAAGGGGGTGGGGGGGAACAGAGGGGGAGACAATGAGAATCTCAAGCAAATTCTGAGCTGAGCGAGGACCCCAATGCGGGGCTCAATCCCACGACCCTGAGATCATAACCCGAGTCGAAACCAAGAGTCAGACACTCAACTGACTAGCCACCCAAGCACCCCAGAATTTTCAGTTTCAATGTTGATAGCTGTTCAATGCAAAGTAATTCCAGTAAAGACTTTTCATAAGTTACTTGCCCATAACTCTAAAAAGTTTTGTCTCAGATTTAGGAAGAGGTTTGAAGTGCAACTCTTATTTCATTTAAAAAATGCCAGGGTTATGGGGCGCCTGGGTGGCTTAGTTGGTTAAGCGATTGCCTTCGGCTCGGGTCATGATCCCGGAGTCCCGGGATCGAGTCCCACGTCAGGCTCCCTGCTTGGCAGGGAGTCTGCTTCTCCCTCTGACCCTCCTCCCTCTCATGCTCTCTGTCTCTCATTCTCTCTCTCGCAAATAAATAAAATCTTAAAAAAAAAAAAATTTAAAAATGCCAGGGTTAGCTTCTTGCAAAGTATTTCTATGATTGTCTTCTTAAGTACTCTGCTGCAGTGGTTTAGATGAAAACAGAACAATTTCTGCTCTGGGAATTCTCTTGAATGCTCTTTTCTATGACTAAAAGACATGGATTTTTTTTAACGATTTTATTTATTTATTTGACAGAGAGAGAGAAGCAGCAGAGGGAGAGGGAGAAGCAGACTCCCCACTGAACAGGGAGCCCAATGCAGGACTTGATCCCAGGATCCTGGGATCATGACCTGAGCAGGCAGACACTTAACTGACTGAGCCACCCAGGCCCCCCAAAGACATGGGATTTAGTACATAACTCCAGGAGCCCCTCCACTCTCCCTAATTCATCTCAGATATTATAATCACATTATAATCACATTCTTTCTGCCAATCTGAACTCAGGCTCACCATTTGTTCATCTATTTATTCAAACATGTAATGTGTGTTTGCTGTATGAAAGCAGAGACAAAAACCCCCTCTGGTATAGCTTAGAATCTACAGCATGAAAAGAGAGAGAAAATCACCAAGCAAAAAAGTAAAATATGTGAAAGGAGAGACTGTAATAAATGATTGGGAGAAATACACAGCAAAGCAGAAGGAGAGGGAGCAGAAGGGAAGTGATGTGTCATTTTAGATAGGATGGTCAAAAGAATGCCTGAAGAATTTGACCAAGGAAGCCCTGCACTATTTGGAGGGAATATATTTTAGAAGAAGGCTTGACGAGTGAGAAAGCCCCAGGGAGGGAGCATGCCTGATGTGTTCTGGGGGCAGTGAGAAGGCCGGTGTAGTTGGAGTAGTAGGAGATCGGGGAGGAGAAGCAGGAGGTCAGGGAGAGCCATCGGTGGCACCAGGTCATATAAGACCTTGTAAGCTACTTTAAGAACTTTGGCTTTAATTCCGAGAGAGAACAGAAGTGATTAGAGGGTTTTTAGCAGAGGAGTGACATAAGCTGACTTAAGTTTAAATAGTAACCCTCAGACTGAAAAGGAGAAAGGGCAGAGGAGGAAACGCTTTTGTAATACTTTAGGTAAGAGATGAAATGTTCTAGCCCCAGACAATAGGCAGGAGAGATGGTAAGATGTGGTTGGATTCTGGATATATTTTGAAGATAGAGCTGATAGATTTTTTTTTTTTTTATGGATTTAATGTACGATAAGAGCAAAAGAGAGAAGCCAGGGATGAAGGTTGAGGTCACAAGGAGAGTAATGAGGGTTGAAGATTCATTAACTGAGAGGAGAGAGAAGGTAGGAAACACTCATCAAGGAAAGTGGGAGAGAGCAAGGGTAGCAGAGCTTGACTGCCAGGCAGCATTAAGAGCCTACTCAAGGATCGTGACCGGCTAGCATGGATGTGTGTTCTTTTGCAGCTATAGTCAGGCATGGATTCAGATGGAGTGTTATATACAACCAGGAATGTGGTTTAGCTAAGCATGCATAGTACAGATAGAGAAAGACAAGTGAACTGAGGATGCATGTAAGGGGATGAATAAAATGATTTTAAAGATTATTCATGGAATATAGCTCCACTGAGTGAGGATTGGCACATAAGAAGTATCCAATTAATATTTGATAAATAAATAATTGAATGAACACAGACATTTGGCCAGCCACTTAAATTAGTCTGAGTCTCAAATTATCCATTCTTGAAGTGAGAAATAATAATACTTATGATATCAAATAATAGTTACCTTTGTTGCACATCCACAATATGGCTTATCACTATATTGCATACTTTATAATCTCTCAACATACTTCTCTATCTCAAAGGGGACTACTAGGGGATCAAATTATACGTGTGAAAACCCATTGTGTTATGCACATTCAGGAGACCAAAGTATGGCTCTGACAATTGCAGTTAGATAGAATTTAATTAAGTTGTATAGCCATAATTGATGATCTCACTCAAACTAGAGGAGCTGGATGGACAGGTTTGGGGGAAGTTCTAACAAGTTTTATTCCTTCCAACTTAATCAGAATTGTCATTATTTCTTTCAGATAATTTATAATTCTGTGTAATAGTTAGGAAAGTTCTGGTCATGCCTCCTCAAACATCTATTCTGCTTTCTAGATGGAAAGACCCAAGTTTTATCAGGTTATGTTTACAAACCATCTCTTAAGGCAGTATTTTTTCTAAGTAGAGAGGAGACTTTTTTTGAACCCTGAGAATACATCCGTGTGCTTCAGTTTGAGAAATACTTCATTAAAATTTGGGTGTTCCTTCAGTGATCACTTGGCATCAATTGACACAGTCATATTGTGTCATGACCAAGAAATTACTAGATGGTATTTAATTAAATGTGATTATCCAGATGATCCAGAATAAATTTCTATTAACTTTTTTTAGATTGGCATTAAAATGAAAATGTCAAATAAAACATTCTCAGAGAATCCTGAAATCCTTAAGAACACATCAAGGGATTCCAGACTGAGAAAAGCCCCTTTAGATTAAGTGCTTCTCTCAGGATCTAATTTCCTCTTACGCATGTTCATGTTAACCAGCTTCAGCTTCAGAGAGTGAACTTTTCCTGATTGTGTTTTCAAAGGCTAAGAGATAGACATATTTATACCTGATTTGTCCATGCACTGACTACGTTTACCGACAAATGTAGAATAACTGGATGAATTAAGCAGACTCCTATTTACCTCCATATGGTACATACTACTCATTAGCTCACTGAGTGTCAAACATTCTTGAAGTAGACTTTTTCTTGTGCTAGGTGCCATGTTAAGTGTAGAGTTTACAAAGATGAATAGGATTTGATTCTCACCCATGATAAACCTTGCTGGGAAGATTAAACAGAGAACACAAATGCAATAAATTGTAAAACAAACTAAACTTTGTGATTGCTCAGAGGATAAACTAAGCCAGCTTGTGAGTCTTAGGCAAACTGGAAATTGATATGAGATGCAATTTGTAGGAATCATTTTATAATGATGGAAAGCAGAGTAATGGTATATTACTTGGAAGACTCTAAAGCCAACTTCATTGTTGTATGACTCTTTCCTCGCTCTCTCCATATTCTTTTAGGGTGTAGCACACCAAATATAGCTTATTTTTAATTAAAAATTTTAAAAAATGGGGAGAAAATTAGAAGTCATTGTAATTCTCTAATAACATTACTAAACTTTCATTTTATATGGGTGTCTTGAAATGTAGATTTTGTTGCTAGCACAGTTTGGCATAAAATAAATGTTCAGTAAATGTTTTAATATGTGAATAATTGATATTCAACTGTTATTTTGTTTTGAATTTAAGCTTTCTCTAGTCCTTATTAAATTTAAACTCTGTACCATGTTTTTATCTGAGTTTAATATTTTGTACAAAATTGTTTCTTCACTTAGAAGTAGGAGGATGGGGGGCACTGGCTGACTTAGTCAGTAGAGCATACAACTCTTAATATCAGGGTTGTAAGCTCAAACCCCACGTTGAGTGTAGAGATTACTTAAAATTAAAAAAATATAAAAAAGGAAAAAAAAGAAGAAGTAGGAGGCTGGGCACATACTGGAATTAGCTATGGAACTTATTTTAGGTTCTGTTCTCCCTCCTTGCTTTCCTTCCCTTTGAGATTTCCCCTCTCCCCACTCTTTCCCCTCCTTCCCTCTCTTACTTCAGTCTCATCCTTGGCCCCTGGAGGCACATCCACTCCAGGCTGCAGCACTACGGAGTTCTTACATTTCATTAAAAAAAAAAAAAAAAAAAGCTACTGATTGGTTCTGATACATACTCCTTCTCCTTGCTTACTGATTTTGATAAATTCTATGTTAGAAGGAGAAAAATCCAGGTTTTTAATGCCCTCTTTCAAGATGAGTTGACTGAAATATTGAATGAGTCAGTGATAAATATACAAATACAAGATTTATTCTCTTGGATATTTTCTTTAAAATCTTCTGGAAATTATACTCCCATTACTGTCATCTGATTTAAGAACCACAGAATTTTATTGCTGTAAGAAACTTAAAGGCTCAACCAATCTATTCCTTTTTACTTTAAATTAAAACTAGCTAAGCTTGACATGGATATGATAATAACATTTTAGAATGCATTATAAAATTCCTTTCTAATTTTGACACATTTGGATATTCTATGTCTAGAAAGGGGATAATTTTTCTCCTTAACTACTGACTTATTATGAGAGACTGAGATATTTCCTATTCCACAGAATATCAAATAGAATTAATGAGAAATTGAAGTCTGAAGAAGGCTAAATAGGATTATAATGCAGGGCCCATAGATTTTTTTTTTTAAATTGTAGGGGCTAAGAGTATAGTTTCTAAGCTAGAATCACCAGGTAGTTCATAATTCATAATGTTCAATTTAAGGTTAAGTGAGTTAATGCAATTAAAAGCTTAGAACCAAGACTGACACTTAAGAATAAGTTATAATAAGTTTTAGCTATTATTTAAATAATTTGCTGCCAACTTTTAAAGTTAATATTTAAATCTCTTTAACCCATGACTATCATAATAAGTAGCTCAAATAGTGTTCTTCCTTTGAGCTTCATATGCTGATTTGCTTTAGCACATATGAAATCAAATATGAAAGAAATAATTTATCCATTATTTCTCGTAAAAGTTAACCAAAGAAATGAGACTATGTGAAAACATTTAAATTAGGAGAGTTAAAGCTTTCAGTCATAAAATAGCAGTTCTTTGAATTATTGACAAGGATGATTACTAATGGACCAGGTTCCCGTCTGCTTCCTAGGTTTCTTTAGAACTGAAAATACTTTTTAAAGTAAATCATTTCTGCATGAATTAATAATTTCCCTAGTCCAGGTAAACATTATATGTTAGACTCAAAAAAGCTCAATTCAACTCATCATATTTAACCAAATCTCAGTGCCAGAAAACAGGAGTGAGGAGTATATGCATTTATTACTTCTGTCACCTAACCAGGAAATCATAATATTTTACATTTGTATATTATTTTACAGATTCAAAATAGCATAAATGTACATTATTTTATATACTTTAAAAAATAACTATCTGAAGTAGGCAGAGTGGGAAATTTCCCCGTTTTACTAATGAAGAAACTTTAAATCGTGTTGTTGCTAGTAATGGAGAGAAATGAGGAACTCTGGTTTGGGGGCGTTGCCTCCGGTGCACCACGCCCCCTGTCACAGCCCTGGATATGCACGCGGTTCAGTGGTGACTTCGCCCGTATTCTCAAAGTGAAGAACTCTCCTTTGTCCCATCATCATCCTTCATGTTTGCATTGCAGCATTCATCAAAAATAGGAATGATTAAATTCAGAAAATTCAAATAAGCATACCATAGAAACCACTCCTCTCTTAGAATGGTCTTGGTGAACGTCAGGTTTTTACTTACTCAGTCTGAGAGGGTATCTGGTTTCCCCAAGATGCCCTCATGTCTTGGGTCTTGCCAAAACCTGCTTAGTTTGTTGTTGTTGTTGTTTGTTTTTTTTGCTGTCTAGACCACCTGTGTGCACACTCTCTCTCTGACACACACGTGTGTGCATGTATGCTTGTGTATTGTGAAAAGTTTCACCAAAAACAAAACAGAACAAAAACCCCAAACAAAATCAACACTTGCTCATCCACAGTACATTCTATTTTTCTTTATTCCACTTTATATTTTAAAATGTTGATTGGTAATCCATTAAATAGATTTTATGACCCACTTATGCATCATGACCTACAGTTTGAAACTTGGTTTAGAACTTAATTATTTTAACTCAAAAAACATGAATTTGTAAATCAGATCAAGTATGGATTTTTGCTATTCCTTTTTTTTGGTGGTGAGGGTCTTTGAGACAAATCACTTGACTTCTGAGAATTTTAGGGCCCTTCTCTGCAATATATAATAATGTGATATAACATATGTAAAATATAAAGTATAATAATGATATGTATGTCATTAAGTTTTTCATTGTTTTATTCATCAAATATTTATTTCTCAGCCCCCATAACCTCTTCATCCCTCTTGATCTTGCTAAGATTTTGAAGAATTTAAAGAACTCTTTCTTCTTCCGGGCTAGCTCACCATCATATTTAAATTCATTCTCTGTATTTTGCGGATTATATGGTAGAAAGACTTGATGGGGCTGGACATGGGGAAAGACAGGTGGCCAACAAAGGAGCAACCAGCCAGAAGCACTATGGATATCTGGGTGGCCCTGGATCATAGATGACATGGAGATCTGGAAGTGGATTTTACAAAGTGATATTTTTCTTTTTTTTTTTAAAGGTTTTAATTTTTTTTTAAAGATTTTATTTATTTATTAGAGAGAGAGAGAGCACACAAGCAGGGGGAGTGGCAGAGGGAGAGGGAGAAGCAGGCTCCCCACTGAGCAGGGGGCTTGACAAGGGGCTGGACAGGGGGCTCAATCCCAGGACCCTGGGATCATTACCTGAGCTGGAGGCAGGCACTTAACCGACTGAGCCACCCAGTCACCCCACAAAATATTTTCAAAGCATTCTTATTCTAAGCATTTTTCCTTATGAAATGATCAATGAGCTATCAAATTCCAAGCCTCATTGTAAATTAATAAATACCTTACTAAACATTCATCATTTTTGAATTATAAAGAAAGCCTTGAAGATCTGAGAATAACTCACTAGTAAAACAACTTTCCTCATGGATCATCATAGTTTGATTTCCTTTTTAAATCAGAAAGTTTTAGAGAGCAACAAATGACATGGTAGAATCAGTTAAATTGTGTATGACAAAGGGGACACATTGATTGCTTTGCTGTTTCCAATCTTCATAAAAACTGAATGAATCTTGAATTTTATGACAGTGAGTACTCTTAGTTTTGAGCAACCACCATGAAAGAGGTGGGGAAGGTGTAGCTAGATTATGGCTAGGTATAAGGAGTGAAAATTGGGTTGGGAATATATAAACAGGTTATTTTGTTTTGAGTTTGAATTCTTTTTCTCCACGTAATTTCTTTTGCTGATGTCATTTATGCCAATGGAAGTGTGAAGTTATAAATAATATTTCATAATTATTTGTATCTCTATATGTGGGCATGTAGTTCCTCTTGAAAAGAGCTCCTGGTTTAAGACATCTCTGACATAGGGGCCCCATTCAGAGTGGGGGTGGGGTGGGGGATTGGGAGTCAAGTTTCACTTTCTTTTCTCTATTATTGCCCTTTGATTGTCCCCATTTGCTCTCCATCTTTTTCTTCTAATATATTTTTTTAAGATTTTATTTATTTATTTGACAGGAGAGAGACAGCAAGAGAGGGAACACAAGCAGGAGGAGTGGGAGAGGGAGAAGCAGGCTTCCTGCTGATCAGGGAGCCCGATTAGGGGCTCGATCCCAGAACCCTGGGATCACGACCTGAGCCGAAGGTAGACAACGACTGAGCTACTTAGGCACCCCTTTCTTCTAATATTTTTTAAGAACTCATATATTTCAATGCCTCCTTCCAAATATTTACATTTTAGTAGAATTAAGGAAGTTATGTAAGTTAGTTGTACTTTTCAGATATGCATAGGACAGATTGGAGTACCCTTAACTCAACATGTAAGATTTGCAAAGTAGAGTAGCCAGAGATTTGAAAAAAACACAGACAAGTCTATGTAGCACAGAGGTGATTTTCAGTTGTTTAATTATAAATATTTTGGGGCTCTTTGGAAACAGAAAATATGTCACATGTCCTTTGCTTCTCCCTTAGAATCTAGCACCTAGAGATGAGCATTTGGTGGGTGCCTGGCAAACACTTGTTGATTATGGATTTGTACTAAGATGCAAAACAGCCTAATGGATTTTGATGCAAACATTACCTTTATGTACGTTTAGCTGTACCTGCTTGAATCTGTTCTTCACCTTTTCCAGATGGACTACTCTATGTCTTTTCTGTATGTGCCAGAAATGTAACTAACACTTGAATGGCTCTATAAAAATTTTTATTGGCTATCTGTTCTACCTGGGGTTTCATGTACTAGTTTTATATGATCATAGAAAAGCAGTCAATGGGGAAAATAGCTCATAAAATCAACAAGAGAAATGGTGATTACAGCTTACTGTAAAATCTGATTGTAAATAATGTTATAAAATTGCTTTATAAAATTTTAATAGAAGTGCTAAAGAAAAAAATCTGCCCTTTAAGATTGATTAATTTGCATATGGTTGGGGCACCTGGGTGGCTCAGTTGGTTGAGCTTCTGACTCTTGATTTTGGCTCAGGTCATGATCTCAGGGTCCTGAGATCGAGCCCTGCTCTGGCTCTGCGCTAGGGGTGGAGCCTGTTTGGGATTCTCTCTCTCCCTTTGCCCCTTCCCTACCCCCCCAAATTTTTGCACATGGTTGTTTCAAAGTAACATTAAGATTTTTTTTTAAATATTTGGCATATTTAGTCATTTTAATGATATTCTTTAGAAATAGCGTTATTCCAAAAGTTGTAGAATCAAAGGTGATACCTTGCCTGGGACTCACAGATCTACAAGCGCTTGCTTACAATAAGAGGTCAATGAATATTTGTTGATTGTTTCAAAAGACTCAAATTCATATTATTTTATCAACATTAATTTATATATATCAAGGACTTATCAATAGTAGCCTGCTCTGGTTGGTTCCCATTCAGTATATGGTGACATTAGCTGGTAGGGTCAGCCCTGGGACTCCCAGGTACAGGAGGACCTATAGTCCTGGGGACTGACACAGGCATCCTGGACAAGAGCAGCAAGGAATGCTTGAAGGAGGTGGAGATTTGAGCAGGATGTTCTGAAGGTTCTGGTAACCAGAATCCCAGCTATTGGGTCTACTGCACCCAAGGTCCCCACAGTAGTACCCATGCAGGTCCCAGCAGCTCCTGTGATTTGCCCAATTATTGTGACCAAAACATACCAGCAGATCCAACAGACTCTTGGACTCACAGTTCCTCCCATGGTGAGTGGTTCACTTAGCTTTTGCCCTGATGATTGGAGTCACCTGGGCAGTCCAGAGGCTCGGGCATGTAGCTGTGGTTCCCCCAAAGGACCCCTATCCTGCATCTGGCCTTCATTTCCCATTTACTACAGAGAGCAGATTGTGTTCTTCCCTCTGCAGCAGGTAGTCATCCCACCTCTGGTTCTGCCAGTCCTTGTGGGCCCCCTATGATGCTTCCCCCAGTGGCTGGCCCCCCACTTCCCATCTCCATGGCTGCTCTGAGGCCTCTCCTGGAAGGGCCAGCAACTCCTTAGGAGCTGGGCTTAGGCCTTGGCATTGGGCCTGAAAGAGAAGGAAGAGGCACGGTGGCTGCAGCAGCTGGGCTGAAGACTAGTGCATTGGTTACTGTGGAGGCAGGAGGCACCCCTGTTGGTCCTAAAGTCATTGGGCTCATCCTTCCAGTAGCCCTTTCCATGCCTTTGCCTGAATATGAGTCTGAGCCCCTCCCACTAGGAGTGTGGGAGGGAAGCCTACCGCCCCCACTCTGCATTTCTGGACTCCTGCCCTGAGTCCGTGGACCCAGCCCCCATGCCTTGGCCTCATGGTTTTGGAGGTCCCAGAGATCCTGGTTAAGGACAAAAAGGAAAGAAAGCCAGAGAAGTTGAAACATTACATTTGTTAGGCACCTGGGAGGATCCTAGCTTGCTGGAGTGGAATGCAGATGACTTCCACATCTTCTGTGGGGATCTGAGCAATGAGGTGAATGATGACATCTTGGCACGCTCCGTCAGCCGCTTCCCATCCTTTCTTAATGCTAAGGTGACCTGCGACTAGTCTGAGGGAAGACCAAGGGTTAGTCAGCTTTCAAGGACCCTAGCAACTATGCGCAGACCACGTGCGCACCAGGCGTGAGATGAATGGGAGGTAGTGCGCTCATGCCCCCATCAAGCTGCACAAGAGCAGGTGGAAGGACTGGAAGCTGGACGTGGTGTGCAAGAAGCAGAAGGAGAAGACATCAGGCGTAAGATAGGGTTTCTGGCTAAGCAGCTTCTCCCTCCCTCCTAGGTGTTGGCTCCTCTCCACAGTTCTCTTTGGAAAACCCCCAACTATTCACCCATACATCCTCCCCCAAACCAGTTTCAATAAATTGACATTCATTAAAAAAAAAAAGGCTAAAATAATGGCACACAAGTGGTGCTCATAAATGTTTATTTCTTTATTGTTGTCCGCACATTTTCATTGTCATCATTATCATCATTTTTATAGATCAGATCTTTAGAGGACAGAGAGGCTAAGTGATTTGCCCAAAGTCACACATCTGGTTAGGAGCAGAGCAAGGACCTGATTGCATTTCTTATTCCCAACACCATGTTATTATTTCTGCAGTTGACCACACTGTCTTTAAAAAAAAGAAAATAGAAAGATGAAAGGAAGGGAAGAAAGAAAACAATTTCAGTCAGTTGCATACAAATGAGAAACATTTAACCTTTTAACAACCTTAAAAGAAAAGATTTCCAACCAATGACAAGGATGCTCTTCCAATGTCTCATACAGTTGTTGTTTTTACTGTGTATTTATCTCTTTTCCTCCAGATTTGCTTCAGTAGAGTTATAACACCAACAGTTTTTATTCTCAAGCATGCTGAGGATATTAATTCACTGTTAGGCTACTATTTCTCAGGTTTAATTAATTCTTAGATTTTCCTATTAAGATTTTGTTTTTGATTTTTAAATTATTTTAAATTTTCATTTACGTTGTTTCCACAGTGTTGGTCAGTATGTTGAGCCACTGAGTAGCTAATTAGAATCAGCAATCATATTAATCAAAGCATAATTACTGTCTATAAACCCTGTGAGATGAGGAATCAAACTCGGTGGAAGCACTTGGCATAATGCTGTTTTAAGATACAAAAGGTCTGAAGAATTTTTACAGCAATGTTTTGGTGGCACAACATATACATACATACATGCACTCATATGTACTGTGATTCTGACATCATTAAAAATGAAACTAAACAAGATGAAAGCAAAACCAAGGAAAAGAGGAATAGAGAACTTGTGATAATTAATTCTGATGGATACTGAATTTATTCTGTTTTCCTGGAAATTAGTAAAAAAGACAAACACATTGATTTATGCAGTTTTCCTAAATTAAAGGTTAGTAAAAAGAAGCACAGAGGCTTTTCCTATTACTAAACTTTTTCCTGTTATTGAACTCAACAATAGTTAATTCAGAGAACCCATATAAAATAAACACAAGGGTGAAAATATTGCTCAGATGGACATTTCTTATATTCACTTTACATATAAACCAAATATGTAGTAATATTTTATAAGTCAGTGAAGGCATTTCTGTAGGGAATCAAGATAACGTACTCCAGGTACATTGTTTTCTGGTGATCTAACTGAATGTCTAACCTGATACTAATTTAAGAGAATGAATAGTTATTGTTTCTGTTAAGTATGAATTGTTTCAGAAGACTCTTTGGCCATGATGAGTAAGCTCATGATGAGTGTTCTAATAAATGCAGAAACTGACAATATTTTATTTTTTGGACATGTGCCTCAAATACTATATGTGTGGGAAGCACTATTGGGAAAGTCCTAGAACCTGCCCTGTATTTGCACCCAAATATAAAAGATCTGACTAGGGTCGGCTGGGTGGCTCAGTTGGTTAAGTGTCTGCCTTCGGCTCAGGTCATCATCTCAGGGTCCTGGAATCGAGCCCCACATCAGGCTCCTTGCTCAGCAGGGAGTCTGCTAGTCCCTCTGGCCCTCACCCTGACTGTGCTCTCTTTCTCTCAAATAAATTTAAAAAATCTGGAAAAAAAAAAAAGAAGATCTGACTAGTTGGGCATGTCCACCTCCTCATTCCCTTACCTGACAAAGTGGAGAATATCTGACAATAATATAACATCCTTTGAAATGTAGGCCAGTACTACTAATTGACAAGGGTAAGCTAAAGCATGTCAGTGTGGCTCCTGTGGGAAATCTGATTTTTAGAAACATGACCTCAGGGACTAACCAAAATGGGTTAACTGCAAAATGTATTCTCTAGGAGTTAGCTGAGTTGTGCTATTGAACGGGATTATTTATCACTTTTCATTTAAACATGATTAACTTATATGTTAGCTCATATTCACAAGATAAAATATTTTTCGCTTAAGTCTAGTTGATGCTGAGTTGCTTTTTCTGATAACAGTTACTCACAGTACTCATAATTAAATCTATTTTTGGTTAGAAATTCTAGAACCAAAAAATTAAGCGTAAAGCACATTGCTTGTCTTCTATTTCCTACAGCTAATTCAATAATATGATAGCAATAATATGATAGTCCCAATTTGGTTGCATTTTAAAAGAAGACAGATTAAAAATTTATAGCATTTATAACTAGAATGTCACGCATTGTCTGTGTCTTTATAACTACTCTAGTTTCAGTAGTAATAGTATTACAGAAATCTTAAAGACACATGTATATCCTGAATTCAGTTTATATATTATATACAGTTTGGTTTCTGAACTAATCCCTCATATGGAAAATTTTAATCATATTCTTGATGATGTTTTCAATTAAATACAACTGTATTTCATTAATTTGTAGTAGAATCTTTGTGTCTCCAAAAAGGGTACTTTTTCATTGGAAAATTCTTTCAACTTACAGCATCAGCTTTGTAATTAATTGAGAAGAAAGCTAGCCAATTATTGAGAAAGTTAAAGCAAGTTAAAGGTTTCAGCTGAGTGGATGCTATAGAGTGAAAGGAGAAAGATCCCCCAGAAAGGAAATTGAGTATTGTAAATCCTCTAACCATCAGAGTTGGCCACTCATGGAATTGAAGAAAATTTTACACTTTTATTTTTAAAAGATTTTATTTTGTTTACTTATTTTTTATTTATTTTTAAAGATTTACTTATTTGACAGAGAGAGAAAGAGATCACAAGCAGGGGGAGTGGCAGAGGGAGAAGTAGGCTTCCAGCTGAGCAGGGAGCCCTATGTGGGGCTCGATCCCAGGACTCTGGGATCAGGACCTGAGCCGAAGGCAGACGCTTAACCGACTGAGCCACCCAGGCACCCCAATTTACTTATTTTAGAAAGAGCGAGAGAAAGAGAGAGCACGTGCACAAGCATGTGAGTGGGGGAGGGGCAGAGGGAGAGAGAATGTCAAACACTCCGGGATGAGTGCAGAGAGCAATGTGGGGCGTGATCTCACAACCCTGAGAGATCATGACCTGAGCCAAAACCAAGAGTCAGATGCTCAACTGATGAGCCACCCAGGAGCCCCAATTTTACACCTTTTAAACATCTGAATTCTCAAACTTTTCTATTTTAAATTAATAGAAAGTTATATTCAGAATGCCACTGTTGAGATCATTTTCAAACAAGTCTAGGTACCCATTTTAGGCAATTAAGGATTGATGAGTAGTTAATAATGCTTGACTCTTTATAAAATTTATAAACAAGATTACCTGATTTGTAGACTGATCCCACATGCTGCCCATATTGTAGAACTTCAGACCTAAATGAAGACCAGATTCAGGCCATTGTACCTTAGAGAAATTGACCATTGGGGAGTCATTTTTCCAGTTCACATTTTCTATTTATTTATTATTTATTTATTTTAAGATTTTATTTTTTTATTTCACAGAGAGACACAGCCATAGAGGGAACACAAGCAGGGGGAGCGGGAGAGGGAGAAGCAGGCTTCCCAGCGGAGCAGGGAGCCCGATGTGGGGCTCGATCCCAGGACCCTGGGATCATGACCTAGGCCGAAGGCAGACGCTTAACAACTGAGCCACCTAGGCGCCCCGATGCCGTTCACATTTTTTAAAGATAAAACTGCTGTCAAACCTGAAACTTTGGCATGCGAGCAGTGATATTGCTGGTAAATGTCTAACAACTGGCTTTCAGGGGTGGGAGGAAGTGGAGCCCTGATACATATTATTTGTTGATTCGCATAGTAAAACATTTCCATGACAGGATAGGAAGACATGATACTGAGAAATACTGAATTAAGGAACTAAAAGAGAAATCACTGGCAAATATCGACAATATTGAGGAGATGCTTTATTCTTCTCTTCCTTCTCTCCTCCTTTTTCAACTGATTACAGCTCAGAAGCCATGGGCTTAGTCTGGGAAAATCTTGTTACTAGGGTACAAGGGTATAAAAACACCTGGCTCTGGGTATCCTAAATACACCAGGTTTTGCCACTTGTCCCTGACAAAATCCAAAGGCAGAGAGATGAATGGGGGTGAAACAAGAAAGGGATTTATTTCAGTGAGGCCAGCACCAGGAAGAGAGCAGACCAATGTCCCAAACACTCTCTGAAGTGCTGAAAATACTTTGAGGTTTATATAAAAAAAAGTGTGGGACAGAAGTCGGTGGGTGCGTGTAGATGGGCAGTAAGGGTCAGGTCCATCACTATTGAGGGGTCAATTATGTGGGGTTATCACTGGCGTCAGATCAGGGCAGTTAAATTGCTTGAGGGGTAGTTTAAGTTCCCATCACAGGATGCTTTGCCCACCAAGTCTTTTGCCTGAGTTAAAAGATAAGCTGGAAAGAACTTAGTGAGTTAGAAAGTATAGACTGAGGTCAAAATGGAGGTAGTTCAAGTCCTCTTTCAATTTGATCTATTTGGGGTGGTTAAAGGACTCTGAAGAACATAAGGTGGAACTTCCTCATGTTCGGTCAACTGGGAATTTCAACTAACAAGTTAAACTTTTCTTTTAAGTTAAATAAACATTGACATCAGATAAAATAATTACAAAAAGTAAAAGTGATTCAATGAGAAAATTCTAATGGGGTATAAAAGTTAACAAAAATAATTTTTTTTTTCAAAAACTGAAAGAGAATTGCAGAAGAACAAATAAAATGCTTCCCCATTCTTCCAGTCTTGAAGAGGAACTTCATAAAGAATGGGTCAACGCGGGGGGCAGCTGGCTGGCTGCCTCAGTCAATAGAACATGCAACTCTTAATCTCAGGATTATGAGTTTGAGCCCCATGTTGGGTGTAGAGATTATTAAAAAAAACATAAAGGAAGAAAGAATAGATCAATACAGAAAGTCATATATGGAGAGCTTTTATTATTTGAACAAGCCAGCTGTTTGCCCCTCAAGTAAGAATTTACTGAATAATATGGCATCAGATTTTAGAAAGTGTAACTGAACCAATGTGCTTTCTCTCCTTAGTGAGTCACAGATACATCAGCTAGAGTTGTCGCACGAAGTAAACTTTATTTGCAGCAAATAAGGAGATCATGGGGAATAACTTCCAAAGTTGTGACTCCCCGAGCCAGGGTGAATGGATTCCTTTTATTTAGGGTTAGGGTGAATATTTAGCTAGGGAAGCCCTGTCGTTGTACGTAGAGGCAGGCATAAGACTGTGTATGCACCTTAAGGAAACATGCCTATATACATATTGTATGTTATGTAAATGAGGCCTATGTTCCTCCTTGGGTGGAGACGTTAGTATTGTAATGAGGTAAAGGTAGTTGCCAGTCATTCTAGAGGTCACTCCATGGTCCACCTGTGCAGGCGCGAGTCAGGGGTTAAGCTCAAACTGGTCTGGGTGATCTGGGCCAGCTGGAGGTCTTTTCAGGGCGGTCCCATGGCTGGAGAGGTGGTTTCGGTCCAGTTGCCTAAGTTAAGAGATAAGCTGGAAAGAAGAGCTTAAAGGGGTTCTCCTGGGTGGCTCAGTCATTGGGCGTCTGCCTTCAGTTCATGTCATGATCCCAGGGGTCCTGGGATCGAGCCCCGCATCGAGCTCCCTGCTGGGCAGGAAGTCTGCTTCTCCCCCTCCACTCCCCCTGCTTGTGTTCCCTCTCTCGTGTCTCTCTCTGTCAAATAAATAAATAAAATCTTAACCAAAGAAAAAAAAAGAAGAGCTTAAAGAAAAATGTGGGACAAAGGTTGGTAAGTACAAGCAGGTGGGCAATAAAGGTCCCACCTGAGGTCTAGCTGGTGAGAATGACAATTCCAGGGCAGAATAAGTCCAGGTGTTCTATGGGTAGGACTCAAGCACCTGGAAAAAATATCCCCAAACCAATCATCTCTAGTACCCTTTGGACAAAAATCCTCATCTATAGAAAGCTTATAAATTCTAGGGACTACTCAGGCTTTTCCTTTCAAATATATTAAATAGTTTTGACTATTTGTTGGGGTGCCTGGCTGGCTCAGTTGGTTAAGCATCTGCTTCAGCTCAGGTCATGATCCCAGGGTCCTGGGATCAAGCCGCACATGGGGCTCCCTGCTCAGTGGGGAGTCTGCTTCTCCCTCTCCCTCTGCCCCTCCCACCCCTGCTTGTTCTTTTTCTCTCAAATAAACACAAATCTTAAAAAAAAATAGTTTTGATTATTTTCAAATATAATCTTTACCAAAATATTACCTCTATGCTCTCTTTAGGTTCATTCATTCATCCAGCAGTGTTTATGGAGTAGATACTATGTGTCAGACATGGGTGGGTGGAGTCTTAGGTAAAATGACGGGGTTAGATGTCTCAAAGGTCCTTTCAAACTCTCAGGTGGAAACTTCAGGTGGAGCAGAGGTAAAAATTGAGGAAAAGGAAAGGCAACTTCTTACAATAGACATCTGAAAATGAAAAATTCTTTAAATATTAGTTTGCTAGGGGGAGGCTGGATGGCTCAGTCAGTTGAGGATCCAACTCCTCTCTTGGTTTCAGCTCAGGGCATCATCTCAGGGTCCTGAAATTGAGTCCCAGGTGGGCTCCAGGCTGAGTGGGGAGTCTGCTTGAGATTCTGTCTTTCCCTCCCCCTCTGCCCTGCCCCCTGATCGTACGTTTGCTCGCACTCTCTCTTAAATAAATAAATAAATAAATAAATAAATAAATAAATAAATAAATAAAATCTTTAAAAAGAAATAAATATTAGTTTGCTAGGCAATCTAATGACTCCCAGTGACTGGAACATTTGTTTCTTACTGACTGAAGTAACAGACCCAACTCGAAAAACATTTATGTAATGGCTCATGACACAGAGTAAAAGATTTCTTCCTGTGAGCAACTTAGGAAAACTAATCAAATGTCATGCTGAAAAATATGTAGAATAAAAAGATATCAGTAAAGTTAAAGGCTCTAAAATATCGGGTTAATTATCTCCTTAAAAATCCCTGTCCCATGATCACACTGCTTTCCCTTCATTGTGTCAGAATGAGTTTATTATGTGTGAAGTAGTTTACTTCTATTTAAATTAAGTACTTCCTGTTACCGAAGTGACTGGGTGTTGAGTAACTCAGAAAACAACTTTGATCTGGTAAAGGGAGTGGAAAACAATTTTTATTTGTTGAATCATTTGTGTATAGTTAACACAGTTAACATTATTTGCATGCTGATAGAACACAGGAGTCCTAAAACTATCTTTTTCAAGTTTCTGTTATATTGTTGATTCATTTGCTAAAATATCTAGGAATAACAAATTTTGAAAGTACTTTAATTCTTATTATTTTGTGCCAGTAATATATGGAAACCATGACATGCATGTATTGATAGTACGACTATATCGGTTACTCAAAGTGAAATGTTGAAAAGCCAGGACCGTGTTTTGCAAAGAAGAAAAACAAATATTACTTTGTTTTTGAACCAAATATTAAAGCCTGAATGCTTTCCATAAGAAAATCATTCAGTATAAGATATACAGTGACCGCAAACAGGAAATTTATCATCTAGCAATTTGTATATGTATTTGGTTTCCTTATATGTGTTAAAAAACAAAATTCAACTGAGTAGATTTGAAGATCTAATTAAGCTTTATTAAACAATTAATGAAAGGGGCGGTATCCCATCTATCAAGTAGGGGGGAGCTCTAAGGAGTGGTACTAAATGGAAGGTTTTTATAGGAAGGAAGGTGGGGCAAGAAAATTCTTAGCAAAAGAAATGTTCCAGGCAAGGTCACTTTCCCTTAGGGAAAAAGCAGGGGGTCTAATCATTCAGGTTACCTCATCTTCCTTTGGGGAATGGAGAAGGCCCATGTGACAGATTACCTCATTGGTACTGATCAGAGAATTCCTGACTGACTGGTTAAGTCATTTCTGGGGGAGATCAATATAATGTATATAGATAACATATTTAGTAAAATTGTCAATGAGTTTTTTTCAGTGCTATGGTGAATAGTTTTTCAGGAATTTAGATAGATGTGAATCAGATATTACAGTACTATCTATCAGATAAATTTTAAATTTTTGGGAAAAAAACCTAAAGGCAAATTAGTGATATGGTGCTAAATGTCTTTTAAGTACAATGTTGTTATTGCAAAGTTGTTTTACCTTAGAATTGTCCTATGGCTTTTTAATCACTTTTTATGAAAAAGACGTTTCCTTCCCCTTTGTTAAAAAGTAAGATTTATTTAAACTCAGTGTTCTAGAAACTGGAAAGAATTTTATTTCTGGCTGGTGCAACACATGATACAGCGTTGCTCGTTTTTGTTTGTTTGTTTTTCTCATTAGAAAAGTATTTAGATATTTCTTAGTTAAAAAAAAGAAATCCCCCCCCCCACTTTGTTGGGATAAATTTGCCAAATCCACATTTCTAATGAAATTTACCTCTTTGCTTCTCTGAAGCAAGAATACTGGAAATTCGTCTCTCTGAACTTAATAGCTTAAAGCTAATGCAAAAGGAAAAAGTACAACCAAGAGGCTAGAGTCTGTCTAGTCTCTGGGTTAGATCCATGCTTAAAAATCAGCTCCTGTCCACAGTCATTATTCTCCTTCTGAAGTCTTGTTTGCTTCTCCTTGCAGAATGGACTCAATGCTCTCCACCTGGCTGCCAAGGAGGGCCACGTGGGCCTGGTTCAGGAGCTGCTGGGAAGAGGGTCCTCTGTGGATTCTGCCACTAAGGTAATATTCATGCTGGGAGAATTTATTTGGAACAGAGGAAATGATTTAAAGTTGCAGAGATTTGCTGGGACACCAAGATTCTTCACAATGCAGAACTGAAATTGAAACTGTTATTACTGAACTTTGCAGAGAGTTGGAATTGGTTCATTTAGGGATTTATCAAACATGAGACTAAAGAATTCTATGCACCTGGTTTCTAATATTTTTTCTTTTTTCTTTGGTTCCCAGAGAGAGTAGCTTGATATAATCCTCTGTAGACAGTAGCATCTATTTTCCTAAGGTTAATTCATTTAAAAAAGTAAATTGATGCAGTAAACTTCTCAGTGGAAATGGACAAGTAATTTTCATGCTTTAATTAAGTTGTTGGATCTTTTAGTATATTCGTTTAACTTGTTAAGAGAATATACAGAATCTTTTATACTGTAATGGAAAAGAGATTTTGGATCATGGATTGAATAATTGGGAAAATTAGATTTTGTCACTATAATGTGTGTAGGTAGAGAAATTGGACTCATTTTTAAGGAACTGTTCAAGATGTTTGATATACTAGAAGCTGGTGTTTTTTGGTTGGTACTTGTTTTACTAAAATATATTTGAACCTTGTCTTTGGGGAATCATTTCAGAAACGAGATATTTTTTAAAAATATCATCAGTGGTGACAAATCTTTGGCTTTAGAAGGTAAAGTTTTAATTTGGAGAAAAACAGTAGCCAGTCAGAATCAAGCCTGCTGACCAGAGCTGGAGTGTGACAATATGGTTGTGAGAGATGCAGAGATGCTGCAGGCCCTCAAGCCTCCATCTGGGGCATTATTCTGATCAGGGATAGAGTAAAGAGTGAATAAATGAGGAATATGGCCAGTTAAGCTGGATTTCTAACACCTCATGCAGGCATAGTTGCCAAAATGTAGGCTGGCCCTGCTCACAATAGACAGCGATTCTAGTGGAAATTTAAAAACAAAAACAAAAGCTCTCTGGCAATTCCAAAGAAAAGTTAAAATACAAGTTTACCATAGACAACAAATTGTCACACACACGCACATGCACACAAATCCCAAATTTGATTCAATAAGAACTGAGTCTTTCTTCTTACACCCCTCACCAGAATTGTGAAGGCTAGAAAGGGAAAACACTGTTATGGGAGGCTCAGTGTTTTGATGGCAGACCATTATCCCTTCCCAAGGTGGGCTACTATCTTGATAGAATGACAGACTTTAACCAGTTGAACTGATCAGCAAAATTTAAAGTGCCTGTACATTTGATTTCTACAAAATTTGGAAACCTCTAACATTTTCTATTCTGTTTCTCCAAAACAGAAGGGAAACACTGCTCTTCACATTGCATCTTTGGCAGGACAAGCAGAAGTTGTCAAAGTTCTTGTTAAGGAAGGAGCCAATATTAATGCCCAGTCTCAGGTATTACATTCAGGTTTTCTCTTGTGCAAATGAATTCAAATTAGAACAGCTTTGTGAAACTGATTTAATGGGTTGAGCCAGCTGTTGGGTAGATAGATTTACTATAAATACTTCTGTTATTTATTTCAGCCAATTATTTTATTAACTCATGCAACAGTATTTCTTACTTCTTTGATGTATCATGATCTCCCTCTTAATATAACTGAAAATTTGACAACGGTGGTCTCTCATTTGCTCTAAGTGCATTAAAAAAGAATATAAAGTGGTTTTTTTCCACAATGACAGTGACATCTGTGAAATATGAATTATTCATGCAGGTTCTATGTTGCGCTATAAAAGTATTTTCTCTCCTTAAATTTTAAACATTCTCAGAAGATTAGCATTCCAGTAGGAAATCTGCTATGAAGTGGGAATCACACTAATTACCTCACACCCCAAATACAGACTCTAAAAACCTCCTGAAGGAGCCAGGAAAATTCGTGACCCACAGCCTTATGATGCATGTAATAACAATAAACTGGATCCTTATTTCCTGAGTGAAAAAATATTGCTTTGCCCAAAGCTTTACTCTTGATATCTATTCCGTATCTATGTAGACACTGAGATGTATATCTTTATGATTTCATTTCTTCTCTCTCTTTTTTTAAAGTCTTTAGCCTTTCTGAGATCACAGGCCATGCCACAGGGGCTATTGGCAAAATAAACCAGTTCCTCTCTAATTTCTGGGATGATCTCACCAGCTTGCTTTTGAAGGCCTTTGTGTAGGAATGTCTCTACCTATTTATAAAGTTCGTTCATTGATCACGTAGACATGGTTCTAGAGGTATAAATGGCACAAGTCCTGGACTCATAAAACACTACAGGGCAGGGCGCCTGGGTGGCTCAGATGGTTAAACGTCTGCCTTCGGCTCAGGTCATGATCTCAGGGTCCTGGGATCAAGTCCCGCATCGGGCTCCCTGCTCCTTGGGAGCCTGCTTCTCCCTCTGCCTTTCTCTCTCACTCTGTCTCTCACAAATAAATAAATAAAATCTTTAAAAAAAAAAAAAACACTACAGGGCAAAAGTTCGAATCAGCCCTATTTTCTTTGACTTTGATTATAGGGAAGAACCTGTTGAAATCATGACAGGACATTATTTATTTTTATTTCTATAATAGCATACTATTTAAATAACCACATTTTTCTTTTAAAACCCAAATTACACCTCTATTTTAACCTTTGTTAAAAATATGCCATATTCTAAAAACTTCACTAAATGAACAATTTTTGTTTTAAAGAGTTATTTATTTGAGAGACGAAAAGAGTGAGAGAGAGCACGCGCGCAAGAGAGAGGGGAGGGGCGGAGGTAGAGGGAGAAGCAGACTCCCCGCTGAGCAGGGAGCCTAACTCAGGATCATGCCCTGAGCTGAAGGTAGACGCTTAACCGACTGAGCCACCAAGGTGCCCCTAAATGAAAAAAATTTGTACAATTGGTACCATCTGTAAAGAATTCCCATATATTCTATAAAGTATAATGGCATCTTGGGCTTAGAGACAGAGGACTTGCAAAAGATTTTACTGCTCTAACATAAGGGATTAAAACCTTTTCTTTAGAATAGCAAGAGAACATCTTTTTCCTCTAGAGCAAAGGTTTTCAAATTTTAGTGGCCTCATAATCACCTGCAGGGCTTGTTGAAACCCATGATTCTCGGCCCAACCTCAGAGTTTCTTTTTTTTTTTTTAATTTTATTTATTTATTTGAGACAGAGAGAATGAGAGACAGAGAGCATGAGAGGGAGGAGGGTCAGAGGGAGAAGCAGACTCCCTGCCGAGCAGGGAGCCGCATGCGGGACTGATCCCGGGACTCCAGGATCATGACCTGAGCCGAAGGCAGTTGCCCAACCAACTGAGCCACCCAGGCGCCCCAACCTCAGAGTTTCTGATTCTGTTCTGGCATGGGACCTGAGAATTTTCATTTCTCCCAAGTGCTCACATAATGCTGACACTGCTGGTTCAGGAACACTTTGAGAACCCCTGCTTTAGAGAATGTAAGAGAAAACTGGGCATAAGGACATTGCAGTAAGATTCACTAACTATAGACCTAACCACCTGCGTAAATCAAGAGTTTGTGTACTGGGGTGCCTGGGTGGCTCAGTTGTTAAGCGTCTGCCTTCGGCTCAGGTCATGATCCCAGGGTCCTGGGATCGAGCCCCACTTTGGGCTCCCTGCTCAGCGGGAAGCCTGCTTCTCCCTCTCCCACTCCCCCTGCTTGTGTTCCCTCTCTCGCTGTGTCTCTGTCAAATAAATAAATAAAATCTTCAAAAAAAGAAGGAGTTTGTGTACTTAAGAAGCATGGAAACGAAAGCCTGGTCAAGTTCAAATGCCCATAGGTTTCTTTTAATGGAAAGTTCACCTGCTAACTGTTAGTGCTGTTAGTATCTATAAAAAGAGCTTAGTTACTTTTCTCAAAATGACTGGTTGAACATTGTGATTTCGTAAAAGTTGACAGGTAGCAAATACTGCAAGATAAATGCTTGTTAAAAGTTCTATCAGTCATTATACTGTGATTATTGGAAATTTATATGCTTTGGAGATTTTTCAAAGAGAACAAGCTAAAACCATTCAATTGGTAATTTGCTTTCAAGAGTCAATGAGCTCATTCTGTATAGTCATAATCATGCCAGTTTATATAACAGATCCTACAGGAAGATTTATATTGTCATTAAGAGATTAAAGTAATCTTTATTTGTACTGTAATTAGCTCAATTTAAGATTCATATATTGTAGGGAATCCTGACAAATAGCTTCAAACTGATTTTTATTTTGTGAGAAAGTTTTAGAGGGAGAAAAATTAATTAAAATTTAGGGTGTTTTTCTAAATCACTAAGTGATTTGATAAGCCCTATGACATTATTTACTATATTGAATTTAGGTGGCCTTCACTACCAATTAACAAAAAATATTGCTTAAAATATAATTTAATGATTGAAATTAAGATACAGGAATTTATATAAAACAGGTTGATTATTTTGTTCCTATGTGTGAACAAGTCTCAAAGGCATGGTTTCAAGGGCCATTGAAAGAGGTTATGAGTGCTTCATGCCTGATTCTCATTAGTCCTGTCTTGTTTAAGATACAGATTTCTTACATGGCGACAATGGACCTCAGGTGGATGGGTAGGACCATGCTCATGGTAGAATCAGAAAAGGGTCATAGGAATGCCAAATGCTCAAGATAAATTCTGAATTTTATACTCAAATTATCCTTCTATATCTTTCCAAGAACATAATGCAAGGCAAATTCAGGATAGTCTGTTATTATGGGAATGTTGATAGCTGCATAGTATTTTGCCTTTGACAAACTTCTGAGTTATTTGGAAATGGGCCACTAAGATTATTAAATTAAGAAGCTCAAAGGAATAAGTGTTCAGTAAACATTTACAGGGCTCATAGGTTATGGAGAGGTATACATCTGTGGATTTTTCTGCATTCTCTACCTAAAGTGTAAAATCCATGGGAGGCTTACCTTCACATAACACAGTGCCAATTTCAGTAGGCACAGTCCTTAACTCATGAAGAATTCCAGAATACCAGCAGAAGCAATTTAAGCATTTTAAGTAGAATTATGTGATCAGTAAAATAACCATCAACCAATGTTTAAGTTTCTATGCTCAGCAGTGGTGGCAGTATGGTCTCAACTGAGTCAGTTCTCAGTATGATTTTAAATACTGCTCAGACCATGTAGCTCTCTGGCTTGGTTCTTTGCTCTCCTGGATTTGGTGGCATGGAGATCTCATTAAGACCTCCATGAAAGCTGTTTTGGTGGAATAATGGGGCTGGAAGTCAAATTACAATGATTGCAGGAATGCTATTTGCACTGAGGATGGTTGCTTGCTTTCTGACAATCTCTACTCTCAGATAATCTTTACTAGGCATATTAACATCTTCTAAACCGTCCTACATAAGTAATGCTAGGATGCTTCCTAGCTATTTGTACTGGCATTTATTTGTCACTTTTATACTCCATAAACCTATTAGACTCAGAGATACAACTTTAATTAATTAATTTATTTAAGATTTTACTTATTTATTTTGGGGAGAGAGAGAGACAAAACGTGCATGAGTGGGAGTGGCAGAGGGAGAGGGAGAGAACCTCAAGCAGGCTCTGTGCTGAGTGTGGAGCCCAGTGTGGGGCTGGATCTCACGACGCTGAGATCATGACCTGAGCTGAAACCAAGAGTTGGACATTTAACCAGCTGAGCCACCCAGATGCCCCACAGATACGACTTTTAAAAACATTGTTCAAATTATATATTATAAAGGAAACTTTGAAAAAAATTTTAAAAAGACTGTCAGAGTGATGGTGAGTTCCTTTAAATTTTTGTAGCACTTTTTGCCTGATGATATTTGCCTACCTCAGGTTTATTTTTTGTAATGTATATCTACAGTTTCTGCAAGGTGGTACATTTCTTGGGAGCAGATCATTTTTCTCACATTGCTTTATATTTTTAGGATTTGACGTAATTCCTTGCACATATATGGACTGGAGGCTAAACATATGCATGTATATTCTTCCTGTGTAAGAATAAGCTTCGTTGTGTATTCCAATCATTCTTCACAGTAGATATTAATAATAGTACAATAAATAACATTGACTGCCAGGCACTATCTCCAGCGCCTTGTGTACATTATCTTGATCTTCATTTACTCTGTCATTATCAATGACAGACTGAGACAAAGATAATTCATTTACTTGCTCACAATCTTCATCCCTGGACAAAGCTGCTTTTCATAGCTCCTATAACAGTTGTACGTTCACTATAGACCCCATAGAACAGTTTTTATAATTCTTTTTTCTTCTGGCCTAAACCCTATTAAGGTCCAAGTAAGCAGATTTTCCTGAAGTAGCATCCATGCAGAAGGTTTAAGGTGAAAGATTTCCCCTTAGTGTTTTTTGTGAACTATAAATGCTATAGCTCTGCAAAAATGTTCAAAACATGAAGAGATTTTGTTGTTGCTGCCAAGGAAATCTGGCCCAAGAAATTTCCCCTCTTTAATTTTCTCTACAATAAAAAGTGACTTTTTGTTTCTCACACAAGACTATTTTTCCTTCAGATTTTTATTATATTTTCTAATGTAAAATCATTAAAATCAAAATGTCCCTTGTAATAAAATAGTTACTTTAAAAATATCTATTTGGGTTTTTTTTTTTTGTTCTTACATAGCAAGCTGGTTTATGATTTGACTACAATAATAAAAAAAAAAAGCACATTGGATTCTAGAATATGTAATATCTCCATACAGCAGAAACTAATTGAAATCGTAGAACATGGGTACAGTAAAATTTGTCAACCATAGCTTTCTGACTTTTACCTTATACAATGGGGCCTGGTATGTTTGAGTTCCATGATAGTTATAGAGAGAAAGGAAAATGTGATTTCATTAGAAGAAAGGGTGGACCAGAAATTCCCAGAAGACTCTTTTAAGAAGTATGTGGAAGTATGTGTTCAGGGAGCTAAGTGTGGGTTGGAATAGATTCCAGATGCCACCAAATTACAACCCCATAGTAATACCTTATGCTCAGCCTCTTAATTTTAAAGTGTATTTTTATGTGTTATTTGATCTCATTTTATCTTTACAATGATGTGAATTAGCAACAATTACTCTCGTTTGGATATAAGGAAAATTGAGGCACAAGCAGGAAATCTAAGCTCTTGTACCACATTAGTGATGGAATCACAAACCCAGGGCCATTTGGAATGGACACCATCCTTCCAATAATCTACATAGTTCACTGGTTCCTTTTAAGCTTTCTCTACAATTTCTGCCTCTTCTGGGGGAGGTTCACGATGTTACTTAGCTCCCACAAGAGTCAGGTCCCTGGCTTAGATGCAACCCATTCTTTCCGGGTCTAATTGCTCAGATGCTGGGAATAGCTGAAAGCATTCCGCAAAAGGTGGGCATTGGCAAGTAAGAGGGATTCATGTACGCTGGGACACCTATCCACAGTTGGGACTTTTTCACTCAATCATCCATTCTCTTAGAGTGTTCTTTTACCAAACACAATTCTTAACACAATGGAAGACTTAAATATACTTTCTGAAGTTTAGTTTGTGTTGTCTTTTTGATACATTTTTCTTATTAATGTTTGCATTATTCTGCTTTTTTTTTTTTTTTTGGAATTTCTTGTGTTTCAATATGAGGATTCCAGAAACAGTTTTTTTTTTTCTTTTCATCTTCTTTTATTGGTGAGTGAGTCCAAATAACATATTCTGATTTGGTATTCTTTATACCATATTATACTGAAAATTTACTTCTATTTTTCTTGAATCCTTTTGCTTATTTATGTTCACTACTCTTTGTTCTTTCAATCCTGAAAATTTCATTCCAAAAAGAAGACTTTCCTATTTGTAACACTACACAATTAGACTTATTTAGCTTTTAGATTTTTAGACCATGACCATTAATGCCAGTTGCAGGATTACATGACCATTAATTATACCCCCAGAATTTAAGGGGCGCGTATGTCCACTATCTTGTGCAGGTGTAGCTTCCAATAGTTTTTTTTCTTCATTGGCCCTCACCCACTGTCACAAGTAATTTGAATTGGGCTGTGAAGAGGAAGAAAACCTACACAGTTGGCCGGCATACCCATTACACTGAATTGCTTCCATATGGCCATGGAGCCATCCCTGGCTCTCAAAACAAAAACTCATAATGGAACATTCCATTCAGTCACACACACACACACACACACACACACACACACACTGCATAAAATGGGATCAGGATCACAGAGTCAAAAAAAATTGTTTTGTTTTCAGCTTTTTTTTTCTCCAAATATATACATATGGTTCTTTCTTAATAAGGATCTTGGTTATTTTAATTAAGAAAATTATTGTAACATAAATTCTCTGAAGTTAAGGTGAAAGCAGGTACTTGCATTTGACCAGGGATAAGAAAGGACTTAGGGCACTAAAAGCTAATAAAATAAAGTCTAATCATGTTTGTGTTACAGAGCCTTTTTGACTCTGAAGATCAGTTTATTGGGTGATTACACATTTGCAAGTGCATCTGTGTTCCTCAGCATTCCAGGTTAAACAAAGGAAGTATGCTTTCTCCAATTCCGCATTCTCTGATATGTTTAGAGAAATGATGAGAATTGACATCTTTAAAATTTTGCATAAAATGGAATTATTATCTCACATTCTAGTAGAATTTCAACATTAAAAGTACTAGTCTGTTCACAGACACACATACACACATCTGAAACGACATGATAATATTTTCATTTGCAATAAAATAAAGCAATTTTCCAGTTTTGAAAGAAAATTAATACATGCGTATTTTGTCTTTCTAAGTTCATTTATCTGGGGACAGGTGGTGTGAAAGTTTGAATGCTCGTTGACAGTGTGTCCTGATATTTGAATGAAGTAAGACATAAACATCATTGAATCTAAATCTATGGTAGATGTCCCATTTATTTATCACTTCAGAAGCCTATCCATGTCCACTATTATTGTATTTTTTTTAAAAGATTTTATTTATTTATTTGACAGAGACACAGCAAGAGAGGGAACACAAGCAGGGGGAGTGGGAGAGGGAGAAGTAGGCTTCCCCGCTGAGCAGGGAGCCTGATGCGGGGCTCAATCCCAGGACTCTGGGATCATGACCTGAGCCGGAAGGCAGACGCTTAACAACTGAGCCACCCAGGCGCCCCACTATTATTGTATTTTAAAGGAACTACATTTGTAGAAAGGTAAGGCTTATAGGGACAAGAATAAAATGGCTAAGATGGCTCTACATTTCTCTTAATAGAAATCACGTTCACATTTCATACAGAAGACCCTTCTTTTTCTATCCCTCAGAGTTAAAATGGAGGATCGGCACCTTGGGCAGCGAATAGTTAAATAGTGTTGTAGCACTTCCTACCTCAGATCTTACAGCACAGTGTATATGTACCACAGCAGCTAAGATGCTAGGAAGACCTCAAAGCAATGATCCTTCCAGGCAAAGATCACAAAACAAAACAAAAACTGTGAAAACATGACACTAACTAAACTAAATAAAACTAGCCAATAGAAAATTGTTGGGAGTAATCATTCACTCCCTCCCCCGCCCCCTCCCTCACTCAGCAGGTATTTGTGTATTCAGCGTGTGCTTGCTGATGTTTGCTAGAGATGCAAAGATGGGGTTGGGAGTGGGGGAGACCTGAGGGAGTGATGGCTGAATTGCTTTCTGTTGTTTTTTTTTAACTCATAGACAATTTTATTTTTTAAATCTATTTTTTTCCGCTTCGGTGAAGTATAATTGACAAAATTGTAAGGCATTTGAAGTGTACAGTGTGGTGATTTGATGTATGTATGCATTGTAAAAGGAAGCCAGGTTCATTAACATGTTCATGGCCTCACCTGTATCTTTATTTCACTTCCCCCTCCCCCATGAGAACATTTAAGTTCTCCTGTAGCAAATTTCAGTTGTACAGTACAGTGTTACCAACTATATAGTCATCATGTTATACATTAGGTTCTCAGAACTTACTCATCCTATAACTGAAAGTTTGTATACTTTTACCAGCCTCCCCCTATTTCCCTCACCCCATGTCCCCAGCCCCTGAGAACCATTTTTGTACTTTCTGTTCCTGTGAGTTCAATTCTTAAAAAAATAGATTCCACATATAAGTGATACCATGCAGTATTTATCTTTCTCTGTCTGGTTTATTTCACTTAGCATAATGCCCTCCAGGAACTGTTCTCTTACAAAAAGGAATTAACATAAAGATCAGGGGAAGCAGAGATGCAGTGTGCTATGGGAGAATGAAATAGTACAGGCAAGAGCCTAAAAGAAATCTGGGAGCTGAAACATGAAAGGGAAATGGGGTATAGGGGAGACTGAGAGACAAAATCAGATCCTGCAGGACTCTGTGAGCCGTATTAAGGATTTTGTTTTAAGATGTTTATCCTAAGCCCAGTAAGGCGGTAGAGGTGGGAGGTAGAAAAAGATGAGATGGGGATTTTGAAAAGATCCCCCTGGTGCAGTTTGGAGAACTATAAAAGGGGCATCATCATAATAGAACCTCCCTCATCGAGGTTATGAGAATTGAATTAGTTAGTCCATGTAGAGCACTTAGAACAATGCCTGGCGTAAGAGCTCAATGAATGTCATTGTTAATAGATCCAGTGATAGCTCATTTATGCAAGAGCACCACTCTGCATGTCCCCTGCTCCCTGTAGCACAGAGGAAATAGCAACCAAGACAGCTCCTTGGTGTAGGTTAAGAGGTTGCTACTACAAATGAAATCTAGAGCTCCTATGACTGGGTTTTTTCACCTGCTTTTTGGAACAGTGTCAGTTTGGGTGCATGAAATTGCATTATCCTAAACACAGAGGCAATAGTAACTTAATAGGTTTAAGTAATTCAGCAGTGAGGACATTTAGAATATAGACATTGATTTTACCTAGAGACATATGCAGCTTCAGATTAATGGACAGAATAGGAGACTTCTCATCTCAGGTATCTATGCTGGGCGGTAAAAATTGAAGTACAACTAACAAAATGTGGTTTTAACCAAGTATTATTTTTGAAAATCACTTTCAGAGAGTAATCCCAAATGTGGGAAATTCTACCTAGAATATCATAAACCAAAAAAGTATTGTTTATATTTACTTAGGGTAAAATAGTAAAAAGATTTTTGAAGTGTCTAAAATATAGTATTAGCATACCTTAGAACAAGATAATGAAGCTAGTGTACAAGTTGAAGTTGTGGAAAAACAATTTTAAATTGCTGTTTAAGAAACAACTGATGATCTTGATAGATCTGGGCTGGTTTTCTTTAAATATGAAGTACCATTCTACATTTTTTATTTGGGCAATTACCACTTTTCAGGACTAATGGTAGTAACTTTATGGGTCATTTTAGTTCTCTATTACAGACATTTTTGTGCCCAATATTTTAATATTATTTTAAATGATGTATTTAATATGCATTCAAATTAATAGATTAAAATGTATTTTTAATAACTTAAATATCAGGAATATCAGGCTACTTCCCAAGGAAATATATAAAAAGCGTTGCAAAAATACTTAGACTGATAAGATATTAGAAGTATTCACATTAAAGCCAGGAACAAGAAAAGGATTCTTGTTAGTGATGCTATCAACATCGTGTTCAAGCCCTAGCCAATGTAATAAGATAAGAATATGAATGGAAAAGGAAAAGGAAAAGACAAAAATGTTGTTTTATATAGAATATATGATTATTTAGATAACCCAAAAGAATCTGCCAATCAACTAAGATATTTTTACATTAACTAATTTATTAAAGGCCTACTGCCTGCGTAATTCTATCCCATGCACATCACAGACTTGCACTTTCATGGTCTTTGGCTAAGATTTTCTTCAGCCTAAAAGTTGAAATATCTAATGATTTTAAAAGGTCACAAAATCATACTGAAAGTATGTATGTTTGGTTTGCAAATTTAAAATTTTGGATTTTTAGGAACTGAAACACATGTGAACCAAATGTCATCAAAAGATATTTATTAACTGTCTGAACATAACCTGGTACAGTATTTTATATTGTAATCCTTTAAAATTTTAAGTTTAAATAACGTAAATTGACTTGAAGATATGAATAACAGTAAATACAAGCAGTCGAATAACACCTTGACATTAAATGCAAATCAACAAAGGCACATCTTTTCAGGAGAGCAAAATAAAGACATCACTAAGTGGAGACAAACACGGAAGCAGGGCAAATTCCACTCCAGAATAAGAAAAGAAAGGCAATAAAATATGTTTAAGTAATCCAGGCATACTACATGCAGAAATACAGACTTCATGAGAGATTCTATAGTGGTTAGGAACCCTACCCTATCACCTAGTATTTGTGTTACCCTGGGCTTTTTACCTAACCTCTCAATGACTCCATTTCCTCATCTGTAAAATAGAGATACTAGTATTTACTGCACAGGGTAAATATGAAGATTAAATGGGTTAATACCTGTGAGTGCTAGAACAGTGCCTGGTCTATAATAAATGTAATACAAATGTTAGCTTTTATCTTAATTATTAGATATAATGGTTTAGCTACTTAAATTATTGAATAAGTAATACATGGTTTAGAGTGTAAGTTAAATCAGGTTAAATTTTAATTAGTTAATCTGTTATTTTGGCTGATTGTCTATTGGAGCTGAGAAATCATTATGTTCTGGAGGTGGTGGTAGAGAAAAGATTGTACAGAAATTTCATCTTTAGTGATAGAAATATGTAACTTGTCCTTGATATAGCATAGGTTTGGAACAAAGGACATGCAGCTGAATGATTAGAAAAAGCACTTGCTACAAAGAACAAGAAAGAAAAATGACTATATTCATTGAACACATACCATATGCCAAGCACTGTTGTTCTACCCACTGGGGATGCAACGGAACAGTCTCTGCTTTATTAACTTTTGGTCGTTAAAACATCCAAATTTAAAAGCATCACTTTTCTTGTGTGTTTTGTGTTTTCTCTTCTAATAATCTTTTTATTTTCTGTTATTTAACATAACTTCTGTTTTTAATCCCAGTATTTATTTAACAAATTTACTTAAATATGGTTTAATAAAGGAATAAGCTGTTCTTCATCTCTTACACATGAAAAACACATTTTGAAGGCTGAAGATAAAGGATTGCTTTACTTAGAAAAATCCTTATATTTTCTATTTCAACTATTAAACCAGTCTACTCTCCCTATGTTTTCTTAGTATATTTCAAGTCCCCGCCTCTTACTGTATTGCATTACATGAGAAGCAGGGAATTTTTGGCCAAACTATCTCATTACTAATATTTGTCATAATCTTTCAATGTATGGAGAAAGTTGTTAAAACAATGTAAATTTTCATAAGCTGTTTACCAATTTTTTGTCACTTTCTGATTTTATAGTTAGAAACTGAGGCCAAGCTATCAGATACCATCAGCAATTTCAGACAAGATAAGCTTTCTCAAATAGTGCAGTTTTTACCATCAGAAAAGTGAAGAACTATCTACTGATGGATTAAATTCTAATTTTAGACCTTTAAAGGTGCTTCTGTCTAAGCAACCTGATGCTGTACTTACATGATTTAGTAAATATTCACTTGCTACCAAGAAAAGATAAGAATTCTGTTCAATGGCAATGACGATACCTTAAGAACACAAACGAGGAACTATTCCTTTTTGCAGTTAGAGCTGTTAAAATATCACCATTTGAATGCATAATAATAATTGCTATCTCAGCGGACATGACAATTGTTGTGGGCATGCATGCTCCAGAAAACACATCTGACAGATCAGCCTCGTTGGTTGTGTCTGGGTACATTTTGGAGACAATTTATCCAGGCAGAACTATCAAAAAATATTTTTGTTTAGAATTTTTAATGGGAGGATAAAGAGTATATACGGCATACTTACGTATTTTTATGGGTGAGCTTTGAGGGGTAACATCTTCCCTCAGAATTATTTGGGTACAAATTGTAGTTTCTCTATTTTGAGATCAAGGGCTCTGCACCCAGCTTTTTAAAGCAGATCAAACACTTTAAAGGAAAATGTTGCTATAGGTACCTGTAGGTTGGAGTTAGCCTCTGTCTCAGTAAGGATATGTCACACAGTTTTCAGGAGCAGCATGAATCAACCTGGCCACCTCAGATTCTATTTAGAGTTTATTTTCCTGGATAAGAACTCTCTCTCCGGGGCGCCTGGGTGGCTCAGTTGGTTAAGCGACTGCCTTCGGCTCAGGTCATGATCCCAGGGTCCTGGGATCGAGTCCCACATGGGGCTCCCGGCTCAGCGGGGAGCCTGCTTCTCCCTCTGACTCTCTCCTCTCTCACGCTGTTTCTCTCTCGCTCGCTCTCCAATAAATAAATAAATAAAATCTTAAAAAAAAAAAAAAAAAAGAACTCTCTCTCCTTTCCATGACGATTCTTTCCATGACATGTAAGTGCCTAAGAGAACTCTTCCAAGGAACAGCCTCAGGCACATTTAGACAACAAACTTCTGTGTGTTCTCTGTCCCTTGTGTGAAATCAAGATTCTAGATGGCAATCAGCAAGTTTCCGTTTTTCAAAAATATGACAATACCCATCATCTATTACATTTTCCTTATTTCCATGGCTGCCAAAATCCAAAAGTTTAATTATTGCACCTAGTTCATTCTGAGTTTTGCTTATCTCCACTAGACCTCTGCAGCCAAAGTTTGTTTATGTCTGCTTTTATAGCCTTATCTTCACTATGGATATATATGCTAACTATACATATATACAAAGTGGTTTTGTTTTTTAAGATTTTATTTATTCATTTGAGAGAGAGAGCGTGAGAGCAACAGAGAGCATGAACAGGGGCAGGGGAGAGGAAGAAGCAGGCTCCTTGCTCAGCGGGGAGCCTGACTCTGGGCTCAATCCCAGGACCCTGAGATCAGGACCTGAACCGAAGGCAGACGCTTAACCGACTGAGCCACCCAGGCACCCTTCTATACAAAGTGTTTTACATAACCCTAAATCCTTTGTGAATATGATTATATATGATTATATTTCAAGGTATAAATTATTTAAAAAGTGCTACAAAGGACACTAAGCCTGGGCATGTGACCGAGTGGTTCATGTGCTCTCTGTGTGAATTTTTGGATCATTACATTGACAATATTCATTCTTTGAGGTTATATCTTTGGCAAGTTGTGAACTAGAACTTGTGTTAAGCAGCTGTTAAATGTTGAGTATATCACTGGGGCTGGTTATTTTAATGGATCTATTTCCTTTCGTGGTCTCAACACTATTCTAACTCCCTAGCAACTTTTAAAAGAGCTCAGAGAAGGGTAAATCAGCACACACCAAAACCCACACTTGGTAAAGGAAAAGTTCTATCCTAAGGCTTTTGTTGCCCTTAAACTACTTTGTTTCTCAAATGTTACTGAACCTGTGTATATCCCTAGGTCTTGTTTTAATTTCTATTGGTAAAATATATATAGTATAATATGAATGAAACTTTGGTTATCCCTGTTAATATCAGAAAAGAGGTAGGAATAGCATTGTAATTCTGACCGCTTTTGAGTGACTGAAAAAACTTATAGCAAATATTTTGCAGAGAAAAGGAAACTTTTACTTTGAAAAATTAAAAAAAAATGCTTGAATCCTAATGGAGTGTGTCAATGGGTTTGTGTGCCACACGCTCTCAACTATGTCTTAATTTTTAAATCGGAATACCAAGTACTCCAATCATTAAATGGCAGAAAGGATTGACATTGCTGAAAGAAGCAGTAACTTAATTTCATTAACTATTGAGACTTTCTAGATGCATGTTATTGGGAATAAAGAAATGTTGTATGGTTACCTTTGATATTTATTAACAAAGCTAAGTTGACTAGTTGCACCTGTTGACAGGATTATAAATGTGGCTTTACATAAGTCGGTCCTAATGAACCATTTAGTGTTCTGACATTACATGTGCTTTTAAAGACCTGGAGCAGCATTTTATTTTCTCAAAGACAGTTGGTTAGAAATAGGAAACCTTTTTGGTAATCATTAATTTAAAAAAAATTTTTTAATAATACATGAGAGAAGTAAAAGAGTTATAGCTTATTTTGAGTATTTTATTATGGAAAATCAAAACTCTTTGACCCTGATTATGCTAATCAACTTCAAAATGATAAAACAATAACCAATTAAATTAGTACTATGGCTTAATTAAAAATCATTATTTCAGGTCTATGGATCTTACTCTGTTAGGGGAAAATAAAAACACCCTACAGTGATTGTTATTGACTTAATTTTCTTAATATGATGATCCTATACACAGCAGTCAGTATTTTTTCTTTGGGAGATGACAAATTTCCTTTTGCTTTTAAGGTACTGGGTCATTTATGAAGTTGCTCAAAAATACACATTTTTAAAGCAACTGCTAAAAAGCCGAGCAAATGGCAATAGAGATGTATAAAAATATATGTAAAGACATATAAAGATATGAACCTAGTAATCTATGTTGTTCAGTAATTTGAAAGTTTAGAAAAATTTAATTGAAATATATCAGGGGGGTGCCTGGGTGGCTCAGTTGGTGAAGCGACTGCCTTCGGCTCAGGTCATGATCCTGGAGTCCCTGGATTGAGTCTTGCATCGGGCTCCCTGCTCGGCAGGGAGTCTGCTTCTCCCTCTGGCCCTCCCCCCTCTCATGTGCTCTCTCTCAAATAAATAAATAAATAAATAAATAAAAATCTTAAAAAAATATATATCAGGAAATTAATTTCTACCCAATTTCAATATTCAAATAGTTATTAACTTTATGTTAAAGTTTCATCTCTCATATTGAGACATTTTCATTGCTTCTGTAGAGATTAGTCAGGGCACAGCATCTGCATATTTAATTTTAGTTTTTATCATTAAAATTATTACATGTACAACATAACAGCAGTCTTATAGATTATTGTAAAATTTTATGTGATATAGTGAGAAAGCATTTAATCCAGTGATAGATAAACTTGCCATTTCTGTCAACGACTTAAATGAAAGTTAGCATTATATATGCAGAAATAACAATGGAAGAAAACCTACCACTGAATACCTTATTTTGTTTGCCACTCACACAGAAAAAAATATTTTAAAATCTCTTCTCTTGGAAGAGAAAATGTATTTCCTTACTGAAAATAACCCACCTGTTATTTTGTAGTTTAACCTTATTCTTAAAAATTGATTTTATACTTTTTCTGCAGCTGTATCTCAGGGTTACTGAAAAACATATTTTTAACATAATAGTAAATTCTGCTTTTAATACTTTCATTTCTGTGAAATACTTTTTGATATTCCAGATTACCAGGAAATTGCTTCATTTTAAACAAATGACAGTAGGATAAGCTATATTTTAGTATAGATGCCTGTATCAACTAGAATGTCTGCAATTGCAAGCAAGAAAAAAACTTACTTTGTACTCGGGTAATTAAAAAAGGAACTTTCTTGGCTTTCATGAATACAAAGTTCAAATAGGTAAGGTAAACTCCAGTAGTATATTGGTTTGTTTCATTTTTTTTCCCCTCCCACTGGCTTATTCATAACTAAGGGCTCAGATTCTCTTTTCCTCTTTGCTATGATTTCTGCAACGCAAGCTTTATTCTAGGCTGGTCTCCTTTGTGGACCTAAGATTGGAGCCATACTTTTTCTTGTTCAGAGTCAAAATAAGGGAGACTTGTCCCAGCTTTCCAAAAGAAGATCCTGAATTTGACTAATTGGACCATTTTACTTCTTTTGCCTAAACTTGAACCAGTCATTGTATCCAACAGAATTGAATGTGTTGATTGGCTTAAGTCATCTGATACTCTGCCTAGAGCTAGTAGATGAAAAGAAAAGTTCAGCTCTATTGAAATTATATGAACTATGGAGGGAAACATAGATACTTTAAGGAAAAACCAGGATGCTATCAAAAAAGAGAAAGGGGGGCGCCTGGGTGGCTCAGTTGGTTAAGCAACTGCCTTCGGCTCAGGTCATGATCCTGGAGTCCCGGGATTGAGTCCCGCATCGGGCTCCCTGCTGGGCAGGGAGTCTGCTTCTCCCTCTGACCCTCCCCCCTCTCATGCTCTCTCTATCTCATTCTCTCTCTCAAATAAATAAATAAAATCTTTAAAAAAAAAAAGAGAAAGGATATTGGGTAGGCATAGTAATGGGTAGATGCCCACTACTGTATTTTGGGTATTCTATTTTTAAAATTCACTTGCTTTCTTCATTTTTAATATTTTCTTTGCTTTAAAATTTTATTTGCTTTTTCCATGATTACTTAAAAGTTCATTTGACTTCTTGTTTTTTGGTTTACAAATCCAAGGACATAAACAATATAATGATTCAATTACAGCTTAACAGTTTAATAAGGTATCTATTCATTTTCGCAAAGTGAAACATGAGATAAAGGTTTTCAGTATTTTGGAATTATATGAGTAAATTAAAATTATTATCAGCCACCTCAGCTCCTTTGTAGAATGCAGTAGTGGTGAGTCACCTGGTGCATCTAAATTTTAAACTTGAATAAAGGAGAAACGTACAAATGTAAGTTATCTATAATTGTCAGGAACTGAGTAAAATAAAGGTAAGAGTAAACTTAGCAGCTATTTATTGGGTGTTTATTGTGTACTCAGGAGAGTACTCATTTCTGTGGAGGATTCTAAACAGTTGTCAGATAGGAAGCTGCTTTTAAAAAGTATATAGACTAAATACAAAGTCAAGACAAACACACAAGCAACAGAGGCAAACAAGAGAAGATGGTGTATGATTTGGTACTAAACTGTATGGAACCAACTATATCCCAGAGGGAAAACTGGAAACTGGCTAAACTCTGTTAAGGAAAATTTTACAGAGGACTGAAGCTAGGCACTGAAAAGGAAATAAAGGGAAATTCTCCACTGCAGAGGAGAAATTGAAATGGAAGACTTTCCACATGGAAAGATTAGTAGTAACATCATTAAGAGGTACAATTGAACTTGGTGAGTGTAGAAATATTGGTGAGACAAGCTCATCTGGAAAAACATCAGAATATATATTAAAGGTTTGCTCTTAATATGACTAAAGGGCAATAGTACGAAAAGTCTTGCTCTTCAGCTGTGGTCTATGAAAACTGATCTTAAATCATGTTCGGTAAAATAGTTCACATGTTTTCTTGGTTATTTATCCATGAGAAACTGAAAGTAGGGATTATGGTAGGCCTAGTGTGAATGCACTATTTTCTTTTTTTTTTTTTTTAAAGATTTTTATTTATTTATTGAGAGAGAGCATGAGAGGGAGGAGGGTCAGAGAGAGAAGCAGATCCCCTGCTGAGCAGGGAGCCCGATGAGGGACTCGATCCCGGGACTCCAGGATCATGACCTGAGCCGAAGGCAGTTGCTTAACCAACTGAGCCACCCAGGCGCCCCTGAATGCACTATTTTTAGTGGTGTTTCTGATTGCTAACAATGCCTAGATATGATAAAATAGTGTCTGTCAAATATATTACTAAGGCACATGGCAGGATAGTGTAGTAGAAAGAGCATGAGCTTTAGAATCAGTTATATGTGGGTTCAAATCCCAGCTCCACATTTTAAGTAGTGTGAAATTTAAGGCATGCTTCTTAATACCTATGAATGTTCATTTCCTTGAGTTGTACAGAGATATATTACTTATGTCACTGGAAAAATTCTTACACCTAAGAGAACACTTGGACATTCTTCATTAAGCAGTTCATGATGATTCTAATACTGTCATTAGGCAGAGCTTCCCTGCTTATCTCTAGTGAATGGCTTAGGAGAAAATGGAAGAAGACTAATTCTCCAATTACTAGATAAAAGCGTGGGTGATCTCTGTGACAATTTGATCTCAGTTGAAGGGAAGAGCTGAGGGGAGTGGAAGGAGCACTGGGTTTGGAGTCCTCCAGAGTTCAGACCATAATTGCACCATTTGTGAGGATGTCCTTGGGTAAATGACTGCCATAGGTAGCCTTCTCTGTTAAATGGCCTAAGAGCGTAGTTGTGGGGATGAAATAAGATGACATGATAAATACTCCATAAAGTTTAACCTCCTTCGAAAGATTTAGAACATTAGTCATTTTAATGTCATTTAATAGTTTAGCTATAATCCATTAAAGAGGACTTTTGGGGAGAAGAAAGTGGTTAAAATAACCCGTAATATCTTAACCCTGGTAAAGAACTGTCAAGTTCAAATCACCTGAGAAAATTTGTATGATATTTTAATTAATAAAATGCCTTCTTCACTGCCAAGCAAATGTAGAATCATATCTTTTGTTCTTTTGCCCTAAGTAAACCCCCAGAGTACACAAAATAGTCTTTATTTTTTGTGACTACAATTAATACCCACTGGTTTTTTAAAAATCCTTTGCAGCTGTGCATTTACGATATATTTAGGGAAATAATTTGAATCATCCTGACCTTAAAGCTGGGTGATAATTGGGGATGCTTCCCAACCTTATCTCTCATAATGCTAGTTCAAAGGAAGAAGATGATACATAGTGTCTGGGATGGTAACTAGAGGAGTAATTACTAACCTCTGTTAACCATCATGTGATGAAGAGTTTCCTAGGGTGTCATGGCTAAGGCTGCTGAAGAATTCTGCTCTGTGAAAAAACCTAAATCTTGACATTGACCTTCCTACAAAAAGACAATAAGGCTTCATCAAAAGGGGAATTCTAGTTTTGCTAAGTTCAAACCCAGAGCTATCTGTAACCATTTCCATTTTCTACTTTTGGAATTGGGTATGTAATTTGTGGATTAGTTTTCTAGTAGATATGAGGGGTATATGTAATACTCTTAGAAAACTGGCAAGTGGCACATGGGATTCAGGGTATTATAAAGATTTAAAGCTATAATTTTCACACTCTCTTAGACTATAGATTGTTCCATTCTAAGCAAATATATACAAGTGACCTACTTCACTCATTTCTCTTTTCTTTTAAAGATTTTATTTATTTGTCAGAGAGAGAGAGAGAGACAGAGCAGGCAGAGGGAGAAGCAGGCTCCCAGCTGAGCAAGGAGCCCAATGAGGGACTCGATCCCAGGACCCTGGGATCATGACCTGAGCTGAAGGTAGATGCTTAACCAACAGAGCCACCCAGGCATCCCGCATTCATTCCTTCTAAAAATGCAAAGTCTTAATCTTATCTAATTGCAAAATACTATAAAGTAGTGACATATGACTACCATTGCTTTGTGTTGTCACAAAGTTACTTGAAAATAACTGTCTGGATATGAATTCCTTTCCTAAAGAGAAAGGAAGCAGTGTAAAGTATGAGTGGTAAGAAGTATGATCGGCAAGGTAGGCAGGCCATGGTCAGATCATGTATGACCTTGTTGGACATTGTGTTAGCTAGCAATTGCTGCATAACAAATTATGTCCAAAATTAGTGGCTTAAAATAGCAATAAACATTATTATCATAACAGTTTCTGTGGATCAGGAATTTAGTAGTGGTTTAGCTATGCAATTATGGCTCAGAGTCACTCATGAGGTTGGGATGAAAATGCTGAGCATCTGAAGGCTTTCCTAGGGCTGGAGGATTCACTACCAGGGTGTTTTTTCCCCTTGAGCTAGTTGTTGGTGGGAGGTCTCAATTCCTTCTCACTTGAGTCTCTCCATAGACTGCTTGCATGTCATCATGATTTGTCAGCTCATTACCTCCAGAACAGGTGATCCAAAAGAGGGCAAGGCAATAAAGCAATGACTTTTAAACCCTAGCCTCAAAGTCATACACAATCATTTCCACCATAATCAATGCATTGAAAGTGAATTACCAAGTTGGCCCACATTCAAAGGAAGGGGAATTAGGCTTTACCTTTTTTGACGGGAGGCATGTCAAAGAATTTGAAGACATGCTTTAAAACCACCCCAGGCATAAAAAGGAACTTGGTTTTTATTCTACTTTATTCACTTGCCCATTTAACAAAGATTGATTGAACATCTACTATGTGCTAAGTGTTGTTATGGCACTGAATCAGGCCTCTTAGAGAGGGTGATTCTTATATCAAGGCCTGAGAGATTAGAAGGAAAGGGTAAGAGTTTCCAAGCATCCCTGCATCAGCTGTGTCCATTTACCTCCTATTGTCTCCTTAATCTATGAAACTGGCCAGTCCACTTGGTGGTCTGCTCAGTCTCTGGGTTAAAATTTCCTCAACTGTAAAAGGATGAGTTCCTTTTCAGCTATAATATTTTCATCTAGGAAAATAGGGCAGTTTCTTTTAATCATTAAAATATATTTAATAACTTTGGCCACATAAGACCAAAAGTAAGAACAAATAAAATAACAATGAGTAGTGTACAGAGATATACCATTTGAAACTTCCATAATCACTTTCCACTCTTTTAGCTTATGACTGATCCATGAAATTACCTAAGGTATACCTTTAGCTAGGTAGTAATGTGAATTGCAGTTTGCTATGTTATTGTCTGGGTAAGAGATCTTTGAATTTTTTTTTTTTAATAATTTTTAGACCTGTAAAAATTCTCATTCCTGCATTGGCTTTTACTCAGGTTTGGTAATTTTGCTTACTGTTTTTTACTATTCGTGAGATTCATTATTAGGCTTCAAGAACAGAATTCCCTAGGTGAAATATGTGCCGGCAGCAAATACACTGAGAATTCTCACACAAACACTACATTTCTTGAGAGATGGGGAACGTGAAACCAGAAAAGAACAGAACAGCAAATAACATTTTATTTTCTGTAGATCTACTATCTTGGTTTTATTAAGGCCTCCTAATTTCCTCTTAGCTCTGTGTTCTTGGGCCAAAAGTACCTTTTTTCATAGTATTAATTGTTCACTCTTTAGTATATATATAAAATTGTATATATGTAAAATTGGCTTAATGCATACTAATTGCCAAAAGAAGCACAAAGAAAATGCTATCAGAGCACTAAAGAGTGAGCAATACTATAGAAAAAGGTACTTTGTATCTATGTAATATATACTTTACATATATGTATGTATACTTTACATATATACTTTTTACATATATGTACATATACTTTACATATATATGTAATATATAATAGTATATATGGAGCTATAGATGATTCTGTATACATATATTCTGTGAACTCTGTAATATTTTGTGCTCATGAGGACAGAAACATTATATTCGTATTTGTTACTCTTAGGACACCTTATTCATTGCCTAAGTGAAAAACTGTAAAATAAACTTGGCACTGTATAAAAAGACCCTTTAAATTGAATGGTAACATTGAGTCCAGTTAAGATTAATTTTGTATGATCAATCATTTCAAGTCATCCAATTAATGAATCTTTATTTGTGTAAGGGAAGAATAAGGTTATATGTGCTGACAAAATTAAGTCTGGAGTTAATATTAAAAATTGGTAATGATAATAGTTCTTAGAATTTTGTTCCTTGTTCAAAACATTGATTCTAAACCATTCATTACTTTGCATACTGACGATATTTACCTCTGTATAATTTCTTTGAAATGACATACAAATATCAATAGGTCTAGCTGATTTTAAAATGTTCTGAAAAGCTTCAGTAAATCCGCATTTGATAGGTAGATATATAAATATTAGTTCATGTTCATTCAATTTTCCCAGATAATCCAATTACCTAAGGAAATTCTCACCAGTGGCAAAAACCTGATTACTGGTTTATATCACTGATTACTGTAGTTATATCACTAATGAAAACAGGAAAAACATTTTTTGTAATATTACATGTGTATGAATTCTTGAAAGAGCATAATTTCTGGATTTGAAGAAAACTGTTATAACTTCTCAATGAATCTGAGACATTTTATCAAATATGATCAATCATGCAGAGTAAAACCTTTAAGTAGAATATGCATAAATAATTACATATAATTACATTTTAAAATATCAAAATCAAATTAATATTCCTAATTCTCACTTCTCATCTGGATTATTACAAAAGCCTTATTTCTACTTTTCCAGAGTATACTCTGGCCATTTTCCAATTCCTCCCCAATCCTGGCAAATTCATTTTAAAATGAAAATGTGATCATGCCAAACCTCATCTTAAAACCATGATTCCCGAGGCTTCAGAATAAGATTCAGACTCCTTAACATGGCACATGGGAACTGATCCCTGCCTGTCTCAGCCTCCTCCTCCTGCTGGTCGCACGGATTTATCTGCAGATCCCTAGGTGTTCACTGTTTTCTCATGGGGTTTCCGCTGTTTGAAATCCCTTTCCTGCTTCTATGGCTAACTTCGGTTTTCATGATTCAGTTCAAACCAAATCACTTACCGTGTCTACCAAATGTCAATCCTAGTGACTTCCTTTGAATATAATTTCCTCATCCAGCTTAGTTCTGTGCCCTTCAATGTTCTCTTTATATCCCTCGTGTAACAACAACTTCGTTTTCTTCTCCTTCTTCCCTTTCCTTCCTTCCTTCTTTCTTTCCTTCCTTCCTTCCTTCCTTCCTTCCTTCCTTCCTTCCTTCCTTCCTTCCTTCCTTCCTCTTTTCCTTCCTTCCTTCCTTTTTCCTTCCTTCCTTCCTTCCTTCCTTCCTTCCTTCCTTCCTTCCTTCCTTCCTTCCTTCCCTCCTTCCTTCCTTCCTCTTTTCCTTCCTTTCCTTTTGTAGCTCCATGCCCAGCATGGAGCTCAAGACATGGCTTGAACTCAGGACTCTGAGATCATGACCTGAGCTGAAATCAAGAGTTGGATGCTTAACCGACTGAGCCACCAAGGCACCCCACTTCTTTGCCTTTTTCTTTTCTTTTTTTTTTTTTAAGAGACTAATTATGTATGAGTTCACTGAACTGTAACATATTACTTGCCCATCTCAGCCTCTGGACTGTGAGCTTCTAATTAGCGGGGACTGTGCCTTTCATCTCTGAATCACTATGCTAAACACAATGCCTAGCAGTAAAGTCACCAAACACATTTTTGTTGAATAAATATAAATGAATGGAAAATAATTAATAATTTGCTATGGAGAGGAATAATGTTCAAAATATTTAATAACCGGTTGGTAGAGGCACCTATTGGTCACACTGAGACTACTACGACAGCTGGTAATTTTGTGCTTGTTTGCATCCTCCAAGTATCAGTCCAGGTTGTAGATGTCTTTGACTTTTTCACACCAACAGGAAGAAAATACATACACTTTTATCCCTACATGCAGCCAGACTATTTTAGAAAGGTGTATAGACATAGTACATTGGAAAGCACCTGGATGCATGAACACAGGCCAATAATCCTGTGTTGTTAACCTATTTATATGCAGAGATAAAAGTCTTCCTATAAAATTTACAGTGCTGTTAAAATGCTACTATGCCCTGTCCCAATTACCCAGAGGCATGTTTCACATTATCTGGCGGAGTCTTTCTTGTTAAGTAGCATCAATAAGTAAGGAAAGGGTAATTTCCCACATCTTTAGGACCTGTGGTAAATCTTTATTGCCTTCTTACCTCACATATTTGGTAACAGTAAATAGCTCCCTCCCTCGCCTACCCAAGATGTTGTCTTGGCTCATGCTTCCTTCATCTTTTAAATACACTATTGCAAATACTACAAAGCTGATTAACCCCTTACTTTCATTCTTGTCTTCTACCACCCCAAACCAGAGTAGGTTTGGTCCACTTAGTGCTCACCAGCGTGAACTCTCTGAAATGCAGTTGCGATCATGGTACTTCCTGCCCCAAACCATTCAATTGTTCTGTATCACCTATAACAATGTTCTTCAGGTAACTTCAAGAATTGAGCTTTTTAAAAATTGCAGGTGCTTTGGCTTCACACATGGAGACACCAGTTCAGTAGGGGACAGGGTAGTGCCTAGGCATTCTTAGAAGTTTCCTCAGGAGATTCTGTTGCAGAGCCAGGCTGAGGATCACACATCTATTGGATCAAGTCCCGACTTTCATATAGGGAAGAAGACTATTCATGACTGGTTTCTGTCCATCACTTTTGGTTCACTTATTAGCTGTGAGATTTTGGCCAAGTTACCCAAATGTCTGAGCCTCAGCTACCTCATTTCAAATGGGGATGATAGGGGCACCTGGCTCGCTCAGTCGGTGGAACATGTGACTCTTGATACCGGGGTCACGAGTTTGAACCCCACACTGGAGGTAGAGTTTACTCAAAAAAAAAAAAAAACCACAAACCAAAAAACCAAGTGGGGATGAGAGTACCAATGTTGCAGCGCTATTCTAAGTATTAGAGATACTATTAGGCCATTTAATTGACCATCCAAACTGAGATGCTATTAATAATTACTCCAGGATACTACACATAAATTTAGACTGTCTCAGGCAAACAGAGATACATGATCACTGTAATTTGAGGTGACATGTTCAAAGCATCTCTCACAGTGAATATCATATGGCAGAAGTTCAACAAATTCTTTTTATTTTTATTGTTCTTCGTATTTACATCCCCTACACTGCTGAAAGCCCTTGCGTACTGAGGTTGTGGCTCCAGGCACAAATGGGATTCATGGCATACTCTAACCAAGATCCTGAATGTTCGTTTGTCACTGCCCTTCTTCCCCTCCCCCACGTACTACTTGTGGATATTTCCCCCTTTTCTCTCTGCTACTAGCCCGCTATCAGCACTTGCAGAGCCCAGGACATGAGTGAAAAAGAGGCCCACTTACAATACACATTTTAAAATTAAAAGCTGTCTATCAAGCTGTTACATATGTATCTTTTATCTTTCCACCTTGACAAATATATCTTTATAACAACATGACAGGTCCAAATGTAGACTTCTCGGAAACCTTGGAGTTCCACGCAGGATTGTGGCAGGGGGTGTGCTGATTCTAACCCCTGGCCTGCAGCCGGTTCTTCTTCCTGGCCCATCCCTGGCTCCATCCATACCACACGAGCGTCACGTGGAAAGGTGTGGACACCCTGACCTACACATTCAAGCTCTGTCCATTCACTGTTTCCACCCTCTCTAGCAAACAACTCTAGGGGTGTCTGCTAGATTCCTGTTGCTGCTGTAACGAATGACCGCAAATGCATTTTAGAAATCTGAAATTAGTCTGATGGGGCCAAAACCCAGGTGCTGGCACTGCTGGTTCTGGAAGCTGTAAGTGAAAATCTCTTTCCTTTGGATCACATCCCCTCCTTCCATCTTCAAAGCCAGCCGTACAGTGTCTTCTCTCCTCTCTGACCTCCTGCCTCACTCTTATAAAAACCCTGTGAGGGGCGCCTGGGTGGCTCAGTCGGTTAAGCGCCTGCCTTCAGCTCAGGTTATGATCTCAGGGTCCTGGGATCCAGTCCCGAGTCAGGCTCCCCGCTCAGCGGAGAGTCGGCTTCTCCCTCTCCCTCTGCCCCTCTCCCCCTGCTTGTGCTCTCTCTTGCTCGTTCTCTCTCTCAAATAAATAAATAAATAAAATCTTAAAAGAAAAAAGAGGGGAGGATATGCATACATGTTTGCTTAGTCATGCATTACATTTAAAATAAATAAGTTAATAAATAAAAACCCCTGTGATTCCATTATACCCACCTGGACAATCCAGGATTAATCTCCCCACCTCGAGATCCTTAACTTAGTCACAGCTGCAAAGTTCCTTTTGCCATATAAGGTAACATTTACTACTTCCAGGGATTAAGATGAGGGCGTATTGGGGGGCCATCAGTCAGTGTGTCACAGCGGGGGCATGGCAACAGACCCTTGGGAGAACCCAAAGACGGAGTCTGAGCAAGCCCTGGCACCACACGGGGGCGCTGCATAGGCAAGGATTCTGGGTAGCTGCATGCCTGGTGTGTGGTCTGGAAGCAGGGGAGCTGTGGGGATCAGGGTGGGCGTGTCCCCCTGGGCCTCTGGATCCCCAGCCCAGCTCAGCTAGAGGAGGCCCCTCTAGAGCCCAGGACCCAGGCCAGGAGCCTAAGAATGGTACATTTCTTTTCCCTATTGATCCGGCAAGCACAGTCCGTCTCCCTTTCTCCTGATCTATACACAAGTCTGTCAGAGGAAAACATGTAAGCAAATTGTTTTACTCTATTAAAAGTTCTTTTTTTTTTCTTTTGCATCCTGCTTTTTTACTTGTCATGAAAGAGCCCCATCCCACACCCACTCATTGTTTTTAACCATCCTCACTGGCTTTCCCTTCCTTTGAATCTCTAATTCTGTCCTTCCGCCACCTCTTCAGTGTTCTTAAAATACCCAAGATTTCACCTGTTTGCTCTGTTTTAAAAAATATGCTATCCAGCCAGCAAGTTATTCCTGAATCCTACAAAGTTGTCAATTCATTCCTCTTACAATATTTCTCAGTTTTAAAATTTCCTCCTCCATTTGAAGCCTGCGGATTTTCTTTTATAATCAAATTTAAAATGTCTTTTCTTGTTTTCCTTGTATACTCTGGATTTTTATATTTTGCTGGGTCTTGGCCATTTTAAATAATGTTTCCACACTTACACAATGCAGATAGAAAAATTTTTTAAAATAGTTATTTTTTCTCCTTTTAAGTTTTTGAAAATCCCTGAAGTCTCATTTATGTTTTTGCTTATTCTCATTAATGCGTGGAATTTTTAAGGGAATCAACAATGTTTAAGACTCTGACATTGTTTTGAGAGAATTGTTCAATTTGAGAGTTTATGAATTATTCCGTGTTTTCTATTTTGTTTTTACAAAGTTTTACTTTTTTTTTACATGTGGTGTTACCTATTGCAAAGGATCTGATAAAAAGAAAATTTGCCTATTTAAACTTAATTTTAAACTCAAGTTATATAATTTCAGTGATTTTTTAAAACTCTGACTACATAATATTATTATAATATTACCATAGTGTATGCTTCATGAGGGCAGATGTCTGTCTTATTACTGTATCCCAGTGATGTCCCAGCTACAGTGGTCAGATTTTAGTAAATAACTGAATAAATGAATATGGGAATTAATGAATGATAGAATTTCAGAACAGCTTTAAAAAACAATATAAAGATGTTCAGGATAAACTATGCCACTTCAATTGGAATACTGAAACATAGAGCTTTTTTTTTTTAACTTTTTCAATCAGATTTGCAATCACTCCCAGCCTGTTTTGGAATGAGCAATAATTTATACCTTTAAAGGTGCTAGCTAAAGTGTGTACAATCAAGAGAATGGTGGTCCATTTACATAGTTTAGGAGCTAATAAATACAGATGATATTACATAAATATTTTGTATAGTGAGAATTTGATGTATGTTACAGGATTATATTAGGAAACTAAATATTTTTAGCTTTAACAGCATTAGGTGATGGGAAATGTAAATCTCTGAAACTGAAACGAAGACAGGAAATGAGGAAAATATTGCTTCCATGTCAGTTTGTCCTCATTCTTTTAGGAATTGTGTGTGGGAATTGGTTCACTCTGATTGTAGTTAGTTTTATAATAGTAAATATATGTATAATTCATTGTGGAGGTATGTTATATGTTTCATCATTTCAGGAGTTTCCTCCATAGTATTCTCTTTTTCCTTGTCTGGTATTCTTTCCTAGTTTAAACTTTACAAATGGTTAAAGATGTCTTTTTTTATTGTTTGTCCTCAGAATGGCTTCACTCCTTTATACATGGCTGCCCAGGAGAACCACATTGATGTTGTAAAATATCTGCTTGAAAATGGAGCTAATCAGAGCACTGCTACTGAGGTGAGACTGTCAACCCTATAGGTTCAAATTCTCTGATCTTAATGTCCACGTTCTTTATATCCACCTGCAGGGGATCTCCATTATTTTGTCTAAATTATTCTAGGAATGTTCACATTGCTTTTGTCATCTACAACAGTGGCCATAAACGAATGACCCAGTATACACAGTTGAATGAGTTTATGCCTTGATTTGGGATTCATGTCAATTTGCTCTTACATGAGCTCTGGCTTCCATCAATTTGCCATTCTCTAGGTTTGGGGACCTTGTATACTATTCTAAAATTTGATGACAGTAAATTCTACCCATCTCTTTTCTTCAATATTTTATTTATTTATTTATTTATTTTTAAAGATTTTATTTATTTATTTGAGAGAGAGAGAATGAGAGAGAGCACATGAGAGTGGGGAGGTCAGAGGGAGAAGCAGACTCCCTAACAAGCAGGGAGCCTGATGCGGGACTCGATCCGGGGACTCCAGGATCATGACCTGAGCCGAAGGCAGTCGCTTAACCAACTGAGCCACCCAGGCACCCCTTTTCTTCAATATTTTATCTGTTAGGATCCAATTCAGTTCTTTAAAGGAATAATTTTTAATGATCAGAAATGATTTGTAGGTATTTGTGTTAGTTTTATGAGGAGTATGTCACAAAGAAAAAGTTCACATTTTCTGAAGCACAAATTATGGCACATAGTTGTGTGACTATGATTATAGCAACAACTAAATAGAATGTTCAAAGTCAATTCAGTATCAGCATATTCAGGACATCTAGACATAAGAAGGGGTTAGAGTGGGCCAACTTAGAACATCACTTTCCTTTTCCTATGCATATCCTCCAGTAAACAGAGCTTGCTTTGTTATTCCTTCCCATTTTTGCCTAGGCAGATTAAGGAGCAAGTTCAGTGGTTGCTTAGAACAGTGATTTTTAAGCGATGCTCTAGAAACCCTTGAGTTTGAAGAAATTGCCTCAAGGGGCCACCAGAAGGTTGGAAGTGGGTGACACAGAAGAGAAGGGGAAAGAGTTCCACTGGGCCATGCCTCTCCTCCCTACTTTCAACCAGATCATGCAGTCTTTGTTTTTCCTTTTTCACATTCTGTGCCTCCACTGATAAAACTTTAAAACTCCTGACCTGGAGTGGAAGATGACTGATAGATGTTTGTCATCCAGAAACTAACTTGATAATTTTTAATGTCTAATGTGACTTCCTTTCTGAACAATTAAGTCTTTAGGTGAAATAAACATGACTTCCCCACTACCCTGCACTCGGGGAAGAGATCATTGTAATCTATTAAATCCATTTCCAGTCCCTTTGGCAGAAAACTTTTTATGGAGCCAATTGCAATAACTTTCTGACAGCTTATTCTCATTAGCTAAAAACAAAATCCTAATTTTTCCTGACTCGACATATATAAACTTAGTTGATTAATCCCCCACTGCTGACCCTAATGATTATCAAGAAACACAGATATGGACAAACCTCAGCACATTCCCTTATAGTCTGTCATTCTAGAAAACTACTGTCCTTACAGAGCTTTATGGCTGATTATGGTTTGATATTTGTTGTATTGCCAAACACCTTCTACAGTCTCATGTGCACATGTATGACTATGCCTAAAGGAGACATTTACTCTGAACCGACTGGTAGACTAATTTGTAAAAATTAATTACTAATCAAGACACTGTGACCACTTTAAAAATCAGATAATTATGCGACTATTCAGTATGGCAATGAAACCCATGTTTGAAAATAAATATTTAAATATTTGAAATTTCCTATTATAGCAATTAGCATTGGTAAATAAATGATGAAAAATGAAGCTACTGAATTTTAATAGGAGTTTCTTTTTCATAGAGTCAGTTGAGGTACTTGAAAAAAATCATTTCAGATATTTACCCTTCCCCCGTGAAGTGTGGATTAGAATGAAATCGTTGTGGTGGACATCCAAAGTTAAATTCTCTGAGGGGAATCCTCTGTCCCTCCAGTACCATTTTTATAACTCTTCATTCGCCTCCTTCTTCCTGAGTGTTACCAAAATTGAAGGCTAAAAACTTTTTAATTAGGTTCTGTACTGTCAGCAAATGCATTGTCTCTAAGAAAAAACAAAGTTCGCACTCTTTTTATAGAAACTCTCACAGTATTGCAGTGGATAATCAAATATGTATATGATGATAAGCCTGTTCTTTCCTCCTTCACAGAGTGCTTAATTTGTGCCAAACAAAGCTCTAAATTTAGGCTACTATTTTTCATTTTACAACACTACATGGTTTACTCTTCCATTATATTAAGTGATGTGTTTATTTAAAATTCAATTCTTATTAAAACAAATTCAAGTCTTTTTGTGGTAGTGCAATAGGAAATCATTTTTGCTCAAAACAATCTACAGTTTGAAAAGATTATTGTTGGAAACAAATCAGGTAGTTAGATTATGGTAAATTGCTCTTGTCCCTAAAATGCAATTGTTAATGTACGATCCTATTACCCTCATCTGTTCTATGAATGGAAACTTCTAGCTGAGACTTGTTTTCAAGTTTTTGTGGAGTAAGGGAGGTTTTAACATAAACAGAGCCTAGCATATATATTTTTTTTTCTATTTATTTGCCACCTTTCCATTAACTGAATACCTGTTTCTAGACAGAAAACATGGCTTCCAACTTTCTACTCCTAAAACTCTTCTAACTTTGATGATCTGTGTTATTGTTTTTTTTTAAATTATTTTCTAAGTTTAGAATTAAAAATCTGTTTTTTTCATTACCTAGCACATGTAATTTTATATCTAAATGATCTAAATAATATCACATTCAACAAAGTGCAAAATTAATGAATTAGCCTTATTTACCAAAAGGTTTTAGATTACATTATGCCCCAAACTTGCCAAATTAATTGGTAATAGACCATTCCATTGATAGTATTGTTCTCCCTAATCAATACAGGGATATTTAGCAACTTGCATAGTTAATCACATAATTTATTTCCCTGTCTTGGCTACTATATCTTTGATTCTCAGTCAGATTTGTTCTCCATTATCTCTACCCTCCCCACATTTTCCTTTCTATAAGATGGTGTTACTTAAGGTTGGTTCTAATTTTTATTTTCCCATTCTAAACATACATTTAAGCACATCTTATGTGCAGTATGCTTTGTTAGGGAATGCAGATGTTTTTCAAGATATGTAGAACAGAAACTAAGAAAACAATCTGATGAAGCCAGTCCATAGTATGGTGAATAACTGATTATCAATTGCTTTAATCTTTTTTTAAATCAGTTTCAGAGGTAGAATTTAGTGATTCATCAGTTGCGTGTAACACCCAGTGCTCATTACATCAAGTGCCCTCCTTAATGCCCATCTCCCAGTTACCTCATCTCCCCACCCACCTCCCTCCCAGCAACCTTCAGTTTGTTTCCTAGAGTTCAGCATCCTTATGGTTTGTCTCCCTCTCTATTTTCATCTTATTTTATTTTTCCTTCCCTTCCCCTATGTTCATCTGTTTTGTTTCTTAAATTCCACATATGAGTGAAATCATATGTATTTGTCTTTCTCTGACTGACTTATTTCACTTAGCATAATACCCTCTAGTTCTATCCACGTCATTGCAAATGGCAAGATATCATTCTTTTTGACGGCCGAGTAATATTCCATGGTGTGTGTGTGTGTGTGTGTGTGTGTGTGTGTGTGTGTGTGTAAATACCACTTCTTCTTTATCTGTTCATGTCAATGGGCATCTGAGCTCTTTCCATAGTTTGGCTATTGTGGACATTGCTGCTATAAACGTTGGGGTGCCTGTTCCCCTTTGAATCACTATGTTTGTATCCTTTGGATAAATACATAGTAGTGCAATTGGTGGGTCATAGGGTAGCTCTATTTTCAACTTTTTGAGGAAACTTCACACTGTTTTCCAGAGTGGCTGCACCAATTTGCATTCCCACCAACAGTGTAAGAGAGTTCCCTCTTCTCTGCATCCTCGCCAACATCTGTTGTTTTCCCGAGTTGTTAATTTTAGCCATGCTTTAATCTTCACAGTAATATTTAATCCTTTTGCATTTCTTCTCCATCTTAATTATTATTTTAAACATTAGAGGCATTGCTGAGAGTTGAATCCCATGCTTCCAAAAATTAATGGAAGATTTTTTCTTCTTCCATTTTACTAGGATGGCTTCACGCCACTCGCGGTGGCACTCCAGCAAGGACACAACCAGGCAGTGGCCATCCTCTTAGAGAATGATACCAAAGGGAAAGTGAGGCTGCCAGCTCTGCATATTGCAGCTAGGAAAGATGACACCAAATCCGCTGCACTCCTGCTTCAGAACGATCACAATGCTGACGTACAATCCAAGGTAAAAGCTGAACACATTTGTGGAAAGGAACTCTTCGGCTGCCAGGTTCCTCCTGGGGGATGATAAAGAAGTAGGCCATGGTGATAATGCAAAAGTACTTCCAGTCATCGAAAGAGCTAAATTACTTTCAGAGGTATTTCAGAAAGAAGGGGACTGTCTATTGGGTATAGTAACAAAAAAAATTTAAAGATAATTTTCTTTTAACGATGAGGTTCAGCTTTTTAGAAATCTGCTTATTTATTCTCTTTGTAATCAGAAGTAATACAAGCAGAATTTTAGAAAGATAAAATTGTATTATGTAGTGTTATGGATGTCTCTTTTCTCAGTAGAATGTATTTTGGCATGTTGAAACAGTGTATCCAAGTACAGCGAGCAGATTGACCATTTCCTTCATTTTGCACTGTGTAATATCTTCCCTCTTTTTCCCACACAACACTGCTTCAGATGATGGTGAATAGGACAACTGAGGTACAGTATTATGGTTATACCAAAATATATCTTGTTTTTATTGATTTTAGTTTTTTGCCCAATTGGAATAAATGCTCACTAATTCATACTAATGATTGGAATTTCCATTAGTAGGAAATTAATTTTAAAACTTTTCCCATAATTAAGGCAAATGAATCATTCAAAAAATTTAATGTAACATATATCAGAAGCTATTTTTTATCAGTGAAAGTATTTAAATGGCTTATTAGAATAGAGCATGAAATGAAACTCTTCCTTACTATGTATCTTCTGAGTGAGCTTTACTATTTACTTTTTGCCAGTTAGAAATATGATCTTCTCTTAATGAGATTTCTCAGGTTAGAGTTTAGCAAAGTGAAATTTAAGGAGGTTTCTTTGCCACTGTTTTATCCTTTTATCTCCTTGCAGTTGCCCTTTTTTCCCCATACTTTTTTAACCACCTGGTACAAAATCAATAGTGATATTGAGCATATCATGATCAAAGCATTTGCTTTTATCTTGCTAAGTCTTAACAATACTCGATATGAAATCATCTATTTTCCACATACCAAAATAAGTCACATTGATCCCCAGGAACATTCAGTTCAGAAGCCTCTTGGTATTGTGTGTGTGTGTGTGTGTGTGTTTAGCAGTCTCTTCTTGATCATTGCTACAGGGAGGCACTAACACAAACATTGTTGAAAGTGTATTGTAAAAATTAACCTGTATTCAAAGGCAAGTGACTGTGTAGGTTGATTTTCCCTTTGTCAAGGGGACTCTTTAGACTAACATCTCATGATCACTGGGGTGTAGACCTGGAGAGGTTTTGAGCATTTGTTTAGCTTTTACTGAGAGTAGTGTATTTCTAAAACTAATATCTTGTTTATTAACAAATTTACCTATTGATAGGATGTGAATATATGTGATATAGATGTGAATACTTGAGTTAGTCATATTATTTCTTCTGTCCCATATCTGTGCATGGAACTTAGGACATAGATTTAAAAAAAAAATGCCCAGTTCCTTGGTGAAATTGCTCAAGACTGGAATCATATAAATTGATATCTTAATTACTGATTTTAATACTTCTAATTTTTTAGGTGATTTTTGGTGATTGTTTAAGAGATATTTTTAAAGCAATTTTGGCTCTAAATATTGTGTTGAAAGCAGCAGTTTGGGGAGATTTGTACTGATTTAGAAATATTTCTTTGAGGACAATAGAGTAACAAAGAGGGGAACCCTTCCATTGATAACCCTGTAGAAAAGTGAACTGAGCTTTCTACCTTCATGGCAATCAGGCAAGAGTTCGTCTGAGGGGCTTATACAAGCTTTGTGTTGGATACTCCAAAAGTCTGAGTCTGAGGCATCATCTTGGATGGTTGATGAGGCTGTGTCACACAATAAATTGGTTAATTTTTGCAAATGAGAAAAATAATTTGAAAATGATTCACAAGCAATCACTATGTTTTTTTTTTTTTTTCTGAAATTAAATTGTAACTTAAGGGATAGACTTACATTAATGTTATGTCTGGATGACAGGAGATATCAAGATAAAAATGAAAAACTTCCAGTCAGTTATTTCCTAAAATACAAAAATTTGACATTTTATAAAACAGCCTGGTTGTAGACTGATTTTTCCCTCCATTTTGACATGAATATTTGGCATCATGTAGACACAAAAATCTCTTTACTGCAAGTGTGGGATTTGGATTGATAGGTACTATTCTTATTTTGTGTCTTGTTTCCCTATAGTCAGAAATTATTTGCAGCTAATTTGGCTGATAGCACAGAGGAATTTCTATTACCTAAAATAGCCGAATGTTATTTAGACATTTGAAAAACAAAGTCACCAAAAACTGTTTATCAAGTGAATAGGAAAATAATGGTTGTAATTTAGATAATATTTCTTAAAAACAATATTATGTAAATCAAAGTTCATTTCAAATAAAAGGGAATGATACAAAATAACTTCAAAACTGCAGGATTTGATATCCAGTTCTATACGAACAGTCTTTATTGTTCCTATCATCTTTTATTTGAGTAAAGAAAATGACGAAATTATGGAGAGCAAGGGTAATACATTTTTGCATACTTTAATAATAAAAGAGTTAATATACTTCTATAGTGAAAATGGCACGGCTGAATTTTTTTCTTTATTTGATATTTACACTGATGCCAGGTATATTGTTTAGTTTTTTAACTTTTTTTCATTATAACAACCTAGTCTCACTAAACACAATTGTTAAAGAAGACAAATATGACAGTGTAAATGATGTGGAATGAATAGTATATCCTCTGTAAGAGTTTCTCATAACATTTTCATAGTTCCAAAGACACAATGCCAACCAATGCTAGGTTTTTGTTTTGTTTTATTTTTTTGTTTTTTGTTTTTATTAAAAAGCCCCAAACAAAACAAAGCAGTAGCTTTGAGTCTTTCTCTGGAGAAAAATTTTTTATTCATAATTATGTTAATTCTATGGCTAAAACCTTATGTTGTTTAATCATACTCTGTCTCTAAAGCTAAACCAACTCAAGAAACATGCTTTTGTATAAACAATAAATCTCATAAACAGATAAATCATTAAGCTAATTAGAGATAATGTTGCCAAGAAATGCAGGGTATTTATTTACCGGCTTCTATAGTTAGTTATTTACTACCTTATAGCACTAAAATTTAAAGAGCCTTATTAAAGCATTTATTATCTTAATTGTATTGCTCACATATTAGGTAAACAATTGCCATGTGATTTTCTTCACTAATCCCGGGGCTTGCTACATACGGAGGTGAAATGCTTTACCAACTGTCATTTTCTTTGCTTTCCATAGAGTGGTTTTACCCCTTTGCACATTGCCGCCCACTATGGAAATGTTAACGTGGCAACTCTTCTTCTAAACCGGGGAGCTGCTGTGGACTTTACAGCTAGGGTATGGATTAAAATAGTTTCTCATTTTAGTTAGCAGTGAATGGACATTTTACTAAAGTAAAAATGAACAACGGTAAAGGTTTGTTTCTTTTTCCTTGTCTGGATCTGTGCTGGATATATTAGATTTTTTATTTTTTTCTTTGAATCACATGAAGTCATCATGACCAAAGAAATGAAAAATAAGAATGTGTCAATTAACATGTACACAGATCATTTGCAGCAGTTAAGGAGGATATTAGTTCTGACATCAGTGTGAGTAGTTATATTTAAAGATCACTCCATGAGTGATGAACGAGCAGCTTCAAGTCAATAAAAAATTAAACTGTTAGAACATTAAGTTTCAAATGTATAAGTACATTTATACAGTGTTTTAATGATGATGGGGCACACAATTTGACAGAAAAGTGTTTTTAATGAATTGAGAGTTCGCTTGTATAGTCTTACCAAAATACGTAACAAGAAATCATGTTGCATTATATGTTTGATGGTAAGCTTTCACTGGAAAGAATTCTCTTACATGGTAATTACAAAACAGTGTACTTAATATGAATCAGTAAATGCAATATTTGAATATTTGTAAAATTATGACATACAAAAAGTCAGGTATATATTCTTGCCATAATGATGATAGAGGATAGCCAATAAAGTAAATAACTATAATTCATATATATGGTGTTTTGTCCTGAGAAGTCTTCTGTATTGAAACAGTGTTGAGTTATTTTCAAGTTGTTTTTCATACTGAATTATTCTGAAGAAGGTGTTTTTAAGAATCATTTTTCCAATGGCTATTGAATGTGTATATGTGTATTCTATTTTGAAGCAAAGGAAACTCTAAGATCCCAGAATCTTTCAGTGCATGGATACTGTAATGAAAGATAGACTTGGCCTAGGGCTCGGTCCTAAGTAGAATCTGAATTTTTTTTCTTGTATGAAAGTGCTCCCTTTGTCTCTTGACAATGTGTACAGTGTAATGTGTATATTTGATTCTTATGTTGTAGTTATGGGCTAACTTAGTTATGCAGTTTCATTCCATTTTTCATTCTCTAACTATAGTGCTTTGTGGTTTGTGTGCTTTTTTTGTCCCATAAAAATCAAAGACATTGAAACTTTAGTAAACTTGAATCAAATTACCACATAGGTCACAGCCTTCTTTGTGCCCTCTAACACAAAGTCTTCACCATCATGCCCTGTCATACCCAACATGCTCTTGTTTGGTCTTTCCATGGTGTAGAACGGAATCACTCCTCTGCATGTGGCTTCCAAAAGGGGAAACACAAACATGGTGAAGCTCTTACTGGATCGTGGTGGTCAGATCGATGCCAAAACTAGGGTGAGTGTCTCTGTTCTTTCAATTTCCTACCATTTTTGTTTTTTGTATTCTTTAAGCAGGCACCTTAAAATACCAGTCCCAAAATACAAGCAATGTGTTTTCAAGGAAATTGCTTTCTTGGATTCGATTTAAATCTCATACAATATTTAAAGTTTTCTCATTGTCAAGTAGAATTAATATTTGCTGAGAAGTGCTGGGGAAACAAAATGCTAGCCCCTCAATGAGACGGTTTTTCAAGTCCTTGCTTATTTTGGGGAACAAAGATGAAAGATTGAACTGAAGCATCTCTGATTATTAGCTATACATTTCAAAAACCCAAACTCATAAGCATACATTATGCTATGAGGGTGTGGCTTTTACATAAAATATGTGAATACATGTTGATAATCTTTTGCTTCTAACTTTCCAATTTTTAAATCATTTTTCTTAAGTGATTATGCTATACTGACCTGAGCAGGAGATCTGCTATATGCTTATGGAACAAGGCATCTGGTTATTATATTGCACCTTTACTATTCCCATTTGGTAAGAGGCCATGCCCTTCATTCATTTCAAATTTGTTAAGTAAAATATAAATCAAAGTTCTATATATTGCCAACAAATAGATGATAAGATAGGAGAATATAATTGTTCAAAGTGCAGCCTCTGAAGGCAGACTACCTGATTTCAAATTGACTTCTACTACTTACTAGCTCTGTGATCTTGGCAGTTTACTTAGTACCTCCTCTGAACTTAGGCTGATATTAGTACCTATCTCATACGGTTGTATGAGAATTAACTCTTAGATATTATTATTTATCTTTTTTTTTTAAAGATTTTATTTATTTATTTGACAGAGAGAGTGATAGCGAGAGAGGGAATACAAGCAGGGGGACTTGATCCCAGGACCCTGGGATCATGACCTGAGCTGAAGGCAGACGCTTAAGGACTGAGCCACCCAGGCGCCCTATTTATCTTTTTTTTTGAAAGTGGTGTGGGTCAATTACTTAGCTATTCACAATTCTTTATTATGTTAAATTATATGTAGTTACTTCCTTAAACATTAAACTAGTACTTCAGTATTAGTTCTCTGGAATAGATTTGGTTAATCATAGACTTCAGCAAAACTTTAAACATTCCTATAATGTGAACATTTTGAAATATATGGTGTGAGAAGTCTGTAAAAGATAGTGATAGGATATGTCCCTTATGCATTTTATCTTCACTTTGTTTAATCCTGGGACTTTATATTCTCATAGTCAAAGGACTAAGGATCAAATCTAGTTCCTTTGCAAATCTCGAGGGTAGCAAATGTTTTTATTTAATAAGCCTTATCATCTTTGAGCGTCTGGGGACTACACCAGTCCCAGGCTATAGATTCTGGTGTTTGTTTGTTTGTTTTTAAGATTTTATTTATTTATTTGAGAGAGAGAGTATGTGTGCACATGCACACAAGCATGGGGAGGGGTGGAGGGGGAGGGAGAGAATCTCAAGCAGACTCCCCGCTGAGTGCCAAGCCAGACCCCAGGCTGGATCCTAGGACCCTGAGATCATAACCTCAGCCAAAATCAAGAGTTGGACACTTAACCAACTGAGCCACCCAGGTGCCTTCATAAATTCTGGTTTTTAATGACCTCAGGAAATGTTGCTTTCTTAATCTCATTACTCTAAGACATTTGGTCCAGAACATTTATGTCATATTATCACGTGGAAGTTCTGGAGTGGTTTGCTTTGTCTGTCAAGATCTTTGTTTTACTGTCTACTGTCTTTGCATCAGAGCTTTTTATGATTTTACCCTTCGCTTTGTTGACATCCCTCTTCCCTTGCTGTGCTGTAGGTATGCAGAATTTGGAACAATTATGCACAATGCTGCGTGCTTTGCCTACTTGTTCTTCATGTTTAAAGAAAAGAGTTTCTGTGCCTCCTCTTTTAAGTACATTACTAACATAATGTCTCCCTTTACACTTCTCTGTTTCTATTGAGACTCTCTAATAATTGAGAGTACCAATGGAAAGAAAGCACTTGGTAAATGCAACAGAATTTTATCTGGGCCAATGTCTTAAGGATCCACATTATTCTTACTGATATTTTTCTGGAGTATTCATTCATTTTTGAGGCAATTGATTTTATTTTTACTGATCATTGCAATATTTGCTTCGTTCTGTAAAATATGTTCTAATTTGCATGGCCTACATACATTTGCATATGTAATTTAAGTCTAACTCCAAATAGTGCATTTTCATAAAAAGAATACTAAGATATGGAAAGAAATGGGCTCTTATGCTATTTCTGCCATTAAATAATTGTTCTTAAGCAAGTTAATCAAATGTAAGCCTTGGTTCCTTCTGTGAAGAGAATATTTGGACTATATTTCATCCAGTGCAGCCTTTAGATATACAAATAAATTGAATTTCATTCAAGATTTTATAAAGCAGAAATAGATTTTATAATTGTATACATTGTGTGGGCATTCTGTTCATTCATTCCTCATCTCTAAGAAGTAGGATTTTAAAAGCAGTTGGATTCTTTTAATTCTGTCTCTAACCAATATGCCTATACCTTTTTTTACCAAAAGCAAAATCAGGTAGGAGGTAATACTGAAATCAAGGGCTGTGGTCTGGAATTGGAAGGTTAGTTCTGGAAGTGTAATACTTTATTATTAAAACAAAGGAATCTGGTTAGCTTTTTCTTTTGTCTTTTGAAAATATATTTTAAAATAGAAAAATTTTACATTTACTTTTGACTTTTTAGGTACTACAATAGAGCTTCTAGATAAGGAATTAAAAATAATGTTTTTTCTTTCATTTCTTCATCATAGGGGTCTCAGTTTCCCCTAGCAATCATATTAGTCATAAACATTCTGAATCTAGTATATTCTATCAAGAATTTTCCATTTCATCTTTTCATTATTTTTCTCATTTATAAGGTTTTCATTATCTGGAGGATAGCAAGTATGTAGAGGCTTAGGGGTGATTAAAAAAAATCTTACCCACTGTTTCTTCCCCACTTCTACCAGCACTTTGAGACATTTTGCATCTCATTGACATTCTCACCATTGATTAGGATTTAGTGTGAAACTGAGACATTTTCACTAGAGTTCTGGTTCTCTGGTGTCTGAAAAACCTCATTTTGATGTTAAAACAGAAACTTCATAGCTAGTTAAAAATGATATTATTAATTCAGGTTTTATTAAGAGCATTATTCTTTTTTATTTCTAAACATTTATTATTTAAATGTGGAGATACTCCATATAAGGTTAAAATATTGAAATACATGTTGCAATGCAAGCAATACAAGTATACAAAAACATTAAAAGATGATGAACAAAAACCAATATATCAGAGAAAGGAATCACAATAATTAAAGCAACAATAGTGGCTACCAATTGTCATATGCACGTGATGTTCTAGGGACCCTGCTAAGTACTCTACAAATATCATTTTATTCCCTCTTCCTAATGGTTTATGACGTATGTGTTAACTGCTTTTAGGAAAATATGGAGGTCTTTATTTGAGAAATGAGACTACCAAGGGGAAAAATGATTTTCAGAGGAGTTATGTAACTTGACCTAGGACACACAGGGCCGTAATTAGCAGAGCCTGTGTTAATACACAGACTTCAGGAAACATCTACAATCTAAGCAGAGAGGGAGGAAGGAAAAAGATAAGGAAAGAAATGGTTGTAAAAAGCTAATGCTGTGGATTACCAGCTGGAAAAGTGGTGTCCCTCTACTGCTGATTGATTAACCTTTTAAGGATTATCGACATCATAGTGTGATATGAACTGATTCTAGTGAAAAAAAAAAAAAAAAGAGAAAACAAAGAAAGTTACTTCCCCCATTCTGGGGGGTGGGGGAAGTAACCTTCAAATACAGTCTTAAGTATTTAAGTTAAAGATATTGAACAGATCATTGCCCCTAAGATTTAATAGAAAAAATTAAGTAAAAAAAGTCCTTGAATACAAAACCTTGATAAGATTTTTTTTTGGCGGGGGAGCCTGGGTGGCTCAGTTGTTAAACGTCTGCCTTCAGCTCAGGTCATGATCCCAGGGTCCTGGGATTGAGCCCCACATCGGGGTCCCTGCTCAGTCAGAAGTCTGCTTCACCCTCTCCCACTCCCCCTGCTTGTGTCCCCTCTCTTGCTCTCTCTCTCTGTCAAATAAATAAAATATTTAAAAAAAAGATTTTTTTTTTGGCAATAATGAGATACTGTACTTATAGAAAATATTTAAGATCTATTCAGATTGAGCATGTTGGGAAAATTGAACTTGATATAATTCCTATATCCTTTATAAGGGCAGATAAATGACATCAGATTTAGTATCAATGTAATCCTTATTACTCTTTGATGATCTTATGGATTTATTTAAGTGTTCTTCATATTTTCCTATTGTTATTCTGAGAGTATTTGAAGGTTTCAACATGATTACACGATGGATCTTTTATGTATTCCATGGAAAAACAATACCTTTTCTAAAAATGATTTAAGGCAGAGTCCCCTCATCTTTCAAACGAGGTCATGAGTTGAATGGGATAAGAAAAATTACTCCATTTATGTACTGTGAAGCTGAGCCTAGAAAGAATCATCCGTGGTGGCTGACCTGAGACTCACACCTGAGCCTCTGTGATTCCAGAGCCCAAATGCTGGACCATTGCCTGTAATGCCTTCTTTTGAGATGTTGGATTTCTCAAGCTCTAGTTCTCCATGAAGCCCCCACCAAGAATCTGATTGAGAAATCAAACTATGTCTAATAGTTATAGAACTTAAATAGCAACTAATGCTCTGTACTTCCACCACAAAGTATGCTATCAAGATACAAAAGCATAATCATCTTAATCGCTTTGCCTGCACAGTTTCTTTTTTTAGGCTTCTCTCTGGCAAACTTAAAAATAACTCAGCATCCCAACTACAGTAGTTAAATAGCTTTTTTTTTCCCCCTGGAAAGGCAGTCTTTTCCTGCTAATTCCTACATATCCAAAATTGCAAGGTCTATTTTGGGTATTTAGTATCTTAGTACTAGCTAAGTAGATTTAACAAAGCAAAGTATCATTCTAACTCAAGGTCCTAACTGAAAACAGAAAGCACATTCACATTTGATCATTTGAATATGATCAAGCCTATCTAAAGGATATATAAATCTATTTCTAACATTGTGGGTGGACTGTAGGGAAGGCACAAGGGATAGTGTAGTCTCCCTGGAGCTAGCAACAGCAGGGCTCATTACCAACCCCAGGCCTGCGAGGTGAGAGGGAGGATACCAGAACTTCAGAGGAGAGAGCTGGATGGCCGAGGCTGCTTTGGATGGAGCATAACCTTTGGTAAAAGAGACACAGCCAGGCCAAGGAGATCCTCTGCAGAGTGGCTTCCCTGTCTTGCTGCATTTCCCATACCCAACCAGAAGCCAGAGGGCAAGGTAGCCCCCTACTACGATCTAGAGAGCTTTTTCTGTCAGACTTGGAGCAGAGGACAGAAAGGCAATGCGTGGATCTGGAGGGTAAAGGGAAGATGCCTAGCACAGAAATCCCAGAATGTTGGGACAGGAAGAGTGTTGTAACAGAGACACAAAAGATAGGCTATAAGAGTTCTGGATAAATCAGAAGCTTTTTGAAGTCCTCTTAACTGCTCACCAACCCTCATTTTCTCTGACTGCTACCTCCCTTCTCAACATCTTTCCCTAGGACCACCTTTTTTCCCGTGAGCTTGAAATCTTTAGCTAATTTCTGTACTCAGGATTTCATTTTCTCTCTCACTTCTTGCCCATTGTTACATTTTGCCTGATATTACCCACCCACTCTCCTTTCTGACCATGCCACCCTAAAGAGAAATAAAATCCAAAAGATAGAGGGAATTTGAGGATTGCTCTGGAATCAGAAACTGCCTGAGGAGTATCAAGGTCAGAAAGTTGTATAAATAACATAACGTAGAGTTGGGCCATAATTTTGTTTGACGCCATTTTAATGCTATTATGGTTAATAGCCAGTTTTATCTCTGAGAAATAATTATGTAGTTTGTATTGAAAAATATATGTGAAAACCTTTAGAAGAATGTGAAAAAAAAGTCTATGAGCAACAGGGAGCGTTTTAGGAGGATTTATAAAAATAGTGACAATTCAAGAGATCAAAGATGGACAAATTAGATTAAGAAGAATGTGGGGGGTAAAAGTTGTATTAAGACAACCAAAATGAAAACAGTTTAATGATATAATCTCGGGGTTGTGGTCCCAAGCAAGTAGGGCTTTCAAGTTCAACAATTACAACAAACTCCACTTTTCCATCTTCCTGAATATGAAAACACAGGACCAGCAGCATGTTGTTTTACACTGAACTTCCGCACATGCGATTTCTCTTGCCCTCTCCCTCTCCATTTCATCCCTATCTTTCTTTTTCTCTGTCTTGCTCTCTGTCTAGATCTCTCACTGTCTTGTTTTTTCTCTCACTCTCCTCTATCATTTAACTGGTAGCAATTCTATTACTGATCTATTGAGGCAGTAGGAATGAGTTCAGGAAGCCTCTTTGAAGTGGCAAAAAAGACAATCTTGATTTTTTTTTTTTTTTTTTTTGTTAACTCCGGCTTCATTCTTTAATTCTTTTGGCAGGATGGGTTGACACCCCTTCATTGTGCTGCAAGAAGTGGGCATGACCAAGTGGTAGAGCTTCTGCTGGAACGGGGTGCTCCCTTGCTGGCAAGGACTAAGGTAGGTTATTAGGGGTAAGACGGGATCTAAAGAACTCTTGAAACCAGTCTTCTGAAAATCTCTATTCTTCTTGAAATCAAAGCATCAGTCCAACGTTTTCTAGTTCCTCAATAATTGTGTGCTACAAATGAGGAATATATATCAAACTGTTTGAAAATTATTTAAAATTAACAAACTTAAAATTAAAGTTAAGATTTATTGGTTGTATACCTTCAGGTTCTTCCTATGTTTTTATCTGCTACTCTTCCTACAGGTGGACATTTGAATATATTTCTATTATATGTAAATGAGTGCATTATATATAAATGAGAATATTTCTTACATTCTATAGGTTTGCACTTTTATGATTCTCTAAGATGCTGTAAAATACATATAAAGTTGTCTTTTAAAGTAGCACAATTAGCAATACAAGATAGTCTTTTAGCTCTCCAATCTTTATCTCTTAGGCAATACTAGTAAAAAGAATTACTTACCAGTGGTATTGGATGATTATATTTAGGATTAGTAGGTGATATGGAAAGCACAATTTAGGATAGGCCATCTACAAGGAACCATTAAACAAGCATAATGTTCTCTGTGGCTCAGTACATCTAGCATTTCTCCTGTCATCAGTATGCTCCACCGTGAAGAAAACTCTCATTGAAAACCCCACTGGGAGCTGATTTGTTGGAGGCTTTCATTATAAAATATATTTTACAAGTATTATTACTGTACAGGTCCCCAGTTTCTAGCAGTACTTTGGGTTGCCAAAAAATGTCAGGGGACACAAATAAACGATAATCGCACAGAACTGTTTAATGGGATATGCAGCAACCCTCAGATCCTCAATGCAACAAAAATTTAGACAAAGAACACTTCTTACATTTTCTCTGTATTCCACCTCTCCTATCATCCCCAAGCAGGTTTGGTATCAACTGATGCTGTAACTAGAGTAAGCTTGAGAAAAATAAGACAGCCAACATCAGCAAATCTTTTTCAATTTAATATTTTAATAGAATATTTATTTGAAACTATTTGGAGCAAAAACCAGCCCACACATCTAAAATATTTGTAGAATGAACTTAATCTTTAAAGATGTGCTCTACAGGCCATGAAATGGTGACTTCAAATTGTATGTATTATTTTCATTCTCATACTGATACTGTGCGTGTTGTAGAGTTTTATCTTTAAAATGTGACATTTTGGGCTGAGTAATGCAGAGATAATTGTAGAAAGTTTTTTTTAAAAGATTTTATTTATTTATTTATTTGAGAGAGAGAGAATGAGCATGAACGGGGGAGGGGGGACGAGGAGCAGAGGGAGAGGGAGAAGCAGGCTTCCCGCCGAGCCCCACGTGGGGCTCAACGCTGAGATCATGACCTGAGTCGAAGGCAGACGCTTAACTGACTGAGCCACCCAGCTGCCCCTGTAGAAAGTTTTGTTGAGTAAACTGATTGAAATTTAAATGGAAATAACAAAATTTCACCAGTCATGTTACAACCAATAAAAAGCATCTATCAAATTGAGAGTAGGCAGATTTGCTCTCCCACAAACTATAAAATAATCTTATCTACAGAGTTCACCTACAATTGTCATGTCACTAATGAAGACAATGGATTACCTAGATGAAATTTTTTTACTGGCTTTCTTACAATATCAAATATCATGTATATGTAAGGATCTACCATAAAATGTCTGTGGCTGCATGGTTATATCCACTTTTATTCAATCATTCATCCTCAATAAAACAAAAATTTAGACGAAGCTATCATAGTAAGTAGCTACAATGCACCAGGCAGGGTTCTGATCACTAAGGAACTATCAAGATAAATGATACACAGTCTATTTGTTCAAGAAGGTCGAAATTGAGTGGGTAAGATAGATAGGGAGATAATAACAAAAAGTAGAGCTATATTCAGGGTAAAGAACACAGAAAAGATGAACTAACCAGGTTGGTGAGGTGATACCATTTTAACCTGTGAGTGGAATGGGCACCTAATGCCAGACTATTCTTCCCCTTCCACAAAAACTCCCAGTTTTGTATCATCCATTATTCCTTCCTGAAGCAAATATTCATCTATCTAGTTGTCGCTCTACCTCATTTTTTGAAAATGGCAAACTATGGCTCTTCTCTACAACCCCTCTTCTAATTCATGACGACTTTAATGATCTTAGGGCAGTAGATAATCTTTCTAGTTGGCCTCTCAGTTTGGTAGCTGTAAACTCTCTGGAATTTCTGTTCTAACCTCTGCCTCTCCAAACACTGCTTCTATGTTTCAGCCCCCTTTCTCTGGAACCCCAACTCCAGAAATGTGTTTATTCTCCTGAGTCCATCAGCCATTGTTTTATTACCCCTTATTCACCTTATGCCCTCGCCTCTGCCCAACAGAGCTATTCATACCACTCCCTGACATACTCATACTCACTTGCTATATTTTACCCTGATTAAATCCAACTCACGTTCTTGCAGCTGAGTGTGGTGGCTGAAAACACCCAACCATACTGCCTGGGCTCACTTTAAATTCATGATTGCTAACCTCAAGTTGGCCTTTAATGCTGCCTGACAATCAGTATATTTCCCAAGTGTATTTATTCTCATTCCCTGCTACCTTATTATTCTATACTTTTTTTCTTTCTTTAGACTTCTTAGACTTTTTTCCTTGTCTTCACTTTCCACAACACTGAAAAAATTGAAGCAATCAGGAGAGAATTTCTATAGACTCCTATCTTCCTATCTACCCAATTACATGTTTCAGCCCATATAGTCTACGTTCTCTCCTATTGCTATCATCTGACACAGTTGCTTGCTCCTCCCTTCTCAAAACACTTTCCTCTCCTTATTTGCCTTCTCGAACATTACATCCCTCTGACTTCGCTTCTCCTCAGTCTCCTTTCCTGTTCCCTCTTCACTCCCAGGTCTCTGAACGTTAGAACCCCCAGAGCTCACTCTTTGTGTATTTATCTGTACTCACTAAGAAATCTCATCCAGTTTCGTCTTTAAATACTGCTTATACATTGATGACACACAACTGTGTAGCTCCAGAATTCTATATTGTAGATGTCAACTCACCATTGCTGCATAGATGTTTACTGTGCATCTCCAATTTAGTAAGTTCAAAACTCAGCTGCTGATATTTTCCCCACCCCTATTTCTAATCCCCTTGTAGTCTTATCTCAAATAATGGCCATCCCATTCTTTCAGTTTCTCAGGTCAAATACCTCATGCAGTCCTTGGCTCTTCTCTCCCTTCACAGCCTCTCACTAAACCTTGTCACATCTTCCTTCAAAATATCTCATAATTCAGCAACTTCTCAACAGTCTCATTACCACCATCCTGGTCCTGATTACCATCAACCCTACCTGGATGATTGCAAGAGACTCTAATTGGCCCCCCTTTTTCTCTTTTAACCCTGTTCAGTATATTCTCAACAGAAACCAGAGTAATCCTGTTGTCCTATACCTTCCACAAGCCCCCCATCTCACTCAGGGTGTAAGTCAAAGACTCTATTCAAACTAGCAGCCCTGTTACCTGAGTTCCCTTCCTTATTCACCCCTCTTATTCACTCACCTTCAGCTTCATTCTCCTCCATACTCTTCATCAGTCATGCTGGGTGTGGTCTCAACATGACATGGTTGTATTTGCTTTTCCTCACCCTCAAATGTTCTCCCCCCAGATCAGCAGGACCTGTTTTCTTACTGTCATCATGTCTTTCATTAAAACTCACCTTCTCAGTGAGGCCATTTCTGGCTAGCCTATCCATAAAGCACTCATATACACAAACTCCCTTGGCCATCCTATGCTTTAGTTTTCTTTTTCACACGGGTGGCCTTCTAACATACTATCTATTTTAATTCTTATTCTTTTTGAATTGTCTGACTACTACCCAAAATGTGACCCTCAGTGAAGACAGGGGTTCCCTGTCTGTTGTGTTCCCTGTTGTATCCTTAGTACTTGATCAGGGTTTGAGTAGGTGCTTAGCAGATATTTGTAAAATGTAACAAAGAATTAAATGGTGGAGATTTTATTTTCCACATAACTTTTAAGTGGATCAAACAACATTAAAGTTTGATAGAATATCAGAGAAACATGCCACGCAACCCTCCAAACATTGCCAAGGCCTGAATTTCTTCTACACTTTGCCCTTACACTATCTTCCCCCAATGCATAAATACCTTCTTATCAACCTGCTGTTCTTTCTCAGTTCATTTTGTGAATTTTTGAAAATATAAAGGCAATAATTATGAGTGAAGAGTATTTCAAAAATCAAGAAAGTGTATTAATAATTTCAAAATCACATATACTTCTACCACCCACAAACCACTACAAATAAGATTTTGCTGTGTTTGATTTTAGCTGTCCTTCATTGTTGAAATCACACTCCTTGTTGAAAATATTGGGCTGTTGGCAGATTCTTTCTTTTTATCCAGACACAGTTTTTGCCTCTTTGAATGTAATGACTGCCAAGCTGGATTCTTGGTCAACAATTACTTCCTAGTGACTGTATTTGCATTATTTGCATGGATTATTAAGAAAAGACCATATTCCACTCATTTTAATGGGCAAATGTTTTCTAATTTAGTTTCTTCCCTAATTTTACATATTTTTTTCTTATAAGCTTAATTATTTAACTTTAAAAAATAAGAGTCTTACCTAGACTGAAAATCCTCAGTGAATTACCCAGCCATCTTGTTTTTTTTTTTTAATTTTTAAAGATTTTTATTTATTCATTTGACAGAGAGAGAGATAGTGAGAGAGGGAACACAAGTAGGGGGAATGGGAAAGGGAGAAGCAGGCTTCCCGCTGAGCAAGGAGCCTGATGCGGGGCTTGATCCCAGGACCCTGGGATCATGACCTGAGCTTAATGACTGAGCCACCCAGGGCCCTAACCCTACCATCTTGTGTCCCTGCTATTGACCTTCTCTAAGAATTAAGACTAGAGCTGTTTTGGGCAGTATCGCTGAGGATAAATTTATATTATCCTCAAAGTTTAAAAGTTGGGATACATAGTCTACATTTGCCTCACACTTTTCTAACTCTTACCTGACTGCTTTCTCCAAGTCCAATTCATGTCTCATGATAGGAAAAAGGCAGCATAGAATTTTAGAGCGGCATGGATCTAAGAGGTCATCAAAATATCTTTCTTTCCCTCATGCACCCACTTGCTCCTCCTTCATCTTCACCCTCCTCCATTTAGAAGTAAAGAAACTTTTGCAGAGAGACTAATTGAATGGAATTGAATACAAATAATTTAAGCCTCGGCTATCACTTGTTTTATATGTCTAATATTGCCTTAGTAATTGTGAGATCTATCTGAATTGTCACACAATACTGTGTATTTATTCACAAAAGGTATATTAATTTGTGTTTTTGCCTAAGAATAGCATAATCGTGAAATTAAATGGTCTCTCAGCTTCCCTCGGCACCCCACATAATCCACTGTACATGTAGATGTCAAATGGGGATTATTTTTTCCTCTGCTACCAACTGTGCCAGGTGATCAAGAGTTGACTTTGCTGTGTTTTACAACCTGGAAGTCATGGCTGAAACGTGGACTTGGTTTCGTTTTGTTTTGATGTGCAGAATGGGCTGTCTCCACTTCATATGGCTGCACAGGGGGACCACGTGGAATGTGTGAAGCACCTGTTACAGCACAAGGCGCCCGTTGATGATGTCACCCTAGATTACCTGACAGCCCTCCACGTTGCTGCACACTGTGGCCACTACCGCGTGACCAAACTCCTTCTGGACAAGAGAGCCAATCCAAACGCCAGAGCCCTGGTAAACCTGGCCTAGTCCACATTAACAGCATACAGACCGAGACGAGTATACCACAGTGACTGACCAATGGCCACCAGCAAAGCATGGTTACAGATCTGTAGTTAATTATCTGAGTTCGTTACCTCCCACAAGTAGCCTGCCTACTTCATGCCTTCACAGTTTGCTATTAAGTGATGGTGAGCAAGGACAGATTGAGGAAAACACCAAGGCAACATTTCCACAACTCGCGAGCTGCAGACAGATATGAAACCTCTGGAGTGATAAGCAATTTTAAATGGCAAATAGAAGTTGAGAATAGGAAATCAGAAAATAAATTCTAAACACCTCTAGATAGAGTCAGAATAAAAGTGTGAACAAGTTGAATGTCATTAATCTCTATTTGGGAGGAAAAAAAAAGGTTTTAAAGTAGTGAACAGATTTGACCATGTAAGATACAGTAAAATGTAAGCCTGTATAGAGTTCACTTAGAGAATGTCTTTATTGACCTGATTCCCTAAACACAGTCTAATGTAAAAGTGATGCTTAGCATTTTACTGGTCCGGGAAGCATTTTATATAAATTATTCCAGGAATTGCTCAAGAGAAATCTACATGAGGCTGTCCCTAGAGCAGCCTCTGTATTTCCCAAGGTCTAATATTGAACAAATCTTCCTTGCTTCACTTACATTCTAACAATAATCATCAGAAGTATTAGGCATGTACTAATTTATGCTCTTGTTTCCTAATTCTCAAACTAAAAGCAATTGTTTTATTCTATACATTTACATGGTTAATGCTGCTTTAAATTAGTCTTCAGACAATATTTAAAATGAGAGAATGCCATAAGAATTATTAAATAATAAATCTTAGTTTTATTAGAAAATCTTCCATTGAAATCCATTTATTCCTTATTGCCCAGGAAGCAAATATACTTTTAGGGTTATATGTAATTATGAGAGGATACTTACTTTCTCATAAGGAGGAAAATACTCATTTTCAATAGGGTAGTGGTCAATAAGCTTATAAAACATTACAATCTCATAATTAAAAATCATTTGAGTGCTATACATTTTTGTCTGGCTTACTACATAGCTCATAAACAGGAAATGACTTAACAAACATTGTAAAGAGTAGTAAGTCATTAGGTTAAGACAATATGCTTTCGTGAGAACTGTGAAGTACAGAAAAATATTGACTGATGATCAGTCCCCACTGGGACAAGCAAAATAACTAACTGGCAGAACAGGTATAACTATTCTATATGTAGGGATCATTGTTCGAATAAAAATTTAATACTTACACATAAGGATTAAGCATGTTAACAAATTTTTATGTAATTGTCCCCAATTCCTACACATTGCCTAGTTTGGAAAGTTAAAAAATGTCTTAGAGACTTCTCCACATTCCTTTGCCTCTGAGAGATATCCTCTTCCAGTTATTCCAGAAATTCTCCTGAAAATATTCAGGAACTTAATAATCATGTTTTTTTTTTTTTTTAAGATTTTATTTATTTATTTGACAGAGAGAGACACAGCGAGAGAAGGAACACAAGCAGGGGGAGAGGGAGAGGGAGAAGCAGGCTTCCCGCAGAGGAGGGAGCCCAATGCGGGGCTCGATCCCAGGACCCTGGGATCATGACCTGAGCCGAGGCAGACGCTTAACGACTGAGCCACCCAGGCGCCCCAATAATCACGTTTTTATAAAATAAAATGTATCTGATTGGCATTTGTTATAAAAACTTTTTAACATAAGAAATGTAACTTCTGGATGTCAAATATTATTAGCATAGTGATTTCTGGTAATATACAACAATTCCTTACAAAAAGTTCTTAATGGAAGATATATAACTTCTGAATATGAAAAATTATTAATGTAAATAATGATTTCTGCTAATTTGCAACACCCCCTCCCTGAAGCAAATGGTAGCAAAGCTGAAACATTTATTGTAGAGACAGTCATGCCTGTAAGGTGTTGAAGTAAAACAGACCAGCAGTTTGTAGGCTTTAAGAAATGGCCTTTCATCAGATACATACATGCTTATCTTCCATGCACCTTCAAGCCATTTCATAACCCAACCCATCAGTATACTTGAAAACACCTTAGAACTTCTAAACTATCATTGTCCCTCTAGTTTTCCTTCTTTGCAGAGCAGGCCCATGGAGTTTTCTTTACTTCTATTTTTCTCAATAACCACACAAAAAGAATTATATACCAGCCCACCACATAGCAGCCAAGTTCAGTGCCTACAGGAACACACCCCCACTTTTCTTTCCAAATCCCATCACCTACAACATCAGAAGAAATGGTTAACATTACGTGACGATGTAACATTATTGCCTGCAATGTGCCCGCATGGAGTTGTGTGAGGATCGTTTCTGCATGTTTTCAACTAACTTGATTGTCTTTTGCACAGAATGGTTTTACTCCACTGCACATTGCCTGCAAGAAAAACCGCATCAAAGTCATGGAACTGCTGGTGAAATATGGGGCTTCAATCCAAGCTATCACAGAGGTAGAACAATGTTTCAGCTTGTCACGAAACATTCCTTCTCTTACTCCTTCTTCCCCTTCCTGTCGCCCATCCTCTGTCCTCTTCACTCAAGTCTTATTTATCTGAAGAAGTCCCCATGGCCCCCACCGGTGCAGAGGAGTAAAACTGCTGTTGCTTTGTTTCGCAGTCTGGCCTCACACCAATACATGTGGCTGCCTTCATGGGCCACTTGAACATTGTCCTCCTTCTGCTGCAGAACGGAGCCTCTCCAGATGTCACTAACATTGTGAGTATGGCTTGGGTCAGAATAACCACAGGGAGAAAGAGCGAGAGGAAGAGAGAGTATGGCTGTTGGTAGGGATGTTTGTGTGTATGTCATCAAAGCGAGCGGCTGAGCTTTGAGCAGAGCCTCCATGATCCCAGGTTACTGAAGTACTCACCAGAACTTCACTGAGAAGAAATGGGTTAGGAAAACAAAATGGGAGTTGGGGAAGCTGTTTCAGCTCCCTGGTGCAGATGGATTAAACATGCATCTGAAATACATTTATGAAAACAAGATACATTTTGAATGAAGGATTGGTTGGAATAAAATCCAAAGGACTCATTCCAGTTGCTTGAGTGAATTCTATTCCCGGTAATTTTGATTAACATGTCAAGTCAGTACCACCATCAATCATAGGAAATGGTTAACCAGAGATAGACCCATAGGAGGGATTTCTATTTGATACCAAATTCTGTCTCCTTCAATTACATGGATTTTTCATTTTCTAACCTTGATTTTTCATTTTGATTTGATTTTGTTGGCTAGAGTGGACGGAGTCCTCTCTTACCTGAAATAATTATACCATTGAAACTTTTTCCTATATCTTAAAATGAATGTTAGTCTCCAGACAACTTTTATTCTGCCAGTAACTACTGGATATCCCAGAATTCTTCTACCTAATTTAAATTAGGATTTTTACTTCCAACTTCCTTATTATTTCTTTCATTTTCTTGGAGTCTGTTCCCTTAAACTTTGATCATTTAATGCAAATTTTCTCCTTACTGTGCACAAGGTATGGTCATGTATTTGAAGCTCAACAGGGACCACTGGAATATTGAGATTTTTTTTTAAGTATGCAATAGAAATAACTCTCCCCAAATAAACATCAGTGCTTATTATTGAGTCATATTTTCAAAAGCAAGTGATTGACTATTGTTGTTAAATTTTGGTGTATCATTCCATTTAAGTTGTGAAACAGAATGTTCAATGTCCCTTTTCATTTGTATTCCCTCTCACATTCTCATTTCTTTGCATTTTACACATTGTTTCTGTGCTAAAGTTTCTGATACATGGACAAAATCATGTGAAATTAATTTATCTGGTTTAAGTATTATTTAATACTCTATATAATTCACAATTGGAGCATAAAACCATTAAATAATTGAAATATATTCTGTTTGTTTCCCTAATTATAGCTTATGGATCCTAAAGTAATATTATTATACATTAATCTTTAATTACTCCATTAAGGATAAGAGTAATTTCAAAACATGCCGGTTTGAGTTGAACTTTTAGTCACTTCTTAGAACTTTAAAAGAAATCAACATCACCCTTTTTCTGTGCAGAGATGATGACCACCTCTCTTTTTTAAATTGATAGCTGTATGAACTAGTAACTTTCAAGAAAAGTACTCTGTATACTTTCCCACTATACTGTATTTTCCTTATTTGTATTTCATTGCCTTCAGGATCAAGGTGCAATGGTGATACTGTGTTAAATTATGTTATCATATTATAATAGTAACATATACAAGAATACTCTATCTGATACTTTATTGAAATCCCCTAGGTTAATATTTTTGAGGGGAGAATTTGGTACAATCATTAAAGAAAATCCACATGAAATGGTTGCGTGATTCTGTGGCCACTCTTAACTTGGCTTTTAACTGGCCAATTCCAAATCATTTGATGGTTATGGATTTACTCCATATTCATATGCTCCCCCTTCTGCAAAAGAAAATGCAATATAGGCTACCTGTAGATTTTAAAATTAAAATAAATAAAATATCAATTAAAACAATAAAAATGTTTACATCTTCTAGGTTCGTAAAGACTCCCGAATTTCATAATTGCTTTATCAAACTTAACTTCTACCTACCACTCATTATAAAGTTCACTTTGTTTTATCTTCTCATTTGTCTATTACACATTTTTTCTCTTCAGTCCCCTCAAAACAAATACTTGAGAGGCACTTGCTAATGTAATCCTCTCCTCAAGATATTTCCTCATTGTTTTTTGTTTGTTCATTTTTATTTTTGTATTATATGTCCTTCAGGGAGCAGATACCATGTAGATAGATAGGGTTGCCAGATAAAATACAGGACTCCCAGTTAAATCTGAATTTCAGATAAATGACAATTTTTTTTTTGTATAAGTATGTCTTATGCAATAGTTGAGACATATTTATACTAAAATAATTATTCATTGTTTGTCTGGAATTAAAATTTAACTGGTCATCCCATATTTTTGTTTGCTAAATCTGGCAACCCTACATTTAGAGGAATTTAATTTATCTCTAGCAGTGGGATGCCTATGAACTTGTACATTCTCAGGACATGAGGATATAGCCACTGGATCCAAAACTCTGTGCAGGTTGATTAAGAAACTGTGTGAACACTTATTGCCTGCTTGCTGTGTCAGAGTTGGTCATTTCCTGACCCCAAAGTACCCCACCTTTGGAGCCTTTGTGTGTTGCCTGAAATCATGTTGCATTTTTGAATGCAATGCTGTCTGTTGTGCTTTGATGCTTTCCAACTGATGCAGCCAAAGTGGAAGTCAATGTAGCTGTCGGCAAAATCAGTTTTAACAACTGAGAAGAGGGGCATGAAATTTAGTAACTGCTTTGGATGTGTGCATACCCATTCTCTTGCCAGTCTTGTTTTTGTCTCAAAATTCACTCCAAGTGTGAGATGTACCAATAACTCAATCATGTGCAGATATTATTACTGCAAAGCTTCCTTTCCGGAAAGCTCACAAATGCACTCTAAAACCTAGAAAGCTGAACTACCAGTTGTAATACATCCATAATCCAAAGTATTCATTGACAACCATGGGAGTAGAAAACTAAGCACTTTCGGGGCTGTCTAGAGTACAATGTGAGGTATTACCAAGTTTTCTCATATAAAAATCATTGGACTCACGGCTAAGTTCACACTTCATATCATGTTTAAAATTTCCCCCAATACTTAAGTGAATGAGCTTAAGATAAAGAAAACAAGGCTGTTGAGTAAGATAAGGTGCCCAACAATCAAGAAATGGAAGTTACTGAAATATCTTTATATATATTTTATATCATTATAATATATCTTTCATTTTTTATTTATAATTATATATAAACAAGGGTAATATAAATACAAAAGGGTAAGGACAATTTACAATAAAAATCAATTACCCCAGAGTCATTAAATAAGATTGAACAAGACCATTGCTTTAAATCGGAGAGATGTATGTGTGTATACAAATATATCTAACTTTTCTTTGGCTATAATGTTTAATACTTTAGATTAGGTTTTATAACTAACTCATTGATTTCAAATGTATAAATAGCATAAAAATAAATCATTCCAAGTATATAATAAGGATATTGGAAATATTAAGACTAGTATTGGAAACATTTTACATTGTAAAAACCCCTTATTGATAAAGTTTGGCTTGTAAACTAAACATAATGAACCTATCATTAACTAGGTACTCAGGATGCCTCTTTGACTTAACTTCTTATAAAGAAATTTATTTTTGTCTTTATTAGTAATTAGTAAAATTTAGTAAAATTGCTATACTTTTATAAGACTTAGCGTAAGGATTTGAGGGCTTTTTGCTGTTGTCAAATAGTTCGACCTTAACTTCATCTGTTTAGACTAGACAGGTTTTAAGTGATACAGAAAACAAGTTAGAAATCATGGTTGTCCAAAGAGGAAAAATCTTGCCATACACCCAAAGGTTGAAGACAAATATTGCTACTCCAATAATGTGATTTTTATAAGCCAACACACTCCAGATACATTTACTTTGCAAAAGTCAAAACATGTCATCATTAAAGAAGGCCATTAGAAGATAAATGAATTAATTATCAACAAAAAAGAAAACAATATTAGACGTCCAGTTTAATGCTTTCAAAATCAAATCATTTGAAATGAATTTTTCATAACTTCATAAAGAATGAGTCTCAGATACTAGGAAAAAAATTACCTGTGAGCTATGTACCAAACTTAAGTTGTGCAAGGAATCAGAAGAAATTATTTACTGGAATTAGTCAGAAGTATCCAATTACCACAACTGACTTCAAGATCAATTTAGCTGATTTGGAATGGTTTACTTTACTTGGTTGAAATAAGCTTTATTTTCTAGAATAGTTGTGGTGACTAGAAGTAATCATTTCTGTTCCAGTGTCTTGTTTTTTTCTTTTTTATAACTGTAAAATTGCTTGGAAGTATGAACCCCTGCCTTCTTCAGAACTACATGGGGTTTTAAAATACGTTGATTAAAACAAAACCAAAAACCTTCTCTCTTACAGGCAGTAATTAACAGGCTTCTCAATGACAAAATTTCTTTCATCTAACCACCATCCTTCATGCTACAGCTTAAGCTACCATTTCCTGATCAGTGTGCCGTATCTTGATGTGGCACGAAGATACTTGTGGAATGACCTGATGCCCAGGGCTGCCCACCTCAACACATGACACTGTTAACAGATGCTTTACTCATCTCTTGGTAGTTCTCTCAAATAACTGTCTATAATTGAATATGATCATTAATAATAGGGGGACATCCTGGGCAGATCAAATTTCTTATGTAAACGGTCATTGTCTAGCCTTATAACACAAAGACAAATCCAATATGAAATAGTTTATTTCAGAAGTAAACTTTGAATTCTGAAAAAAAATGACTTATGTATGGTACAAATGACATGATTCTTTTGCACTGTGTTGACCTGATCTTCGGCATCTAGAGTTTCTCCTTAAAAATGGGATCAAGTTGTTATCACATAGTCAAATGTGATGATGACAGATTATAGGTTTGAAGGATAAAAGAAGACTTCATATCACCTAAAGCAGTTTAAGTTATGCCAGATTGACTATGAGGTTAAACCTCAGGGTATGCTGGATATTTGGGTAAGTTTACAGACTGAAAAAAATGAAATAAACATGTGTTTTGTCCTTATGAAGATGGAGAAGATACAAAACTGTATTTTTCCAGACTAAATAATTATGAAATAATCATGCCTTTTCATAGATTTCCTAAACCTTTGGATTGATTGCTGAATTTCACAAAAAGGCACATTTTTATCCTTTACCATACAGAGCAGTGGGTTTCCTTATGACTCAATGAGTTTTGTTTCTTGGCAGCGTGGGGAGACTGCATTGCACATGGCAGCCCGGGCAGGGCAGGTCGAAGTGGTCCGATGCCTACTGAGAAATGGTGCCCTTGTCGACGCCAGAGCCAGGGTAGGTATGGGTGCTCGGGGTTCTCTCCTATTGTGCGCATGAGTTCCATCTTTAAGAGAGAATGCTATTCTTCATTTCCCGGATTTAGAAATGCCATGGACTGTAAGTAGAAGCATCAATTCAGTAGTTTTTCAGGCAGAAAAGGAAATGGTATAGTAAATATACACAATAAAATGCACCCCAATTTCAGAAACATTGACATTTGAAAAAAATATATAATTTAGTATCTAAGAAATGTGGCATTGAATAACCTAGTAATTTTTTAACCTATGAAAACATTTTTACATGTATTTTTCTTTTCATGAATTTTTAAAAAATGACCTATATTATAGAGATACTATGAATATTAAAATTGATTTCATACCATAAGGCCAATCAAATTTGCAGACATTACTTACTAGTTACTTAAAAACAAATTACACTCAAAGTTTTAATGTTGTACCTTTATCTGTTTTATTTTCTTCCTTTCTGTAATGAGTTCTACTTTTCTTCTTACTCTGATTTTACGCAGTTAGACATTCTGCTCTTCCGCTATTCCAAAATAAAATTTTGGCCCTGGAGATTACTTGATCAGATTCTCTTGTTCCTGATTGGCTTCTAATCCCTTTACAGGTTGATTTTTCCTTCCTTTTTTTTTAAATTCACTTTCCAATTGCTTTTTTCACCTTCTTCCTCTACACTGAATATACTAGTAATTTTTATCAATATACTATATCTTCAATTGCCTTTTCCACATCATTCCATTACCTTTTGTATTAGCATCTTTGGGATTCTCGTAGAATATTTGAAGACTTTTTCTCCTTCAATACTTGATGTACCTGGGCTAGAACTCACTTCAGCTTGAATTGTGCCATCATGACTCCCTTTTGGAAATGGTATTATATTGGAATGAAAGCATCTGCCTAGAGTCCTACACATTGTCATTTCAGGCAAGTCATTGCACTTCTGGGTCTTTATCATTAAAATATAAAGGTTGGACTTAGAAACCTTGAAACTCCTTTCCAGACTTTCTTAACATTCTCTGACTCTATGAGTTTAATAGCATTTTTTCCACAGATTTTCATGAAAAATCCGGTGAAACATGGGCAGCCTTGATATTAGCCTTTTCCTTTTGGATTTTATCTGCCTTTTTATCCATTGTGTGAGTAGTGTAATTAATGTTCTTTGGTAATCATCATCGATATTTTATTTTCTTATGTATTTAGAGCTTTTGTTGTTCAAACTGTATTCTTCCCAGCCTTGGCATTTTTCTTGTTTCTCCCCCACCCCACGACTATTTTTTAAGAGCAGTTTTAGGTTCATAGCAAATTGCAAGGAAGTTACAGAGGCTTCCCATATACGCCCTGATCCCACACGTGCATAGGCTCCCACGTTATCAGCTTTCCCCACTAGAGTGGTACACGTGTTAGAATTGATGAGCACACATTGACACATCACAATCCCCCAATCCATAGTGTACATTAGGGTTTACTCTTGATGTTTCACATTCTACCGGTTTGGACAAATGTATAATGACATGTATCCATCCTTATCATGCAGACTAGTTTTACTGCCCTAAAAAAACTTCTGTGCTCTGCCTATTCTCATTTCCTTTCCAGGTTACCTGGCATTCAGCTATTTAAAAAAAATTATGGTCAATCAATGTACTCTGAGTATCATGAACTTCAGTATTTTTATCAGAAATTGTGATAATATTTCTGGTAAATGTTTGTAATTTATATTTAATGACAAAAGGGTTTCCTGTTTATCTTTCAAAATAAAACCGTTTAATATTTGTCTATATTCAAATTTTAATTTATTTTTAACAGAAATTTGCTTATTTTCATGTGTCTTTGTCAATTTTTTTATGTTATCAATTTAGCCTGTTATTATTGCCTTATGCTTTTCTGGATACCATCTGAAACCCCTTCCTCCAAACCACTAGCTAAAGATTCTTTACTTTGAAATATTGTAACATTTATTCATTTTTTAAAAATTTTTACATACAAATTCCATCAATTCTATTGTTCTGGTGTTTTTTTGTTGTTGTTGTTTGTTTTTTTGTTGTTTTTTAAGAGAGAGTTCGTGGGAGTGGCGAGGGGCAGAGGGAGAAGGAGAGAGAGAATCTTAAGCACGCTCCATGTGGGGCTCACTCCCACGACCCTGAGATCATGACCTGAACCAAAATCAAGAGTTGGACGCTTAACTGACTGAGCCACCCAGGTGCCCCCAATTCTATCATTTTACTTCCTTTCACAACTACGTTTAGTGTCATGGTCTACATATGTAAATAAAATCTTTAATTTTTTTATTCCTCCTTGTTTAAATATCAAATGTCATGATCCTTTGTTTTTTCAACTCTACCACCTATCCTAAGTTGCAACTAAAATTCCTTCCCTATAGCATCCTTCTGGTTGCAGACAGGAGAAACTACCACATCCTGATAGAGCCCTGCTACTGAAAGGTCATTATGTATGACATCACCTGGGGATCTTTTTAAAATGCAGAATGAACTCAGTAGGTTGGGGTGAGGCCCCAAATCTGCATTTTTTTTATTTAAAAGATTTTTTTTTATTTATTTGACAGAGAGATACAGAGTGAGAGAGGGACACAAGCAGGGGGAGTGGGAGAGGGAGAAGCAGGCTTCCCGCTGAGCAGGGAGCCCGATGTAGGGCTCGATCCCAGGACCCTGGGATCATGGCCTGAGCTGAAGGCAGACGCTTAACGACTGAGCCACCCAGGCGCCCCCCAAATCTGCATTTCTAACAAACTCACAGGCGATGGGCATGTTCCCGATCCCAGGATTATACTGAGCAGCAAGAAGCTAAGGTTTTCCTTTTCACATGTTCTATTTTAAGTTGTAATTTAACCATGAGTTTCTACTTTTTTTAGCCCTTTAGGTTTGCCTGGAAATCTTTGATGTTAACAAATGTTAACATTTGTACAGTGGTCTATACTTCACAAAGCATTTTAACACGAATTACCTTATTTAACACACAGAGCAACCATGTGTTGTAGGGTGGCTTAGGGTCCTGAAATCCAAAATTGTGCTGTCTTTCCTGAGGTCATAGAGTTAGAAAGAGTAAGAAAAGGGTTCTTCCTTGATTCTGGATCTTTCTCCTAGCTTTTTTCTGCTGACGTAATTATCTCCTTTTTGTCTATAAAGAGAGACCTTATCTCTCCTATCTAAACAAACAACAGGATTCTAATTAGTCACATTTCCCACCTGGGCTGATCACTATGGCCAGAATATAGTACTAAGCCTGGGATCCATGCCCGTTCATGTGGTGCATCCATGAAGTGGAGTGAGATGAGTAGCAGACCCTCCAGAGCCACATGGAGTGGGGGATGCCTTCTTTCCCCAAAGGAGGGAGGGCTCTTCCCAGAAAAAGGGTGTAGGGGTTCTTGAACAGAAAAATGAAAATCTATCAGTTCTGTTTTACCTCTTGGTTTCCCAGCATGCATACCTACATGCATGCACTTCTGAAACTCTCTCTCTTAACCTAATACATTGCTCTATCATTCACTCCCTCCCAAAGGGGAGATGGTCAGCAATTATACTCAGTTACTATGCTGAACTCCAAGGGCAAGATCTCTGGGTAGTCTGTATTCTTCTTAATCAGGTTTAGAAATAATATCTCATGGTTATATAATCATGGCGCTACTCCCACTACATAATGAAAGAAAAATAATTTACCACACCAATGCCTCTCATTTAAAAAGTGCGAGCTGCATCCTCTTGTAAGTCAAGAGCATAAGGCGATTTTGCTGGACAGACTAAGAGACCAGGGACTGCAGGGCATAAGTTCATTGGTCAGTCAGTGTGCTTGCCCCCGGACCCTGCCCTCACAAAGGTCCTTCCTTGTCCAGTATCCTCCATGGATATGACTGAGAGGACCACTGGGGCCCTCCCATTGGGGAGCTCTCTTACTTGAGGTGCCTATGTTCTGTTGGCACACTATGGAGGGCTGGCATTTGGTTTAGGGATAGAGCAATCACAGGGCCCCGAGGCTTAAACTCACTTGAAACTTAATTCACCTTAAAACTTGAGTTAGCTGCCAGTCGATTTGGTTCCTGAGAATCGTGTTAGCTAGGAATTAATGGCAGAAATTTGATCAAATCTTTGAACCTTGTCTAAGCCATTGCTATTTCTGTCTTTTGGTAAAGGAGTTGGGGCTCAGCAGGTCTTCCTAATTTTGGAAGACTATAGCTTGTGGGAGTAAGGCAGAGCTCATCTCTTCCTGGTCCAGGCTGTATCACAGTCAATGACACTTTGTGATGAGGGAATTATTACCCCTTATATATGGAAGAGGCCTAGAGGATCAAGGTAACCCTCCCTTTTTAAAGCCCTTTCCATGAATATTATTTTCTGCGCTTTCCCAATTCTTTGCCTTGGCTTGAATTAACTTTAGTCTGGAGCAGCAAATTCAACTTTTGCAGTTCAACAGGGAAATAATTACCCAAACCTTAAAAGGTCTTATATCTCTAGTTACCAGTGGAAAGACTTTCTAACCAAACTTGTTTGTTCTTCCCTTTTTTGCTTTCAGATAGGACTGTACCAAAAGTTGAAGAAAGTAGGCAAGGCAGTTTATTTCTTAAAAAAATTAAAAACAAAAACAAACAAACAAAATCAAGTACCTAAATGCTCTGGGGTCTGAGAACCAAGGGACAAGAGTTGATAATTTAACCGAATAGTTGGCTGCTACCGGCTCTGGATGAAGGTGTCTTCATTGCCCCAGGTCTCCCGCTCACTCATCAAGAACATCTTTTAGATTATGTCACTTGCAATACCTGCCTCTATCAAATTGTGCTGGGTAGATGTGCAAGAAGGGAAACCCAGAAGTGACAGATGTTCATGATAGCTATTCTTAGGTTCTTCAGTTCTTTTACTGTTGTTTTGTTCTCTATTTATCTTTGTAATTTAATTTCCCCCATTTGTCTATTTTCTTCTCTGCTGTGTTTCAGAGAACAGTTGTATCTTCTGAAGTGTTGTCAGTCTCCTTTCCTATTGAGAGTCACCTCATTCTGTTAGTTTTCTCAGTGGCCAACTTACTGTGTCTATTTCTGTAGGATGTATAGGCCAATGAATGTCTTTGGAATCCAATGCCTGAATTCAAGTCCTGTTTTAATAGCCTGGTGACCTCGAACAATCCTGGAGAACCACTTTAATTCGCCTTAACCTCCGCTTTCCAGAAAATGGTCTAATAATACATCTTATGCCTTCCTTTCGGGTCTTTTGTAAGAATAGGATTAAGTATGCACTGTACATGAAGGAAGGTTATAAATTGCATTTTTAAAAAAGATTCCAATTCTATTACTAAAACACTTGTGTTATTGTTATTTATTACTTACTTCTCACCACCCTGAAATTCATATAATGCTATTCCATCTCCTTCTGTGGCTCCCTCTGAATACTTTCTTTCTTATACTTTAAGATACTACATTTATTTGAACAGCTCTTCCCCACTCTATTATATCCTTTTTCCATTCATTCTTAGCTTAGAAAGCTGACCCAGCTTTTCCTTCCTCACTTTGATTATGACATGCCCTTGAACACATTGTAAAGACATACCTTCTTTTCATCACTAAGGTTATGCTCAATTTTCTTTTTATAAAAGAATGGTTTGGCCTAGTTCTCTTAACACTGAAATGAAAATATTTTCTGACTACACATTAGAGTCAGGTGATTTCTTGAGCCTCTTCCAACATATCCTCCCTATTTCTTATACCAGCTATGTCCTCTCTGTGTTTCTAAATGAAAAGCACTTGGCAAATACTTAACCCCCTTTGCTTCTTGCCGGAGTTCCATTTCATCCTGAAATCCTGGATGTAAGTCCCAGAACCATCTGTAATGTTTCCTGGAACATTAAAAAAAAATCAGATCGTAATATCTTATCTGAAGTCTCTCCTTGAAGAAAATGACCAGTATTTCTATCCTCGGCTTGTTTGAGTGGAGTAAGAACAGTTTTCCCAGCATCCCTCATTCTTTCTCTCTTGATATAGTTCCCAGAATAAATACTGTCTCTTAGTGAAAGCTTTTGGATGAGAATCTAGGTCTTAGTACTTCTGGACTAGATTTCTTTCTTATTCAGAACCACAAGTTGGTTTATATTTAAGCATAAGTGAGGGCTGAAGCCTTAATGAGTTGAGTAACATATTGGTGTGCCCAGGAAACAATGACTAAGTTCATGGAAGTACATACTACTAAGAAAATCTAAGAAAGATTTTTGTGACCAAACAGGTCACCTCCATAACAAAATATAAAATAAATCGTGGTCAGAGTAGTAATAATTTCCTTTTTGGGTAGGGGTTCCTAGAGATTCCAAGAAGACGTCAGGAAACATCTGAGTGAAATGTGTTATCAGTGAAGTCTGGCTTGTTCTGGCACTAATTTTTGACTTGACTTGAGTTGTAGGAGGAACAGACACCTTTGCACATTGCCTCTCGCCTGGGTAAGACAGAAATTGTCCAGCTGCTTCTACAACATATGGCTCATCCAGATGCAGCCACGACAAATGGGTACACGCCATTGCACATCTCTGCCAGGGAAGGCCAGGTAGATGTGGCATCAGTCCTCTTGGAAGCAGGAGCAGCCCACTCCTTAGCTACCAAGGTAAGGGGATGGCTCCATGACAACATGGATGAAGAGGGATCCTGAGTCAGGCTTCCTCTGTTCTACTATCCACAGTATCAAGAAGGGTAGATCTTCTTTAGGCTCTGACTTACTTCTTTCTATTTGAATATTTTAGATTCATTTCCTAAATCATCAAAGGGGATTTTGAAATCCCATATAATATTTTCAATAACCAGTGCTGGATTCCATCCTTCTAAGTAGTATTGTTTCTAATACAGGTGTCTGGTGCCTTTTTAACTAAGATTATTTCCATAGAGCAAGGGCTACTTTCTCTTCTCTTTCCATTAGAAAATCTATAATGTATTCCCAAGAGAAAAAATAGAAGATTCCCAAATACATTGAACTAGTATTACTAATGAAGAAAAGAAAATTGCATTAAATTGGCAATAGTATATTTGCTAAGAGTTTTAGTACTATCTAGAAGTTCACCTTACTTGATTCTGCCTTTTTCCAGCTCTGGTATCAGCTGTCATTCCCATTCTGCTCTCTGATATTTATCAGCTATATTCTTGCTTGGGTATTTACGGTGTCTAAATAGAGCTGGGCTAGAGAAGCACTTTATTGGTTGTATATTCTTTGTATACACCAGCCTGAACTTTACTTATGTTCAAAGTTTCATGCTAGGGCAGAATAATTTTTTTTCCACTTGATACATTCTATTTGAAATTCACTACTTGGATATGACTTAGAATAAAACATGAACACACTCAGCTAATCAGAGCAAAAGAAATTGGATGGGTACAGAAGAGTAGAAAAATGAGACAAGTTTAAAGTCCACAACAAGTGTATTGTTTGCAAGGCAAAATAATTCCCATAAATACAACAGTGATTCATCTTATTTAAAAGACATTTTCAATTTGCTCATAGCAAATAGTCATGAGTACTACATCTGAGGGAGAAGTATGAACTCAAGGAATGTTGTGGCATCTGTCCTCCTAGAAGTAGAAACGGCCCACTAGCCATTATGACTTAATCTGGTTGCCTGTGGCTATAAAACATGTTTTAATGTAAGAAACTGATAATTATTCCAATGCTGAAATCTGAAGAGCTGAAAGGATTTTAAAAATCTTTTTTTTTTTAAATCAGAAACTAAGCAACAAATGTAATAGTGATAACAACAACCCAAGAAAGACTGGGTGATCATCTCACCAGATGAAGGTGACAAATAAATTCAGATATGTAAAATACAGAAATAAAGAATACAACATAGTGCCTTGCAAAGATTTTTAGAATTTAAAAGATATATCTAAAGCCATAGTCAAGTACTGAGGTTAAATGGAAGGAACTATTAAATTGAGCAGTTCAGTAGTGGAACTCACTGGGGTTCTGATGAATAGTTGACTCAACATCATTAAAGCTATTTGAGTGTTTCTACATATCAGAGGGTAAATGAAATCCTGAGGAAATTAACATGGGGAAGGAGGAAGATGTATGACTCAAGAGATGCTTTCCAACCCCAATTTTGTGATTCTACAGTAAAGATTCTGTGTGGTTTTGTCTAATAATATGTTCCAAATTTATAAAGGGGTTGGATCACTATTCCAGCAGGACTTTATGGACAAGGCATTTCTTTTTCTTCCTTATCATGTATTTTTTTTTCTCAAAGAATTCTACTTCATCCTGAGTGTCACCCCAATCATTGTGTACATTGAGCAGAGGGAGAACATTAACAATAAATGTTGACTGAAACGGACTAATGCAAGAGGAGGAAATACTTCCTATATTTGTCCCACATTTGGAGAAAGTGAAAGAATCACTCTCCTCCAAGGACTGATTAGTACCAAATGTTCAAAAAGAAGCGAAAAGAAAAACAACATTTTAATTAAACATAATTCGTGTGGTGACACTGTGAAAGGGCAGTATTGTTTCTTGGGAGAAATTCTGTATTTTGATGAGGGCTTCAGTGGTCCCAAGGATAAGCCGTACCTTAGACCACCTACACCAGGCACATTTGCTTGGTGTGTTTTACAGGCCCCGGTCAGCGTTAGAACTCTTCCACTCTCACTTTAGTGCCAGAAGAGCATGTGGTTAGACTGTCTGGCCAAGAGGATGGATTTGAGATCATGGTGTAGGAACCGTGCCATCCTTGAGATCTGAGTCCAGGGACTTGGCTGTTTTTGTAACACAGCTAATGACGGAGAATGACATTAGTTAGGCACACAAGACATTGAATCTGCACATATAAACATGGGTAACAGAGCATTCTTTTAAAAAAGCTTTACACTGGTGTGTTTAAAAGTCTGACAATCAGCTCAAACTTATGCCGGAAGTAGAGTGTATTTAACAAAAGGAATTGGTCTTTTATACAGTGTGGGTCTTCTGGGAAAGGGGCTAGATAACAGGATAGGAGGTACTTTTTAGTAGTGAGCATTTTTCTTCTCTGTCGACCATTTATCTTGCTATTTCTTCAGAAAATGCAAATCAACTGAATCACAGTAACAATTTTTTTACCAGGGCTGCTGAAATATCCTAAAATTTAAATGAAGAAATTTGGAATTCAGATATTATAAAAAGGATAGAAAAAGAAGGATTGGAGAGAAGGCAGCTATTGTCTCAATCCTATTAATTTTAGAAGCAGGAAAAAGACAAGCTGTCTCCACCCCTGCCCCCAATCACTAAAGAGAGCCATTTTAGGGACACCAGTGACCTTTATAAATTTCAAACCTATAAAGTCAAATTTCAGTTTGCAAGCCCTTAAAATAAAATCTGTTTTGTTCAATCGATCAAGCCAAACTCTTGCATGTTAAATTTCCTTCTTTAGTCTAGTCCTTGTTTATGGCTAACAGATTTAATGCTTCTAATATTTTTCCCAAATAGAGACTCAACATAGTTTGTTTGCTCAGTATGTTAACAAACAAACAAAAAGATTTTGTTAGGAGTCACAAAAATAAAGATGACATTTTACTTTTGTTTCTTCACATTTTCAGAAGGGTTTTACTCCCCTGCATGTAGCAGCCAAGTATGGAAGTCTGGATGTGGCAAAACTCCTCTTACAACGCCGCGCTGCCGCAGATTCTGCCGGGAAGGTAAAGAGTTTTACTAACACATGACAGTTACGTAACTCAGTCAGGTTGGAAGCTTTGGAGATCTGTACTTCAAGATATTTTTCTCAGTCTTCTGAAAGGAATATGAAGGCGACTGATGAAACTATGCCAGATAGACACGAGGGGGATATCTGCCCGTGCGTGACCTGTCCACATCCACACTAATTTAGAAGGCATTTAGAGCTGTGCCTTCAATGTGTGTCCTCTGCACTAAATTTAGAAGAATCCTTGCAATGCTAATGTAGTAATTCTTGCATAGCATTTCAGACTTTTATTTACGGTGGCTATCCAGATAACGTGTGCCAACTTACACTCCACCAGACATTTTCAGTTTTAGCCAAGTTTCTAATATGAAAATCATTAGGTATTGATTTGATTTTTTATTGACCATATTAATTAATTAACATGGACTTAATCGATACCAGTTTCCATGCATTTGGGTAGCTTCAGGGCAGCTCACACTAATTTATTAATGCTGAATTTAGACACACCCTTTACAGAACGGCCTTACCCCGCTCCACGTTGCTGCTCATTATGACAACCAGAAGGTAGCACTGCTGTTACTGGAGAAGGGCGCTTCCCCGCATGCCACGGCCAAGGTGAGGACCACAGAAGAGGGTTGGCAGAGATAGGGTGCAACTATAATCAGACTGCACATGGGAATTGTTCTTTCATTTTTTAAATTTTAATTCCAGTGTAGTTAACCTACAGTTTTTTATTAGTTTCAGGTGTACAATAGAATGATTGAACACTTCCATACATCACCTGGTGCTCATCATGACAAGTGCCCTTCTTAATCCCCACCACCTGTTTCAACCATCGTACCTCCCCACCCCCCTTCATTACCAGCAGTCTGTTCTCTAGAGTTAGGAGTTTATTTCTTGGTTTGGCTCTGTCTCTTTTTATCCTTTGCTTGTTTGTTTTGTTTCTTAAATTCCACATATGAGTGAAATCTTATGGTATTTGTCTTTCTCTGACTGACTGATTTCACTTAGCATTATACTCTCTAGCTCCTTCCATGTTGTTTTAGGGAATTGTTCTTTAAACACATGGTATGGTATAACTGCAAATAGTCCTAGTGATAGTAGCTTTTGGTACTGACTATTTTTTATTATTATTATTTCTACCAGTTACTTCCACAAAGCCTTTTAAGATTTTTTAAAAGTCGGGGCGCCTGGGTGGCTCAGTTGGTTAAGCGACTGCCTTCTGCTTGGGTCATGATCCCGGAGTCCCGGGATCGAGTCCCACGTCAGGTTCCCTGCTCAGCAGGGAGTCTGCTTCTCCCTCTGACCCTCCTCCCTCTCATGCTCTCTGTCCTCATTCTCTCTCTCGCAAATAAATAAAATCTTAAAAAAAAAAAAAAATTAAAAAAAAAAAGATTTTTTAAAAGTCAGCATAGATTAAGGGGATATGCCTACAAAACAGTAGAGGTGACTTTTACTGCTAACATGCAGTGTTTTAGAGACTAAAGTTTTGAATTTTGAGAAATGAAACATAATAAAGGCAGTAGGTTTTTCCTTTTCCCCTATAACCGGAATGTTATGACATAACATAACCTTTTTTTTTTTTTTTGCTTATTCCTTTAGGCCTCAATTTTTTCATTATGGTATATGAAAGGCTCTTCGTTTCTTTTTTCTTTAAGTATTTCATCCATGTTAACTCTAATACACATTCTTTTAAGTTCTGAGACTAGGAATTCCTTTTTGATGTATATATACCACCAATTTCTGAGACAGTGCCAACTGAGACTTGTACCAACGGACAGGGCATTTCTCACTATTTGAGTTGCCCCTTTATTATGCCAAAAATATGCATGAATCTCACATAATACATGAAATAATCACTATATCTTTCATTAATTCAAGCATATATTTTATCAGGATTTATTTAAAAAGTATTTATTGTGTTAGGAAGATATTCATGCTATGTTAGATGACATAATAAAACAGCACAACTCCCATTTATTTACCGAATACTGTACCTACCACTTTGCATGCACTATCTCATTTAATCTCATGATAATGCTATGAGATTGGTGTCATAATAATTTCTATTTTACAGATAAAAAAGTGAGATTTGAATAGATTAATTTGTTTGTCCAAAGTCACTTGACTGATAAGTGATAGGGCTGAGATTTGACCTCAAGCAATTTGACTTTAGAACCAGCACTCTTTTTTTTTAGTTGTTTTTTTTTTTTTTTTAGTAATCTTTACACCCAATGTGGGGTTCGAACTCACAACCCTGAGATCAAAAGTTACCTGTTCTTTTGACTGAGCCAGCAAGGTGCTCCTAGAACCAGCACTCTTAACCATTAGGTCCACTATGTCCCAAAGTAGTGGAGAGAGAATTATTCTACTTCTATTATATAAATATGTATATGTGTACTCATGTGTCTATTTATTTATTTTTTATTATGTTATGTTAATCACCATACATTACATCATTAGTTTTTTGTGTTTTTTTTTTAAGATTTTATTTATTTGACAGAGAGAGCACAAGCAGAGGGAGACAGAGGGAGAAGCAGGCTCCCCGCTGAGCAAGGAGCCCGATGTGGGACTCAATCCCAGGACCCTGGGATCATGACCCGGGCCGAAGGCAGCCGCTTAACTGACTGAGCCACCCAGGTGTCCCGACATCATTAGTTTTTGATGTAGTGTTCCATGATTCATTATTTGCATATAACACCCAGTGCTCCATGCAGAACGTGCCCTCTTTAATACCCATTACCAGGCTATTTAAATTATACATATACACATATAATAAAATGGGATATTCTATATAAAAAGTATACTCTGTATAATACCATATATTTTGTATATATTATATATGATATAATATAAATATACATAACTTTATAACATACCTACATATACATCTACATATATACATATACATGCATATTTTATTGGTACCAATATACACTAATAATAAAATATTTTAACTATCAAAAGAGGAGGGCAGGGGCACCTAGGTGGCTCAGTCGTTAAGCGTCTGCCTTTGGCTCACGTCATGATCCCAGGTCCTGGGATCGAGCCCCGCATCGGGCTCCCCGCTCCACATCGGGCTCCCTGCTCCACATCGGGCTCCCCGCTCTGCGGGAAGCCTGCTTCTCCCTCTCCCACTCCCCCTGCTTGTGTTCCCTCTCTCACTGTTTCTCTCCCTGTCAAATAAATAAATAAAATCTTTAAAAAAAAAAAAGAGGAGGGCAAATATTTATAATTATGCATATCATTCTTATTCCTTTATACCCTTCTCTCAGTAGTCTCATCAATTCTGCATTTATTTGATGTCTTTCTTCATCCTAGATGATAAACTACTTGAGGACAGTAATCATGTCATATTCATCTACATATCCCTAAATTATCTCATATAGTATTATGTGGATTCTCAATACATTTAAATGAAAGAATGAAGACTAAGCAACTATTTCAATGGAATAAAAATACCTACTCCTTTAACATGCCAGTACTTTTTTCATTAACTCTCCAAGCTGGCCATCCTCAATATAGATATGAAAGATTTCATCAATACCCAACAACACTTTATTTGAACTCTTACTATGTATAAAGAAAGAAGTGTAGTAAAACTTTGTTCTCCTCCCACAAGGTACTTTCAATCTACTTGGGAGAGAGGACCTAAATTATAAAATAATCTGTATGGTTTTCCCAAAAAGACAAATATAGCCCTGATCTCTAGCCTGTACAGTGTATGGTCCTTACTCTTAGGTACACACAGAGTCCATAAGACCAGGTAGAGCAACCTCTACTCCAGAATCATAGTAGGGTGGTGTTCAGGAGGCTCCTCTAGTATCTTCCACTCATCTGCCCCAGCCTGTTGATGAGCATGAGTCCTTCAGTTCTGGGGCCACTCCAAGAGGCTTCCAGTTGGTTGTACCCCCAGCCCCATTTCCACTTTTTTTTTTTTAAGATTTTATTTATTTATTTGAGAGAGAGAGAGAATACAAGCAGGGGGCAGGGGCAGAGGGAGAGGGAGAAGCAGACTCCCACTGAGCAGGGAGCCCGATGTGGGGGCTAGATCCCAGGACCCCGGGATCATGACTGGAGCCGAAGGCAGATGCTTAAACAACTGAGCCACGCAGGCACCCCCCCCGCCCCATCTCCACTTTTGACTCTGTATTCACTGCAACCACTTGCCCTAGCCAGAGACATAATCCCTTGGACTCTAGAACCTGTTTGCTTCTTTCTACCAGAGCCCAGAAGCTTTTCTTAGTTTTCACTGGATTTTTTTTCTGTGTGTGGTTATTTGGTTCCAAAAAATTTCACTCTATGCGGAGTAGGAGGACTATTTAGATCTTGTAGATCAAGTATCTGCTGGACAGTCAGATCTCTTATATTGCCAAAATTGACACTCTTTTTAATGATCTCTTATGTTGTTTTGATAAAACCTCCTGTCCTCCTCCATGTAAGTCTCTGACTTCCTAACCTTGGTAGATTTACTCTGATAATTCACCTAACTTTGGTAGAGCCCACGTGCAGGAATGGGGGACATTTGGACTGAAGAAAACACACTATAGCAAAAAAAAAAAAAAAAGATGCTAAACTTACAGGGTCCACAAAAATTTATGTATCCTTTAATTTAATAGAGCCCATGGTCCAAGTGCAGTGTTCTAGAACACCTGGAGCATCTGGGACCAATGATCAGACCATGAACAGGCTTCTAAGGAGAGCTGCCAAATTTCCTCAGCAGCTTAAAGAGAAATATCATTTATCTGAACTGAAAGATGCTTATTTTTGCTTGGAGAAATGGGGCAGAGTAGATAGATCAGATCATTGAGGATCAAGATTTGATGATGGTATGTAAAGATATTTAAGTTCTCAAAACTCCTTTTAATTTTTGGTACCCTTTGCAGTTAGACTTCAGGAAATAACATAACCTAAAATTATCTTATGATAGATTCACAAGAAGCAATTGATCGTTATGCTGTCTTTACCTTCATTATATCACAGTTCATGGCAAGGCCACTCTTTTTAATTTCTATTACACGTTTTTCATGGAAAATTCTACCAGACTTGAAAAAGGAAAGGAAAGGAAACAATATAGGTTCCATACTAACATTTGTTCTAGAGGTCTGTTTGCTTGTTTTTTCTTTTAACTAAGTATAGGGATTAACGTTTGGCTCTTGTAAGCCAAGTATGAATTCCTCTGGTCCTCTCTACAAACTGCCACATAAAACTAGTATCCTCATATTTCTCCTTTTGAGCGCACAGGTTGTAGAGACAAGTGGAAAATCTAGGATTTTAATAGGACACAGGATTGATATAAGCCAATTTTGTTGCTTAATATATTTTCCACTAGAATGCAACCCCTTAAAGACAGGGATTGTGTCTTGTCCACCTCTGTATCCCTATACCTAGCACACAGCCTGGCACATGCTCGCAACTTACTAAATAGCTATCGAATGAATAAAAAGTACAATCCACCCAGAAGCATAATAGCAGGAGTGTTATAACAAGATCAAAGAAAGAATTCCATTTTATTCTGTACTACTAAAACTGTGTCTGAAGTATAGCATTCAGTTCCAGGTTGCACAATTCGAGAGCACTATTGACAAACTAGAATCAGTCTAGAACAGGTCATCCTTAATGGAGAGGTCTAGCAATGGGGCTTTTATCAAGAATAGTTAAAGGACTGGGGAAGTTTAACCTGGAAAAGAAGCCTAAAGGGAGATATGAAAACCATCTCCAGGTATTTGAAGGACAGTCATGTAGGAGAGGAACCTGGCTTATTTTATGTTGCTCTGCAGGAAAGAACCAATATTGTAAGAAGAAGTTGTTAAGCTTTGGGGCTTTTGTGTCTATACCTGTCTTAAAATAGAATGGGTGCCTTGTGATATTGGTTGTAAAGATTTGGGTGTTGTTAGATGGGAACTTGCAATGGGTAAGAATTTGGATTTACTATAAACTCACTTTATAACTTTTCTGTTGATTAGAGATTCTTATTTCCTTTGGAGATATATATTAGGGCAAGTGCTAAGCTTACAAGATATATTTGCTTTATTTTTTTTTTTCTAGAATGGCTATACTCCTTTACATATTGCTGCCAAGAAGAATCAAATGCAGATAGCTTCCACGCTCCTGAACTATGGAGCAGAGACTAACATTGTAACAAAACAAGGAGTAACCCCACTCCACCTGGCTTCACAGGAGGGGCACACAGATATGGTCACCTTGCTTCTGGATAAGGGAGCCAATATCCACATGTCAACCAAGGTATTGTTTTTGCCTCTTGTTTTAGCCAGGAGTCTCTCAGATGAATGTAGACAGAAACCGATCAAAGATAACTTGGAACAGAAGGAGGGGATGTGTTAAAAGGAAACAGAGATTACTTCTAGAATTCAAGGACAGTAACAGTCGGAGCCTTATGAGGAAAAAACCACAAGGAAGCAAGAGGCCGACTCTCTGCCTGTATGGCTGCATTTTTGAATCTTGACTTTTCCCTGCAAGTCAGTTTCATTTACCTCTCTCTACAGATCTACTTTCTCTGTTTCGTTGTGTATGTGACCAAAGTGGTGACCCTATAGCTCCCAAGAGTTAACATCACGGCAGTTAAAGCAGTCCGTCCAGATTGCCATAGTACCTGCTGGTCTTAATTCCAAATTTCAGACAGAAAGAGGGAGAGTGAGAGAGAGAGAGAGAGAGAGAGGTGACAGTTCATTTGGGCTCTTGCCCAAACAACTGATTCTAAGCTCTTGGTCCATGGCCACTACCCAAGCCATTCTCCAGCCCGGCTGAGCATAAGAGGCACCTGGGGGCTGGGGGAGGGACGCATGCAGGGAACTCAGTAAAATATAGATTTCTGAGCCAACTTTAGCTTAGTTTGGGTGGTTCTGGTGGTGGCGGCCAGAGAATCAGTGTTTTTAATAAAGAACCTCAGTCATTTCAGCCTTTGTAGGCAAGCATATTAACTATAATAGAGTAAGAGTGAGGAATATAGGGGGAAAAGACATTATTCAAATATGGAAATACTTGGATTTTTACAATTACATGTCTGTCTATACATTTCCCTCTTTCTCTACATATATATCTGCAACTCTACCTACCTACCTACCTATTTAATGTATATCTATTTTATACTTTATGTACTCCACTGGAGTCAGCTTCTGAGAAACTAAAAATTGAAGCCTATATTTACAAGTTAGCTCATCACTTACAACTCTTAATGCTTTTTGTAACACAAAGTATAGGTTTAGTGAAAATTAAGTTTCTTAGGATTTTTCACAAATACACAAGTACTGTGTTTTCTACATCTCACTGTTGAGCTAATTAGTGCTTTTGGAAACTCATATGTGAATTGGTCTTAATAATGTTTATCAGGGGTGCCTGGGTGGCTCAGTCATTAAGCGTCTGCCTTCAGCTCAGGTCATGATCCCAGGGTCCTGGGATTGAGCCCCACATCAGGCTCCCTGCTCCACGGAGAGCCTGCTTCTCCCTCTCCCACTCCCTCTGTTTGTGTTCCCTCTCTCACTGTGTCTCTCTCTGTCAAATAAATAAAATCTTAAAAAAAAATAATGTTTATCAATAGGTTATGTAGCATTATTTCCTTTAGAAATAGTTTTGAAAAAGACAAGTTGCCTGAATGCCTCTAGAGTCCTATTCTGTGTCTTTATCACTCAGAAGTATTCCAGTAAATCCCTTGCCCTTATACGCTTCTTTGTTCTTTATCAGAAGTCCTCATGGATCTTTTTTTAAAGTATAGTGAGAGTTACTGATAGAGTTATTCCTCCAAAAGATATTTGCATTTTAACAGAAATGAACATGCTAAAGCCTTATGGTGAAATTCAATGCCTCAGCTGTCATTAAAGTCTGGGGCATGGATTTCCTTGTGGCCATTGACATCATGCCATCCAGGTGATCATTTCCCCTACTGGGGATATTCTCACTAAGACCAGTTGTATATGAAGGGGGCAGATAGTGTTTATTGTCCGTTAAAAACAAATCTTCATTTGAAAATAAACACGAGAAATCCATAAGCAAGGAAAATTTTGAGTAGAATGAAATTCTAGACATTTCATGAAACTGGTCATGTGATGCTTCTGATAGTGCTGTTTTTAATTTATATTCATATCTGGAATCAGTTAACTATGTCCCTCCCTAATGGTATTCTTCTAAACATATTACTTCCTTTGAGAGGGTTTTAGCAGTCAATCAGCAAATATTTAATGAATATTTTTGACTTGCATACTCCACAGTGAAGAAATATATTCAATTTTGGACCACAAAGTAATTATGTTATCTTTATAACAATGATTTCAATATTAGATTTGGGTGCTATCCTAAAAAGAGGTATGATGTATTTGTCACTAGAGTAAATCACCATGTAATAATAAGAACCAGTTGTAGAGGGCGCCTGGGTGGCTCAGTTGGTTGAGCGGCTGCCTTTGGCTCGGGTCATGATCCTGGAGTCCTGGGATCGAGTCCCGTATCGGGCTCCTTGCTCAGCGAGGAGTCTGCTTCTCTCTCTGACCCTCCCCACCTCATGCTTTCTCTCTCTCTCAAATAAATAAATAAAATCTAAAAAAAAAAAAAAAAGGAAAAAAAAAGAACCAGTTGTAGAGTCCTCTAGTGCATCTTAGAAAATAAATTCCTTTTTTTGGCACGAATTCCTTCAACATCTTCTATTTTCTTGATTTATTAGAAGAGTTTTCATAATTTGATTTAGGTATACAAATTTATCATAATAAATTGTAGAGGATTTTCATACTGGCTGTTAGTTTGTAATCTTATACTGTAGAAAATCCATTCTGCAAATAGTGTAGAAAACAGCACATATATTTGACATGCCATTAAAAATGTCTTCTCGATATATGATGATCATTTCCTTTAATAGTCACTTCAATAACATTTTTAAAAGACCAGTTGTCTCCATAAAGAGAAATATTTTTGTTTGCTATTTTCATATGAAGAAAATCAGAATGAGGAAGAATCTTCTGTTCCAATATTCATATTGTTTATACTTTAGAACTAGATAGTATTTATAAGGGAGGACATTTTAATGCAAAAGGGTATATCTTTGATCTCATCCTGATGGTTTATGAAACTCAAAGCTGAGCTCAGCCAGAACTGTAAGGATTAAAAAGCCCCAAGCCCTCAAAAAAAAAAAAAACCTTCTCTCTAGTTGGAGAATGTTTTTCCCTCTGTACATATCACTTATGTTTTTTAAAGATCAGAGGACTTATCCATTTCTAGGAGTACACCCTGGCTAGAGATCATGAATTTTGAAGAACCTGGCTGACTGTGGAAAGGCAGATCTGCAAAGCCACAGTCAGGGGGGCTGGTAGAATCTCCCTGGACATGAATTGGGAGAGTGGGGGTAGGGGGAGTTGCCAACTCGGTCGGAGCTTAAGTTCGCTAACTCAATGTATAGCTGCAGGACATACAGGGAGGGATGAATATACTAGGTATTTGAGCAGTTGCAGGGGGGAGAGAAACATAGGGTATGAGTATACTGTTAGCTAGAATATAGGGCAGAAATGTTTGTTCACTGATATATTCAAATACCTAGAATACCTCCTGGCATATGAAAGATTCTCAGAAAACACCTGTTAAATACACAAATGATTTACGTTTTAAAGATACTCTTTTCATTTCAGTTTTGTGTGCTGGAGACTACTTGCACACATAGTGAGGCTGCTGGATTGTGGCATTGACTGAGGAAAGCACCCTTTCCCTCTCCTTTCTCCATGCTTCCATCTTGTATTAGTTCTTAACTGTATTTGAATTGTATATACAATTAATCAGAATATTTACTTGATGTATAAATGCCAAACATTTTATATAAAACTGGCCAGTCTATGGTGCTATATATAAATGATGGGGTTACTTTTATTTAGCAGTTAGAGGAACCCCCAAAATAGTATACTATCCTTGAGTGCTGGAGAAAACTGTTCTGAACTCGTTTCCTATAACTCTGTACATTTTTTACCTTGATATAATATTTTATTGATGAAAATATAGATTATTGCTATGGTTAAAAAGTAGAAGTAGTAGTTGGTTGATTATTTAAGGGAATAAATAGATTCAGCAGGAGGCACAGATGGATTTGAAATGAGTGTTGTTTGGAAGCTTATTAGCTGAGTTATTTTAAAGTTCTCACATCATAATAGAAGTACCCAAATAAAGAAAATGTAATTTGTTGATTAACTTAGAGAATATGTCTTAGAAAGGCATATTAACTTGGAGTGTTTGTTTTAGAGATCAAAAGTTGCAGGTGCTAGGGAGAGGCTATGAATTTTCCAGGATTTTTTCAAGACATGCTATTATAGATGATGAAACATATTTTCTTCCTCAAATGTACCCATTTGCTTCCATTCTCTCTATAGAGTGGACTCACGTCTTTACACCTCGCAGCCCAGGAAGATAAAGTGAATGTTGCTGACATTCTTACTAAGCACGGGGCTGACCAGGATGCTCACACGAAGGTAAAGTGAATCACTTTCAATATTGTGACAGGTTCTGATTTGGATGACTCCCAGTAGCCCCCATTCAGGTCACCCCCAGTCCAAGCACCCTTCCTCAAAAGTCCATTCTGAATTAATTATGATTCTCTTTTACTCACAAATCTGTAATGGTTCTCCATTTTTGCCAGAATCAAGTCCAAATGGAGATCATGATATCAGGACCCTTTATAAAAGGATTCTAATTTTGCTGGCTAAGTCAACCTCTCTCCCTTATTGCTCTGCCAGTCCCGATGACTTGCTCTTTTCTTCCTGTATTTGCTTGCCTCCAACCCTTGGTCTTGAAAATGGCTTTTCCTTCTCTATGCCATAAAAATTTTCAAGCCCACCAAAGCTACATTTTCATGCATCTCCTCCAGATCCTCCCATCAGACTCAGTTTTTCTTCTCTATTTTCAGATCCAGTTATTTGTGTCTCTCTTTTAGCTCTTTGTCAGATGAAGTCATACACATGTCTGATTTCCTTTGCTGGTGTTAAGTTCCTTGTGCTCAGGGATCTGTCCATATTTGTATCCACAGGAAGTGTAAATAATCTGCTCAGTAATATTTATACAGTGGAATAGAATCTTTACCCTTCCTACCATTACTGAGATTCTACCTAATCCCTCTCCCTTTGAGTATTAACTGCTAGAGTATGTATGCATTTATTTATTTATATATTTATGTATTTGTCATAGCTTGGTTACACCCCTTTAATTGTGGCCTGTCACTATGGAAATGTGAAAATGGTCAACTTTCTTCTGAAGCAGGGTGCAAACGTCAACGCAAAAACCAAGGTAAATAAAATCCTTGTACTCATTTTCATTTTCTGTAAGCAAAGAGGTTCAGCCATATGAATACTTCACTAGCTCACCATAGCTACAAATGTATTTTTTTCCTTCTTAGTTCTTCTAAAGTGACTTTGAATGAGCAGTATAGTTTTGTGCAGGTGTTTGAGACTTTTCATTCTCAGAGCCTCTGTCAGCAATGTAGGTTAGCTTCAGAACTACTTTTATTATAGAGCTTAAGTAGCTCTTATCCAGTTAACAATTTACTACAGAAAAAAAGAAGCCTGCTAGATAGAACACTTTGATGTTCTGGCCAATTCTTTATGTTGTTTCAAGGCCTTGGTCCCCCTTCCTGAAACCCCCTCCTTCCGCATGAGGAAATATAGACAGGCAGCTGAGACTCTGTGCCTTTCATTTTTAAGATTTTATTTATTTGAGAGAGAGCATGTGTGAGTGAGCATGTGAGTGGCGGAGGGGCAAAAGGAGAGAGAGAATCTCAAGCAGACACCCTGATGAGTGTGGAGCCCAATGTGGGGCTCGATCCCAGGACCCTGAGATCATGACCGGAGCCGAAATCAAGAGTCTGGCGCCCAACTGACTGAGCCATCCAGGCGCCTCTCATTTTTTAAATTTTAAAACTAATATTCATTAAGTGCGTGGTAGGAGTCACATATACATTATATATGACTTTATATATATTAAATCATTTAATCCTTAAATAGCACCTCATAGTCAGGTGCTATTACCATCTCTATTTTACATAGTGAATTTAAATAACTTATCTAAGGTCACAAAGTATTAGTTGGAAGAATTGGAATTCCAACCCAGACAATCTGGCTCAGGGCCAAAGGTCTTAACTGTTAACTGTATACACTGCTCTAACTTCCACATCACTACAGGTCATTAACGGCAATTCATTAGACCTAAAATCTTATCTGTCGTCATTCACTCTCCTACCTGCTATCAAATCCTGTTGCTTCCTTCTCCTGAGGAGTTCTCTGATCTAGTCATCCTTTTCCAGGATTTTGAGCCTCTATAATGTGACCTGATGTAATGTAGGTTGCCAGATGACCACTTCATAACTTCCCTACAACTGAACTAGTCTATTCGTGCTTCACTTTCTTCCAACTAAATATTTTCCTATTTTACCCTCCTAAGATGCTCTTTTACTTATTTAAATCTCATCTATCCTTAGACTACAACCTTTATAATGCTTTCTCACACTACCTGAACATTTTGATTACGGTCCTATGAATAACAATAGTGCTTCCTTTTTAAATGCACATGTAAAACATTTTTGTTCTTAGTACATAGTTTTAAATCTCTTTGTGTTTTTACTGGTGATGCATTATAAAAGATGTGGTATGTTCTAATCACCTCCTCTTGACCTCCTGAGGGAAGGATCCCTCCGTCTAAATATAGAGGAGATAGCTGAGAATAGGACATCCAATATAATGTAACATTTAAATCCATTTTCTTTCACTTAAAAAATGTTTTTTAACCTGTGATACCTTTCACTTATTTCTCCCAACTCCCCACCCCCTGCCTCTAGCAACCATCAATCTGTTCTCTGTACCTATGAGTTCAGATTTTGTTTTGTTTTGTTTAGAGTCCACACATAAGTGAGATCATACAGTATTTGTCTTTCTCTAACTTATCTCACTTAGCATGATGCCCTCCAGGTCCATGCATGTTGTCCCAAATGGCAAGATTTCATTTCTTTTTATGGCTGAATAATATTAGAGTGTGTGTGTGTGTGTGTGTGTGTGTCCGCAATTTTATTTATTCATTCATCCATTGATGGGTACTTAGGTTGCTGCATATCTTAGCTATTATAAATAATGCTGCAAGGAACATGGGAGTGCATATATCTTCTTGAGTTAGTGTTTTTGTTTTCTTGATAAATACCCAGAAGTGGGATTGCTGGACCATATTTTTATTTTTAATTTTTTGAGGAATCTCCATTCTGTTTTCCATAGTGGCTGCACCAGTTTACATCCCCACCATTCCCACCAACTCTGTTACATTTGGAATATCACATAGTAATGCTTAGTGAGGCAATGATGTGTAAGGTCTGGGTTGGAAGTTGTCAAGGACAACGCAGAACTGACTTGATCCCAAATGTTTTTACCCAGCGGTAACTGAAGGGTCCTATTCAGCAAAGCAAGGCTGGAACATAACACCACACTTCAGTACACTCAGATTGTTTCAAGGGAAAGAGAAATGAATAATACAACTTCCGCTACTATGTATAATATAACTTGCAGCTCCAACTTCCTTGGTCCAAAGAAATATGTAATTACATGTTTATTTTTTTAAGTTTATGTATCAGAAATTCTTAATGCAATGTGTGAGTGGGCTCAACTAAATTAGTGTGAGTTTTCGAAGTCATCATTCAAAATGCTAATAATTAGAAACATAAGAAGATATGGAAGTCAGTCTTTTTATATTCTCTTAGAAGCAGAAACAAAATCGTGTCTGTACATCACCATACTTACAGATGAATTAAAAATAGTTACTTTTAAAATTATAAACAATACTATTGACATTCAAGATTCCACACTTCATCTGACTCTAGCATGAATAGCAGCTGCCTAGGTTCTGAGCAGTTCTTGAGTTCTCATGAAATTGTACTTTAGGCTTATTTAAAAGCTCTAATAGGAATTCCCAGGCATCAGCACCCAACACCATTTTCTGCTGAGTCAGATCACACATAATCATACAGGAAAGATTCCTATTGGAATCTAGGTCTTCTCCTGAAAGGAATAAATGCAGCTATGCAATGAGACTTTGGAGGAACTTGAAAACAGTTACCGTATTTTTTTGTTAAGTGTGTGTTTGTTGAAATAATATTTACAAGCCATACATATTGTCTAGATAACATCGTTTACCTACCTGGGGTTTGGTATGCATTCACATAGACATTTGGTTAAGAGAAAAATCTCATTTTAATTTTTCAGGGTTTTTTTTTTTTTTTTTTTAAAGTGAACTCTGTAGATTTTACTTGCTTTTAGAAGTAAATATACCTTTTAATATGTCTTCAGGGGAGTGGATAGATACATAAATCGAAAGATGTTCTTTTAATAAACACTTCAGAATTTTTTTCACACAGAATGGCAATTTTGGAAAAGGAATTGTTTTCTGCCTCACATCTCGTGTAACTATGGTTACTAAAAATTTGTTTTGTTGCTATGAAAATGTAAACATGTATTGCCTTTAGTCCTCAAAAATTCATGATCTGGTATAAAAATCTGGAAAAGTGAACTTTTTTATGAGACTATTAGTTGTTTAAAATTAAAATGAAATCCTATACATCAGCTTGAGGAAAACTAGATTTGGTTAATTAAATGATTAATTTGCAAAAAGCGTTTAGAACGTCAGCATGTAAAAAAATTTTCTTTATAAAATATACAGCAAAGATCATAGAGCTCTTCAATGAGAAAGAAAAAAAGTGAAATGTTTGTCAGCATTTCCATAGAACTTTAGATAAATTTAAGTTTCATGGGCAACATATATAATCCTTCACCAGACTTGAAATCTTGGCTATTCCCAGTTTGTAAACGAGGAAATGGAGGGTTAGAGGGATTTAGGAATACGCTAGAAGTTGGTAGAACTGGGTCTAGAGCTCCTAGGAGAATGGGCCTAAGACCGTGGATAAGCTGCAACCGAATGTTCCCATAAAAGTTTTTAAGTTGCTCCAGACTTCCCTAGCAAATATGCTCATGCACCAGAGGTTTCAGGTAAAGGTTAAATCAGGCCCGGGAGACACCTTCCTGGACACTGTGTGCCTTGAGGACTCAGTAAATTGTGAGCTCTTGGGGGCAAGAATGCTACTCTGGCATTATTAATTTATGTAAGCACAGTGTCTCCTATTTAGCACATAGCATGTGGTTAGTAAATGCTTGCTAAATGAATTAAGTTGGTTGATACTGAAGAGGTGAACAAGTTTGGTTGGTAGAATATTTGTAAACACGATGAAGAAGAAGAATTTTCAGGGAAAAAAAATACCACTTACTTTATGCTTCTCAAATGTCCATGAATCACCTCATTTGAGAGCAGAGTCCCTGCAATAGCAATAAGTTTCTCAGAGACCCTGTCATGGGCTTCTATTTCCAGGTTTCCTGGGGTGATGCCATTGGAGGGATATATAGAAACATGGCAGAGCTGATGATGTTCCAGACTGAAGGACACGCAGACTGATAGACTCTCACAAATACAGGGACATCCCCGTGGATGGAAAGGCCACAGCAAAAGCATAGAAGGAACCATGTGGCACCTCTTGTATACAGACAGACACTTTATGTAGACAGGAGTGGCAAAAATGCATGTTGGTCATGCATGAGGCAGCAGTGACACGAGATAAAAAGGACATAGACTCCTACAAGTTTATGGTGTGAACAGGCTACTCAGAACTCAGAACCCAAACAACGGATAAAATTTTATCAGGGTGAGGCAGGTAGATAATAAAAAAAAGTTGTCGGATACCCATTGGCTATCATGATCCACACAGGTTCTGAACCTAGAATGATTGCAAAGAAATTACTTAACTGTTATTTTCCATTTCATCATCTCTGAAATGGGAAGAAAACATTTATTCAGTCATTTATTCATTCACTCAGTCACTCATGATTTTTGAGACACCTCCTTTGTACCAAGCACCCTCATTTTTAGGATGACAATAAAGATTAAAAGACAACTACAAGGCCTGGCATCTGACACAAAATAAATGTTCAATGAATGATATTAATGTTTTGTTCGCCTCCAAGGATTCCAGTGCCATGTGTAATTAACGTGAATACGCAGCCAACCTGCGCCGTACCCTCCAACCACCAGAGTTCTGAGCAAGATTGGCTGCGCACTAACCTCAGTAGCAATTCCTCACAAATCATGGATTGCAGAGCTTTCATCGAAACTTCCAGTTTAGACCAGAATGTTAAAGAGAACTTCATTTTGTGGCCCACTCAGCATCCAATGAAATCTTCCGTTCTCTGAGCGTGCCCTTCTTTGACCAAAGCCGATTCAGATTTACCTCCATTGATTTAGAATCCCTAAAGCTGGCGCAAAGATTATTCGAAAAGTCATGACAGGCAGTGTGGTTTGTATTACCGTCTGCAGCTTTCAGTTAGAAACATGTTACTTTCTTTTTCCCCAGGGAAGAAATGGTAACGCTCTTTTGTCATTATAAATCTCTCAGCATACCCGTTTTTAATGCTAATTAAACTATAATAAGAGCTGTAAATTGGAGTTTGTTAGTCTTCCTATTTCATCAGCTAGTCTTTTCGCTTTGTTTAGCGGACCATAAGGTGGGAGGGAGGGTTTGCTGCTGAGAAATGGGGTTGGTGGGGAAACTGAGCTCCAAATGCGCATCCTCGATGCTTTCGTTGTAAGTAATGCTAAGAAACTCAACGTGAAGGCTGACCTAGTTTTCCTTCTCCTGCTGCCAATCCTGCTGGGTCCGTGGCCACCGTCACCCACAGAACGGCTACACGCCTTTGCACCAGGCCGCCCAGCAGGGCCACACGCACATCATCAACGTCCTGCTGCAGCACGGGGCCAAGCCCAACGCCACCACCGCGGTAAGCCAGGCGCCCCGCCCCGCAGCACGCGGCCGCCGCCGCTCCCCCTGCCCGCGCGCCCCGGCGGCCGCTCGTCTGAGCCGGTTCCGACGCAGTCCCCCTTCGAAAAGCCGCCAGCGCTCCGGCAGGCCCGGGGTTTCTGGGAAGCCTTTCCCGAGATCAGCGTGACCCCCCCGGCAGCGCTTCCCGGGAAGGGAGAGCAGCCGGCCTGCCGCGGCCGTCTCTCTCGGGGGAGCGGGCGCTGCGCTTAGGCTGCTGGAACGTGCTCTGCTTCCAGCTGGTGCTCGGATGTGAGCGCGACGCCACCCCGCCCGCCCGGCCTTCTTAAGGGAGCCCGGCTGGCGAGGCTGCCGGCTTAGACAAAGCTCCTCGGGACGTGGAGCCACTGAAATGTAAACCGAGCGGTGCAATTAAACAAACCGGGATCCCCAGTGGCCGGCGCTGGAGCCGGAGTTCCTTGCTTGTGTTATTTTGCTGCACTGTGAGCTTCTGCACAGCTGCTGCTAAATCTGTGACTGAGTTCCCCGTGGTAACATCTTACCTGCAGCAGACGGCCTGACCTCTGACGAGGAGTAGCAGTCCTCGGTACTGCCTGGTAATTTTTGGAGGCTGCATCCTCCGTTCAAGAGGTACTTTCCTAAACACAGTGGAATATTTGTAGAGATGTTTGACAACCTCAGGGTTAAAGCGTCAAGTGCTTCTTATTAGAAGAGCAGGCAGATGCAGCTTGTTGTTACCATGGTGACCCGGGCTATAGTCTAAAGAAGTTACAAAGAGATTCAGCTGTAATGGTAAAAACTAGTGATTTTCCTAAGCTGTGCCTTGTTTTGGAAGGAAATGCTGGCTCATGGGGAGCAGCCGGTGAGCTCATTGGCTCACAGCACGGTCCTCCCTCTCAGTTCTCACTCTTTCTTTCACTCTCTTCAGAATGGCAACACCGCCTTGGCGATTGCTAAGCGCCTGGGCTACATCTCCGTGGTCGACACCCTGAAGGTTGTAACGGAGGAGGTCACCACCACCACCACGGTGAGTAGAAGGAGCTGATGGGCTTTGGTTCCATTGTCTTGGCTTTCAAGCCACATACTTTTGCACTTATAAAATGTGTTGAACTTTTGGTTTGGAACTTCTCTGGGTGAATATACATACAGTACACCGTGGAAGTATGTGGAGGTAAGTGCATTTACACAACTAATATGGGGGTTTTAGCTTCCTTTCGTTAACATAAATCCATATAAAATGTAAACGTAATTGTATAATATTTAGTTCCTTTTTCTCCGACTGCTTCTTTGGGGGGGGGGGGGGCTGCTCTGCCCTTTCACTGTAGTGGGGTGTGACACCTACCACTGGGAAAGTGGTAGGACACTCCAGAGCAAACTGCTGATCTTAGTCAGGAGGTCACGTCAGCCTCTGGAAAGACCCTGATCCTCCTGATACTGTGCTGATGACTGGGTCAAATGCATTCCCGTGAGAGCGGTTCCTCCTTACTTTCTTCTTATTTCTGATGATCATTTTTTATTGAAAAAGGAAATTGGTTGTACTTAGTAGGTCAACTGTATCTGTATCATGACAGGGCATATATTCAAAATTTTTTACTTTTGCTGGTTTGAATACGACTGCTGATTCTTTAGGAGGAGCAGGGATCATTGACGGCCTTTGCCAGAGAAACTCCAGGAGAGTGAAGACATGGGAGTCCTAAGGCTCTTGTCCCATTCAGTTGGAGCAAAGCTTAGTATGTGTGCTGCCGAAGCGAGCACTGGAGCAAAGCTTAAAGGAGGCCTCCCCATAGGGAGACTCACAGCTGAAAGCAGAAGTGCTGTTCTCTTTGCACTTATTTATTAACTTTTTTTCTTAAGCATGGACTCTAAGAACAGCAGCTCTTTAATTTCTCTTTCAAAATAGAAAAATAGAGTGACGGTAGAACATTAGATGTTGTTTAGAGACAGTAAGATCACAAATCTACATAAAATATCTGAATGGGGTTCTAGTAAATGCCTTAGGTTGGAAAGGATGGGTATAGAGTTTTAGAACACTTGTTTCTTTTGACAGATATGTGGAAAAAGAAAGGAATTTTATTCTTCAGACTGACTCCAAGTCCCTGTTGACATTGAGGCAGATGGAATACAGTTGGTTTGATGTGAAATTTTTAATAGAGTGGAGTATGATTTATTAATGAACTGTGAGACACAGCCTGAATTTAAATGGGAGAGAATAGTACTGCTTGTTTTCTCAAGCAGAGTCTTAAAACCTTTGGCTAATACACCACAATATTTTTAAAAGATTTAAAGTATGGCTTCAATAAATTATATAGGAGGAAAACAAGTCTTGTCACTACCCATCACTATACTTCTGAGTTGCTCTATATGGCTGAATCTTAATGGCTTCTTCTTACTATAATCATTTTTTATACCAGGAAAATCTTCATATTAGGGACCTATACATATGTGTCTTTATTTGGCATCTTTGAAACAATGTGCAAATCACAGATAAGTGGAGACTGTAGTGGCAAGATTGGCCAAGTACATCTGTTCTTGGGAGTCATGTTTTCTGTAATCTTTATTAGCTCAGATCACTGGTTATCATGCACATACATTTTTATCAAGGGACCACTAGATGGCAAGCTTGCATCTTTTTTTGCTACTTGACTGCTTTTTCTTCCATTCATTTCATTAACTAATTCATTCCTTCAATATTTATTGTATATAAAATATGCTCTGAGCTCTATGCTGAGTGCTGAAGAGTCATCAGTGGTGAAAACATTACCCCCCCCCCCCTCCCCAGCAGCTTACAGTTTAATGGGAGTGGAGGAGGAGACTTGGGTTTTGTAAGAAAATAAATTCTTTAACATCAACAAAGCTATGGAACTCACATGTTCAGTTTCAAAGAGATCCCAGGCCCATAAATATTACTTAGAGTGAATGACTTTAACTATATAGATCTATATTTGAAAAGAGAAGCAATTAGCTTGCTAAATACTATGACTAAACAAGTTCAGATACCTTTCAGAAATTAGACGTGGAGTCATATCTCTGCCACATCTAGTTTGAGTGGAATACAAAAACTACTTTTAGAGCTCCCTGTGAGCTTTTCTTCTGTTCTGGTAACTATTACTCTCTGCCCTGCCCAGCTGAGCATTTCCCCAGTAAAAACCACTATACTTAGAAATCAAGTTTCTAGGTAAAAAGCTGACAAACAAATATAAAACATAATGGCATGTTTGCTTTTAGTTGGGGTAAGAAGTCATTGTCCACATTAACTAAACAAGTACCCCCTTTGTCTAAATGGGTAATTGTATTGGTAACGTGTTTTGACGATACCCTGTTTTTACTTTCTGACTCTCTTAGAATTGATTCTTAGAATTGAGTTTTATTGTTTGGTGAAATTGTTTGGGGTGAAGGATTGAAAATATGAACTTATTCCTGTCTCTTATGTGAGCCTTCTTACTTTGCACTTCCTCTCTTTGGGAAGAGATTTTCATTCATACTTTTTTTTCACATAATGATATTAATGGTATTGAAAATGAGTATTTAGTGATTACAGATATGGCAGGCATTGAGGCTAGATCTAGGATTCAAATTTAGGTTGTCAGATTCTAAAGTCCATGTTCTTAACCACTCTGACATTACTGATCTTGGCTTTACTAAATGTAGCTTTTTTTTTTTTTTTAAAGATTTTTTTTATTTGGTGGAGACAGAGATATCGAGGGCAGGAACACAAGCAGGGGGAGTGGGAGAGGGAGAAGCAGGCCTCCCGCCGAGCAGGGAGCCTGACGCGAGGCTGGATCCCAGGACCCTGGGATCATGACCTGAGCCGAAGGCAGACGCTTAACGACTGAGCCACCCGGGCACCCACTAAATGTAGCTTAACATGAATTTTGTGAAAGAGGTGTTTTCACCTAGTTTTCTATTAAAAACAACCTACCCAAATAGTGCTTTTGGTTGATTTCCATGGAGGCATCATATTCAATATTATTTTCTAAAGTGAATTTGGAATTGCTCACTGGTGATGGGCCGATATAGCACACTAGACAAATAATTATGTAAAATCAATAAAATTAAATTTAGTTTGATGTTATTACCATTTAAATGTAATTACAGTTACACAACTAACATACAAATCTCACATCACTGGATTTGTTCGATGTGCCTTGAGCAGCTGTGTGAGTTCTCTTCCGTCAAAGAAAGTTTCCTGTGCTAATCCTCCTTCCGAAGTTCTTTACCCCAAAGTATGAATAAAGTCATTGTGTAGGGAGAAGAGGAAGGCAGCAGTCTGTAAAGGAGAAACCACTGCTTCAGAAATTTTTGAGACATTTTGGAATTGTGGTTTGTTTCCTTAACCTTTGCTTTTCTAACTTTACTTTTGGGAACCCAGCAGGGGATATGAGGCAGTTTAGCATTCTCCCAGGATTACAGTCATTGTGTGTTTGCTGGAATGGGCCTCAGAGTGCATGGGACACATTTCTGGCAGTAGAAGCCACCAAGCTCAATTGCCTAAGGCAGTTTGGAAGACCGAGATAGTACTCACCCCTCTACTTATTAATCAGCTGTCATCGAGTATTTGTATTACTTGCATAATTTTGAAATGATCATGGTTTAAGTTGCATATAATCATTGATATGTAGACCCCAAATTACTAAAATAAAAATGACATCATAAATTGCGGAATAAACTACTAAAATAAAATGACATTTTATTTATATTACCATTTAAAGAGTGGGGAAATTTTTGACAGTTAAGAAATGTAAATATTCAAAGTCCTAAATCTTATTTGAGGCTCTAAGTCAGTTAAAATGGGAATCATAATGCAGTAAATCCACCTGAAGTCATTGGACACCTCTTGAGGTGGAGTCAAGATCTTTTCTTTGAATATAGGTCCACTGACTAGAAGGAGGCTAAATGATCATTCTTGCACAAAGAACATCGATATTACATACTGTACCCTATAAAACCTATATCTTGATAGTATTCATCCTGTATATACATATATATTTTAAAGATTTATTTATTATTTTTTAGAGAGCATGCACAGGGATGGGGAGGGGCAGAGGGAGGGAGAGAATCTCAAGCAGACTCCCTGCTGAGAGCATTGATCCTGACACAAAGCTGCATCTGAGGACCCTGAGATCATGACCTGAGCTGAAATCAAGAGTTGGACACAACGGACTGAGCCACCCAGGCACCCCAAATTCATCCTGTATATTATCTTAAAGTGACACTATTCTGAGTGCAGAACCTTTTTAAACTTTTGACATACTTTTTTTTCCCTCATCTGCTTTAATTGTCTCAACTACACCTAATTGAGTACAAATTATTTTTGGTGACTCACATTTGTTGAGATTTCCAAACCATTTACATTAGTTTTTGTAGAAAAATATTTACATACTGTTTAAATTATTATAGACATTCTATTAACATGTATAATTGGTATAAATACGTTTGGGAACAAAACCAAATTTAGCCTGTTGCCCCACTGATGGGAGCCATTGTGTGTGGGCATTAGAAGGTGGCATATTAGCCAAGATCACTCATCACGCTGGGGTGACTTGGTGAGTATGTGATACAAAGGAAATAGTTGGCGAGGGGTGCGGGCCAAGTGGAGGCCGGCTATGCACACTTCCTTTTGCGTAAAACAAACCAGATATTATCTATTTACAGACAGCACGTTAAGGACTCATGTTTTATTTTTTACATCTTTTCCACATCACAATAAATATTAAAAACTCATTATTAAGGCTTCCATCTATCTTATCCTATTTATATTGCCGTATTATCTGATTTAATTACATACTATTAAATTTGTGCATAGTACACTACCCATTTTAACTTTGAAGTGGTTTCTAATCTTGACTATAAACTCTTAGGTTCTATAGCAGACGGAGTTGCCCGTGATCATTTAATTATATCTTTGTTTTCTATGTACTATTCAGATGCATTTGTATAAAGCCATATTTATATTTTGATAATCAAGTTTTCAAAGTTCACTCCATTTTAAAGGAAAATATATATCTCTTATAACATTACTCATGAGTAGGAAGACTTATTTATCATCCATTCAACAAATATTTATTGATGGTCTTCTAAAGGTCAGTGCTACATCATGAACAAATGCATACTCACTACACTGCATATAGAGGGCATTTTTATGATCTATAACAGAAAAATATCTGTGACCAGTGTGATCACTGTGTGGTACTTTTTCTGTTGCCACATATGTTTGCTGGTAATAACTTTGATAGTATTCAGTGACCAAACTAAAGCAATGGTATTTCCACTTTTAGAAATTCCAGTCCAGGGGCACCTGGGTGGCTCAGTCATTAAGTGCCTGCCTTCGGCTCAGGTCATGATCCCGGGGTCCTGCGATCGAGCCCCGCATCGGGCTCCCTGCTCTGCGGGAAGCCTGCTTCTCCCTCTCTCGCTCCCCCTGCTTGTGTTCCCTCTCTCGCTGTGTCTCTCTCTCTCAAGTAAATAAATAAAATCTTTAAAAAAAAAAAAATTCCAGTCCACTCTTAGAAATTCGAGGAAATTATAGTCCTATTATCAGTGTCTGAAAATATAAATTAAGTACATCAGGCAATAGAACTTATTTAAAAAATATTTCCACCACTTATTTTCAAATAGAGAAGCATCTTCTTGTGAAATGTTTCCTAAGAAGGGCAAATACTCTAGAACATCTCCGTAAAATAAGCTTTCTGGTGTAGTCTAATATGGTAGATATCCCTTCACATGTTTGAATCATTTTATCTACACTGAGAATCTTATAAAAAAAAAGTTTCAGAAAAAGCTTAATAGGTTATCATTAGCTTAATAGGATGTCACTGTCTGTCCTATATTTTAAATGCAAATCACTTTCTGCAATTTATACACTTTTCCAAATGGGTTGCAATTTGAGCTGCATGATAGATCCATCTGAGCAACTTTTTCATAGCTGAGCCCTCAGGGATTGTGACTTAATTGTTCTGTGATGGTATCCAAGTGATGGTATTTTAAAATTTTCTCTAATAATTTTAATATGCAGCTAGAGTTGAAAACCATGGATATAGAACACAGGTTTTAATTTATCCATGTTAAATTTATAAATTAATTACTATTAAGATAAGTAAATGAGGGGGCGCCTGGGTGGTGCAATCGGTTAAGCATTGGACTTGGTTTCGCATCAGGCCATGATCTCAGGGTTGTGAGATTGAGCCCCGCATCCGGCTCTGCGCTCGGTGTGGAGTCTGCTTCAGATTCTCTCTCCTTCTACCCCCTCCTGCTCATGTTGTCTTTCTCTTTCAAATAAATAAATAAATCTTTAAAAATAAAATAATTAAGTGATATAATAGTCTTCTTAAGTTTAAGAAATACTTATTGACCAGCTATTATTATGCAGAATTTTTTTTTTTTTTAAGATTTTATTTATTTATTTGACAGAGACAGAGATAGCGAGAGCAGGAACACAAGCAGCGGGAGTGGGAGAGGGAGAAGCAGGCTTCCCCTCGAGGAGGGAGCCCGATGTGGGACTCGATCCCAGGACCCTGGGATCATGACCTGAGCCGAAGGCAGACACTTAACGACTGAGCCACCCAGGCGCCCTATTATGCAGAATTTTTAATGGATGCTTGTCTTTCCTGAAGTTTAGTTTTCAGTGAATAAGACATTACAGAATTATTTAAACATCATAAGCAACATGCAGGAAAGCTGAATTCAATACTTCAATCTCCAACTGTGCCTTCATCAGGATAACATGAGACTTTCCTTACTTTCTCAGTTTCTTCCCATTCTTTGTTTTATCACCCCAAAGAAAATCTATTTAGTTGTTATGTGGATTTTATGTATATTTTGCCTAATTTTGTATCATTGATGTATTTGATATATATTTGAGAAGCACCTGCTAGGTTTCAGGTTCTGTGGAAACAAACTGACTCTTCAATGACTCACTCTCTCATGTGGGAGCAGATAAGGCACAGACCCTTGTGTATGGTGTGGTGTATCCCATGTCGTCAGATAATCACAGTGAAACAGACTCATCAGGGAGGATTGGGGAATGTCTCTCCAAGAAAATTACATCTGCTATGAGCCAAGAAAAGAGGTAGAAGAATATTTCTGGTAAAGGAAAGAATATATGGAAAAACTTAGAGGTGTAAGAGGATGTGACCTGGAGACACGGCTGCAGCATGGAGAAAGAGAGAGGAGGCCTCCATGCCTCTCCTTACTACATCACCCGGCTCTTCTGAGCCACTTTGTCTGGCTTGTTTTCTGAGGAAATGGGGAATAACTGAAAGGGCATGTAGTGTCACATTATGATTTCATCAGTCCCTCTTGACACACGGATATTATACAGGTAGATGTGAATATATTTTCAAAGTAGTTGAATTTCCTCGTAAATCTATTTGAAGTTCTCTACTGCTTTGGGAAAGAAAAGAAGTTGGTGCCATTCAAAAAAGTCTGTAGTATCCATGTAGCAAAGCTTAAAAACCTAAGACAACCTGTTTACCCCTATATTTTCGTGACTTTAGTTGAAGATTTGACTTATTTTGAGAGATTAGGTTTTTAGAGTTCCCGTAACGATGCCACTCAGTGCACTTACTACATTTTCAGTGCAGACACTAGAGATAGGATTTGAGACTTGGCAGTCTGTAGGTGATATTTAAAGTAGTGTGATTTGTTTTTGTTTTTGTTTTTTTTTTAAATCACTGTGGTATCCCTGGTTGTCTAAAACAGTGCCAGCATGTGGTAGGTGCTCAAAATGTTTCTTGAGTGCCTGAATGACTAAAAAGTTCAGAGGCTCTTCAGTTTTAAGATGAATTTAATATTGAATTACAATTATAATAATGATGTTACACTAGCTGATATTTATTGAGTGCTAACATAGTCCGAGCACTGTTCTTAGAACTCGTATGTATATTATTTCATTTAATCTTCATAACAATTTTATGAAGTAGTAGTATTATCCCTGTTTTATAGATGAGAAAATTGAGAAATAAGGAACTTGTTAAGAAATGACAAAGTTAGAATTCGAACCCAGGCAGCCAGTCTCCAGAATCTGGTCTCTTAACCTTACATCGCCCATCAGGAATGGAAGGCAGTGAACTTGGCAACTCTGGGGTGCCTTTGTGGAAGGCGAATAAGCAAGAAACCAGAACTGTAGACCAGTGAAACGGTCTACAATTTGATTGACTCTCTACTCTTGATCCTCTGATCCCAGAAGAGATGCATCACGTTTTCCGCCCAAATAGTTTGTCTTTCACGTTGTTTACAACTTCTTTTCCAATGGCTTTGTTTTTAATAAATTACGTATGTTCATTGCTTCTTTTTAAAGCTTTTCTGGAGACATTACTTAGTTCATTTTAGGGAAGCCCTGAAAACATTTGTCTGCTTTCTTAATATGACTAATTATTAATGCCATCACTAAAGAATTTATTTTTCAAATAGGAACTCAAAATAATGAACTTCTTCTTGTACAACTTCACTGGAATCAGTCATCATTTATCTTCAGAAAGAACAAATGAATTTTCATGGAACAGAGTAAGCTTCCAGAACATACATGTAGGAAGATGAAATGATCAGGGACTGATGGCTTGCTGATGCTATCCACGTGACCTCCCCTGTGATTCTTTTCTCTTTTGTTTGATTTTAACTTGCGTATTAATGATTTTTTTTTCTTTCCAGACTATCACTGAAAAACACAAGCTAAATGTTCCTGAGACGATGACTGAGGTTCTTGATGTTTCTGATGAAGAAGGTAAGATTTTTATTTGGTCTTCATTGTCTTACACAAAGACAAGCCGTCCTTTTCCTCAGGGACTAAGCTGGTACAGTGGGTGTGGGTGAAAGCCTCTTAACATTTAAAGTCACTTTTTCACCTCTGTTTCAAAACACCTACTTTTGTCCTTTGGGGAAAGAGGATAGTGATTAGTCTATTTTCAATGGGTGTTATCTTTAATGTCTTACTAAATAACAGAACTGGAAAAGGGGAAAGACACTGGAAATTGGCCATCTGTTAAAAACGCCTACCTGATAATACAATTATTATTCATACGTGTTTTAGTTATGTTAACATACTTTTTAAAATTAAAATGCCTTAAAGTGAAAGACTTTGAAGTATATTCTCTCAATGGTATATTGAGAAATCTCTGTTTCTGATTGGTTCAAATGATCAGAATAAATCATAAGTCCAGAGGAGAGGAGGCTTAGATAAGGTTAAAAATAGCATGTAAGTCATACTAATTCAACGTAAGAATTTGATTCTTTAAGTCATAAAATATGCTCTGTGTAGTTTTAGAGTTGATAAAAATTATCTAAGGTAGTGGATTTCAAACGTTGAGAAGCCTGTTGCTCTAAAAGGAGTACAAGGGACTGCCTGGCGTGGGGATGGAGCATTGTGCTGCAGGGTCTGTCCCTCCACGAGGCTTTCTGGCTCCTTACCTCTACTTCAGTTAGAGCAGTTGACTTTTCTTGAACCAAAAAATCTGCCAAAAAATCATGAATGCAGCAAATGAGGTATGTAGCCAAATTTCAATAGTACCGCTTTTGGTCAAATGTGTATGTTTGAAAAATTATTGCCATAAAGAATAGTACTAGTTAAAACTTGCCACACACTGGAGAAGGTCCAAACACTCCCCACTGCAGGCAAAGAGAAACTCTGCCGAGACTAATCTGAGGGAAAGAGCAGCCAAAACCCAACAGCAGAGTGCACACAGCACACATCAAAGACATTTCCTGAAGCACCAGGCCCTGGACAGTGTAGGACCTCTTCTTCTTTTTTTTTTTTTAAAGATTTTTTTTTTTCTTAATTTTATTTATTTGTCAGAGAGAGACAGAGTAAGAGAGAGCACAGGCAGGGGGAGCAACAGAGGGAGAGGGAGAAGCAGGCTTCCCGCTGAGCAGGGAGCCCGATGCGGGACTCCATCATGGGACTCCGGGATCATGACCTGAGCCGAAGGCACTCGCTTAACGACTGAGCCACCCAGGCGCCCTCTATGACCTCTTCTTAATACAGCATTACTCTCGGGAGCGGGAAACCTAACAGGCTTTCCTAATACACACAAGACAGAGATCTAGACAAAATGCCAAGTTGGAGGGACTCATCTCAAAAGAAAGAACAAGAAGAGGGCACGGCCAGGGATCTAATTAAACCAGATATAAGTAATACGCCTGAACCGGAATTTAAAATAACAATCAGAAGGAGACTAGCTGGGCTTGAGAAAAGCATAGAAGATACTAGGGAGTCCCTCACTGCAGAGATAAAAGAACTAAAAAACTAGTCAGGTTGAAAAGAATAGTACTATTCTCAATAATAATTGCTTTTATTGAGAAATAGTAAAAGTAGATTTTTAGGTCCTTCAAGATGTAATCAGAAGGTGAAATTTTACATTGAGGTGTCGTTATTTGGAACTAGTTCGTTCACCGATCGGTAATAGGCACTGAGTTATCTCAGCTTTTGTAAGAACTTATGACAAGAATGAGCAAATGTTTGGTCAGTGCGTTATTATAAGTAAATTAATAATTGCCAAAGTTAGCATTTCCAAGTAGTATAATAATTTTGTGTTCCATCCTAATACTTGCCAGCTAATTTTAGTATTCATATATGCACATCATATTTTGTTTTGTGGGATCATCTTTCTTAACAGCCTTTAAACAGTTCGGTGACAACTTTACTGATGGGGAAGCACTTAGTGATTCAGGTACCTTTAGAGGAAGTTATTGGAGTGAAAGCTTTGCTTTTAATTTTTCTTAACTGGATAGAAGCAACTTGCTTAATATTTAAATCTGGGTGCCTACTACTAATCTGTTTCTTTTGAAATAGCATGGAGTTGTATATGTATGCATGTGAGTGTGTAGATTTTATTAACTTGGAAGCTTAAAGCCATAAATTGCTTATCCTATTAATGATTTTGCTTCTGTTGTTGAGGCCTATTAGTATCATTAAATTTTCTAATGAGCATCATATAAATATTTTACCAAAACTAATCTCTCTGCTAAGAATACACAGAGAAAAAAATAATTCTTTGTAAGTTGACATTTAACTACCATGAACCTGTTAAAATTAAGACTGCTTGACTGAATGTACTTCATATCATTCTTGGCTAAAGATAAGTTTTAGATGTGGTTAAAAAATATGTGAAATTGATAGTTATAATGTGATTTTTGAAGGTAGCTAGGAATAAAAATAACCCTTAAAATTATTTAGGAGGAGCTTCAGCATATAGGGAAAAATGAATAATATAAAATATTCTATCTACCAAGAAGGATCCAAAGTGCATGTGGTATCACTTGAAGCAAACTTCTTACATGCAAATCTAAATTTATAAATCAAATAAATTAGAGTGATTATTTAATTTAAAAATAGTTTATTTCCTAAATAATTGTTAAATAATTCCAGTGCCAATGCATTCAAAGTATTGAGTGGGATTAAAGAAATTCCATTTATATAAAATAGCTTTTTGGACCTGCTCATTGCCTAATATAAGATCTAGCTATAATACCCTGTATACTTTTATTAAAACTGTTATAGATTAGAGTTTTTAGTGATAAAAAGTCTTGCTTTTAGAGGAATATTGGCTAATGATCAAGAATATCTTTTATGGTGAGAGAAGAAGCTTTGCTTCCTTTAGACCTAGCCAAAACCTTAATAACACATTTTTCCCCAGAAAGAAATTCAAGTTGAAAAATTTTTATGTATACAATATATTTGAGTATTGTGAAGTGACTTTTAGTGCTAAGAATTAGTATAAAGAAATTTGGCTGGTTGATATTGCCAACGCTTCAATGTTTTATGGGCTTAAAATGTTTTCATGGAACCTACCATTCATATGGACAAAGTGCAGCCACATGTATTTTAAAGGTATTAGCCTATTCTTGCCTTTTTTTTTTTTTTTTTTTTTTTACAGCTCTTCTGTTTTGATAGTTGTGTGTATTATCAATACTCAAAAGAATATTCAAGCCAAGTATAGATGTCCTTTCAGGCTAACTTGGTATAGTAATCAGGATATCCGCTCATGAATCCAATCAACAGATAGTAAAAGTGATGTTACTACTGTGTGTAAAGTTCTATCACTGCTACCACTGGGGCATCAGAGGTGAACACAGGGCATGCCTTTATGCCTTTATAGACTGGGAGATAATGTAGAAGTTAAATGAAATATAACAGAAGGCACTATGTCATCCACTTTTCATATCTGCCTTGGGAGCTAGGGAAGGAGAGACCTAGCACAGTCCCGTGGACTTGCCAAAACTGAGAGATTAATAGGAAGGTGACACAGGTTTTAGAGAGTGGGGAAGGAACAGTATGGAAGGTCCTGAGAGGCGAAAGCACGAGAGAGAGACACAGAGTGGCAAAATAATCCAGTCATTCAATTTGGCTCATGCATTAAAACATACTGGGCTTCACTGTGAATGTTTGAATTCTTAACTGAAAAGTCTGGGAAATTAGGATATATTAAACATTTTGATTAATGATTGAAACAAATCTGATTTTCACAAAGATTAAACCAGCAGTGATACACTAAAGGAGTGTATTAGGAAGAAATTGGAAGGACGCACATATATTTGACAGAGGAGAAAACATTTACTAAACATCCACAATGCTAGGTGCATTGTCTCATTTAATTCCCATAGCATCCACATGAGCTAGGCTATTGATTTCCCCTCATTTTTTTTTCAGGTGAGGAAAGGCTCACCTGAACAGGACGAGACTAAGACTTAAACACATTAAGTAGTTTGCTCCACAGTACACAGCTATTAAGTGGTAGATGGGGAATGTAAACCCAGTATGAAAGCTGTTATAATAGCTCAGTCATACTATAAATAAGTCCTGATGGAACAACATGGCAGAGAAATGGAAGGAAAAGATAGAAATGGGAATTCAACCTGAGAGTATTGTACCGTGCAGATGAAAACACAGCTGTAAATGTAATCCTCTACATCTTCATAGGATCATGAGCTGAGCCCTACCTTTGCTGACTCAGCTCCACAGCAGTAAGTTATATGGTGGGGCTCAGGGGTGATAACACTTATGTAACTAAAATACCTGTAGAAATGTGACCCATGTGTCCCACATACTCAAAGGTTTGTGCATGGATGGTTTGTACAAACTCCTCCACTGGTTCTCTGGAATGATGTGTACTAATGATAATCAGGAGAACTCCAGAATGGCTGAGTGTTACGATGAAATGTAGAGGAACCATCTGTTATCTCCTTTTGTCACACTTTGGCTGTGAACTCTTGACAGTGGGGCTCCTCACTTCCTCCTTGTATGACATGACAGATACTTCATCTAACTATGGATCTTTTTCATAATAAGAGTAGAGTTAGTCTTCCCGAATGTTAACAAGTTCACATATTTTTTTTTTCTGGAAATAATTTAGACTTATATCCAAACCAGACAATGCCTGTGTTTTGGTAAACTAATTCAGAGAATTGTTCTTAGAATTTTTTTCTCCCAGAAATAAACAAAGGGGTACCCCAACTTATTTGACTCATAAAAATACTCCTATGTAAAGATTTACCAATTACATAAGAGGAGGGAAGTACTAGAAACAATTAAGTTCTATAAGGCTTATAATAAGATGTCTAGCCTTGATTTGATCACTGTTCAGACACTAACTTTCTTCCTGGACTTTTTGCCATTGCTCACCATCATGAACGTTAACTTTTGCCAAGTTACTTCGGGTAGTATTCTCTAAATAAGTAACGCGTATTACTCTTTTATTCTCACTGTTTGTATTGTCCTCCATGACCCCTTACACACGAGCCTCTCACCTAAAGTAGTGTCAACCTCTGCCCATTAAAACTGAATCCAAACAAATGATCAGCTCCAATTCCTTCTTCAGTGACTCCTTCTCCAGCTTCACTGAATTTCCTAGGAATATCACAAGAAATTACCACAAACTTGGTGGCTCAAATTTATTCTCTCACAGTTCTGGGAGTGAAAATTTGATGGCGGGACCATACCAACCTCTGATACTCTAAGGAAGAGTCTTTCTTGTCTCTTCCAGCTTCCAGTGGCTGTCAGCGATCCTTGGTGTTTGTTCCTTGGCTTGTAGACACATCACTCCAAACTCCGCCTTCATGTGGCATTTTCCTCTGTGTCTCTGTCTAAGAACACTCTGATTGGAGTTACCCAATGTGATCTCATCTCAGTCCTTAACTTAGTTACATCTATAAAAGCCCTATCTCCAGAAAAGGCCCTATCCTCAGATTCCAAATGGAAGTGAAATTTTGGGGGGACGCTACTGAACCCCCCCACACCATCCTAAAGTGATCTCTGTCCTCTGACCTTTTTGGTTCTTAAAGTTGACCAACATCATGCATTTTGTGTTTGACTGTAGTGTTATCTGTAGATTGCTGTTATTGCCACATCTTGCTTTGTGAGGGAACACTTTTTTTAAAAATTTTTTTTAAGATTTTATTTATTCATTTGAAAGAGCGAAAGAGAGAGCACAAGGAGGGGGAGAGGCAGAGAGAGAGGGAGAAGCGGGTTCCCCGCTGAGCAGGGAGCCTGAGATGCGGGACTCGATCCCAGGACCCCGAGATCATGGCCTGAGGTGAAAGCAGACACTTAACCTTCACCCAGGTGCCCCTTTTCACTTTAAAGAAGAAAATATATGTAAGGGTGGGCAGGAGACCCCTTTAATAAACATAATTTTAAAAACTTTACTCATGTTTTCCTTAGAGCTATCAGATTTATGAATATTTAAACACAGTACAATTACATTTCTTTCTTTATGATATATACATTTAAAAATATTTTTGTAGGGGCACCTGGGTGGCTCAGTCAGTTAAGTGTCTGCCTTCAGCTGAGGTCATGGTCCCAGAGTCCTGGGATTGAGCCCCACATCAGGCTCCCTGCTCAGCAAGGGGGTTTGCTTCTCCCTCTCTCTCTCCCCCAGCTTGTGTTAGCTCTCTCTCTCTCTCTCAAATAAATAAATAAATAAAATCTTTAAAAAAAAGAATATTTTTGCATAAATGAAGTTGAGCTCATATTTCATTGATGTGTCACACTTTCACCATTTTGTATTAATAAAAACAATAGGTAGCAATTAGTATATTCTGACACTTGATTACACATTCTTATATGTTATTTAATTCATACAACTACTGTGTGAGATAGATTATTAGTATCATTCCCATTTACTAGTTGTGGAAATTGAGGCTCTGGAAGATTAACAGGCCAGTAAATAACAGAATTAGAATTTGAATCCAGGTCTATCTGATTCTAAAGACTCAATTTTTAATTAATACTCTGTGTAGCCTAACTCATTATGCTAAAATGCAATAAAGATCTAATGGTGTCACTGAAGGAGCCATGAAAATATTTTTAATGACGAGACTTATTATAACTGTCAAATGTTAAATGCATTCACTCTGAGACAAAAATCTAATGGTTAATAAATTATATCTCCACTTACTGGAAGGTCTTTTTTTTTAATCTGTCATTAGTTTTAAGTAATTTAAAGAGCTAATAATCCTTTTATATATACCTGAGATCTTAAGATCATATATATAGACAAACAGTGAAATGTCAAAGACATATATCTTTCTTACAGTTCTTTAATGCTGTACCTTTATAAATTAGTGCTGATTTAGAACAATTACTTGAAACAAATGAGTATAGAATAATGAATATTTAACTTAGTTTATAGGAATGAAGTACATTCCTTCAAATTGTCCTTTACATAGATCATCAGGCTTAAAGTGTGTGATTAGTGTCTTAAGGAGTCATCAAAAATAGTTTCTCTCAGCTATATTATTTATTTCTCCATGTCAGTATATTAATGGCATACAGAGCACTTCTGTGAATGAGGTATTACTTATTGACTCACCTGAAAAAGATATTTTTGAAAGCATTCTATTCCTAGTCACAGGCAGGGAATGTACCCTTACCATTTGATCTTCTAAATATGAGCTACCACACTTAGTCATCTCTTTCTGCCGCTACTTGATTACTTAATTCTCTATTTTCCCTGTCATTCACCTTTGGGAAGCCACCTAGTTTCCAACAAAACATCCTTTTTATGCTCTGTAATGTTTTTAAAATTAAATTCCAGGTTGTTTATTAAAATGTCACAATCTGCTCACTTTGTTCTAGTATTCTTTCCCTAATGTGCATATCTTGTTAATCCTATAAATCATATCCCTCCACATACTATGTCACATATTTTAGAGCAGTAGATATTTCTTTCTATTTTTTGTTAAGGTTTTATTTATTTGTTTGAGATAGAGATAGTGAGAGAGAGCACGAGCCAAGGTGGTGGGGGAGAGGGAGAAGCAGACTCCCCACTGAGCAAGGAGCCCGATGCGGGGCTCCATCCCAAGACCCTGGGATCATGACCTGAGCTGAAAGCAGCCGCTTAACCGACTGAGCCACCCAGGTGCCTGGAGCAGTAGGTATTTCTTAGCATATTGCCAATGACACGAAGAGACTGTTAATGCCAGACATTATGTACAAAATTATTGGAACTATGTCTAGAAGTTGAGTAGTCTACATAGTGGACTATGTTAAATAGTACAAGCTATAAACCAGCTATGGTAAAAAAAAAAAATGAGTAAAGAAAATGGATATTAAGAGAATTACAACTCAGGCAATTCTTTCTTCTTGGTAAGCAATTGGAAAATGGGTCAAATATTGTTTCTCTAAGTTTTAGCACTTTGTGGTTGCATGTGTTCTGTTTTCTTCGGGTGTGCGGTGTTCAGGTGATGTCCATGCTATTCTGATGTTTTTTCATGATCATCATCCTATTTTGTAGTTAATACTAATACTAATCCTCTGATTGCCTCAAGGTGATGACACAATGACAGGCGATGGGGGAGAATACCTTAGGCCTGAGGATCTGAAAGAACTGGGTGATGACTCGCTACCCAGCAGTCAGTTCCTGGATGGTATGAATTACCTGCGATACAGCTTGGAGGGAGCACGATCTGACAGGTATTCACCGAAAGCTGACATTGGTATCAGCCAGAAGGCAATGCAACACTTTTTCATGATGATAATAAAAAAAAAAGTAGACATAATTATTGATACTTAGCAGGTACTGCCCTGCTCTCAGCATGTTGTATCTCAAGCAACATTAAGTGCCTATTTTAAAGAACAGGAAACAGGCCCAGAGAGATTAAGTAACTTAATAAAAGTCAAACAACTAGTAAGAAGCAGAGCAATGATAAGGAAAGAGCTCTCTACATTTCAGTATAGTGTTTGTAATCATTTACCACTTTTTTCTCTAGGCAATTAAAAAGGACTGTTTTACCTTATGGGTGTTTTTGTTAGTGGCATAAATTCTGTGAATAAAAGTATTTTGTGAAGAAGGATGAAAAAGAAACAAATTCAGGAGGAAGATGCCTGAAACTGACTTTTTCATGAAAAAGAATTAGACCAAAATCCTCCAAGATCTTGAATACAAAAGCAGTCTGAGCAAAATCTGAAGGAGCACAGGCTTTATAGACAAATCTGAAGAGGTTCATGTCATATTCTGAAGTATAAAATCAATGTTATTTTCTGATTATTACTAACTAGCACAACTGGTGTTTGTTATTTTTCGAGGCAAGCTGAATAAGAACATCCCATGGTACCTCATCAAAGGATTGACTGCCAATTTCAGTTAACATATGGTTGTCCATATAGTGTAATGTTTTTCACTAATCAGTAATCTTAGGTTTATAGTTTTAGTCTTAGCTGTTTTCTAAGCTGTAGTTAACACATTCATAGTCTAAGAAATAAATACCTTAAAACGTAGTTAATTCTAAATGGATAATTAGCAAAAACAGATTTTTCTTGGGGTTTTTCCTTGAGCATCAGTGCCTCTTCCCTACTTTTTTTCTTTCTTTTTTTTTTTTTTTTTTTTTTGAACAATTCAGTGTGCATGTAATAAGTGCCTTTCTGGGCTGGCTTTGTGGTGGGTGCTAGAGATACAAATGTGACCAGGACATGATTGTTAAAATCATAGTCTGATGGGATGTGAGAGAAACTAGGCTAGTGGTACCCACAGAGTACAACTAAAGCCCCGGGGCTCAGGTTTCCTGGAGGAGATGAGGCCAAACTGAGATACAGTGATGGGTAATGATGGTGAGGAAAGGTAGGGAGGGCATTTGAAGCCTTAATGAGATCATGAGCAAAGGCTTATGGTGTATGAGAGAAAGAATAGTGCAGTATTGGTAGAGTAAAAGTGTGAGGGAGGGGAGATCTTGTCCGCATTTTGGATGGATCCCTCTGACTATAAACTTAAACGATGAATTTTAGAGGAGAGTTGTCAAAGGGCCAAACCTGGCAGTTGCAAACATCTGAAAAACTATTGTAGGAATATTAGCTGAAGCTGTTAAGAGAAGACTTGACCTTTAACCTTGGTGATAGCAATGATGGAGAGAATTTGGGAAATGACAAATTTGAGAGCATATCTATGAGGTAAAAGCAGCCAGATTTGGTGATGGATTTCATGGGATGGGTGAAGAGGAAGATGGTTAGATTGACCCTTTGGCTTTGATGATGTAGATGGAGGGTGGTCCTTGGGGTCAAGAGAAGGAAGAGCCACTCGGGGTGAGAGTGGGGGGACTGGTGATGGGACCAGTGTTTTATATACTGGATTCTGACATACAGATAGATTTGGACATCATAATCTGAAATTCTTAGGAAAAGATTTCAAATTTCGATAAAATGAAATTTATGGCTTTACACAAATTCATAATAACCTATAAATAATCATATCACTATCAGAGAAAAAACCCTTCATTTTCAACATGGTCTATTTTATCAAGTTCTTGATCTGATCCTTTTTCCTTCTTTGAAAGTACTAGGTTAAGGAAACTTTAGAACAATACTTTCTATTAAACAGGTTCATGGTATGATGATTCTACTTAAACTGAACACTTATCAGCATATAAAGATGCGGATATGAAACAAACAAACCATGGTCTGTTCTCCAGGTCCACACTAGCATTTTGAGAACCCCAGATTGTATTCATGATCTCCTACATGGAGATCTCCTACATGCCTGTAGGCAACATCTCATTTTCATGGATTTCTTGTTTCACTGATTTTTAAAAAATTTTCTTTATGTAATTCAATGGGAGTTTTCTTTTTTTGGTAACCATTTTTACTTTTTGTTATTTATTTGGTATGCTTTCAATAGTACCATGCCCAGGTAGGTATTAAATAGCATGAAAACACTGTGAAACTTCCTGAATACATTCACATTTCCCTGCTTTCTGTTCAATGTGTGTGTGTGTGTGTGTGTATGTATGTATGTATGTGTTGGCAGGAGGTGCTTATATTCTAGAATTATGGATTTATTCTCAAATTAGGATTTTCATGTATTGAATTGAATAACTGAGCTAGAAGGGTGAATATATTACTAGAATACAAGTCGAAGACATGCCCCTGGCATGACTTTGTTTAACTGTCACAGCTCCACCTTGTGGTTGATAAAACATTAGCATGGTTTCCCCAAAGGAACCTCATCAGTCTGTGCATGGTTGGAGATGGTAGAAAAACCATTCTGATGCCTAAAATGTACATGGATGCAGGAGAACACAAATCAGAACAATTTAATGTACATGGATAAAAACATATCCAAGTTCTTATTAGTTAGATTTTGTGTCCATTTTATTTTATTATTGCTTACAAATTAAATTTAATGTGAAACGCAAAGTATCAATGAGCCACAGAAGCTTTTCCATGCAATAAAGCAAACACACTGAAATTTTTGGATGTTCACTAGTTTAATAGGGTTCAAAAACTTCATTAATTGAACGTCTACTCCTACAGCTTACTAAGATACTGATTATTACATTTTTCAATGAAATTACAGACCACCTATGTCCACAGAGTAGTTTACTGTAGTGCAAAGAAGTAAAATTTAAGACCGTAACATAACTTTTGGCACAACCCTTCATTGAACAGCAAGTACAGACTTATACTCCTATAGATATGTGTTATTATAAATTTATGAACTGAACAGGATGACCTCTGACTTACCGAAAAAGAAATGTGTTGGATGGTAAAGTATTTAACCTTGTTTGTAATGTTTTAAGTCAGGGTAGACAATTTTTTATCCAGAGACTTGAATTATTCCTGATGTTTGTGCTGGTCATTATTCCATTAGAATAATTTCTCTACTGCTGGAATATTCTAATTTTATTTATTTAAGTAAATTCTATACATCAGAAAAAAGCAGTTAGAAACTATAAACATTGATTAAGCATCCAATTAGTATTTTAGAAGGCAGTAAACAGTAAACCAGAATAAAATCATAGAAGTAGAGATATTTAGGCATAGTTCCAGCTTACTCCTCCTTCCTCCCTCCCTCTGTCTCTCCAACTTTTCTCACTCTCTGTCTCCATATCCTAATATTTTTCTCTCTCTACCCTAATCTCCTTTTTGGTTGTAAGTCAATTCTATCTCTTTCTTAGTTTTTCTTCTCCCTCTCTATTTCTTGTCTGTTGGGGCTTTAGGAAAGACAAAAAATAACACCGATACCCCTTTTCCCCACCTGATTCAAACCAATTGAGAGATAGACCTGGGTATCAGATAGATCGATATCACAAATCCACCTTTATTACTGGTGTATTGAGTGCAAAATGCAGCTCTGTGCTTGCAGCCAAATGAGCTGTTTCATACCTCATTCCTAAGTAGACAGACATCCACCCAGTTCTGGTCTCTCCCTGAGGGTGAATTGGGACCTGTTTATGAAGTGCACCATCAAAATCCAACTGCACACCTGTAAAACCAGCCCCAGTATCGGCTGCCAGGACTAAAACCCCTACGGATGGTCTCACTAAGGCGTCTGGGCTGCCCCTGCCTTGGCTGTGTCCGGAGCCTCAGTCTTCTTCAAGAACCTATATAACATAAAATAGTGAATTACCGAATTATATTTAGATTTCGTTTTATTATAAACAAAAATTTATACAAGATCAGACAGTCAACTCCTTTAATTCATGTCACCTACCTTCTAATATTCCAGGTCTACTTGGGGGGCATAAAAACTACAGCAGAGGGCGCCTGGGTGGCTCAGTTGGTTAAGCGACTGTGTTCTGCTCAGGTCATGATCCCCGAGTCCCTGGATCGAGTCCCGCATCATGCTCTCCGCTCAGCAGGGAGTCTGCTTCTCCCTCTGACCCTCCCCCCATCTCATGCTCTCTCTCACTCTCTCTCTCAAATAAATAATAATTATATAAAAAATTTAAAAAAAAACTACAGAATAGGATGGAGAAGGCCCTCAAGTACTATGATTGATCTACCAAATGATGATTTCCTCAAAGATAATTGAAGTTGGCTATATCGACAGCTCATAAAAATGACAGTATGTGGCTCACAAAATTAGGTCTATTTGCAAAATGAAAATAGTTTCTACTAAGAAATATGCTAACCTGACACTTAGTCCATAATTCTACAGTGCTTCACTGGCCAAATACCTACTAGCTGAAAGTAAATGAAACTTTGCTTCTGTAAATATTGTGAAAGCTTGCATCTCTCTCTCTTTCCCTATGGGCTTTGGGCTACTATTTTGAATACAGATGTTTAATTCTTGGACTAATGTGTATAAAATACAGCTTGAGATATCAGTCTATTTGTCATTTGATCGTACAAATTGATTAGGAAGGAATGAATTGCACTTATGCAAATGTCAAGCTTTACCCATCACATTTGCATATATAATTCAGAACTCGGAAATTCAGGCTTCTCAAATATACAAAGCATCAATTCCCGAGGCCTAAATCCCACGTTGAAGCCAAACCTCGTTTTCGGCTGTGTCTCTGGCGGTTTGTTTCTGCGCTGACAGATGTGTCTGTGTCCTGGGTTGGTGCTTAGAAACGGTTTCTTGTGCTCTTGCATCTTACTGCCACAGCAACCAGCACTCTTTGGTGCCTCACTCACCACACAGAGGACATGCAAAGGGGAACAATGCTGCCCTTTGAAAGCATTGTTGGAGACACCAGAGACAAACAAGAGGAACTGCACTTCCGCAGGAAGCATGCATCTGGCCACAGTTCATTTCACTCTGTACCTTCCAGGGGAATGCACCCATGGTCAGTCATTCGCAGTTGGAGAGGAGGAGAATGAGGCATGCAGAGAATGGAGAATGAGTGAGGATGAAACCCGTGCTTCCTTTCTGTTCTTTCTGAGGCGGGTCTCATTCCTCCCCCCCTTAATATTTTGCTTAGTTGCAGGGAGATTGACATTTACCACAGATTGAAGCAGTCTCTTCTAGCATAATTTCCTGTGTGAATCTCTTGTCCTGGCAGTAAGTGAGCTGCAGTTTGCTGGTTTCAACGATTTCTGGGGAGAAAATAAATCAGATTAGAAGTATCAGATTTTAACTTCTGGATTCCCTTGTGCCCTTGCCATTGAGTGCTAGGAACCAGTCAAAAGATGTGTTCGTTTAGGTGTTGGACAGAGAGGGAGGGCAACACAGAGACCTGTGTTTCCTTCTCCCGCGGTGGCAATTCATGTCCCCCTGGAAGTTGCACTGTTAGCTAATAGCGCGCTTTTTTCACTCTCCCGCTCGGCTCATCCTTCCATCCTCCCAACCCTGCTCCGGCTGTTGGTAAATGACCATGGCCTCCTGCCAACCTACCAGCCTCCGATCCTTCAGTTCCGACAGGTCTCACACCCTGAGCCATGCCTCTTACCTGAGGGACAGTGCCATGATTGACGACACAGTTGTCATCCCCAGCCACCAGGTACGTGACTTTTTACTTTGTCATTTCAGCTTTCTGGAGAGCTTTCGGACGTTCCCTGTTGCCGGAAATGTCCAGAGAAAGTTTTTCCATCTGAAAAGAAATCATCTTAATTCAGTTGACGAGCTGGGCTAAGAGTTTGAGGGCTTTTCTAAAGTGAGATACAGCTTGTTACTTCAGCTCTACTGAATTCTTCTGTGGAGATTATATATAAAAATTAACATCTTTATAAAAATCTCTGTTAAAGGAAAAAGTGAGATGGGGTGCATTTAAGATAGAAAATGAAAGGTACAGGTAAAAATACACCTTATATTTAAAATTGTTATCTGTTATCAGAAAACTGTTAGAGGTTGTTATGGAATATTTTAATCTTAGGTGTGATTTTATCAGTTTCAGCTGGTTGGATATAGAGAAGTAGATGTGAATACCTACTCTCTTTCATGATAATTACACAAATGTGGTCTTAGGTCGATAGTATAATTTAAATGGGAATGTATTATAAAACACATTTTAAATGGCTCGGTCTTACATCATTTTTTTACATGAAAAGATGGTAATATCACCTTCCTGTGATAACTACTTTTTAGAGTTCACTATGTTTTATTTAATTGAAGGAAAGTATTTTTATTAAATCCAGTGTTCTTTGTATTTAGGTGTCAACTCTAGCCAAGGAGGCAGAAAGGAATTCTTACCGTCTCAGCTGGGGCACTGAGAACTTAGACAACGTGGCTCTTTCTTCCAGCCCTATTCATTCAGGGTGAGGAAATCAATATTATGTATCCAGATCAAGAGGTAAAAAGAGATGAGCGTGAAAATAACAGCTTTGTCCAGTAGCTTTAGCTGGTGGCTAGCTTACAGGGGAAGTGACCTTTGTTTAAACTTGTAAATGACAATGCTTTATCCAGTGTGGACTCTACCTGCACAAATGGACAAGCAAAAAGGGTTGAATTCAGCATAGAAAAACTATTGTCTTAAAATAACTAGTAGAATTGCATCAGACAGCTTGCTAACTAACCAGAATATACCAGTGGGCTCCTTACTATTCACATTTTGTCTTAAAGACATCTTAAAAAGAGGAGCAGGATCATTTGGTTTCTAGAAAGTTCTATGTACTAAGATTAACTGACTAGTTTAATAAATGCCTTTCCTCACATATTCATGCATTTAAAACAATGTCTACAGAAGTTTTAATCACAAAGATATATAGAGGAGTTCATATGCTGTTTGAAGTAGGGATATACCAAAAAGGGAAATTTGAATGCAACCAATCAGGTTCTCAGTCACCTTATAAAAGTCATCCAGATAATATGTAAGTCATTACTTAAGAAATGCTGCCTGTTTGTATAAACTCATTAAAAAGTAGGACTTTGAGTTAATAATTTTAAACATACTTAAAGATGTTTGTAAGGTGCAAGAATTCAATTATGCAGAAAATAATTTTCTTAGGGATTTTAAATTGTAACCCTCTTCACAATTGGTTTTTCCCTTACATTTTGGTAGTTTCAACTTGTATAGTAATTTTATTATTATATATAAACCTTAAAAATATTTTTCATTTAATCACTTTCATTTTCATTTAAAAAAGCCCCACTTGTATTTTATCTGTGCAGTACTTTGATTTAAATTACTATCCCAAACTCCTTATCCATAATCCCCAGAACTATTTTGAGTGGTGGATGCTTTCTTGTTTTTATTATTCTAAAATATTCTCTCAGAAAAGCTTTCGAAGATATTGTCATTACAAATTTGGGAACTTTTAGTCTAATTTTCTACTACAGGCTCATAGAATATAAAATTAGTTATACAGATATTAAAAATAATCATAATACTCTTTTCCTTGTTAAATAAGTAAAAGCCAGTTCCTGATGCCAGAGTCATTTCAAGGGAGTAAAAACCAAGTTAAACCTCATCCAAATTTACTAACATATTTTTAGGTATAAAATGAGATAATTAAAATCTGACATCTGTACATTATTCTAAGAGCATAACATTACATTCTGCTACTAAATTTCTCAACAGTGTTAAGGAGGAAAAGAGGCTTGGACCTACAGTATCAGGGGATAATAAAATCTAGAAACCGTAATAAAATATTTGAAGTCTATATCCAGCCTACAAAGTAACAAGATTATTTTAGGCAAAGTGTGATTACTATCAGTAGCCGAATTTGCAAGAGTCAAAGTGTTATCATAATACTTCAGTTTTCAAGATTAAGAAATCTTTTTTAAAGTAAATTATTTAAGTCTTTTAACTGCTGAAGGGCAATAAAATACCAGTTTAAGGACATCAATATACATACCCGTTGTATAAAACTAGATATATGCATAGATATATGCATTCTAGTTGATAACTTACGATGAAACAGGATCATCCAGTGGTTAAAAGTTAACCACTTGTTAAGATAAGGGTCTTTAAGCTCTTGTTCTGTAATAAACCAAATTTTCTATGAACTTCAAACATGATCATTGATTGTAACTAATTTTCAACTCTGGCTGTACATTAGAATCACCTCAGAGCTTTAAAAAATATACCAGGCCCCAACTCAAACCAATTACATCTGAATCTCTGTTGTTGTGGCCTGAGCATGGGCATTTTCTACAAGCACCAATAGTCCAAATATGTATGTTTTATGTATACACCGTTAGAAAGGAACAACTTTGCCTGATAAAGCTTTGCTTATTGGGGAGATCTAGGTAATTAACATATACCTAGTTCTCTCAAATGCTTTTTTCTTAAATCTCTTCCATTCACTTATTTCTTCTTCACACATTGTTGAATTCTAGAAAGTACCAAACTTTATGCCAGGCAGTAAGGAAAACAGATAAGTAAGATCTAGCCCTTACCTTTAAGAAACACACCTCTCTATCGTTGAAAGATAATTCGTGGAAGGGAGATAACATGATGGTTAAGAGTGTGCTTTGGAGTCAGACCAGTCAGAATTCAGCTCCCGACCCTGACACTCCGTATGTGACACTGGGCAGGTTATGTAAAATATCTGAGTTTCAGTTTGTCTGTAAGATGAGTGTTATATTATGGACCCCAGAGGGGAGCTTTATGGATTAAATGCTTCTTAAATAATTAGCATTTTGCCTAGAAAGAATAAGTACTCAATAGATTATTTATATAACCCTCATACACATCTTCTAAATCCTTCACCAATTGCAAATCAGTTAAGCAGAATGTATTCTGAATCCTCTAAATGACAATACCACTACAGTACAATTCATAATGGTGATGTTTAACTTGTTATTTTTATCAGGTAATCTGTCATCTAGTTAGGTCTCTAGCATTTGAATGAACACAGTGCAACAGACGACTCTAATGGGATGAATACTTACACGGAAAACACAATGATTTTGAGTGTCGTGGTATTTGAAAGCTACCATGGTATTAAAGTATATGAATAATTTTCATAATATCATCCAATAATGATTTCTTTTTTTCAACTTGTTCATTATACACGAGGCACCTGTGTAGTAGTTTCTATATATTTTTTAAGGAACTAAGTTTTTCTTTAATTGAGAGAATTCTTACGCCACTTCAAAATCTGCCCAAAATGTAAGAAATAAATGATTTTTAGACAAAGGAGATAACAAAGTCCGCTTTTTTATGTACATGCCACTAATTTTGTGTATAATGTTCTGTTTGATTCCATAAAGGGATTTTAGAGTAATAGAAGACACAGCTTCTACCAGTAGGCAGTATTAGTAATTTTCTTTTATTTTTCCATTGACTAATGTCGATGACTACAAAAGAGTAGGTATCAGTGCTTAAAAAAATCTGTTCTGCCCAATATATACAGCAAATATCTGGCAAAAGAAAGGCTCACAGTAATATTTTTGTTTTTGTTCTTTGGATTGTGTTCCTGATTCACAGTCTAATCAGTTTCTAGCATCCCAGTCATGATCATACCAACATAAGCTTGGGCAAGAATTTGAATTTTATAATTCTTCTCCATTTCAGAAGTGCGTAATGAATTAACAAATGAAAGGCACAGTTCCTAGTAATAGTTTTGTGATTCATTTTAAATGTTATTATTTCAATGGTATTATTTTTATAGTTCCTTAATGCCAGGCAAGTGCCAGCAATTAAATGCCACTTCATGATGTTATGCTACTAGAAGTCCATAAGAAAGTGATCTGTTAAAGGACTTCTTTTTCATAAAAACATGTTGACAATTTTGCTGTGAACCTAAAGCTACTCTAAAAAATAAAATCAGTTAAAAAAAAAAAACCTGTGCAGGCAACTAGCTCAAGTAGTGGAAGTTGATCTTAGAAACTCAAGGAAGTCAAGACTGTTTCTCATTTGACAGTATTAATATTTATCAAATATCTAGATCAGTTAATTTAGTTGTTTAAGTATTTCAAACACCCTAGTTTTTTTAAGGTACAGGAAAGTAAATTCCTTTGGATGAAGAAAATTATTTTCTAAGTGGCAAAACAACTGTTTTGTAAGGTTGGATTTCTGGTCCATTCAGCATGTATCCTTTTGTATATTGTCAGGTGTTGAAAACGCAAGTGAATCATATGAAAACTTACAGAAGGTTTTACAGAAGAGCAGACTCGGGTAGAAGAGGCATGAAAGGATTGTAAAGTGGGATTAGACAATATGACCAGTGAGGACAACAAACCACAAAGCAGGGAATGAAAGTCTTGAGAAAAGCACTCTTTGCATAGTTTTTTGTTACCTACTAGTAGGTAATTAATGTTACCTGCTCTACCTTAGAGTTGATGCTACTCTTTGTCATTGAAGCTAATCTTTAAATTGTGCCTCTTCTGTTTGCGTTTCTTTGGTAGAAGCCCAAAAGGGCATTACCATTATTTTGAAAGTATTAAAAAAAGTGTGAATGAAAAGTTTGGAGACAAACTATGTCCATCAAATCGAAGACTCTGTGACGTTCATTTTAAGAACCTTGACATTTTGCATCCCTCCCCCAGCCAGTGTTGAATAAGGCTACAAATCCAAATCCAATCCCTCAGCTGGGAGTCACTGTGAACCCCCATACCTTGCTCTTCTCTCCGCATTTGCATAGAGCTATATCTCCTTTGTATTTCCATCTTTTTTTCAATGAATACTGTATTGGTGTATAAGTAATATATTTCAGTTGAAAGTCACTTCTGATTTCCTTCTTTATATTTCACTTTATCCATTCCTTCTCTGTGCTAAAGTATCTGTTCTGTTGCAGCCGCTCCTCTCCATGTCTTGGTCGTGACAACAGCAGGTGAACTTCTGCATAATTCCTTCTCTGACCATGTGGCCTCCCCCTCTGCCTCTTTCACCATCACCTTCTGCATATACCCCATCTCAGGATGCTTTAGTGTGAAGATACCTAGCCAGAGAGACAGAGAGAGATTTATTTTCTCCAAATTGTGGCCATTGCTGAATTCCCTTTCTCTATGGTGGAAAGAAAGTGGGTACTTTTTAAAATTTCTTTGGAAATCAGGCGGGCTTGCACCAAAATTATTGTAGACCTACTGTGAAAGCCTGTTTTGGCCATGGGTCTCCACGTCTCCATTTCTTTTGTGAGAAAAAGTGCTACATAGAGCTGAAGAATGTCATTTCTGGCAATTATGCAAATTGGGTGAGCTATTTTAAAGTTATATTAAAGGTTATGATTTTAAGTGTCACTTAGCAGGGTTGTTTGTTTTTTTTTTTAAGCCATATTCTAGGTGACCCAAAGGCTGAAAGTTTATTAATAGTGCATTTCCTTTCTAGTACTGCTTTAAGTGCAACCTTTTGATATTTTGGAAATTGTGCTATAGGATGATGCTAGTCAGTGTTCTAAAAATATCTGTTCTTTATTATTTCAGTAAGGTTATTTTTAAAGGTTCTTATCAGACTGCTAATGCTAGTATTTTTTTTTTAAAGATTTATTTATTTATTTGACAGAGAGAGACACAGTGAGAGCGGGAACACAAGCAGGGGGAGTGGGAGAGGGAGAAGCAGGCTTCCCGCTGAGCAGGGAGCCCGATGCGGGGCTCGATCCGAGGACCTGGAATCATGACCTGAGCCGAAGGCAGACGCTCAACGACTGAGCCACCCAGGCGCCCTGCTAGTATTTTTATTATACAGTCATGCACCATGATACTACAGATTTTCTACAGATAAGACAATTTTTATTATCCAATTTTAGAAATTTTGTATCCCTCCTTTTACTTTTTCTGAAACACACACTAAATATTATGTTTCTATACATGAATACAGTGAGTGATAAATAATTGATTTTAACAAATTAGAGCCAATTTTTTCAAAGCGATTTCCCATCAGTCTTTCAGTCTGTAGAATTTGGAGGACGAGGAAGGAATTAAGGGAATTACAGAGGAGAAAGAGCTCATGATGTTGTTTTCTCACATAAACCCAGAAATCAGATTTAATTTAAGGCCCTCGTGCTATGTATATGTGGATCACTGAAGCACCCTGAAGATTTTTTTTTTTTTCCTATCTTCACCCAGTAACTAACTCTGAATGCTGTAATCTCCTCCCTGTCCCCACCCCATGGTCCTGGATGAATTAAAAGTAAACCTGAGGATTAGTAACTTTTGGGGTGGAGGACATGGTCCTCAAAAGACCAGAATCATTGTTTTCTGCCTCCTCTGAAGCATGTACCTGTTTAGCTAATCAAATTGTGTATTTGCAGGCAAATCCTCTGCATCATAATGGCAGACGGCTTTTGCTTTTTATTCTTTTTAAATTGTGATAACACTGTATTCTCACAATTTAGAAAACTTCAATAAGAATTTCTATTTTGCATGATTGCTGAATTTCATTTGGAGAGTAAGATATGCAATTAAAGCTGAGTATAGTCTGTGATAAATTTTGTCTGTACAGTCGTCAGTCAGTGTTGAGTGCAACGTGTGTCCACATTTTCTCCCAAACTGTTCGTTGACTGTTTTAACCATACAGCAAAAATAATATATCTTTCTTGGAGTAAAAGCAGTTTATTTTCCAAATAAAAATTCTTACAGAGCATCTGACAGTCATGACACATTTCAGTATGTTTCCTAAGCTTAGTTAACAGGAAATGGCACATAGAATTTTAACACCAGATCGCCGTGGAATTTATTTAGCCGAAGTCTCTCATTTAGTGGATGAGAAAACTAAAACTTGAAGACAGGAAGTGACTTCCTTGAGGTTACAGCAATAATTCAAGACAGAGATCAATTTAATGATAGATGACATCCAGGAAAGAGCATGGTGCTTGCTGCATTTTGTGCTCTGTGATAATAGTACCTTTATAGCTTATTTAAATAGTGAAGTTCATAAACTAATAAAAACCCCACCATCACATTAAACTGCTTTAGCAAAGTTCCTGGTTCATTTTAGATACCCAATAAAAGTTAGTTTCTCTGTTTTTTAGGTGTTGTATTGCACTATAATTTTTAAGAGACTCAAAATACATAAAATCATCTGGGTGTAGGGAAAGGAAAATGACGGGAACAAGCATTTATTGAATTCTAGATGCTTTACCCACACATGGTTTAATCCTCACTGCAACCTCAGTGGTAATATTACTATTCTCCCTCATCGACAGACTAGGCTTTAGTCTTCAAGCTCACAAGCAGCAGAGCTGAGCTTCAGTCCATACATATATCATCTCCCCTGTACATATTTAATTACATGTTTTTACTTTAATTCCTTTCATCTCCAAATGTTTGCAGGTTTATCTTGTCCCAGTTTTAATCTCCTGAAAATATGAGAAAATCATATTTACTTAATCATCTCTAGTATGTGAGCTGATTCATCTCATGACTCATAGCTTCCAGCCTTTCACTTTTTCCTGTGGTACAAAAAAGTAAATGGTCTCTTACAGTCTGTTTTTTACATCGCAGAAAAACTTCACTAATTCTGCCACCTATCCAAATAGTGAGACCTTCTGATAGTCTGGTATTTTTAATGAAAGTGTTCAAGTGCTTACCCAGTTGTATATTATAAACTATTGGGATTAACTAGCATGTTTTATCTAAAAGACTTTTCATCAGGACTTGAATCATTATTTCTCTTATTCCTTCTTATTTGAAACAAAGAATTCTTTTAGTGTACAATTCTGCATATTCAGCTTTTTTGTTAGTTGTTATTCTGCAATTACATTATTTGAGTTTGATTTCTGTATTTTCTTGCTGAATTTATAAACATTTTTATCAATTTTGACAATTAATATTCAGTTCTTCTAACCTTTCTGTTTCTCTCTTGACCTCTTTCTCTTTTTCTTTCCTCTCAACTCTCCTGCCTCTGACTCTCTCTCACTCCCTCTTCCTCCTCTCCCTCTCCATCTCCCTTCCCCTCACTCAACTCTCCCTTCTTCTCTGGCTGAAGACAATTCCCTCACCAGAACTTACCACTTTTGTTAGTCTGTTAGTTCCTTTAGTTAGTTGAGAAAGACACAAAGGCTTGTTTTCCTCGGATATGTAATTTTTCTTTTCTCTGAATTGTACATATTGGCACCTTACTTTTCCCCATTTGCTGTGGTTGGGTGCAGTATTTAAATATTACTTTCCAGTTCTATAGGATGCCGAGACACTTAGAGTTAAATATATCTACTTGCAGATTCAGTCTTTAAGTTCTTTTATTTTGATTTTCCAACCTTTGGTCTTTCTTCATGAAATTTTCACCCCTGATAAAATTGTTTCCTCTGTTATATTCGAACTCTTGATTTTTGGTTGCTCCCATTTTCTACTAATCATCTATCGGGGAAATAAACATATCGTGTCTCTTATTTGGGAGCAGGAAAAGACCTGTCGAGGGATATTTAACATTGAGTATAGTCCTTCCCAACTATTTTGCTATTTTATGAGCTGAAATATCGGAGTCTAGTAATTTGAATGAGTTCTGACTGGATTGGTTGTCCAGAGACCAAACCATTAAATTACCTTCAATTTTGCTGTTTTTTCTCTTTATTAGCTATAAATATATACTACTTCTTACAACTTGCTCTTCTCATTCTTCCATTCATTCACTTATTCAACAATTATTTATTGACTACCTACTGTGTGCTCCATGTACATTGTGCTAGGCACTGGGGGGACATAGGAAGAACAAGGTCACTGCCAGTATGGTACTTACGTGGCTCCCATTTGTGGTTATAATTCACTTCTGATTGACCAGGAAATGAAGTGATTCTGAGTAAGTAGAACCATCATGTGAAACCTGGGGCTTAGACTGTGAGCTGCTTGGCAGGAGCAATGATGTTTTCACTTTCAGGGTCTTCAGTTCCATGCAGGGCGCCCACCAATAGGAGGGTAACAAACATTGCATGCTTCTCAGGCATGGAAATGGAAATTATGGAGTAAATGAGAACAAAAGAGGATTTCAAAAGGAACAGTCAATGACACAAAATCAGAGAAAGTAATCAAACGTGTAGTTATTGAAACATTGTTACAGCTAAGAACATAGCTACTGTCATTCACCTTTTTAGAAGATGCACCCCTAGAAGACATTCTCCATATTTTTCTAGTTGGGGACATCATATAGGCCATAAGTCATCACTGGAATAAATATAGTGGAAACACAATAGCATGTAATATAAGTGTGAAAGTTCCCTAAATGCCTTCAAAAGGTAGAAAGACTGGTAAAATCGAGTACGTGTATTATAATAATTTCTTATGAGTTTGAGTCCCTGTTCTGTTCATCAGTGGTGATGGTAATCAAAAGATGAAAAAACAATTAGGGAAAGTCAGAAATATTGCAGTGTATCTAGAGAAACACTGGTTGAAACTTAGTAGCTTTGCCCCTAGTTTTTATAAAAATTGACATTAATAGCATGGTCAAATAAAAATAAATAAAATGGAGAAGAAACTTCTGTATTCATCTAGAAGTGTTATCAGTTTGTTCCCATTCTTTTGAGCAATACTACATTTTAAAACACAAATAGAAAAGATTTTTTTTTTAAGAATTCATACTTGGACTAGTAATAAGAAAAGCAGCCAAACTTTTTTCATTGTTTTTTTTTAATAAAGACCAGAAACATCCATTCTTGAGTATTGAACAATTGATTATACTCCCCACTTTTTGCCCTCTACTAAAAACTTGAGGGCTGGGTGTGAATGGTAGTTCTGGGCTGGCTCCTGCGGGGGGAAGGACGGTGACAGATCTACTTGTGGTCTCATTCTGCATGATGGGCTTCAGACAGGCACTCCAGCTCCTCTGCATCCATTTTTATTACTAGCAGTAGGATTTCTGTTTAATAGCATGCTTAACGAGTTCAGTGTCCTGCTATGAAGAAGATGTTAACATATTTTTCATCACTTGTCTAAAAATAACATCAATGTATTGTGTTTCCTATAACTTACCTGGATAAAATATCTTTCACATGTTTTAAATGTTGTCCTGGATGCAACATCTAGACATGGTGAAGCTGATGTAGTTCTTGTGCTGGTTAAGCTAGAAGTAGATCCATAATACACCTGTATGTTGTTTTCCTCTTTGTTTTGGTATATAAAATCTTGCAAATGCGATTAAATTGGGAAAGACAGTAATGTAATCTGTATAAGGGTGTACACACTGTTTGTTTGTGTCTTTGTGTATCTGTGAACAGCACTTGGATTGCCTGGTTTAATTTTCGCTCCTTGTGGAAGTGAGTGCCTCCAAGACTTAAATGAGTGTTAGGACTATCAGAGTGACAAGAAGTCGAACTAAACTGTATCAGGATCCATTAAGACTATCACGCAGGAAATATCATGAAAATTTAAAACTAATCCTTTCTCTTGGTACACTTAAACAGTCACTTGGATTATAGTTCTTTTATGCATGAACAATTAACTTAGTAAAAGAGCAAAATAATAGCCAGATAGAAGCCTTTACATTTCTAAATTTTTAGCTGTGATTTTCCACATGCAGTTCACTATAATTTGGGGAAAATCATGAGGCACAGATCTCTTCCATCAGCATGAGCCCAGGGTTTCTCTCTTCAAAACACAGAGTGGAGGGGATTTATAATCTTATTTCCTGCCCACCCCATCTTTGCTTCAGTTAGACCGGTATGGCAGAGAGCTTCCTACTTAGGAACTGAAAAAGTACATGTCAACCGGTAAATTGATTCTATCCAAAACATTTAATTTTTTGCTTCTCCTTCTCCTTTAGAATGCAGTAAGTTAAAAACCTGCATCCTGGGTAAGATGATGTTGGAGCAGGATGCATGTACATATATCCTTGGGAGAAGGCCTATGAATCTTTTTATTTTAAGTTATAGAATTATATTAAAATGGGTTGGACAAGATGTAATTTTGAAAAGTCAGATTGGATTAACTTAGAAAAACTGCAATTTTTTCTTTTCTCTCTACTCTATCCTGACATTATTTCAGCATGTGGATTTTTCAGGACACACCCAGACAGAAGCAGAAGTCTTTGCATTTATAATGAAAGAAGACTCATCAGTGTTCATCATATAATTTCATTCCATTTTCTAAGTCAATTGGACAGATTTTTAATTTACAGTTTGTATTTAATATCACCGATGTCAACAAAAACCAGCCAAATTCTTTAGTTACAGATCAAAATAATGCAAGAACTAAAACAATGACAAAAACAGAAATAAAGTGAAATAACTTTTAAGGACAAATATTTTGCCCCCATGCAAATACATTAAAAAGAACAAAGCAGTATGAGAAAAAGTTAACTTGACAAAGCTTGTTTATCTGCTTCTGGTATTTCAAGACGCAGCTGATCTTCTATTTTAATTTTTAGTTTCCTGGTTAGTTTTATGGTGGATGCTCGAGGTGGCGCTATGCGAGGATGCAGACACAATGGGCTCCGTATCATTATTCCACCTCGGAAATGTACGGCCCCAACTCGAGTCACCTGCCGCCTGGTCAAACGCCATAGACTGGCAACAATGCCTCCAATGGTGGAAGGAGAAGGCCTGGCCAGTCGCCTGATCGAAGTCGGACCTTCTGGTGCTCAGTTCCTTGGGTAAGGGTTTCTGATAAACCTCCTGCTTAGTCACCGATGAGCTTGTGTCCTCTACATGAAATCCCTAGGATGGAATGAAGAAAGGTACGTCGGTAACGTCGTGAAAGAAGATTGGCCCCTGTGAAATTAGTTAAAAATTGGAAGTAGCACCTCGGTGCTTGACTCCAGTCATATGCTGCTTATTTTAAGGCATGAATGAGTTCAACATTCAGGTGAATTAGGATTCCTTCTCTTTGGATATGACGATAGCTGCTAGGCTCCCAATGTGAATGATTGTGTTTTAGCCAATGGTAGGTACTTTTTTTTTTTTTAATCCTGAGACTCACATGGTAAAGGCATAAAGAAAAAACACTACTCTATTCCAAACCTAAATTTAAAGTCCTGTGTAGTTATGAAACAGAATGATTATCTTTGGAAAGCAGTGTTTTCTTTATAGGATATCCAAAAATTTACTCCATGTGACTTGTCGTTTCTGTTATCAAAATTGCTATCTTGAGTCTTAAAATTACACCGGTAGTCTCTTTAGTTGTAGTTTTTATTAAGATGACAAAACCAAGACTAACTTCTGCCATGCTCATTTTAGCAATTTTGAGCGGAGGTTAGCATTTCTTCCTTCTTCCGCTTGTACGGCTGTTGTTACATATGAAGTGGTGTCTCAATATGCCAAGAAATGACTAGCTGCCGCTGAAAACTGACAAAAGGATGAAGTTTTGGAGGGGGGCAAGTTTCAAAATATTTTGAAACAAATCAATTGTATTTAAGTCTTTTCATATCAAGTCTCTGTGCTCAAAAATTGGGAGGAAGTCCTATTTATCATGTACTCTTTGCTGGTGTTGTTTGGGGGAGAGGATTTGCTTTAGAACTTGGGGAAATGTTCTAAAGCCTTGTAATTTGGAGCAAATGATTAACAGGTTGCTGCAAATTATGTTCGCACCTGAAAAGGGGTGTCTGAAATTCTCCAATTATAGAAGCCACCTCCCATATCCTCCTAAATGGCCAGAGATTTAGAAGGAGCCCGTGAAGTTCTGGGTTGCGTCAGAAATGCCATTATGGTTGGACTACATTGCCCAATGATCCCTTTCATCTTCTGTACCAGGCCCCTTTCCCTCCTTTATGTTCAGGTAGTTTTAGGCTTTTTAAGAAACTCCACATCTGTTGAGGAATATTCATGAAAACATCTGCCCTCTCTGCAGAGTCAGAGTTTTTATTATATTCCCAACAGCTTTGTCTTTCCTGTGGAGCATATTTTTGTTGTTGTTGTTTATTTTTTTGGCTCATGCCCTGGCAGTGAACGTTAAGTAGGGACAGATCCAACACCTAAGTGTCTCCTTCCACGCGCCTCCATTGTACACTCTGGGTCTCAGTTCCTTGCTCTTTGTGACCAATGGAGGGGGCAGAACCAAACGCAGTGTGAAACCACATTTCACCCTGTTGATCAGCCGGGGTTCTGTGGAAAACAATACCTGAAGCTTACTTATGTTCTTTCTTTCACTGCTGCTTTGGATGTACTCAGTAAACTTCACCTGCCAACGGCCCCTCCCCCACTTAATGAGGGAGAAAGTTTGGTCAGCCGCATCCTTCAGCTGGGGCCTCCTGGAACCAAATTCCTTGGGTAGGAGTGACTTAAAACAAATTGATGGCTGCTGGCCCCCATTCTTCTCCTCCTTCTGCAATATGATTTCTCTTTTTGTCATCGTGCCCATGACATGTCCCTCCCTATGATTTAAATTCTGTATAACCTATCTTTAGTGGACCATTTCTGACCCTTGTGGTATGTGACTTTTTATTTTTGAGTGACGTTTTTTATATCTTTTCCCTTAAAGTGCTGTGACCTTCATTTTCGTTTAAAGCATGAGATCTGCCTAGTTGTACTACGTGCTAGTTATTATGATGTTGTTATGATAGATTTGAAGTCTGTATCAAAGCAACCTGGACTGAAAAATCAAAAGCCTCCATAAATTTTGAAAGTGAATGCGACCTGAAATCGTCAGGGCAGTGCATGTTCTGGATCCTGAGTCTAATAGGCATGGGACACAATTGGGCTGTCTGCTGAGGTGCTGCTCAGTTAGGGCACGCTGTGTCCACATGCCTATTATTCCCTTGATTGAAAAAAATATATATGCAAAAAACCATGAGTGCATGTCTCTTTAGTTCCCAAGTAGTTAACTTTTTGACATCTTTTCGTTTACAACACATCCAATTACGCAACATATGAGCCATTTTCCTTCTCAACCCATTTTGTCATTTGCACCTTGTAGAAAATGTTTTAGGAGATTGGCACACATCATGGATGTGCATGCACATTTCTTTTGGTTAAATGTGTTATACTTACATTGATCAAAGGAGAAGTTCCAGAATGCCACATGCACTCCCAGGGAAACATTATTTGGCTTAAGGTAGCAGCATGTCCCTTAAGGATTGGTGCCCCCGAGGTGGAGTGCTCCTGTGTGACCATCTGCTAGCCGATGGGCTCTAGAGGACAGCCCGCTATGCCACTGTGCCGGGAAAGAGAACAATTTCCAGGTCACTTTGCAACAGACAGAGTCAAGGTGCTTGTCTTGCTGTTGGTTAGATCTCGTCCACACTGAATGTTCTGCCTTACCGTGTCAGGCCCGTGATCGTGGAGATCCCTCATTTTGCTGCCCTTCGAGGAAAGGAGCGGGAACTGGTGGTCCTACGCAGTGAGAACGGGGACAGCTGGAAAGAGCATTACTGTGAATACACTGAAGACGAGTTGAATGAAATTCTTAATGGCATGGATGAAGGTACTTCATATTAAGGGTTTTAAAAGAATTCTAAAGTGGAAGCATTAAAATGATCTATTTCTTTTTTTTAAGATTTTATTTATTTATTTGAGAGAGAGAATGAGAGAGAGAGAAAGCATGAGATGGTCCAAGGGAGAAGCAGACTCCCGCTGAGCAGGGAGCCCCATGCGGGACTTGATCCTGGGACTCCAGAATCATGACCTGAGCCGAAGGCAGTCGCTTAACCAACTGAGCCACCCAGGCACCCAAAATGATCTACTGCTTTCTTATGACTTAAGGGTGTGTCTATGTGTGTGGGGCGGGGAGGGGAGGTGGGCTTGGGTATGTGTGGTCCTTGTGTTATTTTACTGCATTAGAGGATAATATGATCTCCTGTTTAAACTTTCTATTAAGGAGATAGGAAAATTAAGTTCACTCAAACATCTACATATAATTCAAACAAGGCATTAGCTGGGGTAGAATTTTATATACTCTCCTACACATAGAGTTATGGAATTTATTTTTTTCATTGCGGCTTTGATGTCTGTAAATCCCAAATCCAGCTTGGGCCATCTAGCCATAGGTTGAAATATCTCAGTGTGACTGGAGGGAATTGGCTCATTCTCTGGCCTCCTTAGGCTTCATAAAAACGACGTCCCAGTCCTAATACCAGGAGATGGGTTCCACTTTATTTTTTTTTTAAAGATTTTATTTATTTATTTGAGAGAGAGAGAGAGAATGAATAAGCAATGAGAAGGGGCAGAGACAGAGGGAGAAGCAGGCTTCCCGCTGAGCAGGGAGCCCGATGCGGGGCTCGATCCCAGGACCCTGGGATCATGACTTGAGCCGAAGGCAGACGCTTGACTGACTGAGCCACCCAGGCACCCCATGGTTCCACTTTAAGTAACTACACAAATGGGGCAAGTTCTTTGCCTAAGTGCCAAGAGCATACCAAATTTTGTGCAGAACTGGACACGCAGTGGTGTGGCTACTTACCATGTTTCCCAAACTTGCAGACTGCTGCCAGAAGCTTCGGGCGTGGCTTGCGGATAGTAAGTGTAGCCAGACAGCAGCGGCTTTAGTATTTCTTTCTGCATCCTGCTGAGGTGGAATAAGAATAGAGGCCAGGCTTACCCTCTCCAAGGGGTAGGTGGAAAAAGAAATTATGCCCTCTAGGTGCATAGGTCCGTATTTTCCAAGCAAGATAGAAAGAACAGGATTCTTCCTGATAAAGCTTGTTCCCTGCAATATTTAGCTGCTTCTGCTTCTTGGAGCCAGTTCTTTTGCCTGCACTTAGGTTTAGGATACTTTCCTCTGAGATATTTACCTGTCATTAACACTGCCATAAACACTGGCATCTTGTCCTTGACGAGTTCTGGTATAACTCTCTGTGTATAAAGCCTGTTTTAAAATAAAGAATCAGATTTTTGCATTTTTGTGTTCTCTGTGCTTGGAAATGCATTCTTTGGAAGTATGTTCTGGTGTTTGCCAGTGCATCAGTTTTCAGTTATGCATGATCAGATCCTGGGACTTCTGGCTTTTGCTCTCTAGTTATATTCAATTGTCAAGAAAAATATAGTTGCTGTTCCTGCCTCTAGAATGGATTGCAAATGATTTCCAAAAATAAACAACTTTCCGTGATCCCTGAAAATTCAGTGATCACCTTAGTGCAGATTTTCTGCCTTTTAAGCCAGTCTGATTTTTGTGTTGCCCTGCATATCTACATTAATGCGATTTACAAAGAGCCTCTTATCCTATCTTCCTGACAGTAGATGATATGGTTGGTCAGTTAATGGTTTCAGGGAAATACTCAAACCCTGAATTTATAATCACTGTTTTGTTTTGGTTTTTTTTAGTATGTGACTCTTTCAGAGACAACCATGTCACTAGAATAAATACACAAAGACAAACCTTACCCTTACAGGACAGATTTTATTCCTGCACTATTGCCCTGAGAACTGAAAGGGCCATATTTCTTCTTAAAACCGCAATAACTGGTTGTTGAGCGAACTTTGAAATTTGTGAAGAAAAGAGGTCCAGAAGCTATTTCCTGTACCTCACGTGAACCAAGAATAGGATAGGTTTGTTTCCATTCCGGGTTTGCCCTCAAAACCCCTCATTTCCAAAAGCAGGCTGCCCTGCACTCCTGCTTCTGGAACTGGATGCTTTCCTTTCACAGTGCCCTGGAAAGACCTAGTTTCCACGGAGAAATAAAACGTGCAGACTAAATGCTGATAGGTCTTGAAAGACTGCAATTTTTTTTTTTTTTCTGGTGTTGTTAGGATTGGGAGTCTTGCTTTTTAAATTTTCCTACTATTTAAAAAAAAAGGGGGGTGTTTTTGCTTCCACGCTTATTTACTATTAACTCTGCCATGGAGTTTGCTAGAATGCTTTTGGAAGGAAATCTTTGCTCTGTGAAGAAGATGGGTCATTTCTTGTCTCAGTGCTGGATAGCCCGGAAGACCTAGAAAAGAAGCGAATCTGCCGCATCATCACCCGTGACTTCCCACAGTACTTTGCAGTGGTGTCTCGCATCAAACAGGACAGCAACCTGATTGGCCCAGAGGGAGGCGTGCTGAGCAGCACTGTGGTGCCCCAGGTGCAGGCCGTCTTTCCGGAGGGGGCGCTAACCAAGAGGATCCGTGTGGGCCTACAGGTATGCCCATGTGGGATACAAGTTAACCTAACATGGGTTTTTACTCTAGTGATTCAAAATCAGCTTTTCAGGTGGGAAATACATGGTTAATGTGTCAAATTATCCCCAAGTGAGTAAGTTCTGCCCTTAGAGATTGTAGGTCTCCTAAAGTTTTATATGAGGGCTTAGTACTGAACTTACAATTGCCATATTTGAAGTCACCAAACTGATTTATGAGCTAAAAAGCAATGCATTGAGTAAGAAATTTGACGTAAATATAGATATATTGTTTATGTTACTATTTTTTTTCTTGACAAGGCTCAACCTATGCACAATGAGCTGGTTAAGAAGATTCTAGGCAACAAAGCTACCTTCAGCCCTATAGTCACTTTGGAACCTAGAAGAAGAAAATTCCACAAACCGATTACCATGACCATTCCTGTCCCTAAAGCTTCAAGTGATGTCATGTTGAATGGTTTTGGGGGAGATGCACCAACCTTGAGATTACTATGCAGCATAACAGGTGAGTCCCATATGACTATGTTAGTAGAAAGTTCTGAAAGGAGAAACAGATCATTGTAAATATTAAATTACCTTCGTCATCAGATACCTGTGAGGTTATATGCATTAATTCAGGAAAAGCATCCTACTTAACTAGGCAAGTGAAAGGAAATTAATATTTATCAAATACAGCTTGTATACCAAACTATTAGACCCTTTATATGTATTATCATTTCTGTCTTTATAGTGGTCCTATGAGGAAGTGTTAACCCTATTTACTGAAAAGGAAGCCAAGGCTGAGCGAAGTTCTATAACTTGCCTGAAATCATACCATAAATACTTGGCAGAGTTGGAATTCAAACCCAATTTTACATGCCTCAAAACCCAAGTTTCAAGCCTTCATTGAAGACTTTATGAAGTCTCAAGCCTTCATTGAAGACTTTATGAAGTCTTACATGAAAAATAAATAGCATCTTGAATAATTATACCCAGTAGTTCAAACATCTGTCTGGGAATTGGTTTGTCTTTATCATTGATCTGTTGAACTAACTTTGGAAAAACAAAGTAAAGGTTTTTAATGATTAACTGAATTTTGGTCTTTTCAATTAGAAGTTGTAATAGCTTTCAGACAACTACCATACTCCAGAAAGACATTCCCAGAACGTTGGTTTTTTCTGCTCAATCATACCACCACAAATGGTGAGAGGAAAAAATCTGCACAAATAACCTGTGTTAGGACTACATCATTGCACTAATAATTTCCCTATTTCACAATAACTACGTGTTGTTGGCATTCAGTAAATATACTGCTGTCAATAGGAATAATCACCATCCCTGGTTGTTTAGGTATTGTTAGAATTTTTTTTCCTTTCTCCTCCATATTGAAAGGAATGTTCACCCTTATTTTGTTCTATAATTCTCCCTTCTTATTAGTGTTTTTTTCTGTACTTATGATAGCAGACCATTGACACCTTTCCCCATAAATTTAATATTATGACAAAAATTTAAAATACACAGACTACAATGAGTATGAAAGGAAATCTTACACTTCACTTATGATCGCTTTCCCAATTATCCATTTCTGATTGTTACCAGCATTCCTGGGTGTCATTCCCATACTTTTTTTCCATGGGTATATGATTAACATTTTATAATGTGCAACATAATGGCATGGGAGTGAAAGAAGGAAGACTGAAAAATGTCTGTGGCACACCTGCCCTTATAGATGATCAAATGAAGATACCACCTGGGCCTAGACGCCATCTAATCTAGTTATTCCAGCCATAGATCTTCTGATAGGTTTGCACTTAACAATTCCTTAAATTTATTTGTTAATTAAAAAAAAAAACATGTTAACCAGAGTTTTAGATTTTTGTGTTTTGCTCTGTTATATGGTTCTGCTAAGAATTCCTATTTTAGAGGCTTGCTAGAATAAGTTTCCGTGAACTTTCTTTGATAACTCATTTCCTTCTTTAAGGAATTTTAGAGTCACAATTTTTCCTCATCTCAAACATATATTCCCCTACAATGCTTTAAGACTGTTTTATCCTTATCTATGCCAACGTAATTTCCCAGGAGAATGAAAGTCAATATCAGCCTCCATGGTGATCTTTCTGTGCAGAGGCCATCCTTCAGTACTCATTCACTCACCTTGCGGTATTACTGAGCTCTTAATATTTTCCAAGCATTTTTTTTTTTTTGCCAACCTTGAACTGCAAATTGAGAGGAAATTTTATTTCTTAAAAATATTTCCAGGGGCACCTGGGTGGCTCAGTTGGTTAAGCGACTGCCTTCAGCTCAGGTCATGATCCTGGAGTCCCAGGATCGAGTCCCGCATCGGGCTCCCTGCTCGGCAGGGAGTCTGCTTCTCCCTCTGACCCTCCTCCCTCTCATGCTCTCTGTCTCTCATTCTCTCTGTCTCAAATAAATAAATAAAATCTTTAAAAAAAAAAAATATTTCCAGAAAATATGAAGTTCAGGAACAAAAGATTATTTGGATTTTTGTTATTTTAACAAAGTATTCAGCTCCTTGGTTGATCGAAGTAGCTTTTAAAATCATCATCATTTTAAATTTAAAATGATCTTCAAAGCCTAGCAATTACAATAAAAGCTTCAGAGTATCAGTCAGATCTTAACAATAGAGAACAAACTGAGGGTTGCTGGAGGGGAGGTGGGTGGGAGATGGGCTAGGTGCGTGATGGGTATTAAGGAGGGCACTTGTGATGAGCACTGGGTGTTGTATGTAAGTGATGAATCACTAAATTCTACACCTGCAACTAATACTACAGTATATGTTAACTATCTAGAATTTAAATAAAGACTTGAAACATAAAAAAAAGAAAGTCAGAGACTAGAACACTTAGTAGGTAATTTGAGGCAGTTATTCAAAGAACCTCCCTTTAAATTAAGTTCCTTGAAAGGTAGTGTCTGCTGTTTGTTTTCAGTGTGTCATTTTTTAGCATGTCGTTTTTAGACATGTTGTTTCCAATATGTCATTCTGAGGGGTGGATGGGATGATATGGGTGAACACAGCCAGAACCACAAAGACTTTATTTTACAATTCAGAGCCTGGAGTTTTGCCTGATTTTTTTAAACAATCATATTATTTCAGGTGGAACCACTCCTGCACAATGGGAAGATATTACAGGAACTACGCCATTAACATTTGTCAATGAATGTGTTTCCTTTACAACCAATGTGTCTGCCAGGTATGGTTATGCAGCCCAGAAAAGCCCACTATGATATTGCCCCTCCCCATTGTCTTTTGTTTTGTTTCTTATGTTCTTTAAAAGTGAATCTTTTTGGTTTGCTTTTACACATCTGCATTTACTTTCATATTTTAAACTGGACTTGCTAACAAATGTAATAGTGATGAGACAATAAAGGACAACCAGTCAGATTAAAATCTAAGAAAAAGAAGGGATTGTGACCCTGACTCTGGTTTTAGTAGCCATCACTGATTTTTCCAGTCCCAAAGGTCTTAGGAAAGATAAATTTCCTGCTGTCAAAAAATAGCCTGAACTACTTTTTCCAACAGAGTAATAAAAACACAAAGCCCACCATGACTTGCTTAAATGGTTTCAAGGTTTCCATGACTCTTATGCATTCTAACACATGTGCATATTACCCATCTATTACCCAATTACATATCACACATCTGCTAAAAGCTGAAGCTATCTAGTTTTATGTCATGCACACACTAACTCAGTTGATTACCATTAGTTCCCATTTGCACTGGGATTAATGGATTGCTAAGCATGTCCCATTTAATTTGATTACTACAACAACTGTGTGACTTAAATAGAACAGGAGGTATTGTGGCCATTTTACAGATGAGAAAACTAAAGTCGAGAGTGGTTAAAACTTAAGTTTATATTCAAGGGGAAAAGAAAAAGTAGAAATTCATGAATAAGTCACTAATGGTACGGGGCAGTACCTGGGTGTGGTGTGGCATGTGTTTGTCCTTTCAGCCGCTCAGGCTCAGCTACTGAGTCTCGGGCTCTGTGAGCCACTGCGATCTGCCACTTAGGCATCTACACTCTAATGCAAGACATGGCAAGTTTTGCATGAGAGGTACCCCCAGAGGTATTAAAGAATTCAGCGGAGGGTATTTGCATCGGGATAGAGAAGATGTTTGAGAAGAGGTGACTTAAGAGACATGTAGGAAACTTATAGGCAGAATAAAAGTGGAAGAAAGAGGTAACATGAGCCAAGATGCCAAGATAGAATGCAGAAGGGTACTGGGGGAGAGCAACAGTGATCCATTTAGTCTGTAATGCAGAAGTAATGCAAGATTGTGCATTGTTTATGGAAAGCCTCGTGGGATAGACCGAGAAGTCGGTATTGTAAGTGTACTTAATACCAATAAATTTTACACTTAAAAATGGTTAAAATAGTAAACTTTGCATATATTTTACTAAAAGCCAATAAAGAAAGTGAGATGGATCAAGAACTTAAAGAAAAGAGAGGCTAAGACAGTAGGGCAATCTCAGGAATGTTGAAAGATTGTGGGAAATGAGTCAAGAGAAGGAGGGTGGGTGATCATTGGTTGGGAAAGGTTTCAGAGCCAGAGGATGTGAACCAACCTTTGAAAATGTATACATAGCAAATTGAAAAAATGTCCATGGTGGCCTCTACTTTCTCAGTGAAGTTATCTTAAGGCCTCAGGTGAGGAGGGAGCTCAAGGAGTGTCATAAAGGTTTAGCAAAGTTACTATACTGAATACCATGATATTTGAGGAAAAAGTTACCAGGCAATGTCACAGACCCAGCTGAGGCTAGAACTCATAAATTGGTCACAAATCCAATGATTTCTTCTAGGGATATATTCAGCAATATTTAGAAGTTCTGGAGCAAAAGCAATTTTTTAAAAATGGTATTATTTCCCCTTGGTGACTAGAGAGGTTGTTGGAAAAGAATGATGAAGAAAACCTGAGTAGAGGGCGCCTGGGTGGCTCAGTTGGTTAAGAGACTGCCTTCGGCTCAGGTCATGATCCCAGGGTCCTGGGATCGGGCTCTCTGCTCCTTGGGAGCCTGCTTCTCCCTCTGCCTCTCTCTCTCTGTCTCTCATGAATAAATAAATAAAATCTAAAAAAAAAAAAAAAGAAAACCTGAGTAGATTTTATTGAAAAGAGTTTCAGGAAATGAAACAAAGAGGAGAGGGAATCAAGGAAAATAGAAACTCTCATTCAGTGAGATACTTGTCATAATACCCAATACTGAGCTTACATGCTAGAAGATTCTAAAGCACTTAGATATAGTTCAGAAGACTCAATACTCAGAAGAGTCCCCAAGGAAGAAAATTACAAATACAGCATTTGATAGTTGATCTTAAACACCTAATCTTTCTCTTTTCCCCACATTCCCTTCTCCCTTCCCATCTATCCTTTTATCTTTCCTCCTTTCACTTTCTTCCTCTTTCCTTTAGTTTCTCTCATCTCCTTCTCTCCCTTTTTCTAAGAAACATTTAATGACTATTTTGACCATAGTGAAGGGACTGTTGTTTTTTAATTCAACTGGTATACTTTAAATTTCAGATAACTGATCTTATTCCATTTTGTAGGTTCTGGCTGATAGATTGTCGACAAATCCAGGAATCTGTTACCTTTGCATCACAAGTGTATAGAGAAATTATCTGTGTACCATATATGGCCAAATTTGTTGTGTTTGCCAAATCACACGACCCCATTGAAGCCAGGTTGAGATGTTTCTGCATGACTGATGATAAAGTGGATAAGACCCTAGAACAACAAGAAAACTTTGCTGAGGTGGCCAGAAGCAGGGATGTAGAGGTACTGTTATTTACAAAAATAATTTATGTTAACCTGTTGTTTATACCCTTACTAGTAGATTATATTTAAAATAGTATTTAATAAGTAGAGCCATTAAAAAAGAAAAAGAACAGTCCAGATTTTGATCAGTTAGTAGGTCAAGGTCCAAAGTCTGCCGTTTTTGCCAGTTTGGATATAGGGATAGTCTCAGTGTATGTGAGGTGGTAAAAGGACTCTCTTAAAATTATCTTGGGAAAAATTATGAGTTATTGGTAAAGAATGTAAGTGACTGTAATAGTTTAGGTATCTTTATCTTTCCTTGTTGTTTTTATTATTTTTAATACTAAAGGAAATAGTTGGGAAGTATATCCTTTGTGTAAATGTGAATGTACCATATCCAGGGCTTTTCTGCATTATTTATTCTTATTTCAGAATTTTCTATCTGTGGGCCTTTGGATATTAAAGTCAAGTAACCTGACTCATTACGATGTCAAAAATTACCCAATCAAAAATTTAAATTTAGGACTTAAAGAGATACTGGTTTTTTTTGGGGGGGGGAGGGTAACATGAAACAGTGTTAGAAATGAAAACATTAACATTAAATGCCACCGTGCATTTGAAGATTCTCGTACCAGTAAGAAGAGGGAGTATTAGCGCATGCTTTGTCACAGATAAGACAAAATGTTCATCAGCAATGTAAAGATTATGTATGTATATTTTAAGAATTTTGATGTTCCAAGTAGTACCACCACTTTTTATGTAAATAACAAGTAATAATTATAGCTATTATATTCTGTGTTATTTTTCTCTGTTTTTACCAGGTACTAGAAGGAAAACCCATCTATGTTGATTGTTTTGGCAACCTGGTGCCATTAACCAAGAGTGGCCAACATCATATCTTCAGTTTTTTTGCCTTCAAAGAAAACCGACTTCCTCTCTTTGTCAAGGTAATAAGACATGGGCTTTTGTAATGCATTTTACTTAAGATCAAGTAAGGATTTGACTTCCTTTAGTAGGAGACAATTTTGCTTTTCAGTCATTACAGTAATTTTTTAAAACCATGTCTGTGAAATTTTAAAGTCCTATAAAACTGTTTTTATTTTTGAAGTTCAAATTCAACCTTCATTTTATAACTTATAGACTATGATTAAGGCTGAGAATTAGGACAAATAGCCAGTTCATTAATTAGAAAAACTGGTTACTTTTTTTCCCAAATTTTACAAGTCTCTCTTTTTTTACTATCATTTCTTCTAAATATTTATGCTTACATTTTAAAAATTTATGAATTTCATTAATGTGGAGACCAAAAGAGTTCTAAGTGACGACTTTTTGTAATAAAAGCTCTCAAGGGACCCAGGATCTCACTTAATCTAGTAAGAGATTATCCCAGATAGAGCTGTGAACTGCGTATATTTTCATAAATTCATCCAACAAACATTTCTGGAGATACTTCAGTACACTGTGAATTTGTTGTCTCTGTTTAAGAATATTAATTCAACTTAGGAATTTGGCAGCGGTATATATACATTTCATTCTAGATTCCAGTTCTAAAAAGGGACAAAAATGTGTGATGGCGAGATTCATGAAATGAAAAGGAAGTAATAATTCTGTGCTCTATTTCTCCAGCCACTCATTTTTTTTTCTTGCTTCTCACAGTGTATTTCACTAATCTAGAAGTCCTAATGCTCAATCCTCACAAGATAGAAGCTGGTCTCCAATAGTTTTCACTACACGGTCTTCAGACTACTAATTCCCAGTTTGTCAGCAATGACTCATTTTAATCCCTTATGACTTTCCAAGCGTATGTCAGTAAACCTCTCAAGTTTTTTGAAGTCTGTTAAGCTTTCCCAAGATCTCTGAGTCCTTTGTTGTGCCATTTCTGGTTTGATTGTTTTATCTGATTGAAGATAGGTTCTTAGAGATCACCACATTAAATTGTAACTGCTGAGGGTAATGGGTCCATTTAACACAAATGGCTGTATAATTAAGCTAATACTTGATATTGTTGATGTGCAAAAGTCATTCTTTTTTTTTTTAAGATTTTATTTATTTGACAGAGAGAGACACAGCGACAGAGGGAACACAAGCAGGGGGAGTGGGAGAGGGAGAAGCAGGCTTCCCGCCCAGCAGGGAGCCCGATGCCGGGCTCAATCCCAGGACCCTGAGATCATAACCTGAGCGGAAGGCAGACGCTTAATGACTGAGCCACCCAGGCGCCCCGCAAAAGTCATTGTACAAACAACCAAATACAGAAATGAGCAAAGGACTCAGACATTTCTCCAAAGAAGGCAAACTGGTGGCCAATAAGCATATGAAAAGATGCTCAACAGCTTAAGGAAATTCAGATTCAAATCACAATGAGAAACTTTGTACCCATTAGGGTGGCAGCTGTTAAAAAATAAGTATATAAATAATGAAATAGCTAATACATGTTGGCAAGGATGTGGAGAAATTGGGACTCTGATCATTGCTGGTGGGAATACAAAATGGATGCAGCCATTGTGGAAAACAGTATGATGATTCCTCAAAAATTCAAACCTAGATTAGCCTATGATCCAGCAATTCCACTTCTAGGTATATACCCAAAAGAACTGAGAGCAGGGACTCAAGCAGTTACTTGCATCCCGGTGTTCATAAGAGCATTATTCACAGTAGCCAAAAGGTGGAAACATCCCAAGTATCCACTGACAGGTGAATGGATAAAAAATGGTATATACGTACAATGGAATATTATTCAGCCTTAATAAGGAATGACATTTTGATACATGCTGTAACACGGATGAACCTGGAAGGCATATGCTAAGTGAAATTAGCCAGACACAAAAGGACAAATACTCTGTTTCCACTTATAAGAGGTACCTAGAGAGGTTAAATGCCTAAAGTCAGAAAATAGAACGGTGATTGCCAGGAGATGAGGTGAAGGAGGAATGGAAAGTTCGTGTTCCATGGAAACAGAGTTTCAGTTGGTGAACATGAAGAAGTTCCGAAGATGAATGGTAGTGATGGTTGTACAACAGTGTGAATGTACTTATTGCTGCTGAACTGTGCATGTAAAAATGGTGGAAATGAGAAGTTCTATGTTATGTATATTTTAACACAGTTCTTTTAAAGAATGAAATTCTGTTATATGTTGCAATGTGGTTGAAGTTTGAAAATATTATGCTAAGTAAAATAACCCAGACTCAAAAGGAGCAAACAATGTATAACTCTTATCTATTCAGGGTACCTGGAAGAGGCAAATTTACAGACACAGAAAGTAGAATAGAGGTGACCTGGGGTGGCGGAAGAGAAGAATGGGGAGCTATTGTTTAATGGGTACAGAGTTTGTGTTCGGGATGATGACAAATTCTGCATAGTAGGGATTTGATGAATGCACAAGTTTGTGCATGTGCTTAATGCCGCTAAATTGGACACTTAAAAATGGTAAGCGTAAAAATGGAAATGGTAAATTTTATGGTACGTGTCTTTTACCACGATTTTTTAAAAGCTGAATGATTTTTAAAAAGTCATTCTAAATGAATATAGAAACAGAGAAAGGAACACCTCTAAATCCTTAGCATTATCAAATGAATTTATTTTTTCCTCATTCTCTTGAGTATCATCTAATTAAAATAAATAGTACACATCATAGGTGGGTGAAGTACGTATGCCTTTCTTGTTCAAGGTACGTGACACGACTCAGGAACCTTGCGGGCGACTATCGTTTATGAAAGAGCCAAAATCCACAAGAGGCCTGGTGCATCAAGCTATTTGCAACTTAAACATCACCCTGCCGATTTATACAAAGGTATTGTCAAATCTGTTGGAGTGCGGTTCAGTCTCTATAGGATTTAATTTTCAAACCCTTTAAAATAAGTAAAAGCAAAAGGACTGAATGCAAGCACATATAGCAGTCATTTTTGATTCCCTGTCAAACTTATGATTTTCCATTTAAGTAAGGAAAAAAGGTAGCTCTCCTTTATTTTGCGTTAAATTCACTCTGATGGAAACTTTTCTATCAATACATATTGGACAGGAAAGAAAATTTGAATTTAAGATTTAACTTTTTGGACTCATTTTTAAAAATAAATTGGCTTTGTCTTCACTGTTGTTTTTATTGCCCTTCTGGGGTGATACTAGTCCATTTGGCCCCAGCAAAGTATTATGAGTTCATTAGCTTCTGTTCACTGCCAATTCACAGGTGGATTATTTATTATTAAATTCAGAGCAACCTCATGAGATTTTATCTTATTGCTAAAATCAATTCCTATTCATCTTATAACCTATAATGTTTTGGGGGTATCAAACTAGTTTTTCAATGATTTTAGCATGATTAGTATAAAAAATACTCCCATGTGACAAGGGGTAGATTTGAAACATTGTTGAAAAGGAACACTTCATCAATTCCTGACCCAAAGTCTCCTTACCAGGTATTACTTTCTATTCAGACTGCTCACCATTACAGAATTCCTGGCTTACTCCGATAAGTTGAAGACAACTGAATGAATTAAATGTTGGGGATAACTTAATTTTTATTACTTAAAAAAACTTTAACCAATATCTTTTCAGTGGAAATTTCCCCCCACCCCCCATGGCGGTCTGTAGGGGGCTGCAGAGCTGTCAGTGTGTGTACTAGAGGTTGGGGAGGGGGATGAGTAATGGCAGGTAAGACTTGGAGGAGATGTAGAAATATATTTAAAACCCTAAATCTTGACTCCACAAAACAAAGCATTTTCGACACTTCTTTTTACCTGCTGTGGTATATTTTTCTTAACCAATTATTCTTCTAAATAGAGATCAGACACAGAGAGAGAAGCTTCATGTTTAACGTTGCAAATTCTCATTATATGATAAAAGTGAAATATTATCTGTATATGAAAACATATGTGTTATTCCAGTAATTGGAATACAGCAATAAGTATATCCACCCAAATGAGCATAATCCAATTTCACTCCAGTGATGGAAAATGTACTTTGGGGTTTGTAGATTTGTGAGTCACCGAAGCAGAATGCCAAATAAGAAGCACAACAAAATATATACTGCTGTGGGCAGTCCAACTGAGTGACGTATAAAGATGAATGAGCTTTGTCTCTGATTTCAGTGAACTTTCAGTGTGCTGTAAAATAAAGCATTTACTTTATTATTACACTATATTTCTAAGTTGAGACATATTATTAATGCCATGATGGTCCAGGACAGCTTTCCAGTTAGTAACTCAAAATAAAAAGGAAAACAATGCCAAACATTATATACACTTCACATAAACTTTAGAATTTAGTAGTTCTTTATTATAATAGAACTCCTAAATATTGCCTGTGTATTCAAAATATTTTTACCATAAGCTTATTTGTGGTCTTTAACATTTTCAGCTAGTATCTGTAATGACTGGGATATATCATCCCCATTTCTCTAGACATATGCATCAAATCCATTAAATATCCAACTTTAAGGCTGCTAGTAACCTCTAGGATCTGAAATGAGTATATTTGTAATTTTAGTTCTTTTGTCTAATAAATTAGTATACTTATAATTTTGGTTCTTTTGCCTCTTGAATCTACAGACTTTCACATTTAAATCAATCCTTTTAAATTTTTGTGCCTGTCTTCTATAAACTGTTAGTAGGAAGAAAACCAGAGTACGCTGATGGTATGCTTGCCTGTTGATGTTTGTTGGCAGTGTATTTGATCTTTTCTTCTAAAGACTCTCTACTCTTCCTGCTCTCTTTTTTCCATCTTGCATGGCATCTTGGGGCGGCAAGGAATCAGAGTCAGATCAAGAACAGGAAGAAGAGGTAATTGTATGGCATTGTCGCTTATTGATGTCTGTATTTGCTATAACCACTAATAAGAGCACATAGTTAACCTGTGTTCTTAGAAGGGTTATGCGGTTGTTAGTAACTGAAGGGTCACAGTTTTACTTAACCTCTCTGAGCCTCTGTTTTCTCATCTCATGGACTAAATTCAAAGGATAGTAAAGCTTTCTCTATAAATTGTTACCCTGTCTCTGTGCAATAATAAAGGTTTCTCTACTGACTACTGAAGGCCAAGCCATTATTTCAGTTCTCAAAGGTTGGTCTGGAGATGCTTGGAGCTCAAAACTTTTTTTGTTTTTACTATAACTGAGACATTATTTGTCTTTTGCCTCCTGTATCTCCACAAGCTGTAGAGGAGTTTTCCAGAGGCTACATTACATATGATGACATCATCAGTCTGACTCTGGAATGGGTGCTTGTGTATACTTGGGTTCTAGGAATTTCTCAGTCTTAATGTGTAAGACAGATATTTACTTGTATATATCAAACATAAACAGAAGTTCTTCAAGGTCTTCAATAATTTTTAGGAGTGTAAAGGAGTCTTGAAACCAAAAAGTTTGAGAAGCACTAAGACTAAAAACTTTAAGAAGTGTATAGTTCAACCAGTAGACTATAATATTATAATGCAGAACTCTACTAATAATGAGCACTTCTTATAAGGTAGATTCTTTATTAAGTGCTCCACGTACCTCATCAACACTGATCCTCACAATTGCCCTGTGAGGTCTGTGCTATCATAGATGAAGAAAGCCAGTCTTCAAGAGGTTGCCTTGAATAAAGAACCTTTTGAATAAGACTTCTTTGATAGTTCAGGCACATCTGTGTTTGTTTCCCTTATAAAGATTTGAATGCCCAAACATCATCATAGAAATGAAAGGAAATTCCTTCTACTTCCCTATTTACATATTGGTTCCTGCTTATAAGGTAGACAAATGCAGTTGTTATTAGTTGCACATAAAGATTTTCAAATATACTAGTGTTATATTTTTAATGTTACTTGATGGATTTGGGAATACAAAAACATAAAGAAAAATATAGTAAATACCCTTGTACCCACCAGCTTAAAATGCAAGGCCTTTTTAGTGCAGAGAATTGCCCTGAATTCACTTTTTACTCCTACCCTGGCCGCGGAGCAGGACAAGAGGGGAGGTGATAGCCTCATTGTCCTGCCATATAGAACCATATGCCCAGTAATTATGGCAGGACAGATGTCAACCTTCCCCTTGATTGTATAGCCACTCTTTGTCTCACATACTCAGTTTCCTTCGTGCACGTGGTGACCCCCTCACCAAACCTGTTCAAAATGGTACCTACACACCTTCTTAGAAGCGCAGTGCAACTATAAAACCATTTTTTGCTATATTTAAATGAGTTTCTTGCATTAGGTTTGTGATTGTTCTATTGAATATTTTCAGGAGCTTTGCAGGGCAATAGATCCAGTTTGTATTCTTTTCAGGATTTAGAATTTTGGCTTGTCATTAATGACAATGAAACTGCTACTTCTGTAGAATGTATTACCCTGGCATGCTGCTTGTTCTTTCCTTCTTTGTCTCAACTAAATTGACACTGTTTAACCCCCACTTCACTCTTTTCCTGGCCTTTTCCCTAATACATATGTATTTCTAACATCAAACGCACCCTGGATCATATCTTGCTAGAAATAACATTAAAAAGTGCTTTCCACCTATGAAGTCTAGAAAGGAGGTTTGTTTTTTCCCCAAAGTTGGGATAAGAATCAAGGAGACTCTCAGGAAGAACTGTAGCAAAGTACTTTGACCTTCCTCTAGCTTATGTTATCTCCCCATGGGTGTGATTATGAATAGGAGCTTATTTGCACATCAGGGGCTGTGAAAGCAGACGCAGTTTGTAACCATTCAATTTATGTATGTTTTCTTTCAGATCGATATGACATCAGAAAAAAGTAAGATTTTAAATAAAATTGAGTTTGTTTGAAAGCTGGCTACAATAAAGAGAAGCATGAATTAAAATGCAACTAGTTGCCATTACTAACCACTATAATAATTATATTTTTATATTGTCCTTATTAATCATTAATGTATATTTAGAAAAGCAGCTTGGCCAGTTAAATTACAAAAATACCTAATTTATGGAGCTAATTAGCAGTAAAATGCAATGATTATTCATCTAAGCATTCACTTTCTTTTGATACCCCTGTTAACCCTGCTATTGCTGTTATGCTTGTTTAGAAACCCACCCTACCATTTTTGTCCATTTGTTAGCATAACATTGTCATCTCATTTTTTTTTTAAGCACTGACATGACAGTATCACTTTTATATCAAGCAACACTGACTTCGGGAGAGAGCTCATTATTTTTGTAGGCTACACCTGCAAAAGTGATACTGTCTTAATAGTTCTCAGCTAAAGCTAACCCTCCCCCCCACCCCCACCACCCAGCACCTCTTACTGTGGTGAAGTATAACGGACTTCTTTAGGGCTGAGGCCTAACGGACTTTTGTGAAACTTTCTGGGAAAAAAAAAAAAAGAACCAGGAATGCAAAAATCAAAACCTCCTGGATGAAATTACTAATCACAACATTGTGCCATGATAGGGCTAATTTTAAATAATGATGCAAATCCTAAATATAATTTAGTACAGAGAGAACTGGTTTTTACAGACCTTAAGAGAGTTATCTTAGGACTCATTTTGGGTTTGTAACAATACATTAATATTTTAGTTTTGGGGCCTGTTTCTGGTGACTCTGGTTTCTTGTGTGGAAGAAGTTGAATTTTTCAGGTTTCTTTCTTGCTTCTATGCCCCCAAATAGTTGAGGAAAAAAATACTAATTTTTATTGTTTATTCATTTAAAAATTCATTTTGATTCACTGTATTTCAGGTTGCTATTCCCAAAAGGAGAAAACTTAGAACCATGTTTAATATGGTCATCTGGCCCTATGCAATGATCTGGGGCTTTTTTTTTTTTTTTTTAAGACAGTATAATGTAAATTACTAACTTATTGGGATTTTTTTTTAAAGATTTGATTTATTTATTTGGAGAGCGGGAGCAGGGGGTGAAGGGCAGAGGGAGAAGCAGACTCCCCACTGAGCAGGGAGCACAAGGCAGGGCTCTATCCCAGGACTCCAGGATCATGACCCGAGCAGAAGGCGGCCACTTACGGACTGAGCCACCCAGGTGCCCCTAGAATGCTTTTAATTGAGAGTTTCTTTGCTCTTATGTTAAATCATCATTCAGGACTAGATTATTTGAAATTCTGGATGTTTTCATTTGGTTTGTACTTGAACAAATTTGCATTGATATAAATTATTTTAAGATATCTTTATATATGCATAGTCACAGAGTATATCTCCTCAATAAATACCAATTCTCTCAAGAGAAGACACTTATTTGTTAAAGTGACATTATCATTGCCTTAATTCCTTTTTTTAAAAAGAGGTTTTATTTTATTATCCCACTTTCTTCTTCGGAACTACTATGTTTATTTAAAAGGCCCTTTCCTTTGTTTCTTGAATACTAGCTAGTAGAAATTCAAGTTTAATACATCCCCCTGGCTCAGTTGTTTAAAAAAGAAAGAGGAGGGGGTGCCTGGGTGGCTCAGTCAGTTAAGCACCTACCTTCGGCTCAGGTCATGATCCGAGAGTCCCAGAATCGAGCCCCGCATTGGGCTCCCTGCCCAGTGGGGAGTCTGCTTCTCCCTCTGTCCCTCACCCCTCTCTCATGCTCTCTCTCTCTCAGATAAATAAAATCTTAAAAAAAGGAGGAAAAAGCTACTATATAGCTATAATGCCACAAATTCTTCTAAATGACTCCTAAGTGTTGTGAATATTTTTTAAAGTTTAAACATAGATACATGTTTGGGTTGTTTTTTTGTTGTTGTTGTTTTGTTTTGTTTTTTTTAGTTTAAATTCTGGTTTAAAGACAATCCTTAGTTTAAAGACAATCCTTAAATAATCTTCATCTAGGTATAAAATAACCTCTAAAGAAGGGCTCTAGTGAAGGAACTCTTTCCTAAGTCTTTTCAAGAGCAAATCCTAAAAGAGTTTGACCGACTTTTCCTTTTTGCTTTGAATGGGTGCAGGTCCCCACTACCTGTCCCTCGAATATACTACTACATTCAGCACCTATGTACAGGCTTGTAGAAAATAAATATGCTTCACCACAGTAATGTTTTCCATATTTGTTCTAATTTCTTAACCATCCTCCTGCCCGTGCATTTCAGCAAAGCCACCGCTCCCACCAGTTTCTTTCCACCTTTGCTTTGCATGGAAATAACTTGGCTTACATAAACTGTGCGTGTGTCTCGTGTGACTGTCTCTGATTTGGATTGCCATGCATTACATTTTAACTTTGGACTCACCTATAAGTTTAATCACAGTCGTTGTTTTGTTCTTTTTTTTCTTTCCTTTCCTTTATTTCCCTCCTTGGTCTGTCCTTTATGTGTCTAAACCAGGAGGTTGCTCCAAGGAAAGGACCATGCCTCTTAGCACAAGACCATTTGTTTCGTTGTTAGGTGTGAATTTCCCTTAGATGAAATGCCGGTTTGCAGCTGATTCAGACATCTTTTATATAGTCACTGTATATTGGCAGACCAAAACATACTGATTTCCGGATTTTTATATGATTAAAAAACATATATACTTCATTAGAAGGCATTCTGAATTTGCTACTACTGGCTTTCTCCTAGAGGAAATCAACTTTCTGCAATTTCTAATGCTTTTTTCCTTTTCTTTCCCCATGTTTATATTTTTTTTTCAACATTGATCTGTAACATCTGAACAATCTTGAGATACTTCTGTGTAATTTCACTGCGTTCGTTCTTTGTTTTGATCTGTGATGGTGTGTGTGTGTGTGTGTGTCTGTCATGGCTATTTGTTATAGCTTTGTTGTATGTGTGGATGTGCTACAAGTGAGAAAATTAAGCAAGTTATTTCCTGCTCATTTTTCCTTTTCAGTTTTTGGTTTTGTTTTGTTTTGGTTTTTTTTTTTCCGTTAGCCTTGCTTTGCTTTTGTATCCTGAGACCTTGTGGATCCACCATTCCCAGCCCATTCTGTTGTCCCTCCCGCCACAACAGGAAAAGACACTGTGTCGTTTCAGTCCTGATTACATTTGCCAATATATTTTTTGATTTCCATTTTACTTTCAATGTTTTTCATTCACATCAAAGATGATGAGACAGAATCTACAGAAACATCTGTCCTGAAAAGTCACCTGGTTAATGAAGTTCCTGTCCTAGCCAGTCCGGACTTGCTCTCTGAAGTTTCTGAGATGAAACAAGATTTGATCAAAATGACCGCCATCTTGACCACAGATGTATCTGATAGGGCAGGTTCTATCAAGGTGAAGGAGCTGGTGAAGGCTGCTGAGGAAGAGCCAGGAGAGCCTTTTGAAATTGTTGAAAGAGTTAAAGAGGACTTAGAGAAAGTGAATGAAATCCTGAGAAGTGGAACCTGCGCGAGAGATGAAGGCAGTGTGCGAAGGTCTCAGTCGGAGAGAGAATTAGAGGAAGAGGAATGGGTGATTGTCAGTGATGAGGAAATAGAGGAGGCTAAGCTAAAAGCACCTTTAGAAATCACTGAATACCCATGTGTAGAAGTTAGAATAGATAAAGAACACAACGTCAAAGTAGAGAAAGACTCAACTGGGCTAGTGAACTACCTTACTGAGGATCTAAATTCCTATGTGTCTCCTCATGAAAGGTCACTGCAGACAGTTCAAGAGATAGCAGGGGAGAAACGTGAGGCTCTGGCTACTGGCAGGAGCTCTGAAAATGAAGGGAAAGATGCAACCCCAGATGAGACACAAAGTGCACAGAAACAGCACAAACCGAGCCTGGGAATAAAGAAGCCAGTGAGAAGGAAATTAAAAGAAAAACAAAAACAAAAAGAGGAAAGTGTACAAGGTAGTGCAGAAAAAAGTGAACTTAAAAAATGTAGTTCAGAAGAGTCATTAGATGAAGATGCAGGTTTAGCCCCCGAGCCCCTTCCCACTGTAAAGGCCACTTCACCTTTGATAGAAGAAACTCCCATTGGTTCCATAAAGGACAAAGTAAAGGCCCTTCAGAAACGAGTGGAAGATGAACAAAAAGGTCGAAGCAAGTTGCCAGTCAGAGTCAAAGGTAAGGAAGATGTGCCAAAAAAGGTAACCCACAGGACACATCCAGCTGCATCACCCTCTCAGAAGTCAGAGAGGCATGTACTGGCATCACCCTCCTCTAAAACAGAAAGACACTCTTCTCTTTCCTCCTCTACAAAAACTGAGAGGCATCCTCTGGTATCACCATCAAGTAAAGCTGAGAAGCACTCACCTGTGTCCCCCTCTGCAAAAACGGAAAGGCATTCCCCTGTGTCATCAAGTAAAACCGAGAAACACTCACCTGTGTCACCCTCGACAAAAACGGAAAGGCACTCCCCTGTGTCATCTACAAAAACAGAAAGACACCCACCTATTTCACCTTCAGGTAAAATGGACAAACGCCCACCTGTATCGCCCTCTGGGAGAACGGAGAAACATGCACCAGCATCACCTGGGAGAACAGAAAAACGCTTGCCTGTGTCACCAGCTGGACGAATGGAAAAGCATCCACCTGGATCAACCTCTGGGAAAACTGAGAAGCACCTGCCTGTGTCGCCTTCTGGGAAAACAGAAAAGCTACCACCTGTATCCCCCACCTCAAAAACAGAAAGAATTGAGGAGACAATGTCTGTCCGGGAGTTGATGAAAGCTTTCCAGTCAGGTCAGGACCCATCTAAACATAAGACTGGACTCTTTGAGCACAAGTCAGCAAAACAAAAGCAGCCACAAGAAAAAGGCAAAGCTCGGGTAGAAAAAGAAAAGGGGCAGATGCTAAACCACAGAGAAACACAGAAAACTGAGAGTCAGACGATCAAACGAGGCCAGAGATTTGTGGTAACAGGAGTTTCCGAATCCAAAAGAGCAGTCCGTGCTTCCTCCGTAGGGTTTAAGAGAGAAGATCTAGTTATAGAGAAGGCGAAAGCTCTTAGCCACAAAACACCTGAACCCGTTCAGTCAGCACCAGAAGAAGAAAGCCATAAAGAGAGTGAAGTTCCCAAAGAAAAGCTGACTGATGAACAGGGAGACATGGATCTCCAGATCAGCCCAGACAGGAAAACCTCCACTGACTTTTCTGACGTCATTAAGCAAGAATTGGAAGACAATGACAAATACCAACAATTCCGAATGAGTGAAAAGACAGAAGAAGTACAGCTTCACTTAGATCAAGTACTTACTAGTCCTTTCAACACAACATTTCCACTAGATTACATGAAAGATGAATTTCTCCCGGCTCTGTCTTTACAAAGTGGTGCTTTGGATGGCAGTTCTGAGAGCCTCAAGCCTGAAGGGGTGGCAGGTTCTCCATGTGGCAGCCTGATGGAAGGGACCCCTCAGATTAGTTCCGAAGAAAGCTATAAGCATGAGGGCCTCGCAGAGACCCCTGAGACGAGCCCAGAAAGCCTTTCTTTCTCACCGAAGAAAAGTGAGGAGCAAATTGGGGAAATAAGCGGAACGACCAAGTCAGAAACACCAACAGCAGTTCCTTCAGAAAAAGACCATCCCTCAATCAAAGACATCACTGATGGTTCTGAAGAGCAAGGTGCCATAGTCACTGAAGGCACGGAGTCCTCAGCTGAGTGTTTGCTGAAGGAGGCCACCCTAGACCCTTCCAAAGATACATGCCCCGAGCAAGAAGATGATTCCCTTGGCAGCTGTAGTGTGTTACTAGCAAAAGAAACACCCAAAGGATTGACTGCGGAAGCATTCTCTGATGAGGGTCAACTTACGAAAGTTGGTTCAGCCCACAAAACCCACACTGATACTGAAGCTCAGAAATCCACAACCACTGAGCCCTCAGATGAGACAAAGGCTTCTCCACGGCCCGAAGCTTGTGTAAAGACAGGCATAGGAACTGAATCAAAGCCCCAGGGAGTTGCTAGAAGTCCCCAGGGGTTAGAACTTGCACTCCCTAGCCGAGATAGTGAGGTCCTCAGCCCTGGTGCTGATGAATCCTTTGCAGTGAGCCACAGAGACTCCCTGGAAGCCAGCCCTGTGCTGGAGGATAACTCCTCACACAAAACGCCGGATTCTCTGGAGCCAAGTCCTCTGAAAGAATCCCCTTGCCGTGACTCTCTTGAAAGCAGCCCTGTGGAACCAAAGATGAAGGCTGGAGTTCTCCCAAGTCACTTCCCTCTTCCTGCAGCCATAGCCAAAACAGAACTCTTTACGGAAATGGCCTCTGTGCGGTCTCGGCTGCTCCGAGACCCGGACGGCAGTGCCGAGGACGACAGTGTTGAGCAGACGTCACTGGTAGAGAGCTCAGGGAAGAGCCCCCTTTCTCCTGACACCCCCAGCTCAGAAGAAATTAGCTATGAGGTCACACCCAAAGCCACAGATGCAAGCACACCCAAACCAGCTGTAATTCATGAATGTGCAGAGGAGGATGACTTGGAAAATGGGGAGAAAAGGAGATTCACACCTGAAGAGGAAATGTTTAAAATGGTAACCAAAATCAAAATGTTTGACGAACTTGAACAAGAAGCAAAGCAGAAAAGGGACTACAAGAAAGAACCCAAGCAAGAAGAATCTTCTTCATCCTCTGACCCAGATGCTGACTGTTCAGCAGATGTGGATGAACCGAAACAGATGGAGAGTGTCGAGGATGAAAGCGATGTCCCTGTGGTAGTAACATCGGAGAGCAGAAAGGCTTCTTCCTCCTCCGAGAGTGAACCTGAGTTGGCACAGCTGAAAAAAGGTGCTGATGCAGACCTCTTACCAGAGCCAGTTATTCGGGTGCAGCCTCCTTCCCCACTTCCATCCAGCGTAGACTCCAATTCTAGTCCTGAAGAAGTACAATTTCAACCCATTGTTTCCAAACAATACACTTTCAAAATGAATGAAGATAGTCAAGAAGAGTCAGGTAAATCAGAAGAAAAAGATCGTGAATCCCATGTACCTGAAGAGAGTCCTACCGTTTCTACTAACGGCCCAGATATGTCTTATGATGATCTGAACGGAGATGCTGAGCAACCAGAAGTCTGTGAAGGCCATAGGTGTGGGACCGGAAGTCCCAGCAGCTCAGTCACTCCTATACCTTCAGGTCTCTACAGCTCCCCCAGGGAAGATGCCAACGAGCAGCTAGCTATCCATGAGGAATCAGTACCTCTGCAAGACACTGATGAAAAAGACACCAAAGGAGAAGAGCTTGATGTTTCTCGAGTGGAATCTCTACAGGTAGATTGCCCCAGTGAAAGCTCTTCATCTTTGTCCTCCTTGCCTCACTGTCCAGCCTCTGAAGGACAAGAATTAGATGAAGACATATCCCCTCTCTCTTCTGCTACAAAAAGGGAGGACACCAAAACCAACCAGGCTTTTGAGAGCTTACCGAAGGACTATGCCACTCAAGACTCACCGATTACTACTCAAACAGATAAATTGTACATGGATGTTCCAGTGTCTGACCCGGCTGAGACTGATGAAATCTACGATCCTCAAATAATAAGCCCTTATGAAAATGTTCCTTCCCAATCTTTTTTCTCCAGTGAAGAAAGCAAAACCCAAACGGATGCAGGACACACAAGTTTTCACTCTTCGGAAGTGTGTTCTGTTACCATCACATCCTCTGTTGAAGACGTGGTGGTAACCAGCTCCTCCAATAGAACTGTTTCAAGCCAAGAATCTAATTTTGAGGACCAAAACATGGAAAAAGAATCCAAACAAGAAAGCACCTCATGGGAAAAGCAATCAGATCAAGCCCCTTCATCTTTAGAGCCTTCTGTACCGAATACATCAGCAGTTGTTAGTGACCAAATCAGCAAAGTCATCATCACAAAAACTGATGTGGATTCGGATTCCTGGAGTGAAATCCGTGAGGATGATGAAGCCTTTGAAGCTCGAGTGAAAGAGGAAGAACAAAAGATATTTGGTTTGATGGTAGACAGACAATCACAGGGTACCACCCCTGACACCACTCCGGCAAGGACCCCAACTGAAGAGGGGACCCCAACCAGTGAGCAAAACCCATTTCTCTTTCAGGAAGGAAAATTGTTTGAGATGACCCGAAGTGGTGCCATCGATATGACCAAAAGGTCCTATGCCGATGAAAGTTTTCACTTTTTCCAAATTGGGCAAGAATCCAGGGAAGAGACTCTCTCTGAAGACATGAAAGAAGGGAGTCCTGGGGCTGAGCCCCCACAACGGGAGACATCAGCTGAGTCACTAGCTCTCTCAGAATCAAAAGAAACAGTGAGTGAGGAAGCATACTTAATTCCAGATGACCTGAGTGAGGAAGCAGAGGAAATACCTGCTTCAGATGCTCAACTTAACACCCACATGGGGAACTCAACCTCCATTGAAACATCACCAAAAGAGGCTCTTTCTGAAGGTGCTGAGGACCTCCCCACCACACAAATGGGTGATACGCCTCCTAAATCTAGTGTGAAAGATCCATCTTGCCCTGACCCCCCTGAATCAGTTGTACACATTCAGTTAGATTTTTCCGCAGTTACCAGGTCTGTGTATTCAGATCGGGAGGATGATTCTCCTGATTCTTCCCCAGAGGAACAGAAATCAGTAATTGAAATCCCTACTGCACCCATGGAGAATGTGCCTTCTACTGAAAGCAAATCCAAAATTCCTGTAAGGACTATACCCACATCAACCCCAGCACCCCTATCCGTGGAGTATGAGAGTTCCCTTTCTGAAGATTTCTTACCCAGCCTGGATGAGGAAAGTAAAGAGGATGAAACAAAACCAAAGTCTAAAATCCCCGTGAAAGCCCCTGTCCAAAGAGTAGAGCAGCAGCTTTCACATCTAGATTCATCTCTCCAGAAAATAGTGGCTCCTCAGGGTCAGGACATGACAAGCAGAACACCAGATAGTGGAAGCAAATCTGAATCTGATGCCAGTGCTTTGGACTCAAAGACCAAATGTCCAGTAAAAACCAAAAGTTACACTGAGACAGAAACAGAGAGCAGAGAGAGGACAGAGGAGCTGGAGTTAGAATCAGAAGAGGGGGCCACCAGACCAAAGATATTTACATCCCGATTGCCAGTTAAGAGCAAAAGCACCACATCTTCCTGCAAAGGCGCTGTGAGCCCTACAAAAGAAAGTAAGGAGCATTTCTTTGACCTTTACAGGAACTCCATAGAATTCTTTGAGGAGATTAGTGATGAGGCTTCCAAGTTAGTGGATAGACTTACACAGTCAGAAAGGGAGCAAGACTTAGTTTCAGATGATGAAAGTAGTAGTGCCCTGGAAGTTTCAGTAATTGAAAATCTGCCACCTGTTGAGACCGAGCATTCAATTCCTGAGGACATCTTTGACACAAGGCCTATTTGGGATGAGTCCATTGAGACTCTGATTGAACGCATCCCTGATGAAAATGGCCATGACCATGCTGAAGGTATTTGCCAGCCACTGGGATTCCCTGTGCTACGCATGTCATAAATTTGATATCGTTTTTTTGTATATCTTTTATTTGGTGATCTGTGTCTCATTTTCTTTAAGCTTTCTGTAGTGGTTACTGTGTTTGTTTAAGGCCTTTGTGTTTCGTGCTTTCTCTGTGTACTCTTGTCTATGAAAACAATCTCAAGATTGAGTAATGAGAATGCTTATGGAAGACATAAACATGATAAACAGGCAATGGTGATCTTGCCTTTCTCGAGCCGCTGCACGTCAGGCCATGCAAGCTTTGAGTTTTGTTGTTCTGGAGTCCCAGGCTTAGCCTCAAATTAAGCACTTTTGCTTTTGCACATGAATATGTTGGGCTTTGTTTCATATGGTAAGGATTCATTGCTTTTCCTTCTTACCTTTAAGTATTTTAAAATAATTTGTACTCAATAAATTTGTAATCATTAGGAAGCCATTTGCCCAAGAAGATTTCACATTATCCCAAAATACCAATTGTTGTGGATCTGTTTTTGATTCAGAAGGTTGGATCTCAGAGACCACTGGTAAACACTTGAAGCAAACAACTATAAGGCCAAAAAACCCCATGCTTTTTGTTTTAGTGTTAGGTGAATGGAGAATGTACTCCGATTAGGTGCAGCAGACAACAAAAACTCAAACTTTGCATGATGTAAGTGACCGGGAGAGGATGATGACCCTTTGAATTATAAAAAAGGAAACCATAGATGGCTTTGAGAAGTAGCCTCTGGTCTTCCAATATCTCTACAATAAAGACTATTATTCTTAAATTTGTGTCGTAAGTTGTCATGATGCCTAAAATGCTGCCTATCAATTAATGGGGGTTAAAAACCAATGGGAAAATTATAGTTTGTGGGAGTAATATATAAGCTTACTTAGTAGTAAGTAGACTGAAATTTCACACAAAAGACACCTATACCTATTGACACAATAGACACAAATACATATGCCTTTATCCTCCCTTCTTCCAAGGTCACCAGGACCAAGGAAAATGTTTCTGGCCAGACTGAAAAAATCCCAGGATGGCCTGATTAACCCATGATCTATGTCTCTTATGAATCTTGGATGTGATTTCTTTTTAGACATGACCTGGAAGTGATCTATGCTGCCACAGGCAATAACAGGAGATCCTAACCAGTTACTCCACTTCTGCATCCCATTTATGATTTTTCCGGTTTTTGATGAACAAGATGATTGTCTTCTGGTGGGCAGTATTCTCTCAGATAATTTAAAAAGAAAATCCTAAGATTGCTAGAAATCAGCAACTTATATGTCCAGTGACTAGTCTTGATTAAAGAGATATGGAAGCAATTGGTTTTCGTGATTTATAATTAAATTGATTCCCCATTCCATTCCAGAAACCAGGCAAACACACAATTTAAAATGATTTGAAATATAATAGCTAATTTGTGCTATTATTAAATATTTGGACAAGTGACTTCCTTTCTTTGGATGAGTACTGTGGTTGCTCTCCTGTCATAGACAACCTTTGGCCATTCTGTTTTTGACCTGTAGATCAACAGGATGAGCAGGAACGGATCGAGGAAAGGCTGGCTTATATTGCTGATCATCTTGGCTTCAGCTGGACAGGTAAAATTAGTGTGACTCATTTTCTCAAGAAAACTTGCTTTGTTTAAGTAACACAATTGCATTAGCCAAGTGTCATTAACAATGAAAAGGTTTTTTTTTTCTTTCTTTCTTTCTTTCTTTCTTGAGGAAGGCCATGTGGAATAGTGAAAAGAATAATAAACTCTGAACTAGAAAATCCAGGACAGGCCTTTTATTATCTCTGGAATTTAGAAAAATAGAACTTTAAATTGGGGGACTTTGAGAATATACCAGATGTCACTGTCCTCCATTGGGAGCTATGGATATCCAAACTTTGAGGGGATTACTATGTTTCAAAATCACTCTTAGGTGTAATTGTCACAGAATTTAGTTGGAGATTAAACCTAGAGCTCCTTATTTTAGATACCTTATATCAGATATCTTCATTGTAAATAGTACTAAAATTTGCCTTGGATGCATGTTGAAATACATATGAATAAGACGTTTCACTAATTTTCTGAGAAATTAGGATATTTAAGTATAAAAATTATAATGTATGTAAAATTATTTTAAAAAGTGAATTATAAAATCAATATGATGAATAGAAATCCATAAGACCCTTAACAAAGATAATTAATAACAGAGCAGAAAGAATAGTCATTTCCTCACTTTTAAACATTTTGAAGTAGTTGTTAAATACTGATCAGGTTTTTTTAATTGACGGATTTAGGAGAAGAAAGGACATCAAAATATCCCTGATTGACTAATTAAATAGATGACATTCAGAATTATTTATTTCTTAAGTATGTGTGTGTTTGTGTATAAAACGTAATATCTATATACTTGTTGAAAATTCAAACCCCACAACCATACAGAATGGTATAAAATTACAAGTGTATGTGCTCGCTTCAGCAGCATATACACTAAAAGTGTAAATAAGTTTCTTTTACCTGCATCTGGTCTTCAAGCTTCATGCCTCAAAAGTAACTGCTTACACTTTCTCGTGTATTCAGAAAAAATAGGCCGTACCCACATCTATGTGTACTATTTAAAAATAAGCACAATTTTCCTCAATAATATTCCCTGTGAATATTCCATCAGCATAGACATATCTATCTCATTCTTTGAAATGTCTATTTAGTTTTACTGTGTGAAAGTATCATAATTTTTTTTAAAGATTTTATTTATTTATTTGACAGAGGGAGAGACAGCGAGAGAGGGAACACAAGCAGGGGGAGCGGGAGAGGGAGAAGCAGGCTCCCCGCCGAGCAGGGAGCCCGACGCGGGGCTCGATCCCAGGACCCTGGGATCATGACCTGAGCTGAAGGCAGACGCTTAATGACTGAGCCACCCCGAAAGTATCATAATTTTATCAGTGGCCTTTATTGCTGGACATTTAGGTTGTTAATGACAAACATCCTAGTGCATGGTGTATTTTCATGAGTATCTCTATAGGGCATATTAATAGAAGAAGAATTGAATATCTGGATAAAGGGTATGTGTATTTTTAATTTTGAAAGATATTGGCCAATTGCCATCCAAAGAGGACTTATTTACACACACACACACACACACACACACATATGCACACCACAGTGTATAAGTGTCCATGTACAATGTTAATGGTAGACTTTAAAGGAAAATTTTGTGGCTTTTTCCCTAGGTCAATTAATGCTTCCCAGAGCTTTTATTCAAGTGACATCAAATTAAAGACAGGAGCTTATCCAACCAACGTAATATAACCACAGCCAGTATTTATCCAAGTATCCAGAAATAGGATTTACAGTACCTAAAATGTTAGTTAATGATGATTGAAAGTGAGAAAGTCTGTTACTTCTGTTTTCAGTCATTTATTTTCCATTATCTTGGTTAAGAGTATAAGCCTGTGTTAATGGTCCAGTCTGCATTTTGGAATTAAATGGGCCTGAATTATACATGTTTTATCATCCGTTGCGTCAAACTTAGTGTTTCCACTGTGAACGTGATCAATTCTATACCCAGTTTTAAGGAGAACATCCACAATTAGGGCTAGAAGAGCAAAGGCATCTTGAGAGTTACTTCTAATACGTAGGGGGGGAAATGAACCCTATTACAGCAATACAAAGAATGCATCATTTACAAAATCACAGAGCCAGGTGTGGAGACTCGAACTTCGAAGTTCAGGTGTTTATGGAGTCGTATTTTCTTTTCTAGAATTAGCAAGAGAACTGGATTTCACTGAGGAGCAGATTCATCAAATTCGAATTGAGAACCCTAACTCCCTCCAAGACCAGAGCCATGCGCTATTGAAGTACTGGCTAGAAAGGGATGGCAGGCAAGCTACAGGTAGGTGGGGAGCTCTGTGTGAAAAGCATTAGGCTAAAGGTTGAGCTGTAAGTCTTGCTCAACAAGCCCTTTCCTGCAAATTCAGTAAAACAATAAAATAACGAATGCCATCAATCTGAAATACTGCTGCAAGCAAATGAGAACAAGCTATGACATTTCTAAAATATGCATCTTGCATAACAATTCTTACACTATATTCCCATGAACATTGTCAATTAAGGGAAACCCCGGCTGCTAACAGGAATGTTATTAAAGTCCTAAAATTTTCAAAATATTGCGAGTGGACACCGTTAGTTTGTCATTGTTTTATTGGTAGTGCATTGCCTTCAGTTCCTACTTCCTTTACTCCTAAATAACGTAAATGAGGGAAAGATGTCATGTAGATATTCTTTATAATGATTTGTATGTAATATTCTGACCACATCAAATCAAATGAGAAGTGATAAAGACCATTACTTTGTCTCATTCTTCAGCTAGTCTAAATTTGCTACTTCCTTTTATGTCTCTCTGAAGATCTACCTATAGACCTCCTTTATTTACATCCAGTCTACATTTGCCCTTTCTTCTCTTGCCATTCTTCTAGGTAGGATTGCCAGATTTGGCAAATAAAACTAGAGGGCACCCAGTTAAATTTCAGAGAATCAACAAATAGTTTTTGATTTTATTTTTTTAAAGATATTATTTATTTATTTGCAGAGAGAGATAGCGAGAGCAGAAACACAAGCAGGGGGAGTGGGAGAGGGAGAAGCAGGCTTCCCGCCGAGCAGGGAGCCTGATGCGGGGCTCGATCCCAGGACCCTGGGATCATGATCTGGGCCGAAGGCAGCTGCTTAACGACTGAGCCACCCAGGCACCCCAACAAATAGTTTTTTAGTACAAGTACACTCCATGTGATATTTGGGATATACTTATACTTTAAAATTTGTTTGCTTGTTTTATCTGAAATTCAAATTTGACAGTGTCCTATATAATATCTGGCAACTCTACTTCTAGGGCCGATGCCTATGCTGTCCCACCTTTTTATGCATATATCTTTCCTATTTGCTTATTTTTTACAAAGACCTTTAATTAAGCTTTGTTTCCTCTACAAATATCAAATTTTAGTAAGGCAGCTAAATGAAAGAGGTCTTAAAAAGAGTACCCCTCAAATGTAATAAATGCATTTTCTCTAATATCCCAGATACCAATCTCATTGAATGTCTCACCAAGATCAACCGAATGGATATTGTTCATCTCATGGAGGCCAGCACAGAGCCTCTCCAAGAGCGCATCAGTCATAGCTATGCAGAAATTGAACAGACAATTGCACTGGATCATAGTGAAGGTCAGACAACTGGGGTGTGTGGGTGTGTTGTAGCTGTGGTTAATTCGGGCAACTGGACCAAATCTTCCCTTTTTTTAGAGGGTGGTCTATGGACTTCGGTGATCACACATTTTTCTCATTTTATAGGTACCCATACTGCTCATTCTTGGTTATTTCACCATTGTCCTAACCATTTGGGACTGCTATAACAAAATGCCATGAACTCGGTGGCTTAAACAAGAGAAATTTATTTCTCACAGTTCCAGAGAATGGAAGTCAGAGATCAGGATGACAGCATAGGATCTGGCAAGGGCCCTCCTCTGGATTGCAGATGGCTGTCTTCTTGCTGTGTCCGCACATGGGGGAAAGAGAGCTAGCTAGAGAGCTCTTCGGCCTTTTCTTTTTTTTTTTTAAGATTTTATTTATTTATTTGATAGAGAGAGAGACAGCGAGAGAGGGAACACAAGCAGGGGGAGTGGGAGAGGGAGAAGCAGGCCTCCTGCTGAGCAGGGAGCCCGATGCAGGGCTCGATCCCAGGACTCTGGGATCATGACCCGAGCCGAAGGCAGACGCTTAACGACTGAGCCACCCAGGCGCCCCTCTTCGGCCTTTTCTTATCAGGGCATTAATCTCGTTCCTGAGGGCTCTACCGTCATGACCTAGTTACAGCCCAAAGGCACCACCTCCAAATATTACCACATAGGGATTAGGTTTCATCATATGAATTTTAAGGGGATAGAAACACTCAGTCATAACAACATGGATGACCTATCCAGTGCCCTTGCCTTAGTTCCTGGATGGCACTTCTGATACTTGTGCCTTGTATTCTACGTTAGCTACCCATTTCAGTGGTCACAACCAAGACTGTATCATTACCACTGACTATACTACTCCTGCATCCTAACTTGAAGCATTACACTTACTTCCTCTTTTGCTTCCACACCAACAATTCTGCAAACCCACCGGGACCTCCAGCCATTGGTCCTACCACCTTTTCAGCACTAAAATTTCTCTAATCCATTCTCATTTATTCACATGCTCATTCACTCTCTTTCTTCTTCTCTCTCATCTCTATTTTATACCGAGAATTCTCTTCTTCTTTCCAGCCTCCAACATTTTTCTCTTCTCCTTATTCAAAGCTGATGACCAAGCTTCATATTTCTTAGAAAAAATAAGAATCGTCTGAAGCAAATGTCCATATTCTTTCACAAAATCTACCAACCTAAGTGCATCTCAGTGCCTATACTCTTCCTTCCCTCTGCTATGAAATGTCTTTGCTAAAATCATCATCTCTTCTTTTGTCCTGGATCTCATCCCTTTTTATCCAATTAAGGACCTCACTGCTGTAGTTGTCCTCTGTGGCATCCTACAACTAGACCATGCTCAACAGCACGAAAACATGCTTTAATAGAGCCCATCTTGAAAAACTACACAAAGCAACTCCTTACACTCCATACTCCTCCCTGTATGATTGTTCTGTTTCTCCATTCATTTTATAGAAAATCTCTTCAAAAATATAGTCTAAATTTCCTGTATCTGCTTCAGGTCTTCCTGTTCTCTCTAGAACTGTCTCTAGAATCCATGCCAGTCAGTCTTTTGTCATCACCACCCAACAGAAAACAATCTCATAAAATTCACCAAGTATTTCCTCATTGCCAAATACAGTGAGTAATTTTTCAGTCTTCACCTCATGTGCCCCTTCGTAACATTTGACCAAAAAAATTAATCTCTTCTTAAAATGTTTTCTTCACTCACTTTCCATGATACCCTCCCTTCATGTTTTTTTCCCTCTATTTTACTGGCTATTCTTTCTCAGTTTCTTTCTGTGGCTTCTTTTCCTCGATTTAAATGATGGTGTGTCTTACTGTTCGGTGAAGGCTTGTCCTATCTCCCATCTCTCTCCTTCTTTTATAAATCCCAGAGACCTTTCCTCCCTGCTGTTCACTGGGTACCCTGTGCATTCTCAGGCTTTGGGGCTCTGCTACTTTTTGTTAACTCCACTCTAGAGTGTTCTTCTCTCAGAGCGTCAATACCTTTTTCTCTCACTTACTTCAGGCCTCTGCTCAAAATCATCTCCTAATAGGACTCTTTCCTGACCAATCTATCTAAAATACTAGCCCTATTTGCTCTATACTTTTACCCTGGTTTCTTTTTCTCAGAAAATCTATCATAAATACATATCTGCAGAAATAAAAGTTCAGCGAGGACTTTATCTTGTACACTGCTATGTGTCTAACATCTAAACAGCACCTACTATGTAGCTGATGATATAGATCTGTTGAGTGAATAAATTAATAGATGAATGTCAGTCCTTTCTCTGCTAAAAATTTTTCAGTGGCTCCTCATTGCCTTGGATATAATAAAATTCCTTAGCCTGGCTTGAGAGACCCTCCATAAAGAGGGTACTTACCTCAGAGCGTTGTTAATACAACTTAATACTTGCAAAACACCTAGAACAGTGCCTGACACATAATCAGTATTTAGAATATATTAGCTATTATTATTCTTAAGCTCTAATTCTTCTCACCACTTACAGTGTATGCTTCAGTACCTCAGTCGATGCGTCCTTGTCATCAGGCCGCCTTAAAATGTCACACCCTCTGCATTTCCTTTCCTAATTCTTTAGCCCTGAGTTGGGTGCCCCTGCGTTCATTGGCTGGCACTGTGGCCCGGTCACTCAGCATTTTAATAGACTCTTACTTGCCTGAGATTCGCTCCGCTAGATGATCTGCATCTTGAAAGTCAGCTGTGTTGCCATGGATCTATCACAGGATGTGGCACATTAATAGTTACTTAATAAATATCCATTTAATGTAAATGAGCTTTGATTAAATACTCAATTCAAATTGTTTTCCCCCATAGGGTTCTCAGTCCTTCAGGAGGAGCTAAGCACTGCACAGCATAAGCAGAAAGAGGAGCAAGCTGCTTCTAAAGAGAGCGAGTCCTGCGATCACCCTCCCATTGTCTCAGAGGAAGACATTTCTGTTGGTTATTCCACTTTTCAGGATTACATCCCCAAAGCTGAGGGGGACAGCTCAGCAACAGAGCTCTTTCCCCAAACTCACAAGGAGCAAGTTCAACAGGATTTCTCAGGGAAAATGCAAGACCGGCCTGAAGAGTCATCTCTTGAGTGTCAGCAGGAGTACTTGTGAGTTTCGAAAGAAAGCCTGTCAAATGTCATTCCAAGAAACAAGCCAGTAGGACAAGAGTGCCAGGCGTATACCGTTGGAAATTGTTGTCAAATAACCCCACCAATAACAAGGGCCAGAACTACAGACAAAGAGCAAAAGATTTGAGACATAATTGTGACCGCATTGTGTGGGAGATCTGCTTGAACCAACTTCCAGTTCTGTGACCTTGGGCAAGTCCCAAAGCCCTTTTGGTTTCTGTTTCCACATCTCTAAATTATAGTAATTTATACCCCCTATTCATCTCATAGGGTCACAGGTCAAGGATGTGCCCATGAAAGCATTGTTTCAGCTATAAAATTTCACGTGGACCTCACTCTTACTGCTTCTAAGAGTCCTGCCCCTCACTTCTCTGTGATGCTCTGATATGTGCTAGTTGTCCTACAGCTCGTTCAGAGTGTGAACAGTGACAGGTGAAGAGTGTAGGTGATAGGGGAAACAGCCCTCAGTGTATTTCACCAAAGCGATGGGGTGCCTAACAGTACAATTGGAAACACAGCACAGATTATTCATACAGAATGAAAGACCATTAAAGTGAGGTGGGATGCGGTCAGAGTGGGAGTAAAGGGAAGTTTTCCAGAAAGCTTCTGGCTAAAGGAAGCTACTACAGAGCAGGCAGCTCAGAACTCAAGTTCTGGGCTTTATAGAAGCAAAGGAGAAAGAGAGTTGTTTAAATGGCACTTGTTATTTAGAGAAAGAAAGTAGATCGTGCAAAAGGCAAATGCATCCCCAGCCCTGGAATCTGAGAATAGTGTGTCAGGAGATTACATCATAGCATTTCTCTTGTCATTAAGTGAGCTTTGTGCTGGGGTCACTGGAACTTGAGAAGAGGGTGAAATGGGTAATAAAATCATCTCTTTTTCCACTGAGCCACCTACCAACTACCTTTAGGTTTTAGGGGAGAGCAGAAAGAAGAGAGAAAGAAAAAGGAAAAGGTGGGAAGCAAAGAGGGCATATCAATTTGGGCACTTAATATCTATGGAGTGACAGAAATTTGCAATAAGTTAAACAGAAAAAGCAGAGAATTTTCTTCCTTAGAAAATGAGGTTACAAAGATTGCCTTGGAGTAACTCCAAACTATATCAGTAGAAAAAGTTTTAACCAGGTCTTTCCATCAAGTAATACAGTTTTCCAGAGGTATAATAAGACTCTCCATATTTACAATTATGATAATGATATTAACATGGGGTTTTTAGATTGGTTTCTAGAAATTTTCCCCAAACTGATTCTTGCTTTGAAAGCCTTATTATCTACAGATCTTTGTTATATAAACCTCCTCAAATCTTCAAGATCACCTTGAGTTATCAAAGAAAAGATGAATTTATAATTTATATACTTTGTAGAGATTAGGAAATAGTAATACATTTTGGGATAATTTTTATCTTTAGAATACATCTTTCCCAGTCAATGCTAGATCATTGATTTGTAACTCTATATGATATCTTACATCTGATTTTTATTCAACTTTCATTTCTTGGCCACATTTACAAAAGTTATTTTGACTTCCATGGGCCATGAGATAAATTCCATTTTTCCTTCTAATTCCCTTGCTTCGGCAGGAGGAGAAATGCATATGCTCTCATGGTATAGCTTGGCTTTTCCATTTCAGTGTGACAACCCCAGGGACGGAAGTGTCAGAGACTCAAAAGGCTACGGCTGTATCTGGCTCTCCCAGCAAGACCCCTGAGGAAATTAGGACCCCTCCTGAGGAGGAGAGGCCATACCTCCAGACCCCAACATCTAGTGAGCAGGGAGACTCTCCCATCATACAAGAACCCGAAGAGCCCCCAGAACACGGGGAGGAGAGTTCTCAGAAAACCAGCCTTGTGATAGTGGAGTCTGCTGATGACCAGCCACAGGCCCTTGAAAGACTCGATGAAGATGCAGCTTTCCATAAGGTAAGAATCTCCTCCATTTCCTTGCCCATAGGCAGCAAAGCTACAAACCTTCCCCAATTTCCATTTCTCTGATGGCTTATTTTTTCTCTGAAAAAAATTAACCTGGGTCATGTGAACCCCTCAATCCCTTTTAAACCTGGGGACCAGAGAATCTAGAAAAAAAAAGATACACAGTCCAATTCTAGCTATTTGACCACGAGCCCTAATTTTACAATTGGAAAACTTTTTGCTGAGGAAAATGAACACTGGGGTGAAACAAGATCCCTGATGTGGCTTTTCAAAATTGATAATCATGGGCGTGCAGACTAGTGAGAGGGATTCACAGGGCCTCAGGTAAGTGCCGGCCGTGGCACCATGTGGGAGCCAGACTCTGGTTAGATCTGTCCGTGCTGGCAGGTGATGAGCAGGCAGACAGACTGTAGATTTCCAGTGGGGTTTACCTCCCCAGACAAATTTTTCTCGTTAAAGGAAAGGTTATTTCCAAAATAGACCTCCTTATGTCTATTTTAAGAATGACTTTGACAGAGGACCTGGTACCTAAACTTACTGCTGATTCAGAATGTCAGAATCCCTGACAGGGGTAGGAGCTGACATCAGTCACACTGTTTCCTTTGTCATTACGTGCGTTTTGATGTTGCGAAGAAGCGTGGAGACCATCTTAGAAATTCATTTAAGCCATTTATTCTCAAAGTGTATTCTAAACTGTTTATATTCCTCAGCATTAACGGCAGGGATTTGAGCCCTCCTCAGAGCTCCTGAATCGAAATGAACCTCAGAGAGGGAAGGGGGACCCAGCATGTGCATTTTAAATAACTCCCTAGATGATTCTCATGCACACACACAAAAAGGGCCAGAATCTGTTTGCATTAAACGTAATTTAACATAAATTATATATTTTTCCTTCTAGAATTCAAAAACATTTTCTACATCAAAGTGTTTTTAAAGCATTAATATATGTCTCAGTAGTGAAGAATGAGTTATATAAAAGAACTGAAACTTTTTGGGGAAACGAGTGATACAACTTATCTGTGGGCTTAAGGCCTACATTTATTTTTCTTCACTATGAGGATGACATCTGCTAGCAGGATTTGTCTAAAATCATAACTAGAATTAGGAGAGGTTCAGGCAAGTGAGAACTGTGTCCCAATTTTGGCAGTTATCTTAAATAATGAATTCATTCCATGAATGCAATTTTATTTTAAGTTTACCTTTGCACAGAATGATTCATCTCCCAAGTTCTTGGCTTAAATGAATTCTAGTAAAAATGTTTCAAAGATGCTATCTGAACCCAGAAGCCTAAGAATCCACTGGCTAAATGAAGTATAGATTTCAAACAGTTATTTGGATAATTCATTTATTTTTTCAATGCACATAAAAAATTTTTGATAAGTCCTTCTGTACTCCACTTTATACACAGGTCTGTTCCATTTATTCGTGATGAATATCCGATTATTTCTGTGATGCTTCCTATTTTGACCCTTAACTTCTCATGACCCTATCTTGAGGATCCAATTTTGGTCACTTTTCTTGCTGATCATATTTCTAAGCAGCAGATTCCTGAATGTATTTAAAGTATAATTTGGTTTAGATTTTACAGGTTTTAGCAGAAAAGCATATAGAAATACATCAGATATTTAAAAATATGTTGGAAAAAAATGTCATTGAGTTTTCTTTAAAAAAAAAAAAATCATCCTATTAGGAAAGAGTGATGTGATAGGATGCTCCCAAGATATATGTTCTAATCTAAAATTATGTTTTTAGCTCCATATCTGACTCTGGGCCAGACCCATAAAATCAGACTGGCCAGTGCATCTTAACTTCTCTGCAGAATGAGTCTGATGTTATTCATAGGCTGCCTTCTTTGGTGACAGAGAGGCGCTCTACTGGCTAGATAACAGCTATTCGGAAACTGTTTTAGCAGAAAGTTCTGCTACAGGCATAAGTTATTTCTCTACCTGTGGGTTAATCATTCCAAGCCTAAAGCCTGAGTGTCAATGGCTTATCAATGTTTTTTGTGCTACTTAAGTTCTGTGTTTACATCTGGTCATTTATCAGGACTTTAAGTCCAAGAAGTGATGTGGACAAGCTGTATATTTCTTCTGACAGATTTTGACAGATGGGCACTCAGACAGCTTTCAGAATTCCAGAATTTTCTTTTCATTCATTGAACAAAAAAACTATATTCTTATCGAAGTGTGAGACACACACCTGTTTGCCCTGCTGGCTTTTCCACCAAAGCCTCCAGGAATGAGACTTTCAGAAAACAAGTGTGAACTAAAGCAGAAACCAGTAGTGAAGACATTCCTTAGCATGTTAAACAAAACAATGCTTCCATGCTTCCACCAGGAGCTAACAGAGGAATTAGGTGAGCTGGAGACCAGCTCAGATGAGGAGGCGATGGTAACTACCAGGGTTGTCCGCCGACGAGTGATTATTCAGGTACCAGCTGTTACCTTACTGCACGTCCGGGACACTTCTGTCCCCATAACCTGTAGAGAGTGATGGACCTGGAGCAGTGAGGGCTTGGCATGCTCTTTAGGTAGTGCATGGCCATTCAAAGGCAGATCCCTAACTCTCCTAAGTTTGGTTTGTTAAAAACAATGCAGCGGTGATGACGGTGGCAGCCCGCCTCCAAGAGAACGAACAGCAAGAGCAAGAGCGCTTCCTCCTTCCGCCCACCTCACCTCGCTTGTCTGTTTTTGTTTGTGCGTTTGTTTTACACCTAACTGTGGTCCAGTTCTCCTAAGCATGTTATTACCCACCTTTTCTTTTTTTTTCTTTCTTTCTTTCTTTTAAACATACTACTCGACAGGACTTGGCATCTCCACAGTGCTTCCCAGTAGCTTCCTTCATTTTCTAACATGGTGCACCTTATAAGCCCTTGGGAGGAGTTTCTCAGAATTGTTGCCAAACACTGAGTGACCCTTTTTTCTCAACCATTTAGGGAGATGATATGCCTGACATACCCCCGGAAACAGTCACAGAAGAAGAATACATTGATGAGCAGGGACACACTGTGGTCAAGAAGGTACTATCCTAACATGGTTGATTTCGAAACTCCTGCTTAAAACGTATCTGTCCCTCGGTGCTGCCCCTCAAAAACAAGATCCATGAATAAAATATCTTTCAGGTCACTAGGAAAATCATTAGGCGGTACGTATCCTCTGATGGCACAGAGAAAGAGGAGGTTACAATGCGGGGAACGGCCCAGGGACCCATCAGCATTGAGGAAGGAGATGGCTATTCCAAAGTCATGAAGCGCATTGTATTAAAGAGTGACACCGAACAGTCAGAGGTAAGATCATCTGCTTCTCCAACCTGATTTTACGGAGAAGTGTGAAATGGAGTCGAAAGAGGTGGGTGTGACTGTTTACCCACATTGGCCCCACTGCTCCCCCTTATCTGGCACCCTGCTTTCAGTTTGCACATTCATTTTTTTCTTCATGATTTTGTGGCATTTTAAAACAACCACTGAGGAGATCTGTAGCCATTATACTCGTGATCTCTGTTTGGTCCTTCTTATTTCTGTTTTCTATTATGGTTGCATACGTACAACAGAAATCCAAAAGTCAAATTTTAAAAGGCCAGGATCCCATTGGCTGGCAAACAGTATGTCACAGGAAGCCCCCGCACAATTGTGTCCTGGGCAGCGTGGCAGCCTCTGTAGGGCCCTGTCGATCAATATTTGATATTTAACCTTGTGCATTTCAGAGTCACTAAAGCCAGGGTCCAGAAACTCCCTGGTCTATAGTTTTCTTTCTTTCCATTCTACTCTCTTTGAGGAATGTTTGCTCTCTATGACATATGATTTGTGACATCCTCACTGTTTTGCATTCATTCACATCCTCAAAATGTTGTTATTATGCACAAAGTTTCTCCAGAAATCTACTGTTTTGGTTTGTCATATCTTTGAGAGTTTCTCCTTTGGGGATTAATTTCATCTTCATAATGCCAAAACTATTTAAACGTGGAGGAAGGGTTCATCAATAGGCTGTTATGCCCGCATTGCACTGAGCAATCGGTTCTTATTCACAATACTTCCTGATGGTTTTTTGTTCACGTGACTCATGAGTGGTTGGTTTGGTCCTGTGTACATGGAGTTCATGACAGAGGCATTACCAACTGATTATAGGCTTTTTCTTTCTTTTTGTAACTGCTTCTCTTTTCCAAAATACTGTTTTCTGGAAGACTGGTATAAACCAGTGTAGGGTTTTGGTTTTTTGACATAGAAAAATTCATCACTGTGACCTTGTGGCAGTCAGAAACCGTGTATCATGTGTCCTTCATCCATTAGGTAACTTGGTCTGAGCCCAGCATTTTGTCCAGTACCTCACAATTTCAGGCTGAACCAGTGGAAGGCCGTAGAGTCAGCAAAGTTGTTAAAACAACTATGGTACATGGAGAGAGGATGGAGAAACATCTGGGTGATTCTAGTTTAGCCACTGATCTTCCTTCAGCCAAAGATGACTTTGAAGAGGTATAGAAGCATTATCACTTTTGTGTTTTCGTGTTGTGTATGTGTATTTTATGTTTGCTTTGTGTTTAAAAAGAAAATGGTTTATCATTATGTCATTCCATATATGTATTCGTGGAAGTGTGCAGAATAATTCAAGAGAGTAGAATTCCTGCGTGAATAACTTGTACAGTGAGGTAATGTTTCCACAACTTGTGGTATTCATCGTTATCACCTTAAATGCTTTTAAAAATCTAGATGACCTGGATTCACTTCAGCTGAATCAGAATCAGAATCTCTGGAATTAGGACATGATTGTACGTCTTGCTTGGAAGACCCAGAAGTGACTTCCCAATTAATAAGAGAAAGAAATAAATAGGTTGCAAATTGTCTTTACTAGCTAATATTCTCAAATATTTCCAAAGATTGGCATTAAAGAAAATTCAGTTTTATTTTAAACCTAGAAATAAAATAAGCATTTATAATTATTTAAGTTCTGATTTTCAGTAATTAGAAAATGGGTCCACAGTGACAGATCCACAGACCCTTACTAGGATTCAAAAATTCAAAAATTCTGAAAACCAAGACTTGTAGGTTAGTAGCAAGTTAATTTGGGAGTAAAATTTAATATGAACTGACATGGAGCTATTAGGACATGGAGGGGTTTTTAGTCCTACCTAGAGTGAATATTCACATGCTTTGCTTTTGATATATTTATGAGATTGATTACAGGATGCTGCCCCAACCCCTTCTGGGATATTAGAACATACAGTGTATATATCATATTACCTGTCTAAAATCCAAAAAGAAAAAATTCTGGATTCTGAAACACATCTGGCCCCAAGGGTTTTGACTAAGGGATTGTGGGCATATGCAAATATCTACAAAACATTTTTTGCTATTGAGACATTTTGAAGTTAAATTGTACACGTGTGTCCTCTTCTGTACCCACAGTATGCATTGAGATTATATATGAATGCATTGAGATATGAAAAGCATACCTTATTTAAATACTTTTAAGGAAAGTATCTTGCCCTTGGATAATCAGAAGATGAATTGTGTGAGTTGTACACTTCGGGCCTTATTCACTTGTTGCTTATTTTGCCTCTGATCGTTATATTTATCGGTAGAGTCTCCACTGGGGAAAGGAGGGTGAGATGAGGAGAAGATTAAAAGTCACTCAGTACAGATGTTATTTACCAGCATTTATAAAGCATTGTAGTCCATGTCCCTCACAAATAGGAGAAATTTAAATAAAACTCAATTCTTACACTTGATCCCGAAATTGTATTTATTTATCCTTTCAAGTATAGCTTTTTATACTTACTATTGATTAAGCACAGGAATAGATTATTTTTAAGTCTATGGTTTATGATGGGTTTTGTCCTGTTTTCTTTTTTCTTCAGGCTTTGAGTTATACAGGTAGCCACATGAAAGTGCACTTCCCCAGTTTAGTAGAGAATGAAATCCTGAAAGAGGATGGATCAATAATTAAAAGGTTTGGGTTAGCATGGGGTTATGCTTTGCCAACTAACACCTGAAATTTTTTTCCAATTTTAAGAAAAGAAAAGTAGCCCCTACATATACCCTAACATCCCTTGGGAACTTCCAACTCTCTCTGTATTGTACACTTTTGTCAAGTGGTAGATCTGTCAGTGTGTCCTACCGATAGTGTCCTCTTCATGCTTTGAAAGTAATAGCAAGGCTTGAGGAGAATGAGACACCTGTTTACACAATCACTCCTTGGACTTTAACAAGTCATCCATTTTGCTGAGGCCAGCTGAGGTGGGCTCTTCCACTGTGTTGATAGATTTGGGGCACATATGAAGAGGAATCTAATCAGCTGTTCACAAATTAATCTTGTGACCAGCTACCTTCAGCTCAATCTTAGCAAATCATAACTGTGTGGTACATGCTTTTGGGTTTTTTTTTTTTTTAACCTCCTTCTAAAAGCTTTAAGCTGTTTCATGATCCCGCATGTGAATGGCAAATAACATGAGCATGAGTTTGATATCCACAAACCTGAATGTACCTAGCAATGCTGAAACCAGGGACTCTACTAAGTTAAAGTGTCATAAAAGCAGTAAGCAGCTCACTTTTATACCTATGAAAGGGGACCAGCTCTGAAACTCTCTGGTTAGCCCGTCCCTGTTACCTATTTGATGTATGAACTTGAGAATCCTTGCCTCTTGCCTCATCTCCTGGCCCTTCTCTTTGGTCCTCTAGCAGCACCATGCTAATAAAGTGCCCTCCACTTCTCAGGGAAAAGACACAATGGAAATTCAAGTTACTATTGTGCTTTTCACTTCATTGTGAAGAAGAAAAAGATTGTCATTTATAGTACTCTACAAAGCTATTTTTAGCCTGTAGAACATAATAATTAGGAACAGTGAATTAAAGGTTCTGTCACAATTCCGCCCTCCAATCACATGGGAACAACAGCAGCAGCTAAGAATTTAAGAGTGTAATTGCTCAGAGAACTTTAAAAAATGCTACGTAAATTAAGGATAAAGTGCCTTTTATACTCTGAACTTTTAAGTCTTTTATTCAGTTACTCAGACAAAACCACATAAACCATGTACACACCCTAGCATCATGAGATTTTTAAATTGGAATACATTTAGAGACCAGTTAATCCAAAGTTCTCAGTTATAGCTGGTGAATTTGAAGCCAGGGACATAGACAACTCAATTAAATTCTATAGCTATTTAGTTCTGGAATGTATTTGTCATGTATAACACTTTTATCTTGTACGAAGACATTTTATCGTACCCACTGCCCCCCTGATCTACATAAGGGTAGATTCATTCCACTGCTTGAGTTATATGCATATGCATACTCATAAACACATTCATCTACACATATCTGCACAAAATATCAGGGTTTGCCCTGTGATAGAAGCTTATTGCCCGCCCCCCCACACACACACCAATTAATGAAGGCTTCTCTTAGCTCTTGGCAGAAATAATCAGATATTTGCCTTTTGGGAGAAGAAAAATATGGGTGCTGAATAGTTAGAAAAATATGATCTGGTTTCAATCATTGGAACCAAATTTGATGTTCTTATTAAGAGGAACAAATTTAGGGTGCCTCGGTGGCTCAGTCGGTTAAGCCTCTGACTCAGGTCATGATCTCAGGGTCCTGGGATTGAGCCCTGCATTGGGCTCCATGCTCAGCAGGGAATCTGCTTGAGGATTCTTTCTTCCTTTCTCTTCCCCCAACTCTCTCTCTCTCAAATAAATAAATAAATAAATAAATAAATAAATATTTTTTTTTAAAAAAAGGAACAAATTTAAGTTTGCTTTCAGATACAAAATAATTCATGTGGTATCAAAGGAAGGAAGAGAACAAGAGAACATGAGACAAGAAGGAAGGAGCCCAAAAGAAAGCTGAAAGTATTTTGGCTAATAGAACCCTTTAAAAAAAAAATCAGGATGATCTTCAATGCATGGCAGTGTTAGAAGGTAGAATAATGATAAGGACAGAACCTCCAGCTTCTTAACACTAGGAATCCATAAGAAAATTGCTGGGTAAAGTCACAAAAACTGCTCATTTCTTCCGTGGTTTTCAGTGAAGATGCATGGCATCATGGTTACAGATTCAGGCTCTGGAATCTTGGAGTCTTGGCCCCACTTCATACTAACTGTGTTATTTTGTATTTGGAGCATTGCTTAAAATCTCTGAGATTCATTTTCCTTATTCATTATAATAATAGTGCCTGGCACAGAAAAATGTTCACCACATATTTACAGAATGAGTAATTATACTTAGAAGTAGTGAGAAGAAGAGAGGGTGTACAAATTACAGCATAATCATTTTCAAGTAGGGAGATGGGAAAATGGTAGTACAAAATATCACAGAACATCAGAACCCCTTTTGTCGACTAATCACTATTCAGGAGGGAGCCAAGAAAGCAGCAGACTGTTCAATGGCATAGAAGACCAAAAATGGGCAAAGTCCATGGAGATCTGAGCAGATGGAGGAAGAATTTGTCTCTCGGTATTCTTTCTCTTTCCTCTCTCTTCCCCACCATCTCTAGATGAAGTTTTGACACCTGGGCAGACCCTCATCTTTCACTGGTAGTCACCTTCCTCTAGGCTGATAGAATGAGATTCCGGTTTTTAAAGATCCGTGTCTCATGGAAAAGTTTTCCTAGAACAGGATGCAACTCTAAGGATTAAGCTGGCAGCTAAGGTGTTTAAAAAAATCAAAAACTATTTTTCTCAGCCTGTCAAAAGGTACATATGGAATCCCTGTTTCAGGATGAGCCGAGCTTGCTTCCTTCCTTCCTTCCTTCCTTCCTTCCTTCCTTCCTTCCTTCCTTCCTTCCTCTCCCTTCCCTTCCCTTCCCTTCCCTTCCCTTCCCTTCCCTTCCCTTCCCTTCCCTTCCCTTCCCTTCCCTTCCCTCCCCTCCCCTCCCCTCCCCTCCCCTCCCCTCCCCTCCTCTCCCCTTCCTTTCCTTTCCTCTTTCTTTCTTTCTTTTTAAGATTTATTTGTTTATTTTAGAAAGAGAGAGAACGAGCAGAAGGGGCAGAAGGAGGGAGAGAGATTCTCAAACAGATCCCTGCTGAGTGTGGAGCCCCATGCGTGGCTTGATCCCACGACTCCAAGATCACAACCTGAGCCAAAATGAAGAGTTGGATGCCCAACCAACTGCTCCATGCAGGAGTCCCGAGCCAAGCTCTTTCAAATCAGTGCACCTTAAACAAAACATGAATGATTATATGGTTTCTTTTGGAGAGAATCGTATTAAAGCATGGTTTTATTTATCTGAAATAGTTCTTAAAGTTTTAAAAAGATATTCTTTGTTCTGAAACACTTTAAAACATTTCATGACTCATGTCAGATAGGAGCGGCCATGTTTAAAAGAAAGATGTGGAAAGATGGCTAGTGTAGAAGTATCCAGAGGTATGACAGTAAAGTACTTTCATGTCATGGTTATTTACCCCCATTCCGAAGATGGTGGCTGTGTTTTAGTGAAGAAAGCATAAATCTCTCTTGTCTGCTTTCCTCCAGGACAACAATGAGTAAAGCCAGTACACAGAAGAGGGCTGTGGTGAAGGACCAGCATGGAAAACGCATTTACTTGGAGCACCTGGAGGATGTACCAGAAGCACTAGACCAAGATGACCTCCAGCGCGACCTCCAGCAACTCCTTCGGCATTTCTGCAAGGAGGACTCAAAGCAAGAGGCCAAATGAGGGGCTGCCCAGTCCTCACACCAGAAACCACACATTCACTCAATATGCAACTTCCCGTTTCATTAGCAGAGTGACCTACCCGGCCTAATGGGATACCCTGACACTTCCACTTTTAGCAAATACACACTGCATTCTGTTTCAGTTTTTCCCCCCGTCCTCTTTAACTGTAAGCTAATTTGTGACCAAAGATAGCATCCTTCCGTCTGGATGCTGTATCCACTACTTTGTTGTGTCTGTGCTAAATTGAGAACTGGCCACCTCCATCGTTCTTTGCTCCTGAACAAACTCCATGAACATCCATCGATCAGAAGAACTTCACCTACAGACCTCTTCAAGTGATGATACCTAGGAGTCCTCCCGAGGGATATCCTTGTACCATGTATATAGCTCAAATGCTCAGATGAACAACATATTAAAATTAAAACCACTGCCTATCATAACTACACTGGGCATCATGGAATAAAAGGCCTCTAGAAATTGCTGAACAATGGTTAATTAAGATATTGCTAACACAATCGAATGATAATACAGTTCTACCGCAAAAGAAGCACTTCAGACCTACCGTGTCCTTAGAACTTCCAGAGTAGCCATTGCTCCTAGTTAAAGATGGGTTAATAACCTCAAGGAACTCTCCTAACTAAGCACTTAATGCTGGTGCTGGCCAGCCTTGATTTATGATTCTCCAACAGCCACACGAGGGAGGGGAGAAGGGGGGAGCAGAAGGCAAAAGGAACAAAACAATGAGGTATTCAGCTGCTAGCAGCCACATCCTGTGGCATTCTAGCATCTTCAGGTCTTTTAGATTTTGGACACATTGGCAGGGTATTTTAAAAGCTATAACTACTGTAGTTTTCCAGTTTTCATTGCTGCTTTAGCAAACCACGCTGTCTTATTGGTGGTACTTTCTTCTGGCCACTGCACTGTAGATAATTCATTGGAAACAAGATTTACCCACTACGCAAAAGGTTAGACTCCTTCACCATGTTGGAGTGGTTCTCCCCCGCCCCGGGTTTATATCTTCTCTAATACCTGCATGTAGCATTTAAAAATCAAAACCACAGTCAAAACTCCTCTTCTAATCACACTGATGGTTTTCATTCTTTTGACCCTGAGCAAGCACTTTTCACTTTCCGCTAGGTCTGTTTTTTAGCTTGCAGACAAGGTTGAGAAATCCTTACAAATTTGGTTTTGGTTAAAATTTTTGATTTATTTATTTGAAATCCAAACTCCCTTGGAAACTCTTAAGTGCATTTGTGCACTTTTTTGTTTGTTTCAGAGAAGGAACTTTAATCATCTGAGTGATTTCCATGTCCTATTCCTTATTCCTCTAGTGGTTGAAGCTGTGTAGCATTTTAACATATATATATATTCACAAATATATTCATATAAACAATATACATTTCGAATCAGTTATTTGTTAAAGAAAAGTATATTCAATGAAGATGAAATTTAAAAAAAAAAAAGTCTATCCTCCAGGGATTGAACATTTTCCAATTCTATCTGGTCTTTTCCTGTTGTGCAAAAATGACTCATTGCTCCGAATGTCAAAAACAAATGTGACAAACAATGGCACTTCATCGTTTCAAGCAATGTTGCCAAGGGAGAAAATTTCCTGGGAGGGAGGTTTCCCACAAGCCAAATCTCTTAAAGCCTCAAATGCTAGCACTTTCCGGCAGTTGGATAGGAAATCAAACTTTCTTTGGCAGCCAAAATGAGAGAGGCTCATGGTGAAACTTTTTGAGACACACCATGGCCTTCTTGTCAAAACCTTCACTGGAGCTCAAGAAAAGCATTTCTGTTGTGTTATTTGCAATGCAGATGATGTCTGTGTAACAACATAATGGTTATTCACCTTTTTTTGATTTTTGATTTTTGCTGTGTAATCAAAAAACTTGAATACTGTGAGAAGAAGTGAATTTTCAGTTGATGAATCAGCATCTTGTTCCCATGGTGATAACACTAATTGAATATATCTATGAGGGCATGTATTAGTTAATGGAAAAAAAAAATACAACACTAACAATACATAGCTGCAATGTGTACAATGGCTGATTTAATTAAATAAAATGTACAAGTGTTAAATGTGGCAACAGTGATTTATTCTTCTTTATCACTTAATCTGTGATTTCAGGAGATAAGATTATTGAAGAGATGACATGGGATTTGAAGCCAAAAAGGACACAAATCGCTCTTTTCCTTGTAGTTTTTATTTAGTGACAAATATGCTATATGCCCCAGAGCACTGTTTTAAGCACTGAGATGAACAGAGTTTGTCCTTGCCCTCAAAAAACTTTTGTTTTTGTTATGCAAAAGGAGAAAGACAAAGATTTATATTTAGTTTGGGGATCGTTAGCAAATAAAAAAATAGCAACTTCGGGGCTGGGAGGAAATGAGGAGCGGGTAACCAGGGATTGGTAAGGCAGCGAGGCCCACCGGGCAGGATTCTCCCATTTCAGTTCTCATTTATAAGGCAGTGGTACTCCGGAAACACCTTCCTTTGGGAACAGCATTTCGCCGGGGGTGGGTGGGGGTGTTATTTATCTCATAGCCTGAGAATTAAACATTAAATGGGTACATCAATATAAATAACAAAAGGGCAGAAATACACAAAACTGAAATCAGTTGTATTTGGAGAGTTTTTGGTTTTTGTTTTTTGAAAAATCCCTTTAGTGCTGCTATAATATTTTTTACTGTAAAAACAGTACAAAAAGACATGGTTAGGAAATCGAGTAGGTTTTACATATTTAAAATGTAAGGTGGGGCAAACCCTCCAGACTGAGGGAAGATCATGCACATCTCACAGATGACTTGAATTAGGTATAAAGAGGTGAAAATTACATCTAAGCACACTGAAACCGGCTTGAATTGAATTTGAACTTCGGTTGCTAGTGGTATGATTTAATTTATGTCAGCATGGAGGGTCTGGGTGTGGGCAAGGAGACCAGTCCATGAATAAAACAGATAAAGAGAATCTAACCAGATATTTAATGAGAACCAAAATCACTACAAGGTTTTCTTGAATAATGGAAAAAAGATGGTCAGCTTGCTTTCATTATACTATGAGAAAATAATTGCTTAAATGTCTTTGTCTTCAGCTGCCACTCTCTGCTTAAAAATTATACTCTTTTCCTTCAGTTAAGGTCTGATTTCTGTTTCTGATTTAATTAAAGCTAGAATTACAATCTTAGAGTGACCTACCCACGTAAATATGTAATACAACCTTTGTTTCACTATAGTAATAGAACATTTGAGAAAATCTTTGAAATATCTTAAGAAAAACCTTTATTCCTAACTCCTACACACAAATTATTCTTTTCTGGTTAGACTCAGACTCCCTGGGAAAAACAAAAGTACTCCTTTATTTTAAATAAGCTCCACAGAGTGGAATAGATGATACATGTGAATATCCTGTGGGTAGAGCTGCTCTATTTGGTGGGCAGGGGCATTTGAGAGTGGTATTTGTAATACTCCAGCGGATCCCTTCATCACGGGGAATGTTCAGTTGGTAGGCCCCTGAGGTGTTTCGGTGAGGCAATGTGACAAAATGGCGAAATAGGGGATCTCAGAGCAAGATTGGATTGGAGTCAATCCAGCTACGGCAGTACTTAGGCGACTTTGTGCGAGTACCCTCTGGAATCCTCAGTAAAATAAAAGAACACCACCTTGGAACCCTCTCGCCATACCAGATGCAGGGAAGGGCAGCAAGCCCTGTGTCATCCCTTTAATCTGGAAGTGCCATAGGGGCCTATGTGTCCTCGGAGCCCATGAGATATGGACCTATATTTGTGACCTTCCCCCTCTTTGGGAAGGGTGAGCCTCAGCGGGGCAGAGTTGAAGGCTGTCAGCCCTCTAGATTAGAAAGTAGAGTTAGCCACTTCCTCTTAGGCACTCCCAGGACAGTTTTTGTCAGTCAAGCCCCCTTAGTTCACTTCCTACTCTGAGGAAGTGTTCTTCAGGATCTCTTTTTCTCAGCAGGCCTTCATAACTCAGTTCTGGTTTCCAGTCCTTCTTCCAATGCCCTCCACATACTCTATTTTGGGTTTTCATTTTTTCTTTACCCTCAAAGCTGAATAGGATAAAGCCACCCAACTCCCCTACTGAATGTTCTCTACTGGTAACTGGTCCAGCGTAGATGCTGCAAATATCTGTACTGCCGGGGCCCTGGGCTGGCCTGGAGGTGGGGAGGAACGCAATGGTGGTCTTTGTGGGTGTACAGAGACAACGGAATGACCATGTTGCAAGACATCCACACTGGGCCAGCTTTTCCTGGGTGTCGATCAGAACTCAGTTCTGATTCAGGCCAAGAGATAGGATTTTCATGGCATTAGTATAACAGCATCTTCTAGATGAGCTGGACCTTCTGTGAATTTTTCAAGTGACTCACAAATATGAGTCTACCTTCAACACCTCTCCAACCACGCTGTCTCATCCCAAAGAATCAGAGGGACAACTTAGACTCATTGTTTGAACAATCCAGTTACTGTTCAGACAGGTGTATTAGTTTTCTAGGGCTGCCATGGCAAAACACCCCAGAATAGTATTTATTTTCTCACAGTGCTGGAGGCTAGAAACCTGAGCTCAAGGTCTCAGCAGATTGGTTTCTACTGAGGTCTTTCTCTTTGGCCTGCAGATGGCCACCTTCTCGCGATGTCCTCAAGTGGTCTTTTTTCTTTGCGAGTGCATCCCTGGTGTCTCCTTTTGTATCCAAACGTCCTCCTCTTATCAGAACACCAGTCAGACTGGACTAGGCCCACCCAAATGGCCTCCTTTTAACTTAATCACCTCTCTAAAGGTCTATTTCCAAATGCAGTCACAATCTGAGGTCTGAGACGTGATTGTTTCAACCTAGGAATTTGGGGAGGACACAATTCAGCCCTTAACAATTGGGTTTAGTCCAAAAAGCAAAGCCCATGAGATATTCTAAGCAGTTAAGGATTTAATGAAGGGAATTAAAAACTTATACAAATGTTGGAAGAGAAAAAAAATGAAGGCAGGGAAGGTGCTGCTGCCTTGAAGAAACCCACAGTGCAGAAGTCAGAGCTCCAAACTGCCATTGATGGGTTTGGCTTCATGTAGCAATGAAGTCTATGCTTTTAGGAGAATGCCCAGACATAGCTGCCCAAAACCCTTCACCTGTCTTCTGCCAAAGTCCTACACACTGCCCAGCTGCCTCTGAACAATAATTGTTTTCCTTTTCTTTCCCTTTCAAACCTTGGGCAAACACTTATTATTGGCAGAATCTAACACATAACCCCACTGGAAAGGGATTCCAAGGAGTATAGTTCTGAGGATCTTTCCTCAACCTGCAGAGAAGAATGTAGAATAGGGTGGGAAGGATGCTGAGTTGGTAACCATTAACCATAGAGGTTAAGCCACAGAAGAATAGTCTTCATCCATCCACCAACTCATGCATTCATGATCTACTGTATTCCAGGCATTGTGCTAAGTGCTCAGGTAGATTGAGGCCAAGATGACCATGATTTTTATTATTGCCAGTCACCACTGAAAGTGCCCTTGAGACATCTTTAGTTTCTACCACAAACCTATGAAGTAAATACAGATGAGGAATCCAAGGAGCAGAAAGTTTGAGTATCTTACCCAAGATCATGCAGCTAGAAAACAGCAAATCTGGGGTAAGAACCCAAGCAAATGGCTCCAACAGTAAACCATTCTCCATCTTTGAAAGACAATCCTTAACTCTTGAGTTTATAATCTTGCAGGGGAGATATATGGAGCCAATAAGTTCACAAATAATTGATTAATTAAACATTAATTTGCTTTGAGAGAAATGCCTTTTATACAAAGTAACAAGCCCTGTTCAGTACCATTCTCATTTCTATTCTTCTGCAAAACATCTTCCTTTTTCCTCAAACCTACTTTCCCTTCCTCACCTACCTCGTGCTCAGCAGATGACCCTGACTCTGTTTTATAAGAAAGAAAGTGTGAATGGGCATGAATTACTTCAATGCTGTATGGGTCAGGGGTTCTCTAGAGAAACAGAAATAATAGGATGTATGTGTATATAAAGAGACATTTATTAAAAGGAATTGGCTCATGTGATTATAGAGATTGAGAAGTCCCACGATCTGCAGTCAGCAATCTGAGACCCAGGAGAGCCAATGGTGCAGTTCCAGTCCCAAAACTGACAGACCAAAACCTAAGAGCCGATGTTTCACATCAAGACGGAAGGCAGGAAAGGACTGATGTCCCAGGTCAAGGCAGTCAGGCAAGAAGAGTTCCTTCTCACTCAAGGGAGGGTCAGGCTTTTTGTACTATTCAGGGCTTCAGTTGATTAGATGAGGCCCACCAACACTGGGGAGGGCAGTTTACTTTACTCAGCCTACCAATTTAAATATTAATCTCATCCAAAAACACTCTCAGAGACATATTCAGAATAACATTTGACCAAATGTCTGCCACCCATGGCCCAGACAAGTTGATGCATAAAATTAATCATCACAAGTGTCCTTCCAATTCCTACCTCCAAAATTATATATATCTACCTCCACTCTAGCACATGTTAAAAAAATCTAACAACTTTAACAGATCTTATTGGTTTTAGTCAGAGATTCATGAATTGGGCAGCATCCTATCTAGCAGATAGAAAGGAACTCCAAGGAGCTGTACATCTGCCCCAAATTAAACACTTTTATAGGCAGAAGGGAGCAGGAACAAGGAAGTTATACTAGGCAAAAAGCGGGTTAGTTATTGCAAAGTTACTTTCTTTTAGGGGATGGCTGGGGTCTATCAGGCAGATTACCTCACTAGCATTGATCAGGAGATTCCTTACTGATGTTTAAGATTCCATTTCTGGGAGACCTGAAACTGTAATTGAGTCTTGATTTGGTGATGTGGGACTTAGCATCAGTGACTCCATTTTGCACCTGTGGTCTTATTTTTAACACATTCCTGGTTCTCACCAATGTTCTCCATGTTTCTCTCTCCCAGCTGAGGTGTACATTCAGATTTCTCCTGGTTGCAGAGAAAAAAATTTATCCTTCAATACTAGTTTTGCATCTAATACTTTCTCTGTCTCTCTTTCTCTCACTCTTTCTCTCTTTCTTTTTCTTTTTTTCTCTTACATATGCTTCCCCAGTTTCTCACAGTGCTTTAGGCTGGCTTTGAAGAATCTAAAAACTTCATGTATTAGAAACTATGGATCTGGCTCAGCAGAGGTCACAGGAAAACTAAAAGCCTTAAATGGAAGCGTCATAATTAGAATGCCTACAGTGGCCAGACAGGAAAATAATGTATGAATTGTCTGGCGTGGGAAATAGGAACTAGTGGGGCCTGTGGCAAACCTAGGAGAGCATGCTGCATGTTATATATATTGAGATAAATATAAACCATCAATAATTAATGTATTATTTAGAATAGAAAAATAGTAAAATCACAAAATATACCTGAGAGTTGTTTTTTAAAATCATATAGATAATGGCCACTAACATAAACAAGAGGTACAGAAGCAAAAATGTGCAATGTTAAAAAAGGAAATTGGGGAGTGTGATATTGTGACTTAAATATATATTTGGTTTTCATTCATTTCTGGCACAGAGCTCCTAAAACCCTTGGAATTGCCTGAGCAATAAGAGCATTCTTTCTTAAAATATTTGGTCTCTTACCTTCGGTTCCTGAAATGACTTTAGAGCCATAAGATGAAATATGTGTCTTGTTATTTTTAATAAGCCCCTTTCCACCACACCTGAGTCTATGTTAATGAGGTGACTTTTGGAAAGCACCTAGGGATGGGGGCTGGTTGCCAAGGGGGAACAATCATGAACAGAGGCGAGGAACTTTTGGTTCCAGCCTCTGATTTCCAGGGAGGGGAGAAGGGGCTAGAGATTCAATCAATCACCAATGGCCAATGATTTAATCGATCATGTCTATGTAACAAAGCCTCCATAAAAACCCTGTAAGGAAAGGGTCTGGAGAACTTTCAGGTTGGTTAACATGTAAAGACTTTAGGAGAGTGACACCCCTAAAGAGGGCATGGAAGCTCTGCACCACTTGTCTCACACGTTGCCCTGTGCATCTCTTCAGTCCAGGCATTCCTAAATTATACCCTTTTATAATAAACCAGTAACCTAGTAAGTAAAATATTTATCTGAGTTCTGTGAGATGTTCTAGTAAGTTCATCAAACCCAAGGAGTTTGTTGGAACCTCTGATCTGTAGCTGGTTGGTCAGAAGCACAAGTAATAATGTGGGCTTTGGACTGGTGTGGATTTTGGGGGGTGTCCTGTAGCACTGAGCCCTCAACCTGCGGGATCTTAAGCTATCCCCAGGAAGATAGTGTGAGAGTTGAGTTGAATTGTAGGACTCCTAGTTGGTGTCAGAGAATTGTTTGTTGGTGCAGGAACACCCCCACCCCCCACCCCACACACACTGGAATTAGAAGCAGAACCCCTTTAGTGAGATAATCAGAGAGGAAATAACTATAAGAAAATGTTACCTAATTTTATGTAAGTAAATGTAGAAACCTAAATGAAAGAGATGATTTTGTTTAAATGGAAATTAATAAAATTTGCCACAGAAGAGAGAGCAAAGGTAAACCCCAGTGTGATGGTAATTTTACATGTCTACCTGACTGGGCTAAGGGATGCCTAGAAAGCTGGTACAACATTATTTCTGGGTGTGTCTACTTGCTGTTTCCAGAAGGATTAGCATTTGAATGGGTACATGGACTAATGAAAACCCATCCTCAACGATTCAGGTGGGAATCATCTAATCCATTGAGGGCCTGAATAGAACGAAAGCGCAGAGGAAGGGTGAATTTGCTTTAGCTGGAACATGTAACTTCTGCCTTTGGACATCAATGCTCCTGGTTCTTAGGCTATGGGACTTTTACCGGGGCTTAAGCCATGGGCCCCCTGGTTCACATGCCTTTCAGTTAGGCCTGGAATACACCACTGGCTTCCCTGGGCCTCCAGCTTGCAGACAGCAGATACTGGGACCTCTCAGCCTCCATAACTGCATGAACCAATTCCTCATGATAAACCTCTATCTGCCTGTATATATCCTATTGGTTTTGTTTTTCTGGAGAACACTATTAATACATCCAATAACCATGGAAGAAATTGAGAAAGTAACCAAAGATTTAACCCCACAAGAAAACTCCAGATCTAGGTGCTGTCACATAATTAATAAACAGATAATTCCAATACCATTTAGACTGCTATAGGGCCCTGGGAGAAAAGAAAGTTCCCAATTTTTTTTTTAACAAAGCAAATATGTCATTGATACCAAACCTGAACTAAATGCACTCCCAAAACGTCCAAAATAACAACAAAAACTCAGATCAATTTCACTGAAGAATAGCTATGCAAAAATCACAAATAAAATAGCACATATAATTTGGCATACATTTTGAAAATTAAACTATAACCAAGTGGCTTCATTCCAAGATCCAAAAGGGTTTATCACTAATAGCTGTTAATATAAGTACCCACATCAAAAAGTCAAAGGAAAAAAACAATATATAATTATTCTCAGAGATGGCCAAGAGGCATTTGGTAAAATATAGCATTCATTCTTGATTTTTCTATTCTTGTAAGAAAATCAGAAGAGAGATAGATACTCTTCCTTCAAGTGATCAAAGGATTTATATGTATGTATAAACAGCACTTCTTTAACAAATGTTCAAATAAATTAGTTAACAGCATTTAAGTTATGCTCATTTTAGCACAGCTTTTGCAATAATTTGCTGTAATAGAGAAAACCTTATCTCTGAGTCCACGCCACACACGACTGGCTCGTTTCTTATAAGGTGATATCAGTTATGGAATGTTTATGAATCCTGTCATGTAAGAGATTCAAAATTAATACATTCATTACGTAAGTTTATTTTTTTTAAGCATGAGAAAAGAATGAATGTGCAACAGAGGGTTATTTTATTTATCACATAATACAATTAGAAGGAATTTACATTTAAGATGTCTTTCACAAATGAATTGGAGATTTTAGCCAAAATTTGTGCTTCATAGGAAATAACTTTTATTTCATGCTTTTTTTTGCAAATTTTTTTAAAAAATTAGTTTTTAAAAAATGGATTAAAACATTAAAGAGGGGACATGTGCTCCTCATGACAAATTCATCTTGCTTAATGATGAACACTAGGAGCATTCCTATTTTAAAACTGTGGGCAAAATAAAAAGCTTGATTATTTCCATAACTATACAGAATTGATCAGGAAGTATTAATCAATGCAAATTTTAAAAATCCAAAGAAATAAAGCATAACAATTGGAAAACAAGAGGCAAACATTATCAATATTGGCAGATGATATGTTTGTGAACCAGGAACACCAAAAAATAAAACCAGAAGAAAAATTAGTCAACATTTTGTCACTATTTTCAAAGTTAATATAGAAAATATGTAACTTTCCTTAACATAGAAAATTTTCAAATTAAAAATAAAAATGGAAGAAATAGTTCATACAATTTACAACAGCAATAAAAAAGATTAAATGCCTAGTTATAAATTTAACAAGAAATGTATAAGGCCTATTAAAAAAATGTTTAAAAGTTTTACTTAAATAATTGGATGAACAAACACTGTCTTGTATATAATTATAAAATATTGGGAAGATGTCAATTCTCCATTAATTTATTTCCTAATATGATCGTAATAAATTTACTTGTGAAATTTTAACTTGACTTTATATGACAAAAAAGCAAGCATGTGGAATTAATCTTAAGATTCTAGGGACTAAAAAAAAAAAAAAGAGGGCGCCAGGGTGGCTCAGTCGTTAAGCGTCTGCCTTCCGCTCAGGTCATGAGCCCAGGGTCCTGGGATCGAGCCCCACATCGGGCTCCCTGCTCGGAGGGAACCCTGCTTCTCCCTCCCCCACTCCCCCTGCTTGTGTTCCCTCTCTCGCTGTGTCTCTCTCTGTCAAATAAGTAAATAAAATCTTTAAAAAAAAAAAAAAAAAGAAAGGAATGTATGTAGCAAATTAGGCCTATCAGATATTAAAATGTATTTTAAGCTACTGTTTCTAAAACAGTTTAATATTAGTGTGGTTACTAGCCGTGAGAGTGTAACATAACTAACATGAGTTTGCTCCTTTGTAAGTCACAGATAGAAACTACACTAGGTGAGTTATCACACAAAGGAAACTTTGCAGCAAATAAGATCACAGGGAATAACAAAATGCCTAGAGGGCTAATGGGTACTTTTTGTTTAGGATTAGAATGAATGTTTAGATAACGAAGCCTTGTTATCCTATGTAGAGGGAGGCATAGGGTCCTGCAGGTGCCTTAAGGAAACATGCCTATACATACACTGCATGTTACGTAAATGAAGCTTGTGCTCTCCTCCTTGGGTGGAGACTTTAATATTATAATGAAGTAAAGGTAATTGTTGGTCATTCCAGTGGTCACTCCATGGTCTCTGCGTAGGTGCGAGTTGGGGATTTAGCTCAAGCTGGTCTGGGTGGTCTGGGCCACAGAAGCTCTTCCTCCAGGCAGTCATTATTGTTTGAGGGGTAGTCTTGGTTTCCATTCGGGATATTATGCCCATCCTGTGGGGTCTTTTGCCTGAGTTAAGAGATAAACTGGAAAGAAGAGCTTAAGGCAAAATGTGAGGCAAAGCTCAGTGGGTACAGGCAGGTGAGTAGTAAAGGTCAGGTCTTGGGGTCTAGCTGGTGACATGAGCAATGAGGTAGAATGGAGAATCCAGAAAGAGAAATTGATCCAAAATAAAAAGAAAGTTGCCATATAATAAATGTAATCTTTTAAATTAACCAGAAAAGAGTAGACCATTCTACATAGTGTTAGGTCAAATGACTAGTTATTTGAAGGAAGAAATAAAACAAAACCCCTCTTTGTTTCCTTCATTAAAACAAATTATAGATAGCTCAATTATTTAAATACAATTTTTTAAAAGAAAAAGTTATAAAGAAAGCAAAGGCAAATTGTTTACTACCTTCAATGAGGAAGATCTTTGTGGACAAACGAACAAACCACAACAGAAGCTTGGGTGGGGAAAAAACCCATACATTTGACTATTTAACATTTGGGTATTTAACATTTCCACAAGGAAAAAATAAAAATAAAAATAAGAGATAAATGGAAAATTATGAATTTACTGATTATATGAAGAGATTGCATATGTCAACAACTAACATAAAAATAGCAAACACTGTTCATAAAGGCACAGGAAGAAATTCAAATGACTTGTTTATCTGGAAAAATAACTCACTATCACCTATAATTAGACATCATAAATTTAAACACTAAGATGCTGTTTTTAAACGTATCAATTTGGAAACAATTACAATTTTCATAAAACCAAGTGTTAGTCTAAGTGTGGGAAAATTGGTCATGCATGCCAGTGGGAATGAAAAATGTCTTTCAGAATTAAATATGTACAAATTCTTGGACTCCACAGTTCTACTTTAAAGGATTTACTGACAGTCTCCATGTGGAAGGAAAATATTTTACCTTTTAAAAATAATAGTTAAAAAACTGGAGACAAATTTCATATCATAAAAAGATGCATAATAGGACCTGTATATTGTTGTTGTCTTCAAGTACGTCTATGTGAATAAGTATGAATAGGTAAGGTCCAAAAGAGGGGGCATAAAATGCCCACATCTGTGTAATCCTTATTTATATGTGTTGGTGTAAACGTGTGACAGTTGTTCTCCACGTCTGGAGGTAAGGGAGACTAACCCCGTACTATGTAGTCTCTGGCTCTGTTTAATTTCATTCTTTTTTAAAAATCACATGCTACTTGAAAGACAGGTGTGAGGGTCCAGTTATTATATAGATGATTAAGCTCAAGTGGAAATAGATACTGGTAATGAGCTGTTGTTAAAACAGCAATAACAACAAAAACAACCAACACTTTCAGTAATTTTAAACAGGGAAGTGAATTAAACAGGGGAATGTTGTAAATATTCATAACGAGGGAAAATCCCTTGTATTATTTGCATGAATAGAATTTCAGCTACTTGTAAATATAAATAATAAAAACAGCTAGTAGTTTTAACTTTCACTTCAATATAGAGACAATATATAGAGACTTTATTGCACGCCTGTTGAGTCCTTTGTAAGTAAGCCCTTCTTGTGGTATCTTTCCATCATTGCACATAAGAAAATTTCCCCAGCCTGCCATTAGAGGGCAGCAGAGGATCGGTCATTTGCTCATCAGCTGCATGTGGTGGCTGCCACAATTAAATGGAAATCTCCCAGCTCGGGAGCCTTAGGACTGAAAAAGTTGCTGAACTTTTCTAGATCTCAACTTTACCAGCAAAATGTGGGGGGGGGGGGGCGGGGGGTCTGGACAGAAGACTGTAAGACCTTTCCCAGGACTATCAGGCGTTCATTCATTCATCTGAGAGAGAGAAACGCATGTGCACACGGGCATGCAAGTGCACTCCTGGGAGTGGGGGAAGGGGCAGAGGGCGAGGGAGAGCAAGAATCCTCAAGCGGACTTCCTGCTGAGGGTGGACCCTGACATCAGGCTCCATCCCTGGACCCTGAGATCATGACCTGAGGGGAAATCAAGAGGAAATCAAGAGTCAGATGCTTAACCGACTGAGCCACCTAGGCCCCCCTCCATGGGCCACGCTTCTAAACCATGCCTCAAGGGTGGTCTCCTTGTAAAACTTTCCCTGACCCTACAAGGCAGTCTAAGGTGCACCTTTTTTTTTTTTTTTTTTTTTAAGGATTTTATTTATTTATTTGACAGAGAGGGAGAGATCACAAGTAGGCAGACAGGAAGGCAGGCAGAGGGAGAGTGAGAAGCAAACTCCCCGCTGAGCAGGGAGCCCCATGCGGGGCTCGATTCCAGGACCCTGGGATCATGACCTGAACCGAAGGCAGACGCTTAGCCGACTGAGCCACCCAGGCGCCCCTAAGGTGCACCTTCTTGCATATCCCTACTTTGGCAACAATCTTATTGCACTGTATTTGTTTATTTTGTTGTTTTTTTCCCAGGTAGATATAAACTCTCAGATATTTTCTGTTTTCATCTGTGTCTTCTAAGGTCTAACATAGTACTTGGAATATAGTAGAAAATTATTCTTTGAAGGAAGGAATGAATGAATGAATGAGTGTAGGTTTTTCAAACCTTTGCTCCGAAGTCTTTTAACCAATCTACCTTTTACATAGATTTTTTTTCCTGCCAGTGACCTTAATGATTTTGAATAACCTAAAAATAATTCTCTGAAAAAAAATAATTCTGACTTCAATTGTTTAATAACAATTCTTTTTGTTCTTTTGTTTTGCTTTATCTTTTAAGTCATTGTGCCCAGGTATTTTGGATGCTGAAAACTTCATTACCAATCTCTAGGCACACACTGGTATGCCTGATAATTCTGAGAACCAGAATTAGGTATCAATGGTAGGGTGGCAGGATGGCAAAAACCAGTCCAGTGTGGGAGAGTCCCTACATCTCCTGGGGGATGCAAATGCTAGATGGAGACTCAGCTTCTTAGGAATTTCGGAATAAGCAATTAAAGTCAGAACCACATAACTTCCATCTAGAAACACCTTACACTTGCTTGAGGGGTCACTGAATTGAAAACATTCTTGCTGATTCTGAAACTAGATTGTTTCTCCTCACAGGGGCTCAGGATTCAGGCCAGGGATTATGCCTGGTGGATAGTCATTTTATGCCTCTTGGGTCAACTCTGCTGGCTTTTGCTTGGTTTTAAACTGGTCTTTGCATCGGTTTCCATCCAAGCTTTGGTATGTCAGGTAAAATGTCTTTCTAAAATGGATGTCCTTCTGTTTACAAAGATATATGGAATCAATGTCCTCAAAATACTTCAGCCTCCCATACTTTTCTATAAGTAGCAATCTCCCCCGCCCTTGACCTGTGTTTTTTGATGTCATCCTATCTCATCTCAGTCCTTCTATCTCTCTGAGACATGAAGTTCTCTCTCCTTGGCTATAAATATGTTTACTTTTTCTAGCCTAATTTGAAAAAAAACTTCACTAGAATCTGCTGTGCCCCCCCCCCCAAATACATTCCCTCTCAAGCGCTCATGCTCTTTTGCTCTTTATCTTTCTTTCTTTTCAAACCAAAATGTTCAACTAACATTCCTAGAAAGGTGGAGAAGAGCCTGGAGAAATGTATGAGCACAGCAAGGAAGAGAACGTGCAAAGCATATTCGGGGAGTGTGAATAGACCAGTTTCCCTGACAGAGGAAGTTTTGGGGAATGATGAGAAGTAAATCTGAAAAGATTTTTTTTAGTTAAATGACAGAAAGTCTTGAATGCCAAGCTGTGAAGTTTGGATGTTATGGGGTTGGCCATGTATAACTATAGCAGATATTTGATAAGGAAAGTGCTGGGTAGAATGAGTGTAGGGGTAGAGACCGGAGACCTTAGAAGGCTGTTGTGTGGTCTAGGAATGAGGTCCCAATACATACTGCAAAAGAAAATAAGATCCTGATCATATTATCAGGATTAAACTTTTTGAAAATAAGGTTATTGGAAACAGAATATAGTTTACCAAGGTCAGGGTTTGTTAAAATAAAGCTGTAACTAGTCTTTAAAAATGTGTTTATACATGTGTTTATACAAAAATGTGTTTACACATAGTTGAAAACTTTAAATGAGTGTTACTGGCATGTGGAGTAAAATGTTATTTTGCAAAGGAGAAATGCACCTACAAACACATATATGCATAACTAATGTTTTGAAAAAACCTAAGAGGGATTAAGAGGGACAGATTGGTCTTCCATGCTGTGTGTGTTTGTATGAGTGTGATTTGCTCTGGGGCCCTGCCTCCATCCTCCCCTCTCTCTGACTGCAGGTCCCATCTCTGAAGCCCTTCGCTGGCTGCTTGCTAACCACCCCCAGAGCCCCAGCTACCAACAGTCTGCACTGGGCCTACCTCTCTCTGCCATGTCCTCATAATGAGTCCTCAGGCAACTCAAAGCCGTTCACCTTTTCTTGTCCACTTGACTCTTGTATATTCTTGCCCTATTCATATCTAACAATTCAGAGCATGCCAGAGTAGAGCTGTTTCTTCTCTCTGGTCTGCCACCAGAGACCACTCTAGACTTCCCAGTTCAGTCTCCCCAATTCAGAGGACATGTGCGTATTTTTGCAAGTGGCTTCCCTGAACCTCCATATGCTCAGCTGGGGAGTGAAAGAGGAATTCACAGGACATCAGCAGTCTCTGCAAAGTACTCCACTTCCACAGGCCTGGCTCTTTCTGTACTTTCTCCCTGTTAGATTCTTGCAAAGTTAAGTGATGAGCTTGAGCTACCAAACTGGTTTCACAAACTCAACCTGTCCTGCACGGAGGGATAGTCAGGCACCTATAGTTGTTGACCTTTGGGGCTCTGCAAGCTCTAAGCTCTGTGTCAAAAGGAAATTTATCATTTAGCATCACACACACACACACTTTCACACGCTCGCACACTCATGCACATGGAGAAAGGGCTAGATGGACAATGGTTATCTGAGTACACGAATTAGCTTAATCTTTTTCTGTGTGTTTTTCTGTGTTTTCCAAGTTTTCTGGAAAATATATTACTTTTTCAAGTAACAAAATAGTAAATATTGTAAAATAAGAGAAATCATAAGCAAAATAAATTTTATATATTATCTGCTCCAATTTAATAAAACTCCTTAGAGAAAAAATATTTTCTCTCTAATATGTCTGATGACCTATTGGAGTCATTTCTATTTGTGAAACTTTATGGTTTTGTGATTTACTTTTCAGAAATCCTTACTAATTTATGTAATGAAATAAGGAAAATATTTATATATTTTTAGTTATTGTACCTTGAAAAGGAGATCCTAAAATTGTGTTGATTTCCTGTTTTCATTGAAAATTCAGTCTGGGGCTTTATATTGCAACTGTTGTGGCTCGTAAATATTTATTTAGAAAATTTGATTAATGCCTGAATGTTCTTCCTTCCTAAATAATCACAACATAAGCTCTGAATCACACATACAACATCAAAAAAACTTTGTCCTTATCCCGTTTATCTCACTACAGACTGGAAGTCCTGAACTGAAATTTCAGCCTCATGTATCCCAGCTGCCTTATCATCTCAAGTGAGGTTCAGGGGTGACCCTGACTTTGATCAACGACAAACTCAAAAATGAATTTTTGAAATTAATTTTTGTAAACCAAATCTGAAATATGTATAAAGAAGTTAATCTTCTTCCCTAGTTATTTATCCCTTTGCTTGGAGTGAGGTCTGCAGGCCATGGTGAATCACGCCCCTTCTCCTGTGAGTTCTTACCCAGATGGGCTGAGTTATAGGGGCATATATCAACTTTATTTGGTAAGTCAAAATAAAATAGGATTAGGCATAGATTTAGAGCCCCAACTGGGCTTTCTTCTCTGACTTCTCCACCCAGTTCCAGGGTGGGTAGAAAGACTTTGCCCTGATGACTGACTTTTCGTGTGGTAGCATATGGCACGTGTCCCGGAAGAAATGTGTTCTGCAAATGTCCGGACCTGCCAAAGCATGGTGAAAAGGAAAAAAAAAAGTTTTCTTCTAAAATTGTTTATTCATGGGAAATAGAGCTCCCTCTTTAGCAATATGAGGAATAAGGTAACCAATGTCATGCTTACTACTGAAAATGTCGGAATGCTTTTTTCCCATTGCTAAAAATGTAAGACTCTAGATGAAATGGGGTTGGTGAATCACCTCTCAAAGTGTCCTTGGTGGTTATTATAATCGTGCTTCACTTAGAATTTCATATATTTTCTTCTTTGGGATTAAATGAGTGGACTTAGTGATCATCAAAATAAACAGAGTAGATGTTTAGGATTTTGAAATTAAGAACTCCTTCCAAGAAGAGTGCACAACGTCTATTCATTGCTGTTGTGTATTGGTTTGGTATGATTTCGAATCCACTTGTTTATGACAAATACCAAAAGAAAAAAGGTTTTTTTTCTTTTTTTTTAGAGAGAGAGCAAGTGAGCACAGAGGAAGAAGCAGACTCCCCGTTCCCACCGAGCAGAGAGCCCAATGCAGGGCTCGATCCCAGAATCCCGGGCTCATGACCCGAGCCGAAGGCAGGCGCTTAACCGACTAAGCCACCCAGGTGCCCCGAAAAACGTGTTTTTCTTTTTTTTTTTCTTTTTTTTAAAGATTTTATTTATTTATTTGACAGAGAGAGACATAGCGAGAGCAGGAACACAAGCAGGGGGAGTAGGAGAGGGAGAAGCAGGCTTCCCGCCGAGCAGGGAGCCCGATGCGGGGCTCGATCCCAGGACCCTGGGATCATGACCTGAGCCGAAGGCAGACACCTAACGACTGAGCCACCCAGGCGCCCTTTTTTTTTTTTTTGATATAAGAAAGAAGTTGTGTCAAGATGGCATCATCTCATCTGTTCTCACTGATAAGAACTCCAGTAACTCAGTGGCTGAGGGGCCCTGCTGGGAGCTTATGGGTAAAAAAACACATGAAGAAGCAACTAACTGGGACAAGGGGACCTTTAGACTATAAATACCGAGAGTTTGTAAGAGCTATGCAAGAGTGTTCAGTCTGGGCAAGGTGGTTCTTTGCTCTCTCCTAAGACCTTGGGGCATTTGGCTCCTGCATTGCAAAGGCAGTTGTTTTACCAAGCATAGCAAAAGTTGTGCAGCAGCCTCGAGAAGAAAATCCTCTTGTCCATCAACACTGGTGCTCTTGTTCACTGGGAACCTGCTTGAGCAACAGGGACTTTTACTTCTGCGCAGGACCTCAGCTCTCTGTTGGCTGAGGCATCTCACCCGGAGAACTAACTTGCATAAAGGTACACATCAACTAAATTTAGGCTTTGTTCCTTTTATCTCCCCTAGCCTGGAGTAACAGTGTGATCAATCTATCATTGATTTGGAGCTTGTTGTTTCCATATTGGCTTAGTAAGAAACATTATCCTGTATGCTATTGGCTGTGAAATTCACACAGTGAACCTGTGCTAAATAAATTGTTGGCAAAGACGAACTCAGTCTCTGAGTATTAATTTGCCTCCCAAACAAAACACTGGTCTTCCTGTTTGGCCTAGGGATGGATGGAGTAAACAGATCATTATGGTATCATGTGCTTCCCTGTTGGAGGAAGATCTGGTAACTGAGCATGCCTGAAAGGACCTGTGAGTCCTGCAACAAATGGAAACTGATGAATAAAGGTCTTCTTTGTTTTTGGCCTCGATCCTGCAACATTGATCCAAGATTTCGTGCAGAGAACCAAAATTTGGTGTTGCTCCAGGGTTTTGTATTAGGAGCCAGTTTGAATGAAGAGCAAATTGCTAAGGAGAGGTTCAAATGCTTCTCCTTGACAGGGGAGGAAGGATGGGAGCAGAGAAGAGGAATAAGGCTCCTGGTACTCTGCTTCTCTACAATGGTTCATATTCTCCTTCACCCTCAGCTTCTGCCTAATGGAGGTCAACCTGTTCTTCTGAACTTAAATCTCCCAGAACATGGGGAGATGTGGACATGAGGGGAAAGTTCTTCCTATTAAAGGAAAAGTAGGAAAGTTCATGCTCCCAGCAAATGCCTAATGCCCAGTACATAGTAGATACTCAGTAAATGCTATTCTATGAAATTGAAATAGTTTGAAAATGGCTATTTGTGTCAGGAAAACAAATCACATATTATTACATTGAGCAGCAAAGCCAAATGAGACTAACAGATCAAAGCTCCTTTGGAAGAAGCATCAGCCATCACTTTATCCAGTGGGATTCTACAGCTATGGTGACCTTGAGTTCCAGATGTGAGCACCACCTTGCTCCATGGGAAGCCCAATCATAAGCCTTGGAGGGGAAGGCAACTCTTTTGGACATGTGTACAGTGGCTGACACATGGTGGATGCTCAGCAAATTGAGGGGAACTTCTTTATATATGCCCCCAGAGGACAGCAGACACTTGCGTGACTGGTTTTTTGAGCCGGGCTGAGACAGAAGCCATATATCCTATGAGCACAGAGAGGATAGGGTTTGGTCTTATCAGGTCCACCACGTTGGTTGGAGCATGTTCCTCACAAAGTTGTGAGGGACACAAAAGTCACTCTTACCCACTCTTTCAGGGACCTGATCTCTTTGTACATGTTCCTCCCTTTTTATATGTCCTCTACTCTGTGACCCATGTCATAATCATTTCTCAGGAAACCTCTGATTGAATCATCTCACTAAGGAGAAAATTACTAAGAGAGCATTTATCTTATACATCCCAGACAAATTTGTCTTTTATTTGTGTTGGACAAAAGAAAAGAGTTGTAATCCAAAGTAGTACATTTCCAACAGTGCAATTTAAGGCAGCGTATTAGGTAGGATGAGTGGATAAGTTAAACCGCCTTATCAATGGTTCGAACTCAACGGAATTTTGTTTCTCATTCTCCTAGCAGTTCAGTGTGGATGTTCAGGGGACTGAATAGATTTCCTTCCCATGGTAATTCAGAGACTGTCCTAGGCCTCAGTTACAATTGCAGCCAGCAGTGGAAGGAAAAGAGCAGAGAGCCCAGCTTCTCTGTTAAAAGCTCCCATCAGGAAGTGACACAATCACCTGTGTAATGTTTCACTGGTGAGAACTTAGTCACACCGCCACACCTGCTTGCCTGTCAGAGGTCCATCACCCTGGAAGAGGAGGAGGGTGTATTTTGGCTTAAAACCAACAGTCTCAGCCAAAATTGTTAACCCAGGGTGTGGAGTTTTGTTGCTCTGGAGGGGTGCAGACGATGAGGGAGGATGAGCGCTATCAGTGAATTGTGTCCTGTAGCAGTTACCATGTAAACTGAAGCCCTATGCTGCTGATGAAACTAATTCCCAGGATTTTTCAAACAGATTTACTACCATCATTTTACCTCTTTGTAGATCTCCCTAGTTTTGCAAGAGTAGAAACGTTCAGCGTGGTGCTGCACATCGGTGGCCACTGGACCCGGAGCCATTCACCTGCTCCTTCGCTGCTCCAAGCAGACCCAAGGAGTCAATCCCAAAAGCCACTACAGTGGAAGGGCTCCTGTTCACTGACTCAAGGCCTTTGCTTTGCTTGGGATCAGCCACTGGGCCTCTGATTTCTCCTCCTCTCTCTGATTCTTCTCTTTTCCCTCGACTTGTTTCCGTGTTGATTAACATCTGAACCAGATGGTGAGGAGAAGGTGATGGGGGTGGCAAAATAAACATAAGCCTGTTAATTACTTCTTAAAACTGTTGAACATAGGGTTGACCAGTTGCAGCTGAAATGTGGTTAGAGCTGTGGATAATCATCCTTTATCTTCTCCTCGTAGCATAAGCACAGATACTTAAAAGGTGTGTGATATTATTTAACACTCCAAATTTATCACACATTCATGGGAAGAAGATTTTAATGCATTTTTCTAATTGTAACGTTGTAATGTTGTAATGTGATTTGTAATAAGAAATATATATTTGGTCTTCATCCCCTTTTCTGGCATGGAGCTCCTAAAACCCTTGGAATTTCCTAAGAGGTGAGAGTGATAAAGTTGTCTTATTATGCTAATGAGGCAACTTTTGGGATGCACTCAAGTATGAGGGATGGTAGCCATTGGAGCCGACCATGTGATTAGCGGGTTAGAACTTTCAGTCCCACCTCCTGACCTCTGGGGAGAAGAGAGGGGTCTGGAGGCTAAACCAGTTACCAATGGCCAAGGAGTTAATCAGTCATGCCTGTGTAATCAAGCCTCGATAAAAACCAACGGGGCCAGGGTTCAGAGAGCTTCCGGGTTGGTGAACATGCTGGTAGTGTTGGGAGAGTGGCGTGCCTGGAGAGCGCAAGGAAGCTCCTTGCTCCTTTCTGGATAACTGGCCCTAGGCATCTCTTCCATCTGGATGCTCATCTGTATCCTCTCCCATAGCCTTTAATTAATTTAATTTCTTAGAGAGAGAGAGAGAGAGAGCACGAGAGCACACAACCGGGGGTGGGGGGGGAGAGGGAGAGAGAAAATCTCAAGCAGGCTCCACAATCAGCACGGACACCGTGGCAGGGCTCAGTCTCACCGAACCCACCAAACCTGAGCTGAAATCAAGAGTCCAACACTTAACTGACTGAGCCACCCAGGCGCCCCTCCTATATCCTCTTATAACTAAGGTAAGTAAAATGTTCTTTTTAGCCCAGTGAGCTGCTCTAGCAAATTAAACACAAGGTGAGTGTTGTTGGAAGTTCTGACCTACAGCTGGTGGGTCAGAAGCACAGATGACAACCTGGTTGGCCTGTTGGCGTCTCAGGTGGGGGTGAGGCAATCTATTGGGACTTGATGCTGCCTCTACAGAAGTGGTGTCAGAACTGAGTTAAATTGTAGGGCACCCAGCTGGTGTGAAGAATTGCTTGGTGTGGGGGGAGAATCTCCTACATCTGATGGCCCGAAGTGTCAGAAATGAAGTGCTTTGTGTGAATAGTAAAGGAGACACACAGGAAAGATAAACACAAGAGCAGGATTCATAGGAGGGAAAGACTGGGGTTTTTTTCCCCACACTGTATGAGAGAACTGTAGGTTTTTCTTTTCAAACATGTTAACAAGAAATAATTGCAATAGTTAATGCTTATTGAGAGATTACGTGTCCAGTGTGGTCTTAAATACCTTATGTACATGGTTTCATTTAATTCCTTCTACAACCCCTGTAGTAGGTACTTTTATTGCCCCTATTTCATGGTCAAGAAAATTGGGCCATAGCCAAACACACATACCCAGTAAGTGACAGAGGCAGAGCTGTGTAATTGCAGAGCCCAAGAATTGAAACTTTATGGTCTTTGTCCTCCCTACTCCAGTAGCAAACTGTGGTATGCTCATTTTTAGAGAAAATATGGGAAACCTATTTTTCTTTTGAGAAAGTGAGTTAATCTGTGAAATTTTGCTTTCTTCCATGGGGTTAGAATGGAATGGGATATCGACTCGAGAGCTGAGAGGCCCCATTCTATGTTGATAACTCTGTCTTCAAAGCAACACTCCCTGAATGGTCCCCATCAAATCAGTAGGTAATGAACCATCATGGAATTTATGACCCATAATCCCCCCCCACCCCCTGCCTAATCTAAAGGGAGAAGAAAGTTTATAGCAAATGAAAAAGGAAGGCAGAAGCAGGGGGGCCACACGGTGTACCCCTGTCCCCCCACACAGAGGACAGAAGAGACACTGCTGGTACTCGTTCCTGTTGACTGGTCTACCTAGTTTATGAAGCAGATCTCCCATGAGGTTAAATAGCAGCCGTGGGCTGACATCACAGATCACACTACATCTCTCTCTGTCCTTTCTGTCCTGTAACTCAACAAGTTGTAAACATCGCTTTAGCAAGCGCCAAACAAGGTAGCAATGAGTACAGAGCAGGCAACTCGGGTCACCTGGGGACACACCAATTGCTGTGCCTAATGGCAAATATCGGAAAGCCCGATTAGGCCCCAGAAAGTTCCCCTGAGCAAAAGGTGTTGACTTTTGTGAGGCCTCAGCAATGCTGAGCACATGTAAAGGGCTCATTAGCTACAGGAAGTATCTTTTGCTGTTCAACTGCACCTCCAGCTCAAAAACCTGAAACTCTTGGCAGGTAGAGCCTTGCCAGCAGCTCAGGGAGATGTATTCTTTGGTTTTTGTTCACAAGGCTTAGCAACCTCTTCGGTCATCTGAAAATCCACAGTGAGATGCAGCCAGATGCCCCCGTGTATAATAGATCTGGCCATCCACACTGCTTATTGTTGTAGAGTTCCAAGCATTATAAAGCACTTTGGAGAATTAGTCTCTCTAATACAGAGTTTTTATAGGGGCCCCCACCCCAACAGAGCTCACACTTTCTTTTGTGTAACCTCTAAAAATAACCTCTCACACTTATTATCACTCTTCGTTTTAGCATGTTTGATTTGCCCTGGGGTGACATTTTAGGATATATTTTTCCTGGATATATAAATTAATTTCATTTATAGCTAAGTGATTTCAGAGATAACTTCAAGGCAATTTTTTTTTCTTTTCAAGGCAAATTGTTAATCAGCCTCTCCTTCCTTCATTCAGTAAGTCCTTATTTACTATGCATCGTGCACCTGCACTTTAGATCCTGGGAATATGACGGCAAATAAGACACCAAATCCCGTCCCTCAGGGAAAAAGGGGAGACCTTCCTAAATAAATTAAATGAATAAAATAAATAACACCAATGGTAAAGTTTCTACTGAGATGACTAGATCAGGGAAGCACAATAGGAACTAGGGTGTAGGGATGGTATTGTTTTGAACCAACTAGGCAGGGAAGGTCTCACTAAGAGGACACTTCAGTAAAGACTTGAAAGTGGCAAAATGAGGCAGCTCTGGGCAGGGAAGTGCAACTGGTCAGAGAAGAGGGAGTGTGGTTTTATATGGACTGATTCCTTGGATCCTTGTATTGCAAAGGGAGCAACAATTCTAGATTGATTGGTTGTGTTTATGACTAAAACCTACTGCAAAGGGACTGCATTTCTGTGTTCCTCTCAAAATCACATGCTGAAACCCTAATCCCAGTGTGATGGTTTTTGGAGATGGGGAGCCTTTGGGAGGCAATATGATGATGAGGATGGAACCCTCACAAATGGAATTGGTGTCCTTATAAGAGGATGTCAAAGAGCTCCCTCATGCTCTGCCCTTGCCATGAGGCTACAACGAGAAGTTAGCAGTTTGCAACTGGGAAGAGTGCTCCCAACAGGACACAACCATGTAGGCACCCTGATCTTCGATCTCCAGCTTCCAGAACTGTGAGAAATAAATTTGTATTGTTCGTAAGTCACCCAAACTATGGCAGTTTGTTATAGCAGTCCAAATGGATGAAGGCACCCATAAAATTAATTAGTTTGGAAGGATAAAACATTGTGAAGAAATCTCTAAAGATTTGGTCTAAAATGGCTATGTTTATACAAACAGATTTGACGGCTTTATTTTAGTGTTGAACACAGACCAAACAAAAGTGTATTTTATCAAATAACTGCCTTAACTACATTTCGTTTTGAAGCAGTTATTTTTATGGCAAGTAACAACAACAACAAAAGGCTCTGTACGGAGAAAGAGTGAAGGTATTAGGCAATCATCAATGAAATTCAGGTAAAAATCTTTCTTCAGGAGCAAATTAATTGACTTGATTTCCTAGCTTCTGTTTATCAGTCAGATAAATCAAATAATTTGAAAGTATTTCATTTTGCAAGCCTGATATGATCTACATCTCCGAATCTTCTCTTAATGACCGAGGACATCCCTAAACTGTTCTTGTGTGTGAAAGCAAAAGTTCTGGTCATCCCCTCTCTGTATTGATAACCACAGTGGGAAATCCTTTAGTGCCAAAGCAATTATTATCCTGTTTTCCACCATGAGAGACTATAGGGAAGAAAATGGCAAGATAGCAAGGATGCTGTAATTCCAATGGTTTTGCTCAGTGATGACCCTGTCAAAGTCCCAGGTAGAGAAGAAAAGTATCCATGTCTGTCCTATGTCAGAGAGGATGGCCCACTCTGCTCTGGGCTTGCAGTGGGCACAACATGCCCTCGAATTCCTTGAAGGTAAGTACAGTTTCTGCGCTCAACAAGTGTTCAGAAAACTTTTCAGTGTGGGTGCAGTGATTCACTTAGTTTGAAGAGTTGAAAGGCTGGTTCTGTTATTTTCAGTAAGTGACAGCACAGAGTACAGAAACAAACAAACAAAAAAACCAAAGGAATGGGATCAAGGGTCTCTGGCAATGCACAGAAGGTTCCAGATAGGGCTTTGCACTCAGGTCAGTTCTGATGTTGTAAGCTCTGCCCTTGCAGAGGCATCCGTGTATGTAAGGCCATGAAAGGTTAAGATCCACTAGGCGTTTAAAATCTGACCAACATCGTCGACTTCCAGCTGAGAACCACCTTTTCATTTTCCCCAGTTCCTTTTAAACACACTCAGTATCTGTTATTGGTTTGGGACCACAACCCTGAAATGGCCTCTTTCTTTGTAGAGACCTCAGGCATCTGTCAGGATTTTTCAGGGCCTTCATATTCTTTAGCAGTGGTTGTAACTTTTTGGGGTTTTGTGGTTTTTGTTTTTTGTTTTGTTTTGTTTGTATGTCTGTTTGCTTTTAATCTGAACTGCATTCTGTTGTTTGTCAGCTAAATGGGTTCTCTCTATCTGGTGTGTTGTTCTTAATGATTCTCCGTGGTATCCTTTCCGTTTTTCACTCCCTGATCACCAGAAGTTAATAACAGAACTCTAAACAAATGAGCCACTGTTTCCAAGGGACCATTTCTGCCAGTATTCGATTATTTTTGTATTGTGTGAGGTTGTTGCCTAGGAGGCTTTTATTTTCAGTAACCACAGTTTTTGTTATTTCTTGATTTCATGGATGGTTAAAAAAAAAAAAAAACGTTTTGGAGTATGTTTAGAAAAATTTATTTTTAAAATCTCCAGTTACCATAGCATATAATTTCCTATAAAATTCTCACTGTGAAACACAGAAAAGCAACCTTTTAATGAAAGTGATTACTATAAGCTTTGAATGAAAACACCTGTGAAGAGAGATTATTTTAGAAGCTAAATCCCATATCCTAGAGTCCATGTAAGTTCAGTGGATGAACTAATCAAAACCAATTTCAGCCTGTGGAAAATAATTTTACCAAACTGTTTACCCACTTGAAAAAGTCTCTAACAATGGACAAGGACATTTAACCATGGACAGATATTTGGTTGTACCCTATGAAATAGCCTTTTTCCCCCCCATCAAAAATGGTGAGATATCCGCAATTTCATAGGGTCTGATTTAATATTCTTAAAATGATAGGAGTTCAAAAATACAGCAATCCAGATCTATTCAAAGACCTGGAGAAGTGGGGAAGAAAAGCTCTATAAGGATAAAATAGAGCAACTAGGCAACCAGAGGCCAGTTCTCCAAACTGGGTACTCTATTGCAATGGTTCAAAATTTAATGCTGTCTGTTTTTGTGGAACATTTACAATGAGCTAGTCATCAATCTCTGTATTTATGTATGCTATCTAGAGATACCTCATAGATTGACAACATAATGAATTTTCATCATCTTTATGTATCAAGGAATTGTTTCCTAAGATTGAAACAACTTTCCCAAGGCTGGAAAATATTCAAGACTATTCTTGCCTGATCCTAAAATTTCTATTCTGACGCATTACGCCATTTTTCTTTCCTGACTAGAAAGCAGGAGAAAACCTAGATGCTGGAGAGTTTGGGGGGGTGCTCTCGTCCCTGTGTTATCAAGAGAAGAATCTATACCCAAAAGCAAATTCTGCAGTATTTCCCCTTTTCAGGCTACTTTCTCCCTCTCTCTCTTCTTTTTTTTTTTTTTTTTTTTTTAAATATCAGAGCTTTAAACCACCAGGTGTCAGAGTCATACAGATTTTAAAAGAAATCCTTTCCTTTCTTGCTATACCTCAAAGATTAGAATGTTTTATTTACAGTTGGAGTTTAAGTTATAAATGCCGTCTTTTATTTTTCTGCCAAGGATGCATCAAAGGTAGAAAATAGCTCAGCGGCAAGAGCTATGGATGGATAGGAATGGGGCAGGAAGATGCTAAGGAGACAAGAGGATTTTCTTTCCCCTTCTTTGGCGGGAGTGGGGAAATGTCTTTGTGTTTCATCGTGTTTCATCCTAGGGTCCTGATGCACTAAGCATATCTTGGAAGATGGTGAACAGGGAACCCTCCCCCATCACCGTACTTCCTTTCCCAACTTCTGTCTGATTTATATTTAAAAAAATAAAAATACAGATGTATTAGAAGAAGGGATGAAGTGTAAAAACAAGGAAAAAGTGTTTAAAAGAAGTAAGGCCTTGGACAAATCAATATATGTGGGTTTATAAATGTTACTTTAGTTGGGGGGGAGTTAGATCCAGAATCTATAAGCTGTGACAATGCCTTCCCCCACCCCCAAAAAGAATACCACACGTGCCTCCTTCATATTTGTAAGCCTGTCTTTTACCTCGGACATTTTGTATTTGGGAGCTTCTGCTGGTATGTGTTTGTTTAAATTACTCTGCCCCATCAATCTTAGAACAGATCTGGTGAAGTGGATGCAATGCAGGGTTGAGACATGGGGAACTGGCTGGGTAGACACTGAGTTCCACTATGGGTCTGACACCACTAAAGATACTAAGAATTTTCCTAGAAGCTTATGGGAGAAACTAGCTCTACTTTTCCAGGAGGTTAGTTTATTGATTAATTCATTAGACCACTGTTTTTTCATTGCCTACTTCAAGTCAGGCGTTTTGCCAAGAGTTGTGGATACAGAGATGGTTTGGGCATAATTTTTATCCTCAATGAGAAATGACAGTGGGTTCAGCCAAATAAACTGTCAATGACACGGTACTGTAGGAGGGCTGGAACAGGGCTGAGGGGAGCACAGGGTGGGAGGCTATACCAAAGGGAGTAGGATAAGGTGTCCACAGAAGTGATAGGGCTGTTCATAATGAAACCTTAGCCCTAGTGGGATGACATGCCTCAGTTCTTTCAGCCTTTTGGGTAAAGGTTTATTTAGGGCATAATGCTTCTGGGTCTTTAATTGAGTACTTTCCTTCATGTGCAAAATTTTGGTGATTCATGAAATAAATGCATCTTCCTCAACTGACATCAGACCAACGTGAAGAGCGGTGATAAGCTGATGGACAACAAAAAGACATGAGTACATCTCTATGTGTCCTATGTACGTGGTCAACCATGAAGAGGATAGCCATTCATAAGAACTGTTGGTAGTCAAAAGAATTGCATGCACGAAAGATAAAGTTTTGGTAACTTGTCTAAGAATTAACGGCCATCTCTACTGCTAAGGAAGAAAATCCATCAGTCCCTTATTTCATTTTTTAGTGGCTAATGAACGACCTAAAACACCATTTCTGTATAGCAAATTGGCTATGAGGAGTGCTTAGAATGTAATTAGCAGCAGCCAGCAACTAGGGTCAGTTAACTATCTGTCGACATGGGGCTATCTCCATGAATGTTATAAATCCTCTTAAATAAAATTGGTCCCTAGCTTTTTAGTTTGTCTCCTAAAATGGGATCCAGCTGCATTAGAACCCTATAGACTGCTTATTACAGATACAGATATGTGGGTTTCTCTTCCAGATCTATTGATTCAGAATTTCTTTAGGTAAGGACTCTAATAGGAATTTTAAAAAGTAAATTTCTAGTGATTTTTATGTATGCCACAGTTCAGGAAGGACTGCTACGGGAGCTTATAACCTTAGAGTATAATCTGGTATAGACCTACATATAAAGTAAAAATATATATAGATGAAAGAAATACATTTAATAAATGGATAGAGAGGGAATAATATTCATGATATTGCTGTCCTGAAAACCATTGAAATACAATCTACATTGAGCAAAAAGGCACAAAGAAAACAAGTTCAGAGTTTCTTCTTGGACCTACTAAGGTTACAAAAAAGAAAATCTTTCAACTGGACTTCAAAAGAGGCAACCTAAAAATCACTCCTTGCCAAATCTGTCAAATAATAACATAGTTCCTTCCATGTGGCATGCAACTTCTAGACATTTGCATATATAAATGGCAGGAGGCTCACAGGTACCAAGGACCAACACATGGGGGTGGTCTGTGAAGAGTTCAAGCACACATGCCCTGTTTCTCTGTCCTGCCTTCCAAAAGGAGCACAAAGTTTTCAGTACACTCCATGCTTCCCAGCATTAGAATCCTTGTTGCCATTAAGTGTAAATCACAGGGGCTAACTGCTGACCAGTCTCAGATCCAGGAGTTCTAGGTAAATTCTTCTGGTGGGTAATTGGCATTTATGCTATGTGTCTCTAAATAGCAGTAAGTTCAAGGACTGTTTCCCAGGCACTCATGGCACCTTGGCTTAAATACAAATTTGAAGCTAGAGTCCATTTTATTCCATGATATTAGCCAGGATCTGGGGTGAGGGGGGTGTCCTATCACAACCAAAAGTAATTGTACAAATTTTATCAGCTTTACCAGCAATTTTCTTAATTATTCAAGTCCGGATTAATGGACTTGCACATTCAGAATCTCACCTTCCTCAACCACTATTCATCTCCTTGCAGATGCTGATTTCTCCCTCTCTTGGCTCAGCCCCCTCCCTCTTTCCTGGGTTTAAGTACCACATATACCTAGCAATCCCTGTAAACAAATAATTTCAGATTATGATCCACATTGGTTACAGCCAACTTAGATAATTAGAAAAAAACATAGAAGGCTCAAAAGTCTGCATCAAGTACTTAGATTTTCATATTGTATAGGGAAGAAGGAAAGAGTGATGGAAAAGGGAAATATTGGGGAGAAAATTACACTAACATAAAAAGCAAGATTATGCCAACTGGAATCATCAGGTGACAGTAATATTTTATAAAGGTCAATGGTGTGGGAAACACTTTTACCTATTATTTGGAATAACATCACTTCTCTTCCTTCTTGTTATGGGTTGTATTGTGTCCTCCCAAAAGATGTTGAAGTCCTAACCTCCAGTATCTGTGAATGTGAACTGATTTGTAAATAAAGTCTTTGTAGATGATGAAAGTAAGATGAGGTCTTTAGGGTGGGCCCCAGCCAATATCACTGATGTCCTTATAAAAGGAAGAAATTTGGGCACAGAAAAAAACAAGGATGAAGGGAAAACCACATGAAGACTCAGGGATGCAATGAAAGAACACCTGAGGCTACCAGAAACGGGGTGGGGGAGAGGCAGGAAACATTCTTATAGACCACAGAAGGAACAGGCCCTTTTAATACTTTGCTGACTTCCAGCCTCGAAAACTTTGAAACCATGTATTTTTGTTGGCTAAGTCACCCAGTTCATGGTACTTTGTTGTGGCAGCCCCAGGAAATACATATACTTCTTAAAAAATATTTAAGAATAAAAAAGAACAAATTAGAATGTCATCAAGATATAGAACTTTGTTTGTGGGATGTGAGAATTTTCTAAGCTATTTCCTGGTTTGGTAAATGATTGATAGAAATTGAGAGTGGGCAAATCCTAGAAACCAGCCATTTCTCTGAGCCTTGGTTCCTTTCATTGGAGGATGGTATACTTATTGCTACTGGGGTATTGTTTCTTATAGGCCTTCTCAGTTCACAGAGCAAGAAAATGTATGTGTGTATAATAACCCATATATACATTACAAATATTATATGTAACCATCTGAATCTACATTGGACTAAATAGGAGTTCATACTGATCGCTCCAACTGGAATCTATTACTACATGGATCATTCTACTCGCTGTCCCTTATTTATCTTCACCTCCCATTCAAACCATCCATTTTCCATTTACATAATGTTTGCTTCCAGGGTTTGTGTATAGTGGTATCAGAATTATAAATCCATACACCCAGAGGAAACAACTTTCTCAATTAGAGTAGCTAATCTTTTGCATTTAGTCTTACAGACTCCGCTCTTTCTACATAGTTACCTAGGTTAGCACCTTTTCCCTCACCCTCTTCAGTGAGGCTATTTCATCCACTCGTAATACAGTTAGATTGTATTGTCACATTCCGTGTACTATCCTTGGATCCCTCCAGTTTCCTGTATGCTATTTTAAAAATTTGTGTAAAGATTCATTCTTCATACTGCAAAATTCTATGGGTTTTGACAAATTCATAGTGTCATGTATTCACCACTATGATATCCTATGGGATTTTTTCACAGTCTTGAAAAAAATGACTTGTGTCATTTTGAATAGGAACATTGAATGTTCAACGAGTCCCCCACTCTTAAATCTCTGCCAACCATTAATTTTTTTTTTAACATCACTAGAATTTAATCTTTTCCAGGATCTCCTATAATTGGAATCATAGAGTATATTCCTTTGCAGACTGGTTTCTTTCAATTATTAATATGGATTTAAGATTCATACGTGGCTTTTTGTAACTTAATAGCTTTATTTTGTTAATTGCTGAAAAAACATTCCATTGTGTGGATGTACCAGTTTGTTTACCCATTCACCTTTTGAAGGACTTGGTTGCTTCTAGTTTGAGGTGTGAATAAAGCTGCTATAAACAGCCTAGTACAGATTTTTGAGCAGACATACATTTTCACTCATTTGGGTAAATATATAGAAGAGTGAGATTACTGAATTGTATCGTAAATCTGTGTTTAGCTTTGAAAGAAGTTGCCAAACTGACTTCAAAAGTGGCTGTACCATTTTATGTTCCCACCAGCAATGAATGAGAATTCCTGTTGCTTCATATCCTTGCCAGCAATTTATGTTATCAAGTGTTTTGGATTTCAGCCAATCTAGTGAGTATGCAGTGCTGTCCTATTGTTGTTTTAATTTGCAATTTCCTAATGACATAATGCTAAGCATTTTTCATATGTTTATTTGGCATCTGTATGTAGTCTTTGGTGATGTGTCTGTTCAGATTTTTTTCACCTATTTTTAAAATGTGTTTGTTGTTGTCAACTATTAAGAGTTTTTTGTATGTTTGGGATACAATTCCTTTATCAGACATGTGTTTTGCAAAAATTTTTTGCAAATATTTTTTTTCAGTCTCACATGTCTTTTCATTCTCTTAACAATGTCTCCCACAGGGCGAAAGTTCAACTTAACATTTTGTTCTTTCATGAATTACGCTTTTGATGTTGTATCTAAAAACTCACCACCAAACCCAACGTTATGTAGATTTTCTTCTTCTAGAAGTTTTATATTTCAAAGAAACTATAGAAGAACTAGTATAGCTTACCATTTAATATTTAGGTTTGTGATGTATTTTGAGTTAACCTTTGTGAAAAGTATAAGGTCTATGTTTAAGGTTCTTTTGTTGTTGTGTTTGGGTATCTAATTGTTTAGCATCATTTGTTGAAAAAACTAGTCATTCTCCATCGAATTGCATTTGCTCCTTCGTCAGAGATCTGTTGACTATATTTCTTTGGGTGTATTTTTTGTCTTTCTAATTCAGTCTAATGATTGGTATGTCTGTTCTTTCACTAATACCACACTGGTATTGATTACTTGATTACTGGAGTTTTATAGTACACACTGAAATTGGGTAGCGTTAAGTCTTCCAGCTTTGTTTTTCTTCTTCAGTATTGTGTTAACGGTACTAGGTCTTTTGTCTTTTCATATAAACTGTGGATTCATTTTGTCAATTGTCTACAAAACCACCTGATTTTGATTGGGATTGCATTGAAGTTATAAAACAAGTTAGGAAGAAAAGACATCTTAACAATATTGAGTCTTCCAATCAATGACCATATTTCTCTGTTAATTTATACCTTTATTTTTTTCATTGGAGTTTGTAGTTTTCTGCATATATTTTGTTAGAATGTCATTTTTTAGTGCTATTATAAACAGTATTTTTTATTGACGTATAGCTGACACACAATGTTAACATTAGTTTCATGCGTACAACACAGTGATTCAACAAGTCTATACATATTGCTATGCTCACCACAAGTGTAGCTACCATCAGTCACCATACAATGCTATCACAATACCATTGACTATATTCCCTATCCCCTTTTATCCCTGTAAATGATTCATTCCAGAACTGGATGCCTTTATCTCCTATTCCCCTTCATTCATTTTGCCCATTCCTTATTCCCCTTTCCTCTGGCAACCACCAGTTTGTTCTCTGTATTCATGGGTCTGTTTTGCTTTTTCTTTGTTTTTACATTTGTTTTGTTTTTTAGATTCTACATACATGTGAAATCATACGGTATTTGCCTTTCACTGTTTGACTTTTATCACTTAGCTTAATACCCTCCATGTTGTCACAAATGGCAAGATCTCATTCTTTTTTTTAATGGCTGAGTAGTATTCAGTGTGTGTATGTGCGTGGGGGGGCACATTTTTATCAAGTCATTATTGATGGACATGTGGGTCATTTTCATACATTGGCTATTACAAATATGCTTCAATAAACATAGGGGTGCATACATCTTTTGAAATAAGTGTTTTTGTTTTCTTTGGGTAAAATACCTAGTAGTGGAATTACTGGATATTATGGGTATTTCTACTTTTAATTTTTTGAGGAAATCTCCATATTGTTTTCCACAGTGGCTGTACCAATTTACATTCCCACCAATAGTATATGAGGGTTTCTTTTTTTCCACATCCCCACCAAAACTTGTTCTTTCTTGTCTTTTGGATCCTAGCCATTCTGATAGATGTCAGGTGATATCTCATCGTGGTTTTGATTTACATTTCCCTCTGCATCTTTCCATGTGTCTGTTTACCATCCATATGTCTCCTTTGGAAAAAGATCTATTCAGATCCTCTGTCCATTTTTTAATTGAATTGTCTGTGTTTTTTTGTTTGTTTCCTGTGTGTGTGTGTTGAGTGGTATAGTTTATTTGTATATTTTGGATATTAACCCTTTATCAGATATATCTTTTGTAAATATCTTCTCCCATACAGTTGCCTTTTTGTTTTGTTGATAGTTTCTTTGTTGTGCAAAAGCTTTTTATTTTGATGTAGTCTTGATAGTTTATTTTTGCTTTTCTTTCCCTTGTCTGAGGAGATATATCCATAAATACTTAGATTGGTGTCTGAAAGATTATTGTCTATATTTTCTTTTAGGAGTTTTATGGTTTCAGGTCTCAAATTTAGGTCTCTACTCCATTTTGAGTTTATTTTTGTAAATAGTGTCAGAAAATGGTCCACTTTCATTCTCTTGCATGTAGCTATCTAGTTTTCCCAGCATCATTTATTGAAGAGACTGTCTTTTCCCTATTGTATATTTTTGCCTCCTTTGTCATAGGTTAATTGACCATATAAGCATGGGTTTATTTCTGGGTTCTCTATTCTGCACCATTGACCTATGTGTCTATTTTGGGGCCAGTACCATACTGTTTTGATTACTACAGCTTTGTAATATATCTTGAAATCTGGGTCTGTGATACCTTTGTCTTTGTTCTTTTCCAAGATTGATTTGGCTATTCAGGGTATTTTGTGGTTCCAAACAAATTTTGGTATTATTCTAGTTTTTTGTGTGAAAAATGCTGTTGGTATTGATAGGGATTACACTGTCTGTAGATTGCTTTGGATAGTATGGACATTTTAATGATATGAATTCTTCTAATCTATGAGCATGAAATATCTTTCCATTATTTGTGTCATCTTCAATTTCTTTCATCAGTATTTTATAGTTTTCAGAGTACATCTTTTACCATCTTGGTTAAGTTTATTCCCTTGACAGAGCTGTAATGGAATTGTTTTCTTAATTTCTCTTTATGTTATGCTGTTATTATTGTATAGGAATGCAACTGATTTCTGTGTATTAATATTGTGTCCTCAACTTTACTGAATTCATTTATCAGTTCTAATAGTTTTTTTGGTGGATTCTTTAGAGTTTTCTATATATAAGATTATGTCATCTTCAGAGAGTGACAGTTTAACTTCTTCCTTACCAATTTGGATGCCTTTTCTTTCTTTTTTTTTTTTTTAAGATTTTTATTTATTTATTTGACAGAGAGACACAGCGAGAGAGGGAACACAGCAGGGGGAGTGGGAGAGGGAGAAGCAGGCTTCCCGCTGAGCAGGGAGCTCGATGCGGGGCTCGATCCCAGGACCCTGGGATCATGACCTGAGCTGAAGGCAGACACTTAACGACTGAGCCACCCAGGTGCCCCTGGATGCCTTTTATTTCTTATCTGATTGCTGTTGCTAGGACTTCTAGTACTATGTTGAATAAAAGTGGTGAGAGTGGAATCCTCGTCTTCCTGACCTCAGAGGAAAAGCTCTAGTTTTTTTTTGCCATTGAGTATGATGTTAGCTGTGGGTTTTTCATATATGGTCTTTATTATGTTGAGGTATGTTCCCTCTAATCCCACTTTTTATCATATATGGACGTTGAATTTTGTCAAATGCTTTATCTGCATCTATTGAGTTGATCATATGATTTTTATCCTTTGTTTTGTTAATGTGGTGTATCACATTGATTGATTTGTAAATATCAAACCACCCTTGCATCCCCAGAATAAATCCCACTTGATTGTGGTGAATGATCTTAATATATTGTTAAATGTGGTTAGATGAATTCACTTGTGAATATATTTGGTCCTGGACTTTTGTTGGGAGTTTCTTGATTACCAATTTAACTTCTTTGTTAGTACTTGGTCTGTTCAGACTTGTTTCCTGATTCAGTTTTGGAAGATTTTGTGTTTGTAGGAATTTATTGATTTATTGAATCAGGTTGTCTGATTTCCTGGCATAAAAATTTCATAGTAACCTCTCATAAGCCTTTGTGTTTCTGTGGTGTTGGCTGTTTATTCTCTTTCATTTCTAATTGTATTTATTTGGGTCCTATCTCATTTTTTCTTGATGAGTCTGGTTAAAGATTTATCAATTTTATTTATCTTTCCAAAGACCCAGCTCTTGGTTTCACTAATCGTTTCCATTTTCTTTTTTTAATTTTAGTCTCTGATTCATGTATTTCTGCTCTGATCCTTATTACTTCCTTCTACTAATCTTTCTCTCTCTTTTATTTTTTACTTTAGGTGTAAGGTTAGAATGTTTATTTTAGATTTCTCTTGTTTCTTGAGGTAGACTGGTATCACTATAAATTTCCCTCTTAGAACTGCTTTTGCAGCATACCAGAGATTTTGGACTATTATGTTTTCATTTTAATTTGTTTCCATGTATTTTTTAAATTTCCTCTTTGATTTCTTCATTGACCCACTGGTTTTTTAGTAGCATGTTGTTTAGCTTCACATGCTTGTATTTTGTCTAGTTTTTTCCTTGTGATAGACTTCTAGTTTCATACCATTGTGGTTAAAAAAGATGCATGCTGTGATAGCAATTTTAAATTTATTGAGACTTGTTTTGTGGCCTAATATGTGATCTATCCTGGAAAATGTACGTGTGCACTTGAAAAGAATGTGTATTAAGTTATTTTTGGATGGAACGTTCCGTATATATATTTGTTATATCTGTCTGGTCTAATGTGTCATTCAAAGATATTATTTCCTTATTTATTTTCTCTCTTGGATGATTTGTCCTATTGTTGTAAGTGGGATATTAAAAGTCCCCTTTTATTATTGTACTACTGTCAATGTCTCTCATTATGTCTATCAATATTGGCTTTATTTATTTAGGTGCTCCAATGTTGGGTATATAGGTATTTATGATTGTTATATCCCCTTGTTGGATTGACCCCTTTATTTCTACTTAATACTATTCTTTGTCTCTAGTTACAGACTCTGTTTTAGAGTGTATTTTATCCAATTGTTACCCTGATCTGCCCCCCACCCCCCCGCCCCAACTTCCATTTGCGTGGAATCTTTTTTCCAGTCTTTTACTTTCAATGTGTATGTGTCTTTAGGTCTGAAATGAGTCCCTTCCCTCCACACTTTATGTATACATTGTTGTATTTTACATCTTTTTATTTGTAATTATCTTCTAATTATGGCCTTTTCTTTTCACTTAGAGAAGTCTCTTTAAGATTTCTTATAAAGCTGGTTTAAGGGTGATGAACTCCTTTAACTTTTTGTTTATCTGGGAAATTCTATCCTTCAATTCTTAATGATATTCTTACCATGTAGAGTATTCTTGGTTGTAGGTTTTTTCCTTTCGGCATTTTGAGTATATCATGCCTCTTTGTTCTGGCCTGCAAAATTTCTGTTAAAAAAAAAAAAAACAGCTGATAGCCTTATGGGGTTCTTCTTGTATATAATGTTTTACTTCACTCTTGCTGCTTTTAAAACTCCATCTTTAAACTTTGACATTTTAATTACAATGTGTTGTGTGGACCTTATTGGATTTGTCTTGATTGAAATTCTCTGTGCTTCCTAAACCTGAATGTTTGTTTCCTTTTTCAGGTTAGGGAAGTTTTCAGCTATTACTTCTTCAAATAAGTTTTCTGCCCTTTTCTCTCCTTCTTCTTCTGGGATCTCTAGAATTTGAATGTTTGTTTATTTGATGTTGTCCAAGAGCTCCTTTAACTTATCCTTGTTTTTTTTTTTTTTTTAATTTTTCTTAAATTCTTTTTTCTTTTGGCTGTTCAGCTTGGGCACTTTCCATTACCCTGTCTTCCAGATTGCTGATCCATTCTTCTGCACCTGCTAATACACTGTTGATTCCCTCTAGTGTATTTTTCATTTCAGTTATTGTAATCTTCATTTCTGTTTGGTTCTTTTTTACATTTTCTATCTTTGTTCAAGTTTTCATGAGTTCTTCTACCCTTCCCTCTGGTCCAGGGAGCATATTTATGACCATTGATTTAAACTCTTTATTGGGCATATTGCTAATCTCTGCCTCATTTAGTTTTTTTCCTGTGGTTTTGTCTTGTTCTTTCATTTGGAGAATTCCTCTGCCTCCTCATTTTGCTTGACTTTCTGTGTTTGTTTCTATAAATTAGACAGAACTGCTTCTTATCCTAAACTTGAAAGGATGGTCTTGTGTACAATCATCCCCTTTATAGACTGTGTATGCCTGGTGACTTTAACTGGCTGGAGCTGTGGCTGGATGGGCTCAGGGTCCTGGGGCACTCCATGCTGGGGCTGCCCCAGTGGGATAGCTGGGGCTGAAGTAGGCATGGGCTGGGGCAGTCCTAGGGCTCTCCATATAGAGGGTGCCCTGGCTGGGCAACTGAAACTGAAGTGGATGCAAGCCAGGGGATCCCAGAGCTTTCTTCACAGGGGTATCCTGGGTATTTCTATGCAGGGGGCACCCTGGTGGGGCAGCTGGGGCTGGGACATGTTGTGGACTGGGAGATTGTGGGCACCACCTAGTGGGTGACTTGCTGGGGCAGCTGGAACCAAGGTGGGCATGGACCTGGGGTTCACAGAGCTCTCTGCACAGGGGGTGCCCTGGCAGGACGACTGGAGCTGAAGCAAGAGTGAGCTGAGAGGTCTTGGGACCCTCTGTCTGGGGTGCCTAAGCAAGCTGTCTGAAGTCAAGGTGTATGGGGCCTGGAGGATTCAGGGTGCTCTGCACCTGTGTCTCCTTGGCAAAATGGCTGGAACTGTAGTGAGCACTGACTAGGTGTTTCCTGGTGTGCACCACACTGGGGTTGCCTTAGTGGGATGCCTGGGGGCCTGGGGCTCACTGAAGTGGTAGGTTAGCTAGGGCACCCAGACCTTTCTCTTGTTCATGTTGTCAAGGTGGAGGGGGATCTTAATCCATGGTGTTTGCTACCTCCTCCAACCCCAAGAACATTCCAGCACCTCTCCTGCCATTTGGCAGAGTTCTAAGATTAGTTCCTTTATAATATAGTTGCTCTTTTAAACTGTGACATTTTTTTTCTGTGCCCCAGAGCATCTGGGGTTGGTGTGGCCTAAGGGGCTGGGACTTGCTGAGGCAACATGCTAGCTATGACATCCAGACCCTGCTCCTGTCTGCACAATCAAGGTTGGTGTGGAACATAAACCATGGCCCTTGCCTGCCCATCTAACATGAAGAGAGCGCCACTAGCTTCCCTGCCACTAGGGGAGTTCTAAGGCTGGATCTAATAAATATTACTTCTTTAAAACACAGCTTTTTTTTTTTTTCTGAGCCCCAGGGCAGAAAAAGCTGCCATGGTCCCTCAATATTATCCCTCCCCACTGCAGTTCACAATGTTGGTGAGTGGGAGATCCCTTTGTTACTATCACTGTCTCTCTTGCCATTCTATATGTGGTCTATCTTTTGTTGTGCAGAAGCTGTTCAATCAGCCCTCAGTTCTCCTTCAGGAGGTATTGCTCTGTAAATAGGCACAGATGTGCTGTGTCCCTGGAGGGAGGAGGTGAGTTCAAGGTCTTGCAGTGTCACCATCTTGGACCGAAACTCATCTAAGCAGTATTTTTATTTTTAATTGAGCATTGAATTCCTGGTGTATAGACAAGCAATTGAATTTCTTATATTAACTTTGTATTCTGCAACCTTGTTATATTCAGTTACTCATTCCAGGAGTTTCTTTTCATATGGGACTTTTGACATAGGCAATCTATAATGACATTTTGTCATCTGCAAACAAAGGCAGTTTTATTTCTTCCTTTCCAATCTGTATACTTTTTATTTTCTTATTGCACTAGCTCAGACTTCTGGTAAGATATTGAGTAGGAGTTGCAAAAGAGGACATCTTTGTGTTGTGCCTAATTTTAAGGAGAATGTGTTCAGTTTTTTACTATAAGTGTGACATTAGCTGTTGATATTTTGTAGATGTTGAGAAGGGCCACTTTTTTTTAAAAATCCCAGCTTTATTGAGATATGGTAAACAAAAATTGTATGCATTTAAGTTGCACAATGTGATGTTTTGATATATACATATATCAAGAAATGATTACCACAATCAAGCTAATTAATATATCTACCACCTCACAGTTATCCCCACCCCCATTTGTGGTAAGCACACTTTAGATTTACTCAGCAAATTGCAAGTATACAATATATTACTATTCACAATAGTCATCATGCTGTACCTTAGGTCTCCAGGACTTTGTTTCATCTGACCAACATTTCCCCTTTCCTTCTACTCCCCACCTCCTGGCAACCACAGTTCTACTCTGTCACTATGAATGACCTTTTTTTCTAGATTCCAAATATAAGTGAGATCAGCAATGTTGGTCTTTCTGTTTCTGCTTGTTTTACTTGGCATAATTGCCTCTAAATTCCTTCACGTTTTCACAAACAGCAGTATTTCTTTATTAAGGCCTTATAATAATTTCTATTGTATATGTATGTATATTCTACTGTATATATTTTATATATTCTAATATACATAGACACACACATACACTACATTTTCTTGACCCATTCATCTGTGGTGGGATACTTAAATTGTTACCCTATGTTGTTTTCTGTGAATAATGCTGCAATGAATGTGGGAATGTAGAAATCTCTTCAAGATAGTGATTTTATTTCCTTTCAACATATTCTAAGATATTATATTGCTGGAATATATGATAGTTATATTTTTAATTTTTTGAGGAAACTCCATACTATTTTCCGTAATGACTGTAAAGCTTACGTTCTCACCAATAGCATACAGGGGTTCCCTATTCTCTACATCCTCACCAACACTTGTTATCTTTTGACTTTCTGTTAGTAGACATCTTAACAAGTGTGAGATGATACCTCATTGTGGTTTTGATTTTAATTTCCCTGATTATTAGAGGTTTTTAGCTTTTTGTTTGTATAACTGTTGGTCATTTGTAGGTCTATCCAGTCTTTTGCCCATTTTTTTTCATTATGTTAATCACCATACATTACCTCATTAGTTTTTGATGTAGTATTCCATGATTCATTATTTGCATATAACACCCAGTGCTCCATGCAGAACGTGCCCTCTTAAATACCCATCACCAGGATAACCCATCCCCCCACACCCCCCTCCCCTCTAGAACCCTCAGTTTGTTTCTCAGAGTCTATCATCTCTCATGGTTCATCTCCACCTCTGATTTCCCCCCCTTCATTCTTCCCCTCCTGCTATCTTCTTCTTTTTTTTTTTTTTTTAGACATATAATGTATTATTTGTTTCAGAGGTACAGAACTGTGATTCAACAGTCCTGCACAATTCACAGTGCTCACCATAGCACATACCCTCCCCAATGTCTATCACCCAGCAGCCCCATCCCTCCCACCCACACCAACTCCAGCAACCCTTAGTTTGTTTCCTGAGATTAAGCATTCCTCATATCAGTGAGGTCATATGATACATGTCTTTCTCTGATTGACTTATTTCACTCAGCATAACACCCTCCAGTTCTATCCACATCGTTGCAAATGGCAAAACTTCATTCCTTTAGACGGCTGCATAATATTCCATTGTATATATATACACCACATCTTTATCCATTCATCTGTTGATGGACATCTTGGGTCTCTCCATGGTTTGGCTATTGTGGAAATTGTTGCTATAAACATCGGGGTGCACATACCCCTTTAGATCCCTACATTTGTATCTTTGGGGTAAATACCCAGTAGGGCAATTCCTGGGTCGTAGGGTAGCTCTATTTTCAACTTTTTGAGGAACCTCCATACTGTTTTCCAGAGTGGCTGCACCAGCTTGCATTCCCACCAACAGTGTAGGAGGGTTCCCCTTTCTCCACAACCCTGCCAACCTCTGTCATTTCCTGACTTGTTAATTTTAGCCATTCTGACTGGTGTGAGGTGATATCTCATTGAGGTTTTGATTTGGATTTCCCTGATGCCGAGCAATGTTGAACACTTTTTCATGTGTCTTTTGGCCATTTGGATGTCTTCTTTGGAAAAATGTCTGTTCATGACTTCTGCCCATTTCTTGATTGGATCATTTGTTCTTTGGGTGTTGAGTTTAAGAAGTTCCTTATAGATTTTGGATACTAGCCCTTTATCTGATATGTCATTTGCAAATATCTTCTCCATTCTGTCAGTTGTCTTTTGGTTTTGTTGACTGTTTCTTTTGCTGTGCAAAAGCTTTTTATCTTGATGAAGTCCCAATAGTTCATTTTTGCCCTTGCTTCCCTTGCCTTTGGCAATGTTTCTAGGAAGAAGTTGCTGTGGCTGAGGTCGAAGAGGTTGCTGCCTGTGTTCTCCTTTAGGATTTGGATGGACTCCTGTCTCACATTGAGGTCTTTTAACCATTTGGAGTCTATTTTTGTGTGTGGTGTAAGGAAATGGTCCAGTTCCATTCTTCTGCATGTGGCTGTCCAATTTTCCCAACACCATTTGTTGAAGAGGCTGTCTTTTTTTCCATTGGACATTCTTTCCTGCTTTGTCGAAGATTAGTTGACCATAGAGTTGAGGGTCCATTTCTGGGCTTTCTATTCTGTTCCATTGATCTATGTGTCTGTTTTTGTGCCAGTACCATACTGTCTTGATGATGACAGCTTTGTAATAGAGCTGGAAGTCCGGAACTGTGATGCCGCCAGCCTTGCTTTTCTTTTTCAACATTCCTCTGGCTATGCGGGGTCTTTTCTGGTTCCATACAAATTTTAGGATTATTTGTTCCATTTCTTTGAAAAAAGTGGATGGTATTTTGACGGGGATTGCAGTGAATGTGTAGATTGCTCTAGGTAGCATTGACATCGCCACAATATTTGTTCTTCCAATCCATGGGCATGGAATATTTTTCCATTTCTTTGTGTCTTCCTCAATTTCTTTCATGAGTATTTTATAGTTTTCTGGGTACAGATCCTTTGTCTCTTTGGTTAGATTTATTCCTAGGTATCTTATGGTTTCGGGTGCAATTGTAAATGGAATCGACTCCTTAATTTCTCTTTCTTCTGTCTTGTTGTTGGTGTATAGGAATGCCACTGATTTCTGTGCCTTGATTTTATATCCTGCCACTTTACTGAATTCCTGTATGAGTTCTAGCAGTTTTGCGGTGGAGTCTTTGGGGTTTTCCACATAAAGTATCATATCATCTGCAAAGAGTGAGAGTTTGACTTCTTCTTTGCCAATTTGGATGCCTTTGATTTCTTTTTGTTGTCTGATTGCCATGGCTAGGACTTCCAATACTATGTTGAATAGCAGTGGTGATAGTGGACATCCCTGCCGCGTTCCTGACCTTAGGGGGAAAGCTCTCAGTTTTTCCCCATTGAGAATGATATTCGCTGTAGGTTTTTCATAGATGGCTTTTATGATATTGAGGTATGTACCCTCTATGCCTATACTCTGAAGAGTTTTGATCAAGAAAGGATGCTGTACTTTGTCAAAAGCTTTTTCTGCATCTATTGAGAGGATCATATGATTCTTGTTCTTTCTTTTGTTAATGTATTGTATCACATTGATTGATTTGCGGATGTTGAACCAACCTTGCAGCCCAGGGATAAATCCCACTTGGTCGTGGTGAATAATCCTTTTAATGTACTGTTGGATCCTATTGGCTAGTATTTTGGTGAGAATTTTTGCATCCATGTTCATCAAGGATATTGGTCTGTAATTCTCCTTTTTGATGGGGTCTTTGTCTGGTTTGGGGATCAAGGTAATGCTGGCCTCATAAAATTAGTTTGGAAGTTTTCCTTCCATTTCTATTTTTTGGAACAGTTTCAGAAGAATAGGTATTAATTCTTCTTGAAATGTTTGGTAGAATTCCCCTGAGAAGCCATCCAGCCCTGGGCTTTTGTTTGTTGGGAGATTTTTGATGACTGCTTCAATTTCCTTAGTAGTTAGAGGTCTGTTCAGGTTTTCTATTTCTTCCTGGTTCAGTTTTGGTAGTTGATACATCTCTAGGAATGCATCCATTTCTTCCAGGTTATCTAATTTGCTGGCATAGAGTTGCTCATAATATGTTCTTATATTTGTTTGTATTTCTTTGGTGTTGGTTGTGATCTCTCCTCTTTCATTCATGATTTTGTTGATTTGGGTCATTTCTCTTTTCTTTTTGATAAGTCTGGCCAGGGGTTTATCAATCTTGTTAATTCTTTCAAAGAACCAGCTCCTAGTTTTGTTGATCTGTTCTACTGTTCTTTTAGTTTCTATTTCATTGATTTCTGCTCTGATCTTTATTATTTCTCTTCTCCTGCTGGGTTTAGGCTTTTATTTACTGTTCTTTCCCCAGCTCCTTTAGGTGTAGGGTTAGGTTGTGTATTTGAGACTTTCTTGTATCTTGAGAAAGGCTTGTATTGCTATATACTTTGCTCTTAGGACTGCCTTTGCTGCATCCCAAAGATTTTGAACAGTTGTGTTTTCATTTTCATTGGTTTCCATGTATTTTTTTAATTCTTCTTTAATTTCCTGGTTGACCCATTCATTCTTCAGTAGGATGCTCTTTTGCCTCCATATATTTGAGTTCTTTCCGACTTTCCTCTTGTGATTGAGTTCTAGTTTCAAAGCATTGTGGTCTGAAAATAGGCAGGGAATGCTCCCAATCTTTTGGTACCAGTTGAGACCTGATTTGTGACCTAGGATGTGATCTATTCTGGAGAATGTTCCATGGGGACTAGAGAAGAATGTGTATTCCGTTGCTTTGGGATGGAATGTTCTGAATATATCTGTGAAGTCCATTTGGTCCAGTGTGTCATTTAAAGTCTTTATTTCCTTGTTGATCTTTTGCTTAGATGACCTGTCCATTTCAGTGAGGGGGGTGTTAAAGTCCCCCACTATTATTATATTGTTGTCAATGTGTTTCTTTGCTTTTGTTATTAACTGCCTTATATAATTGGCTGCACCCATGTTAGGGGCATAGATATTTACAATTGTTAGATCTTCTTGTTGGATAGACCCTTTAAGTAGGATATAATGTCCTTCCTCATCTCTTATTACAGTCTTTGGTTTAAAATCTAATTTGTCTGATATAAGGATTGCCACCCCAGCTTTCTTTTGGTGTCCATTAGCATGGTAAATGGTTTTCCACCCCCTCACTTTCAATCTGGGGGTGTCTTTGGGTCTAAAATGAGTCTCTTGCAGACAGCATATCGATGGGTCTTGTTTTTTAATACAATCTAATAGTCTGTGTCTTTTGAATGGGGTATTTAGCCCATTTACATTCAGGGTAACTAGAAAGATATGAATTTAGTGCCATTGTATTGCCTGTAAGGTGACTGTTACTGTATATTGTCTGTGTTCCTTTTTGGTCTATGTTACTTTTAGGCTCTCTCTTTGCTTAGAAGACTACTTTCAATATTTCTTCTAGGGCTGGTTTCCTGTTTGCAAATTCCTTTAGTTTTTTTTTGTCCTGGAAGCGTTTTATCTCTCCTTCTATTTTCAATGACAGCCTAGCTGGATAGAGTATTCTTGGCTGCATATTTTTCTTGTTCAGTGCTCTGAATATATCCTGCCAGTCCTTTCTGGCCTGCCAGGTCTCTGTGGATAGGTCTGTTGCCAATCTAATGTTTCTACCATTGTAGGTTACATATCTCTTCTCCTGAGCTGCTTTCAGGATTTTCTCTTTGTCTATGAGACTCGTAAGTTTTACTATTAGATGTCGGGGTGTTGACCTGTTTTTATTGATTTTGAGAGGGGTTCTCTGTGATTCCTGGATTTTGATGCCTGTTTCCTTCCCCCAAATTAGAGAAGTTCTCTGCTATAATTTGCTCCAATATACCTTCTGACCCTCTCTCTCTTTCTTCTTCTTCTGGGATCCCAGTTATTCTAATGTTGTTTTGTCTTATGGTATTGCTTATCTCTCGAATTCTGCCCTCGTGATCCAGTAGTTGTTTATCTCTCTTTTTCCCAGCTTCTTTATTTTCCATCATTTGGTCTTCTATATTACTGATTCTCTCTTCTGCCTCATTTATCCTAGCAGTTGGAGCCTCCATTTTTTATTGCACCTTATTAATAGCCTTTTTGATTTCAACTTGGTTAGATTTTAGTTCTTATATTTCTCTAGAAAGGGTTTCTCTAATAACTTCCATGCTTTTTTCAAGCCCAGCTAGTATCTTTAAAATCATCATTCTGAACTCTAGTTCCTACATCATACTAATGTCCATATTGGTTCGGTCCCTGGCAGTCGGTACTGCCCCTTGTTCTTTTTGTTGAGGTGATTTTTTCCATCTTGTCATTTTGTCCAGAGGAGAATAGAAGAATGAGAGAACAAAATGCTAACAGGGTAAAAACATCCCCAGAAAAGATAAACTAAACAAATCAGAAAAGACCTGAAACCAGGGGAAAAGAAATGGAAAGGAAGAAAAAAGAAAAGGAAAAGAAAAAGAAAAAGATAAAAACAAACAAAACAAAACAAACCAGAATATGATCAAATATGATCAGGCTGGTGCATAGATCAGTGCTACACACTAGATTTTGGGCGTATTTTGGTCTGTTAGAAGAAAGTGCCTCCCAAAATTTTAAAGAAAGAAAAACTTATATATGTACAAAAATAAGACTTAATATGATGAAGGGATGGAATATGACTGTAAAGATTAAAATTATAAAAGATTTTATAAAAGGAGTTGATAAAATAAGAAGTTAGTTGAAAAAAGAAAGAAGAGGATTTAAAAAAAAAAAGGGAGAGAATGTGATCAGGCAGGAGACTAGAACAAAGCCATACACTAGAGATTTAGGGTATATTTTGATCTGTTAGAAGAAACCGTATCTCAAAATTTTAAAGAGAGAACAACTTATATATATATATATACCAAAAATAAGGGTAACTACTATGAAGGGATAGAATATGACTCTAAAAATGAAAAATAAAAAATATTTTTTAAAAAAGGGATTGATAAGATGTTGGTTGGAAAAGGGAAAAAGAAAAATTAATTAAAAAAAAGATGGTTAAAAAAAAATTAACACTGAAAGACTAAAGAATCATGGTAAAAAAGCCATGGATTCTATGTGCAGTATTCCCCTAGTGCTGGAGTTCTGCCATTGTCATTGATCGGTCAACTTGGTCTTAGCTGGCTGTTCTCACTGATCTTCTGGGGGAGGGGCCTTTTGCCATGGTTCCCAAATGTCTTTGCCAGAGGCAGAGTTGCCCCACCCTTGCCGCCCTGGGCTAAGTAATCTGCTTGGGTTTGCTCTCGGGAGCTTTTGTTCCCTGCAAGCTTTCCATTTGGCTTAGGAGGATGAGAGTGAACATGGCGGCCTCCCAATCTCCACCCTGGAGGAGCCAAGAACTCAGGGCCCCACTCCTCAGTGAGCCCCCAGAGAAAAGCAGTCAGTCACTCCGGTGGCACTCCATGCTCACCCAGCCTGTGACTGAGCGTTTCTATCTCTGGCACCCTACCCGGTGTGGAGTCCCCAAACCCAGCAGATCCCTGCGGTGCTCTCCTGTGCTGCTCCTCCCCGGGGGAGGAAGGGGAGTCTCCCCGGATCTGCCGCCTGTTGGGTTCCTGCTGGAGGAGCAGTGGCCCGACTGTGCTGCGGATCACAGTTTATGGCAACCCCGATATGGGAGCCCACTCCTCAGCTCCGTCTCTGCAGCTGACTTCCCCACTCTGATCCCTGGGAGCTCTGCTGCCCTCAGGCACCCCCGGTCTTTCTGTGACCCCAAAGGTCCTGAGATCACACTGTCCCATGAAGGTTCTACCCCCTGCTTAGCCACTGGAGCGATGTCCCTCAACTGAGCTGACTTCTAAAAGTTCCGATTTTGTGCTCCGCTGCTCTGTCACTTGCCAGAAGCGGTGGACGGGGGCCCCCTCCCCCGCCATCTATCCTCCCGAATATCGCCTCGGATTCACTTCTCCGCATGTCCTACCTTCCAGAAAGGGGTCGCTTTTCTGTTCAGGGAGTTGTTGCTATTCTTTTCTTCGATCTCCTGTTGAGTTTGTAGGTATTCAGAATGGTTTGATCCCTATCCAGCTGAATTCCTGAGACCAGACCTCTTTTGCCCCTTTTTAAATGAGGTTTTGTTTTTGGTATTGAGTTGTTTCCTTTTATATTTTGAATATTTACCCCTTATTGGATAGATGGTTTCCAAATATTTTTTCTCATTCTGTAGGTTGCCTTTTTACTTTGTTGGTTGTTTCCTTTAATGTGCATAAAATGCATAGTTTGATGTAGTTTAATTTGTTTTACTTATTTTCCTTTTGTTACCTGTGTTTTTGGTGTCAAATCCAAAATATCATTGTTAAGACCAATGTCAAGATTTCCCCTATATTTTCTTCTAGACTTGTACAGTTTCAGATTTTACATTCAAGTCTTTCATTCACTTTGAGTTGATTTTTGTGTGTGGTGTAAGATAATGGTCCAGTTTAATTTGCATGTGGATATCCAGTTTTCCCTACACCATTTATTGAATACTGTCCTTTCCCTATTGTGTATTCTTGGCATCTTTGTCAGTGATTAGTTAAGTGTATATGTTTGAGTTTATTTCTGGGCTCTCTATTCTATTCCATCAGTTTATGTGTCTTTGCACCAGAACCATACTGTTTTGATTACTCTAGCTTTGTAATATAATTTTAAATGAGGAGGTGTGATGCCTCTAGCTTTGTTTTTCATGCTGAAGATTGCTCTGCCCATATGGGATTTTTTGTGATGCCATATGGATTTTAGGATTTTTAAAAATTTTCTGTGAAAAATGCCATAGGAATTTTTATAGATTCTGTTCAATCTGTAGATCACTTTGGATAGTGTGAATATTTTAATAATATTAATTCTTCTAATCCATGAACACAAGATGTTCTTTCATTTATTTGTGTCTTCAATTTATTTCATCAATCTGTTACAGTTTTCAGTGTACAGATCTTTCTCCTACTTGTTTAAATTTATTCTTAGGGTTTTTTTTTTTTTTTTTTGGATCCTCTTGTAAATGAGATTGTATTCTTCTATGTCTTCAAATAATGTTTTCAGTGTATAGAAATGTAACTGATTTTTGCACAGACATAAGTTGGAGACATGATGTATTTGGTTTCAGACCGCTGCAATAAAATGAATATTACAATAAAGCAAGTCAAATGAATTTTTTGCTTTCCCAGTGCATAAAAAGGATGTTTATACTATACTATAGTTTAGTGAGTGTGCAGTAGCATTGTCTAAAAATAGTACATACCTTATTTTTAAAACACTTTATGCTAAAAAATGCTAACCAGTATCTGAGCTTATAGTGAGTTCTATGTTTTTGCTGGTGGAGGATCTTGCTCTGATGTTGATGACTGCTGACTAATCAGGGTGGTGGTTGCCGAAGATTGGGGTGGCTGTGGCAGTTTCTTAAAATAAGGCAACAATGAAGTTTTCTGCATTGGTTCACTCTTCTTTCCTCTTGAACCCTCAGAAGCCATTGTAGGGTTCTTAACTGGCCTAATTTCGATACTATTGTGTCTCAGGGAATGGGGAAGCCCAAGGAGAGGGAGAGGGATGGAGAAGGATGGTTGGTGGACTAGCCAGAACACACACAACATTTATTGGTTAGGTTTGCCATCTGCCACAGGCAATTGTGCAGCAAAACAATTACAATAGTAATGTCAAAGATCACTGATCAGAGACCACCACAACAAAAATAATAATAAAAAAGTTTGAGATTTTATAAGAGTTACCAAAATGTGACATGGAAACAGGAAGTGAGCAGATGCTGTTGGAAAAATGGCACCAATAGACTTGTTTAACAGGGTTGACACAAACCTTTACTTCGGGGGGAAAAAAAATGAGGGGTTGGGCAATATCTGAAAAGCACAGTGAAGGTAAGTGCAGTAAAATGTGGTTTGCCTATATATTGACTGTGTATCTTGCAGTTTGACTGAATTCATTTATGAGTCTTAACAGGTTTTTTAGTGGAGTCTTTAGATTTTTCTCTATATAAGTTCATGTCATCTGCAAACAGATAATTTTACTTCTTCCTTTCCAATTTAGAGGACTTTTATTTCTTTTTGTTACCTAATTGCTCTAGCTTGGACTTCCAGGACTCTGTTGAATAAAAATGGTGAGAGGGGACCTGCTTGTCTTATTCCTGTCTTAGAGAAAAAGCTTTCAGCTTTTTAGTGTTCAGGATGATATTAGCTATGGGCTTGTCTAAATGACCTTTATTATGTTGAGGTACATTTTGTCTCCTACCTAATTTGTTGAGAGTCTTTATCATAAAGCAGGGTTGAATTCCATCAAATGTTTTTTTCTGCATCTATTGAGAGGATTATTTATTTTTATCCTTCATTTTGTTACTGTGATACATCACACTGATTGATTTCCTTATGTTGATTCATTATTGCATCCTAGGAATAAAGCTCACTTAATTATGGTATATGATACTTTTAATGTGCTGTTGAATTTGATTTGGTAGTATTTGTTGAGGATTTTTTTTTTAATCTATGGTTATCAGTAATATTAGCCCTGTAATTTGCTTTTTCCTTAGTGTCCTTATCTGGCTATGGTATCAGGGTAATGCTAGACTTGCAAAATAAATTTGGAAGTGTTTATACTACTTCAGTTTTTTGAATGTGTTTGAAAAAGATTGGTATTAATTCTTTAAATGCTGGTAGAATTCACCAGTGAAGTTCTCTAATCATAGACTTTTCTCTGTTTGGAGATTCTGACCACTGACTTGATATCCTTATTTAATATATTTAGGTGCCGCGATGTTAGGGAAAACTGTATTTACAATTGTTATATCCTCTTAATGAATTGGCCCCTTTATCATTGTATGATGACTATATTAGTCTTATTGGAGTTTTGGACTTGAAGTCTGTTTTGTCTGATATAATTATTGCTACCTCCTCTTTTAGAGTTCCATTTGCATGAATATTTTTTCATCCCTTCACCTTCAGCCTGTGGGTGCCCTTAAAGCTGAAGTGAGTCTCTTGTGGGCAGCACGTAATTTTTGGGCCTTGTTTCTTAATCCATTCAGCCCCTCTGTCATTTGATTGGAGAATTAAATCCATTTATCTTTAAGGTAAATTATTAATAGTTTAAGACTTACTGCCATTTTGTTAATTGCTTTCTAGCTATTAGTTTCTTTGTTCCTTTATTCCTCTCTTGCTGGCTTCCTTTGTTATTTGACTTTCTGTATTGATGTGCTTTTACTTTATCTTTTGTATATTTACTGTAGTTTATTTAATGAATGCCATAAGCCTTACATAAAACATCTTATAGTTATAAGTCTATTTTAAGCCGATAATTTTGCATTAAAAAACTAGTTTTACTCTTCTACCCACATTTTATGTTTTTTTTTTTTCAAATGTGGCATATTACTCATCACTCCCCATTTTATTGAGAAATAATTATACATCATTGTGTAAGTTTGAGGCATATAACATAGTTTGAGTTACATATATTGTTAGATGATTACATTAGGTTCAGCTATAACCTCCATCTTCTATATAGATGATATTAAAAGAATAAAAAAATTTTTCTCCTGTGATGAGAATCCAGGATTTACTCTCTTTTCACAATTTTCCTATCTATCACAGAGCATTGCTCACTACAGTCATGTTGTATATTGCATCTCTAGTACTTATATATCTGGAAGTTTGTACATTTTGTCCATTTCCTCTAATTCCCCCTTCCTACAACCCCCCCTCAGGTAACAAGTCTGATTTCTTTTCTGTGAGTTCGATCTCCTCCTCCTCTTTTCTTTATATTTTACATTTAAGTGAGATAATATAGTATTTTTCTTTCTCTGATTTACTTAGCATAATACCTTCAAGTTCCATCCATATTGTTGCAAAGGGTAGGTTTTCCTTGGTTTTGTTTGTTTGTTTTTAAAGGCTGAATAACAATCCATTTGTGTGTGTGTGTATCTCACAAATTCTTTATCCATTTGTCCACCAGTAGACACTTATTTTCATGTGTTGGCTGTTATAATGATGCTATAAACATGGGTGTGCAGATATCTTTTTGAGTTAGTGTTTCCTTTCTTTGAATATATTCCCAGAAGTAGAATTACTGAATCTTACAGTAGTTCTATTTTTAATTTTTTGAGGTTCCTCCATACTGTTTTCCACAGTGGCTGTACCAATTTACAATTCAACCAACAGTGCACAAGGATTCCCTTTTCTCCACATCTACACCAGCAGTTATCTCTTGTCTTTTTGATGATGACCATTCTAACAGGTGTGAGGTGCTAAGCCACTGTAGTTTTACTTTGCATTTTCCTGATGACTAGGGATGTTAAATATCTTTTCATCTGTCTGTTTGCTTTTCATATATGTTGTTTGCAGAAGTGTTATTGAGGTGCTTTGGCCATTTTTTAACTGTTTTATTTGACTATTAATTTGAGTTTTTAAAATATTTTGGATCTTAACGTTTTATCAGATATGTGATTTGCAAATATTTTTGTTCCATTCTGTAGGTTGTCTTTTCATTTTGTTCACATTTTCCTTTGCTGTGTGGGAGCTTTTTAATTTGATGTGATCCCACTTATTTTTTATTTTGTTGCTTATGATTTAAGTGTCCTATCCAAAAAAATCATTACTAAAAACCATGTCAAGGAGCTTGGTTCCTATCTTTTCTTCTAGAAGGTTAATGGTTTCAGGTCTTATGTTTGAGTCTGTAATCCATTTTGATTTAATTTTTGTAGATGGTATAACATATGGGTCCAGTTTCATTCTTTTACATGTGAATATTCAATTATCCCAGCTCTGTTAATAGAAGAGATTGTCTTTTTTCCATTGACTATTCTTGGCCTTTTCAAATATTATTTCACTGTGTATGCTCAGGTTTATATCCAGGCTCTTGATTCTGTTTCACTGGTCTGTTTGTCTGTTTTTAATGCCAGTACCATACTGTTTTGATGATTATAGCTTTATAGTATAACTTGAAAGCAGGAAGTGTTATACCTCCTGCTTTGTTCTTTTTCAATATTTTTGGCTAATTGGTGTCTTCAGTGGTTCCATATAAATTTTAGAAGTGCTTTTTTTCTACTTCTGTAAAAAGTGCCCTTGGAATCTTGATAGAGATTGCATTGAATTTATTAATTGCTTTTGGTAGTATAGACATTTTAACAGTATTCTTTTAATCCATGAACATGGGATAGCTTTCCACTTATTTGTGTCTTTTTTTTTATTACTTTAATCAGTGTCTCATAGTTTTACATAGATATCTTTCACTTCCTTAGTTAAATTTATTTCTAAGTATTTTATTCTTTTTGATGCTATTGTAAATGGGATAGATTTCATTTCTTTTTCAGAAAATTTATTGTTAGTATATAGAAACACTACTGATTTTTGAATGTGAATTTTGTATCCTGCACCTTTACTGAATTCTTGATTAGATCTAACAATTTTTTGGTAGAGTCTTTAGGATTTCCTATATACAAAATCATGTCCTTTGCAAACAGAGACAATTTTACTTCTTCCTTTACAATTTTGATACCTTATTTTTCTTGCCTAATTGCTCTAGCTAGGACTTCCAGTACCATGTTGAATAGGAGTGGTGAGAGTGGACGCCTTTGTCTTGTTCCTGTTCTTAAAGAAAATCTTTCATCCTTTCACCATTGAGTATAATGTTACCTGTGGGGTTGTCATATATGGCCTTAGTTATATTGAGTATGTTCCTTCTATGCCTAATTTAAGAGTGTTTATTATAAATAAATATTGAATTTTGTCAAATAATTCTTCTGAGTCTATTGAGATGGTTATATGATTATTTTCTTGCATTCTTTTAATGTGATGTATCACATTGATATATTTGCATATGTTGATCCATCCTTGCATCCCAGGGATAAATTCTGCTTGATCGTGGTGAGTTTTCTATTTAATATGCTGCTGAATTTGGTTTGCTGATATTTTATTAAGAATTTTTGTATCTATATTCATCAGGGATAATGGCCTATAGTTTTCTAATAGTGTCTGTTTCTAATTTTGGTTTTATGATGACGCAGGCTTCTTACAATAAGTTTGGGAGTGTTCCCTCCTTTTCTTTTTTTTTTTTCTTTTTTGAAGAGTTTGTTAAGAATTGGTGTTAATTCTTCAAGTCTTTTCCAAAATTCACTAGTGACATCATCTCATCCTGGGGTTTCTTTCTTGGGAGATTTTTGAATACTGGTTCAATCTCCTTACTAATAATTGATCTAGTCAGATTTTGTATTTCGTCCTGATTTTGAAAATTGAGATGTAAGTAGATTCCTGATTCAACAAATTGATAAATTATATGTTTCTGAAGGTTTTTCCATTTCTTCTAGTTGTCCAGTTTGTTGGCATGTAATTTAATTGTTCATAGTAGCCTCTTATCTTTTGAATTTCATCAAATTCAGGCATCAGTTGTAATGTCTCTTTTCATTTATAATTTTGTTGGTGTGAGTCCTTATTTTCTTTTCACTTTGTTAGTCTGTTCATGTCAATTTCATTTGTCTTTTCAAAGAAGCAATTCTTGGTTTGGTTAAATTTTTTTTTCCTACTTACTTCTGTTGTCTATTTCATTTTTTTCTTTTTGCTCTAATATTTATTATTTCCTTTCTTCTAACTTTAGCCTGTTTCTTCACTTTCTACTACCTCTAGGCATAAAGATAGTTATTTATTTGGAATCATTTTTGCTTCTCAGTGTAGCTGCTATTGCTATGAACTTCCTTCTTAGAACAGCTTTTGGTGCATATCATAAATTCTGGTATGTTTTGTTTCCATTTTATTTATCTCAACCTTTATTTCCGCCTTTAATCTCTTTTTAAATCTTTTGTTCAATAAACTTGCCTAATTTCCATGTGTTCATAAATTTTTCCATTTTTCTCTTTTTGATTTTTAGTTTCATGCCATTGTAGTCAGAGAAGATACTTGGTATGATTTCACTCATTTTGAATTTGCTAACAAATTTGTTTTGTGACCAAACATGTGGTCTATCCAAGAAAATGTTCTATGTGCACTTGAGAAGAATGTATATTCTGTTTTTTTGGATAGAATGTTTTATATGTATTTGTTAGATCCATTTGGTCTATAGTGTTATTTAAGTCTCCGTTTCCTTATTGATTGTCTGGTTGATCTACCCATTTTTGAGAATGAGATATTAAAGATTAAAGTCCCCAGTTATCATTGTAATACTGTTTATTTCTCCTTTTAGTTCTGTTACTTTTTGTTTTATATATTTAGGTTACCCTAATGTTGGGCACATAAAACATAATTGTTATTCTTCTTGATGCTTTGACCCCTTTATCATTATATAATGACCTTTTTTGTCTCTCTTTCTCTCTCTCTTTTTTTTTTTGGCCATTTTTAGTTTAAAGCCTATTTTGTCTGATATAAGTATAGCTACCCCTGCCCTGTTGTTTTGTTTTGTTTGTTTGTTTTTGGTTACCACTTGCATGAAATGTTTTTTTCTATCCCTTCTCAATACATGTGTCTTTAAGGCTAAAGTGAGTCTCTTGTAGACAGAATATTATTGGATCTTGTTTTTATCCATTTATCCATTCTTTGTCTTTTGATTGGAGAACTGAATCCATTTACATTTAAAGTAAATATATAAAGTAATTACTGATGGGAACTTGCAATTGCCATTTTGTTAATTGTTTTCTGGTTGTTTTGTACTTCCTTTGTTCCTTGTTTTTTATTCTGCTGTCTTTTTAGCATGTGTGTTTTGATGTTGTTGGATTGCAACACTCTTAGGGGCTTCTGTGTTGTAATCTGAAACTGTTCCCCATACATAGAGGACAGGGAGAAACCAAGAAAGAAGCAGACCACTTTAGGTTGATAGACGGCAGTTTTTTTTTTTTCTTTTTAAAGATTTTATTTACTTGACAGAGAAAGAAAGAAGCAGAGGGAGAGGGAGAAGCAGACTCCCTGCTGAGCACAGGCAACTCCCTATTGAGCTCCCTGCTGAGCAGGGAGCCTGATATTGGACTTGATCCCAGGACCCCAGAATTATGACCTGAGCTGAAAGCAGATGCTAAACTGACTGAACCACCCAGGCTCCCAGATAGATGGCAGTTTTAATAAGCAAAGGAAACTTACATTTGAGGCGTGTCTTGGGTGTCAGCAAGACAAACGGATCCCTGCACCTACCCACCAAATATTAAAAGTTTATAAAGAGGCCTTAACTTGGTTCAGTCATTATATTGGGAAGATGTTCACAACCCCATATCATTATCTTAAGACTTTGTATTTGGAAGCCTCTGGGAAGAGGAAAGGTAAATGGAACCCACATTTAAAGGACCAGGAAGGGGGTGAGGAGCATCCCAGTGCCTGTGTCCAGCTCACCAACACATGTTTTGGGTATCAGCACTCATTGACTTTTTTATCATGTCTTCTTTGTGTAATTATTACAAGATTTTACCTTTGGGTACCATGAGGCTTATACAAAATACCATAAACCTGTAACACCCTATTTTAAATGGATAACAACTTAGCTTCAATAGAATTCACCTAGTGATATTAAACTCCCTCAGCTTTTGTTTGTTCAGGAAAGAAAATCTGTATCCCTCCTTTATTTCTAAAGGTGTGCTTTGCTTTGCTGGGTATAGAATTGTTGGTTGACAGTTATTTTCTTTCAGTATTTTGGATATGACATCCCATTCTCTACTGACCTGAAGAGTTTCTGTTGAGAAATCTGCCTACAGTGTTATGGGGGTTCCCTTGTATGTAACTTCTCTTTTCTCTTGATGCACTTAAAATTCTTTATCTTTGACTTCTGTCAATTTATTTATTTTTTTAGGATTTTATTTTTTTAAGTAATCTGTACCCCCAACATGGGGCTTGAACTCATGACCCCTGAGATCAAGAGTCACATGTTGACTATCAGCTCTATCAGCTGAGCCAGCCAGGCACCCCTGACTTCTGTCAGTTTATAATATGTCTTGGTGTAGACCTCTCTTCAGGTTCAACCTATTTTGGGTTTTTTTTAGCCTCATGTGTCTGGATATCCATTTCTCTCCCCAGACTGGAAAGTTTTCAGCCACTATTGCTTTAAAAATGTTTGCCATCCCTTTCTCCTTCTCTTCTCCTTCTGGAATTATGCAAGTAGTGTTTCTTTTCATTGTTCCTTGTCTCATAATTCTTATAGGCTTTCTTCACTCTTTTTTATTCTTTTTTTCTTTTTGTTCTTCTGAATGGATCATTTCCAATCATATCTTCCAGGTCACTGGTTCTTTTTTCTGCATTGTCAGCACACTTTTTAAACTGTTTAATTCTTCAGTTATTGTATTTTTCAACTCTAGGATTTCTGGGTTGTTTTGGTTTGATTTGGTTTTTTGATGATTATTTCCTTGTCACTCTCCTCATTTTATTCATGCATTATTTTCCTAATTTTGTTTAGTTGCCTGTGCTCCTATAGTTCACTAAACTTCCTTAAGAGGATTATTCTGAATTATCTGTTGACATTTCACAGATCTCTGTTTCTTTAGTGTCAGTTATTGGAGCTTTATTGATTTCATTTAGTGGTGTCTTATTTCCCTGGTTTTTCATTATCCTTGATTCCTTATGTCAGTGTCTACTCATTTGAGTAATCAGGCTCCCCTTAAAGATTTTACAGGTTTGCTTTGGCAGAGAAAGTTTCTCACCAGTCAGCTCAGTTTGGATTTCTGGGTGTGTCTGCTGGTAATGTCTTTGCACAGGTGGGGCCTGTCATTATGGTCTGTTTTTGGGTGAGGTTACTATTTGAGTTCTGAGGACAGGGATGGGTATTGTGCCACTGGCTGAGAAGAGTTGGATATGACCATTGGCCTGGTTTCCTATACAAGTGAAGCTGTACGGTGGGCTCCATGGTTGCCTGGATTCTCTAGTCAGGCTTACTAGATGGTCAGGACTGGATGCTATGTTCAGTAGTAGCTGGCTATGAATTAGCTTCCCTGCCCAAGCAGGGTAGCAGACTAGGGCCCAGGGCCTGTACAACTTGTTGTTTGGAAGCCTGAATGAGGCCTGAGTATGTACTGAATTATTTGGTTAGGAGAGGCCACAGGTTTTGCTCTGCAGTTGGGGGAAGACACAAACTGTGCTCTCCATTCAAGTTCCACTGTGCTTAGGGTTTTTGAATGGGCTATGCAGCTTCCCGTGTTCTCTGGTTAGGTTTCCTGGTCAGACAAGCTAAAGACCTTATTCAGTAATAATCAGGGCTACAAATTAGATTCTCTGCTCTCATGCCATGGGAAAAGCAGCTCTAAAATTGTGAAAGCTCTTTGTTATCTTAACTTGAGCAGACCCACACCCCAGGTTCCCTGGCTGAACAGGGTCACTGGCTTTACTTTGCAAACTAGAGGCTCTGTCTGCTTTTCTTGGCTAAAGCACCACTGCCCCCACAACTTTCAGGTATTTTTGACAGCATTTCTCTTCAGATGGGGCCAGAAGACACTCTCCATGGTAAGTAGGGCTATGTTTCAGCCCCTTTTTCTGGGCCAGAGGAGGAGGGATGCTCCAGGCTATTCTCAATTTTCCAACCAAGCTGTCCAGTTGTGAAGGGCCTTAGCCTTGTCATTAAATTAATCCCCCTACCCACGTGTAGCACAGAAGACTCCCCACCTGGTACTGACTTTGTTCTGGGGGCAGTCAGCTCTGTACACCTCTTGACTCAAGTGCCAGTTGGCTGCATGGCTCCCAGGAGTTGTTACCAGCTCCTCTGGTCAGGAATTGTTACCAGCCCTCTGGAAGCACTCCATAGTGGGTGAGGCTGTGACTCAGCACCTTCCCTGGGCAAGCTGGGATCTAGGGCTGGCAAAACTCATTTGAGAATCTGAGTCAGGCAGTTCTGTACTGTGCCAAGTTCCCTTGTCAGAATGTGCCCCCAACATGGTTCTTCAGATGGTCAAGACTGCTGGTTGGGATTACTACTTGGGTACTACAGGCATAAACTCTGTCTGCTAAGATATACATGCTGCTTGTTGCTCTATTCTCCATCACAGTCAGATTCATGGGGACTGGGCCTCACACATTCTTTTGGAATTCCTGAAGAATGTGTGAGTTTGCAGAGTAGGGTTTCCTACGAAGTGACCCACAATGCTGGGGGAGGCTTTATCCCCCTGGGTTCTCCTTTCCCACTGGAGGATTTAGAGGCTCAGGAGAGACCTCTCCACATGGTGCTGTGCTCTACTGGGCAAGGGGTGATGTGAGAGAAACATATAGCTATTTCTCTTACCCTTCTCATGCAATCTTTATTGGTCTCTAAGATGCAGGGGGTGCTTTAGCCTTATCCTTGTATTCTAGAATTCTCTCAGTGGTGTCTTGTTCTTGAATAGATTGTTTTTCTTGTGAGGGGGAGCAATGTCTGGAATCACCTGTGTTGCCATTTTGATGACACTCTCCCATGTTTTTGATATCACAATTTATTTCTTTTTATATTGTGTGTTTATTAACAAACAATTGTAACTATAGTTATTTTTAATACTTTTGTTTTATACTTTGACACCTCCTTAACTTGTCTTAGAGTTAACAGTGATTCACACACCACCACTGCGGTATTAAAATATTCTAAATTAGAGTATACATTTACCTTTACCAGTTAGTTTTCTACTTTCATAAGCTTCATGTTATTAATTAACATCATTTTTCTTCAGCTTAAAGAACTTCCTTTAGGGTTTCTTGTAAGGCAGGTCTTGTGGTGATGAAATCCCTCAGCTTTTGTTTGCCTAAGAAAGTTAACTCTTCGGGGTCCCTGCTCAGTGGGGTGTCTGATTCTCCCTCTGACCCTTCCCCTCTCATACTCTCTGTCTCCCATTCTCTCAGATAAATAAAATAAAATCTTTTTTTTTTTTTTTTTAAGTTAACTCTTCTTCATTAGGGGAGGACAGCTTTGCCAGGTAAGATATTCTTAGTTGGCTTTTTTTTTTTTTCCTTTCAGCACTTTGAATATATTATCCCACTGTCTCCTGGCCTGCAAGTTTTCTGCTGAGAGATCGACTGGTAGCCTTTTGGGGTTCATTGTATGTGAAGAGTTTCTTTTCTCTTGATGCTTTCAAAATTCTCTTTGTCTTTGATTTTTGACTGTTTTATTATAATGTGTCCTGGTGAAGTCCCCTTTCAATTCAATTTGGGGAGCTATGAGCTTCATATACTTGCATGTACATATCTCTTCCTAGATGTAAGGTGTTTTCAGCCTTTTTTTCATTAATTATGCTTTCTACCCCTTTCTCTTTCCCTTTCCCTTCTACTTCTTGGAGTCCCATAATGTGTTTTTGTTGAATAGTGTCACATAAATCTCATAGGTTTTCTTCATTCTTTTTCATTCTTTTTTCATTTTGTTCCTCTAAGTGGGTAATTTCAAATTAATTGTCTTTAAATTCTTAGGTTTTTTCCCTCTGTTTGATCAAATCTTCTGTTGACACTCCCCATTGCACTTTTCACTCCATTCATTATACTCTTCAGCTCCAGAATTTGTTTGGTTCTTTTCTTAAAAAAAAAAAAAATTTCTATTTTTTTGTTGAACTTCTTGTTTTGTTCATGTGACCTTTTCCTAATTTCATTTTGTGTGTGTGTGTGTTTATCTGCACCATCTATAGCTTGCTGAGCTTCCTTTAAAACAATTATTTTGAATTCTTTATCCAGCTATCCATAGGTATTCCTTTCTTTAGAGATGGTTATTGGAAAATTATTCTGTTCCTTTGGTGGTGTCATTTTGCCTTGGTCTTTGCATTGATGTCTGCACATTTGATTGAGCAGTCACCTCTTCCAAACCATGGACTGGTTTTGGTAGGGAAAGAGCTTCACCCACCAGTGAGTGTGAGGTCACTGGCTGGGCGGGGGTTCAATGGTTCCAACTCTGGGTTGGGAATGGCACCATGGTTTCCATGCAGCTACCTCAGTGAGACCAGGAGTCTGGGATGCTGGTTCTCTTGGTGTAGAGTTCTTGCTCTGGTGTCCTAGGCATAGGTACTTGTGGAGTGGCTGCTGAGTCAGTATCTGAAACATGAGTATATGTAGAGTAGCTGCTGTTTGGGACCTGGGCACAGTGTTTACAGGGGGAAGGGGTGGCAGGGGTCCTGGGCTGGCATAGCAGTGGCTCCTTCTTGGGGGAAGGTAGATACACAGAAATGCCTCTCTCTCCAGGGGTCTGCTGCCATGATAGCTATTGTTACCTCAGTGGCAAAAGCTGCTTATATATTCCATGGAGCAGGCTACTGTGGTCCATGCTAATGAACACTATGGGGCCTTCTACTGTAAAAGCTGTGGGGAGTCTGCAAATATCAGCTGCTATAAAGGTCAATGTGGACCATGGTGGCACCTGAAAAATGTCTGATACTGGTATTCTCCATCCTTTTTGTTCCCAACCATTTCCTGATATCTCATTTATGCTGATCTCCCCAGAGATACTTTGCATTCAGTTATTCTGTCTTTTGTTTGTTTGTTTTGGGTTTTGGTTTTTTTGTTTTGTTTTGTTTTTTGCATTGCTGTATTGCTGCAGGTTCTCATTGGACTATTGAGCTCTCCCTAGGCTATTTTCATTCATGGTTAGTTGTATACTTATTAGGTTTTGTTGGGGGAACAAAGACTTGTATCTTACTCCACTATCTTGCTGACTTCACTCAAGGAAGGCCACTTCTGTTCATAGTTTGCTCAATTATTACCATGAGTGGGCATTGAATTTTGTCATATGTTGTTTTTTTCTTTTTTTCTGCAACTGATATGATCATAGGATTATTCTATTTCTTTACCTATTGATGTGATGGATTACATTAATTGATTTTCACATATTGAACCAGACTTGCATATTGGAAATAAATTCCTCTTGGTCATGATATATGATTCTTTTTAAACTGGTTGTATTCAATTTTTTTTTTGAGGATTTTTACATCTAAATTTATGAGGGGTATTGGTCTATAGTTTTTCCTTCTTACAATGTCTTTATCTCGTTTTGATAATTATGGTTATACTAGCCTCATAGGATATATTAGAATATGTGTACTCTGCTTGTATTTTCAGAAAGAAATTGTGAAGATTTTGTATTTTTTTCCTTCCTTTAATATTTGATAGAATTCACCAGTGAAACCATCTGGGCCTGGTGCTTTCTTTTGTGGGGGAGGTTTATAATTATTAATTTAATTACTTTAGTAGATATAGGCCTATTCAAATGACCTTGTGTGAGTTTTGATAGTTTATGCCTTTCAAAGGATTGATCCATTTAGTTTATCAAATTTATGAGCATGGAGCTTTTTATAATTTTCCTTTATTATTTTTTTGATGTCCAAAGGATCAGTATTAATGAGCCTGCCTTCATTTATGATATTGATAATTTGTATCTTTTTTCTTGGTGACAATAGCTTCTAAATCTCTGAATTTTTAAAATTTGCTTCCATCCAAAAAATCATTAGTTATTCACCTTATCATCAAAATTTCTCTTATTTTTAAAATAAACTTCTTCAGGGTATATATTGGAATGACTCCCTCCTGATGAGATGCACAATTCCTCAGATACCACTTTGCTCCAGGGCAAGGAGCATCCACCAGAGATGGATTCTAAACTCACATTTTAAAATCTACAACAGGCTTAAAATTCCACCTAACTGAAGAAGCATCACAGATAAATAACCTCAAGGCCTTTAGTAAAGTTGTTAGAGCACATTATTTTGAGACTATATTTCATGAGATCATTTGTTTGCAGTCCTACTTCTTGGCATATTAAATCATAGTGTAAGAAATGTTACCATGTCTGGCGCCTGGGTGGCTCAGTCGTTAAGCGTCTGCCTTCGGCTCAGGTCATAATCCCAGGATCCTGGGATCGAGTCCCACGTCGGGCTCCCTGCTCGGCGGGAAGCCTGCTTCTCCCTCCCCCACTCCCCCTGCTTATGTTCCCTCTCTTGCTGTGTCTCTCTCTGTCAAATAAATAAATAAAATCTTAAAAAAAAAAAAAGATGTTACCATGTCATGTCTAAAAATGTTTGCAAATATCTATAAAAAATTACTGGTCTACAATTTTGTACAAATTCAACAATATTCTACATAAATTTTACTGTCACTCCATTCTCAGTCTCCTTGTCAAGTTCATCATACTCACATGCAAAGAAAACAATATTTTTCAAGAGACAACACTGTCCCACTGCCTCATTCTCCTTAGATTTCTCTAGATGTTAGTAATTATTTTACTAACGGGAAGTGATCATCACCCAGAGGAGAGAAATAGATTAAAACTTATTTAGTTTGAATTTGGATTAATTAGGAGATATGATTTAAACTCTCAAACTACATAGAGGGTAAGTCATATAAAATGTAAAATCATCATAGGACAGTGCCACTAAATCAACACAGATGTTTTGATTTCCTTTTTTTTATTCTTATGTTAATCCCCATACATTACATCATTAGTTTTAGATGTAGTGTTCCATGATTCATTGTTTGTGCATAACACCCAGTGCTCCATGCAGAATGTGCCCTCCTCAATACCCACCACCAGGGTAACCCATCCTCCCACTCCCCTCCCCTCTAGAACCCTCAGTTTGTTTTTCAGAGTCCATCATCTCTCATGGTTCGTCTACCCCTCCGATTTCCCCCGCTTCATTCTTCCCCTCCTGCTACCTTCTTCTTCTTCTTCCTCTTTTTTTTTTTCTTAACATATATTGCATTATTTGTTTCAGAGGTACAGATCTGAGAGTCAACAGTCTTGCACAATTCATAGCGCTTACCAGAGCACATACCCTCCCCGGTGTCTATCACCTAGTCACCCCATCCCTCCCACCCCACCCCCCGCTCCAGCAACCCTCAGTTTGTTTCCTGTGATTAAGAATTCCTCATATCAGTGAGATCATATGATACATGTCTTTCTCTGTTTGACTTATTTCGCTCAACATAATAATATCCAGTTCCATCCACGTCGTTGCAAATGGCAAGATCTCATTCCTTTTGATGGCTGCATAATATTCCATTGTATATATATACCACATCTTCTTTATCCATTCATCTGTCGATGGACATCTTGGCTCTTTCCACAGTTTGGCTATTGTGGACATTGCTGCTATAAACATCGGGGTGCACGTACCCTTTTGGATCCCTACTTTTGTATCTTTGGGGTAAATACCCAGTAGTGCAATTGCTGGATCATATGGTAGCTCTATTTTCAACTTTTTGAGGAACCTCCATACTGTTTTCCAGAGTGACTGCACCATCTTTCATTCCCACAAACAGTGTAGGAGGGTTCCCCTTTCTCCGCATCCCCGCCAACATCTGTCGTTTCCTGACTTGTTAATTTTAGCCATTCTGACTGGTGTGAGGTGGTATCTCATTGAGGTTTTGATTTGGATTTCCCTGATGTCGAGCGATGTTGAGCACTTTTTCATGTGTCTTTTGACCATTTGGATGTCTTCTTTGGAAAAATGTCTGTTCATGTCTTCTGCCCATTTCTTGATTGGATTCTTTGTTCTTTGGGTGTTGAGTTTGACGAGTTCTTTATAGATTTTGGATACTAGCCCTTTATCTGATATGTCATTTGCAAATATCTTCTCCCATTCTGTCAGTTGTCTTTTGGTTTTGTTGACTGTTTCTTTTGCTTTGCAAAAGCTTTTTATCTTGATGAAGTTCCAATAGTTCATTTTTGCCCTTGCTTCCCTTGCCTTTGGCGATGTTTCTAGGAAGAAGTTGCTCTGGCTGAGGTCAAAGAGGTTGCTGCCTGTGTTCTCCTTTAGGATTTGGATGGACTCCTGTCTCACATTGAGGTCTTTCAACCATTTGGAGTCCATTTTTGTGGGTGGTGTAAGGAAATGGTCCAGTTTCATTCTTCTGCATGTGGCTATCCAATTTTCCCAACACCATTTGTTGAAGAGACTGTCTTTGTTCCATTGGACATTCTTTCCTGCTTTGTCGAAGATGAGTTGACCATAGAGTTGAGGGTCCATTTCTGGGCTCTCTATTCTGTTCCATTGATCTATGTGTCTGTTTTTGTGCCAGTACCATACTGACTTGATGATGACAGCTTTGTAATAGAGCTGGAAGTCCGGAACTGTGATGCCGCCAGCCTTGCTTTTCTTTTTCAACATTCCTCTGGCTATACGGGGTCTTTTCTGGTTCCATACAAATTTTAGGATTATTTGTTCCATTTCTTTGAAAAAAGTGGATGGTATTTTGACGGGGATTGCAGTGAATGTGTAGATTGCTCTAGGTAGCATTGACATCTTCACAATATTTGTTCTTCCAATCCATGAGCATGGAATGTTTTTCCATTTCTTTGTGTCTTCCTCAATTTCTTTCATGAGTACTTTATAGTTTTCTGAGTACAGATCCTTTGTCTCTTTGGTTAGATTTATTCCTAGGTATCTTATGGTTTCGGGTGCAATTGTAAATGGGATCAACTCCTTAATTTCTCTTTCTTCTGTCTTGTTGTTGGTGTATAGGAATGCCACTGACTTCTGTGCCTTGATTTTATATCCTGCCACTTTACTGAATTCCTGTATGAGTTCTAGCAGTTTTGGGGTGGAGTCTTTGGGGTTTTCCACATAAAGTATCATATCATCTGCAAAGAGTGAGAGTTTGACTTCTTCTTTGCCAATTTGGATGCCTTTGATTTCTTTTTGTTGTCTGATTGCCATGGCTAGGACTTCCAATACTATGTTGAATAGCAGTGGTGATAGTGGACATCCCTGCCGCGTTCCTGACCTTAGGGGGAAAGCTCTCAGTTTTTCCCCATTGAGAATGATATTCGCTGTAGGTTTTTCATAGATGGCTTTTATGATATTGAGGTATGTACCCTCTATGCCTATACTCTGAAGAGTTTTGATCAAGAAAGGATGCTGTACTTTGTCAAAAGCTTTTTCTGCATCTATTGAGAGGATCATATGATTCTTGTTCTTTCTTTTGTTAATGTATTGTATCACATTGATTGATTTGCGGATGTTGAACCAACCTTGCAGCCCAGGGATAAATCCCACTTGGTCGTGGTGAATAATCCTTTTAATGTACTGTTGGATCCTATTGGCTAGTATTTTGGTGAGAATTTTTGCATCCATGTTCATCAAGGATATTGGTCTGTAATTCTCCTTTTTGATGGGGTCTTTGGTTTGGGGATCAAGGTAATGCTGGCCTCATAAAATTAGTTTGGAAGTTTTCCTTCCATTTCTATTTTTTGGAACAGTTTCAGAAGAATAGGTATTAATTCTTCTTGAAATGTTTGGTAGAATTCCCCTGAGAAGCCATCCAGCCCTGGGCTTTTGTTTGTTGGGAGATTTTTGATGACTGCTTCAATTTCCTTAGTAGTTAGAGGTCTGTTCAGGTTTTCTATTTCTTCCTGGTTCAGTTTTGGTAGTTGATACATCTCTAGGAATGCATCCATTTCTTCCAGGTTATCTAATTTGCTGGCATAGAGTTGCTCATAATATGTTCTTATATTTGTTTGTATTTCTTTGGTGTTGGTTGTGATCTCTCCTCTTTCATTCATGATTTTGTTGATTTGGGTCATTTCTCTTTTCTTTTTGATAAGTCTGGCCAGGGGTTTATCAATCTTGTTAATTCTTTCAAAGAACCAGCTCCTAGTTTTGTTGATCTGTTCTACTGTTCTTTTAGTTTCTATTTCATTGATTTTTGCTCTGATCTTTATTATTTCTCTTCTCCTGCTGGGTTTAGGCTTCATTTGCTGTCCTTTCCCCAGCTCCTTTAGGTGTAGGGTTAGGTTGTGTATTTGAGACATTTCTTGTTTCTTGAGAAAGGCTTGTATTGCTATATACTTTGCTCTTAGGACTGCCTTTGCTGCATCCCAAAGATTTTGAACAGTTGTGTTTTCATTTTCATTGATTTCCATGTATTTTTTTAATTCTTCTTTAATTTCCTGGTTGACCCATTCATTCTTCAGTAGGATATTCTTTAGCCTCCATGTATTTGAGTTCTTTCCGACTTTCCTCTTGTGATTGAGTTCTAGTTTCAAAGCATTGTGGTCTGAAAATAGGCAGGGAATGATCCCAATCTTTTGGTACCAGTTGAGACCTGATTTATGACCTAGGATGTGATCTATTCTGGAGAATGTTCCATGGGGACTAGAGAAGAATGTGTATTCCGTTGCTTTGGGATGGAATGTTCTGAATATGTCTGTGAAGTCCATTTGGTCCAGTGTGTCATTTAAAGTCTTTATTTCCTTGTTGATCTTTTGCTTAGATGACCTGTCCATTTCAGTGAGGGGGGTGTTAAAGTCCCCCACTATTATTGTATTGTTGTTGATGTATTTCTTTGCTTTTGTTATTAATTGCCTTATATAATTGGCTGTTCCCATGTTAGGGGCATAGATATTTACAATTGTTAGACCTTCTTGTTGGATAGACCCTTTAAGTAGGATATAATGTCCTTCCTCATCTCTTATTAGAGTCTTTGGTTTAAAATCTAATTTGTCTGATATAAGGATTGCCACCCCAGCTTTCTTTTGGTGTCCATTAGCATGGTAAATGGTTTTCCACCCCCTCACTTTCAATCTGGGGGTGTCTTTGGGTCTAAAATGAGTCTCTTGCAGACAGCATATAGATGGGTCTTGTTTTTTAATCCAGTCTGATAACCTGTGTCTTTTGATTGGGGCATTTAGCCCATTTACATTCAGGGTAACCATTGAAAGATAGGAATTTAGTGCCATTGTATTGCCTGTAAGGTGACTGTTACCGTATATTGTCTGTGTTCCTTTCTGGTCTATGTTGCTTTTAGGGTCTCTCTTTGCTTAGAGGACCCCTTTCAAGATTTCTTGTAGGGCTGGTTTCGTGTTTGCAAATTCGTTTAGTTTTTGTTTATCCTGGAAGCTTTTTATCTCTCCTTCAATTTTCAATGACAGCCTAGCTGGATAGAGTATTCTTGGCTGCATATTTTTCTTGTTCAGTGCTCTGAATATATCCTGCCAGTCCTTTCTGGCCTGCCAGGTCTCTGTGGATAGGTCTGTTGCCAATCTAATGTTTCTACCATTGTAGGTTACATATCTCTTCTCCTGAGCTGCTTTCAGGATTTTCTCTTTGTCTATGAGACTCGTAAGTTTTACTATTAGATGTCGGGGTGTTGACCTATTTTTATTGATTTTGAGAGGGGTTCTCTGTGCTTCCTGGATTTTGATGCCTGTTTCCTTCCCCAAATTAGGGAAGTTCTCTGCTATAATTTGCTCCATTACACCTTCTGCCCCCCTCTCTCTTTCTTCTTCTTCTGGGATCCCAGTTATTCTAATGTTGTTTCATCTTATGGTATCGCTTATCTCTCGAATTCTGCCCTCGTGATCCAGTAGTTGTTTATCTCTCTTTTTCTCAGCTTCTTTATTTTCCATCATTTGGTCTTCTATATTACTGATTCTCTCTTCTGCCTCATTTATCCTAGCAGTTAGCGCCCCCATTTTTTATTGCACCTCATTAATAGCCTTTTTGATTTCAACTTGGTTAGATTTTAGTTCTTATATTTCTCTAGAAAGGGTTTCTCTAATAACTTCCATGCTTTTTTCAAGCCCAGCTAGTATCTTTAAGGTGATGATTCTGAACTCTAGATCTGACATCATACTAATGTCCGTATTGAGTAGGTCCCTGGCAGTTGGTACTGCCCCTTGTTCTTTTTGTTGAGGTGATTTTTTCCATCTTGTCATTTTGTGCACAGGAGAATAGATTAATGAGAGAACAAAATGCTAGCAGAGTAACAACGTCCCCAGAAAATATACTCTAAACAAATCAGAAAAGACCTGAAGCAGTGGGAAAAGAAAGGGAAAGAGAGAAAAAAGAAAAAGAGAAAAAAGAAAAAGATAAAGATAAAAACAAACAAAAACAAACAAACAACAACAACAACAACAAAAACCAGAATGTGATCAAATATGATCAGGCTGGTATATAGATCAGTGCCACACACTAGATTTGGGGTGTATTTTGGTCTTTTAGAAAAAAGTGCCTCCCAAAATTTTAAAGAAAGAAAAACTTATATATGTACAAAAATAAGGGTTGATATGATGAAGGGATGGAATATGACTGTAAAGATGGAAATTATAAAAAAATTTTATAAAAGGAATTGATAAGTTGTTTGAAAAAAGAAAGAAGAGGATTTAAAAAAAGAAAAAAGAAAAAAAAGAGATTGTGATCAGGCAGGGGAGTAGAAAAAACCATATACTAGAGATTTAGTGTATATTTTAATCTGTTAGAAGAAACTATCTCAAAAATTTAGAGAGAGAACAACTTATATATATATGCCAAAAATACAGGTAACTACTATGAAGGGATAGAATATGACTCTAAAAATGAAAAATAAAAATGTTTTTTAAAAAAAGGGATTGATAAGATGTTGGTTGAAAAAGGGAAAAAGAAATATTCAAAAAAAAAAAAACAGTTAAAAAAAATTAACTTTGAAAGACTAAAGAATCATGGTAAAAAAGCCGTGAATTCTATGTGCAGTAGTCCCCTAGCGCTGGAGTTCTGCCGTTCTCATTGATCGGTAAACTTGGTCTTGGCCGGCTGTTCTCGCTGATCTTCTGGGGAGGGGCCTGTTGCCGTGGTTCCCAAATGTCTCTGCCAGAGGCGGAATTGCCCCTCCCTCGCCCCCTCCCGGCTAAGTAATCTGCTCGCGTTTGCTCTCCGGGGCTTTTGTTCCCTGCGAGCTTTCCGTACAGCTTTGGAGGCGGAGAGTGAAAATGGCGGCCTCCTAATCTCTGCCCCAGAGGAGCCGAGAACTCGGGGCCCCGCTCCTCAGTGCACCCACAGAGAAAAGCCGTCAGTCACTCCCGTCTCCCCGGTCTCCGGCCGCACTCCGTGCTCACCCGGCCTGTGACCGCGCGTTTCTATCTCTGGCACCCGACCCCGGGTGGAGTCTCCAAACCCAGCAGATCCCTGCGGTGCGCTCCTGCGTGGCTCCTCCCGGGGCAGGAAGGTGAGTCTCCCCGGATCTGCCGCTTGTTGGGTCCCTGCTGGAGGAGCAGGACCCCGACTGTGCCGCGGATCCCGGTTTATGGCCACCCCGAGCTGAGAGCCCGCGCCTGGGCTCCGCCTCTGCAGCCGGCTTCCCTGCTCCGATACCTGGGAGCTCTGCCGCCCTCAGGCACCCCCGGTCTTTCTGTGACCCCGAGGGTCCTGAGACCACACTGTCCCGGAGGGTTCCACCCCCCGCTTAGCCACCAGAGTGACGTCCCTCATCGGAGCAGACTTTTAAAAGTTCCGATTTTGTGCTCCGTGGTTCTATCACTTGCCAGAAGCGGCCGATGGAGGCCCCTCCCCCGCCGTCTATCCTCCCGAATATCGCCTCGGATTCACTTCTCCGCACGTCCTACCTTCCAGAAAGTGGTCGCTTTTCTGATGAGAGAGTTGTTGCTCTTCTTTTCTTCGATCTCCTGTTGAGTTTGTAGGTGTTCAGAATGGTTTGATCCCTATCCAGCTGAATTCCTGAGAGGAGACGAAATCCAGGTCTCCTACTCCTCTGCCATCTTGCTCCACCCCCTCCTTTTGATTTATTTCTAAGACACAAGTAATATAGTCATTAAATAAGTCTGGAATCAGAAAGAAACTGAACCATAGTTCTACTGTCACTTACTGTAGTCTTAGACTTTAAGAGTTAATTCTCTCTAAACCTCAATTTTATCTTAAATAGAATGGGAGAGATAATTGTGGTTGATATAGAAATAATAGATGCAAAGCATTTTAGAAAAGTGCCTGGTGTAGTGCCTATAAATATGAATGATGATAATGATGTCAATGATAATGATAATGATGATCAGTTGAATAATTCAGAGAGGAACAGGAAGTACATTTGCCTAGCTTACTTCAGGGTGACCCTTTTAAAAAACATTTGTATTGAGATCTAATTAACATAAAAGTCACTGGTTTAAAATGTATTGGTTTTAAGACACCAGTTTAAAGTATTAGTGGTTTTAGTGTATTTACAGAGTTGTGCATTATCATCATCTAAGCTGAGAATATTTTCATCATCCCCCAAAGACCCCCCATATCCATTAGCAATCATTTCCCATTCCACCTCCATCCCAAGTCCTAAGCAACTGCTAATCTTCTTTCTGTCTATATAGAGTTACCTGTTGTAGACATTTATATAAAAGACATGCTACCATATGTGGTCTCTTATAACTGGCTTTTTTTTCACTCAACATTGTTTTTAAGATTCATCCAAGCTGTGGCATCTATCAGCACTTTGTTTCTTTTATCACCAAACAATATTCCATTGGATGGATGCATATTGTATTTATTCACTCATTAGTTGATAGATATTTGGGTTTTTCCACTTTCTGGTTATTATAAATAATCTCTAAACATTCATATATTATCAGTTTTTGTGTGGACATACAAGTGGTGATTTTTTTTTTAAGATTTATTTATTTTAGACAGAGAACATGTGAGCTGGGAGGAGGGGCAGAGGGAGAGAATCTTAAGCAGACTCCCTACTGAGCACAGAGCCTGACTCAGGGCTTGATCTCACAACCCTGAGATCATGACCTGAGCTGAAATCAAGAGTTGGATGCTTAACAGACTGAGTCACCCAGAAGTGGTGATTTTTAAGAAGAAATTGGAAAATTTCCATTGGTCAATATGAAGAAGCATTGCCCAGACCCCCTCCAAAGAAAGTCATGCTGCTCATTTTATGGTGTGTGTGAATGTCAGACAACCTGAACTGTCAGCTCCTTCACAGTCTGCCTCAGCTACAGAGAATCACCTCACTCAAGTTCATGCCCTTCCTGAGGCAGCCCATATAGAGTAACTGATTGGAAAAGGAATATAAAGACCAGCCATTTCAATTTGATGTGGGACACTCTGATGGGCCCACTTACTCAAGAGTTTCCATTGTGTTTGGCCAAGGTTTGTTGGCCCTCCATTGCAGTTTGACTTCTTCCTATGTCCAGTCTTGCTTCCTCCCCTTTTCTTCAGAGATCTTGATTCTTTTTTTTATTATTATTATGTTAATCACCATACATTACATCATTAGTTTTTGATGTAGTGTTCCATGATTCATTGTTTGCGTATAACACCCAGTGCTCCATGCAGAACGTGTCCTCTTTAATACCCATCACCAGGCTAACCCATCCCCCCACACCCCTCCCCTCTAGAACCCTCAGTTTGTTTTTCAGAGTCCATAGTCTCTCATGGTTCATCTCCCCCTCTGATTTTCCCCCCTTCATTCTTCCCCTCCAAAGATCTTGATCCTTAATAAGTATCTTGTGCCATTAACTCCATCTCATCATTACCTTCCTGGTAATTCAATCTGGGACATTTCTGAATTGAAATGATGTTGGGAAAGAATTAATGATAATGATGAATTGATGATGATAATTGTGAGTCCTTCCTATCTCTAATCCATTGATTCTAGGATTGCTTTGCAATCATAAGACCAAGATATCCAGAATGGTGGCATTTTATGACCCTTGGTAAAAAGTAGATACGAGACATTTCAGAGAAAGAGGTTCCCACATATCTAATGGCAGGGTGACCAAAAGCCCAAAACAAACAAATGAGGAAAAACATAAACTCTGGAAAGTTCAAAGGCTAAATCTGTGAATGGATTGACTTTTATTCAAACATTTTCTATTCTAGGGAACAATCCTTGACAAAGTAAAAATTCAATACTACTTGACTCCTCAAACCTTCTAATCATTGTTCTGTTGATCCAGACTACCCTATCTAGATGTTTACCAAAAGGAAAAAAATATAAAGATGATCTTATTTCAGATTCTCTGTACTGCTTCACTTAGGGCTTACAGTTCAATTTATGAAGAAGCAAAATTAAAATTTTAGATAATTATTAATCTGACACTTGAATGTATCTCATGGATGAAAAGGGATTTCTTTCCTTGATCTTTAAACATGCTTTTATCTAAGATAGAGTATGAAACAAAGTTCATATCCATGATTTAGTCAGAACATCTCTTCTCTGGTGGCCTTATTTAAGGCAACCTTAAAAGAGAGGGGTGGGGAGAGAAAGGAAGAGAGAGGGAGAGGAAACACTGATGAGCAATTATCTGTCTGAATTTCTTAGCTAAGGTAAATTTCCCAGGGAACACAGAAAGAGATTGGCCAGTAGTCCTTAACATGAATAAAGGACAATGGGATGTTAGTAAATCTTAAGTACCAAAGACTTTTAAAGATGATTTTATAATCTCTACAAGTATGTTGCCATCAATCTTGCCTTCTTAATATGCACTCCATTATAGACAACTGTCATGTTCTTTTCTGTGGAAAATCATGTATCCTTCCAACCCAAGCAAAATCAGACTGCTTTAGGAAATGTAAAATTCAATTGACTAGCACATTTCAGACTAAATATAGTCACTTGCTCTTTACTTCCTCCACTTGTTTAGTTTACAATTCACATTTGGGTCTTTTCTTCTTAGAAATCCCACTTTGTTAGTGGTCTCTGGAGCCTGGATCTATTTTGTTTACTTTCTTGGACTTATTCCAGTGCTTTGTTCTGAGAAATCATGGTCACTTTTTCTCAAAGCACCTGAAAGTTAACTTGCTATCATCCATCCACAGTTGCACCTTTGATCTTTGGAGACTTCTTAAATTGCTATCCAATTACAAGTGTAGCTGTATATTTCAGCTCTCAGTGCCACCCTGCATGGAATCTCTTTCCCTCAATTTTGCTGTCTTTACTAAATTCTTCTATGTTGTAATGTTTTTAATAATAGATTGTATTCACTTGGATTCTTTAAAGATACTCCTAGGTCTTCATAACATATTGACAAATTATTAACCATTCCTTTCATCCTACTGAAGAATTGTGCTGCTATCATTTCAACCCACAAGATGCACTCTTTGGAAGCAGAATCCTAGCAAGGGCCTCCACATTAAGAATATTGGCACAGTTGCTGTATTAAAGATGGTGAAATTTTAGGGTGTCATCTTTATAAGAAAAAAATGGTGCTTAGATTCTAAGGTATTTGTGCTGTAGTCTGCCTATATATGTAGGGGAGAAAAAGAGGAAAAATTCTAGTTTGAACTCTGTGTGTGTGTGTGTGTGCGTGTGTGTGTGTAAACCTGTGAAAATGTAATCAGAATCCTTACTTCAACAGTAAATTTGAGTTGAACGTCTTCATGGCCCTTCTTTTAACAAAACATATTTACAGTTCCAAAAGCCACATGGTTGCTTTAGAATGTTCTCAACCACTGAATTGGCTCCTCTCCACACAAAGCTGTCACTGGGGTTTCTATTTCCTGTCCACTCAACATTCCCTTTTAGCAGCAGGAGGGCACAGCCTCTCCTGCTCCCCTCTGGCTCCGACTCTCTTCTGAAGAGGTGTATTCAACCAGGAATTCTTCATCATAACCACCCTAATTGTATTCCAGGACTAAGTGGAAGATGTTTGGGTTTTCCATGCACTGTACATACTTTAATTGATATTTTCTTCTGACAACCAGGTGCTTCTGACTCTTTGAAGAACATGACATTTAAAGGGTTAGTGTAATTTTCCAATTTTTTTTTTAATTTTTATTTTTTTAGTTCACCTTCTCTCCCATAGCAAAATTGGGTTTTGGAATTACTTGCTGGACTTCTTGCTGCCTGGCTGCCTAATTTAACTCATTTGGTTAACTATTTTTTGTTTTGTTTTGTTTTAAATCTTGTTGTTAGCAGACAGAAGGGCTACACCATGTTAATGAGGCCAAAAGCAATGACTCATCCTGTGTCTGGAAGTGCTGATTTACCCTCACGGGATTGAGAGAAAAAACCTCTTTAATCAAGAGCTGATCAGCCTTGCTGCCATGGAGATAGAATGCATGTTTTTAGAGGTAGTTAGAACTGGATGGCACTCAGCATTCCCCTGGAGAGAAAGACACTGGTGCCAGAAACTCCATTCTGCTCCCAGGCGATTTCAGGAACCAATTGCTTACCATGATGACGGTTCTTAATTATGAGTCACAGCAGTATTAGGTCAGGCATGTCTGGAGAGCTGTTGTTTTAGCCTTACCCTTCTTAAATTTTGCCTGAGTAAAGTTCATTACAGTGTTATTTTCTGGACTCTTATTTTCTTAAGTGACTTATTAGTAAAGTTCCTTTTTTTGTTGAGAAGAGAGTATCTGCAAACTCAAAGCTGTTTGGTTTTATTTTATATTTGTATTTATTTTTATTGAATTATAGTTGACATACAATGTTACATTAGTTTCAGGTGTATGACATAGTGATTTGATGACTTTATTTATTTATTTATTTATTTATTTATTTATTTATTTATTTATTTATGAGATTTTATTTATCTATTTGACAGAGAAAGAGACAGTGACAGAGGGAACACAAGCAGGGGGAGAGGGAGAAGCAGGCTTCCCGCAGAGCGGGGAGCCCGATGTGGGGCTCGATCCCGGGACCCTGGGATCATGGCCTGAGCCGAAGGCAGATGCTTAATGACTAAGCCACCCAGGCGCCCCTGACAACTTTATATATTATGCTATGCTCACCACAAATGCAGCTATTCTCTGTCACCATACAGTGCTATTACAATACTATTTACTGTATCCCCTCTGCTGTATCTTTCATTCCTGTGGCTTAATCATCCCATGACTTGATGCCAGCTCCCCATTCCCATTCCTCTTCCATTTTTCCCCAACTTCCCTCTGGCAAGCACCAATTTGTTCTCTGTATTTATGGACCTGTTTCTACTTTGTTTTGTTTTTTAGATTCCACACATAAATGAAATCATATGGTATTTTTCCCTGACTTTCTTCACTTAGGATAATACACTCGAGGTCCACTCATGTTGCTGCAAATGGCAATATTTCATTCCTTTTTCATGGTGGAGTAATAATACATTATTTGTATGTATTTGTGTGCATGTGAGTGTATGGATATGTATGCGTGTGTATGTATACACACACCACAACTTCTTTATTCCTCTGACACTGGGCACTTATGTTGCTTCCATATCTTGCCTGTTATAAATAATGCTGCTGTAAGCATAGGGGTGCATCTATCTTTTCAAGTTAGGGTTTTTTTTTTTTTCTTTGGGTAAATACTCTGTAGTGGAATTACCAGACCATATGGTAATTCTATTTTTAATGTTTTGAGAAGACTCCATGTAGTTTTCCACAGTGGCTGTACCAATTTACACTCCCACAAACAGCGTATAAGGGCTCCTTTTCCTCCACATCCTTGCTAACACTTGTTATTTCTTGTCTTTTTGATTCTAGCCATTCTGACAGATGTCATTGTGGTTTTGATTTGCATTTCCCTGGTGATGAGTGATGTTAAGCATCTTTTCATGTGTCTGTTTACCATCTGTATGTCTCCTCTGGAAAAATGTCTATTTAGGTCCTCTGCCCATTTTTTAATTGAATTGTCTGGGGGTTTTTTGGTGTTGAGTTGTATAGTTTCATTGTATATTTTGGATATTAACTCCTTATTGGATAAATTATTTGCAAATATCTTCTCCCATTCAAAAGTACAGCCCTACAAAAAGTAGGTTGACTTTTCATTTTGTTCATGGTTTCCTTTGCTGTATAAAAGCTTTTTATTTTGATGTAGGCCCAATAGTTTACTTTTGCTTTTGTTTCCCTTGCCTGAGAAGACATATCTAGAAAAATGTTGCTATGGCTGATATCAAAGAGATTACTGCCTATGTTTTCCTCTAGGAATTTTATGGTTTCAGGTCTACATTCAGGTCTTTCATCCATTTTGAGTTCGTTTTATATGGTGTTAGAAAGTTGTCCAGTGTCATTCTCTCACTCCTAGCTGTCTAGTTTTTCCAGCACCATTTATTGAAGGGACTGTCTTTTCCTGTTTGTATATTTTTGCCTTCATCATAGATTAATTGAGCACATAAGTATGGGTTTATTTCTGAGCTCTCTATTCTGTTCCATTGATGTGTCTATTTTTGAGCCAGTACCACACTGTTTTAACTACTACAGCTTTGTAGTATATCTTGAAATCTGGGATTGTAATGCCTCCAGCTTTGTACTTTCTTAAGATTGCTTTGACTATTCAGGGTCTTTTGTGGTTCCATACAAATTTTAGTATTATTTGTTCTAGTTCTGTGAAAGAATGCTGTTGGTATTTTGATAGGAATTGCATTAAATCTGTAGATTGCTTTGGGTAGTATGGACATTTTAATGATATTCCAACTCATGAACATGGGATATCTTTCCATTTGTTTGTGTTGTCTTCAATTTCTTTCATTGATGTTTTATAGTTTTCAGAATACAAGCCTTTCCCCTCTTGGTTAAGTTTATTCCTAGATATTTTCTTATTTTTGGTGCAATTATAAATGGGATTGTTTTCTTAATTTCTCTTTCTGCTACTTCATTATTAGTATATAGAAGTGCAAGAGATTTCTGTATATTAGTTTTGTACCCTGCAATCTTACTGAATTTATTTATCAGCTCTAATAATTCTTTGGTAGAGTCCTTAGGGTTTTCTATATATAGTATCATGTCATCTGAAAATAGTGACAGTTTTACTTCTGTCTTACCAATTTGGTTGTCTTTTCTTTCTTTTTATTGTCTAATTGCTGTGGCTATAACTTCTAGTACTATGCTGACTGAAAGTAGCAAGGGTGGACATTCTTGTCTTGTTCCTGATGTTGGAGGAAAGCTCTCAGTTTTCCCCCTTTTAGGATGATATTAGCTGTAGGGTTTTCATATAAGGTCTTTATTATGTTGAGGTATGTTCCCTCTAAGATTTTTGTTGAGAGTTCTTATCATGAATAAATATTGTATTTTGTCAAATTCTGTTTCTGCATTTATTGAGATGGTTGTATGGTTTTAATCCTTTTTCTTATTTGATGTGTCACAGTGATTGATTTGCAAATATTGGACAACACTTGCATTCCTGGAATAAATCCTGATTGTTTGAATGATTTTTTAAAAATATTGTTGAATTCGGGGCGCCTGGGTGGCTCAGTTGGTTAAGCGACTGCCTTTGGCTCAGGTCATGATCCTGGAGTCCTGGGATCGAGTCCTGCATCAGGCTCCCTGCTCAGCAGGGAGTCTGCTTCTCCCTCTGACCCTCCCCCCTCTCATGCTCTCTCTATCTCATTCTCTCTCTCAAATAAATAAATAAAATCTTTAAAAAAATACTGTTGAATTCTGTTTGCTAATATTTTGCTGAGGATTTTTGCATCTATGTTCATTGGAGAAATTGGCCTTCAGTTTTCTTTTTCTTTCTTTTTTGTTTTTGGTAATGTCTTTGTCTAGTTTTACTTTCAGAGTAATGATGGCTTCATGTAATGTACTTGGAAGCTTTCCTTCCTCTTCTATTTTTTGGAATAGTTTCAGGAGATAGATATTAACTCTTTTTTATTTTTTAAAAATATCTGAGAGAGAGAGAGGAAGAGAGAGTATGTATTAGCAGGGGCAGTAGTAGAGGGAGAGAAGAGAGAGAGAATCCCAAGCCGACTCTGTGCCAAGCCCAGAGCCTGAGGTAGGGCTCGATCCCACGACCCCAAGACCATGACCTGAGCTGAAACTAAGAGTCAGATGCTTAACCAACTGAGCCATCCAGGCACCCCTTAACTCTTTTTTAAATGTTTGGTAGAATTCACCTGTGAATCCATCTGCTCCTGGACTTTTGTTTGTTGGAGGTTTTTAAATTACCAATTCAGTGTTGTTACTAGTAATTGGATTGTTCAGATTCTCTCGTTCTTCCTGATTCAGTTTTGGAAGATTGTATGTTTCTAGGAATTTATCCATTTCTTCTAGGTTGTACAATTTGTTAATGTATAATTCTTCATCGTAGGCTCTTAGAATCCATTATATCTGTATGGTGTTAGTTGCTACTTCTCTTCTTTCATTTTTTATTTAATTATTTGGGTACTTTCTCTTTTTTTTTTTCTTGATGAGTATGGTGAAAGGTTACCGTTCTTTTTTTTTTTTTTTTTAAGATTTTATTTATTTTTTTGGCAGAGACACAGGGAGAGAGGGAACACAAGCAGGAGGAGTGGGAGAGGGAGAACAGGCTTCCCGCTGAGCAGGGAGCCCAATGCGGGCCTTGATCCTAGGACTCTGGGATCATGACCTGAGCCGAAGGCAGATGTTTAATGACTGAGCCACCCAGGTGCCACAAGGTTTACCATTCTTTTTTCATCCTTTCAAAGAACTAGGTTTTGGTTTAATTGATATTTTCTATTGCTGGTCTCTATTTCATTTATTTCTGCTTTGTTCTTTATTATTTCCTTCCTTCTACTAACTTTGGGCTTTGATTGTTCTTTTTCTAATTCCTTTACGTGTAAGATTAGATTATTTGAGATTTTTTTTCTTGTTCTTTGAGATAGGCCTGTATCACCATAAATTTCTGTTTAGAACAGCTTTTGTTGCATCCCAAGGATTTTGAACCATTGTGTTTTTATTTTCATGTGTCTCCATGTATTTTTTGATTTCCTCTTTGGTATTTTTCATTTGCCTATTGGTTGTTTAGTACCATGTTGTTTAGTCTCCACCTGTTTGTGTTTTTTCTAGATTTTTCTTTTAATTTATTTCTAGTTTCATACCATCATTGTAAGAAAAGATGCTCGATATTATTTCAATCTTCTTAAATTTATTGATACTTATTTTGAAATATGCGATCTATCCCGGAGAATGTTCCATGTGCACTTGAAAAGAATGTGTATTCTGTTGTCTTTAGGGTGGAATGTTCTTTATATATCTGTTAAGTCCATCTGGTCTAATGCATCATTCAAAGGTACTGTTTATTTATTAATTTTCTGCCTGGATGATATATCCATTGATATAGGTGGGGTATTGAAGTCTGCTACTATTATTGTATTACCGTTAGTCTCTCTCTTTATGTGTTAATATTGGCTTTAAATTATGCATTTAGGTGCTCCAATGTTGGGTACATAGATATTTTAGGTATTTCATGTATTATATCCTTTTGTTGGATTGACCCGTTTATCATTATGCAATGTCCTTCTTCATCTCTTGATACAGTCTTTGCTTTAAAGTCCATTTTATTTGATATAAGTATTGCTGCTCTGGCTTTTTTTTTTTTTTTTTTTTTGCTTGCATTGGCATGGAATATCTTTTTCCATCCTTTCACTTTCAATCTGTTCAGATCTTTAGGTCTGAAGTGAGTCTCTTGTAAGCAGCTTATAGATGGATCTTGTTTTTTATCTATCCCATCACCATGTCTTTTGATTAGAGCATTTAAACCATTTAAATTTAAAGTAATTCAAGGTACTTATTGTCATTTTGTTAATTGTTTTTTGTTTTTGTAGTTCTTCTCTGTTCTTTCTTCTCTTGCTGTCTTTCCCTGTGATTGATAACTTTATTTAGTGTTATGCTTGGCTTTCTATTTATTTATTTATTTATTTATTTATTTATTTATTTGGTATCTTTTAAAAGTTTTTGGTTTGTGGTTACCATGAGATTCATATATAACATGGTAAGTATATAGAAGTATATAATAAGATGCCAGTCATTTAAGTTTGAGCACATTCTAAAAGGACTTCATTTTTACTACCCCCTCCACATTTTGTGTATATCTTGTCATGCTTTACATCTTTTAATTTTGTTAATCCACTTAACTAATTTTTAAAATATAATTGCTTTTGTCCTTTAACCTTAATATTAGCTTTACAAGTGATTGCTCTACTACCTTTACTACATGCTTATTTTTACTCATGAAATTTTTTCCCTTCATAATTTTCTTCTAATTATGCATTTCTCTTTTCCATTAAAGAAGTCCCTTTAACATTTCTTTTAAGGCTGGTTTAGTGGTGATAAACTACTTGAACTTTTGTTTGCCTGGAAAACTCTTTATCTCTCCTTCAATTTTGAATAAACTTGTGAGGTCGAGTATTTTTGTTTATGGGTTTTTTTCCTTTGAGCACTTTGAATATATAACATTACTCCCTTCTGACCTGCAAAGTTTCTGCTGAAAAATCAGCTGATAGCTTTATGGATCTTCCCTTGTACATGACTAGTTGCTTCGCTCTTGCTGCTTTTAAATTCTCTCTTTATCTTTAACCTTTGAGATTTTAATTATAATATGTTGTGGTGTGGACCTCCTTGGGTTCATCTTGTTTGGAAATGTCTATGTTTCCTGAACCTGGATGTCTTTCCTTCCCCAGGTCAGGAGAATTTTCAGCTATACTTTCTTTAAATAAATTTTCTGCCCCTTTATCTCTTTCTTCTCCTGGTACTCCTATAATGCTAATATTTGCTTGTTTGATGTCATCCAAGAGATCCCTTAATCTGTCTTTTTTAATTTTTTTTTTCTGTTCAGCTTGGGCTCTTTCCATTCCCCTGTCTTCCAGATGGCTGATTCATTCTTCTGTATCCACTAATCTGTTGATTCCTTCTAGTGTATTTTTCATTTCACTTATTGTTTTCTTCAAGTATGATTGCTTCTAAAAAGCATTTTTTTATTTATTTTAATTCCTGTATAGTTAATATACAGTATTATATTAGTTTCAGGTGTACAATATAGTGATTCCAAAATTTCATACATCACCCAATGCTCATCATGACAAACTTGCCCTCTTTAATATCCATTGCCTAGTTCACCCATCCCCCTACCTACTTCTCTAGTAACCATTAGTTCTCTATAGTTAAGAGTCTGTTTCTTGGTTTATGTCTCTCTCTCTTTTTTCCTTTGTGCTTTGTTCATTTGTTTTGTTTCTTAAAAATTCCACATATGAGTGAGATCATATGGGATTTGTCTTTCTCTGATTTATTTTCCTTAGCATTATACTCTCTAGCCCCATCCATATCATTGCAAATGGCAAGATTTCATTCTTTTTCATGACTGAATAATATTCCATTATATATAGATAGATAGATATACACACCACCTCTTCTCCATCCATTCATTTATTGATGGACACAGGCTACTTCCATAATTTGGCTATTGTAAATAATGCTGCTATAAACAGGTGCATGTATCCTTTTGAATTAGTGTTTTTGTATTTGGGGGATATATACCTCAGTACAATTACTGCATAGTAGGGTAGTTCTATTTTTAACTTTTTGAGGACCCTCCATACTGTTTTCCACAGTGACTGTACCAGTTTGCATTCCCACCAAAAGTGCATGAGGGATCCTTTTTCTCCACATCCTCGCCAACACATGTTGTTTCTTGGGTTTTTTATTTTAGCCATTCTGATAAGTGTGAAGTGATATCTCATTTTAGTTTTGATTTGCATTTGCATGATGATGAGTGATGTTGAGAATATTTTTATGTCTGTTGGCGATCTGTATGTCTTTGGAAACATGTCAGTCCATCTTTTCTTCCCATTTTTAGATTATTTGCTTTCTAGGTGTTGAGTTTTATAAGTTCTACATATATTTTGGATACTAACCCTTTACCAGATATGTCATTTGCAAATATCTTCTCCCTTCTGTAGGTTGCATTTTGGTTTGTTGATTGTTTCCTTTGCAATGCAGAAGCATTTTATTTTAATGTAGTCTCAGTATTTTATTTTTGCTTTTATTTCCCTTGCCTCAGGAGACATCTAGAAAGAAGTTGCTACAGAATATTTTAAAGAGGTTACTGCCTGTGCTCTCTTCTAAGATTTTTAAGGTTTCAGATCTCACATTTAGGATTTTAATCTATTTTCTTAAAAGATTTTATCTTTAAGTAATCTCTACACCCAACATGGGGCTTGAACTCACAACCCCAAGATCAGGAATCACTTGATCCACCAACTGAGCTACCCAGGTGCCCTGGTTTTTTAATCCATTTTGAATTTGTTTTTGTGAATGGTGTAAGAAAGTGGTCAAGTCTTTTGCATGTTGCTGTCCAGTTTTCCCAATACCATTTGTTGAAGAGATATTCTTTTTCCCATTGGATATTTTTTCCTGATTTGTTGAAGGTTAATTGAATGTGTAATTACAGGTTCATTTCTGGGTTTTCTATTCTGTTCTATTGATCTATGTGTTTATTTTTGTGCTAGTACCATACTCTTTTGATTCCTACAGCTTTGTAATATTACTTGAAGTCTGGAAATGTGATGCCTCCAGCTTTGTTTTTCTTTTTTAAGGTTGTTTTGGCTATTTGGGGTCTTTTGTGGTTCCATGAAAATTTTAGGATTGTTTGTTCTAGTTCTGTGAAAAATGCTGTTGGTATTTTGATAGGAATTGCATTAAATGTGTAGATTGCTTTGGGTAGTATAGGCATTTTAACAATATTTGTTCTTCCAATCCATGAGCATGGAATCTTTCTATTTCTTTGTGTCATTTTCAATTTCTTTCATTACTGTCTTCAAGTTTTCAGAGGGCACGTCTTTCACTTCTTTGATTAGGTTTATTTCCAACTATCTTATTTTTAATGTTGCAATTGTGAATGGGAATGATTCCTTAATTCATCTTTCTGCTGCTTCATTATTGGTGTATAGAAATGCAGCATATTTCTGTATGTTGATTTTGTATCCTGCAACTTTACTGAATTCGTTTATCAGTTCTAGCAGTTTTTTTGGTGGAGTCTTTCAGGTTTTTTATATAGAATTATGTCATCTGCAAATAGTAAAAGTTTTACTTCTTCCTTGCTGATGTGGATGCCTTGTATTTCTTTTTGCTGTCTGATTTCTGTGGCTAGGACTTCCAAGATATATGTTGAATAAAAGTGGTGATAATGGATATCCCTGTCTTGTTCCTGACCATAGAGGAAAAGCTCTCAGTTTTCCCCCAGTTAGGGTGATATTAGTTGTAGGTTTTTCATATATAGTCTTTCTTATGTTGAGATATGTTCCCTCTAAACCTACGTGGTTGAGGGTTTCTATCATGAATGGATGTTGTACTTTGTCAAGTGCTTTTTCTTGAAATGATCATATGGTTCTTTTCCTTTCTTTTATTAATGTGATGTATTATGTTGATTGATTTGCAAGTATTGAACCACACTTGCTTCCTAGGAATAAATCCCAGTTGATCATGGTGAATGATTTTTTTAATGTATTGTTGGATTTAGTTTGCTAGTATTTTGTTGAGAATTTTTGCATCTATGTTCATCAGAGATATTGGCCTGTAGTTGTCTTTTTTGTGTGGTGGCTTTATCTGGTTTTAGTATCAGGGTGATACAGGACTCATAGAATGACTTTGGAAGTATTCCTTCTATTTTTTGGAGTAGTTTGAGAAGAATAGGTATTAACTCTTCTTAACTGTTTGGTAGAATTCACCTGTGAAACCATCTGGTCCTGGACTTTTGTTTGTTGGAAAGTTTTTGATTACTGATTCAATTCTTTTGCTGGTTTTTAGTCTTAAAACAAACTTTCTATTTCTTCCTGTTTAGTTTTGGTAATTTATAAGTTTCTAGGAATTTATCAATTTCTTATAGGTTGTCCAACTTGTTAGCATATAGCAATATTCTCTTATAATTGCTTGTATTTCTGTGGTGTTGGTTATTTCTCCTCTCTCATTTGTGGTTTTATTTATTTGGGTCCTTTGTCTTTTCTTTTTGATAATTTTGACAGAAAACTTATCAATTTCATTAATTTTTTCAAAGAGCCAGCTCCTGGTCTCAATGTTCAATTCTATTGTTGGTTTGTTTCATTGTTTTTAGTTTCTATAACACTTATTTTTTATTTAATATTTATTGTTTCCTTCCTTCTGCTTTAGGCTTCTTTTGTTGTTCTTTTTCTAGCTCCTTTAGGTATAAAGTTAGGTTGTTTATTTGAGATTTTTTCTTGAGGTAGGCCTGTTTTGCTATAAACTTGGAACTACTTTTGCTGCATCCTAAAGATTTTAGACTGTTGTGTTTTCATTTTCATTGTTTCCATGTACTTTTTGATTTTTCTTTGATTTCTTGTTTGGCCCATTCATTGTTTAGTAGCATGTTATTTAACCTCCATGTATTTGTGGTCTTTCCAGATTTTTTTCTTGTGATTGTTTTCTAGTTTCATAATGATGTCATCAGAAAAGATGCATGGTCTGACTTCAGTACTTTTTAATTTGTTGAGGCTTGTTTCATGGCCTAACATGTGACCTTTTCTGGAGAATGTTTTGTGTGCATTTGAAAAGAATGTGTATTCTGGTGTTTTAGGATGGAATGTTCTGAATCTATCTGTTAAAACCATTTGTTCCAGTGTGTTATTCCAAGCTACTTGGTTTTTGTTGTTGTTGTTGATTTTTTATTATTGGTTGTTGTTGTTGTTGTCCCCTACTATTATTGTATTACTATCGATTAGTTCCTTTATGTTTGTTAGTAACTATTTTATGTATTGGGTTGTCCCATATTGGGTGTGTAAATATTTGCAATTGTTATATCTTCTTGTTGGATTGTCCCCTTTATTATATAGTGTCCTTCTTTGTTTGTTTGTTTTTTTAAGTTTTTATTTTAAAGTCTATTTTGTCTGATAGAAGTATTGCTACCCCAGCTTTTTGTTGACACCCGTTTGCATGACAAATGTTTCTCCATCTTTTCACTTTCATTCTGCAGGTATCTCTAGGTCTGGAAATGAGTCTCTTGTAGGCAGAATATAGATGGGTCTTGTTTTGTATCCACTGTATCACCCTGTCTTTTGATTGGAGCATTTAGTCCTATTATATTTAAAGTAGTTACTGATAGATATCTATTTATTGCCATTTTGTTACTTGTTTTGCTGTTGTTTTTGTATGTTTTCTCTGATCCTTTATTTGCTTTATCTCTTTTGTATTTTGCTGATTTTCTTTAGTGATATACTTGGATTCCTTACTCTTTATTTTTTGCATATCTATTAATGTTTTTTGATTTGTGGTAACCATTGGGTTTATATATGACATTTTCTGCATATAGCAATTCTATATTAAGCTGATTGTTGCTTAATTTTGAACTAATTCTCTACTCCTTTCCCTTCCACATTGCAGATATTTGGTATCATATTTTACATCCTTTTATTTTGTGCTTCTCTTGACTGAGTTTTACAAATATATTTAATTTTGTTTTGCTTTTGGGTTTCCTGGTCTTACTCTTATGTTTTGTTGTTGTTGTTTTCCCCACTCAGAGTTTCCCTTAACATTTCTTCTAGGAGTGATTTAGTGGTCATGAATTATTTTAAATTGTGTCTGTCTAGGAAAGTCTTTATCTCTCCTTCTATGCTGAATGATAGAGTACTCTTGGCTGCAGACTTTTTTCCCTTTCAGCACTTTGAATATATCATACCACTTTCTTCTGGCCTGCAAAGTTTCTGCTGAAAAATCAGCTGTTAACCTTATGGGGTTTCCTTTGTATGTAATAGTCTTTTTTCTCTTACACTCTTAAAATTCTTTACCGCCTTTTTTTTTTTGCCATTTTCATTACTATTATCTTAGTGTGGACCACCTTTGGTTGAAATTGTAGCAGGATCTCTGTGCCCCTGATTCTCCATCTCTGTTTCCCTCCCCAGATTTGAGAAGTTTTCAGCTATTATTTCTTCAATCATGTTCTGCCCCCTTTTTTCTTCTCCTTCTGGGATCCCTATGGTGTGGATATTATTATGCTTGATGGTGTCACTGAGTTCTCCAAGTCTCTTATTATGCAGTGTGTGTTTGTCTCTCACATGTCTGTCCAACTTGATTTCTTTCCATTACTCTATCCTCCAGGTCACTGATATATTCCTCGGCTTCCTGTAGCCTACTATTTGTTCCATTATATTTTTCATTTCCTTTATTGTGTTCTTCAACTATAACATGTTTTTATCTCTTTATCAAGGGTCTCAATGATGTCCTCCACCCTTTGCTGAAGTCCTATGAGTATCTTTATGACTATTTCTTTAAATTTTCTATCATGCATATTACTTATTTCTGTTCCACTTAGATCTCCTGCTGTGATTTTGTCCTGTTCTTTCATTTGGGACATATTCCTCTCTCTCCTCATTTTGTCTACCTCTATGTGTCTGTTTCTGTATGTTAGGAAAGTCAGTACATCTTCTACTCTTGAAAGTAGTGGCTTTATGAAGAAGAGGTCTTCTGTAGTGCAGTGTGCCCTGTTCACCAGAACGTGGCACTTCAGGCTGGTCTTCTGTGTGTGTTGCTTGTGTCCTACTGTTGTGTTTGAGTCACCTTTTCTATCAGTCCAAACATCTGCATTGACTCTCTGCCTATTGTGGTCTGTGCTTGCTCTCTGTGGTGTTAGTGAGACCCAGGCAGGCTGGCTCTGGGGGTGCTTGACCACAGGAGGGCTGGAGGATGGGGTGGCAATGTTAGCAAAATTTGTACTGAGCCACTAATCCTAGGCTGGATCCCTTGAAGCAAGGTAGCTGCCAGGGGTATGGTGCACAACAGTGGCGGTTGGGGGTATGGTGCTCAGTGGAGGTGGTGGCCAGGTGTGCAGTATCACACAATACTGAGTTAGCTGACTTTTAGAGCTCCAGACTCCAAGTCCTCTTGTTATACAAACTCACAGAATTCAGCCCCTCTGGTTTTCAAGGCCAGAAGTTATGGAGATTCATCTTCCACATGTGGGGTCCCTGGTATTTTTCTCTCTCTGTGCCCAGTGTTTCCTCTCTCTTGCCAGAAGCTTCCTACCACCCTTTCTGCCCTTTCAAAACTCTCTAATGCAGCTTCTTCTGTACATTTAGTTGTGGAGTTTGTTCTGCTAGTCTTTGGATTGCTCTCTGGTTTATTTACTCAGATGTGAGTGATATCTAGTTGTAAACCTGCAATGAAGTGAGCTAAGTGTCCTCCTCTTCCAAAGCTCCCACCTAAAATCTTTTCTATCTCTTTGTTGAAGTTTTCACTGAATTCTCCCACCTTTTTCTCCAGTCCAGTGAGAGTCTTCATGATTATTACTTTAAACTCTTTATTAGGCCTATTGCTTATTTCAGTTTCATTTAGTTCTTTTTCTGTGATTTTGTCCTGTTATTTTGTTTGGAGCATATTCCTCTGTCTTCTCATTTTGTTTAACTTTCTTTATTTTTATGAATTAGATGGAACAACTTCTCTTAAAATTGAAGAAATGGTCTTGTGTAGGGTCATTCCCTGTACAGACTGTGACTTTGGCTTATGGCTGAATCTGTAGCTGGTATAGGCTGTGGGTCCTGTGGCACTCTGCTTATGCTGCTCTGGTGGAATGGCCAAAGCTGAAGTGGGCATGGGGTGGGGAGGTCCTGGGGGTCTCCACACAGACTGCATTTCCAGGACTGCTGAAGCTGAAGTCTGTGCTAGCCAGGGGTTCTTGAAACTCTCTGTATAGAAGATACCTTGGATATCTGGGTGCATTCTGGTCAGAGGCCACCCCGGTGTGGGCATGAGCCACAAGGTTCTGGAATGCTATGTGCTGACATTCCCTCAGAAGTCATCTGAAGCTGAAATGGTATGGGCCTGGAGTGTTTGGGGGTGCTTTGTTCCTGTGTCATCTTGGCAAGGTGGCTGGAGCTGTAGTGAGTACTGACCAGGGATGTCCTCGTGTGTACCATGCTGGGGCCATCTTGGTGGGATGGCTTGGGCTGGTGTGGGCTACAGACCTGGAGCTCACTGAGGTGATAGGCAAATTAGGGCACACAGACACTGTTCCTGTCCATCTTATCAAGGTGGAGGGGGAACATAAACTGTTGCACTTACTAGGTCCTCTGACCTGGAGAGAGTTCCAGTAACTTCCTCTTTGTTTGGTGGAGTTCTAGGGCAGAATCCTTTATATTGTGCTAGCTCTTTTAAACCACAGCTTTTTTTCTCTGCCCCATGGCAGATGAATTTGCTCATGATCCCTCAGTACCATCCCTTCTCACTATAGTTCACCCCGTCAGTGGTGGGGGTTCCCTGGGTCAACATGTCTCCATCTCTCTTGCCATTTTCCATGTGATCTCACCATCTTTTCTTGTACAGAAGCTGTTCAGTCAGTCCTCAGTTCTTCCTTAGGAGGAACTGTTTATAGATAGGGGTAGATTTGGTATGTTGGTGTGTCCATGGAAGAGGTGAGTTCAGGTTCTTTCTACATTGCTTAGACTGAAAACCTCTTCAAACCCAAATCTGGGAAAGCACCTACATAACCCTTCACCTCTGTTGTATCACCAACCCATGAGGAACTAAAGGCTATTGTACATGAGAGCTCTTTCACCATCATCATTAAATAGATATTAGTTGAGGACCTACTATGTGCCAGGACCCAATAGTAATGGTTTATGTTTTAGAGACACACATCTGGTTGTTAAGATGTACATCTTTTTTTTTTTTTTTTAAGATTTATTTATTTATTTGATTGAGAGAGACAACTGTGAGCAGGTGGGGGAGGAGAAGGGGAGGAGGGAGAGAGAGAAGCAGACTCTGTGCTGAGTGCAGAGCCCAACTCAGGGCTTGATCCCAGGACCCTGAGATCATGACCTGAGCCGAAACCAAGAGTTGGATGCTTAACTGACTCAGCTACACAGGTGTCCCAAGATGTACATCTTTAAAAAAAAATTCTTTCCTTGTCTGAAAATATTTCACATTAATTATAAAAGGGCATTCTAAGGTGGTGCTGATAGCTGGCAGCTGAATTCCTTTGTAAAAATTTTCCTTGTCCAGAACCTTCCTGTGAGCAGCACAAATGGGATCCTAGTTCCACCACTTTTGGCTGTTGATTCTTAAACCAACTCTTTTGATCTCTCTGGATATGAATTTCTTTACCATAAAATGGGATAAAAATTACTGATAGTATCTTTTCTGCTTATTTAATAGGATTGCTGCAAGTATAAGGAAGGCAAAAAATGAACAGGCTTATCTTAGATGAACAAACATGTCCCATATAAAAAAAGGAATTTTAGGCCAGAGCCAGAATTAATACTCATTTGTAGGTTACTGCACAAAAATATGTATTTTCATACCTTGAAAACAGAATCAGTGTGTTTAAAAATAATATTCATTACAAGTCTCTTCAATCTAGAATTGAGCCAATATGTTTAGTAATTAATATAGAAACAAAGCATAAGTGTCTCTTCAACATCTTCAAAAAAAATAGAGCACTTGGAAAATTCAGAAAAGCATCAAGAAAAAGGAATTATCAGTAATACCAATATTCAGACACATTTATTAAAAATTTAATGGAAAAAGGTAATGGATATTCTTCTTTGATTCTTCTATTTCAATAGGAGGTTATTACAAAAATGGCATGATTCCATACATTTGTGCTTACATTACTTTTTCAGTGAATATATCAAATGTTACTATTTGAGTTTATATATTTCATCTTCTATGATAAACATCACATATCGGGACAATTCTACCTAATGTTATCAATATGCTGCCAAGTCTGGGACTTACCTCAGTAGAAGTTCATTCCTACCTCACTTCACAAGCCAATGTGGCAACTTCCAGGTGTGGATTCAGGCATCTAGCCTTCTTCCCTTTGTGTTTTGCCTTCTAAAGTTCAAAAATTTATTGCCTTCAGTGCCATATGGGGGGAAAAAATGGGGAAGGCACACCTATTTCCCAGATTCTAGATTTGAAAGTGACCTGCATTATCTGCACTAACATCATGTTCACATTTCTGGGAACTAGTCACAGGGCTTCACCTAGTCATACAAGAAGCTCAGAAATGTGGTCCCTACCTGGGTAGCTATTTTCTAGTGACAAACCTACAATAGAAGGGAAGCACAAGATTTTGGTGATCAGTTAAATATTCCTTACATGGTACATTCATCTGGGCAGCCAATATCCCCATAACAACTTTTCTCTAAACACAGAATACACCTACCTCCTCCCAAAAGAACCAGAGTCCCTTCAACCACTGTATCTCAGAATTCTAGATCTCTAGATGAAGAGCAGTCCTCTGTATCAGGTTTGGATGTGGCTTCTCATGGTTTGGCAATATTTGAGTTAATAGGCACCCATTGACACCCATACATGATCAAGCAGGAGCAGGATAGCTAGAATAGTGATAATTGAGACTGTGTCAGTGTGATATATATATATATATATATATACACTGTGGACCACAACTATGTTGTTTGTTCCAGGAAAACTTAGACCTGAAAAGACATGACTGAAAATCAAGACATAACTTCATGGTTTGCTTTAGGAAATTCCCACTTATCATTTTCCCCCCTTCAGACAAAATAGTCTGTTCATCTGGGCTCAATTATCACTAATAGCTTACTTATAAAAGCTTTGCTTCAAGCCTTCTTTTCACTTACACCTACAAATCCTAAAATAATATATCAAATACTTTTCCTTGTCTCAAATTGTTCCCCAAATTGAGTGACTTGCCTTAAATCAATTGATCCCAGATTCTGAAACCTATAAATATGCTACTTCTGACTTCTCCCTCATGAGACACTGCTAAACCTCCATTAATGTGGTAATCTCTCACACTGCAGTAAGTTACAAAAAACTTAAATTTATTTTAACAGACTATCCATGACATTGGGTATTCAACAGTTGGGGGGGGGGGAATGGGAGTCACATAGCAATCACTGGTCCCTGGAAACATTGAAATCATGTGAGTTTGTAACATTGTGAAGTTTCTCTGCCTTGGTCAGGGGGTGGGTGGTGGTGTTCTTTGATTAGATATTGAACTAGCTCTCTAGTAGGGATTCCATTGGTAGGAATGGCCATGTCTGAAGTGGGCAATAAAGAATGTCTTTTGGTTCTGTTGAGTTTTCTGTTTGTGCAAGTTTTGTGGTTTCAGGATAATGCTTAATATTCAACAGCATTTTTGTTCAGGATCGAGGGTTCTTTGGCAATACAATTCCCTCTCAAGTAGATTCCTGTTCTATTAGTTTCTGGGCAGTTCTACATGCCAGAACTTATAATTAGAGTTTTACCCCAGACCTCATTCTTAGGCCTGCTTTATTCCTTGACTTTCTTGTGCGTGCCTTTCTCTTAACGTAATGGTGCCTATTTTACAGCTATCATAAAACAGTGGACTTATGTGAGAAGGAAACATCCATATTCTGATTTTTGTCCTAAGACTGAATTATTTTCTTTGACTGAAAAAATAAAGGGCTTCTGATGTTAAAATCCTTTTTAATCTTATCTGTTAATGTTTGAGTTCTAGAATTATGCAGATTTTTCAATTGTGAGAAACCCCAGATAGTTGGATTCTCTCTGTTCCCTTTCAGTTTTTGTTTGCAAACTGGTCAGTTCTTCCCTGAGCTCATTTTTCTTCTGAGCCTGCTAAGAACAGTCAGTAACAAGCTAACATAACCAACATTCTGATTTAGAGCTAATAGCCTGGCAGCCAAATTTTTTCAAGTCTATTGCCACTGCATAACACGACTCTCCATCTTTCCTACGTCTTACATCGATTTGTCTCATCCACTGAATGATGGCATATAGTTCAAGATTCTGTTAAAACAGCATTCTAGTTGTACCAAGTTTTAAGATGAAAATAAATAGGCTTCAAAATTAGTACCTTAAAAAAGTATATTGCTTGGTCACACAGATTTGTGTGATGTGGGTGTTTCTGGTCAGCAAGTGATCTTTCATATAAAGATTTAGGGGCCTTTCATATTTTGGCTCTGCACCCTCCTGCTCTCCTTGCCACCCAGAGACTCAGAATCCTCATTCAGCCAGAGGATGGGGAAAAGGGAGAGAGTATACAATACACACCTGGTTTTTGAGGTCTTTGGCCTTAGAAGTGACACATGGTGTTTCTGTTCATATTCTGTTGACAAGAACTAATCACAAGGCTACTAGTTGCAAGATGGTTGAGAAATGTAGTCCCTCGCCAGGCAACAACTTTCCAGTAACACCATTGTACTTTGAAGAGGAAAAATTTGTGGTGGCAAATTAGTCATCTGCCATACTTTCTTTTTTAGAGAAAAATTTGTTTTGATCTGGATACCAGAATAATAAGTTTCTATGTTCACAGCTCTACTAAATACCTGGTATTTAATTCATCCAGTAACTCATCTTCTTCACATGCACTGTGACATGCTTAGAAGTCTCCATTATTCACCTGGATTACTGCATTAAATGCCTCGTTGAACTCTGTATTAGTATCCTGTTACAGCTGTAACAAATTACCACAAACTCATTGGCTTAACACAACTCATATTTATTTTCTTACAATTTTGAGAGTTGGAACTCTCCCTGGGCTAAAATCAGTGTATACCTTCTGGAGGCTCTCTGAAAGGTTCTGCTTCCTTGCCTTTTCTAGCTCCTAGAGGCCACTTGCATTCCTTGGCATGTAGCCCCTCCTTCCATTTTCAAGGTCAGTAGTATAGTATAGCATCTTCAAATCTCTCCTTTTTCTGTCTCTGATATCTTCTTCTGTAATCTTCTGTAATCTTCCTTCCTTTTTTCCCCTTAGAAGGACACTTAGTGATTATGCTAGGCCCACCTAGATAATCCAGGATAAGCTTCCCATCTCAAGATCCTTAATTTATTCACATCTGCAAAATTCCTTTTGCCATGTAAAGTGACCTATTCCCAGATTCCAGGGGTTAGTCTATGGACATATGTGGAGGTTTATGATTTTTCCTACCACAGAATCCACATCTCTAATCTTGACACACTTCAGTATATGCTCCAACTGCTGCCAGAATAATCTCCTTAAATATAGAACTAACCAGATCATTATTATTGTAACTCTTTTTATTTTCTAAACAGTAGTATATTTCATTGCTAACCTGGTAAATTAAAAAAATGATTTCTCAGAACAACCTAACACATGAAGAATCAAATAAGATCACATAAATCGAAGAATATATATATATAGGCTTTGGAAACATGAGCACTTGTAATTTCCCGGTCTACTTTGTTGGGTCCTATAATATACATGATGTCAATTTTATTTTTTATTTTATTATGTTATGTTAGTCACCATACATCATTAGTTTTTGATGTGGTGATCCACGATCCATTGTTTTCGTATAACACCCAGTGCTCCATGCAGTACGTGCCCTCCTTAATACCCATCACCGGACTAACCAATCCCCCCTCCCCTCTCCCCTCTAAAACCCTGTTTGCTTCTGAGTCCATAGTCTCTCATGGTTCATCTCTCCCTCCAATTCCCCCCCGCCATTTTCCCCTTCCTTCTCCTAATGTCCTCCATGCTATTCCTTATGTTCCACAAATAAGTGAAACCATATGATAATTGACTTTCTCTGCTTGACTTATTTCACTTAGCATAATCTCCTCCAGTCCCATCCATGTTGATGTAAAAGTTGGGTATTCATCCTTTCTGATGGCTGAGTAATATTCCATTGTATATATGGACCACATCTTCTTTATCCATTCATCTGTTGAAGGGCATCTCGGCTCTTTCCACAGTTTGGCTATTGCGGACATTGCTGCTATGAACATTGGGGTGCATATGGCTCTTCTTTTCACTCCATCTGTGTCTTTGGGGTAAATACCCAGTAGTGCAATTGCTGGGTCATAGGGTAGCTCTATTTTTTAATTTTTGAGGCACCTCCACACTGTTTTCCAAAGTGGCTGTACCAACTTGGATTCCCACCAATAGTGTAAGAGGGTTCCCCTTTCTCCACAACCTCTCCAACATTTGTTTCTTTCTTTCTCTGTCCACTTTTGGCATTCTAACTGGTGTAAGGTGGTATCTCAGTGTGGTTTTGATTTGGATTTCCCTGATGGCTAATGATGATGAACATTTTTTCATGTGTCTGTTAGGATTTGTATGTCTTCTTCAGAGAAGTGTCTTTTCATATCTTCTGCCCACTTTTTGACTTGATTATTTGTTTTTTGGGTGTTGAGTTTGAGAAGTTCTTTATAGATCTTGGATACCAGCCCTTTATCTGTAGTGTCATTTGCAAATATCTTCTCCCATTCTGTGGGTTGCCTCTTTGTTTTGTTGACTGTTTCCTTTGCTGTGCAGAAGCTTTTTATCTTGATGAAGTCCCAAAAGTTCATTTTTGCTTTTGTTTCACCAGCCTTTGGAGATGTATCTTGAAAGAAGTTGCTGTGGGCGATGTCAAAGAGGTTACTGCCTATGTTCTCCTCTAGGATATTGATGGATTGCTGACTCACATTGAGGTCTTTCATCCACTTTGAGTTTATCTTTGTGTATGGTGTTAGAGAATGGTCGAGTTTCATTCTTCTGCATGTGGCTGTCCAATTTTCCCAGCACCATTTATTGAAGAGACTGTCTTTTTTCCATTGCATGTTTTTTCCTGCTTTGTCAAATATTATTTGACCATAGAGCTGAGGGTCCATATCTGGGTTCTCTATTCTGTTCCATTGATCTATATGTCTGTTTTTGTGCCAGTACCATGCTGTCTTGGTGATCACAGCTGTGTAATATAGCTTGAAATCGGGCAACATGATGCCCCCAGCTTTGGTTTTCTTTTTCAACATTTCCTTGGCGATTTGGGGTCTTTTCTGAATCCATACAAATTTTAGGATTGTTTGTTCCAGCACTTTGAAAAATGTCATTGGAATTTTGATTGGGATGGCTATGAAGGTATAGATTGCTCTGGGTAGCATAGACATTTTAACAATGTTTATTCTTCCGATCCATGAGCATGGAGTATTTTTCCATCTTTTTGTGTCTTCTTCAATTCTTTCATGAGTGTTCTGTAGTTCCTAGAGTATAGATCCTTTACCTCTTTGGTTAGGTTTATTCCGAGGTATCTTATGGTTTTTGGTGCTATTGTAAATGGAATCGTTTCTCTAATTTCTCTTTCTACAGTTGCGTTGTTAGTGTATAAGAAAGCAACTGATTTCTGTGCATTGATTTTGTATCCTGCCACATTACTGAATTGCTGGATGAGTTCTAGTAATTTGGGGGTGGAGTCTCTTGGGTTTTCCACATAAAGTATCCTGTCATCTGCGAAAAGAGAGAGTTTGACCTCTTCTTTGCCAATTTGAATACCTTTTATTTCTTTTTGTTGTCTGACTGCTGCTGCTAGGACTTCTAGTACTATGTTGAACAACAGTGGTGAGAGTGGGCACCCTTGACGTGTTCCTGATCTTAAGGGAAAGGCTCTCAGCTTCTCCTCATTGAGGATGATATTCACTGTGGGTTTTTCATAGATGGATTTTATGAACTTGAGGAATATTCCTCTATCCCTATACTCTGAAGAGTTTTAATCAGGAAAGGATGTTGTATTTTGTCAAATGCTTTTTCTGCATCAATTGAGAGGATCATATGGTTCTTCTCCCTCCTCTTATTAATGTGTTCTATCACACTGATTGATTTGTGAATGTTGAACCACCCTTGCATCCCGGGGATAAATCCCACTTGGTCGTGGTGGATGATCCCTTTAATGTATTGTTGGATCCTATTAACTAGGATTTTGTTGAGGGTTTTGGAATCCATATTCATCAGGGATATCAGTCTGAAATTCTCACTTTTGATGGGGTCTTTGCCTGATTTGGGGACTAAGGTAATGCTGGCCTCATAGAATGAGTTTGGAAGTTTTCCTTCTGTTTCTATTTTTTGAAACAGCTTCAGTAGAATAGGTATTATTTCTTCATTGAATGTTTGGTAGAATTCCCCAGGGAATCCATCAGGCCCTGGACTCTTGTTTTTTGGCAGGTTTTTGATCACTGTTTCAATCTCGTTACTGGTTATTGGCTTATTCAGGTTGTCAGTTTCTTCCTGTTTCAGTCTTGGTAGTTTATAGGTTTCCAGGAAGGCCTCCATTTCATCCAGATTGCTCAGTTTATTGGCATATAGTTGTTGATAATAATTTCTAATAATTGTTTCTATTTCCTTGGTGTTAGTCGTGATCTCTCTCCTTTCATTCATAATTTTATTAATTTGGGTCCTTTCTCTTTTCTTTTGGATAAGTCTGGCCAGTGGTTTATCGATCTTATTAATTCTTTCAAAGAACCAACTTCTAGTTTCATTGATCTAGTTTCTAATTCATTGATCTCTGCTTTAATTTTAATTATTTCTCTTCTAATGCATGGCTTAGGCATCATTTGTTGCTTTTTCTCTAGTTCTTTAAGGTGTAGAGTTAGTTGGTGAATTCGGGATTTTTCTATTTTTTTGAGTGAGGCTTGGATGGCTATGTGTTTCCCCCTTAGGACCAGCTTTGCAGTATCCCATAGGTTTTGGACCGATGTGTTTTCATTCTCATTGATTTCCATGAATTGTTTAAGTTCTTCTTTGATTTCCTGGTTGACCCAAACATTCTCGAGCAGAGTGGTCTTTAGCTTCCAAGTGTTTGAATATCTGCCAAATTTTTTCTTGTGATTGAGTTCCAGTTTTAAAGCATTGTGGTCTGAGAATTGCAGGGAATAATCTCAGTCTTTTGGTATCGGATGAGACCTGATTTGTGACCTAGTATGTGGTCTATTCTGGAGAAAGTTCCATGCACACTCGAGTAGAATGAGTATTCTGTTGTTTTAGGGTGGAATGTTCTCTAAATATCTATGAATGTTCTGTAAATATCCACCTGGCCCAGTGCATCATTCAAAGCTCTTGTTTCCTTGTTGATTTTCTGCTTAGATGATCTGTCCATTGCTGAGAGTGGAGTATTGAGGTCTCCTACAATTAATGTATTGTTATCAATATGACTCTTTATTTTGGTTAACAGTTGGCTTATGTAGATGGCTGCTCCCATGTTGGGGGCATAGATATTTACAATTGTTAGATCTTCTTGTTGGATAGACCCTTTAAGAATGATATAGTGTCCTTCTGTGTCTCTAATTACAGACTTTAGTTTAAAATCTAACTTGTCTGATATAAGAATTGCTACCCCAGCTTTCTTTTGAGGTCCGCTGTCATGGAAGATGGATCTCCATCCCTTCACTTTCAGTCTGGATGTATCTTTAGGTTCAAAATGAATCTCTTGTAGGCAGCATAGGGATGAGTCCTGTCTTTTTATCCAATCTGCAACCCTGTGCCATTTTATGGGAGCATTTAGACCATTCACATTAAGAGTGATTATTGGAAGATATGAATTAATTGTCATCATGTTGCCTGTGAAGACGTTGTTTTTATAGATTGTCCCTGTAAATTTCTGTTGTATATCACTCTTGGGGTCTTTCTCCTTTTATAGAACCCCCTTAATATTTCTTGCAGGGCCGGCTTAGTGGTCACATATTCTTTCAGCTTCTGCTAGTAGTGGAAGCTCCTCATCTCTCCATCCATTCTAAATGAAAGCCTTGCCGGATAAAGTATTCTTGGCTGCATGTTCTTCTCATTTAGTACCCTGAATGTGTCTTGCCAGGCCTTTCTGGCTTGCCAGGTCTCTGTGGATAGGTCTGACATTATTCTGATGTTCCTCCCTCTGTACGTAAGGAATTTCTTTCCCCTAACTGCCCTTAAGATGGTTTCCTTGGTTCTAAGATTTGCAAGTTTTACTATTACATGCCGGGGTGTTAGCCTGTTTTCCTTGATCTTAGGAGGGGTCCTCTCTGCCTCTAGGACTTGAATGTTTGTTTCATTCCCCAGATTAGGGAAGTTCTCAGCTACAATTTGTTCAAATACATCTTCTAGTCCTCTCTCTCTCTCCACTCCCTCCGCGATTCCAATTATTCTGACATTGGAATGCTTCATGGTGTCACTTATTTCTCTGATTCTATTTTCATGAATTCTGAGTTGTTTTTCCCTGGCCTCCTCTTTTCCCTTTTGATCTATTATATTGTCTTCCGGGATGCTTATTCGTTCTTCTGCCTCAGTTACCCTAGCTGTTATATTATCTAGATTGGATTGGATCTCATTGATAGCATTTTTAAGTTCTGCCAATTCAGCTTTCATTTCTGCCCTTAGAGACTCTATGTTGCCATTAATTGATTTCTCCATTCTAGCCATTGTCTTCACAATTGCTAGCCTGAATTCCATCTCCGACATCTTGGTTATATCTGCATCCATTTGTAAATCTGCAGCATAAGTCATAATCTCTGAGTCTTTTCTGTTTTGGGGGCTCCTCCTCCTAGTCATTGTGTTGATGGGTGTTTGAGGGAATGTATAGAGTCCAAATTATTGACCAGAACCCAAGCAAGATGCACCTGTTTTCTTGGGGCCTTAGGGTTGCTGGCCTTTTGTTTTCCCAGCCTGTCTTCTGGGGAAGGGGCCTGCCATGCTGTTACTCAGGCAACCCTGTTTGGGCGGAGTTGCCCTTTCCCCCCTGTGGTGGGGGATGGGCTCCATGGGAATCAGTTTTGGGGGGCTTTTGTTCTCTGGCGGCTTTCCCTGGCAGCTTTCCATGTCTCTTCTGCAAGTCAGAGCAGAAAAGACTGTTTCCAACCCTCTGCCTCAGAGTAGAGAGACCACAGTCTGTTCTTCAGTGAGCTCTCCAGGCCACACTGTCTCCATTTCTGTCCGTGCTGCTATAAACTGCAGCAGCCTGGGTTGTGCACCCCTCCGCAGTGCCCCCAGTCCTGCCTCCAGGTCGGGGCATGTCTCTGCCCTTTGTGCTTCTAAAACCACCAGCCGCTCCCAGTTCACGCCCGCATGACCCCACTGCTCCGGGTTTCCGCCCCGGGGGCTGCAGTTCACAGGCCTGACCCTGCCGCTCTGGGTTTCTGGCCAGGCAGGTGCCCTAAAGTCCTTTCCCTGCCGCTACCGGTCTGCAAGTCTGTGCCTGTCCCCACTGCGCAAGGCTGTCACTCACCGGTGGTGTAGGATCCCCATGGCCAGGCACCCTCCCGCTGCCATTTATCTGCCGATATCTGCCCGCAGAATCAGGGCTCCCTGCTTTGTACCTTGAAACCAACCGCCTCAATATTCTGTTTGTAGAGATCCAGATCTTCTTACATCTCAGGCTGATTTAGTGGGTGCTCAGAGTGGTCTGGTAGATATCCAGCTTAATTCTGGGGACCAGTTGAAATAGGGTCCTCTATTCCTCCACCATCTTTCTTCTCCCTATATATATATATTTTTAAGTAGACTCCTTGCCCAGTGTGGAGCCCAATGTGGGGCTTGAACCCATGACCCCAAGTTCAAGACCTGAGCTGAGATCAAGAGTCAGATGCTTAACAAACTGAGCCACCAAGTGCCCTATATGATTTTTTTTTAAATTGAGGCATAACTGACATATAGCATATATTGGTTCCAGGTATACAACATAATGATTTAATATTTGTGTATACTTAGAAATGATCACCACAGTAAGTGTAGTTAATATCTGGTCCCATAGTTACAAATTTTTTTCCTGTGATAAGAACTTCTAAGATTCATTTGCATAGTAACTTTTATTTATTTATTTATTTATTTTTTAAAGATTTTATTTATTTATTTGACACAGAGAGAGAGAGATCACAAGTAGGCAGACAGGCAGGCAGGCAGGCAGAGGGACAGGCAGGCTCCCCACTGAGCACAGACCCCGGACTCTGGGATCATGACCCTAGTGGAAGGCAGATGCTCAACTGACTGAGCCACCCAGGTGCTCCCCGTAGGAACTTTTAAATATTCAACGCAGTATTAATACAGTATTAACTATAGACACCATACTCTATATTACATCCTCATAATTATTTATTTTGTAACTACAAGTTTGTACCTTTTGACCCCTTTACCCAATTTGTCCACCTCACCACCTGCTGGTCAACTATCAATCTGTTCTCTGTATCTATGAGCTTGTTTTTTGTTTGTTTGTTTTGTTTTTGTTATAAATTTAACATATAAGTGAGATCATATGTTATCTGTATTTCTCTGACTTATTTCACTAAGCATAATGGTGTCAAGGTCTGCCCATGCTGTTACAAACAGCAAGATATCCTTCTTTTTTATGGCTAAATAATATTCATGTGTGTGTGTATCTCCACATCTTCTTTAGCCATGCATCCATTGATGAATACTTACATTCCTTCCATATATTAGCCATTGTTATAATGCTGTAATGAATATGGCAGTACATGTATCTTTTCTAGCTAGTGCTTTCATTTCCTTTGGTTAAATATCCAAAAGTAGAATGCTAGATCATATGGTAGTTCCATTTTTGATTTTTTGACAATAGCCATTCTAATAGGTGTGACGTGATATCTCATTATGGCTTGATTTGTATTTCCTTGATGATTAGTGATGTTGAGCATCTTTTCAAGTACCTGTTGGCCATCTGTATGTCTTCTTTGGAAAAATGTCAGTTCAGATTTTCTGCCCATTTTTAAATTGAATTCTTCTTTTGCTATTGAGTTGCATGAGTTTGTTATATATTGGATATTAACTCTTTATTAGCTATATAGCTAGGAAATATTTTCTCCTATTCTATAGGTGGCCTTTTCATTTTGTTTTTGTTTTTTCTGTGGTTTTGTTTTTTTGTTTGTTTGTTTGTTTGTTTGTTTTTGCTGTGCAGAAGCCTTTTAGTTTGATGTAGTTTCACTTGTTTTTGCTTTTGTTGCCTTTGCTTTCCATGTAAAATCCAAAAATCATTTCCAAGACCAATGTCAGGGAACTTATCACCTTATGTTTTCTGCTGGGAGTTTTATGGTTTCAGACCTTACATTCAAGTCTTTAGTCCATTTTGGGATAATTTTTGCATATGATATATGATAGTAGTCCAGCTTTTATTCTTTTGCATGTGGCTATCCAGTTTTCTCAACACCATTATTGAAGAGACTGTCCTACCTCCATTGTATATTCTTGGCTTCTTTGTCATAAATTGACCATATATGTGTTGGTTTCTTTCTGGGCTATCTATTCTGTTCTATTGATTTATGTGTCTCTTTATGCCAAAACTATACTGTTTTAATTATCAGGGAGTGTAATGCCTCTAGCTTTGTTCTTCTTTCTCAGGATTGTTTTGATTATGTGGGGTCTTTTGTAGTTTCATACAAATTTTAGGATTGTTTTATTTTTGTGAAAAATGCCACTGGGCAAAATAGGAATTGTATTGAATCTCTAGATTACTTATGGATATTTTAATAATATCCTTTCAATCCATGAGTGTGGTATCTTTCCATTTATTTGTGTCTGTAGATTCTTTCATGAGTGACTTACACTTGCAATGTACAGGTCTTTCAACTCCTTGTGACAGTTATTCCTGGGTATTATATTCTTTTTGATGCAATTGTAAATCAGATTGTGTTCTTAATTTACCTTGGTGATAGTTCATTATAAGTGTATAGAAATAGAATAGATTTTTGTATATCGATTTTATATCCTACAACTTTATTGAATTTGTGTATTCTAACAGGTTTTTTTTTTTTTGGTGGACTTTTGGTTTTCTATATATAATATCATGTTATCTGCAAATAATGACAGTTTTACTTCTTCTTTTCTGATTTTGATGTCTTTTATTTTGTTTTCTTGCCTAATTGTCTTGTGTATGACTTCCAGCACTATGTTGAAAACAAGTAGTAAGAGTGGGCATCCTTGTCTTACTCCCAGTCTTTGAGGAAGAGCTTTCAGATTTTCACCATTGAGTGTAATGTTAGCTTTGGTTTGTCATATATGGCCTTTATTATTTTGAGATACATTCCTTCTATACCCACTTTGTTGAGAGTTTTAATCATAAATAGTTGTTGAATTTTGTCAAGTGCTTTCCCTGCATCTATTGAGATGAGTATCTGATTTTTATCCTTCATTTTGTTAATGTGGTGTATCACATTCATTTTCCTTATGTTGGACCATCCTTGCACCCCAGGAATAAATCCCACTTGCTCATGTTATATGATCCTTTTAATGTATTGTTAAATCTGGCTTGCTAATATTTTGTCGAGAATATTTGCATCTATGTTCCTCAGAGACATGGGCCTGTAATTTTCTTTTCTTCTGATGTCCTTTTCTGGTTTTTTTTTTTTTTTTTTTTTTTTTTTTTGGGAAAGGTGAATATGGCAGGAGAAAAATATTGCACTAACCTGACTTACATATGTAAACACAAGCCCTAGTGTGTTCTCAGAACTTCCTGCTAATCCAACTACATTTCCCTAGCCTGCTCACTCTTGTCCTCCCCCCTCCCCCAACAATATTTCCTACCTTCTTTCCTCCTCAAAAGCCCAATATCCTCTTTCCCATCTTCACAGTAAGCTGAGAATTTTGCTTCCTATGTAATATGAAATAGTAGGACCAAAGAGGAGAAAATTCCATGCTGCCCCTCCAATAACCTACTATCTTATCTGTAGTGAATTACTATCTTCTACTTTTCCCCCTGTTGTATGAAAGGTCTACCAGTGCTCCTGTCTAAGGCAACCCATCCTGAGGCACTGGAGCTCATTTCCTCTCTGAAATTGCTCCTGCAGTTGTCCTCTTTTACTCCTGTGTCATATAATCCACAGTTTCAGAAGCTCATAAACCCCAAATACAAGAAACAGAAAATACACCAAGGTATATCACAATCAAATTATGGTTATATTTTTCATCAAATTTGGTGAATTTGGGCAATAATTTCTTCAAATATTTTTTCATTTCTTCCTGTTTCTCTCCTCTTACAAAGATTTCAATTTTGCACATATTAGGCTGCTTGAAGTTGCCCACAGTACACCGATACACTGGTCATGCTTTTTCAGTTTTTCTCTCCACGCTTCATTTTGCATAATTTCAATTGCTATGTCTTTTGTCTTTTGTAAGGTTTAATGTGCTAATAATTCTATCTATTCTATTTTAATCTCAGATATTGTAGTTTTCATATCTAGAAGTTTAAAAAACTTTTTCTATATATTTGAATTTTTCTCAACACACTCAAATTGTTTCTTTCCCTTTTGAACACATAAAATATAATAAATTTTGATGCCCTTGTGTACTAATGTTCCATTTGCATTCTCTCTAGATCTGTTTCTTCCATTAATTTTTCTCCTCATGATGGTTCATGTCTTCCTGCTTCTCTGCATGCCTGGTGACATTTATTGTATGCTGACATAATGAATTTGACCTTATTTATTGCTGGATATTTTGTAGTCCTGTATTCTTAATTTTTTTCTCAGGCTCAGTTAAGCTACTTGGAAACAACTTGATCCTTTTTGAAGTTTATTTTCAACATCTGTTAGGTGGGATCAGGAAAGTCTTTAGGACTAATCTTTTTCCCAACATAGGATTAATACAGTTTTGAGTACACTATCTGATGCCCTGTGAGTTATAAGGATTTTCTACTCTGGCTGTTGAAAGCACAAACTATTCCCAGTCCTATGTGAGCCCTGGGGATTAGCCTTCAGGTGTTTTTTTCCCCAGCCTACTCAGCCGAAGACTCAGGAGTGTCTTCTGAAATCTCCATAGCAGTTCTCCTTTTTCTGGAGCTTTATCCTGAGAATTCTCCTTGCCTTACCTCCCCTGTCCTCCCATCTCCATCTGCTCAACTTAAGACTACTAAGCAATGCTTAGATGCCCTGGTGTTCTAGGTTGGAAACTCTCTCCAGGCAGTAAACTGGAGTAATCAGTTTAGGGCTCACCTTGTTTCTTCTTGTCTTTCAGAGACCACTGTCCTGTGGAACTTAATATCCAGTGCCTGAAAACATTTTTCATATATTTTGTTTGTTTGTTTTAATTTTTATTGTTATGTTAATCACTATACATTACATCATTAGTTTTAGATGTAGTGTTCCATGATTCATTGTTTGTGCATAACACCCAGTGCTCCATGCAGAATGTGCCCTCTTTAATACCCATCACCAGGCTAACCCATCCTCCCACCCCACCTCCCCTCTAGAACCCTCAGTTTGTTTTTCAGAGTCCATCATCTCTCATGGTTCGTCTCCCCCTTCGATTCCCCCCCTTCATTCTTCCCCTCCTGCTATCTTCTTTTTTTTTTTTTAACATATATTGCATTATTTGTTTCAGAGGTACAGATCTGAGATTCAACAGTCTTGCACAATTCACAGCGCTTACCAGAGCACATACCCTCCCCAGTGTCTATCACCCAGTCACCCCATCCCTCCCACCCCACCCTGCACTCCAGCAACCCTCAGTTTGTTTCCTGAGATTAAGAATTCCTCATATCAGTGAGGTCATATGATACATGTCTTTCTCTGTTTGACTTCTTTCGCTCAGCATAATACCCTCCAGTTCCATCCACGTCGTAGCAAATGGCAAGATCTCATTCCTTTTGATGGCTGCATAATATTCCATTGTATATATATACCACATCTTCTTTATCCATTCATCTGTCGATGGACATCTTGGCTCTTTCCACAGTTTGGCTATTGTAGACATTGCTGCTATAAATATTGGGGTGCATGTACTCCTTCGGATCCCTACATTTGTATCTTTGGGCTAAATACCCAGTAGTGCAATTGCTGGTTTGTAGGATAGCTCTATTTTCAACTTTTTGAAGAACCTCCACACTGTTTTCCAGAGTGGCTGCACCAGCTTGCATTCCCACCAACAATGTAGGAGGGTTCCCCTTTCTCTGCATCCCCGCCAACACCTGTCATTTCCTGACTTGTTAATTTTAGCCATTCTGACTGGTGTGAGGTGGTATCTCATTGAGATTTTATTTTGTTTGTTTTTTAAATTGTTTCAGCAGTATGGTAAATCCAGTCCCTGGTACTCCATCTTGGCAGACCTAGAGCAATTTGGATGTTTGGCTCTTCTCCCTTCCTTCCCCATCCTGCAAATGTCATATTCATACAGTTAATTATTATGGTTGGCTGCTCTTTTTCTTCCTGTTTCTGTCCAAATCTATTTTTCAGCTTATCCTGCTGATCAATGATAACCTGTAATTTGTTCTCATCCTACTTTTAATTCTCTATTTAATATGTCTATTTATATCCATCCACAAATGTATTAAGGGAGAGTGGATTCCAAATGGTTTCTTGGTGGTTAAGCCTTCAGGAACATTACTACATGTTTGATTAGTTTATTCTATGATTTTTTTTTTCTTCCTCTAGGCCAGAAGTTCTCAGTGTGACCCAAAAACATATGAGGGTTCCCTGTGACATTTTCAAGGATTGTATGAGGTCAAAACTATTTTCATAATACTACTAAAGTTTTAACTACCTGTTTTCTTTTTCTCTCATGATTGCCCATTGGAGTTTTCTAGAGGCTGAGTGATGTGTGGTGACATCATTGCTCTAAGGGCTAATGGATGGTGTGCTTGCATATTACCATGCTTTAAATCCTTCCTGGTTTTAATTCATCATGTGGTAAATGTCAATAAATAGAACCCTCATAAATGATAGCTTCATGAGGATGTCAATTATTTTTAAGAGTATGAAGTGCCCTATGACCAAATTGTTTGAGAAACATTGTTCTAGGTTTCATAAATACATCCTTTTTCATTCCATTTTTAAAATTGGCAATAACTATTCTTTGGGATTTCTTACTCATAAGATTGGCCATTAGATTGGATGCCATCTACAAGATGTCCATTAATCTGTTCTTAAAAATGAGACAGATTTTTTTTTTTCTTTTTTGTATTACTGCTAATATTGGTATAATGGTTAATTTCCTATGTCAACTTGACTGGGCCAAGGGGTGCCTAGATATTTTATCAACATTCTTCTGGGTGTGTCTGTGAGAATTTTCTGGATGAGATTAACATTTGAATTGGTAGACTGAATACAGCAGATTGTCCTCCCTAATGTATGTGGGCCTTATCCAATCAGTTGACAGCCTGTGTAGAACAAAAAGGATGACCCTTCCTCTTGTAAGAGGAAATTCTTCCTGCCTGTTTTTGAGCTGGGACTTCATTTGGTCTTTTCCTGCGTTCAGACTTGAATTGAAACACTGGCTCTTCTTGGGTCTCAAGCCTGCTGGCTTTCAGACTGGAACCATGCAGTTGGCTCTTCTGGGTCTCCAGCTTGCTGACTGCAGATCTTGGGAATTGTCAGCCTCCATAGTAATGTGAACCAATTCCTTATAATAAGTCTCCATTTATATATATATATATAGAAAACCCTGACTAATAAACCAATAGAACAAAAATAACAAGAGGAAGTTACAGTGGATCTTGGATCCCTTTGAGTTCTCGTAGTCATTTCCCCCAGTCTGTAGTTCCCAAATTGATAATCCAGACAAATTTCATCAGAACTTCCTAGGCTTGTTTAAGGAACTTGCCAGCCCAAATAATAATTAAGAGCCACCTAAATATCTAGGAAAATGTCAATTTTGAAGCCTAAGATGAGGTGAAAAAACAAATCAAAACAAAAACAGGACACTAAGCAGCAAGGTCCGTGTACTGAAAGATCTGGAGAAGAATGTAATCAAGTGGAAAGAACAAGTTGAGAACAACATTTCAAAACTAAAGCAATGAATGGCAACAGTGTTCTGGATTTTCCCTCCTATGTGGTATCTTGTCCTTCCAATGTGGTGACCAGAGGCTAGCATGGTAGCTTGAAGGAGCTGTGGATGATTGGACAGTGGAGAATAGAGTGGACATGCAATGAGGAAACCTGGTAAAATCTGCCACTGAATGAGCTTGGATATTTAATTTAATCTCTATGATAATTTCTGCCCTATACATCTGCTCTATCATTGTTTTTGTGGGGCTGAAAGAGAATGGATGACTCAATATTTTCTCCTCTGGTAGTTTCCCTAAGAAAATAATCAAATAGCAAAAATTAGCTATATAGATGCTCATTGCTTATTGTTAATACCATAAAAATAATAAACATACATGTCCAACAGTAGGTAATTGATTAAATAAATGACATATCATTTAAATAGATCACCATGAGGCCACTAAAAGTAACATTACAGAGGCATAGTTTTGAAATGGAATTTGTTATTATATGCTAGTAAATAAAAAAAGCAAGTTATATAAGAATGCATAGCATGATCTTTTTGTTAGATGTATGTAATTAGAGCACTGAGCATCCCTTTTTCTTTTCTGCAGATGAAGAATGATAAGAACAAAAGATCTTTAGCATTTCAAAGCCTCTCATGAAATAATAACGGCAATAAGGTTCTTTAATTTTTCTAGTTAGCTTGAAGGGGAAGTAGGAAAGAAATCAAACATGCTAAGAATGAGAAAGAACATTAATCATGAGGTACCTGGTGAAGTATTTTGTTTCTGTGTCCTGGAAGAATTAATATTTGTTCTTGGGAGGGTGTGTGTATTCCTGCCTTTAACAGATTTTTTTTTTTTTTTTTTTTTTTAATGAGTAAATGTGGAGCACAGAGATGAGATTAACCCAAAGGAGAAACTTGAGGTTTTGTGCTGCTGAGAATCTGGAACTTCAAATTCCCTTTCTTGCATTCTTTCCTTCCTGTCTGGTGGCATCATAGCATCAGCATAGAAATCACATAATACAAGGCCCAGCTGCTTCTCTAGCCTCAATGTCTCAGGCCCTTGGAATGGCTTCTGGGGGATGAATAATTAATTGGTGGTGAGAGACCTCTCTTTCTGTGACTTCTCCCAAAAGTAGGGTTTGTTTACTTGGGTGAGTTTAAAGAAGGAGTTTTGTGGCCTAAGCATGAATCAGAGGGCAGTGGGGCCAGGTTAAGAATGAGACAGAAGCCCACAACTGCAATCTGGCAAGGGACTCTCTCCTTTTGGGAAGATTTTTATCACCATGGCCCTAACCTAGTAAGCACTTTGTGGATGCTTCTGTTCTTGTTTCCTGCCATAAGGAAATTTTGTTTTAATTTCTTTCCTACTCACCATTTCTAATTGCCAGCTTATATGCCTGTTTGTCATCCTAAAGTGCTTCATTTTCTCTCTCTCTTCATATGTTGACGTGTGTGTATATTAATCTTTCATCTTTTAGCAGACAGGGTCTCAAGATGGACTTGCTAATTTTTTTTTATGAACAGAAAGAGGGGAATGCATGTGTGTGAACTCAGTTGTCACTTTAAAGTCATCCTCTTGGGGGTGCCTGGGTGGCTCAGTTAAGCAACTCTTGATTTCTTGGGGTCCCGAGATCCAGCCCCGTGCTGGGCTCTGCACTGGGTATGGAGCCTGCTTAAGATTCTCTCTTCCTCTGTCCACCCCCTCCACACCCCACACCCCCGCTCTCTCAAGTCATCTTCTTAGCCCCCCCTAGAGGAAGTCCCTTCCTCATAGTTTGAATAATAGAGAATCTAGTTATTTTGTTTGGGGTGAAAGGGCCATCATGAAAATATTTAAAAAGCAAATAGGAGAGGAAGGTTAATTCTGAGAATTAAGACTTCTGTTAAAAAAAAAAAAAAAGACTGGTGATTACCCAACCTCATCTTTACTAGATGTCTCTGAGTCATCTATATTTGTAACAATAGTACTGACAAAAAGGAGCATTGTACACATAACACCACTTAATCACAAATCAATTAGCTAAACACTTCCCACACAGCAGCAAATTGTTGCTTCAGACCATGCGGGAACAGGTTCTACAGATGAACTGCTTGTTCTTTTGTTCCCTTTGCTAGGCAGTTATCAAGTGGGTGGATGGTGAATAAAATCATTGATGTTTACTTAGTTGTTATAGTCCCCCACCCCCCACCCCCCATTTTCCTACTTTATTTAAGGTAATACAAAAAGAAAAGCAGAACTGAAGAACATTGATCACTGAATGTGGTTTTGGGCACAAAGCAGTCTTCACTTTGTTTTTTAAAAAGTTTTCATTGAAGTTAGGGCAGAGCAAAGAAGGCATCTGGAGGGGCCAGGATGTAATTGTGGCTTAATAGGTCCTGCTTGGGACCATAGTTCCTGGAAGAAATTCAAACTGAGTGAAATGACTAAACTTTCCTGTGCTGAAGACTAAAGATTTCTGTGCTGAAAGCACTCCCCAGTGCTTTGAACTGACTGGGCAAATCAGGAACACACAACCCGAGAAAATGCATCAGTGGATGAGTTTGGAGAAGATAGTTCATTTCCTCACATTTTTCCACCCCTCTCATGACATGCATTGAATAGCAGCTTTAAAAGGACAGTAAAAACAAAGATTTATCTGACTTTCCTGAGGTACTTATTATACTGGACAATGTTGGTTCTCAAATTCTTTCTTTAAAAAAAGCAGTATAATCTAGTCTCAGTCCAGATATCCATCCTTCGCTGAACACCCATAATCTAAAGAAAAGTGGTCCACTCATAGCTCTGGTCTAGGTCCTTAAATCAGGCTAAGCTGAATAGGAGATGGCAGATGGGCCAGTTCTGGGACAACTGGGCTATGGGGAAATGTTTCTTTGCTGGGGGGTGGGGAGTGGAAGAGAGAGAGCATAAGCCCTTCCATTGGATGCTGGCCTGTCTGGATGTGACACTAGGAACCAAGTCATGCGTTTCGGGACCATTATTAGGTCTCTTAACCTGGAGTATAAAGTTTATACTCTAGAAAGGGCAAGCTAAAAAATGGGTAGAACCTGGCTCCTCCTTTATGTTGTTGAGTCACTGAAATAAACAACACTATAGCTAACTCATCTATATCTTATTCTATTAAAAAAATGCATTTTCCTTATTATTTACAATGTTTGGAATTAAGTTTTCTGTTTCTTGCAGCCTAAAAAAGTTCCAAATTTGTGCATTGATGCTAAGAGTTTTTTATAGTAGAGCTTTTTTTTTTTTTCCAAGTAATTATGTAGGCAATGTACAACCCCGGGATTACCCTGAGGCACCTTCTAAATGGGTAGGGAGCCTCAGCTCTTCTAACTGTAAAAGAAGAGAGCAGCTCATTAATTTATTTGTTCAATTACAAATATTTATTAAGCAGCTGCTATGTTCCAGACGCTGTTCTAAGAGCTGGTAATGTATCAGTGAACAAAAGACAAAAATCCCTGCCCTCAGTGGTGTATTTTTTACTGGAGGAGAGGATCGCTAAATAAAATGAAGAAAACAAGATGTTAAATAGTAAGTGCTAAGGGAAAAAAAATCTGGGAAGGAGAATACATAGTGTCTAGTAGGGGAATTAAGTTCGAAGTCTTGGATGAGATGGTCAATGAAAGCTTTACTGAGAATGTTACTTAATTCTGTAAAGGAATAAATAAGAAAGCAAAGGAGATAGCCACTTGGATCTTGAGAAAGAGTATTCCAGGCACAGTAAATACCAAGTGTAAAGGCCCTGAGGTGGGAGCATTCCTAGCATGTTTATAGAAGAGTGAGTGAGGAGGGTAGGGGGAATCCTTACCCAGTTTAACCTCATAGGTCATCCAAAGGACTTTGATTTTTACTCTGAGTGAGAAGGGAAATTATTGGATGGTTTTATGGAGAGAAGTGACATGTTTTGGCTTATATTTTAACAAGCTCATTCTAGTGGCTGCATTGAGAGTAAAGAGAAGAGAGACAAGAACAGAAGCTGAGAAACCAGTTAGGGGAATAGTCCAGTAGTTTAGAGATTATGATGGTGATCTGGCCTAGGGATGCAGCAGAAGGCATTTGTGAGAAGTGGTCATAGTCTGGTTATAGTTTGGAGGTAAAAGTGACAGAACTTCAAATAGAGCAGAATTAGAAAAGACACTAGGATGTCTGGCCTGATCAAAGGAAGAACTGAGTTGGCAGCCATTACTTGAGATATGGAAAGGACCAAGGGGAGCAGGTTTTCATACACTCTCAAGAGCTCAGTTCTGGACATTTCGGTTTGAGATCCCTGTTAGATATACACTGTGGATTACAAATAGGCAGTTGGATCTCTATGTTTAGAATTTAGGGCAGTCATCCAGGGTGGACATATATACTGGAGAATCATTAATATAATCTAAAGCCATTGAAGTTGGATTAACTATCCCGGGAGCAAGTGAAGAAAAAAAAAGCTCCAAAATTAAAAGTCAAGTTGCTGAAAAGAGAGCAGCTGGAGATTAGAAAGGGGCATCTGGAATGACAGGAAGAAAATCAGGCAAGTGTATTGTCTGAAAGCAAGAAAAAATGTATTTCAAGACTGAGACAGTAAACAACTTGAGAGATCAAGTAAAATGAGGACTGAAAGTTGATCCTTGGAATTAACAGGGTGGTCATTGAAGACTGAGAAAAACTGATGAAGCAGTCAAGGCAACAGGAGTGGGCTTAAGAGCAACGGGAGGGGAGAAACTGCCAAAAGCAATCACAGGCAGCCCTTTAAAGGAGTCTACAAAGCAAAGAAGCAGGCATTGGTGGGGATTGCTAGTAAGGAGGAGATGATTTATAATGATGGTAAGTGGGGAGAGTTGCTAGAGTGATATCTACGAGTGGGTGCTAGGGGATGGGTGTCGGCCTTTGGCAGGTGCATGAGCTTTTTGTCCCCAGCAACTGGAGAGAAGGCAGGGTGCGTAGAAAGATGCTGAGATTGCTTCATCTCTTGCAGTGAAATTGGAAGCAGGGTCCTCCTCCGCGGGACGATGGGGAAGGACGGGTTAGAGGTAGAAGACAGAAAGGAAAGTCTGACCTAGTTGGTGGGAAGAGTGGGAGAAAATGGACGAGGGAAATAGGAGTCCTGGGCAGCCCCAAGGATCTGTGAGGCGTGTGAACGGCCATGAATGTAAAGACCTGTCAGCAGAATTGGGGGCTTGGCTTCAGCCACTTTCAGCAGCAGGAGTATGAGCATGGCCCACACAGATGGGTGGGTGTCACCATGTTGTGGGATTCCAGGGGAACAAGAAAGAAGCAAGGGAGTTCCTAAAGTTCAGACTACATTATGTGTTAGTATCTGAGTCAGGCCTTTTGGCCTTATGGTAAATTGCCACCCCTGAGCCCCAAAGCAGTTTCTAAACATCTAGTTACAGATAGAACACTGCTAGGATTTATATAAATAGTTCACAGTTCTCCTGCACTGCCTACGTAAACCTGGCAGTAAAAATTACCTGACGGTTCTTGGCCATTCAGGACTTTGAGAATGGGATAATTCATTTTACACGAAAATAAGCAGCTGCTCTTCCTTTAATCCATCAAATAGTACCTTGGAAAAATTGTGTGCTTTGGGTTTTTGTGGATCCCAATTTTCTCGTTTAAAATGAAGTCAAAATAATTCTGGGTACTTAAGCTGGAGAGACCTACCAGGAAGACAGCTGCCTAAGTAGTATGGTGTAGGGAAACTGGGACCACTCCGTCCAAACCAAATGCCCATGCCTCTGCTGAAGCCTGAGGTGCCAAGAGAGGTGCTCCCTGACATGAAGAAAGGAGCTAACCCCCGCTGTCTGCAGGAGATGCAGGAGTGGGGCATCTGGGGGTGGCGACAGGCAGGGCACTTGGTCTCCTCTAAAAGGCATCAGCTTTTTTTTCTGTTATTATGGGTGAACACAGGACCAGCATGGCAAAATCTGACTTTTTTTTTTTTTTTTTTTTGACAGAGAGAAAGAGAGCACAAGTAGGCAGATCAAGAGGGAGAGGGAGAAGCAGACTCTCCACCGAGATCATGACCTGAGCTGAAGGCAGCCGCTTAACCAAGTCACCCAGGCGCCCCAAAATCTTAGTTTTTCAAATTAACCCAGAAATCATGACTTCTACGTGGAATCTCCGATTCTCAAAGGTTGGCACCATTTTTTCCAAAAGCTATAAAAACATTTTTATGGGCAAACCAGAAAAATGTTGACTTGTGTTATAAAGCAGTAAAAGCCTTTAAAAATATAAAACCTTCTGGGGTAATATTAATACTTAATTTCATCAATTTTTCCTACTAGAGTCTAGTGGAGAACATTTCGGCCTACTTTCAAGAATTGGTTTTGTTAGAAAAGTAGGAATACTGTGGATGCTTCATGCTGTCTCAGCTGAGGTGGCTTATCATGGCTTATTGTTCAGACTATGGATACGTGGTCTAATATGCTGATGTTCATTTTAATCTTTTTATATATTCTCACTTCTTAAAACCTGACAAAAGATACCATGAAAACAGTGAAAGAACTGTAGATATCAGAATTTTATTTAATGAAATCACTCAAGTGTTGGGCCATCTATGTTTACCCTTACATTATATAGGATCACTTTATTTATACAGGGATTCAGATTTTCAGTTACTTAAGAGTAAGATTCCTTGAGAGTTTTCCTAGAATATATTGACTTCATGTCATTTTGCCTGCTTTCGGCTAGATGACTGTCTTATTCAGTATTTCTCCTCTTCCTGCTGAGACATTTGATATGAATATATCCTTAGGAATATCAGTAAACCTACAGAAAGAAAGCACCCCATAAACCAAGAGTGTTCTACTCCCTTGAGTAAGGAATAATAAGAACAATGGGAGTATTAATATCGATGATTATAACAGTTATAGCAGCTACCATTTAATATTATCTACCAAATATTACTCTAGGTACTTTGTACCCATCATCTCTACTCATCACAATACCCCTAGCAGATTGGTATGTTTGTTCTCATTTTACAAATACAAAAACTAACGTTCAGAGGGAAGACGCGACATGCTCAGTGTGTCAAAAACAATAGCGACGGAGCCAAACATTAAACCCAGGAGTGTCTAATTGCATCTTGAGGTTCCCATTTATGGTTTGGCCAACAGTTCAAAACTATTAACAGCTTCTCCCTTCCTGGCCTTCTTTGAGTTTAGAGATATAAAGATGAATACACAGTTGTCTCTTGAGACATTATACTCCAGTAGAGGAGACACAAAGATGTATTTTCAAAACTGCATGGCTGGCAAGAATTAGACTCAAACTACACAATATTGAGAGGATGAGCAAGCTTAGAGCAGGGTCCAGGAAAGTTTAATCAAGTGGATGATACTCTAAATTGGATTTTTAGGAATGAGTAAGAATATCCTAGGTGAGAAGCAGCATAAATAGATGTGTGATGTTTGCAGTAAATCGAAAGATGTTGTACTTCTGTACATTAAAGTTGGGGAGTAGCAGGAGATGAGGTGCTTGCCTGTATATGGAAGATAACATTGAAGTGTTATACTGTCAGATTTGGGTTAAAAAAGGAATGCCCTAACAGGCACTGAAGGATGGACTGGAGGACATATTTAGAAATTTTAGGACTCTTGTTTTTAACTACTTTGTTCTCAGAAAAATTTTCCTAGCAGAGTCTGTTATTTTGTGCATATAGTAAATTGCTATTATTACCAAGTGTATTCTTAAAAGGAAGCATAGTTCAAAAACTTCATCTTTCCATCAAAGGGAAACTGTTATGAACTAATGAGACCAGAGCAGGACACACTGCTGTTGGCACTGGCCAGCAACACGCATGCATATAGTACCTCTTCTCAAGAAATAAAGATGGACACATTGTCAGCAGAAATCACAAATTTATTAACTCTTAAATATATCAATCAGTCATTTACCATTATGGCAAGAAATATATACAGTGTCCCATGGTAAACTGCAATGTTTCAAAATTATAGAAGATAGTAATTGTGTAATTCAGTTGTGGTGGAGAGAACAAATCACAATTTCCTCACATCTTAGTGTGGAAGACAAACTTGATCTATGGTAATACTTCAACACCACATGCTAAGTTAAAAGTGTAAAAAAAAAAACCCACTCTATACCTATTAATTATTTTTAAAATACATGTATGCCACGTATAGCCGGTTCACAAAAAGGTAAAAGAAATCAAAAAGGGAAAAACGAGGCCATTATTTTTTCACAGATCTCATTGGCAGGTTAACATGGCTCAATACATTTACTGTATATATTTATTTTAAATATATATTTTTTAAATCGTGTAATTATCAGAAAAGCTTCAATCCATCTACCATACATCCACTAGCAACAATATCTAAGGTGATTAGTCATCAACACAGAAAGGTGAAATGAGAGAAAGAAGGGTTGTTTAGATTTTTTGCTTCTGCTTTAAAAATAGGCTTCTGAAGATTGTGAATTACTATTGTTAAAATAATGCTGATGAAGATACCATGCACTATAAAGCATTTCGGGGAAGAGAAACAGCCTTACAGGAGCTGAATAAACAAAGGAGAAATGAGAAGCACAAAGAAAATCTGGGCATTTCCCTTTTCTTTTTAAACTGGAAAATCCTAACTAACTCCTCACAGGGAGATAATGTTACTGACACAAGAGAGAAGCTAAGAGAGCACAAGCCACAGAGCTCAAGTTCTAAACACTTATGAGAATGGAAATCACTTGCAGGTCTCTCTGACTTTAGAAAACCAGCTAGTGGTGGTGGAGCAGGAGGGGCCCCTGGCACTAGGCAGAACTAAGTGCATGTGCATGAAACCCTGATCCACTACAACCTGGTATTCTCCTTGCCAGTCGGTGGGACACTAGGAACCTCACTGCTTTTACCCGAAATTTAAACAATTCTAATACCACTGACCTAGGATCCCTATGTCCAAAGTAGAGCCGAAGCAGAATTAGAAACCTTTACAATCTTGACAACATTTTTGTGGGTCCTGAAGATGATCAAAAGTGCTAGTTTAGTTACCTCTATTATGCAAATTTCACTTTCCTTTCTGTCTTGTAGTGTGTGAGAAAAGACAGAAGAGGATGGAGAAAAAGCGAACAGCAACGAGTAAGATCAAATGGAGAAAAGAGAGCACATATTTGAGAAAGGAACACAAAACTCAGTGAATTCACCGGAAGTGTGAATATATCTTAAAGTGATCACTCTTAAATTATGTGAATTTTTCCAGTTTACAGTTTGACCAAAAACAACATGACTTTAGAGGGCAGCAAACCAACTGATTCTCGCTTCCACATTCATGAGTGATTTTGGCCACATACCAACCTACTTTAATTGTTAGACAGCAATTTCAACCAGGATCACACCAGGAAACTGAAGGTATATATATATATATATTATATATATATTTTTTGTTTGTTTTGTTAAACAAGCCCAAACTGATTAACAGCAAAGAGTTTTAAAAATGTATGTTTCTCTTACAAACTGTCATTCAGAGAATAATTTTGAAGTCTCTTATATCTTGGCATAAACAGAAACTTGATGAACAGGTTGTACTTGGAATATTGCGGAATTTTTTTGGTCTGACCTCCCCCTATTGTTTGCCAACAGTAATTGAATTTTGCATGGAACATCCCCATAGTTGAAGTGTAAACAATGTATAGGAAGGAATATATGACAAGATGGTGCATCACATATGCATTACATGTAGGACCTTCACAACTTCATGCACTCAGAAACATGCATGAAGAGGAGGAGAGGACAGCCCAGGTTACCATCCAGGTGCCTTGAGAACAAGAATGCAGAGGTGGCACTGTTGATATTTAGCTGAAAGAAAGGGGAGGGGAGTGAGAAATAAGTTATACTGTTTTACAAAATTGTTTTGCCAAAGATGTGACTAGGCTACAGTTCTAAATTAATAGATCAAAAATACAGTTGTATAAAAGATCTTTGCTTGTGATCATTAAAAGATGAAATACACAATGTTAAACAGACAATATTAAAATAGGAAACTATTAATTAGCGGCCAACTTGGCCACACAGAGCTAAGCTGAAAATAGAAACAGGAACCCAGGCTTCAATCAGATTATTGAACTTAATTATGCATTTGTAAGCATTCATGTTTACTAACAGATATAATTTTGTTGAAAGAGATGAAAAGTTTAAGTGCATTCTTAGCTTTTGTCATTATTCTTAGACTCCTTGGGAAGTTAAACCTAGAAGTCCATTTAATGAGGAATATAGCCTCAAAAGCAGGGAAAACGTATTATTTAATTGGAGGTCTTTTTTTTAATCCAATAGCAGGGAGCACTATTTCTTAAAAGCTCTGACAAGGTTCAGTGCTTTGAGCGGAGGAGATATTCACAACATTAGCACACATATCTGAATCCTAATCCAAGTTAAGGAACAAATCTTAACAACACAGGCGTGAATTTAATTACAGTCAACTTTCAATTATCCTCTGGAATTACCCACTATGTAAGTTTTAAATTTCAGCTTGACTTCCACTTGTGGCCTGTCCTCATGGTCAAATACCATTATACTCAGTGAGGCAAAGCAAATTAATTTATATATTAATCTTAGCCAAGTGCGTGACACAAATTACTACCTCTAGAAAAACAGACACCAAAAAATCCTAGAGCTTGATTTAAATTAGGTCTGGATAATTGAGAGTTGTCTGAATTGACCCAGACTGGACTTCTGATGCAGGAACTCCAGGATATCCTAAAATGCCAAGATCCATATGCTGAAGGGAGGCTCTTCTCAGCACTTATTACCATTAAAACAAGGGTTATGCTACAAAATGAGGCCAAACATTAGACTCAAGAGCTCATGCAAAAATGCTATTAAGTTTTCGAAGACCTTTTATATTTTCCATCTAATATAATGCAAAAGATGATATCCTTAAAGGGAAGAAAAACAGCCATGCAGCTTTTTAGTCATTAGCTCCATTCACAAAGTATCACGGAGCAGGATGTTACTTACAAGACCCATATGTGAATGGTTTTCAGGCCTTAGATGTTTTGCCACAAAGAGGTGCTTCCTGAGAAGTTTTCTTTCCCACTTGGAATACAGGATGGCCTATTAAGAGAAGCCCCATTTAAGCCACCTGGCATAAAATGAAGTTTTCTTAAATAGGCTCTATCCCATAAATACTTCAGGGAATTGTAGAAAATCCTAACCCTATAGTACTGTATGAATATAAGCCCTTCCATATTTACTGGCAATTAGTGCTGTACCTCTTTGGGGTAAAAAGAAAAAAACACAAACATGGGTGTCTTCATTATTATATTCCTTTTGTCATTCTCTTAATAGGCTGAAATTCATTCTAAAAATAATAGCTAGCTTTTTTTCCTTCATCTACTTTTTATAAATCCAACAGTGATATATAGTTAAGGCTATAGAGAAGGCCTTTGAAAACCACTGTGGTACATTATTAAACTAAGACATTTTGATAGATTCTCTGGAGTTGAATGGCTGTTTGTATAAATTTACTTCCCCATCCCACTCCCCCCGCCAATATTACAGGTGATCCTGGTGAGAGAATTTGGAATGAGATCAGCAGTGGGCCAAACTTCTGAGTCTAAACTCCCCTTCTTGTTTTCAACTCATCCCTTCACTGAGCAACATTATTTCCCATTAATATTCCCCTTTACTCCAGTTGGAGCCAGGCTTCCTTACCCATACTCCTCTCCATATGAAACTAACATCCTGACATTGTTGTAGCCTTCTGATATACCTTGACTCTCTTCCATTTGCTCCAGGTCTCCAAAGTCCACTTGGAATGTTGGACAAGGTCTTAAATGATATCTTCTACACAAGGTATACTTCCAAACCGTTAACAGTTTGCTACACTGGTCCATTCTACTCTGAAGTTATGAACCTCATAATTTTTCTTTGGTATCCGTGGTAACTTGCTTTCTAAGCTAGAATATAACTTTTTTTTTTTTTTAAAGATTTTATTTATTTGAGACAGAGAGAATGAGAAAGAGAGAGCACATGAGAGGGGGGAGGGCAGAGGCAGAAGCAGGCTCCCTGCCGAGCAGGGAGCCCGATGCGGGACTCGATCCAGGGACTCCAGGATCATGACCTGAGCCGAAGGCAGTCGCTTAACCAACTGAGCCACCCAGGCGCCCTAGAATATAACTTTTACCTTGTATTTCATCTGGTACAAGTTAAGCACCTCGGGGATATACAATAAATATTCATCTAATTACTGACCGCAAGAGCAGACATAACGTTGGAGGAAGACCCTGAGATACCTGCTACTTGTATTTTAAATGTTATGTTTATAAATTTCTTCTAATATCCATACCTTAGCCCAACAGATAATCTGTAAAGTTCCTGACATTATATTGGCCATTTTAGAAACTCTTCACCTTCCTCTGCCAATTGTGACAATGAAGCCACAAACAGTTTGCCTTGTTACATGATTTAACAAAAACCCGCTTGCTAGGGTATCCTCCAGTTTCTACTGTGTGTGTTTCAACTCACAAACAGCTGGTCTGATCTTTCTAGAGTTACAATCTGTTTCTCCTTGAACATTCCCACCAGTGTAACTGCTAGCATTAAATAACATATATCATGTTATTAACAATGGAATAAGTAAAAAAACGCTGACCATGGGTATATTAACAAAGAAGCTGACAGCCTGGAAATATTTACTTGATGGGTACTGTTGGCGACCCAGAGCGATGAAAATGAACATTCTGCCACTTTCCATCCCGGCGATGCCACACACGAGTCTCTTCTGACTGCATTGTCTTTGGCATCCCGCTGCCATCCATGTACTGCGTGAGCCTAATGTATGCTATGCAGGCGGCATCATCACCTACCAGGTGTACATGGGGGTTCAGGATAATTGTGTGGATTGGTTTATTGCTTTTGGACAAAGCTGAAAGAGAATAACATGAAAAACAGAGCTCAGTTTCTACATGAAGTAAACCAAAACCAATAGCTTCACCTGGGGCCAATGTATGGAATGCTATTCATTCAACTACAAATTGTTTGCACTAATTGAGTCCCTGGCACTGTGCAAAGTATAAAGGAAAAGAGAGCAAAAGTAGATATGCATTATTTTCTGTGTTTCCCTTTATACAGAATTTACATGTCACTCTGGGAACTTTGGTGGGAGAAAAGCTGAAGAGATATATTTATTTATAATGGTAAGTGGTTAGAAGCCATGATACAAATAGGGAGAAGGCCTGGCCCAGATGCAGGGAGCAGGTGACAGGATATCCTGTGGTCTTGTTCATTTTTGTTAGCTGGTGAAGTACATGGGACAAGGGAAATACATCAAGTATCAAATATGGAGATAACGGTTTCCGAACAACAACAAAAAAACTGGCCATAGCATGAATTTGTTTCCCCATCTCATTCTGTGACTCCTTTACTTCATAGAGTCCATTCCATGATAGTCCAGTGGTGGTCATCCAGTAAAAATCCAAAATTTGGTTATTGGTCATATAGCCTGGTTCTGATTCTCTAGTTCATTCTTTGATTAAGCAGCCCTCCCTAGGCTCCATCTTTTGATGTTTTGACAATAGCTACACATTCTAATTATTCAATGACCAAGAGATGTGAAGATTTAGCGTAAATGATGATGTCATTCTTTTAGATCACTAAAACAGGCTGAGGGCGCCTGGGTGGCTCAGATGGTTAAGCGTCTGCCTTCGGCTCAGGTCATGATCCCGGGGTCCTGGGATCGAGTCCCGCATCGGGCTCCCTGCTCCTTGGGAGCCTGCTTCTCCCTCTGCCTCTCTCTCTCTCTCTGTCTTTCATGAATAAATAAATAAAATCTTTAAAAAAAAAAAAAAAAAAAAAAAAAAAAAAAAAACAGGCTGAACTGTTTTTACCTGTTGTCTAAACCTGCTTCCTATTCTCAAAAAAGATCTGAGTAAATTACTCAGTTCCACAATCATATACAAAAGAATATCTTATTATGAAGAATATGTATTTATGGAAGTGATATAGAGTTTGTTTTGAAGTTAAATATTTAATGGGTTAATTATTCTTTTACTAGAGATGAGATGGTGTCAATGGAGAACCAACTGAAAGAAACATTATGAAAGAATGAGAAAATTTACTGAAGCTTTGTTAAGGCCAATTTACCACATAATTCTTTGTTTGCTTACAAATGCGCAGTGAATATAAAAAAGGTAATTCATTAAACATAAAAATCCATGCCAAGGCAGACATTCTTGATAATGCTTATAATTAAGAAGTGTAGTAATGATTAGGATAATCAAGCTCATTTCCAGTAATTTACCAAGATCTCACTGAAAAAGGGTGAATTCACTCTATGCATCATGCAAACAAAACACAATACCTAGTCTTTAGGTGTAAGGAAGAGGATAAAAGGAATTTCTGGGTTCCTTTTTTTTTTTTTTTTTTTTTTGATGACCTCAAAGATTTCTGCAGGAGTTTCTTTTGGGTGGCTGTTTCCTCTGAGACCACTAAAAATTTTTTTTTTTTTTTAAAGATTTTATTTATTTGACAGAGACACAGTGACAGAGGGAACACAAGCAGGAAGAGTGGGAGAGGGAGAGGCAGGCTTCCGGCTAAGCAGGGAGCCCGATGCGGGGCTCGAACCCAGGACCCCGGGATCATGACCTGAGCCTAAGGCAGCTGCTTAACCGACTGAGCCACCCAGGCGCCCCGACCACTAAAATTCTTTTAATGGCAACTGAAATATTTACCTGATCACTCATCTTCATGTACATTTTACTTTGAAAATGAGCACTAAATATGCTTGAAAGCACTCCTTTATGTCAAATATTCTGACATGCTATGGTGTCTTTTATTTTTTCATATATAAACTGATATTTATGAAAACTTACTTTTGTGGTGATTCATTTTACAGCTTATATCATACATTTACTGGGACCTCTATGGGGTATATTACCTTTATCAACATTACCTTTTATAAGTCAGCTAGTTTTCAAAACAAAACTTTTAAATTTCAAAACCAAAATTTTATGATGCAAAATGCTGGACTAAGGTGAAAATTCTCACTGCAGAATAGAGCAAAGAAAACTGAAAATCTGGGAGAAATTCAAAGAGAAGTTGGAAAAGGCATGTTATTAAATTTAGAATAAATGTACCATTTTCAAAGTAGAATCGGTGAAAGTCCATCCCTTCCACTAAATTACCCAAAGCTTCAGGTTCAAAAGCAGTAAGGCCTGGGTCACAGATTTTTCTGTAGGGACAAACAAAACAAAACAAAAACATAATTAAAATAACCAACACATGAGTTAATATATTTTGTTTTACACATATTCACTCTTATTTATTAAACAGTGAAGGAGTCTCTTTAAAAAACACTAAAAATACAAAATTTCTTTCATAGGCCTTGGCAAGGTGGGTTGAGGAGCAGATGCTAAAAAAGCATTTTTACAGAGAAGCAAGTTCCAGCAGATGATAATCTATACTACTTTAGGAATCTCTTTTCTTAAATTTCTGCTTTTTTATATTTCCAAGGTGAATTTTCTAGTCTTTCTCCAGTTTTTCTCTTATTTTTTAAACGCTGTCCAAGTCCACTACACTCTCCAAGTCCTACAAAACCAACTTTGTCATTAAATAATTTGGAACAATTTCTGACCCCTTCTACATTCATGTCCAATATCTATATTATTGATTTGAAGGCGTGTCACATCCTATACTTCCTGGAAAAGCTGTATTCAAAGTTTATCGAACTTTTAAAATAAAATTAATAAAATGTACAAATTAGTTTTCTTTTTAATCCTAGAAATGTAATTCAACAAAGTTAAACTTTCTTTGGAGAAATTTATTCAACAAAGAATTGTTAAACACCACCATGTGGCAGATATTTTTTGAAACAATTATAATGCAACATTTAAGACTGGAATAGAAATAAATACAAAGTGCTTGAAAACCAGATTACTTACATATGGGACAGGGAAGATTTAAGAGAAAAAATGTGAGCTGGGCTTTCAGGAATAAGTAGGAGTTGTCCAAGTGTGTGGAAGGTGGTAGGAAGGAGGAGGGTAGCAATTACAATGAGATAGTAGTGTGAGAACATAGAGTGTGTTTGGGGAATGACGGTTAGTTGCTTGATCTGGTGAGCACTGAGTATGTATGTAAGTCCATGGAAACATAAAGGGGGAGACAGTTCCTTGGGCCTGTGGTGATAAAGGTAGGCTTCTCAGAGGAAGTGATAGAAGATCCTGGATTTGATGAATTAGTGGAAGTTTACAAAGTAGATAAAAGGATTTGGGACTATATCTAAAACATTCCCCATTTAGGAGGCATAGCATTTTAACTGTTCAACAGAAATACAAGTTTCAAAGGCCAACTCACTATGGTTCTTCGCAGTATTGTTCTTAGAATGTGGAATTGATTTTTTAAGGAACACTCAAAGTAGAAAATAAAAATTAAAAAACACACCAGTGATTATTCTTGTGTGTGTGTGTGTGTAATTTTTTTTTTTTTTAAAGAGCCTTGAAGGCAGGGCTGGCAGGGGTAGTGGGGAGGCATTTTACATTTTGCCTTAGACTTGTTGGTGGGCAGGTACTTCCAAGCTCAAAGTCAGATATATATATAATCTCTTTCTAAGAGGCAAATGGGAGGAACAGTGTTCCTATGGTAACAGGAATTTATTCTGCCAGGGGCTATCACTTCCTCTATAAATATGACTTTTGGTTGTCAACATCGGTGAATCAAAATTTTTTACTACCTTATATTGGCACTAAAATCCTCTGAGAATCTCTGTACCATGATGGATCTCTTTACCTAACCATCAAAGAGTCAGTATATCTGAAAACCTGTTAGTCTGTTCATTCTTTCTCTCTCCTATGTATATATGTATTTATCACCTGTCACAGGCTTTCGATTTATAAAGGATTCACAAAGCTGCCACTTGGTGTGTGTGTGTGTGCGCACATGCTCTGAACAGGTGTTCTAAGGACTTCACTACTGTGTCCTACCATCCAAAAAGCTCCCAAATGGAAGGTCCTGTCAGAATATCCCTGGGCCTGAGAATGCAACACCAGGCCAGATTACAGGCCTCCATAGGCAAACTGATGTGATTCCAAGGGATTGCATTACTTTAAACTGTTGGAGAAAATAGGAAATACCCCAGTTTTGCCTGGCTACCACCACCACCAAAACACACTTATTACTAATTCACAGGAGAATGCTATTACATATATATACATATATATATATGTGTGTGTGTATATATAATATGCTATTACCTATATATATGTATTATTATGTATTATGCATTATTATGTATATATTATATATGTATTTTCATGTTTGGAGAATCCTATAGGTCTAATAAAGTTATTGGAAAAGAATAAAAGAGCAGGTTCTATGGCACAGACTTCTCAACTGTTTAAAAGGGAACCCTTGTCTCTGAGTTTTCTTTCAAACTCCATATCATACTATTTCAGTATTTATTTTAAATGTTAAATAGTTGATGCAAATACACATGTGTATGCATGTGTTTGCATCTATATGCACATACACAATTTATAAGAAGCAATCTTGGATTTAATTCTTACACTCAGTCAAATATTAAATATGGAAGAGAGTAACTATCTGTAACTGATGATAAAAGAAATACCTTACATAAAATTGGGGAAGAAAGAAAAAAACCTCACACGTAATTGCATTTCCCAGAGGCAATGTCCTTTTACCCTTTTTAAAAATCATTTGGGCATATCTCATTCCATTTTTAATGCTTTTTTTAAATGTAACTGGAATAATTATGTACATCATAATTACATCATAAGCATTTCGCCAGAGCGCTAGAAACTGCATAAATATCTACTGTACCAAATTCACCACATATTACTTACTGGTTACCTTAATGTTGGACTGATGCTTCCAATTTTTCACCATTATGAATACTGTTTCAATAAATATGATTGTTTATAATTTTTATCCATGCTTTAAAAATCCATACCATGTTGAATTTTTATAAGTAAAAAGAGGATTAAAACAATTTGAAACTTCATAAATGCTTTCTGGTATATAAGAACTACATGTCCCCTCTAACCCCTGCCACCACCACTAACCTAAAGATTTGCCTCTATTTATATCCCAATCCAGTGGTGGAGGAGAGTCGCCATAGTCCTACAGGATCTGCACCCCTCTGGTTGTCAACAGTTTTTACCCTGCTGATCTGATGAGCAGAAAATGCTCTTGCACTCAATTTTGCATATCTTGGCTTTTTAAATTTTTTTGCTTTTTTTTTTTAAGTATACAAGTTTTATCTATTTTGGTAGCCTAATCATTTTATCTTATTTGTGATTACTTCCTCTGCTTTTAAACTTATAAAGATCTTTCCAATCAGAGATCAAATTCAATCTCTTTTTTGCATTTAACTCTTTCATTCAAGAGGAACTCACCTGTATGGAATAGGGGAAGGCTTATTAGACTGGTTTTTATCTTCACCCCAATAGCTAACTTATTTACCCACATACTTTGTGAAATAAGCCTTCATGCCCTATTTATCTGAATGCTTTATTTTTATTTGATTGGAGTGATTTCCTTTATATACCCTATGATCCAGTAGTTTATAAACTAAGCATTTGGACCTTCCTTCAAATAAATTGTTACCTAAGAAACAAACTCATAAAAGAGACGAAGATAAAGTTGAGGTGTACTGGCTGAAGAGGAAGAAGGCTGCCTCACGTTGCCTCCTGATCTCTCTCTCTCTGTCCCAGCACCTAGACAGAGCTGCGAGGCAAAACGTTTCTTAAACCAAAATGCCCTTTTTTGTGTTTTCTCTCATGGTTTTGCTCTCATGGATGCTCTGCCTGGAATGCCTTCCCCATATGGAGGTGCTGGTGATTGTGTCTGGGCACTGACAGAGAAAGCCCCAGTCCTCCTATTAGAAGTCTTGTCTTTCCTCTCTAAATCCTAAATTTATTTCTCTCCTGGGGACACTTAATTTATACCTTGAAATAACTCTACTGTTGATATCAAACCTGGGGTTAAATATACATGAATTCTGGTACACTGAAGAACGCATTCACATAGAAAATATTTTGTCATATGCATGAAAGCAAAATAAATGTGCCTCTACTCACGTGTAAGCTTCAAAGTCTCCATTGTTGATGGCTTCAATCAGTTGTTCAGTGACTTTGATAATTTCTTGCTTTCGTGCTAAAGGCAAAGATAGATTATTTTATATGGCTTTTGTCCTTTATTCTCACAAAACTCTAACAATATTGCTATTTTTCTTAAATGGGGTAGTACTATTTAAGACATACCCCTCCCTGAACAATGGTGTTATTCTCTCTATAATCTTGCTGCTCATAGCGCAGAGACCAGCATCATCTACTTCTTTTGGGAGCCTGATAGACACACAGATTCTCAGGTCCTATTCCAGACTCACAGATTCAGAATCTGTATTTTAACAGGACCTTTAGTCACCCGGAAGTCCAAGACTATATATACATTTTAATAAGTTCTCATTACCTTTATCAATTTGAGTTTGAAAATGTTTTTCTCTTGAACATTAAAAATGTCTATCTTCAGAGCATAGATGATCTTTTACATTGAGACACTTTATATAATTATTTTTTACTGTTCAGCCCAATCAACTCTACAAAAGGGGATGCCAACACTGTAATTGCCATCGTATTTAGACAAATGGCCTTCAGTACACTCTGTAAATTGGAAAACCAACATATGAATCAATATGTAGACGTAGGCAGATAACTAGATGGAAGCTGCCCTGCAGAGATGTCAACTCCAACACCAAACATGCTTTGTTTCTATATATATCTCACAATTGGTAAAATTATTAATAGTTGGCTTGGCTTAAATCCCACCTATTCAGTAAATTCCTTTCTGATTACATCTGCAAGTGTTCTTTGCCTTTTTTGAATGCCTACAGTGTATCATTCATTTGGTAATTAAGCATATGCTACATACCATGACACCTTCTTTAGTTAAATCATTACTGGTTTTAAATTGTTACTAAACTTTGTTCACTGTGTAACTGCCTTTCTATTAAATTAAAATCGCCCTGTGTGTGTGTGGGGGGAGGGTAGATGCTATTTTTTTTTGTATCCTCTAAGTTTTATTCCAGTGTCTTTAATAAAATAGATGCTCAATAAGTTTGTGAATTTGATCAGTTGCTTTTAATAAGCTTTTGACTTCAGAACACTATTCTGTTACTAATGAAATTAATGCACACAATTTTTAAAAAATTCCCCTGAGCTTTGCTTTAAGAACATTGTGATATTTCCTTAAATCACTGGAAATAAACTGGGAGAGTCACAAAAAGTTATATCCCTTCTATCTTAGTGAAATTGCTATTCATCACAGAAAAAGCTTGGTTTTAGTTTGTTATTGATTAAAGGCTACCAGTATGGATTTTTAATGAAACTGATCTTCAATAAACAGGTTTTAACCACAAAATTAAATGTTCACGTTACCCAGGTTATTATATTCCTTATTTAAAATAAATATCCTGTAAACCTAACGACTTCATTTATACTAATATGAGACTACCCTAATCAAATATGATTTGTCCATAAAATGGTTGCTAATAATGTCAAGACTGATAATATCAAAAAAATCACTATATAGGTTAGGTTTTCATATTTAGTTACATAATTAATTTATATTGGGAAAAAAAGAACATAAGGTTTCTTAGCTCCTACACACATTTAAAACATTTTTTTGCCCTTGTTCCTTTGATTTAGGAATATAACGTATCCAGGCATCCAAAACCTACTGACACTAGTAGCAGGGAATAACTCTGTAATAGAGAGGCCGCCAATGGCACATTTTAGCTTAATTTAGTTCAGCAGTAAGTGATTCATCTGTCTCTGGCCTCAACAATATGAACATTTGGCAAAAATGCATGACAGCTGACCCGATTCTGCAATATAAAGGACATTGGTGAGACAGTGCTCAGGAAATGAGATTAAGAAAGCGTGACTACCAAAACTTCCTCCTCAATATTAAATCCTTGTTTAAAACTAATAAATTTCTTAGTTTGCTAAGTAAAAAACTAGAGTTTAGAAAACAATGTCAATTTTTAAAAACAAGAAGGGGGAAAAATGAACATAAGATCAGTGCCCTTTGTAGAGCTTCATTAGGCTAAGACAGTTTATAGAGTGTGAAAAGTTCAAGGTCACTTTCTGAATTTTCCAAAAGTCTCTGCATTCCCTGATAAGCAAAATATGGACTTAAAATATCAGTGTGTGTGTGTGTGTGTGTGTGTGTGTGTGTATAGCCATCTCCCTCTGAATCACTGTGGAAATACTAGCTCTTTAATAGTTTACATGCTATGACTGGCTTAGTTTTTGTCCTACGTAATCAAAGCAACACAAATTCCCTTCCATCTCAGTTCTTAGGCTCAGAAACAATGGTCCTTTAGCTGGCAGCAGAGCAAGTGGGAATTAGTGAGAATGCTTCTGTGCTGCACCATCATAAAAACATGACTATCTTGGCTTCGGAGGAGCCTGGAACTCAGAAATCTTGAGAGTGCTTATTTCCTTGGGGCAAAGGAGCGAGAATGAGTCACAGGCAGCATATGATAGCTGACTCTAAAGGAAAGCAGAAGTCTGGAAATGAATCATTTGTACATAGTAGTCTATTGTGGTTGAGACTATTGCCACAGTGACCTACAGGAAGAGTGAGGTTTTGGTGCTAGTTAGCTCTACTTTTCAGCAGTGAAGGTAAAGGACAATCACTATAGTAGGTAACTGGATGACTAAGATCTGTAGGAAGGGGCCCCCATCATCTGGCCTTCCCTCTTTCAAAAGATTAAGTAATGACCACTCCAGAAGTCAGAGTGGGGACAGCTTGTGATGTGTCACTAATTAACACTTAAGATGAAGGAAGAGTGTACCGATACAGCATCCTCTGATTACCAAAAGTTTTTCCACCCTTAGCCAGCACTTTAATCACAGAGAACTGATTACCCAGTAGCTTTATTTATAGAATAGAGGTGCTCAAGCCTAAACCCACAGGTCCCAAAATAGCTTCTGGGGATTTCCAGGTTCCTAGGGGAAACGCAGGAGAGAAAAGTAAGTAGGAGAGATGCTCCAGATTCTGAGTATAATTGCTTCCCATGCAACTGTGCAAAAGAACTAGGAACATGTTCATGTTCAAATTCATATCTTTTTGGCTCTTTCATTGTTCTAAAGAGCCCTGGAAAAGTAAGATAAGAGTGTGAATGGTCCCAGTGTTAAAAACCAACTAACCAAAGAAGAAACCCTGGGAACTGAGAATGATTACATAATAAAACGATGGATTTCAACATTTCTCAAACATTAGCAGATCTTATCTGATCAGATCAACAAGGATCAGATGTGATCAACAATGCTCTGAGATATGCAGACAAACATTACCTGTTTAACAGGTAAGCACACAGATTATAGGCATTGTCCAAAGGCACAGTGTTTGCTGATTACTCCTTCCCTCCATCCTGAAAAACTCTCACTTCTTTCCTGCTTTTCTTACTAATTATGTGGTCACGTGATCTCACTCTCATTTGCTATGTTATCTTTTTCTACCTGGACTTTAAATGTTTCAATTCCTTTTAAAGGTTCAATCTGAGGCCCTCTTCTCAACATACACTGTATCCCTATGATCCTGTCCACACCAGTGTTTTATATTGCCATTTATGTTCCAATGACTCCCTCATCGTTGCTTCCTTTTTTTTAGTCCTTTCCTTCAGATCTGTGTGTCAATGCCTATTTTAGAATCTTCATTGGATATCTCAAATGCATCCTTAACTCAACATATTCTAAACTGAGCTTATGAACTTCGATCCCCACAAATCTATTTGCTTTTCCAGGGATCATCTTCTTGGTAAATGGCATTATCCAGTTGCACAAACCAGAAAGAAACCTGAGAATCATCTTTGACTCCCTCACCCCACCCACCCTACCTAATTTTTCAAGTTCTGTTGACTTTGCTTTTTAAGATGTCTTACATATTAGTTTACTGCTTTCCTTCTTCACCACCACTCTGCTATAAGCACCCATCATTTCTTGTCCAGAACAAGTATCTGGAGACTATGAAATCTTCAATAAGACTAGACTCTGCCCATCTCACCAGACCCATTCAAAGGCTCTTTTACTTTATCCTCTCCATTCCACCCATATAGCCTACTCTCAATATTCAAAATGGCCACGCTTCCTTCTATTGTCAGCCCTTCATATATATTATCCTCTCTTCTTGGAAAACTGTCCCCCATCTTTGCTTCTACTTCCTTTATCAGATCTCAACTATTATTTCTTCCAAAAAGCCTTCCCTGACCCTCATTTTAGGAGAGGTCTCTATGTTTTAAATTCATACGTATCCTACAACTGCTATTTAAAAGCACTTAGTACATATGTATTTACATATTTATTTGTGTGTATTTGATTACATTTTCTCTATTTGTAAGCTCCACAGGGGCGGATCCCTCACCACTGCAACCCAACATCCAGCAAAGTACATGTTTAATAAATATTTGAATGAATAGTGGTCCAGAACAAACTCAAGCACTTTCTGACTCCCAATCCAGCGGCCTTCCCAACATACACATTTTTTAGTGATGGTCAGGTAGACTTTAAAAAATATACAACTGATAAATGGAAACAATTCAGATATAAAGAAGCATGTCTTACTGCTTACTGATGATGAAAGAAAACACTCTTCAACTTGTCTAAAACTAAACACCAAATTTCTTTCTCTTCTTGACTTCCTCACTTTTGCTAATGCAAACACAATTTTACCAGTCTTGTCCTCATATTATGTCCTCCACAAGTCATATAATTTTTTATTACCAGCTATGATGATGTTTCCTCGGGTGTATCCTCAGCCTCTTCATCTTTTTGCTTGTTTTTGGCAATCTCATTAATTCCTCTGGCTTTGACCATATAATGAAGACTGCCAAAGCTCTATCACTAACCTTAAACCTTTCTAGGCTCCAAGTTCATATTTCTAACTGCATCGTAACACCTCCAGTTATCCTGGCATTATCAGACCTAATGGGGTGGCCAAGATGGACCTCAAGTATCTTTCTTGCAAAATCTGCTGCTTCTCTTATATCACTCATCTTGGATAATGATGCCATAATCTACTCAGTTGCCCAAACCAAAAGCCTTGAAACTTAATTTTCTTTCAATTCTTCATATAGCTTATCACCAGTTCCTCTTCACTCATCCAGATCTTTCTCAGATTCATTTCTTCCTCTTTAGGCTAATGCCACTACTCTGATTCAGGCTTTTAGACATTCCTAACCCCTCCTGCTCCAAGGTCACATCCCACACACTCCCACCATCCACCCTCACTGTTGCAAAATCATCTCTACAGAATGAGCTAACTGTGCCCCTCCTCCACTGTCTAGAAGCCGAGCCCAAGCTTCTTTGTTCTTGAAAGGTCTTCCTCCTTTATTTTGCTAGCTTTGACTCTTGACACTTCTTTTCCCCCAGGAGTCCCACATAACCTATTCTACAACTCCACCAAGGGCCTCACTTTTCCTCAACTGGTCCTGGCTCTTTGATAATGCTGTGCATTTCCTCTCACTATTTCTTCTGTCTGGAAATTGTGAATATTCTGCTCCAAAGTTATCTCTTCCTTATAGCCTTTTCTAGGCTCCATTTGCAGCTTTTTGGTTGTATTGCAGTCCTCCTAAAGCATCATCACAGGATGTTCATATATCTGCCCAGGACTTGATCATTTTCTAGCTTCAACACCGAGCACTGAGTAAATGTCTATAAATGCATGCACATATGAATAAATACAAAGATAAGGTATATAAAATATTATGTACATTTTGAAACATTAGATAAATGCCAAGTATATAGGTGATGATGATCATGGCTGATAGCAGTCAGAATGCTAACTGAAAAGGCACTCATGGATCTTTCATATCTCAGAATCAGCAGAGGCCATGGTATTTTAGATGCCAGAGTAATCTGTATAGGCCTAGTAAGATAAACCAGGCATATCTACTCAATGTTTAAACTTGTAATTTCTTTTCAAGAGAATTTAGTGCAGAGAAAGATCCTAGTTATTCAAGCTTGAGCTTTTCAGTAGTTACAGATTTTGGATTAACCAATTTGCTGAAATTAAACTACTTGATAAGAAACCTTATTCAGGAGACTATCTGGCCTACTATGAAACTCAGACTAGGAAATGAACTGAATTTATTGATGCAAATTGATCTTTACTAAAATGTTAGCAGAGTAACAGACACTGAAATCTTTTAGAGAACTGTGCCTAAAGGTTACTTATTCAATGATCAAAAGTTGCACAATTAAAATTATAGCCTTTTGAGGTACATTAGCTTATTAGCAGTTCTGCTCACTTAAAAAAAAAAGATTTATTTATTTATTTGAGAGAGAGAGAGAGAGAGACCGAGGGGAGAGGCAGAGAATCTCAAGCAGACTCTGCTGAGCTTGGAGCCTTGTGCGGGGCTCCATCTCACCACCCTGAGATCATGACCTGAGCTGAAACCAAGAGTCAGACGCTTAAACTGACTGAGCCACCCAGGTGTTCTGCTCATCTACTTTTTGCCAACAGGTATGGTTCTATTTAATTTAACTTCTACATTTCTCAGAGATATTGGGCACCTGGCTGTCAGAGGCTTGAAGGACAGGGAGGTTAAGTGACTTGCTCAAGTCATCCAGCAAAGTCAGAAGCTGTGCCAGAGCTGGAGCTTTATTTGGCTGAGATATCTGTTTAATTCACTAATCTATGTTCCTTCCCAGCCCACAGTGCCTAATTCAATATTTTGAAATCATAAACTTAAATGAACCACCTAAGTGCCTTTGAACTTACTCTGGCAAGGTGACTGACTACTTAATTACTGGGACAAGATTGTAATTAATTATTATACCAATTTCACAAAACTGGGTGTCCCATGGTTTTATTATCTTTTTCCATGCTGCCAATAACTCTTAGGAATAGTTATTATCTTAGGCAAATATACAAATTAGAATCATTTTCATGCTCTTGATAGTTTTATAGAAAAAGGTGCTTATCAACTCAGCTGTTTGGCATTTCCTATGCAATTAACAGCTTGCTTCTTAGTGATTTCATTTCTATTTCACTAGCTTGATGTATTAACATTCAGGAGAGTAATTTCCATTATTTTGGCTTTGAAAATCAAGCCCATAGAAAATTTTAGATTTGACTGGTTTAATCTATAATATTTTATTCAAATTAAAACCTGGAAATTACCAAATTTCTATTCAAGAATCGTAAAGCTCACTTATCCAGAAGCCACTTGTTCAATAAGTCAACTACTCACCTCTTTAATCACTCAAAGCCCTCAAAATTAAAAAAAAAAAAAAAATTATCCACACCATCTTTGTACTTTGCTCTATAAAAACTATTTAGTTTCAAACCATGAAATGTTAATTTGGAGAAGAAAAACTATTAATCTTAGCCCTGTTAAGTTGCTATGACCTGACAAGAAATTATTAACAAATATTTAAAAACAGAAAACCCTAGCATTGGGATCATTTAGTGTAAGTGAAAATAGGATTACATTTTTAAAAAGGTTTGTGAGGATATCATTGCATAATGAAGTATGGCAAGGTCATTCCTAAAATGACTAGATTTAAAAAAGAAATAACATATTTACTATTTTTTAAAAAAAATAAGTGATGCGTATTTAGAAAGATTTTCATTAAAAATGGCTTAAGTAAAAGTTTTAGAGTTTAAAAAAACTATATGTGGTTATATAGAAAATTTGCTTATATGAAAGAATTCAGTCTAGTCCATTAAAAGCAACTGAATAACTGTTCTGCTATCCTCAGCTGACTTATAGAAGCTAGAAATAGCACAACATTGTGAAGACCATTGAGTATTTTAGTATTTTTTAAAAGATTTTATTTATTTATTTGAGAGAGAGAGAGACAGGGAGGGAGAACATAGAGGGAGAGTGAGAGGGAAAAGCAGATTCCCCACTGAGCAGAGAGCCTGATGTGGGACTGGATCCCAGGACCCTGAGATCATGACCTGAGCTGAAGGCAGAAGCTTAATGGACTGAGCCATCCAGGTGCTCTGAGTATTTTAGTATTCAGATGTGTCTGAATCAGATAGGTGTGGTAGCACTTCCAGTTAAGAGTTGATGACATGGAAGAAAAAGATTTTAAGAACTGGTTCAAAGATTCAGATCAACTGCTTGAGGATTAAAACTGTAGTCTCCTTAATAATGTGCGTTGACCTTGAGGGCATTATGCTAAGTGAAATAAGTCATAGAGAGAAAGACAAATACTGTATGCTTTCATTTATATATGGAATCTACCAACCAGACAAACAACAAACTCAGAAAAAGAGATCCAATTTCTGGTTACCAGAGGCAGTACTGGGATAGGAGAAGGAGGAATTGAAGGAAGGTGGTCAAAAGGTACAAACTTCCAGTTATAAGGTAAATAAGTCCTAGAGATGTAATGTACAACATGATGACTACAGTTAACACTGTTGGATGGTATGTGTGAAAGTTGTTAAGGAAGTTGATCCCGAGAGTTATCAGAAGAAAAAAACATTTTTTTAACATTTCTTTTACTTTCTTTTCTTTCTTTTTTTGGTATCTATTTTAGATGCTGAATGTTAACTAAACTTACTGTGGTAATCATTTCACAATATATGTAAGTCAAATCATTATGCTGTATACCTTAAACTTATATAGTGCTATATATCAATTATATCTTTAAAAAAACTATAGTCTCCTGGCATTCAAGTTTATACTTGAATGATAAAGAAGTACTAAGTTTTCTCAAGAAGTATCTCTTTCTTCCATTGCAGAACCAAGGTGACAAAGTTATTTTCTCAAAAGAAAATAATCAGACTTGGAAAAGATACAATGAGACAGAATTTTTAAATATTTGCAAAGTTGTTTTTGTTTTGTTTTTTTGACATGAAGGAAATCCAGCTTCCCCCAAGCCCCAGAACTATAATGAGTCCAATTAACCTCTCCAAACAATTTTACATAGTATCAGCTAAAAAAAACATGTGTCTTTCAGGTCAAAAGTAATTGTCAAAGTATTAATGTTCTGTCCTTCAGTATGAATAGCCAGAAGGAAAAAAAAAATACTGAGAATGGTTAAAAGACTATGCAGTGATGAGAGTAGGCTTTTCCCCCCAGTGGTTTCTATTGCTGTTGTTAGGCTTGATATTTTATTTTTAATAACATATTCCATTCCTATATAAAAAGCATATAATTTGAATTTAGCAAAAAAATAGAATTCAACATATTCTTGGGTAAGTTTATTTATAACTACACTTTCCTGACTAATTCAACTGGTAGATTTGTGAGTGCTCCCTATGATCAAGAATGCAAGAAAAGCTTAAGAGCATGTCCTCTATACTACAAAACCATTTTAAATCTTTGTTTTGCAAAAACCAAAAATAAAAAGCAAGCAAGCAAACAAAGCCATACCAAAATTAATTGAAGTGTGATGTCCTTGAATTTGCTTTTAGAGAAAGAACTAGGCTAACTATAGTAAGAGTACACAGTATTATTCTGCCTCCACATTTACTGAGCCCCAGCTGATCTTTTAAAGTCTTTTCTCCTTGTCTCCAGGTTCACACAAGCTTAGTCATATTTCAATACTTCTCACACCAGTGTTGTCTCAGTAAGGGTGAAGTTAAAGCAGTTTTTTTTATCACCTACCACTGTATAGATATTTTACCTCTAAGAATGTCATTTCACTTTTTTTAAGTGTTAAGTACTTGTCCCATTTTGAACCATTCCCTTTGATGAAGCTGCTAAGATAACACAGCAGATCTTACTACCACCCAAAAATATGCAGCAGCATCTCCTGTCGTTGTAATTCTATACTTTCTAGCTAATTCTCATTTTCAACAGCTGCAAAAATAGTAGCTTGTGCTTTCATTACAAAGTCTATCATTATCCAATCCATAGCTTCCAGAATCGATAAATGAGAATTGAAAGGGCAGATGAGGTCCAATGAAGTGGGAAGAGAGAGGCCAATTCACAAAACATATCATAGAATCCAGTTGCACTCATACATTATCCAAGCGTACTAGAGCATCTATAATCAATAGTAAATTAGGGAACTTGTGAAACAAGTTTATAGGACAAATAACATAAATAAGGAGTTTTTTTTTTTAATTTGGAAAATTAGGGAATAATGATAGACTCTCTTGATATCAGTTATATAATACAGTTGTTTATGACACTGTAGGTCCAAAGTCCAGAGTTCAATGTAATATATATGTATCTATATGCTTAACTTTGATAACCTTGTTGCCTTTTGAGATGCCAGACCACTGGATTGAAAAGGCATAGCTGCAGTCAGTCTGGATATAAATTTACAATGGTTTGTCACAACTTGGAAAACTTACTTAGATTTAGAGGAAAATTACTTATATATACCTCCCACTATCAACACACACACTCCCTCTCACAAAATGATGTAAATTCCTATAACTCTTCTGTCGTCCCCATGCATCTGACAGATCGCACTGGTAAGACTCCTAGGACCAAGAGTCATTTCTATGATTAGTTAGTACATTTATCAAAGCTTAATTTGGAAAGGTGAAAATATCCTATCAGACCAGAAGTTCTTAAGTGCATTCTCATAGCAAATGTTTTTTATTCAAGTGATACCTCACACTGGCACTATCTAACTAGTTCAGCTCTAGGATATTCTGTGCTAAATTCAGTTTAGGAAATTAATGTAAAAGTACTTGTTGGACTATCTTGGCCAAATTTTACAAACTCAGTATGTTATTCTTGGTTTAACCAATGTGACCACAGTAATAATTAAATTTATGAGCCATATACTTCAGAACCTATTACTGTCATTCCCACTTATTCTAGGAAGTATTATAAATATAAATTATCATAAATTAACAAATTATTATAAAATGTAACAGAGTGGATGCAGTATTTTTGAGTAGGGAATATTGTTTTGCCTTTATCCACTGAATTCAATTGATGAACATTCATCAAAGACACCATTCAGGTTATCTGATGAGTAATTAACAGTCCACATTTACAAAATTCATGTCTATATTATGTTAACTGAGATTAAGACAATAATAAGAATCTTCCATAGAGATTAATTTTGAGCTAAAAAGGAGATACTGACTTGGGAGTTCAGCAGGGCAGACCATCGGAAACAGCTTTAAAAATCATCTCTTGTACTTCTATGGGCAGATTATATAACACAACGGGGTGAGAAGTGAGGTATAACTTAACACTGATAAGGAAATTCTTCAATAACTCACAACACTGCTCATGTTAGAAAATTTTAGTATAGACTCTAAGGATACCAACTCTGGTACAGAGATTCAGACATTTATCCCAAACAGTTTTCTGCTTGTTTTAGCCTCCATAACAAGTAAACACCACATTTCGTTTTTTAATTAGCTCTTTATTTAAATGGTATTATTAAATCCCATCTTACCCTACTCTTCTTTTTACTTGTATAGGTTATGAATAAAGAGCTTCTATTACCTTTTTTTTATTTTGTTAATCACCATACATCATTAGTTTTTGATGTAGTGTTCCATGATTCATTGTTTGCGTATAACACCCAGTGCTCCATGCAGAATGTGCCCTCTTTAATACCCACCACCAGGCTAACCCATCCCCCTCCCCCTCCCCTCTAGAACCCTCAGTTTGTTTCTCAGAGTCCATACTCTCTCAGCTTCTATTTCTTTTCTTTCTTTTTTTTTTTTTTTTTTTAAAGATTTTATTTATTTATTTGACAGAGAGAGAGATAGCGAGAGCAGGAACACAAGCAGGGGGAGCAGGAGGGGGAGAAGCAGGCTTCTTGCCGAGCAGGGAGCCCGATGCGGGACTCGATCCCAGGACCCTGGGATCATGACCTGAGCCGAAGGCAGACGCTTAACGACTGAGCCACCCAGGCGCCCTCAGCTTCTATTTCTTGAAGAGATTTAAAATACACAATCCCATATGCTCACACTGTTTCTACCCTGGTAAAAATACCTCTAAAAAACCATGGTAGTCTCTTTTAAATAAGCTACCTTTTCTGTCATTACAGACCACTGACCTTTTCAGAGGCACTTCTCTACTCTTCAGGAGTATCTTTATGTTTTTGTTCACCTTAATTTTGTATAATGTGAAACAGTACTTGATTAGAATACTATAAGTCTGAGTAAAGTAGGCTAGGTGCGGAATAAACACACTCTATACTCAAAACAGACACCACCGCCATAAATTATTTCCCCGACTGAAAATATTCCCTAGTTCAGATTATAAACAAATGACATTTTGGAGCAGCCTTGTTTCCCCCACATTTGCAATTTGAAAAAACATAATAGTAATGGGTTTTTTTGTCTCTTACTCAAACTTCCTAAAATCCAAAATTCTCTCCTTAACATTTGTCATCTGTATTTTGCCAGATGGACACATTCTAAATAACCACATGTAGTGATGTTAAAGAAATCAATGATCCTGTAATAAATTACTTAACAAACAAATAGATCTCACTTGATTCGTTAACTTCTATCAAGATAGTTAATGGCCCTTTGAGGAAACACTGAGGTGGATAATTATAATCTCCAAGAGGGATATTTTATGTTATGGTTCTTGAAACATTTTGCTTGAGAAGTGTGTAAGTAATTTTGCATATATATGCTTCTTTTTATTTTTTTAAAAAGATTTTATTTATTTATTTGACAGAGACAGAGACAGCGGTAGAGGGAACACAAGCAGGGGGAGTGGGAGAAGGAGAAGCAGCCTTCCTGCTGAGCTGGGAGCCCGATGCGGGACTCGATCCCAGGACCCTGGGATCATGACCTGAGCCGAAGGCAGACGCTTAATGACTGAGCCACCCAGGCGCCCCTATATGCTTCTTTTTAAATATGTGTTTTACTTTTGTACAAAACAATCAGTCTGCATATTTTTACTCTCAACAAGAATAATTAAAACAGCCAAAAGTGAGCTAATTTTTCAAAACACTTGAAAACATTCAAGGATAAAAGATCAGTTTAGATGAGGGAAGACTGAATCATTACTTAAAATACTTATGTTAAATTAGAAACAAAGTATGTCTCTGAACTCAAAATTTTAATGTAAAAACCTCATAAATAATTTATTAATTTATTCAGGGTCTAGCATATGGTACCAGGGAAGGAAAAAAGAAGTGAATTAAAATAATCTAACTTTAAAATTCATCACAAGGGACGCCTTGGGTGGCTCGGTCAAGTTAAGCGTCTGCCTTTGGCTCGGGTCATGATCCCAGGGTCCTGGGATCGGGTCCCACATCGGGCTCCCTGTTCAGCAGGGAGCCTGTTTCTCCCTCTGCCTGCTGCTCCCCCTTGCTTGTGCTCTGACAAGTAATTAAAAATCTTAAAAAAATAAAATTCATCACAAGTTAAAAGAATACTGTTACTTTAATAAAATAAAAAAAAATATGAACTTCTATTTTAAGGCAAAAAAATGAATTTTTCTGTACTTGGGCAGCTTTTGTTTATGTATGTAAGTTGGCTGGATTCTCTATGTGGATCTTAACATTTAGAGATGTTTACCCATTTATCGGAAATAAATGGCTTAGAAAGTAGAAACATTGATGCTAAAATTAAAAAAAACCCTACAGGTCCCTTTAAATTTATGTCCTGATACACGTTCCATGTTGCTTGCTGCCTCTTCTCTTTTTATGTCTCTGATTAAATGTTACCTTCTCAGACCCTGATGACCCTACTTTAAATTGTGCCGTCAAATCCAGCAGTTCCATTCTCCTTCTCTGCTTATTTTTACCTTGTATCATCTAATATTAGGAAAGAATGCCCAGAAATAATATAATTTGACTAATCATGGGCCAGACATTTAACAAACTTTATCTCTTGTCAACATGACCATGCTTTATTATTGTTATTATTATTGTGTTAAACCATATAACACTGTCACTTTTGAAGGTAAAAAAATGGTTAAGAAGTGAGATACTATTATCCTCAGAGAGGTTTACATGAGCAATTGGATTACATAGCCCATCAAGGGATTCAAACCTAGTATGTTTGACATCAAAGCACATGCTCCATCCAAACAGGGAAGAGGATCCTATGTTGGTTACTTTTTAAATTTGCAATTTTATATTTGTAGCTTCTAAAGTATGGGGGGAGGGGCAGAAGACATGCATAAAAACCCATAAAGATAAAAAGTTGTGATGAGATCATAACTTTTAGAGAATTTTCATCATTTTATTGGCTGGTAGGAAAGAGCATGGTTGGTATCCACCATATTTCTTTCCTCCATCAATTAAGTATTTGTTATGCCTATTATTACCAAACACAGGTCTAGATACTGCAGATACAGCAGTGGACAAAATAAAAATCTCTACCTTGAAGAAGTTTATATTCTAGTAGAGAAAGAGAGAGACATTAAACAAATAAGTAAAATAAGTATTTCACCTAATGTGAAGTACTACATGAAAAGTAAAGCAGGGAAGGAGAATGGAACTGCCGGATTTGAAGGCACAATTTAAAGTAGGGTCATCAAGGTCTGAGAGGGTAACATTTAATCAGAGACATGAGAAGAGGCAGCAAGCAACATGGAATGTGTATCGGGACATAATAGGCAGGGAACAGCAAGTGCAAAGGCCCTAAGGCAGGAATCTGCTTGATATGGTTTCAGGAATAGTGTTCTTGAGGTATATAATACGAGATGAGGCCAGAGGGTAACAGGCGGCATGGCTGGTGGAAGTTCTTGTCATCGAGGGACTTTTAATTCTGAAATGGCTTTGGCACACTATATTGTACACCTGAAACTAATATAACACTGTATGTTAACTATATTGGAATAAAAGTAAAACATAAAAAATAAAAAAATGGCTTTGGCAGTCATTGGAAAATACAGAGTGGAAACATGACACAATCTAATGTATTTTAGAAGTGTTACTCTGACTACTATGTTGTGAACAGACTATAATCAGGTAATGCTAAAGCAAGGAAAGTGGCTAAGGAAGTCATGTCAATGATATGGGCAAAAGATGACAGTATCTTGGACCAGGGTGGTGGAAGTGGAGGTTAGTGAGCAGTTGTCAAGTGGGGGGACAAATGTGTGTATTTTGAAAGGAGAGCCAGCAGGATTTGCTGATAGATTGACAGACCGGATGTAGGGTATAAGCAAAACTGAGGAGACAAAGAAAGCTCTAAGATGACGACCCAGGAGTATTAAAGGAACTAGAATATACCATAGGCATGTCAAATCCAGTTTTCATAGATGCCTTTGAACACAGATACATGAAAAAAGGTTGGAGACATGATATATAGGAATAATGCAATTAGATCAAAACATTGCAGACTTGTACTGATAGTATGATGTAGGTGAGGAGAAATAAAAGAGGAATGTTTCCTGGAGGTGTCAGTAAGCACTGCCATTTTAAAAGTATAATTTAATCTATAACATGAAATAGTTTTCCAAAGAATTTTTATGTTTCTTTTTAAAGAAAACACAATTGAATAGTTTGGGAATATTCAAACCTAAGTATAGGTTTTAAATTTTCCGTTCTAATCTAAAGAGATCAAACCAACCATCCAGAGGTATTTGCATATTGCAAATTGTTTCCTTTGGGTACCGAAGTACCCGCATACATATAATTAGTAGTACAATATGGCTTTAGCAGGGACATTTATTTTACCACAGTAAAACAAATTACAGCAATCCCAATAACTAAATCAGTCCTTTTGTACTAACCATGATGCTTATTTTCGTATAATAGACTAGCAAATTCTGCTAAACAACATTGGCCAAGAGAACAATGTTACATTACATATCAAAAAAAGGAAAGAAAGAAAAAAAAGGAAGGAAGGAAAGAAAGAAAGAGAAAGAAAAGAAAGAAAAAGAAAGAAAGAAAGAAAAAGAAAGAAAGAAAGAAAAGAAAGAAAGAAAGAAAGAAGAAAGAAAGAAAGAAAGAAAGAAAGAGAAAGAAAGAAAGAAAGAAAGAAAGAAAGAAAGAAAGAAAGAAAGAAAGAAAGAAAAAGAAAAAAGATTAATTCACTAAGTTTTAAGTACAAACATTTTATTCATGTATCCTGGAAGAAATTTTCTTTAACATAGAACAAAATTGTAATGCAAAAATAGCCATTCACTGGGGAAATGTACCAGGAGGCATAATTTCATTAAAGAGGATACTATAAGACTCATAACTCCTTGAGGAAAAAGGTAAGCCTTTTTAGCCTCAGCCTAGTCTACCATATCCAGCACAATGGGTGTTCAATAATTCTTTCCAAAAATCAAAATTGGATCAAATATTTTAAGTAGAGGTCTCTTTGTTAGAAATTACATATGTTAGGGGCACCTGGAGGGCTCAGTTGGTCAAGCCCCCAACTCTTGGTTTTGGCTCAGGTCACGATCTCATGGGTCATAAGATCGAGCCCTATCTTGGGCTCTGTACTCAGCAGGGAGTCTGAAGATTCTCTTCCTCTGCGCCTCCCCCAACTCACAGGTACACGCAGCACCCGCACGTACATGCACTCTCTCTCAAATAAATAAATCTTTAAAATAAAAAAAGGAATTACATGTATTATATGCATCTGAAATTTTCTGTATTGCTCATATATGACTCTAGCTGTGTCCTTATGTTTATTTTTTAATGAACTTATTATTCCTTGTTTTAGAATTATCTGAATACCAGCCAGAAACAAAGAAGGTTTATTATCATGCAGAATCATCTGTCTTTTCTAGCCTTGTTCATGGGTCAAGAAATGTGGCTATTGCCTACTTAGTAAACTTACATTAGAGGTGCCCACAGAATATTCATTGACTATTTGAATTGAATAATGAAAATACCACTATTCCAGATGCAAAAAAAAAAAAAATCGGTTTACTTCAACATAATCTCTTCCATTAAGCTCCTTCATTCAGTAATGTCTTCTCTGTTTCTTCTTGTAATATCTTAGTTCTCCACCTAACATGGTTTGAAATTGAATGACCTGTAACCAGGTAAAGCAGTAAAAATGCCCAGGACTGAGATTTATTTGACTACCTTACAACTAACGCTTCCTGAGCAAATCAAAGGGATCTGAGCAGAAGTCCATACCACCACCACCACCAACAACAACAAAAAGGCCATTTCACTGATTCACTGATGTATAAGAAGAATCACTAAATAATACAGACATATAATTTCACATAATTTCTAGATATAGTTATTGGTAGAAAATAATACAAATTCAGCAAAGGAGATAGTATTTTATTAAAGTATTTTATTCTAATAAATAATTTCAGAATTATATAATTCATAGCTAATAAAAACAAATAATTATAATTTCTGCCTAGAAATGAAGTAAAATAATTTTAGATATTTAAAGTAATTTTATATAGTAGATACTTTAAAAATATGAAATACATCCCCATAATAATTCTTATTGGGATGTGTTTAAAGTACTAATTTTACAGTCTATTAGTGACATGATAACATTTTGAATACACAGGTTGGTGGACACTGTTTTTTTCCATTGCAATAATATTCCATAAAACTACAGCAATTTATTCCTGTATTCAACTTTGAATTAAATGTCTTTTAATAATTGTTTTGGATAATTTATATTATTACCATCTATATTATATATTACTTTATAATGTATAATTGTGCACACTTTAAAAATAAGAGACCTCATAACGATCTTAGTAGTATTGCATTAAATTAGGGTAGATAAAAACCTTACAACTCTGTATTATTGATTTCAATATCTAAATTCTGTAACCGGGAAGGCTGAGCCACAAAGTTATACAACCTGCTCTAATAAAGTTAGATAAAAGAACTAAAACAAGAGTGTAAACTCTGGATTCCAATCAGATCCTTGCTAAATTTTTTTTGTGTCATTAAAAACAGTAATGAAGTTACAATCTGAAAAGGTAGACAGAGAAAGTAATAAAATACTTTAAGACTTGCACATAACTTTAAATTTAGGTCCTTATTAAATAAATTGGACTATTTTTATTAGGCAATGGGAAATACAGATACATGGAAAAAAACAAAGTTTTACATGCAATATATATACAACTATATTATAATATAAATTAGATCTTGCTGACTACAAAATTTTTGACTGTATAAATTTTGAGTCTCTTTACCTCTTATATTTTAACTTCTACATAAATATTGAAGAATAGTATATGTTAGATTTTTAAACTCTGAATTATTAAAATGAATTCAAAGTTATAAAACTGGTAGTTTAATTATGATTTGGAAATTTATTAAAGAAGAAATCAAAAAGTACATGGGAAGAAATGAAAATGAAAACAAAATGGTCCAAAACCAGAAGTGGTTCTAAGAGGGACGTTTATAGCAATACAGGACTGCCTCAAGAAGCAAGAAAAATCTCAAATAAACAACCTAACATTACTCCTAAAGAAGCTAGAAAAAGAACAAACAAAACCTGAAACCAGCAGAAGAAAGGAAATAATAAAGATTAGAGCAGAAATAAAAGATATAGAAACTAAAAAAAACAGTGAAACAGATCAATGAAAGCAAGACTTGGTCCTTTGAGAAGATGAACAAATAGCCAGACTCATCAATAGAGAGAGAGAGCTCAAAATAAGCAAAATCACTAATGAAAGAGGAGAAATAACAATCAACACCATAGCAATACAAACAACTGTAAGAGCATATTATGAAAATCTACATGCCAACAAATTAGACGGTCAAGAAGAAATGGATACATGCCTAGAAAAATTTAACCTCCCAAAACTAAAGTGGGAAGAAATAGAAAATCTGAAAAGACCAATTATCAGCAAGGAGATTGAATCAGCAAAGAACTCCCAACAAACAAAAGTCCAGGACCAGATGGCTTCATAGGTGAATTCTACCAAACATTTAAAGAAGAGTTAATACCTATTTTACTCAAACTATTCCAAAAAATAGAAGAAGGAAAATTCCCAAATTCATTCTATGTGGTCTGTATCACCCTTATACCAAAACTAGATAAAGATATCACAAAATAAGTAAGTAAGAAAGAAAGAAAGAATGAACGAACGAACTATTGGCCAATATCTGTGATGAACATAGGTGCAAAAATCCTCAACAGAATACTAGCAAACTGAATTCAACAATACATTAAAATAATCATTCACCACAATCAAGTGAGATTTATTCTTGGGATGCAAGGGTGGTTCAATATTTGCAAATCAATCAATGTGATATGCCACATCAATAAGAGAAAGGATAAAAACCATACCATCATTTCAATAGATGCAGATAAAGCATTTGACAAAGTACAACATCCATTCATGATAAAAACCCTCAACAAAGTAGGTTTAGAAGGAAGATACCTCAACGTAAGAAAGACCATATATGAAAAACCTACAGTGAAGATCATATTCAATGGGGAAAAACAGAGCTTTTCCCCTAAGGTCAGGAACAAGACAAGGATGTCTACTCTTACTACTTTTATTCAACATTGTACTGGAAGTCCTAGCCACAGTAATTAGACCACAAAAAGAAAGAAAAGGCATCCTTTTCTTTGGTAAGAAAGAAGTAAAACTTTCACTATTTGTAGGTGACATGATATTACATACAGAAAACCTTAAAGATTCCACCAAAAAACTACTAGAACAGATAAATGAATTCCATAAAGTTGCAGGATACAAATCAACCTACAGAAATCTGTTGCATTTCTATACACTAATAATGAAGCAGCAGAAAGAAAAATTAAGAAAACAATCCCATTTGTAATTGCATCAAAAATAAGATACCAAAGAATAAACCTAACCAAAGAGGTGAAAAACCTATATTCTGAAAATTATAAAACACTGATGAAAGAAACTGAAGATAACACAGAAATAGAAAAGACATTCCATGCTCAGGGATTGGAAGCACAAATATTGTTAAAATGTCTACAAGACCCAAAGCAATCTACAGTTTTAGTGCAATCCCTATCAAATACCAACAGCATTTTTCACAAAACTATAACAAAAAATCCTAAAATTTACATGGAACTACAAAATACCCCAAGTAGCCAAAGCAATTTTGAAAAAGAAAAACAAAGTTAGAGGCATCCCAATTACAGACTTCAAGTTATATTACAAAGCTGTAGTAATCAAAACAGTTTGGTACTAGCACAAAAATACACATATAGATCAATGGAATAGAATAGCAAACCTGGAAATGAACCTACAATTACATGGTCAATTAATCTTTTACAAAGCAGGAAAGAATATCCAATGAGAAAAAAATAGTCTCTTTAACAAACAGAAAACTGGTCAGCAACATGCAAAAGAATGAAACTCAGTCACTTTCTTAGACCAAACACGAAAATAAACTCAAAATGGATTAAAGACCTAAATGTGAGACCTAAAACCATAAAAATCCTATAAGAGAGAACAGGTAGTAATTTTCTGACATCAGCTGTAGCAACATTTTTTTAGATATGTCTCCTGAGGCAAGGGAAATAAAAGCAACAATAAACTATTAGAACTACATCAAAATAAAACACTTCTGCACAGTGAAGGAAACAATCAACAAAACTAAATGACAACCTACAGAATGGGAGAAAAGATCTGCAAATGACATATCTGGTAGAGGGTTAGTATCCAAAATATATAAAGAACTTATACAATTCAACACCCCAAAAGCAAATAACCCAATTAAAAATGGGCAGAAGACATGAACAGACATTTTTCCATAGAAGACAGACAGCTGATCAACAGACACATGAGAAGATGTTCATCACTTATCATCAGGGAAATGGAAATCAAAACGGCAATGAGATATCACCTCCCACCTATCAGAATGGCTAAAATCAAAAACACAAGAAACAAGTATTGGCAAGGAAGTGGAGAGAAAGGAACCCTCATGCACTGTTGATGGGAATGTAAATTGGTGCAGACCCTGTGGAAAACAATATGGAGGTTCCTCAAAAAGTTAAAAATAGAATTACCCCAAGATCCAGTAACCATAGTACTATTTATTCAAAGAATACAAAAACACTAATTCAAAGGGATACATGCACCCCTATGTTTACTGCAGCATTATTTACAATAGCCAAATTATGGAAGTAGTCCAAGTGTCCATCAATAGATGAATGGATAGAGAAGATGTGGTAAATGTATATACACATACAAACACAGACACACAAAGGAATATTATTCAGCCATAAAAAGAATGAAATCTTGCCATTTACAAAGACATGGATGGAGCTAGAGAATATAATGTTAAGCGAAATAAGTCAGTCAGAGAAAGACAAATACCACATGATTTCACTCAGATGTTAAGATTTAAGAAACAAAACAAATGAGCAAAGGAAAAAAAAGGTGGGGGGAGACAAACCAAGAAACAGACTCTTAACTATAGAGAACAAACTGATGGTTACCTGAGGGGAGGTGGGTGGTTGGGGGAGAGGTGACGTAGGGGATGGGGATTAAGGAGAGCACTTGTTGTGATGAGTACTGGGTGATATATGGAATTGTTGAATCACTATACTGTATACCTGAAACTAATAAAACACTATATGTTAACTATACTGGAATGAAAATAAAATAAAATTTAAAAGTATACCAAAAAAACCCAAAATAAGGTGAAAGTAAAAATAAAATTTAAACAGGAGCTCATCTGTTTTCAAAGAATAATATAAAAAAAAGTACAGCATTTTGCAAATATTTTTATGCTTCAGTTCTGAAAGCCAAATGCTAACTTAATTAACAAGTTGTGCCTTGATATAGGTCCTTGGTGGTCATTTTAAATATAAGTATTGGGAAAGTCTGTTAGAACAAATTACATTTTTTTCTTATGAGAGAGCTAAATCTGGCTAAAATGCAATACATTGATATGTTTTCTATGTCACAAACCTTTGTCAGTAAAAATACTAAACCTGAAGCCTAGTCTCAATATAAATATTATGAAAAGCATGTTTTGTAAATAAAAGATTTTTATCTAATAATAAAAAAGATTAGGAAATTGATGGCAGGAATCTTAGAACATACATGATTTAGAATTTATGAAGTATTTAATAAAATAATGCTCCATTTATAGAGTTTTGCAAACTTGCTTTAAAAAGCCATTTATAGAAACTTTTTTTTTAATTTTATTTTGTTATGTTAGTCACCATACAATACATTATTAGTTTTTGATGTGGTGATCCACGATCCATTGTTTTCGTATAACACCCAGTGCTCCATGCTGTACGTGCCCTCCATAATACCCATCACCAGGCTAACCAATCCCCCCTCCCCCTCCCCTCTAAAACCCTGTTTGTTTCTCAGGTCCATAGTCTCTCATGGTTCATCTCTCCCTCCAATTCCCCCCCCTCATTTTTCCCTTCCTTCTCCTAGTGTCCTCCATGCTATTCCTTATGTTCCACAAATAAGTGAAACCATATGATAATTGACTTTCTCTGCTTGACTTATTTCACTTAGCATAATCTCCTCCAGTCCCATCCATGTTGATGTAAAAGTTGGATATTCATCCTTTCTGATGGCTGAGTAATATTCCATTGTATATATGGACCCATCTTCTTTATCCATTCATCTGTTGAAGGGCATCTCGGCTCTTTCCACAGTTTGGCTATTGCGGACATTGCTGCTATGAACATTGGGGTGCATATGGCTCTTCTTTTCACTCCATCTGTGTCTTTGGGGTAAATACCCAGTAGCGCAATTGCTGGGTCATAGGGTAGCTCTATTTTTTAATTTTTGAGGCACTTCCACACTGTTTTCCAAAGTGGCTGTACCAGCTTACATTCCCACCAACAGTGTAAGAGGGTTCCCCTTTCTCCACAACCTCTCCAACATTTGTTGTTTCTTTCCCTGCCCATTTTTGGCATTCTAACCGGTAGTAAGGTGGTATCTCAGTGTGGTTTTGATTTGGATTTCCCTGATGGCTAATGATGATGAACATTTTTTCATGTGTCTATTAGCCATTTGTATGTCTTCTTCAGAGAAGTGTCTTTTCATATCTTCTGCCCACTTTTTGACTTGTTTTTTGGGTGTTGAGTTTGAGAAGTTCTTTATAGATTTTGGATACCAGCCCTTTATCTGTAGTGTCATTTGCAAATATCTTCTCCCTCTGTGGGTTGCCTCTTTGTTTTGTTGACTGTTTCCTTTGTATATGTGCTGCCAAAGCGAGCACGTGACTGTTTCCTTTGCTGTGCAGAAGCTTTTTATCTTGATGAAGTCCCAAAAGTTCATTTTTGCTTTTGTTTCACCAGCCTTTGGAGATGTATCTTGAAAGAAGTTGCTGTGGGCGATGTCAAAGAGGTTACTGCCTATGTTCTCCTCTAGGATTCTGATGGATTCCTGTCTCACATTGAGGTCTTTCATCCATTTTGAGTTTATCTTTGTGTATGGTGTTAGAGAATGGTCGAGTTTCATTCTTCTGCATGTGGCTGTCCAATTTTCCCAGCACCATTTATTGAAGAGACTGTCTTTTTTCCATTGCATGTTTTTTTCCTGCTTTGTCAAAGATTATTTGACCATAGAGTTGAGGGTCCATATCTGGGTTCTCTATTCTGTTCCATTGGTCTGTATGTCTGTTTTTTTTTTTTTTTTTAAAGATTTTATTTATTTATTTGAGAGAAAGAGAGAGAGACAGAGAAACAGCATGAGAGGGGAGAGGGTCAGAGGGAGAAGCAGGCTCCCCGCTGAGTCGGGAGCCCGATGTGGGACTCCATCCCAGGACTCCGGGATCATGACCTGAGCCGAAGGCAGTTGCTTAACCAACTGAGCCACCCAGGCACCCTATATGTCTGTTTTTGTACCAGTACCATGCTGACTTGGTGATCACAGCTTTGTAATATAGCTTGAAATCGGGCAACGTGATGCCCCAGCTTTTTCTTATTCAACATTTCCTTGGCGATTCGGGGTCTTTTCTGATTCCATACAAATTTTAGGATTGTTTGTTCCAGCACTTTGAAAAATGTCATTGGAATTTTGATCGGGATGGCACTGAAGGTATAGATTGCTCTGGGTAGCATAGATATTTTAACAATGTTTATTCTTCCGATCCATGAACATGGAATATTTTTCCATCTTTTTGTGTCTTCTTCAATTCTTTCATGAGTGTTTTGTAGTTCCTAGAGTATAGATCCTTTACCTCTTTGGTTAGGTTCATTCCGAGGTATCTTATGGTTTTTGGTGCTGTTGTAAATGGAATCGTTTCTCTAATTTCTCTTTCTACAGTTGCATTGTTAGTGTATAAGAAAGCAACTGATTTCTGTGCATTGATTTTGTATCCTGCCACATTACTGAATTGCTGGATGAGTTCTAGTAATTTGAGGGTGGAGTCTTTTGGGTTTTCCACATAAAGTATCCTGTCATCTGCGAAAAGAGAGAGTTTGACTTCTTCTTTGCCAATTTAATACCTTTTAATTCTTTTTGTTGTCTGATTGCTGTTGCTAGGACTTCTAGTACTATGTTGAACAATAGTGGTGAGAGTGGGCACCCTTGACGTGTTCCTGATCTTAAGGGAAAGGCTCTCAGCTTTTCCCCATTGAGGATGATATTCGCTGTGGGTTTTTCATAGATGGATTTTATGAACTTGAGGAATGTTCCCTCTATCCCTATACTCTGGAGAGTTTTAATCAGGACAGGATGCTGCATTTTGTCAAATGCTTTTTCTGCATCAATTGAGAGGACCATATGGTTCTTCTCCCTCCTCTTATTAATGTGTTCTATCACATTGATTGATTTCCGAATGTTGAACCACCCTTGCATCCCGGGGATAAATCCCACTTGGTCGTGGTGGATGATCCCTTTAATGTATTGTCGGATCCTATTAGCTAGGATTTTGTTGAGGATTTTGGAATCCATATTCATCAGGGATATCGGTGTGAAATTCTCCATTTTGATGGGGTCTTTGCCTGGTTTGGGGATGAAGGTAATGCTGGCCTCATAGAATGAGTTTGGAAGTTTTCCTTCTGTTTCTATTTTTGAAACAGCTTCAGTAGAATAGGTATTATTTCTTCTTTGAATGTTTGGTAGAATTCCCCAGGGAATCCATCAGGCCCTGGACTCTTGTTTTTTGGGAGGTTTTTGATCACTGCTTTAATCTCATTGCTGGTTATTGGCCTATTCAGGTTGTCAACTTCTTCCTGTTTCAGTCTTGGCAGCTTATAGGTTTCCAGGAAGGCCTCCATTTCATCCAGATTGCTCAGTTTATTGGCATATAGTTGTTGATAATAATTTCTAATAATTGTTTCTATTCCCTTGATTTAGTCGTGATCTCTCCCCTTTCATTCATAATTTTATTAATTTGGGTCCTTTCTCTTTTCTTTTGGATAAGTCTGGTCAGTGGTTTATCAATCTTATTAATTCTTTCAAAGAACCAACTTCTAGTTTCATTGATCTAGTTTCTAATTCATTGATCTCTGCTTTAATTTTAATTATTTCTCTTCTAATGCATGGCTTAGGCATCATTTGTTGCTTTTTCTCTAGTTCTTTAAGGTGTAGAGTTAGTTGGTGAATTCGGGATTTTTCTATTTTTTTTGAGTGAGGCTTGGATGGCTATGTATTTCCCCGTTAGGACTGCCTTTGCAGTATCCCATAGGTTTTGGACTGATGTGTTTTCGTTCTCATTGGTTTCCATGAACTGTTTAAGTTCTTCTTTGATTCCCTGGTTGACCCAAACATTCTTGAGCAGAGAGGTCTTTAGCTTCCAAGTGTTTGAATTTCTGCCAAATTTTTTCTTGTGATTGAGTTCCAGTTTTAGAGCATTATGGTCTGAGAATATGCAGTGAATAATCTCAATCTTTTGGTATCGGTTGGGACCTGATTTGTGACCCAGTATATGGTCTGTTCTGGAGAAAGTTCCATGTGCGCTCGAGAAGAATGAGTATTCTGTTGCGTTAGGGTGGAATGTTCTGTAATATCTCTGAGGTCCATCTGGTCCAATGTATCATTCAAAGCTCTTGTTTCCTTGTTGATTTTCTGCTTAGATGATCTGTCCATTGCTGAGAGTGGAGTATTGAGGTCTCCTACAATTAACGTATTGTTATCAATATGACTCTTTATTTTGGTTAACAGTTGGCTTATGTAGATGGCTGCTCCCATGTTGGGGGCATAGATATTTACAATTGTTAGATCTTCTTGTTGGATAGGCCCTTTAAGAATGATATAGTGTCCTTCTGTGTCTCTAATTACAGACTTTAGTTTAAAATCTAACTTGTCTGATATAAGAATTGCTACCCCAGCTTTCTTTTGAGGTCCGCTGTCATGGAAGATGGATCTCCATCCCTTCACTTTCAGTCTGGATGTATCTTTAGGTTCAAAATGAGTCTCTTGTATACAGCATATGGATGGGTCCTGTCTTTTTATCCAATCTGCAACCCTGTGCCGTTTTATGGGAGCGTTTAGGCCATTCACATTGAGAGTGATTATTGAAAGATATGAATTAATTGTCATCATGTTGCCTGTGAAGACGTTGTTTTTATAGATTGTCCCTGTAAATTTCTGTTATATATCACTCTTGGGGTCTTTCTCCTTTTATAGAACCCCTCCTTAATATTTCTTGCAGAGCCAGCTTAGTGGTCACATTCTTTCAGCTTCTGCTGGTCATGGAAGCTCTGCATCTCTCCATCCATTCTGAATGAAAGCCTTGCCGGATAAAGTATTCTTGGCTGCATGTTCTTCTCATTTAGTACCCTGAATATGTCTTGCCAGGCCTTTCTGGCTTGCCCGGTCTCTGTGGATAGGTTTGACGTTATTCTGATGTTCCTCCCTCTGTACGTAAGGAATCTCTTCCCTCTAACTGCCCTTAAGATGGCGTCCTTGGTTCTAAGATTTGCAAGTTTTACTATTACATGCCGGGGTGTTGGCCTGTTTTCCTTGACTTTAGGAGGGGTCCTCTCTGCCTCTAGGACTCGAATGTTTGTTTCATTCCCCAGATTAGGGAAGTTCTCAGCTACGATTTGCTCAAATACATCTTCTAGTCCTCTCTCTCTCTCCATTCCCTCCAGATTAATTATTCTGACATTGGAATGCTTCATGGTGTCACTTATTTCTCTGATTCTATTTTCATGGATTCTGAGTTGTTTTTCCCTTTTTATCTATTATATTGTCTTCCAGGTCGCTTATTTCTCTTCTGCCTCAGTTACCTTAGCTGTTATATTATCTAGATTGGATTGGATCTCATTGATAGCATTTTTAAGTTCCGCCAATTCAGCTTTTATTTCTGCCCGTAGAGACTCTATGTTGCCACTAATTGATTTCTCCATTCTAGCCATTGTCTTCACAATTGCTAGCCTGAATTCCATCTCCGACATCTTGGTTATATCTGCATCCATTTGTAAATCTGCAGCATAAGTCATAATCTCTGAGTCTTTTCTGTTTTGGGGGCTCCTCCTCCTAGTCATTCTGTTGATGGGTGTTTGAAGGAATGTATAGAGTCCAAATTATTGACCAGAACCCAAGCAAGATGCACCTGTTTTCTTGGGACCTTAGGGTTGCTGGCCTCTCATTTTCCCAGCCTGTCTTCTGCGGGAGGGGCCTGCCATGCTGTTACTCAGGCAACCCTGTTTGGGCAGAGTTACCCTGTGCCCCTGTGGTGGGGGATGGGCTCAGTGGGAATCAGTTTTTGGGGCTTTTGTTCTCTGGCACCTTTCCCTGGTGGCTTTCTGCATCTTTTCCAAGAGTCAGAGCAGAACAGACCGTTTCCAACCCTCTGCCTCAGAGCAGAGAGACCGCAGTCTGTTCTTCAAAAAAATCAAATTTGGATTAGAAATCTGAAAGAAGTTATTATGCACTGCACTACAGGTCTTTTAAGACACTTTTAACCTAATGGAATGACATAATTATCAAAGGTTTTTAAATAAAATAACCAGAAGTTTCTTAATTTGCAGATTCTCTTGAAGAGAGAAAGGCATGCAGGACAAATGCTGAGTTACAAACCACAGAGGGATCTGAAGAAGATTGGTTTCATGTGATCATCTGCGTCAGGAAATTCTACCCAGCAATGACAGTTTTCATTGGAAACAGAATTTAAGAATAGTTGAATTTGAGTATTTAGTCATCACACTGTCCACTAATGTACAGATTCACAAAGTCATATACAAAAAGCTCATTAACCAAGTGATTCTGTAGATGAGCCAAGACCTTTATATCCAGATGTCATCAAATACCAGGCCCAATTCAAATGATAAGGGTGTCAATCCTTGCTCTTAATTGGGCCTTTTGCAAACATTCTATGCAACTTCATTACCATTATCTATTTGTCAGCAAAAGGAAAAAGAGGATAAACCAGAAAGAAGTCCCCATGCTCATAGCAATACATTTCTGCTTGTTGTACAGAGCTCCACTGGTCTAGACCTGTAAGAAAGATGAGATGCAGCAAGAGATCCAAGCAGCTACTCCATGGTGAGCTGTATGCAATGAGATGCTGGAAGCAGGATGAGTGGCAGAGATAACATAAGGGCACAGAGGAGTCCAACTTCGACAGGTGTTGCACAACTCTGGAACTCTAGGAAAGAGCAGCAGATGGACCAAACCAATGCATACCCATCAGGAAGAAGTAGCTGATTCTGAGCAATGGTGTTGGCAGGTTATGAGGTAGAGAGACACTGTGGCATACAGCAACAGGCCCTGCAAACTGTGGTTACAGCCACAAACCAAAGGACAGTCTTCAAATGTATACAGTGCTGAGAGGACCATTGCTACATATCATTGGCTTTAAGGACACCCATGTTTATAGAGCGCTGCACTGTTAGTGTTGCCACCTACAAGTGTTTGTTTTACTAGAAATGTATTCAAAATGGAATGACTATTTCAATAATTTTAGACCTAAAAATCCGTATTTTGAAAATACCAGTGAATTCTAATAGGAAAACTTTTTTGTTTTTGGGTGCATATAGCTGTTTTTACTGTACAGTGCTTCTTTGGTAATAGCTATGCCCATTTATTTTTAAGCCATTACCATCTTTCCATTACATGGAGTATCCTGCTGAGTTTACAGACATAGAGTTAGAGATAATATTTGGTTTTTAAATACAGGACAAAATTAGGAAATGGCTCAAAAGGTCCACACTAGGAAGTCCATGTTGCCTTGGAAAGAGAAAACAGTGAACTTAAGAAGCTTTTTAAAAAGAAAAATTGTAAAACAATCCCTTAGGATGACTGTGGGCTTGGGAAGGGAAATGTTGTGGTTATAACTAAATGCTGAAGTTTTTTTTAAAAAATGAAAAGTGAAAGGACTTTTTGAAATAAAATGAATTTATGTTGGGTCTCACTTTTTAAAGTCCATTTTCTTGACATTTGTTGAATTAGATGAGAGAAACAGCCTAAATTGTAGCATAAAAACTTCATGTAAAACGTACAGAAGTACATCTTGACTCTTGAGTTGTTGAAAGTTCTTGAATAAGACTAGTCACCAAGAGAAGATGTGGCGCTCAAACAGTAGGCATTCAATAAATATCGGCTGAATGAAAAAACTGAGGTAGCCTACATACAGTTCAAGAATAACACACAGATTGCAGCTTTACGAAAACCGAAGGCCATTCTGAATGAAAACTAACAAGGAGAGCTCAAAGAAAATGGGTCTTCTCCAAATTCTGGCTCTCTAGGTGCTCTAGGTTCCCTGAATGTGAAGGACTACTCATCTACTATGACTAATACTTTCTTCCTCCTTAAGAGCAGTTGGCCCAACTTTTTTCCCCTTGAAAAGGCCAACAAAAGGTATTCTGCTGTTGGTTTTCATTTCTTCCTTTGTCTAGGTCACCATGATGTGTTAATATCCTCCCCCTGCTCATGTTTCTTTATAGTAGAGAGGGTGTAGAACTGTTACTGCGAGGTTGGTCCTTGGGGATCAGACAGAATGTGCACTGCACTGGCATGGAAGGATGTACTATGGTATTCCAGGGATCATATGCCACCATGAAACAATGTAAGTCTAGGTGTTGGTGTTAGGTGGGACAGCCAGCAGGAATGGATGGAGCATGTGACTGCATGCAGGAGCATGCTAGGGGAATATGCCTTTAAGAATATGTTCAGAAGTCTGGTGTTTCACCCTGATAACAAAGTTGTACACAGAAGGGAAAGGATTGGAAAGTGTATGTGGAAGAAAGACAGTAAATTTTGTAGGTAGGATGTGGCTTTGTAGAGAGGGGTGTGGCTTTGGTCAGGTTATATAACTGATGGTCTTTTTGAGTTCCTACAGCTTAGATATAAAGGTAAATTTGGCTTCTAACACAGCTGGTCAATAAACATTCTCTACCAAGCTACCCGGAGCTATAGCAAACTGAGGTAAATAGAAAAGAGCACAGTCATACAAATGCAGAAATCAATTAGGGTCTTTCTGAAGGACTGTGTCCTGATTAATGAAGAGATTCCCATATAAGCATATCACCAACATAATAAATACATTAAAAATATTTATGACAGTTTTATATACCACCTGTCTTGGGAGTCAGAATGATGACCTGGGTGATTTTTTAAAGTGTCTTCTAGTCCGACAGGTTTCTGACATCATTCAATATTAAAAAAGGTCAGCCACCAAAAAGCTGTGTGGGTCTTACAGAGAATGATGCCTAATGTGTTATATCTGTGACTCTGCGGCCATACCCACGCAAAGAAAATTAAGCAGAAACTTCAATAACTTATTCATTGCATTCAAAGAAATAAACCAAAACAGTTTGGGGTCAGTAATCAACTGGACATTTCTTTCCATCTCAATATTATACTTAATTTCTCTAACATTTGGTGTGTGTAGTCTCAGCACGTAACCATAAAGACAAATAACTATCTCGATTTGTGAAATCCCAGAGGCAAAATGAAGCCAATATCATTGTTGTGATTTGGAGAGAACTATGTTCTGAGAGATGCTGATATAATTTTATTTCATCAAAAAATATTATAAGCTATAAGGTAGGACTGACAGGGATTCTGTTTATATGTTGATATTTACATACATTAATAGCGATCATCCTAAACCAAAACTTAGTAAAGAGTCAAATTCAGGTGAGAAAGACCACTTATTAAAACCCTGCTTGTGATCACCAAGGAATATGTTTATTAGGATGAACTGCATATGGGGAGGTGCTGCTATTCTAATACTATTCAGCTGTTTAAAGATTCAGTCTTTCTAGTGGATAATGAATGCACAGGTTTATTTCCCCCGATTCTTGCTCAAGAGAAGAATATAAACATTTTGCTTGGCTGAAAGAGCTAATGAATCCAAAATACTTTCAAAGATGATGCTTTCTGAATCACTGACAAAGCTAAATGACATATCTGCTTATTTGGTTTAAAAAAATCTCTTTAATGCGGCTGGCATCAATGATTCATAAAATTACTTCCGTTCAAATTTTAGCTCAGGGGCAAGAGCGAGATGAATAGACCTACTAAATAAAATCCTTGACACAGCTATCCACCTTTCCACTGTAAGGGAAAAAAAATGACTGACTACCTCTAGCAGAGTTAGGTCAGTGCACTAAAATATAAATAGAGAGCACACTTTAATATAATAGAGGCAGCTGTTCTATTCAACCAAAGAGGGAAAAGTCAGCATCGGTGACTGGTAACTGGCATTTTTATTTCCTAAATTGCTTATCTGTCTCCTTGACCTGAGAGTTTCCAGGTTCTTTATTCTATAACATGAATACAGTTTTCCAAAACTGTGTCTTACTAATGCCATCTACAAAATGAAAGCCCATGTTGATACTATTAGGTATATAATCTTTCCAAATAATGTTTAATTATCTGACGAATAATTTCTCTGAATTTGTTTTATGCTTATTTTCCTTTAATACATCTTTAATACTTTTAAAACATCCTATTGTTACCATTCTTTTTTGGAATGGCTTCTAGACAAGTGGCCAGTAGAAATTGTAGTTACATAGCCGAATTACAAAAATGAGAACATAAAACTGTGAAAGAAACTGAAGCAAAATTAATACTTCTAAAACAGCCAGGAGACCAAAAAGAAGTCAAAGTATGTTTAGTATGTATGTGCAGAGGCAGTGAGATGTCCATAGAAATGCTGGCAATGACTCATTTATATTTCTAAAAGAACCTGGGCAACTCAAGTGAATGGAGGTCAAGAATATATTAGGAAAGGGCACAAAAACCTAGGATAAAAAGGCTGCCAAATGTTGAAACTCACTGAGACCATTAAAGGTTTTAAAAAATAGTCCTTTTCCTACTCTATTCTTGAACATAAGCTGTTTTCTAGACATAGATACACATTTTATATTACCTTATGACTGAACATTTACAATTTGATATTATGTCCCCAGACTGTCATTACTAGTTTAAAATCACAATGTGCTTGAATATCCTACATTTGTCTCTATTTCAAAACAGAGAAAAGAATATAATGTAAAAATTGACAAAATCAATACATATAATCAAAATAATAGTGTACATATAAAAAGAAAATTATTTTTGATTTTTAGAATAGGCCTACTTCCCAAACTTGTTAGTTATTTGAAACAATTATTTTTCTGATTTATATGGAACTCTAATCAGGATTTTCCATTTCTGATTTGATCATACCTTTCACATCTTCATCCTCAATTGTTGTATTTGAACTCTCAGTTGACTCCTGTTGAGAAGAAAACGTGTTAAGTTGCAAACAATGGAAAACTTCACTTTTTTTCTTCTTAAAATTGGCAAGTGATATATATGTCATGCAAAATTCATCAGCAAGCTGTGTACATATATTGACATGCAGATGGACAAATACATTATGTGGTTTTAACAGAAATAAAATGCCAAATGCTGCAAACATTTCAAAAAGGAGTACTCTGGTGGCCTACTCTGAAGCATGATAAATCTAGGTTATTTGTAGAAGCAGCCAAAGTATGCAACTTATTTTAAGAGCTGTGTGTGGCTGTATTTGGTTACAGTGCCCCATAAGGTGTGTTTTTTCTATATACTTATCATAAATTGAATATATTAGCCTAATGAATTTGACCCTAAAATAGAACAATTTCTCTTCCCAATTAATTAATCAGTAAGTAACCCCTTCTTTGTATAAGGCACTATATTAGGCACTGAATTCACAGCCTATTCGTCTTATTCTTGTGTAGAGACAGAAAGCATTTCATTGCATCATTTGATGAGGAAGCTAGGGGTACTAAGCTGAAGATGCTGAAATTGCTTGTAACAAGAATTTCCATGTTTGTGATCAGCGCAGTGGAATTATATGAATAATTTACTTTCAAGGACAATTAGATTTTCATCCATTTCTTAATTAGAAACTGGCTGTTATTGATAAGAAACCTGCTCCCATAATGGAAAGACAAAGCTATTTCTTTGTAAAACTACAAATGAAGTTGAAGATTAATAAGCACACTTAAAAGGACACTGTAACTACCAGTATTAAGATACAGTTTCTTAAGATGATTTGATAAATTCTTCCACTAATAATGTGCTAACAAAATATTTTCTAGCAAAGAAATTTAGTAGTATTCATAAGAAAAACACAATTTTCTACTTGTAATGATGAAAGGCTAGAGCTGAAAGAAATTGGAAACAAACTTCCAATCCAGAGCTATGTGCTCAGTGATGAAAAACAGATTTTGGAAAACGATGCAAATACCAATCAGTGTCCTTGTAGAGGTTCAAAAATCAAAAAAGCAATCAACTTATATAAATATCATATGTGATATTTAAGCCAAAGGGACAGACTAATTAAATGTGTATCCAGAGTCTCTCCATACACACAAAACCAAAGCAGAGAGTCTTCATGCGTTTCTTAACGTGACCTAGTGTTCAAATTTAAACTCAAGATGAAGGTAAACCCATGCACTGTAAAAGTAAACTAATTCATGTAAGCAAGAAATATCATGCAGCAACTCTTACAAATGATATAGCTAGAACTACTGAAGTATCCACTCCAGCTGTTATGCTTGGTCTTTCATTTGCTAACGATATTAAAAAACAATTGTTCTCCTATATGATGCTCCTGAGTACTACAAATCTTTTAGGAACTTAAACTATTTTAAGTGTCATGACCATAAAATACATCTCATATTAAAGAACACTTGATTTTCTTATTTTAATGATTTTAATACTGATCAACTAAATGTTAAACCAGAGAAAATGTGTCTTCTAAGATGTAAACATTGTTGATAAGAGTAAGGAGAAATTAGACCCATGACTATATTTGATATTTGAGAAAAATCTGATGAAATATTTTTTCCTTCCCTTAGAGATACAATAAAATATGAGAATTAGTAAATTGGAAACATGGAATACGTTCAGAAAATGTCTCCTTTCATCCTATAGACATGTATACAAGTACTATTATTTAGTTAACATGCTACACAAACAATCTACAACAGACAGAAAACATTACAGTCTTCTTTCAGCCTAAGTGGTTAAATATCTGTTACTGAAATGCATATAATTCAACAAAAACAAACATTTCATAAGAATTGAAACTCCCTGATTATCCTCAATTTCATGCCAAACAACAAAAACAACACCAACAACAGGGAATTAACAGAAAAAGCACTATGACAACAGAATAAATAAAACTCAAAAGCAACATTAAATTTAAACACCTATGAACTCAAGTTGATTTTTTTGAAGACAGTGAAATGATATAGCAAGAAATTCTAAAATTTCATGCAGAATATAACTAAAGTACAATGCACAGACAGACATGGAGAAGAAAAAAAAAAAGGACCAGATGGAATTGCTTAAGATACACAGTCATCTTGACATAAAGACTTTGCTTAACCCGACTTTTATTGGCCATTCATTTCTCTTTCAAGATGTCATTCATTTTTGTTTTGAAAGAAATATGTGTACAATTCTAGATAAATTAGGTCCCCCCCAAAAAAGTGTGGTAGAAAAAGGGTAAGAATTTTCTTTCCCATGTTTAGATAATGATTTAATTTTGCTTTGGACATTTGATGAAATGTGTAATCTTGTTAAAGCAAGATGATGTTGATTCTTTCTGAATACCTTGTTTCCATCAGGGTTGTGGATTACAGTAGTTTGGGGCTCCTGAGTGAGAACAAAATAGAGAAAGAAACAGTTCGCATTGGTAAGTACATTCTTACTAGTGTGAGGGACAGAGCAGAGTGAGCCAGCTGACAAAACTAAATAGTGACCAGAGCTTAAGCGATGTTAACCACTGTCAGAGGTAGCAGCTGACAAGATCACTGATGAAAGATCTCTCTGATGAGCCCATGAGATAGGATACCTCAGTACCCACAGCAGCATGCAAAAGACCTTATTCGTGATCAGTAAACAGACAAGGCTTTGAAGTTTGGAGACCTAAAGAGGCACTCACTGTTTCACAAAGTTCTGTAACAGAACTTCCTTTTCTTCTTTAGTGAGTAGGCTGTTAACGTGTGTCCTATAGAAAACGGACCAAGGACCCTAGAGATTAGAACTCTTTAAAATGATCTTGAATCCTTTGTGAGGATTTTTTTTTCCGGTGTATCTTTGAGAATGGATTATGGTGTTATCACTATAGTTAGTAGTGTATAGTTAACACACAGATAAATACTCTGAAAAATCTAGAACATTGTGCCTTGCTTTAAAAAAAAAAAAAAAAAAGGCTATCCTAAAGAATGTATTTCAAAAGTCCATAAGCAATTCTATGGAATACTGAAAAGGTTCATTTAAAGGATTCTAGAACTAATCATATAATCACTATAATCTACTAAATGCTATGTTAATTCATACCTAAAAATAAATTTCAGCTTTATGGACTACATATACAGATTTGCTTGTAAAGTCATGCTTTTCCATGAAGAAAATATTATTATTCCTTTCTGCTTTCTACCAGAGAATTGAAGAAATATTCCCAAATGAAAATAACACTCAAGTGACTGATGTTAAAAAAGATTCAGTGTCCACTGGCATGCTTGGCACTTTCATTGCATGATGTCTTGGTAACCGAGTTACTGCAGTCTACTGAAAGTTTTCTCCCACTATAAGCACTCTGTCCTCTAGGATCTCCTCTTCACCAGTTTATGCTGTAACAGTTAGAGAACACATTTACTGCTTCCCTTCTTCCTTTCCCTGGCTAGAGGTGTGATTGACATTGTTTTTTACTCATAGATAACTTGCTATCTTGGTATGTCCTTTTTCCTTTAAATGTTTTTAAATTGAACCTTCTGGTTAACCCAAGTGAAATAATTTCCCTCAGTATTTTTTTATTCATTTAAAATAACAGTACAGAGGACAGTAAAAAATTAGAAGTATTTCAGAAAACCTATATCAAAATATGTAATAGGTTGAGCAAACCATTACGGAACTCAGAGTACTGAATGCCAGTATTCAAATCTTGACTAGCCAACAAAGAACTGCTTCAGTGGAGCTCATAACACTATCTCAAAGTCTTAAAATGATTTAGTTGTAAATAGTGTGAATTTGATTAAAATGGGCAAAACTGGCTTCCACTGATAATTCAAGGCTCTATGCTATACATTTCATTCTTTGGATTAAAGTGAAACAGTGATCATTTAAAACACAACAAACAAAAAGCTCAAAATTACCCAATGCCTCTTTATCTCAAAAAGTGAGGTCTTACAAAGCCCTGCTGTCTTTTAATAAGAAGAAACGGGAACTCTGAATAAGGTCTACATTTACTGTTGTCTAGCAGTCATCCCCTTAGCTCTCCTTGATGTCAATATTTCCATCAAGAAAGGAGGAAACCATTGTTTGCATAATCTAGAGCTACCATCAGAAGAAGAGCTAAGAGCAACCAAAGCGCATTCTACTGTATTTCTAAAGCAGCATGCAACAGTTTCAACTACAGAGACCACAGCTATCAGAATAATGTTCAATAATGAAATGAGATCATCTCATGTTAGAAACACACTGCTTGGCAACTACCTTAACAAAAAGAAAAAAGAAACGAACTTTTCTTATATCTTTGAAAGCAAAACAAAACCCAACAAAATAAAATACTTATATATGTATCTATATAGTGAAAGCAAATGAGAGAAACAACAAAAAACAATAAAGAACTTAAGAAGGGTTACAAAGAGTCCAGGTATACCAGCGCCGGGGTAGGAATATTTTCTTTGGGGCTGGTTACCACGTTGGCTTTGTTGTTTATCTGTAGGTATGCAGAAAATAGAAACAGAGATGCCTTAAACCCCTTGGTAGCCAATGTCTCTACACTGCAGCATGTCTATGTGGAGATATAGACATGAAAATAAAGATCCACTGAGGATGAACGTGAAAGACACCGTGATGTCTGACAGGAATGATACTCAATTCTAGTCTCCGGTGGTCACACACAGGCTAGAACTGTGTCTGTAACGGGGGATGACAAAACAGCCTTGGCCGCTTTGGCTGTGCCACACTAGCCAACAAAGAACTGCTTCAGTGGAGCTCAAATCAAGTTTCAGAGTATGAAATAAACACAAACATTTTCATACTCCTCAAGTTGGATTCTGATCCCGGCTTCCAATTGTTTTCTGTTATGAATACATTCCTTTTTTTTTTTTTTTTCCCATTTTATTCTTGATCCTGAAGTCACACATAGACCGTCTTTCTCTGGGAAGCCACCGTCACTTTGCTTAGTAGGTCAAAACTCAGATCTTCAAAACTTAGATCTTCTGATGAAATGCAGGCTTTATAATATTTTTTTAAATGATAAGTCTGGGCCTCCTTTAAAAAACACATGTCCAATTATAAATGGGCAAACTGAATTCTTTACTATATTCTGAATGTAAAAAGACTTTTTTCACAATTGTTTGAGAGGAAAACACTGTGTTTTCTGTCAAAGTGTTGCTACTTTGTTTTTCTTTCAAAGTGCTACTGTTGAAGATTGTGTTTGGTATATCATTCCTTTGCTTTAACATATTGGGGTTGACCTTAAAAAAAGATCATATCACAATGGAAGCCACGTGGTGAAAGCAACTCAGAGGGTCAGTAAGTATTATAATGGTCCATAGAGAAAATTCTTTGTAGACAAGTGGCAACTTGAAATCACAAATGAGTTTGGGCACTAAAGAATCAAAAACTCAACAGTAATAATCAACATTCATTTAAACTCATGCATGATAACTTACATTACGGTTACCAAATGGAGCTATAAATTAACATTCATTCTCTTGTACTACATTATCTAGGTATTTTCTTTACATATTATTATCTAAAGGAACACATCTCATAATTTTAGTATAAATGTTCTTAAGGGTCTCAAAGAGAAAAATATACTGCATAAAATAGATGAATACCAAATGAGTTTATAAGCAATTACACCAATTTTATTGGGACTTTCTAGGAGGGTTTTTTTTTTTTTTCTTTTGTATTTTATACCTGAAGATCATATTGAAACCAGTACTGGGAAGAACATAGAAGATTAAAGAAATTAATTTAGGCATGTAATATTTTGCTTTTCTATTCATTCACATTTGTGTGATTGTTTGGTATCAGTATTATTTAATTAAGCCATATAACACTAAGCTCTGTGATATGCAGAAAAAGAGAAAACTTCTGGTGCCCTTTACTGAAAAACTCTTTAAATATTAAACCATCAATCTCTACTTTGCAGATGGTCTAAAATTTTTCTTTAAATAAAAGTGTACAGAATTTAACATCAAATTTGTGCAACAGCCAGAAAGAGATAAGAGGTAATGGAATCTATTAAAAAGGGATCAAAATTTAGTACTTATGTTAGTATGAAATACATGATGAAAGAGGAGGGATGCACACACAAATAATTTCCTATCAGGAAGAGTGCGTGGCAAAACACAGCTGACTTCTTATCATATGATCAGAGGTACTTATAATGAAAGCACCACATATATTTAATATGTTATATTCAGTTTATATCAGTGGATACAAAAGTAAAAGAGGAATACACTGAGATACTTTTACTTCTGTTTTGAGAGAAGAGACTTGATTATTTTCTAGAATGGTTGTGAAGAACTGATTTCTTTCAGTGAAAATGTCACACATGCACACCTATGTACACATACTTCTCTGCACAAATGTGTGCACACACATACAACACAAACCCCTACACACGTTCACACATAGGTACACGCGTACATACACCACCAGGTCTTCCGATTGAGGGCTATTCTGCCTAGATTTGCCATGCTTTATTGTCAGGCATGGCAAAAAGGAGTTAAATGAATATGAGACTCAACCACCACTATTAGTTGTGTTTAAATGTACAGTTACAAACTTTTTAAGTTAACGTAGATAAGCTTAATGATCTTTTATTACTATGGGAAGTCTTTTGAAGGTACTTGCAATATTAATTAGTTGAAAAATAATAGCAGAATTTTTAAGTAAAAGACTAGGAGGACTTCTTTTTTATTAAAGAGTCAAATATTAAGTAGGAGTTAAACTATAAGCTGTCTTTTAAACATATAAGAACTCTGGCACTTTTGTTTATGAAATGTAGTTAATTTATGTTATGGAAGCTTTTTTTTCTTAACGAAACTAAACCAAACCAGATATTTAAGTGATTCACTGAATTATTGTTATGAGGCATGGGCAAGATATTTTTATTTCTCAGGTGTTAAGTTTATTCAGTTTTGAGGTTAATAAATGTTTCCTCCTATAAGGTGCTTAACTAGGATAGGTTCCATTCTATGCTCACTTTCACACTGTTTATAAACTTCATGGTAGATACATTGTAGTGTATCTGAACTAAAAATAACTCCTATTTTAATCACGATCATCACTTAAAAATAATCCTAGAGTATTCCTTCACTTATCATTAAACAGACATTAACTATGTCATGATCTCTTTAGTTTCAAGAGAAAACTGGACTCTGGTCTTATAAAAGATCCTTTAATAGCATATGGATAAAGGTATGGATAAAGGTATAAAGCATATTTTAAAAATTCAATTTCAAAGATAAACAGTATTATGTGAATGTGGGTACTGTGTTTTGATAGTTAATTGACACTGACATGTAATGGTCCTACACTTTCTCCACTTACACTAACTTAGGTAAATAAGACTGTTTTTATTCCTAAGTGTGAATTTTCACAGGAGGAGAAATCTGGCAGATAGAGATCCTCACCATCATCTGAACACTCGAACTGGACTTCCTTTTCTGAATTGACCAGTCAAAGAGAAAGGAAAAGAAAAAAATATGACCGGTTGAATTTTTAAAGTATCAAAGCATGGAGCACAGAATAAATTTCTCTTTAAAGAGAAGCTATAAGTTGTCTAGAAGAAAAAAAGTTCTGGAAATGTTTCTTTCTATATAAGGATAGTAGTAAAAATAAATATCTCTATAGGAACTGTGACCTCTACATCACTGAAAGGTACAGAAAAACACAGAGTGAAACATTTGGAAAATTTAAAATATCACATTTCCACCAATGTAACATTGGGAAAAAGGCAACATCAACTGTCATTAATGAAACTGAAACTGAATAAACTAAGCAGAAGGAAGAGAACATTACAGGTTGAGGAAAGCAATTGGTAAAAGGCAAATGCCATCCTAATGGGAATCACAAGTGCATGGTAACCACAGCTCTGGAAATTCCCAAATCACACATAAATAGGAGGAGAAGAAATGATTGGGCATGAACATAAGAAGTGATAAATGATTTTCTATGTTATATTTTCAAAATAAACTGACCACCTGACTTTGGGTCAAGTTCAAATGTTAGAATATTAACGAATTCCCAAGAATGTTCAAGTGTTCATGAGGAATGTATGCATCTGCCATTGGAAAAGAAAGAAAAGGATTAAAGAAACAAAATACTTAGGTAATACTCCAGAAAGATAACAAACAATACAAATATAAGGTTACATTCAATCAAAGATAAATTCCCATGAAACAAAATAAAATCAATAGAAAATAAGTTCTATTACTTTGTTTAGAAATCCAAGAAAGCCAAAATATCCTGTTATCTTTTTTGGAAAATTTTCCTATAATTTTTTTAGAATATTCACCTTGGGTATGTCTTAATCCTTATGAAAGAAGCACAGGAACAATTAATACCTTTATAAAAACTGCCCAAGCAGAGAAATTTAATTATTTGACATTTAATTTTCCAGACCCTATGATTTTATTTATTTTATTTTTTTCGGGTTATACATTTCAGCAGACTTCCAGAACCTAGCATAACTAGTTGCAAAGCATTTGGTTTCCATTGATTTTCAGGTCACTATGATAGCTTGGGAGTGTAGTAAAGCAGAGAGGATTTACACATTTTCTACAACAACTTCCTATAAAAGTATTATTTTGTCAGATTATTTAGTATATACCGAAACAGAAAAATATACTTTTTCTTGACATACATATCAGTCATCTTTACATATTAATTATTTTATACTTCAACCTGTCTCCTTTAGAGGAACTATAAAAAATACAAGCTGTGAAAACTCACAAAATACATTTAACATTTAAAAATGATCCAGCATCTGAAAGTCAGAAGTGATTTTAGGAGCACCTTTTTAACTTACCTTTACTCCATCTGGTTTCTTCAACAAACTCTTGGCTGCTGCAAAATGAGAGTAAAACCATTTCAGTGAGTTATCCACAGAAACCGATGCCAGGCAACAAATCAGGTTATTGTTTCCTTCTATCACCTTTACTGAGTTATGGCCAACATATGCCAAGTTATCAAGGTCACACTGATGAGCGCGAGCTTACAGGACATAGAAATACAGTATCACTTTTCTTGGTTTTGCCACATCAAATGTAGCACTAAATTCTTATTCAGTTCATTGCATAAATTGAACACTTTGCCAGTTATGTTATTGGACTTTATTTCACTGTTGGTTGCGAAAAGGATACTGGAACTTTAACTGGACTATGCTTTTTGTAATCCAGAAAGTTGCTTTCAGTCTTCAGACATCAGCTGACAGATTTTATCACATGTTCATTCATACCACAAGTATGGTGACCATGTCAGTTCTGCCACTTAAGCCCCTCTTTCTGAAGGTTTGAAATTTATTTGTGAAAATTTGCTCTGGCTAAGTAACATCCTTTTTATATATATATATTTGAAATCAGAGCTTTCATCTTTACAAAAAATAGTATTAACTGTATTTAAAATGAAAGGGCATATTATTGGCCAAGAGCAAATTTTTTAAACAATTAGCATAGGACCTTTAAAAAAAAGGCATGATGTATTCTTTTATACTCTAAAATCAGAATACAAAGCTTTCATAAACAAAAGCCTTTTACATCAAAAAATTAAAAATCATAAAATTTGAGGTGAGATATAAAACAAAACAAAATCTTCAACTAATCAAAGAACCGTTGAATTATATGGTCTCATATGAAACTTAAATTTCTCCAAGGACAGCTTTTAGCATTCTTTCTGTTACTGAGCTTCTTGAGTATATTAGAAGGTGAAGTCATCCTTTCAAAAAATATACTTAGTGAATGGGTACATTCATACACAGTTAACAGATTATATAACTGCTAATGACAATCAGTACACCAAGTGTAGAACATATATGAATATGCAGGACAAAGTATATACCTATGTTTCCATTAAATGTTTTATATATATATAATATATATGTTATATATATATATATATATATATATATTTACTTAAGTATATCAGAGTAGACTTTGGCATCTGAAATGGAAATACCTAGCTATAATAGAACTGCATGAACATGTAATTTCCTGACATCCATTTGATTTGGGATATTATTTTGATATCACTTTGGTATAATTTTAAATTTAAGATACAAAAATGTTAATTTTATTTAGTCCTTAGCAACAAGCTATTAATTTATTATTAATTGACATTGTAAGAATAGTTGCCTTAGCTACAGTATTTGCCTAGAGTTAAAAAGCAATATTAAGTAAATCCTGTGGCAGTTAATAGGTTAGAAAGCAAACTCAGAATAGTTGAAATTGCAATAGCAAGCAAAGAGAAGACAATGATTCAGGGTAAGCAGGGATTTGGCCTGGGAAATGCAGAAATGTCCCTTTTGGTTACTATTCACCTTACCTCACAAGAAATACATTCCACATAAAGGGAGAAAAGAAAAAAAAATAAAAACAACTTTATAACCATATACTTATGGACAAATTACTTTAAAGAGCACGTTTGCTAATGAAACAGAATGAATAAAATACTCAAAACTAAAATGCAATATCAAGTACAAGATGTTGTAACTGGGTCCAATGTTATTCAGTTGGTTTTGAAGTGATGGATTAAAAAAAAAGTTTGCCTTTCATGTTAGACATCAGAAACAATATAAAATTCACACATTAGTCATGAGTTTTTAGTTTACACAATGATGAAAAGGAAAATGTGATGTACACAAAAAGCTTCTATACATGAGTGTTATATATTTAAAAAGGCCCAATTTATGCCTAAGAGTGTATTTAAGACTAACAAAATACCCAGTCTTAATATTGGAGATTTTTTCAAGTTAGTTTATCTTTAACAATATATATTGATCATCCTATCTTTTATTGATTCACTAATTTTTGGGCCACAGTGAAATATTTATTTGAATATAGTATATAGTAGTTAATATTTAATGAGATGATATTGAACTCACCCATATAAATGTCAACTATATTAATCAACTGTTCATAAAACAGGTAACTTGACAAAGGCAGTAACGACGTTTTATTACACCAAACAAATTGGACAAAATACATACATTTGACTAACACAGTCCCTCAATTTGTAGCATTACTCATTGTATTCTTTGTTGCTGTTTAACAGGTCAGTGGAAGCCTTTGGGAAGCCTCCTATGGTTTCACATTATGTGTAACTAAATATAATGGGGGGCAAAAGCTGACCATTTAACATAGTCATAAAAAGTAACTAAAAATTAGTTGAGAAGGTTGAAGAACATTTGATAAGGTTATGGATCATCACCTGGTAGCACTATAATACCCAGGAGTTAAGTATGTACAGGGAGAAATAACTGAAGAATAGCTGGATAATTTGATGTCTCAGATCTCTCTTATATAAACAGTAAGCAAAGTAAAGTGGTAATATTTTTGGCAAATCATTTGATAATCCTTCCAAGTCTCAATAGCCACTTTACCAAATGCAGCTTTCTTGCTGCTTCAGTTCCTCCCCATACATAAGACTAATTAGAATTTACCAAAATTTGATTTTTGAAACCTGGTCCTTTGTGATTATTGAAGAAGAGGGTTCCAAAATTCAAGTAATTTCTGGACATAATATATACTAATTCCATTTTAGAAAGTCATCCTATAATAAAGAAATGGCTTAGCTTCTTTTATTTAAAAAATTATTTTTATCGTGGAATCATTTTGAGGAACATTTATTATCCTGTGTTATTACTGTGAGGTAGGGTTCTCTGTAAATTCTTGAGTTTAGATACCTTTGAAATATGCAACCATTCCCATAGTGTGCCAAGATACAACTGTACTTTTGAAAGAACTTGGGCCTAAGAGAACTGGGTTCCTCAATAATGGTCTTCTTTTAAAAATCTTGCTTATTTGGATTCCCTATGAGACAAACAAACAAATCTTATTCATAATTATTAGTTGATGAAATATCAATGAACTAATTCTAGGTTCGAAATGCTGAGCTTCAAGAAGAGGGAGTACATATTTCCCCAACGTGTGTGTATCCCCAGCAAGGATGACAGGTGGGTTTCAAAGGCTGCACGGCACTGACCAGGCGAGGCGCTGCTGGAGTGCTCTTGTGAAGAGTGCAGCCACGTGCCTAATGTCTCTGTGGAGACAGTACCCAGGAGGATTCCTAATGACAGGCACTCCACGCGATACATCTGCTATCCCTAAACAACAGTGTTTTTCTAATTACTAGGTTTCTCTTTAATTCCAAGATGACTACTAAAGAGGAAAGCAGTGAATAAGGGACAGGATTCTTAACACATGTACCTGAAAAGTTCCTCGTAGCCAGCATAGTTGTCAAGATGGCACCCTGTCAGAAAAATAAGAATATGAAATTAATGTTGCTCATGCAAATCTTTGACCTGACAAATAAACAGTCTTTGATAACAAATCTTCTCCTAGCCTTACTTTCAGTCAGGGGATTTTTATTTGTCTGCTTGTGTTTTTTTGTTTGTTTGTTTGTCTCCTGAGAGCAGCAGGCTTATGTCTCACGTAATGCTGGGGCTGCCCTCCTGTGTGTGGCCAGATTCCAATGGTCAAGTTGCACAGTTGTTTTCCTCTGAAGGGAGGAACCACAGCACACACTGCCACAGAGATCCTAGCTCTTCACTGCAGACTTAATTCCAGTGCACTATTCCATTTTCTGAAGACCCAGAAGAAGAGTGGTAAGACTACTGAGGTCTGCACATTGAAAAGCCTTTGCTGAGGAGTTATTTTCTCATACAGAATCTCATTTCTCACTCTGCCAAGTCCACCTCCCCACAAAAATGTAAAATTTCTTACCTTTAGTTTTCTTCTAGCATTAAATTTCTTTAAGCAGTCTACAGTTTCCTGTCTGTGCATCATGGAAGCAACAGTAGAACGTTGCTGGAAGAGGAAGAAAAGAAACTTAGGATATTTAAAACATACTAAGCATTACAGTATCTCAACTTCATCAAAACTGCATTAATGGTGCCTGAACCCATATGAACTTGTGAGTATTCACCTGCAAAAAAATTCCCTAATAACGGACGACTAGTTTTGCCAAGACTATTTGTAATGAAGGTGCAACATTTATCTATAGAAAGTATAGAAATGAATATCAATAATTCCCCAAATTATCTGTATTTCAATGTCTTTAATTATATTTCTATTGGACTGTCTTTCATTTACTTAGTTAGCACCATATTTACTGCCCTAACATTTGATACTTAATCCTAGAAATGTACTGAAATCTCTACATTCCCCCCAAATTTCAGTTTTTCTTAGCACATCTAAAATATATTCAGGCTACTATGGCCATTCTTTCTTGCTAGTATAACTTCACTACAAGCTTCTAAACCTTATTTTTTTCCCTAAAGCTGCCTAATGATAAATAATTGAACTTTGTCTAATATTCTCTACTGGGATATAGTTAATCTTGGTGTCACTTTCTTGACCTCTGTTCATGAGTATTATCAATAACTGGTAGGGGAAATACTCATTCCTTGTATTATTGTAGGCAATATTTATCAATCTATGTAAATCAGATTTTGTTACCCCAAACAGCAATTATCAGCATTACAAATTTATTTTCTTAAATACCTTGAGTTAAAAATGCATTCATTTTTAGTTTCATCTTTTTCTGCAAAAATTATTTTAAATCCATGAAAAATATTTTAAAGAAAATTTATTTTTAGGTTTGCTCCTAAGGTCTTTAGAGAACTGTCACTTACACAGATCCATGGGTGTTTCAGTGCCTCTGAGGCTGTGATACGCTTGGCAGGATTGATAGTAAGCATTTTATTGATTAAGTCTTTGGCTTCAGGAGTCACTGTGTCCCACTCTGGTGATGGGAACTTCAAAAACACAAATTTATAAAGAGTTTAAAAAACAGATACACTCAAACAGGGAAGAGCCAAGTAAACTAATCATTTTCTTAAGTGGTGAATTTCTTCATAAATTTACTTTTTGTAGAAGTTAAATTGTATCTACAAATAGATAAATTGATAGATAAATCAATGTAGATGTATATATCTCCCTCTCTTTCTATATATTAAAGAAAAGTAACCAATAAGGGATAAACACATATTCTAAATTGCATATTATACCTAGTACATACATTTTAAAATTTAGAAAAATAAACTTCTAGTCCCCTCAAAGCATCCTTATTTTGGTTTGAAAATAAAATTTTATGCACTATTTCTCATAATTATTTGCAAACATCAATAAAGCTGACAGTCTGTCACATGTATTGATGTCATCATGCTATCACACCAAGATTCAAAAGGAGGTATTACAGAAAAACAATGAGGTATTACGTACTTTCACAACTCATGAGCAGTAATAGTAGAGATCATAACACAGCTTCCATTACCTGCGTCAAAACTGACTTACTACTTGTGGCTATTTGTCATATAGTACTGAGAAGAAATCTCAACCTACAGGAGCCTTTGCAGGACTTCATTTTAACACCTCAGAAAAGTTAATCTACTTAATTACAAATTTCATCAAAGCAAACTTCTTGAAAGGAACCAATATTCACAACTTCTCTTAGTAAGCCATCTGTGCACTAATACCTGTATAATAAAACCATTTATTCTACGTTTCTTTTGTTGATAAAAATGCAACCTCATTTCTATATAATTTATTAGTAGAAATACTATCCTTGATAGGTTTGGAAAAATTTACATCCCATCAGTTTCTAAACAACAGACAGAATATCAGGTCCTTTTCTCAATTCATGAATTTTTATAGACAATCTTGAAACAAATGCTACTGTCACTGTGTCCTGGACTTTAGTTCACTTTCAGCAGTTATAAAATGGGTACTTTGCGACCCATTGGCAAAATGAAATATGAGAAAAATGATAGTGACTCTTTAACTTCAAATTCTGCCAGTTTAACAGCTGTCATTTTAATTCCCAAAGTTATTTTGGGCAGCTGTAAAAAGTTGCTAATGATTAGGAGCTACTGAAGAAATATTCAAGGCTGTTCCTTCATGATGTACAGATCTTCCGACAGCAAATTGGGAGCTGGTTCAGCCTGAATAAAGGTGGACCTTTTTCTCATTTTTTAAAATTTTAACAGTCACTCCTTCACATTCATCAAACAGTGCATTTGCAGAGCTGTATCTCCCCAGGGGGGTGCCTCCCTGCAGTCTGTAAAGATGATGAATGTGCTAGCTGTGGCCCCGTAAATCATAATTTGGTCCAATTATTAGTCTGACTAAAATGGAATTCTTCAAAATTAAAAGAATATACATTTTAAATTCTTGTGATACACACATCCATAGTAGAACATTTTAACAGAAATGCCATGCTGAGTTCATGAGACCTGATAAAATAAAATATAGACTTTTTAAATTCCTTTCACTTCCACATTGAGCTTTTAACTTGGGCACAGCAGGTGGACCCAATATTGCCTATTTCTTAGTTACCCCACTGCATGGAGCACTGGGTGTTATACGCAAACAATGAATCATGGAACACTACATCAAAAACTAATGATGCACTGTATGGAGACTAACATAACATAATAAAATTAAATTAAAAAAAAAAAAGGAAAGCATCATCAGACCTTGAACTCTAATTTCCAGAGGGCTGGCTATGTGAGGTGTACCCAGAGGTGGTGGTAAATCGTATTTACAGATATATTTGTTAAAGGAGAGAAAATTATATCAATGAACAGAGTTAAGTCAAAAAGAGAAAATAGATAAGGCCTTACTTCTTTCCCTAGGAGAGAGAAAACTAATAAGAGAAATTGTTGAGAATTAGTTAAAATTGTAATGAAAAAATTTGGTTCTTGGTCAAAAAACAAAAACCAAACACTCATCTACAGTTATATGAACATTTATTACATACATCATAAGCTCCAGCCTTGATCTGCTGATAGAGTCTGTGTTGATCTTCATCCCAGAAGGGTGGATATCCCACCAGGAGGATATAGAGAATGACACCTGGACAGAATGAGCATATTAACATAATGTTTAATCTTTCAGGCAACAGTAAGTTAAATGTGGCAGATCCACAATGACACTAAGCCACACCCATTCAAAGAGGACACTGGGTATTTGGAAAACTTCAGAAAGACATTCCCTGATCTACTCTGAAGCATTCGGTGGAGTGTGAATTCTCCTGTTCTTATGCTCAAGAACTCTGATAATATGTGGCAGTTCGAAACATAAACCAAAGAATTCTATGTGCACTTGAAAAGAATGTGTATTCAGTTGCTTTTGGATGGGGTATTACATATATATCTGTTATGTTTAATGGGTTGTTCAAGGACAGTATTTCCTTGTTAACTTTAGGACCAAAGAATTCTAAAGAGGTATAGCAGGTCAATACCTAAAGATGAAACTCATCTGTCATTGGGATGGCATACTCTTTGGTGTCCCTGATTAAGACTTGTTTTGTGGCCTAACATACGATCTTTCCTGGAAAAGGTTACATGTGCACTCAAGAAGAATGTGTATTCTGTTGCCTTTGGATGGAATATTCTGTATACATCTGTTAAGTTCATCTGGTCTAACATGTTTAAGATCAATATTTCCTTATTGATTTTCTGTCTGGATGATCTATCCACTGATGTAAATAGGGTATTAAAATCCCCTACTATTATTGTATTGCTATCTATTTCTTCTTTTAAGTCTGTTAATATTTGTTTTATATATTTAGATGCTCCTATATCGGGTGCATAAATATTTACAAATGTTACATCTTCTTGTTGGATTGACCTCTTTATCATTATGTAATGCTCATTTTTGTCTCTTATTTCAGCCTTCATTTTAAAGCCTGTTTTGTCTGATATAAGTATAGTTACTCCCGCTTTCTTTAGGTTTCCATTTGCATGAAAGATCTTTTCCCATCCCTTCACTTTAAGTCTATGTGTCCTTACAGCTGAAGTGAGTCTCTTATAGGCAGTGTAAATTTATTTTTGCCTTTTTTTTTTTTAATTGTTTTCTGACTCTTTTTGTAGTTCTCTCTGTTCCTTTCTTCTTCTCTTGCTCTCTTGTGGTTTGATGACTTTCTTTAGTGGTATACTTCTATTACTTTCTCTTTCTCTCTTCTGTATTTACTGTAGGTTTTCACCTTGTGGTTACCATGAGGCTTACATATAACAAGTTCTAATTATAACTGTCTACTTTAAGTTGATAACTTAAGTTTGATCCTATGCTAAAGCTTACATTTTTACTCTTCCCTGTCCCATGCTTTGTTTTTGATGTTACATTTTAGGATACTTCTGTATCCTATAGCTAATTATCACAATCATAGAATTTTTACTACCTTTGTCTTTTAACCTGTATACCAGCTTTATAATCGATTAATCCACTACTTCTACTATGTATTTACCTTTCCAGTGAGATTTATTCTTCCATATGTTTTCTTGTTACCAATTAGCAAACTTTCTTTTCAGTTTAAAGAAATCCCTATAAGACTGGTTTAGTATGATGAACTCCTTTAGTTTTTGTTGTATGAAAAACTCATGATCTCTCCTTCAATTTTGAATGACTTTGCTGGGTAGAATATTTGTAGTTGGAAGTTTTTTTCCTTTCAGCACCTTGAATGTTTCATGCCACTCCCTCTGGCCTACAAAGTTTCTGCTGAAACACTTATTATGGGGGTTCCTTGGCATACAACTAATTGTTTTTCTCTTATTGCTTTTAATATTTCCTCATCTTTAACTTTTGACATTTTAATCATAATGTGTCTTGATGTGGGTCTCTTTGATTTCATCTTATTTGGAAATCTCCGGGCTTTCTGGATCTGGATGTCTGTTTCCTTCCCCACTTCCTTCCTTAACTTCCTTAAGGAAGTTACTAGCCATTATTTCTTCAAACAAGTTTTTTGCCTCTTTCTCTCCTTCTTGTGGGACCCTTATAATGTAAATGTTGGTCTGATTGATGTTGTTGCATAAGCCCCTTAAGTTATCTTCATTTTTTTTCTTTTTCTTTCTTTCTTTTTTTTTTTTGCAGCTGTGATTGGGTGAGTTCCACCAGCAGCTTGGATTCACGTTAACTGATCCTTCCTTCTACTTTATGTAATCTGTTGTTGAACCTCTCTCTAGTATGTTTTTCAGTTATTGTATTCTTTAGCTCTGTGACTTCTATTTTGTACTTTCTTTTATTTTCCATCTCTTTATTGAAGCTCTCACTGTGTTCATCCATTCTTTTCCCATGTTCAATGAACATCTTTATTAGCATTACTTTTAGCTCTTTATTAGGTAAATTACTTATCTGCATTTTATTAAGGATTTTTTTTGTAAGGTTTTATCTTATTCTTCCATTTGGAACATATTCTTCTTTTTTTTTTCATTTTACTTGACTCTGTGTTGATCTATAGAGTAGATAAAACAACCCCCTCTCCTTGTGTAGAAGATGAACCTTGTCTTTCAACTCTGCTCCAACTCTGTCATCTCTCAAACCTTTGTTCTTATCCAAAAAGCCTACTATATTTTTATTAGCTCTCAGTAGGTAAGGATGTGCCAAGACCTGTCAGTGACTGAAAGGGGAGATGCTCAGTACCTAGATTCACACTGTTTGGAAGCCAGACCCTCAGGTAGCAGCTTTTAAAATTATGCAAATATGTACAGTCCTGTGGAACCACAAGCATAAGCCCCATCGGCCAAGCAGTTTGGTGGCCCCCTGCATGACAGTCACAAAAATTGGGGCTGCAGATGAATGTATAATCTCTTTTCTGAGAGATACTAGCAAAGCTGGAACAAGGCAGAAGGACAGTGCCAAGATGGTGCCTACAACCTACATTCCTTGAGAGTAGCTCTTAATCTACTAGATATGTACCAACCCTGAAGCCTGCTCCTCAGGGCAAAGTTCTAGGACAAGCCAAGAGGCCCCCTTCACAGAAAGACTAGAAGGAGGTATGCCTCAATCTGCTATCTGTGCAGTGTCCTGGGATGGCAGCCTGCCAAGAATTTTTTCTTCAATTGCCAGTTCTGTGGAACCCAGGAATGCAAGTCCCCCTGACCAGCCAGGCAATCAAGGGGCATACCCTGGGGGGCAGATGCAAAAACAGGGCAGCAGATGTAAAAACCAGGACATCAGCTTCGTGCAAAGCTTCCCTCCAGGAGACACTGGCACTCTGGAGTGTGGCAGAGGGAGCGCATGAAGAAAGCAGTGCTGAGGTCTCTGGAAAGATTATAGTCATTCCTTAGATGTGTGTTTAATTAGAAACCTGCCCCTCAGGCTGCAGCCATAGTTTTTAGTTAATAGGCCCCCTTCACAGAAAGACCAAGCTCCTAGGTTTGTTGCCTCTCGCTGTGTGGTAGAGGTGGTGGCTACTTAAGAACTCTCTCTCCATCAGTTACAGTCCTATGGGACCCACAAGCAGAAGCCCCACTGACCAACAAAGCTGGCAATGTGGAGGTGTCGCCTGGCAGCAGGTGCAAAAATCAAGGAGCCAGACATGGGTATGAGCTCCTCTCTGGGTGATGCTGATTATTACAGTCTCATGAAATGAGGAACACAAGCCCCCCTGGCCTCCAGAGCCAGCCAGTCAGGAGGCATTCCCTGGGCAGCAGCCACATGTAAAATCTTCCTTCCTGGTGCTCTGGAGCACTCCGAAGGGAGAGTGTGGATACAGCACTTGCCAGTCTCCACCACAGAGGATACTCCAGTAGGCTCCTAGATATGTGTGTTAAATTAGATGCCTGCCCTACAGGCTGACACTGTAACATAAGCAGGTCAACCTCCTTCACTTTATGTCTGGAGGCAATCAGGCTGCCTCTGAGCTAGGCCCTTGGGCAGGTATGTCCAAGCATCTAGGCCTGTTAAGAGCTGTCTTTTACAATATACGGTAACAGTCACCTTACAGGCAATACAATGGCACTAAATTCCTATCTTTCAATAGTTACCCTGAATGTAAATGGGCTAAATGCCCCAATCAAAAGACACAGGCTAACAGACTGGATTAAAAAACAAGACCCATCGATATGCTGTCTGCAAGAGACTCATTTTAGAACCAAAGACACCCCCAGGTTGAAAGTGAGGGGGTGGAAAACCATTTACCATGCTAATGGATACCAAAAGAAAGCTGGGGTGGCAATCCTTGTATCAGACAAATTAGATTTTAAACCAAAGACTGTAATAAGAGATGAGGAAGGACACTATATCATACTTAAAGGATCTATCCAACAAGAAGATCTAACAATTGTAAATATCTATGCCCCTAACATGGGAGCAGCCAATTATATAAGGCAATTAATAACAAAAGCAAAGAAACACATCGACAACAATACAATAATAGTGGGGGACTTTAACATCCCCCTCACTGAAATGGACAGATCGTCTAAGCAAAAGATCAACAAGGAAATAAAGACTTTAAATGACACACTGGACCAAATGGACTTCACAGACATATTCAGAACATTCCACCCCAAAGCAACGGAATACACATTCTTCTCTAGTGCCCATGGAACATTCTCCAGAATAGATCACATCCTAGGTCATAAATCAGGTCTCAACCGGTACCAAAAGATTGGGATCATTCCCTGCCTATTTTCAGACCACAATGCTTTGAAACTAGAACTCAATCACAAGAGGAAAGTCGGAAAGAACTCAAATACATGGAGGCTAAAGAGCATCCTACTGAAGAATGAATGGGTCAACCAGGAAATTAAAGAAGAATTAAAAAAATACATGGAAACCAATGAAAATGAAAACACAACTGTTCAAAATCTTTGGGATGCAGCAAAGGCAGTCCTAAGAGGAAAGTATATAGCAATACAAGCCATTCTCAAGAAACAAGAAAGGTCTCAAGTACACAACCTAACCCTACACCTAAAGGAGCTGGAGAAAGAACAGCAAATAAAGCCTAAACCCAGCAGGAGAAGAGAAATCATAAAGATCAGAGCAGAAATCAATGAAATAGAAACTAAAAGAACAGTAGAACAGATCAACGAAACTAGGAGCTGGTTCTTTGAAAGAATTAACAAGATTGATAAATCCCTGGCCAGACTTATCAAAAAGAGAAGAGAAATGACCCAAATCAACAAAATCATGAATGAAAGAGGAGAGATCACCACCAACACCAAAGAAATACAATTATAAGAACATATTATAAGCAACTCTATGGCAGCAAATTAGATAACCTGGAAGAGATGGATGCATTCCTAGAGATGTATCAACTACCAAAACTGAACCAGGATGAAATAGAAAACCTGAACAGACCTATAACCACTAAGGAAATTGAAGCAGTCATCAAAAATCTCCCAAAAAACAAAAGCCCAGGGCCAGATGGCTTCCCAGGGGAATTCTACCAAACATTTCAAAAAGAATTAATACCTATTCTTCTGAAACTGTTCCAAAAAATAGAAACGGAAGGAAAACTTCCAAACTCATTTTATGAGGCCAGCATTACCTTGATCCCAAAACCAGACAAAGACCCCATTAAAAAGGAGAATTACAGACCAATATCCCTGATGAACATGGATGCAAAAATTCTCACCAAAATACTAGCCAATAGGATCCAACAGTACATTAAAAGGATTATTCACCACGACCAAGTGGGATTTATCCCTGGGCTGCAAGGTTGGTTCAACATCCGCAAATCAATCAATGTGATACAATACATTAACAAAAGAAAGAACAAGAATCATATGATCCTCTCAATAGATGCAGAAAAAGCTTTTGACAAAGTACAGCATCCTTTCTTGATAAAAACTCTTCAGAGTATAGGCATAGAGGGTCCATACCTCAATATCATAAAAGCCATCTATGAAAAACCTACAGCGAATATCATTCTCAATGGGGAAAAACTGAGAGCTTTCCCCCTAAGGTCAGGAATGTGGCAGGGATGTCCACTATCACCACTGCTATTCAACATAGTATTGGAAGTCCTAGCCACAGCAATCAGACAACAAAAAGAAATCAACGGCATCCAAATTGGCAAGGAAGAAGTCAAACTCTCACTCTTTGCAGATGATATGATATTTTATGTGGAAAACCCAAAAGACTCCACCGCAAAACTGCTAGAACTCATACAGGAATTCAGTAAAGTGGCAGGATATAAAATCAATGCACAGAAGTCAGTGGCATTCCTATACACCAACAACAAGACAGAAGAAAGAGAAATTAAGGAGTTGATCCCATTTACAATTGCACCCCAAACCATAAGATACCTAGGAATAAATCTAACCAAAGAGACGAAGGATCTGTACTCAAAAACTATAAAATACTCATGAAAGAAATTGAGGAAGACACAAAGAAATGGAAAAACATTCCATGCTCATGGATTGGAAGAACTAATATTGTGAAGATGTCAATGCTACCTAGAGCAATCTACACATTCAATGCAATCCCCATCAAAATACCATCCAGTTTTTTCAAAGAAATGGAACAAATAATCCTAAAATTTGTATGGAACCAGAAAAGACCCCACATAGCCAGAGGAATGTTGAAAAAGAAAAGCAAAGCCGGCGGCATTACAATTCCGGACTTCAAGCTCTATTACAAAGCTGTCATCATCAAAACAGCATGGTACTGGCACAAAAACAGACACATAGATCAATGGAACAGAATAGAGAGCCCAGAAATGGACCCTCAACTCTATGGTCAACTAATCTTCGACAAAGCAGGAAAGAATGTCCAATGGAACAAAGACAGTCTCTTCAACAAATGGTGTTGGGAAAATTGGACAGCCACATGCAGAAGAATGAAACTGGACCATTTCCTTACACCACACACAAAAATAGACTCCAAATGGTTGAAAGACCTCAATGTGCGACAGGAGTCCATCAAAATCCTAAAGGAGAACACAGGCAGCAACCTCTTTGACCTCAGCCGAAGCAACTTCTTCCTAGAAACATCGCCAAAGGCAAGGTAAGCAAGGGCAAAAATGAACTATTGGGACTTCATCAAGATAAAAAACTTTTGCAAAGCAAAGGAAACAGTCAAGAAAACCAAAAGACAACCGACAGAATGGGAGAAGATATTTGCAAATGACATATCAGATAAAGGGCTAGTATCCAAAATCTATAAAGAACTCATCAAACTCAACACCCAAAGAACAAAGAATCCAATCAAGAAATGGGCAGAAGTCATGAACAGACATTTTTCCAAAGAAGACATCCAAATGGCCAACAGACACATGAAAAAGTACTCAATATCACTCAGCATCATGGAAATCCAAATCAAAACCTCAATGAGATACCACCTCACACCAGTCAGAATGGCTAAAATTAACAAGTCAGGAAACGACAGATGTTGGCGGGGATGCGGAGAAAGGGGAACCCTCCTACACTGTTGGTGGGAATGCAAGCTGGTGCAGCCACTCTGGAAAACTGTATGGAGGTTCCTCAAAAAGTTGAAAATAGAGCTACCATATGATCCAGCAATTGCACTACTGGGTATTTACCCCAAAGATACAAAAGTAGGGATCCGAAGGGCTACGTGCACCCCGATGTTTATAGCAGCAATGTCCACAATAGCCAAACTGTGGAAAGAGCCAAGATGTCCACCGACAGATGAATGGATAAAGAAGATGTGGTATATATATACAATGGAATATTATGCAGCCATCAAAAGGAATGAGATCTTGCCATTTGCAACGACGTGGATGGAACTGGAGGGTATTATGTTGAGTGAAATAAGTCAAACAGAGAAAGACATGTATCATATGATCTCACTGATATGAGGAATTCTTAATTGCAGGAAACAAACTGAGTGTTGTTGGAGTGGGGGTTGGGGTGGGAGGGATGGGGTGACTGGGTGATAGACACTGGGGAGGGTATGTGCTCTGGTAAGCGCTGTGAATTGTGCAAGACTGTTGAATCTCAGATCTGTACCTCTGAAACAAATAATGCAATATATGTTAAGAAAAAAAAAAAGAAGAAGAAGAAGTTAGCAGGAGGGGAAGAATGAAGCGGGGGAAATCGTAGGGGTGGACGAACCATGAGAGACGATGGACTCTGAAAAACAAACAGGGTTCTAGAGGGGAGGGGAGTGGGAGGATGGGTTGGCCTGGTGGTGGGTATTGAGGAGGGCACGTTCTGCATGGAGCACTGGGTGTAATGCACAAACAATGAATCATGGAACACTTCATCTAGAACTAATGATGTAATGTATGGGGATTAACATAAGAATAAAAAAAAAAAAGAGCTGTCTTTTAGATCATGATAGTCTTGTGCATCTGGGACATGAGTCCTACTGTTTTTCAAAATTAAATGTTTTGGGTGCTCATCTCTCAGGTGCAGGTCCTAAAAGTTGACGTGCTGGATGTGGGACGTGCTTCTCCTTTACTCCTCAAGGAGAAGGCCTGGGTTTTGAGTCATGGTCAGGGTTTATTGTGAGATTGTGTCCCAGCCTCTCCTACCCACTTCAGTGTGGTTTTCTTTTGCCTGATGTATAACAACACCCAGCCAGCCTTTAGTTTTTGTTTGTTTGTTTTTTAAGAGGAAACTGTTCCATATGAAGCTATAGAGTCAGTGTGTCCATGGGGGGAGGTGAATTTGGGATCTTCTAACCTTGCCATCTTGAACCAATTCCCTTCTACTTTTGGAAAGTTTATTTGGCCTACATGAGGTCTTTAGTTTCTGCCACAGCTCTGACTGCTACTGTTTTTTTGTTTTGTTTTTTTCTGCTTTCCCTTAAACAATGGAAACCAAGGACAGATGGGTAAGACAGGCAAAACTTTGCCTGGCATGGCCTAATATTCCTTTTTTTCTCTTAACGGTGTTGATCTCTTGAGTTTCTTTACCTTTTCTTTGTTAGAGAGATCTAGCCTTGCTCTTGTCCATCAGACTTGACATCTTTATATAACGGACACTGGGGCAGCGAAAATGGCTTTTAAACAGTGGTTTAATCACCCTAGACTATGATAGCCTGCTTCAGGAACATCCAGTTCAAAAGCAAATTCTTAAATTCGTGTGAATCACAACCAATTTAAACAACAATGTATTTAAACATTCTTAAATAAAAACCTAACAAAGCTTTAAAATCAAAACCGAAAATTATTTACTATAGTGGAGTTAAAAAAAAAAAGACCATGAAAAAAAATTTCAATATATTGATACCTCATCTTCACAACATAAAAAATATTTTTTCTATCTTTCACTACATTATAAACTTAATGTACATTAAATTTATTTTTATATCATTTTTACTATCTGATGTAACAGATCCATCCAATGATGATGATGATGAGTGTCTGTGTTTGTGTTCCCAAGATACAGGTGGAAGAAAGGCGATACCTACGTAGTTTTATCCCTCAGCTATGGTTTATGGCGTAAAGAAGAAAATTAGATTTGTAATGGCAATAGTCTATATTAATTTTTAATTAGACATTTTTCTAATAAACATCTGAGGTAGGCTGTTATGAAATTATAAAATAGACTCCCAATGGAGTCATTTAGCATTCTGGACCTAGGCTGGGCTGCAAGCGTGGCCTGCCTCTGAGGCTTTGTCCTTGTGCATTACAACTACAGTCCTGCTGGCTGATACTTGATGTGGTACGTCTCTGCAAAGGGGAAGGCTCACTGATGGCTGGTTCCCCAAGAACCCCGTCAGGCACTACATAGACAAATGCTCATAATTTAATTGTTCAACTGAGGAGTTTCTACCAAAAAATCTACTTTTACTAAATCAATTATACAAATATAGAAGATTTTTAAACACTCAGCCCAGAAGATTTAAGACAAAAACTACATGGGCACTATTAAGTGGACTGAGGTTTAATTGTTAGTGCCTATTTAAATAAACACTGTTTTGTAAGCTTGCTTTGATTTATCATTAGATTGGAGTCTGAGGCCTTCCTGAATTATATGCTTTTGGAGTTCTATTTCCTGAAAGTATAGAATAACTATGAGAGTCATGATATAATAATAAGTTTTATTGTAGGTAACAGTTTTTTGAGCAGCTACATGTGCTTTAGTGCATTACCTCATTTACTCCATGTACAATTTTGTGTGGTAGATAATGTTATTGTCCCCATTTTACAGATGAGGAAATGGAGTTTGAGAGCTTATATGACTTAACTGTTTTAGCCATAAGCAGGCTTGACAAAGTCATGTCTTAAACGTTCTTTGCAGCTACATTTTCTTCGTCTATGAAATTTAATAAGAATGGTCATTTTAAATTTTAAATTGTTGTGTTGTCTAATTAAGAGGCCTTGACTCTCACTGGTAAGGTTTCAGTTTGGTTCTGCCTTAATGTTCCCTGCAGCCACTTTTTCCTTTAGCTAGGTACTTTAACATGATTATTTTAAAGTTTTTAGAGGTGGAAAAGATGGCGGAGGAGTAGGGGACCCTATTCCAACCTGTCCCCAGAATTGAGCTGGGTATCTACCAGACCACTCTGAACACCCACGAAATCAGCCTGAGATGTAAGAAGATAGGCCTGGATCTCTACAAACAGAATATTGCAGGCAGTTGGTTTCGAGGTACGAAGCAGGGAGCCGTGATTCCACGGGCAGATATCGGAAGATAAACGGCAGAGGGAGGGAGTCATGGGGATCCTGCACCGCCGGTGAGCGACAGCCTCGCATGCTGGGGACGGGCACAGACTCGAAGACCGGTAACCACGGGGAAAGGACTTTAGGGCAGCACCCTTGACTGAAACCCAGAGCAGCAGGGCTGTGCGTGCAAACTGGGAGTACCTGACGGTTTGAGAAGCACAAAGGGCAGAGACATGCCCCGACCTGGAGGTGAGGATTGGGAGTGCTGCTGAGGGGCGCACAACCCAGGACGCCGCAGTTTATAGCAGCATGGACAGAAACGGAGACAGTGCGGCCTGGAGAGCTCACTGAAGAACAGACTGCGGTCTCTCTGCTCTGAGGCAGAGGGTTGGAAACGGTCTCTTCTGCTCTGACTCTTGGAAAAGATGCAGAAAGCCACCAGGGAAAGCCGCCAGAGAACAAAAGCCCCCCAAAAACGGTTTTCACTGAGTCCATCCCCTGCCAAGAGGGCAGGGCAACTCTGCCCAAACAGGGTTGCCTGAGTAACAGCACGGCAGGCCCCTCCCCCAGAAGACAGGCTGGGAGAACAAGAGGAGAGCAACCCTAAGGTCCCTATAAAACAGGTGCATCTTGCTTGGGTTGTGGTCAATAATTTGGACTCTGTACATTCCCTCAACCACCCCTCAACAAAATGACAAGGAGGAGGAACCCCCAAAATAGGAAAGACTCAGAGACTGTGACTTCTGCCACAGATTTACAAATGGATACAGATATATAACCAAGATGTCGGAGATGGAATTCAGGGTAGCAATTGTGAAGATAATAGCCAGAATGGAGAAATCGATTAATGGCAACATAGAGTCTCTAAGGGCAGAAATGAAAGCTGAACTGGCAGAATTTAAAAATGCTATCAATGAGATCCAATCCAATCTAGATAATCTAACAGTTAGGGTAAGGGAGGCAGAAGAATGAATTATGATCTAGAAGAACCAATTAATAGACAAGAAGGAAAAAGAGGAGGCCAGGGAAAAACAATTCAAAATCCATGAAAACAGAATCAGAGAAATAAGTAACACCATGAAACGTTCCAATGTCAGAATTATTGGGATCCCTGAGGGGGTGGAGAGAGTGAGAGAGGACTAGAAGATATATTTGAGCAAATCATAGCTGAGAACTTCCCTAATCTGGGGAATGAAACAAACATTCGAGTCCTAGAGGCAGAGAGAACCCCTCCCAAGATCAAGGAAAACAGGCCAATGCCCTGGCATGTAATAGTAAAGCTCGCAAATCTTAGAACCAAGGAAACCATCTTAGGGCAGTTAGGGGGATGAGATTCCTTATGTACGGAGGGAGGAACATCAGAATAACGTCAGACCTATCCACAGAGACCTGGCAAGCCAGAAAGGCCTGGCAAGACATATTCAGGGTACTAAACAAGAAGAACATGCAGCCAAGAATACTTTATCCGGCAAGGCTGTCATTTAGAATGGATGGAGAGATGCAGAACTTCCAAGACCAGCAGAAACTGAAAGAATATGTGACCGGCCCTGCAAGAAATATTAAGGGGGGTTCTATAAAAGGAGAAAGACCCCAAGAGTGATATACAACAGAAATTTACAGGGACAATCTATAAAAACAACGTCTTCACAGGCAACATGATGACAACTAATTCATATCTTTCAATAATCACTCTCAACGTGAACAGCCCAAATGCTCCCATAAAATGGCACACGTTTGCAGATTGGATTAAAAAAACAGGACCCATCCATATGCTGTCTACAAGAGACTCATTTTGAACCTAAAGATACATCCAGACTGAAAGTGAAGGGATGGAGTTCCATCTTCCATGCTAATTAATGGACCTGAAAGAAAACTGGGGTAGCAATTCTTATATCACACAAATTAGATTTTAAGCTAAAGACTGTAGTTAGAGACACAGAAGGACACTATATCATTCTTAAAGGGTCTATCCAACAAGAAAATCTAACAATTGTAAATATCTATGCCCCCAACATGGGAGCAGCCATCTACATAAGCCAACTGTTAACCAAAATAAAGAGTCATATTGATAACAATACGTTAATTGTAGGAGACCTCAATACTCCACTTTCAGCAATAGACAGATCATCTAAGCAGAAAATGCACAAAGAAACAAGAGCTTTGAATGACACACTTGACCAGATGGACCTCATAGATATATACAGAACATTCCACCCTAATGCAACAGAATACTCATTCTTCTCAAGCGCTCATGGAACTTTCTCCATAATAGACCATATACTGGGTCACAAATCAGGTCTCAGCTGAGAGCAAAAGATTGAGATTATTCCCTGCATATTCTCAGACCACAATGCTCTAAAACTGGAACTCAATCACAAGAAAAAATTTGGCAGAAATTCAAACACTTGGAAGCTAAAGACCTCTCTGCTCAAGAATGTTTGGGTTAACCAGGAAATCAAAGAAGAACTTAAACAGTTCATGGAAACCAATGAGAACGAAAACACATCAGTCCAAAACCTATGGGATACTGCAAAGGTGGTCCTAACGGGGAAATACAAGGCCATCCAAGCCTTACTCAAAAAAATAGAAAAAGCCCAAATTCACCAACTAATTCTACACCTTAAAGAAACAGAGTAAAAGCAACAAACATTAGCCACACACTAGAAGAGAAATAATTAAGATTAGAGCAGAGATCAATGAATTAGGAACCAGAAACACAGTAGAGCAGATCAACGAAACTAGAAGCTGGTTCTTTGAAAGAATTAATAAGATCGATAAACCAATGGCCGGACTTATACAAAAGAAAGGAGAAAGGACTCAAATTAATAAAATTATGAATGAAAGGGGAGAGATCACGACTAACACAAAAGAAATAGAAACAATTATTAGAAATTATTATCAACAACTATATGCCCATAAGCTGAGCAATCTGGATGAAATGGATGCCTTCCTGGAAACCTATAAACTCCCAAGACTGAAACAGGAAGAAATTGACAACCTGAATAGGCCAATAACCGGTAACAAGATTGAAGCAGTGATCAAAAACCTCCCAAAAAACAAGAGTCCAGGACCTGATGGATTCCCTGGGGAATTCTACCAAACATTCAAAGAAGAAATAATACCTATTCTACTGAAGCTGTTTCAAAAAACAGAAACAGAAGGAAAGCTTCCAGACTCATTCTATGAGGCCAGCATTACCTTAATCCCCAAACCAGGCAAAGACCCCATCAAAAAGGAGAATTTTAGACTGATATCCCTGAGGAATATGGATTCCAAAATTCTCAACAAAATCCTAGCTAATAGGATCCAACAATACATTAAAGGGATCATCCACCACGACCAATTGGGATTTATCCCTGAGATGCAAGGGTGGTTCAACATTCGCAAATCAATCAATGTGATAGAACACATTAATAAGAGGAGAGAGAAGAACCATACAGTCTTCTCAATTGATGCAGAAAAGCATTTGACAAAATGCAGCATCCTTTCCTGATTAAAACTCTTCAGAGTATAGGGATAGAGGGAACATTCCTCAAGTTCATAAAATCCATCTATGAAAAACCCACAGCTAATATCATCCTCAATGAGGAGAAGCTGAGAGCCTTTCCCTTAAGATCAGGAACATGTCAAGGGTGCCCACTCTTGCCAATATTGTTCAATACAGTACTAGAAGTCCTAGCAACAGCAATCAGACAACAGAAAGAAATAAAACATATTCAAATTGGCAAAGAAGAAGTCAAACTCTCTCTATATGCAGATGAAATGATACTTCATGTGGAAAACCCAAAAGACTCTACCCCCAAATTACTAGAACTCATCCAGCAATTCAGTAATGTGGCAGGATACAAAATCAATGCACAGAAATCAGTTGCTTTCTTATACACTAACAACGCAACTGTAGAAAGAGAAATTAGAGAAACGATTCCATTTACAACAGCACCAAAAACCATAAGATACCTCGGAATGAACCTAACCAAAGAGGTAAAGGATCTATACTCTAGAAACTACAGAACACTCATGAAAGAATTGAAGAAGACACAAAAAGATGGAAAAATATTTCATGCTCATGGATCAGAAGAAAAAACATTGTTAAAATGTCTATGCTACCCAGAGCAATCTATACCTTCAACGCCATCCCAATCAAAATTCCAATGACATTTTTCAAAGTGCTGGAACAAACAATCCTAAAATTTGTATGGAATCAGAAAAGACCCCAAATCACCAAGGAAATGTTGAAAAAGAAAAACAAAGCTGGGGGCATGACGTTGCCTGATTTCAAGCTATATTGCAAAGCAGTGATCACCGAGACAGCATGGTACTGGCACAAAAACAGACATATAGATCAATGGAACTAGCCCAGATATGGACCCTCAACTCTATGGTCAAATCATCTTTGACAAAGCAGGAAAAAATATGCAATGGGAAAAAGACAGTCTCTTCAATAAATTGTGCTGGGAAAATTGGACAGCTATATACAGAAGAATGAAACTCAACCATTCTCTAACACCATACACAAAGATAAACTCAAAATGGATGAAAGACCTCAATGTGAGACAGGAATCCATCAAAATCCTAGAGGAGAACATAGGCAGTAACCTCTTTGACATCACCCACAGCAACTTCTTTCAAGATACATCTCCAAAGGCTGGTGAAACAAAAGCAAAAATGAACTTTTGGGACTTCATCAAGATAAAAAGCTTCTGCACAGCAAAGGAAACAGTCACGTGCTCGCTTCGGCAGCACATATACAAAGGAAACAGTCAACAAAACAAAGAGGCAACCCACAAAGGGAGAAGATATTTGCAAATGACACTACAGATAAAGGGCTGGTATCCAAAATCTATAAAGAACTTCTCAAACTCAACACCCAAAAAACAAATAAGTCAAAAAGTGGGCAGAAGATATGAAAAGACACTTCTCTGAAGAAGACATACAAATCCTAACAGACACATGAAAAAATGTTCATCATCATTAGCCATCAGGGAAATCCAAATCAAAACCACACTGAGATACCACCTTACACCAGTTAGAATGCCAAAAATGGACAGGGAAAGAAACAACAAATGTTGGAGAGGTTGTGGAGAAAGGGGAACCCTCTTACACTATTGGTGGGAATGCAAGTTGGTACAGCCACTTTGGAAAACAGTGTGGAGGTGCCTCAAAAATTAAAAAATAGAGCTACCCTATGACCCAGCAATTGCACTACTGGGTATTTACCCCAAAGACACAGATGGAGTGAAAAGAAGAGCCATATGCACCCCAATGTTCATAGCAGCAATGTCCGCAATAGCCAAACTGTGGAAAGAGCCAAGATGCCCTTCAACAGATGAATGGATAAAGAAGATGTGGTCCATATATACAATGGAATATTACTCAGCCATCAGAAAAGATGAATACCCAACTTTTACATCAACATGGATGGGACTGGAGGAGATTATGCTAAGTGAAATAAGTCAAGCAGAGAAAGTCAATTATCATATGGTTTCCCTTATTTGTGGAACATAAGGAATAGCATGGAGGACATTAGGAGAAGGAAGGTAAAAATGAAGGGGGGATAACGGAGGGAGAGACGAACCATGAGAGACTGAGGGTTTTAGAGGGGAGAGGGGTGGGGGGATGGGTTAACCCAGTGATGGGTATTAAGGAGGGCATGTACTGCATGGAGCACTGGGTGTTACACGAAAACAATGAATCGTGGATCACTACATCAAAAATTAATGATGTATTGTATGGTGATGGGCATAACATAATAAAATAAATTAAAAAAAAAGTTTTTATTGTCTGAGAGTCTTTGCCCCATTAGTAAGGGGGCAATTTACTTTTTTCTTGTAACCTTAATTTATAACTCTAATATTTCACCTTTTTCTCCTAGGTCAGAGAAAAAAAAAGAAAAAAAAATACAGGTTTTTTTTTTCTTTCCCTATAACTAAGGCAGTAAATTTTTTAAAAGTCCATCAAAATCTTCACTTTTATTTATTTATTTTTTTGCAAGAACATTTCAGGGATGATGACATAACCTCTAAAGATTGGATGTTTCTCATGATGTTAGTGCCCTTTGATGATCTCTACCCTGATATTTCATTAGGGGTTGCAAAATAATGATATTGTAATTCTATTATAGGTATTTCATTAGGGGTTACAAAATAATGATATTGTAATTCTATTATACCTTCTTTAGTCTAAGAACAACTTACTTCATCAATTATTTGGTTATCCTGTCTTACAGTTCATACAGGAAAGGTAGAGTAACAGATATTTTTTTCTCTTTTACTAATCAGTTTTTGAAATGATACATCGGTTCCCCATTAACTAATCCCCTAATCCAAAGGTTAAGATTGCTATTGTATTTTGACTATCATCATGAATGCATGGATTTAAACTCATTTGATGTGTTTTAATCCATTACGGTTATTTTTCTCATTTATGCTCTAATTGTCCTGTCTTTAACCGGAAGAAGCCTCTTCAAGTTGGCTCCTGAGTCCTGTTAATATCTAGGTAGAGATTATCAAAGGCCACTAACATCATGAGAAACATCTAACCTTTGGAAGCTATATCATCATTCCTGAAGTGTTCTTGCAAAAAAAAAAAAAAAAAAGAGTCTGTGGCCTTTAACAGTTTTCTCTCTTTCTGCTATAACAAGAGGCACTGTATCATCTTGTGCTTTTTTTTTTTTTTTCCCTGATCCGTACTTGTAATAAGCCACTTGTACAAGGAATCCTGGTTTCTTATAGTGGTAAACATTATGTAGAGACCAGTATCAGGTATTCCATAGGGGTGCTCTGTGGGAATTGCAGGTTTTCTTCAAACAAATAATGGGCAAGGGAGTGGGGAGAGGGAGAGGGGGAGGGGGAGGGGAGAGAGAGAGAGAGAGAGAGAGAGAGAGAGAGAGAGAGAGAAGCAGGAACTACAAATTAAAAGAGACCTAAGAGACCAAACTAATAACAAAATTATAAGAGGACAAATTCCAAAAAAATACTAGATATTTGATGGTTTTAAGTAGTTATTATTAAATTTTGAGGTATTGCTATCATTGCCATTCTTTTAAAAGAACTCTTTTCTTTTAGAGATGCACATTACAGTATGTATAGATGTATTAATATTATGTTTGGATTTGACTAAAAAATCTTGGGGATGAGGAATGAATAGGGTGGTATAGATGAAATAAGATTAGCCATCAGCTCATTATATTATTCTATCTACTTTTGTATGCTTCAAAATTTCCAAAACAAAAAGTTAAAAAAACTATTTTGACACAGTCAGCTTCATATAATATTTAAAAATGGAAGTTAAAACTAGTTTTAACTGTCATATATGCATATTTGTGCTTGAGTGATAGAGATATTTGATTAATAAGAGTTGAGAAGCACTGATTACTGATTAGGTAGAAAGATTACATTATCAAGAACATTCAAAAATGATTTTAATAAAAGCTAGAGTTAGAAACATGATTAAACCTATAATCACGTTAATGATTAAAACATTCTAATGACTACTCTGATGAAAGGAGAAAGAAAGAAGCAATGTTGAGAAACTCTGAGAAGTCTGTGGGAAGTTAACAGAACAATCTAACAAGACCCACTTAATACTCTTTTAATAAAGGGCATACTATGAGTGGAGTTTGGAAATGCATAATTAACTATATGAGGAATAAGTATGGCTCTCTTTTATATTATAATACCTTATGCAAAAAAAAATCATACAATTCAAATAGTAAAAGTGTTTAGCCAACTCTGACCTACAGGGCCAATGATGGGTAGAACAAAGATCTAGAAGATCAAGGTCAGTAAGATAGGAAGTTTTTTTCCAGATGATGGAAACTATGCCATGTAGTAGGGGTGGCAAACTGACAGTTCTTCCAGCATCAGGAAGAAATGAATGCCTGAGCCTGCACTGTGCATGGGGGGCGGGGGCGGTGGTAACCAGGGGAGAGCATGTGTCCATTATCTGACAGGTACAGTTGCTATTCAAGGACAAAAGCACCTTGTTATTAGTTCTTTTGATTACTTTAAGAGAAGCCGGAAACTGGTAGTTTTACAAAAAATCTCCTGGTAATAAATTATAAAGATAATTAATGAGTGTCAACACCTCCCAAAGTGAAAGGCCCACCAATCTGGCCAAGACGTCTGTAAACCACCTGTTTGCAATCTGTGCTATATTGTATAAGAATTGTAAAACTTGCTGCCCTAAAGAAATTTGCAATTATCTAGGGTAATGCTGTTCATGGTTGGTGTGCATGAGGATAAACTAGCAAGCTTGATCAAATGCAAATTCCTGAACCTCATCACAGAGAATCTTATTCAGTGATCCTCCAGTGCATCCCAGAAAGCTGAAATTTTGATTGCCACTTAGGTCACTTCGAAGCATGGGTCCATGATCCACAGTTTGTAAATCATCAGGTTAGGGAAACCATAAATATTGTATTTTGAGAAATCTAAGACAATATGTAAGTTCAGAGTAAGACAATATTGGTAGAGGCTATAACTGTGAGTAAAGCCCCATGGGTAGAAGACTAATGAGAATGTGAGTCATAAAGGATGAAGGCACGGAGCCTTGAAATTGTAAGGCATACCTGTGATGGCAAAGTGTAAGGTAATCACAGAACTGGTAATCATAAGCAACAAATGTTGACCAGTGTAAGGTAATCATAGCAACAAACTGTCCAGTAGGCTTGAGATTTCAAAACTGTAAATACTTTCTTAAAAAGTGCTTGATGCTGACTTTTCCCAGCTGAAATATATAAGAAAAAATACCACAATCTCTAAGGAGAATGGGAACTGTTAGCAAACATGTGCTCTAAGGTCAAGTAATCACTCAACTTATAAGTGGCCATGCAAGAAAAGAAGAAATAGGGTGCCTGGGTGGCTCAGATGGTTAAGCGTCTGCCTTCGGCTCAGGTCATGATCCCAGGGTCCTGGGATCGAGTCCCGCATCGGGCTCTCTGCTCCTTGGGAGCCTGCTTCTCCCTCTGCCTCTCTCTCTCTGTCTCCCATGAATAAATAAATAAAATCTTTAAAAAAAAAAAGAAAAGAAGAAATATATTCCATAATATTCCAAAGGTTCATCAAAAGTCATGATCATTCTGTGATAGTCACTAACTTATTATCACTTATAATTGTTCTGAGTGATATCTAATTCAGATAGAGACGTAGTTAAGAAAAGGGTGAGTGTGTGAGAATTTGTGAGAATGTGTGTGTTGGCTATGTTTATATGGGCTTACATTCATTATTTTTTGAACTGAGATGTAGAAGCAAATTTTGTTAAAATCCAGTGATTCAGTGACATCTATAAACAACACTTGCTCATTCCATTGGGGAATTATGGAAACAGCTATATATGCAAGAAAGCCATCAAAATCAATTTACTGTTGTTAATGGTACAACACACGGTATGTTTTTGCTTCATTAATGTCTATTATTTGCTTTCCAGTAATGGACTAGCTGCTTTCAAAGACTGAATACAGGTCAGATTACATTCTGTGGGAGGTCTCAAAAGCAAGGTAATGGTGGTAAAGTATTCAAAATTTCTTATGTATCAATATTTGCATATTTCTAATAAAAATAATGTACAGACTTCTTTTAGCTTTTATACCAATAGTGTGCTTCACTCTGCTCTATGCCAACTGCTAAAAAGACATTCTGCTGTAGTGAGTGCTCACAGCTTAACTCACAGAAGATTAGCTGCCATTCTGCTAAGTGTCTTATTCTGCATTTCTTTTGTTATCTGGGCAGTGTCATTTACTACCACACTACCCAACGTCTAGCCTTGAAAAGAAGTATTCAGTAGGCAAGAGCTAGTGCTGATGGATGGCCAAAAAGGAGTTTCTCTCAAGATATGCCATAACCTAAAAGCAATCGAATAATGTGTACATTATCTTGGTGGTTCTTACAATGGGGATGAGGAAGGGTGGATGGTCTTAGAAATAAAGAGAATTTAATGTCACTTTCATGTTACCTGAGCAGAGTGAAAATATAATAAAATGGTAAAACAATATTCCAAACCCACTGCAGTGATCCAGGAATGTAACAAAAGGCAGAACACTCTATTAAGATGTTCGTGGAAGGGGGATCATTTCCCCAAAATATGTGCTATTGGTATATCTAAGACATTTCCTAGTTACCTATGTGATCCCAAATGCATTTCAAGGCACACAGTTTTAAAAAAGTCACAAACTCCAAGGAAAATGAGAACTGTTAGGAAATATATGCTCTAAATGGAGCATGGCTTGTCACAAAGGGATGTGGCTGTTTGTAGAAAACTGTGGGAAGAAAGCAAAGGTAAGGATAGAACCGAGCAAAGTGAGGGGCCATCTGGGTGGCTGTCAGTTAAGCATCCGACTGTTGGTTTTGGTTCAGGTCATGATCTCAGGGTCATGAGATTGAGCCCCACATCAGGCTCAGTGTGGAGTCTGCTTGAGATTCTCCCTCTTCCCCTGCTCTCTCTCTCTGAAATAAATAAATAAAATCTTAAAAAAAAAAAAAAAAGAAGTGAGCAAAGTGAAGGGTGGCTCTGCCCATGGCACAACTGAGGTTGAAACCTGTTAGATGCCCTCTGGTTCTAAGTTCCTAGAGTCATTATGAGATCTGTATGTGTGTGCATATACATCTGCAGGCATACACGTACCATCTATCTACTCTCTACTTACAGTTCTTAAGAATGTTATGTAGTTTAGACAATAAGGAGGGAAGCAACTCTTTGCCCATCTCTTTTCTCTCTTCCAGCCAAGAAAGTTAGAGCTTCTACCTTCTAAGTTACCTCACATTTTACAGATGTGAAATCCTATTATTACAAAATATGCCCTTATTTTAAAATGTTAGCTATACAAATAATGCACTCAAACAAAAAATCTGAAAGCCAAGTATACTCAAATTTACCAAAGTAATATTAAAATTGAACATAGTGTGTTTATGAGTCTAAGACTAAGTCTAAACTCTGATGATATGTCAGAGTTATTAAAAATGCCGCAGCCTGTACTCTGGCTGCTCAGACCCACTAGAGCAGAGGGCCCATGTAGGGCCCATATATATATGTTTCATCACTGATTCTGCTCCACAGAAGAAACCCTACTACAAAATACCAGTTTTTTGGGTTTCTTTTAAATCATCTGTTATTCTTCAGCACAAATAAAACTGATATATTATGAAAAAATGTGTTTAATGCAAACATTAAATAAATGATTTATTTAGAGTATTTGAATGAATGAAATACGATTCAGGAGCTGTGAAAGTGGTCCACAGTAACATCTTTGGCAGAATCAAAGGCATGCAAGAGAAGAATTTAAAGGAGAACAAAAAAAGCAAAGAGAGGGGCAGGTATTGGTATTCAGGTAACCAGATGAAGTTACAATATTCAACTGATGATCAAAACAATAATGCTGGGTCATCTAATAAAATGTATATCTCTCACATGGCTACACATCAATTATCTAGAAAATTCATTTATAAAGAAATAGTTTCTTACTTTCCATTTCATACAAGGAAGCTTTGAGCTACCGGGACTACTTAAAATTTGTGCCAGCTCCTACAGCAAGAGCACTGAAGAGCTGGGTGAGGGCTCTCAGCCGCTGCACATACTGCCTCCTGCCTGTGAAGCAGGTGGGAGGGAGGAGGAGAAAGAGGAAAAGGAGAAGGGATGAAGAAACAGGGAGGTGGGAGGAGGCTAGAAGTGACCTTCTGATGAAGGCAGCACGGAAAGCCTCTTGAGTGCCCTCTGCCTCAGCTACTGACCGGTCTCTAGCACACCAGCCTGCTGGTGTGCAGGGTCTGCGTGCAGGACACCAGCGACACTCCCCTCAACTGTATCCTCCATAAAACCCGTCTGTGTCTGCCTGCCTCTCAGCACACTCTTTGCTGCTTTTTAAATTCATCAGCAAAGACAGATCTGTGATGAGAGCTGATCTGTTGCAAGGGAAATATGTGAGTTATTTGCCATTAGCATTGAGATTTGAACAAGGACATTCTGTGGCAATGCCCTAACCCAAAGGCATAGAGTTCATGCTCAGAAGATCTTCTCAGGTAGGCAGGAGGAAGACAGAGCACACCTAAGACCTCACCCTTTAATTAATCCAACCTTTTAGAGTAATAGCTGTTTGTATTTTTAAATTTCTTTACAAACTATAAAATGTCTTTATTTGACCCCCCTACAATCCTATGAGGGTAATATTTTCCTGTTTCACAGGTGAAGAACCCAACTCAGAGATTCTAGAGATAGGGTTCATAGGTGCAAAGCGAAGACTTGAATGCAGGTGTTGTGACTCCAGATACAATGCTCCTCCCATAACTGCTGTCCTAGGCATGGAGGTAAGCCTAAAGGCCCAAGGTGCAGCCAGTTGAAGACCAAACACCAAGTTGCTATTGTTAATGGGATAAAGCTGACAAGAAATATAGTGTGGTTAGATATAGGTTAGGGATAACCTATTACTACGAAGTAGTGGTAATGAATTTATGGTTATTTTTTCAGTACAACCAAATCCAGAAAGTTATTTTCAGAATCAAAATAAAGTTTTTGTTTTTGTTCTTGTCTTCCCCACTCCTTCCAGGCTTACTGACAAACACCAAAGGCAGCAAGGTCTGTCTGCAACACACCAAAGCCAAACTACTTACAGACTTGTAGTGATGACACAGTGTCAGGAACCTACAGGACTAGTTTGCGTCAATAACCCCAGCTGAAAAATATTTCAGAGCATCCTATGGTATCCCTTTTATTTCAGTTTTTTACCTATTTGCTGGATAGGTTAACACACAGAAATTCTGTGTAAAAACTGTGGTGGGAATCCTCCACATTATGTGTCTTTGAGCCTGCACAGGATGCTTATTTGATTGGAGTTGGTTGCTAAAGGCCTAAATCAGAGTTCAGTCCATAGGACGGACCAGTTTCCTTCTTTTTCAAGATCCATTTTTTCTCTCTTAATCCCTGCCAAGCATGTCATGCAAATGTGGTATTTGCGGTAAGGGCCGCTTGCACGAGGCAGGACGACTGCGGCATAAACGCGTGGCCGCCACTGGGGGCGCTCTGTGCCCCTGGCCTCCAAGTGCGTCCTGACACTGGAAACACTAATGTCGCCTGGGAACTTGCGAAAAACACAGATGCTCCTACCCCAGACCTATCGAGTCAGAAGCAGTCATCTGTGCTTTGACCAGCCCTCCACGTGACCTTTGTCAGCTGAGGTTTGAGAACTACTACTCTAGGTTGATCACAAGAGAGCATTAACTTCAAATCTGAAAGATGCTATTTTCAATCATACTGGTGTACTGCAAAATTTGCATGGAAATATGATTCCTTACCGCATGCCCACATATCCACTGGCTTTCCATAAGGATCTTTACGTAGAACTTCTGGAGAAAGATAGCCGGGTGTGCCAGCAAAACCTAGGGAAAACGAAAGTTAATGAGTCAGAGTTGATTTGACAAAACAAATGTGAAATGGGAAACTAAGGAAGAAAACATTTTTGGGACTTTTTAATCTGATTATCTGTTTGTCAAAATAAAACAAGGCCTAAAATAATCTACACTAGTTTCTCTCTATAGCAGTATCAACACTAATCTGCTTTGTAGCTTATTAGAAAAAAATGCATTTTTTTCCCCAGATATGAAGGCTACTCTATTATGCTATATAGTCAGCATGTATACTTAAGTCTATCTGGTTAGCAGTTCTTATTCTCACTTACTTATGCAGGATTTGAAACTAAAGCTGTGAAGGGAATCAGAACGTATCACCCCAAAATATGCCATTGTGGCATACTGATTATTTTTAGCTGAAGGCAACTGAGAATCAGTAGATGTATGACAGGCTCTTTAATCTTCTCCCTTCTACCTAAAAGTAGGGCATAAAATTTTTTGTGAAAAAGGTGCCCTCCCTGTACCAGGAAGGAGAGAACATTCCTGGCATGGGAAATGGTGCCAAGAGGGATCTATACAAACCAACCTTACTAAAATAACCTTGATCTTCCATTAGTTTCCCTATGTGTTTCCTCATTATTTCCCCACAATTTAATGTCCTGAAGCCAAACCCCCTTTTTCCTTTGTCTTGTCAAATCTCCATAATTTATCACTCTTTGTTAAAATGGGATATAAGTCCCTTGGAATGGCCTTTCTTCAGGTCTTCATTTTTTTTCTAGAAAGGCCTCTGTGTGTATATAAAGTTAAAATATTAACATCAAAAAAATTGTATGCTTTTCTCCTGTTCATCAGTCTTTTGTCAGTTCGACTCACAAGCCCCAGTCACGGACCTAAGAGGGGAGAGAACGTCTTTCCTCCCCTATACCTGAAAAGAAATAGGGAGAAATTTGAAGATAGGGTTAGAACCTTCCAAGAGATGATAGTTACCATGATACCGACATAATTTTATTATGAGAAGCATTCACCTATAAAACAAAAGGACAAAAACATAGACCCTAAGTAAATATTTTTGAAAGTAAGGTAGTCTATGGGGTGGGGATGGGGCTGAGAGTAACTGAAGATTTCACCAGGAGAAGGAATAAGCCCTAAATATATCAAAGAGATTGCTGTGTACTAATAAATAGTCAGTGTGTACTTATAACTGTCAACTAAAGAGAAGACTCAGGATAAATCACTAATGAACAAGTATCAACTAGAATCTGAAGAGAGAGAGATGTGGTAAGAGAAACTAGATGGCAAAATAAAGTTTCATTATTGTATAAATCAGTGTAAACTCCAACGAGGTATGCTTAAATAACAATCAATTTAGAGCTAGAACCTAGAGTGACATTTTTCTTCTTATTTCTGAAAATAATAGCTTTCAAATAAAAATAGCTACTTTTAAAAAGACCCAAAATAACTATTTGGAAGTTTTCTATAAAGGCACACTTGAAAACTGGAAACATTTCTTTAAAAGGATATGTAATCAGGAATTCCTCTGACCACAAATCACTGAAGAAGCTCATTATATATTTAATGGGATTCAAAGTGCCCAAGAAAGGAGCTTTTTCTTCCCATTTTTCAAACTTATTAAGAACAAACAATGTGCAAAAACAAGTATATATATGTATATATATATATATAAAAACAAGTATATATATGTGTGTGTGTGTATATATATATATATATATATATATATATATATATATGTATAATAGCATGGTTATTCCTCTGAACAAAATTACCTTGGAAAGTGAGGCAAAGGATTGTGGATTTTAACCCCTATGCCCCCTGTATTACTTTTCCTTTCCTTTGTTGTAGAGGAAGATGGAGTGGACAGTGAGAGGGGACTCCAAGAAAAGATGCCTGTACTGTAGTTTAAGCTTCACATGCACCACAGTAGGTCTACCTCTGTTCTCAAACTTCACTTAAAGGAAGCATTTACTTGATTTACTTGACAGTTGTGAGATGAAAGAATTCCTGAGTAATCATGGTGGTCCCATTACCTAAAGTGTGAGGATTCCATCAAGGAGTGATGTGAAGTGCGCTAATTCCAAGGTACGGATGGGCGTAAGAGTTCTAAAGAGCTACTGGTATGCCACACCCGCTCTCAGTCCAATGGTCTCTTTCTAACTCCTCCCAAGTTGAGACAGACAAAGGAACCCAATGAGAAACCAATGTCCAATTCCAGATTGAAGACCATGTTCCTAACCCACACTTTAAGACCCTTTATCTCCCAGTTCCCCTTCATTCATCCAACATGATTTCTTTCTACCCTTGAGCATTTGACCTGGTTAATTTTTTTAAGGTCTCTTGAAAACAGACTTCTCATTCTTGCCCTTGATGTTACTTTTTCTGTTCCTTGAAGCCTCAATTTCCATCTCTACCTTTTCTCTAACAGAGAGTTGGCTCTAAATTATTTCCATTTAGAGATCTCCTTAGCTAACTACAATTCTCAGTGGTCCCTCCTTACTTCGGATTTTGACTACCTTTTTTTTTTTTATGCATTTTTTAAATTTTATTCTTATGTTAATCCCCATACATTACATCATTAGTTTTAGATGAAGTGTTCCATGATTCATTGTTTGTGCACAACACCCAGTGCTCAATGCAGAATGTGCCCTCCTCAATACCCACCACCAGGCTAACCCATCCTCCCACCCCCCTCCCATTGACTACCTTTTTATATACAATCTATAACCTCCTATCTAGAATTAGTAAACCTTAATATAGGTCTTAAATATCTTAGAATACATTTCCTAGAGGAGGAAATGTTAATGATATTTCGTTTAGGTAGAAAAGATAAAGAACTCACTATGTGACTAAGAAATGAAAAGGTAATTTTACATGTAAATTATTACAAACCTTTTCTGGAGATTGAAATGCTTAGAGAACACCATCACGTTCATTCTTTAATTTCATATAATTACCACTTGAGCAGTCAGTGGGGTCCTTACTCCTATTGAAACATACTCTAAATGTATAAACATTAAGGAACTGTGAACTGTGCAATGTGTTCTCATGAATACCAAAATACTGAGGGTAAGACAGATAAAACCTTCTTTAGCAGGAGATTAAACTCATAAGAATCTCATTTATCATGATATATGCTATAAACAGGGAAACTAATGAGAGCTTGCTTTCTTTAGAGATAGTATGTGCTTCTCACTCTGAAAAACCAATAGGAATATCAGAACAGATCAAAAACAAAACATAATTACTTACTGTTGGGAACGTCCATTGCATTAAAAAAAAAACCCTCAATATTTTATTGAGACATAATAGCAATCAAGCAAAGCAATTACTCCATGAAGGAAAATGGTGGTAGTTATCCTTTTTTCCTAGCAGCAACAAAGAACTAGAAATATACTGCAAACACTGCTTCCAATCCCACAGGAGAAATGGGCTATATTTTGATATTTCTCTTTGGTAAATTTTCTTTTCTTTTTTTTTTTTTAAAAGATTTTATTTATTTATTTGAGAGAGAATGAGAGAGAGCACATGAGAGGGGGGAGGGTCAGAGGGAGAAGCAGACACCCTGCCGAGCAGGGAGCCCGATGCGGGACTCGATCCAGGGACTCCAGGATCATGACCTGAGCCGAAGGCAGTCGCCCAACCAACTGAGCCACCCAGACGCCCTCTTTGGTAAATTTTCTAGCCATCTTAACAAGTGTAGTGACACAGGGTGTTACTTCTAGCATTTTTGGCTAGTAATCAAATAGATCAAGGCTAGGAAGACAGAAGAAATTATCATGAGAAAAAGAAACATTTAGACTTAAAAATGAGAAAAAACACAATAAGCAGCTTCTATAAGCCTTGTGTAGTTTTATTTTTCTTATTTGTAGTGGACCTCTTATATTTATTAAAATAAAATTGAGCAAAAGCCTGAAATTCTGGCATTATATGTAATGAAGAAAGAGTTCTGCTCTTGTCTTAAAATAACTTATTTTATTAAAATAAAAGAGCTCCCTAAAAAAAAATAAATAAATAAAATAAAATAAAATAAAATAAAAGGGCTCCCCTCCCCATCACTGATAATACATTTTAAGAGACCAAATTAATCAGTCAAGGGTGATGGACATTAAAGAGGGCACTTGATGTAATGAGCACTGGGTGTTACATGCAACTGATGAATCACTAAGCTCTACCCCTGAAATTAGTAATACACTATAATGTTAATTAACTTTAAATAAAAAAATAATCAAATATATGAGACTATTATGGTAGATATGAATAAATATCAAATCAAGTCACTCATACTAAAACATTCTTTTACTTTAAAATCTATGATATATCTGGTAGTACACCCAAAAGATAAATAGTATATCACATGCCTCCTTTTCCTCAGGTAGGTTACCATGAGGATTCACTTGCATATAATAAGCTGAAAATAAGCTAAAGAAGAAAAGAAAAAGAAAAAAAAAAAAACAACTTGTGCATTCTCTTAAGCTTATAAACTATGTTTTTTCTACATTTTTTGAAATGCGGAATTTTCTTAGGACTTAAAATGCCCCTCTTAAAAGTCGTTATTCTAATAGATATCTTAGCAAGAACATAACTGTTATAGCATCACACTGAAGAAGAAATGGGGATTTTATTCCCAATTTGTCATTCTTTCTCTGGAGTCAGATGACTTTTAGAAATAAATGATTACAAGTTTGTGTACTTTTATTTGGATGCTATTGCTTTCACCAACTTGATATTTGGTTTTTCACTCACTGATCTGCTCAACAACTTTCACTGAGCAGGCAAAGAACTGTGGCATTGTGTTTCATGCCAAGATGGTTTTGAAAACTTATTCAACATCTTTCGTAGCCCAGGCATATTCCTATGGACTCGTAACAGTCTTGCAAAGAAGTGTTTATTATCACTGCTTACAAAAGAGAACATGGACCTTACAGAGTTAAAGTGACTTGCCCAATATTTTACAACTATTAAGAATCAGACCCAGGATATAAGTTTGGGCATTCTAATTCAAAAAGCAGAATTTTTTCTACTATACACAACCTTGCCCTCAAGCAGCCTGTCTAGCACAGGAGATAAAACACAGAGGTGAAAAACATGGGAGATTTAAGGTGCTCAATTATATCACACCTTTATACACCAAGCCAAGTTGCTGATGTTAATTTGCGGCCTTGACTCTGATAATAAGGCTTGTCTTGTTCCTAATATCCTATCATCACCTCTACCCAGTTCTGGCAATTAGATCCCTAGCCTAAGTCCTATTTTGGTGTCCTGCTTCATACCCTGGGTCTTGTGAAGCAGACGGGACTAGATGGCACTAGAGTGCAACCTCTGGGGCTTTGATTTCCTCTAAACGGACTTCCTTAGAGTTCAGAGTCACTGTCTGTTCTACATGTTATCTGGAATTTGCTTGCTCTTGCATACTCCTTAGTTCAAGCTGTCATCACGCATAATTTGAACTACTGTATTAGCCTAACTGGTCCCCTGCCTTCAGAGTAAGTATCCTTAAGCCACCCTCTGCATTGTTACGTACAACATCATTATATAACATAAACCCAATTATGTCCTTCCCTACTTAAAATTTTTCACAGGATTCTTGAAACTTCTAGGGTAAAAGCCAAATCCTTCAAAAACACATAAAATCCTTTCCCACCTAATCAACTACCACTCATCCCAGTATAGCTATATCAAATTTCTTGCTATTCCATAAATAGAAACAGTAGATCCATGCCTCTGAGGTTTTGCATGTGCTGATCCCTCTGTTTGGCATTTATCTCCTTGCATGTTAGTGAACAAATTCTCATTCACCCATTAGGGAAGCAGAAGCACTACCCCATCACCAAAACTTTCCCCAGAATTTCATACTTGTGTTGTGCTCCAGAGCACCTTCATGCATGCCTCTGTTAAGATGTTCCCACACTACATGGTAAATAGTTACTGATACAGAAGTGTCAGTATCTTGAGGGGCAGGACCTCCTGCTTAATTTAAGCATCCCCATTTATTATTCTGCCCATCTCTGTGATAGCCTTCCTACTTTCTGTTGGACCTCAACTCCAAAGTTACCATATATTCTTTATCTGTGTCAACTGTGCCCTTACCCAGGATACAAAGATGCCTCTGAATCTCCAATTTACAGTACTTATTCTAGGTCCTACCTTCTTTCAGTGTGCATTTAAGAGGAACAAGCTTATTCATATGGCAAAATATGACAAACCAAATGCCAAGTTTGGAGATACTAAATTCATCTGGTGGGTGAGGAGAGACTTAATGTAAATGGTGGTATTAAGCTTAGGAGGAATTGTGGACAAGGCTAACAGTCAGGTACTACTGAAACAGGACAGGAAGCAGAAAATGAGGTCCTAAATTAAGCTGCCTGTAGAGGAGAAGGCTGCCACACCACCCACTCCCACTTATTAGCTGGGGGCTCTGTGCACACCTTAGATTTAGGAAAACACGGAAAGTTTTTGCATATAAAATGAAAGAAGTAAGCACTTTTTGAGTGCTCTTTCTGTTTGCTGTTGTTGTTCAGAGGAAAAGCAATTAGAAGTGAAGGGCATTTAAAAATGATCTAACCTCAATACACTGAAAGTCAGAAAAGAAGTAAGATAGAGGCTTGGGGAGAGGTTATATTTTGGGAGACTACATGGAAAAAAAATGGGTCAGTACTCGGAAATGGCAAAAACAGGGGCATAAAAAAAAGAAACAGTGAATAAAATAACCCAGTTGGATAAATACTGAAACAATACACAAGCCTGGTTAGAAGTGCTCTAATTTAAACTTAAGAGTTAATTTCTTTCTTAATTGTAAAGAAATAGACGTTTCATGAAAAGAAATTTCAAAATTATGAAAATTTTATTTTTTTATTTTTATTTTTTTTAACTATTTTATTTATTTATTTTTAAAGATTTTATTTATTTGACAGAGAGAGAACAAGCAGAGGGAGAGAGAGGGAGAAGCAGGTTCCCTGCTGAGCAAGGAGCCCTATGTGGGACTCGATCCCAGGACCCTGGGATCATGACCTGGGCCGAAGGCAGCCGCTTAACCAACTGAGCCACCCAGGCATCCCAAAATTATCAAAATTTTAGAGTGGAAACTGGCAGTGTGAAGAAACAGAAGATAATGTTCATCCAGATACCTGGATGCTATATACACACATATATATGCTATAATATTTTTAAACTTTAATTTGTTAGCTACAAATTATGTGGAAATATTCTGTATTTCCTGAGTCCCTACTATTTACACAGCAGTTTTTGGCATCAAGTAAGGTTCTATGTGAACAGTCATTTTCTCTTAAGAAGTCCTCTTTCAACAATGCAACCCTCCCTATTAATTCTTAGTACAGGATCCATTTTCTCACTCATGTTTTAAGAAAAAGTTTACATGTTACTTCTCTCCTATTAATATTTTCTCTTAAATTATTTTTAGAGTATATACCTTTTAATGTCAGTAAAATTAAATGCTTCAAAGGTCTAATGTCTTCAGTTTAGTCAGGCTGTTGTTAGAAGTAACATTTCTGTCTTATTTTGGCTGGGAAGCGGGTTATGATGAGCCAGAATAGAATGAGCAGCATGAAGTAGAGAGAAGCCCTACTCACCAAACCACGCCTGCTGGTCTCCTTGAACTTCTATGGCTAAGCCAAAGTCTGCCAGTTTCACAGCTGCTCCCTTGGATTTGCTAGCTAAAAGCAAATTCTCAGGCTTTATTTAGAAAGAAAAAAAGAGAATGAAGTGAGAACCTATTTTAAGTGACTATTCAAAACTAACAACATTTTGTAAGATTAGGGGGAAAAAAAGTCATGCACTGTCCTCTTTCGCGGAGACTGTCATTCCTAAATCCCAGGGAAAATATGGTTAGAAAAATGATTAAAAATTATCATGTGTGCAGGCTTCAGACAGATGCATAAATGTACTAGAGAGATACGGGGAGGAAGAGAGAATACACTTGGGGAGAGATCAAATGAACGGAAGCACCTGTCTTGACCTGCTCACATGCTTCCAAGGGCTGCTGAGGTCCAGAATTGGCCATGGACATTGACTTAGAAGCCTAATAGAGCACAGACATTTTCAGCAGAAGGAAACTTGGCAAAATGATAACAAGAGTTGGACCAATCTACAGACATTTGGCAAATGAAACTGTGCAAATTAAATCCTAGTTGACTTCAAGAGTTTGGACCCAAATGTAGTCATTTTGATTCCTCAATGTTTCCAAACAATTTCTGTACAAATTTTGGAGTCTTATTCTGAATTACGTATTAAATTGCTGTCTTTAAGAATCTGTTTATTCTTAAAAGCAGAAAGAGTGTACTATTTGCCAAATGTTATAGTTAGCTTTTTTTTTCTTTATAAGCCAGTTTTTTAAAACATAATTTATATGTCTACAAAGTGTGATTCAAAGCATTCCTTATATATTTGTTCTCACATCTTGGAATACTATAACAAAGATACATTTTCATTTTCTTGGGTATTTATCATTATTCAAGGACTGATAACTTGGTCTTGGAATAAGGCTGTGTTTATACCACTGTTTCCCAACCAGGGCATCGAGACACACTGCAACTTTGAAAACAGGCACGAGGGCAAAGTCTTTAATTTCCCCGACCACCTTTGTGGATTTTAGGACATGAAGGGAGAAGACGGTCAGGAAAAGGAGGCTGATTAATACATACACTGAAGTCTACCATCCCCAGGTATCTGAATGAACATACAGCTGGATTGGTACATACACATTTGGGCGAGTAGTTCAACATCTTCTTACCTTGGACTAAAACCCAGCAAATTTAGAGGTGTGCCTCGGACTGAAAGAAGTTGGGAAACAATGGAGTCTACAAGTGCCAAAACAATTGTCTGGAAATCTAAATACTCAGGTTATTCAAATTGGTTCTGTTTATGTGTTGGCAAACGAATTCAATATTTTTTTTCATGAAATGGCTACTTTTTTCTTACTGAATTAGGCAATTCTGTTGATTGTTTTGAGCTTGTATAAACACAGCCTAAACCAATATTTAATTTATTAATTAAGCCAGCCATGCAAATTAGCAAAGACTCATAACCAGAAATTGAAAAAATTAGGTTAAGTCTATAAGAAGTAGGAGTGTAGGCAAGTAAGTTTTAATCAAGTACCAGACTTCTTCAGGCTATTGCTGTTCACTGCCATCAGATTCATCACTATTATGACAATAGGTAACTGTAAGGAAAACTTTGTAATTTCTTAGGGCTGATAGGGCTTTTAAAATTACCTCAACACTAAATACATGATAATTTAGTTTGGACACTGGGATGAAGAGGTCTCAAGAATATGAAAGATCTCCATGCTGAAATAACCTTTAGTAAAAAGCTAACATCCACAATTACTTGGAACTCTGGTTATCTATTAATGTAGTACAGTATCTAACCATATTATATTATTAATATTTGACATTTTATTTTCACAACTAAAATTTATGGCCTACTACATTCATGCATTTTCTAATTTAATCAAAAAGTGATTTCCAGCTACTAATTTATTAAATAAGTGACTTGGAAAAACCACATCAAACTGTAAGCAATAGTTTCTTTATAACCTTCACGTTCAAAAGCACTGAGATGTCAGAGATCTCTGCTAATACACATCTGTCCTAATTTGTCAACCACAGACTCATTCAAAGAAAGAGTTCCAATTACTTTAGAAATCACGTCATTTTAGGTCTTTTAATCAAGCAGTACTGAAGTTTGTTGAGCAAATGCCAGTGCCATTAGTAAATAAACTTTTAAAATATTTATCACTAGATCAAAAAAGGTTCTGGGCAGTGCTGTGTGCATTACGCCCTTTAATACCAAGTGTCTGCCAATTCAGAAGAAATGGAACACCTTAGAGTTTTATCATACATGGCCTCTGAATGACTGGGGCAAATATTCATACTTAGAGATGACCTAGAAGACCTCTCTATAGGGCCTTGTGAGTCATCCAGGGAAATAATTAATCCATCTGGATAAGTGTTTTACCTTATACCCACGAAGACTGTTCAGCTGCAGTTATGCACAGGAAAAGGCAGGGCTCTTTCAAGGTTACTGTGTAGATTTAAGAATTAATAGAACTAAAATGGCTTCGTGTTTGTACATATCTTTTAAGCAAATCTAAAATATAGAATTATGGAATGCAAATTGAAAAATCAGGATGCTTACTGCCCTTATTAAAGAAGTCTTTTCTTTATAAAATATTTCATCACAAGATTGCTTCTAATGGCCAGCTTCAATGAAACATTAGAAATAGCACACAAATTTGATTTATATACAACTGTTTGGAATATATTCAAAATTTGAATAATCCTGTAATCATGTTCTACCATTTATATAGCATCCAACTTGGATATGTGTTGTAACACAAAAGTTCACTGGCAAGTAGGTCAGTCCAAATTCTGAACACCTACAGAAAGGAAGATAATGTGTGATTGTATTTCACAAAAGCCAAAATGGTAGAATCTTTCAGCTAATTAGTGGCTGCTTCCTTAAAAGGATCACCACCATTACCTGCTACTATTCAACTATTTTGATTTTCTAAAGCAAATGAGAAAGGTGAAATCAGAAACACAGGTCTTCCAGTGTATAGCTGAACATGAGAGAAATGGGCAACATGATGATCTAGAAAAAAGATGAAGAGCTAGGTCTATGTCCTGGGACTGACTGTTATTAACTGTGTGGACATGGGCAACTCACAGACTCTCGGAGCTAATTAGTTCTTCCATCTCTCAAATGAACATTATAAGCATATTTCTCATAACACTATACATGAAGTTATAAAATCTCATTGGATTTTATCACAAGAGCCTGTCCTCTGTATGGAACAATATACACATTAGTGATTAGCTATTACACTCCAGTACAGCTGGCCATGTCAACGTGCAGGACACTGGATATTTGCAATGAATGTGCGTAACTTGGGGGATGTCTACATTCCTAAATCTAATGCAATCTATTAAGCTAATCTTTATATATTGAGATTATCTCTAAATTCCTATAATGCAATCACTTTTTAGGTTGGTTTTTAAATAGATTCTACTGACATTCTCACACACAGGTTCCTTCCCCACCCAACTGCTTCCTAATGATGCAGGATTTTCCATGACATCTGGTCTTAGTGTCAACAACCATTTATAGCATATCAGCTGTAATGAGCAGCAACTGTTGGCAAGTTTAGTTCTGTGCTTCCATATGGATGCAATGGCAACTTCTTTCAATGTGATTTGAGATTTTCTTGAATCTGTTCAAATATCTCAAAGTACCTAGGCAGGTTGCTGGGATCACTTTTAAGACTGGGACTGACTTGGGAGATAAAGTAACTCAAACCCCTCAGTCTCTAAATGAGGTAGGGAGATGCAAAAAAGATGGGAGGATTTGAAGCCAGATTCCTGATTTCTTCTTTTAAAGATGTGATACTGAGGAAACTCCTCCGATGGTATAAAAATGGGTCATTTGCAAAAGACAGTCCACTCAGTAGACAGTTGCAAAAGAATCTGAAGTATTCAAAAATATTTCCTACCCATATCCAAATAAAACCCAGGGGAAAACTTATGAAATATGAGCCATAGTTTCAATCTTGCTTCTCAAAAATCTCATAAACACATCACAAGAATTTCTAAATTAGTGTGATCTTTATTAAGGAACTGATTGGGCAAAGGTGATGATCATCTTCAGCATTAGTCATATCTGTGCACATACGTGATTATCTAGCCAACAAAACTCAAACATTAGGAATTTTTATGTGTAGTGAAAACATTTGTTTTACTTTTTTTTTTACAGCTTTTTTCTTTATGAATATCATATAACAGCCAGTTAGTTTTATCATTCTATATTACTTAATTCTTTCATTTCTTTAGATATTAGTTTTTAAGAATTGAAATTGTCTTTTTGGATTTCCTTCCTCTACTGGATAGTATTAGTTATTTCAACATGAAGTTAAGCATTCTGTGCTTTGGTGTGTTTTCAGTCACTTTTCCTTTGCCAAAGAAGGTGAGAACAAAGCTCCTAGAGATAAACTAAGTGAAAGTGCATGAACTGAAAAGCTTGAATATCAAGCTCACTCATGCACATGGCAGAAGTTCTTTTGTGCACATGGTACAAGTGACTATTGCTTTTATTTTTATATGGAATGGATGCTTGAATTTATGTACTCAGCAGAGGGAGTTCTCAGCTGATGCACTGTTCTGTGATTACGAAGTACTATTTCCATCACCATGCATACATGAGCAAATTCATAAGAATGATCTGTTTTCCATTCCTGTTTTCTTATTTACTTCTACATTATTAACACACACTATCAGCACATACTTCTACACTGTTAGCAAATACTTCTCTGAAAGAAGCAGAGCAGAGTGCAACCACAGCAGGACTGTGCCAATTACCTACTGTTTCTCCATGGCCTGACACACAGCTGTCGGGTTCAAGAAAGAAACACAAGAATGACCAACGGATTATGGAATTTATCACTTACTGAGTTTGTGTCCAAAACACCTAGACATACTTTATACACAAATGACAAGTTTTTCAAACTTTCACCTGAGTATACTTCTGAGAAAAGTGGAACAATTGCAATTTTATAATTATTCAAAATGTAGATTCACAATTTGATAAATCTACTACTAAAGAGGATTTACTGAACACATGTCATATTCCCCCAGAAAATTAATTTCTCTTTTCTGGTCTTTAATTTTATTCCTATATTTAAATTTAACCCCCCCATCTCCAAAATCATTATTTTCATTAAAATCTATTCTCTCTTTCTCTCTGCCCCTTCCCTCCCTTTCCTCTCTTCCTCCCTCTCTCTCATATCCATCCATTGATCTAATGATTTTTCCATTTAATGACATTGTTTTTCAGGAGATAGTCTAAGGGAAAAAAAGCAGCATTCTCTGCTGAGGCGATTCACAGGTGTTGATGTGTTGCTAAAAGATTGTTTTATGTAGCTTTCTATCCAGATGCTGTTCATGAAGTAGTTTGGTAACCATTTCTAATGCACCTTGAACTGAAGACATCTTACTATTTTGTGTGAAATATATGATAAAGCAGAGCTATAAAACTGTCTCCTTTGACTTACTTCTGTTCCCTGATTCACAGAAACTGTATTCTTCAGGCTGTTAAATGGAGAACACATCCTTTTACTTCTTGTGACCTCAACAGTTGTCACTTGTTACTGCCACCGCTCTTTAACCTAATATTTTTCCGGATTCAGTTTTCGTCTGACGTATTTCCTTTTTTTCTGGGAGGAACAGCATTGATACATATTTTAAAATGATCTTTAATTCAGTGGCCTGTAGGTTCTAGCCACACAAGGTTTGTTCTTATTTTGCTCTGTAATTTGTGCCCACAGCTCTGATAGAGCCTCAACAGGTGCTCAAGAAAAGTTTGATGTTTGTTTCTCTCTTTTTATATCTGAATTTTCAATTATCAGCTCACAAACACCTCAACACTAAGTTACAGTAATCTACTCTTTATAAACAATCTATTTTTAGGCACTCCAGACTGATTGTCTTGATGTGGCCCAAGTCAAATGTGGCAAATGCATTTCATTCTTCTCTATGTCTCATTTTCCAAAGGCTGTGACCAATGCCACTTTACTGATTTGCTAAATAAGAATTTTTTTCTTTGAACATCTATTAACAAATTATGTTGTGCACCCCCTCAACTCCATACTGTATCTTAAACATAACTTAAACTTATTCTCTTATTCCTAATGATACAGATTTTGTACAGCTCTGGAAGATCCATAAGCAGGATCATTTTAATCATTTGATTCACTAAACTTGGAACCATTTCCCAATTCTTAATGTTGCTGGCAAAATTACTTTCTCATCATTGTTTGACCTATTTTTTGGCCTTTCTAAAGTTTTCGATTTATCCAACTAATGAATTGAGAAGTGGTAGCAATCAAGTATGCAGACTCTGGAACCAAAATGCTTGGGCACAAATCATAACTTACTAGTTGAGCAACCATGAACAAGTTCTTTCACTCATGGTTGCTAAACCTCTCCTTATGCAACGTGGGGAAGATCAAAGTGCCTTCCTCATAAAGCTGTTGTTAAGATTCCTATGGTAACACAGTACAAAGGGTACATGGTAACTGCCTGATAAATGGCAGCTATTATCATTTTTATTACTAATGTCCTGCCTTGATCCAAATCCTCCCAAAGACGAGAGTCATATTCCTGAACTATAGTACTATAATTATGTCACCACCGCTAGATACTCCTTAATACTGCTTGGATCTGACACTGGATTCACCTCAGATGAAAGGTCTGTGTATCCACTGGATACTGCCTGGTTGTGATTGATATGCTTCCTTTATGCTAATATCCTACCACACGGAGCCTTCTCCTATTGCTTTTCTGGGACATCCTCCAATTGTCTGCTGTGCCTCAGCCTTGTCTCTAGGTTCTTATAATTTTCCATCTGGTGGATTCCACTGTCTAATAAGCTCCCAAGAGTGGCAGTTATTCAAATTATGATCTTAATATTATCACTGTATCAAAGAGTGATACTTATCATCTTTATTCAGTATTAACATACACAAAAATCTATTTTATTCAGTGATGCCCTTTATATTATAAATGTGCTTTTGATTGAATTTCATTCATTCCAAAACTGAAAGCATATGCCACAAGTATTTACTAAGTATAAAGTCCTAAATTAGGCACTGTGGAGTAATATAGTATTATAGGTAGGTACAGTAAGGTAATACAGCTATTGTTCTAGAAGAGGCTTACAACAAAATGTACAGCACTCATATGCTTATAGGTGCCTTTAATAATGAAGAACATAACACTTCCTGTGGTTTTGTCTCAGTGATATGGACAAATTAAAATGTGCATCAAACATTTGTATTATATATGAATTAACATATGAATCAGGATATGGAAACAAAATATATGACCTAAGAATAATAATGGCAAATTTTTGTTTAAAGCTTGGTAATAAGAAATTTTACCAATATTTTTCATTTTAATATACTGGCAAATATGCCATTACAAACAGTATACTTATCAGATAAAGTATACATGTGGGTATAAAAGACATAAAACAAAGCCAGGGATTTAGCACACGTAGGGTGTGTGTAAAATGCCTCTAATATACTCTGTTATGAAATGGCCTACTGAAACATGCACCGAAAACTAGACTCAACTGAAATCTGTCCCAGTCAGCAATTTGACAGAAACCAAGAGAATTACAAAAATTACAACAAGCTCTATGCAAAGTTCACCCCTATCTTCTCAGATATCAGAATCAGAATGAATCAGAATAAGAAGGGGGAACAAAAACACTTTCATCCCTTGAAAGAAATCTGATGGATGATTCAGCAGGTTATTTCTTTTGGTAGTTAGCCTCCCTAAAAGTCACCTGCCTGGGTTTTTAATTAGTCAATTTAGCTCATATGTCAGAAAATAGATTGTCTTCTCAGCCCACATCCTAGGCCCACTGCCATCGCTGATTTAAGTTCCAGTCTTTGAAGAGCTCAGCTGAGTATGAACACTTACAGAAGTCTAATAGCACGACCCCACAAGATATATTTTAAAGGTCATTTTTCATCCTTGGTTTTTAGAGTATACTTATAATTATATAACATGGAGTAAAATATTTTAAATGATAAATTTATTAAATAGAGCATGTAATAAAATAGCATAAATAAATATGCATGCCTATATATATTCACTTAAAAAGGAAAGTAGTACTGTGAGCTCTGAGAAGTAACAAAAAGGGGCTCTCTCTCTACATGGCTGGTAAGGAATTCTTGAGGTGGTTGCCAAAGATAAGAATTTTTAAAGGAACATATTGTTTTTCCTTCATCCTGATGGGTACATTTGGTAAAGTGTTAGCAGATGTACACAGTCTTATCTCGGCTCTCCAAAGAAAAAAAAATGCCATTAACCATACCTTTGCTTTTGACATTTAAAGCTCTAAGACTCAAACTGAAATCAAAGGAAAATTCCAGAAACCTAAGGCAATGCTTTGCTTACACACCACATCTTCAAATAAGTTGTTGTGGATCCTTAGCGATACATTCTTCTAGAGCATACTAAATGAATGGAAAGTACAGATTTATCATTATTAGAGAAGTCTGCACATGAGAAACCAGCCCAGGTCTTCCCAGTGAACACACACAGTTGAAGACATTGCCACCTCTGTGGCATCTCTGTACCAATGCCTGTATATGGGTGAGGCTTGAAACAAAGAATGACAACTATATAGTACTCACATTTGCTATTTTGCCCACCCAGTGGTTTCATTTAAATTTCTAGGCCTTCACTATATCTCTGAAATTCCATGAGTGAAACCAGACTGCTGAGAGAAGAGGACAGAAAAATGACTGAAAGAGTAGTCTCCTTCTGAACTATTTAATTTCTAAATGATCTAAACATTTCTCATCCTCAATGGTATCAGAAACTGAGTGGAGTCTTAAAAGTATTAGTCCATATATATGTTATATAAATATTATTTTATAATAACATTTGTTTTACTTTTTTCCTTTCTGTTTTAAAAGGCACTAGTATCTTGCTACCTAGGAATGTAAATAAACAAAGAACCAGGAAGCCTCAATGTCATCGAATTCCTGGGACTACTGTTAAGGGAAAGAGACTTCAGAGCCCCAAATGGAGGTTCTTTAACGCCAAAAACCTACTTAATAACTTTATCTTTATGCTCCTTATAATTTTCATAACTATTTACATAATATTAGGTATACACAGTATGACTCTAAAATAGGTATGTTGGATCAATGTCCACAGAACAGCTTCAGAATGAAGAAGAGATCATCAGTCCTACGCAAAATTATATATAAATGCTATGTATTCTTAGGAGGAAGGAAATATAGCAGCCTATTTATTGTTAATGGTAGGACATTATTCCTCTGGATGAAATGGGATTTATGTAAATCTCAAGCGTGGAGGAGAAGAAACGAAATAAGAGAGATGTGGTGAGGGAAAGTGTTTTCGTTATGTGTTGGAATGAGTCCACACAATTTTCTTGCTCATATTTTTGCCTTTACAGGCATAACTGCAGCTGAACAGTCATTAGGAATTATGTGGTGGTTTATCTTCTCCAACGGCATTACTCACCTTCAGGTCCCGATGGACTACGCCCATCTGATGGCAGTGTAGCACAGCCTCCAGGATCTGCTGAATGCAATGACTGCATGCAAACACCAGGGGGCGTGTGTTAGTTCCAAGCTTACACTCACTGTCTGTACACCCTCACAGAGACTGGGTTAAAGTGCAAAACCAGCAGACAACTGGGGTTGGGTTTTACCACCTTCAGTAATGTAAACATATTGCTCAAGTAGAGTGACTACTACCTCAAAGCAATCAGGATTTTGCCAGATGTTAGCGCAAATGTGGATCCACTTGATCTAGAAAAAAAACCATCTTAAAAATATTTAATTCAGGAGCTCATTTCCTAGTTATAAATTCTTATAGGAAAAGAACTGGAATGCAAATAAAATTTTTATAGCTGTTGTGGTCCACCTCCACCCCACATAAAAAAACTGTTTCCCTATTCCCTCCCATTTTTCTAGTATCATTCCAAAGCTGTCACATTAGTAGTCAAGGCACCATTAAGGTTAAATTAGGATACGTAATGAATTTTTGATAAATCATTAACTTCTTGTGCTTTAATTTAGCTGGCAATTATTATCTCTTGCCTGAGGGTTCATCAGACTCAAATGGAGCAATGTGTAACCAGTTGTTTTGCTACAGCAACCCATGGTCTCAGAACAGAAGTGGTGTTTAAATCTACAGGCGGACATACATCACAGGCCAAGTTTATCTCCAGGCAAATGCTGGACATTTCAGGAGAGCCTGCCCCCAAACCGCTTCTAGTAGTTTACTGCTTGGAAACTTGACAGGTTGTGTTCCTAATATTGTCCTTCCCTTTTTGCTATGATGTATATTTAGCCTGTAGATGAGCAAACTGAAAGAGGCATCATGCATTATCATTTCATCATGTAGTCATTTTAGGGAAAAATTGGGAAAGGCAAGGGAACCATTTTAAATACCCACCCTCTGCCCTTTCCCCAGAAATAAAACCAAAAAAAACCTCCTTTGATTCAGATTTATGGACTCCATATACTGACCTTCAGGTCCCTGTGAACTATGCCATTTAGGTGACAATGATTTACACTTTCTAGAATCTGCTGTATACAATGACTGTAAAGATACAAGGGCAGAATGGAAGGGAGAACATTTTAAAGGTACATAATCACATTGAATACAAAATAAAATGAAAGTTAAAACGAAACAAACAAACAAACAAAAATTATATTTTTTCACAACATCTTTTTTAGCTTTACACTGGAATTTAATAATGCTGAATAAAGCTAATTCTGGTTCTAACAAAAATGACAGCCAACATAGAGTTTGTGACATGTTCAGACAAAACAATTTGAGCTGTGTCTTTTTTTTTCACTGAAAATGTACGAATTAAATCACTTGTATATTGAAGTTAAAATTTCCATATTCGAGGAGAAAAATTCACAAATATTCCCATAACGTTCTGGGGAAATTCTTCAGCAGTATAAAATTTATGGGTATTTCTCATACACATCTAAACTGTTTAAAATCTGAGGTCACAATTAAACATAGGTGTTGAAACAAGAGGGTAAACACAGATGAAGTGGCAGGTGAAACAAGGGTTAAAAAACATGGAGCGACACATTTATCATTTCAACTTAGAAATGGTGTTTCTTATAGAATATAGTAAGAGGAAACTAATGCAAGTCTCCAATAACAGAGGGAGAATTTCAACTAAACCCATGACATAAAACAAACCCCTCTTCAGGATAGGCATACTCTGGAGAAGGGCTAGGACCTTACAAAAAAATAAATTTTAAAATCCCCTGGAACACTGGTAATTGTTAGATATATTTCCATACACCAAAGTGAAGGAAAACTTTCCTTATCACTATGTCAAAAAGCACAATTTACACTATTCTTATTAAGGGCTCGCTGATGTCAAACAGACAGCTAATTAAATTAGAGGGGATAAATCATCACTAGGCACATGTAAGGTCCCATGAGCTGTCATCTGACATAAAATAATATAGGTCACACTGACATATTTTGTCCAAATTTACATTTGTGCGATTCAAATGCATGTTATGTACTGAGCTACATTCATTAACAAACATTTTAATAAGGACGTTTTCAACCATTTAATGCACAAAAAATATCACTCCAAAGTAAATTCTTGAATTATAAAAAGTAATCACCATCTGATTTCTTACAATGTGAATGTAAAAAAGCAATCAAGGTTATGATTTTTCAGCTCTAACTCTATAAAGAGTCCCACTAAAAGAGCTAAACATTGGTTGCTTTTTGACAATACATCTTATTTGAGTGTTGGTAATTATTTTTTAAATATTATGACTTTTTTTTCCCTTCACTTTGTACTACTTTTTAGAAATATTTCACTTTCTCTTCTCAAACCACAGATACAAGTTATTAGGCTTAATGAATAATGCAAAATAAAGTGTACAATAATTCATATTAAATGAACTTCATCATTTTTTACTAGTGAGAATGGATTCAATTCTTCAGTTCTTGAGGACTAGTAGGGAAAGACTTCCTTCTCCTTCATTTTGTGTAGGACCTACCCTAAAAAATATTCACTTCTAGTGAATTCCAAAACCTAATATAAACATGCATATAAAATGATCCAACCCATAGGGTCTCCCCTGTTATCTACAGGGCTCTTCAATAGTGAAAACAGTTTCTATATTAATTTCAAACAATACTTTTAAAACACAAGGACCTGTTTAACATAACTTTAAAAAGCAAAATAAATGTAATTCCCTAACTTGTTAACTACCTTGATTAAAATTATTGCTCTCTCTGGGCAAGTGGGCAAATAGCTACTAGCAAGGATGCTCTGAAGCTCCCTTTCAGGGCCCTAACATGAGAACTGGGGTGAACTGAGCAAGTGATGATTCACTTATGATAGTATAAATGATACATCAGTTTCTATTTGACTTTGGCAGTAAAAATTCCATTAAAAAATTAGAGTGTAGTCATGTACAGAGAAGATTCACAGAATGTCATAAACTGGCATAAAACCAAGAAGATTAATTAGAGATTTGCAAGTGAGCCGGTGTGTCCATGTGCTACTTTGAAGGGATGGGGAGGGAATCGGCTATCAGCTGACTATCTGCTGAGTGCAGGCTACAGCAGATTAGCAAGCTTTAGGAAGCTCTGAAAGCATTAGAGAATGGGACCAGACAATAAGTAACTGAATTTTCATAACATCTCATTTACATTGTTAATAATGAGTCAATAGCTCAAGGCCAGATCTTTCAAATTGAGTGCCAACTACTGAATATGTATAAAGAAATGCCAAGGAAAACTAACATGATACAGTCTAAGTAATATCTAGGCAAGTAAATTAACGTCACTTCACTCCAAAAAGTTTGACTTTGTGTAGCCTAGGAAGTTTCAAATGAGAGAAAATGGATAGCCATTGTTAACCTCTGTAAAGATGATGCCAATTAACAAGGTTGGGAAATCCTTCTGTATCCTCTGAAATATCCGAATAAATATTTTTCACATGAGGGTTCCAAAAGCCATCCTGGAATTCCCAAAGAGTTAAACAGCTAATACTGCTTTAAGGAGAACACTGGGACTTCTGTAGTCTGTTTCTTTTTATGGTCTCTGATTAAACATGGGTTGTTCAGTGGAGCTTCCTGTGATGATGGAAATGTTCTATATCTGCTATGTCCAATTGGTAGCCACTAGCCACTTATGGCCACTCAGCATTCAAAATGTAGCTAGTACAACTGAGAAACTAAATTTTTTATTTAATTGTAATTAATTGAAATTAAAATAGCCACGTGTTACTAACGGCTACCATAATGGGCAGCTCAGGATCTAGAGACCAGAAGATCTGCATTTTTGCTCTCTTAACCTCGCTAAAAAAGTACATTTCTTTAGCAGAAGTCATTCCAGGTAGAGTATAGATTTTATTATTTATTTTTTAAAAGACTAACTGGAGATGCTCATTTAGACCAGATTCTAGTTTTGTTTTCCCCAAACAATTATCTTGGAAATTCTTGAGAGAGAGAAACAGCAATTAAGAGGGACTCATCATGAGAAGCTGTCCAAGATGGTATTATGAGAGTCTCATAAATACTAAGGGTTATGACACATTTGTAAAGAGATATACTGAACAAGTGTCCTTTGAATGTTGAGTCTTGTATCTTGCCCCCGGGCAAGTCACTTACCTGGCATCGGCTTCACTGTAATACTCTCTTGCCACTATGTCTTCAAACAGTTCACCTCCAGTAACTCTGTAAAGACAAACAAGATACTGACATTAAAAAAGAAAAAAATATATGCCTCAATGGACTTGCACCGTGTTCATGCAGAATTTTTGTTTTCAGATTACTTTGAAAATTACTATCAAGCCTGTAGAGTATGTGTTTGCAGGTTGTATCTCTCTGGAGGGGCTTGTTTTTTAAACTGCAATAAACATGCCTTTATGGGCTAGAGGTGGCCTTCCAAAATACATACCACTTTTGGGCTGAGTGCTACCTAGATTTTCTTTGTAAAGCACCCCAATTTCCTTTATGCTCCATGTATTTGCCAGTGAACACAGACCTAGGGCTTTTGGAAATGTCCCTAGAAGGCAGTACTGATCCCTTGCCAACTAAGAAGCCAGATCTATCCTCCATCTTTAACTGAAGACTTTCCCACAACTCAGCAACTGGATTTAGTTACTCTACAAAGTATTTCAAACCAGGGGTTTCAAGGCTCTCTATATAAGTAGATATAACTATCTTTGGGATCCATTTCTTCTCCCCCAAAAGACTGCTGCTCTGGGGCTAGAATTCCCTAACCAGTGATTCTCTGGCTTAGGTTCCCCTCCCCCCACAATAAATGGTTTTAACATATTTTTTTAGCAAAATTCAAAAAAATATGGAAGCATACCAAGCACTCTCTTATCTCTCAACCCCAATTCTACTCTCCAAAATAAACTAATTTTAACTATTCATATCCTTTTATCTTTCTGTGTATCTTTAAACATATCTTGCAAACACACACACAAAAAAAACCCACATATTTTCTCACAAAAGTAGAATCATGCAATAAATACAAATTATTAGGCTAACTGTGTTTTTCATTTCACTTTAGGTCATGGGCACCATTTCATGTCAGAACATTTTCCTTATTTAAAATAAGTAATAAACAGAGACATACATTTGTGTGTATGAGGACAGGGCAAACTGCCTTCTACAATGGTTGCACCCCCAATGTTGTAAAGGTGCCCAGTTTTTTCCAGTTAGAAAAAAGTTACTGCATGTTAATATTTCTTAATTATTAGCGAAGTGAACCATTTTCTCATGCATTTATCAGCCATTTCTTCCTCTAGTATGATATGGCTTGATTTTAAAAGGAAATTTCAGCTTTGGAGCTTAACCCTGTAATAGCTAACATTTGCTTACCATGTGCTACACAGTGTGCTAAGTATCATATTAATACATAAATCCTTGTAATTATTGTCTGAGATGAGTTTTACCACTACCTCAGTTTATTGATGAGAACACGGAGGTACAGAGAGTAACCTGCCCAAGACTTAAGTGGCACAGGTGGGCCATCCATTCCACAGCCCCTGCTCTCAATCTCTCAATCTGCACACAATGTAGCTATTCCAATAATTATACTGTTAATCTTCCCAGAAGTTTAGAAGGCATGAGTCATTTGAAAAATCACTGGGTGAAGGTATAAAGCTTGGTGTATGTTCATTATGGAATGGGAGATAAAATTACACTTAAGAGAGCTTTTTTTTAAAAAAAAGATTTTATTTATTTATTTGACAGAGAGAGACACAGCAAGAGAGGGAACACAAGCAGGGGGAGTGGGAGAGGGAAAAGCAGACTCCCCACTGAGCAGGGAGCTGGACATGGGACTTGATCCCAGGACGCTGGGATCATGACCTGAGCCAAAGGCAGATGCTTAACGACTGAGCCACCCAGGCGCCCCTCTTAAGATAGCTTTTTTAAAAAAATTTTCATTTGCTTTAATAAGTTCTAAAGCATCATCAAATAATAACATGTTCCAGAGATGACCAGTTATTATTTTCTTCTGTATTTTCCTTTCCTAAAGGAAAAGAGGCAATACTAAAAACTTAATGTGTCTGAAAGTTTATGCAACTCTGACTTTTCTTCATAGCATCCTGAATATTTATAAGACCTTTAATGCTAGACTCATTATTTTCAGTCTTTACATATAAAATATGCCTCTAAAATTATTTAAAGCTTCGTATGGGCTTGTTCTGAAAACCATGGTTACATGTACATGTAATTTCATTTAATAGCTCAGCAAGTTTTTATCCCCAGTTAGAATAACAATAATAATGCAATCACATAATGTACCCGAGATAAATTATAATACAAAATAACTGAATATTAGATAGAAGGTACTTCCAACAAACACATTATCATCCCTATAATGATAATAACAGTTTGTGGGATTTATTCCTTTGAATGAATGTGACTAAGTTAAACATGATATATATCCATATGTATCTTTGTTTTTGATCATAGGTACCTAGAAACTCTGTATTACACACAAGTGTGGTTTGTAAAGTGTTTAACAAATACTGATTAAAAAGCTTATTGCCAAAAAAAAAAAAAAAGCTTATTGCCATTAACGAAATTGCTGCTTATAGTAGTTCCTTAAGTATACTGTATATTCCAAGAGAACTGTCATGTCTTAAATCACTGGAATCACAACTTATTGATCTTTGCTACCATAGCATCTAACCTATAATATTTGCTCAATTAAGGCGTACTGAAGTAATGATTACATGAATTAACCAAGTCAGAAGATCATGCTGTCCATTTACTCTAAGTCTGGGCTTCACGTGCACTTAAAAAGGAAAAAGAAAACATAAAAATTTGGCTCTCTAGGGCAATAGGTTTTATTTCTAGGTGTTTGTATTTAAAGACGAATATTAAAAACTCTTGGGGCCTAGCATTCTTGTAATTTTCAATGAACTATTCTAGCTGTTAAGGAAATTTAAGGTGTACAGAGTTTTATGTTAAGCATCTCTGACAGCACTCTTTCTCATTTTCTAACATTCATTCTTCCCATTATTTAAAAATATCCTCGTGCAAATGAAACCATTTTATCATTTCTGTTATATGTATAATAAATGTCTGGGAAGGAAAAAATGGAGTTCTAATAGAACATGCTGCCTTGAGGATAAGCTATTGAATTTTCTAACTTTAACACATTTCTATACTGACAGTATTGTTTAATGGAGCATAAAATTAAGCAGTAGTTATTACAGATTTTTAAAAAAATTTTAGCATGCTATGTAAAATTTCATACAAAGTCAAATTAAATCAGTCTCATGAATAAACTGTTAATTAACTAAGTAGAGATTTTGTGAATAAATTAATGTTGGAGTTCTGCTATGATATAAGGCATATCAATTATATATCTGAAGCATTAATTACCATTTATGAATCTCTAGAACATTAGGGCTTCCAGGGAAAAAATAAGATCATCCTAGAATCATGAAAAGTTGAGACTTCACATATCATAAAGATAAATACTTTTGTTGCTATTATTGTTATTTATAGGGATGTTGATTCATTCTGTGTTATCCCACCGAATGAATTGTTCTTTTCTTCCTAGTCTATATATGATTTATATCAGAAATGGCTGAAAGTGGTTTCATATTGAATGAAACATTTATAAAATTTCAGGAGGATTACAGCCTTGAGTATGAGCCTAAGCAGACAATAGAGTCCCAAACTGGGCTTTAGAAGATCAAATAGTACCACATTAATACAAGAACCAGCAATGACACAGTGATTAGAACCACTGCCCCGAGGTGGTGGGGGGAAACCCAGGAATCTCAGGATGCAGCCAAGTTGGAGGGTGTAGCTAACTCACAGTAGGAGGTAATCTCACCAAAGCAGGGCCAGGAATGTCCCCTGGAAAAAGAAGTAATTCCTCCCAAATACTAAGTATAAAGCTGAAGAATAAACCTAATGAGTAGAAGCCACCAGACCTGTAATCCAAGGCTCTGAGCAGAATCTCTAGAACATTAGGGCTTCCAACATTAGCTGGAGTCATGTTAGCAAAGAATCACTACAGTCAGATTTTTGTCAAAAAACATATCATATGCTGCCTTGCATTTGGGTGACAGGCATGTCTCCTCCAAGACAGAAGCTATGATGGTGATGTGTTCGTTTTTCTATTACCTTCACGGTGCCCAGCACACTGCCTTCTATATTGTTGAACAATAACAGCAAATATCCATTGGGTGCTCACTATGTGCCAAGGCCAAGTGTTGTTCTAAGTTTCTATAGGTTACAAGACAGTAACCCCATGAGGTAGATACTAGTGCTATTTCCATTTTATAGAGGAGAAAACAGAAGTAATGAAAATTAAAGACTTTTCCCAAAAACACATAGCACAAGAAGGAAAAAGGGTTTGTTCTCATCTGTGCTGCCCTAATAGCTGCCCCCCTGGACACAATCTGGAGAGCAGAGGAGCAAGTCAAGAGTCTCTGGAGAGCCCAAAGGGTCATGTTGAAAGACTGGAAAGAATACTGACGTAAAGGCATTCCATTTATATCCCTTTTTTAAAAAAAGATTTATTTTTTGACAGAGAGAGAGCACAAGCACACAGAGTGGCAGGCAGAGGGAGAGGGATCATGACCCGAGTTGAAGGCTGATGCTTAACTGATTGAGCCACCCAGGCACCCCTGTATCTCTTTTTTAAAGTCAGACTGCTGGCCAGGGCTGGAGAACAGTCATTGGTCAAAGTAAAGCTGACCAGGTTCATCAACAGGAGGGTTACTGCCTTTTTTGGCCATGTGGGATGGCCCCTTGTATGACAAGATTGTTAGCACCAGGCCCCACGCTAGGTGCCAATGGCACTACCTTGTCAGTGTGGCAACCTGTGTGCCAATTTATACCATTTACAGTCACTCCCCTCAGGGCCCCCTAGACATCCTTGATGTCTGAGCTAAGGGAACAAAATCTACAGAGATATAATTGAGAACTTAGGTCTTCTTGGCACCATGTTTTAACATACATAGTCAATCAAGCTAACCATTGGTTCAAGGGTCCTTTAGGCAGACATCAATAATGGAAGACAGTATCTTCAGTATCCTTACAGAGTGCCTGATATACAGAAGGAGCTTAATAAATTTGCTGAGTGAATAAATGATTAAATAATTAAGTGGGTGAATGAAACCATAAGCATCTGCCCACAGTTCTATGGTTTAACCTGCAAGTTAGAATCTGAAGGTGAAGAAGCTTTCCTACCTTTTATATTATTTATCTACCAATCTCTAACCAACTCCTGCTGATTTTATCTCCAAAACAGATCTTGAATTAAGACTTCTATCTCCACTACAATGTTACCAGCCCAAGGAGTCACTATCTGTCACCCTCACTTCTGCAAAAGCTTCTTTGATTGGCCCAGCTTCCTCTCTTGCCCCTCTGCCATCAGTTCTCCAGATAGAAGCTTTAAATGTGCTTCATATTTTGTCCCATGCTTACAGGAAGCCCTTTAAATAGCTCTCCATTGCTACTGGACATGACCTTCAAGTCTCTGCCTAATTTGTACTCTGTCTGTCTTCTGACCCTCCTTGACACTCCTTCTCCATCCTGCTCCAACCACAAATGGCCTTCCTCCAGTTCCTCAAGTACACCAAAATCCTTCCCATCCCTGGGCCTTTTCACACGCTTGTCTTTCTTCCAAGACATTCCCAACCTGTCTACCACTATTACCTGGTGAGTAAATCCCTCTTATCCTTAAAATTTGGCTTTAATTTTATATCTTTAGACCTCCACTCATCAACATTATCTTACCCCCCTAGGACCCTATGTTATTCTTCATAACACTTGTCACCATTATAATTACATGTTTGTTTATGTACTCATTTGTTTAATGTTTGTCTCTCTACTAGTATGGTAGCTCTGGGAGGGTAGAATGTGTTCCTGTGTTTTCATTATAAAATAACCAGAGCTGAGTCATAGTGCCTTTGACAAGCTCATTAAATGCTTTTAAGTGAATGATTCTAGAGTTTTATGTTTCACAGAGAGGTAGATGTGTGAGATGATCATATATCAATGTCATAATGGTTAATTCCTGATATCATATCACTTACCATTATATTTTGATAAGAAGGTAAGGATTTTTCAAGCAGTTTACCCCTAGAAATCATTTATCTCAGCTCTGGATCTTGTAGTATCTTTCCCACAAGACAGAGTTTGCCTATGAACTAATCACGTCAGGAAACAAATGCAGAATTATTTACTGAATTCATTACAAGGCACATGTTTGGATTAGAGATTGAGAAGGGAATAAAAGCATGGTATTTTAACAATTTCGGGAAGACAGCTAGCTATATTTCATTTTTTAAAGAAGTGAACTATGTCTCTTGTTACTATAAATACAAAGAACATCTATATGTCCAACTTCATTTGACATCATGCCTCTCTCATATGTTTGGATACTTGCAAACTTCCTGGTCAATGATCAGTGTTTCAAGATGAGTCAAGTGGTATAACCATGAATGAGCAGAATCAGATGTACCCACCAGTCCCATTAAAACTACAATGGTAGGGCACCTGCATGGCTCAGTCAGTCAGTTAAGCATCTGCCTTCGGCACAGGTTATGATCCCAGGGTCCTGGGATCAAGCCTCACATTGGGCTCCCTGCTCAGTGGGGAGTCTGGTTCTCCCTCTCTCTTTGCCCCTCCTCTCTGCTCATGCTCTCTCTAATAAATAAATAAAATCTTAAAAAAAAAAAAGCTACAGTGGTAGGTATGGGGGCAGCTGATGCAAACTGGGGATGGAGGGATTCAAAGCACAACCCTGGTTTCATTCTTAATACCATTGTTAGTATCTTATTTAGCTAAGATCCATTTCTTTTTTTTTTTAAGATTTTACTTATTAGAGAGAGAGAGCACAAGCACAAGAGAGAGAAGGAGAGAGAGCAGGGGCAGGGAGTGAGGGAGAAGCAGACTCCCCACTGAGCAGGGAGCCCAATGTGGGGCTTGATCCCAGGACCCCAGGATCATGACCTGAGCTGAAGGCAGGCGCTTAACCAACCGAGCCACCCAGGCACCCCTAAGATCAATTTCTTATGTAAATTATTTTCTAGCTGAATACCAAATATTTGATGACACCTCTGAAGCAGTGGATTATCTGAAGTTGTTCAGAAATTCTGAATGAATTCCGAATTGGATTATGGAAATTTAAAAAGGCTGGGAGTTTGCTTTAATAGAAGGTCCAAAGAGTTTCTTATTGATCCTGATGTAAATAGATTTGCTGAGTCATACAAAGAATCACAATTGAGATGATAAAACTGAGGCCATTGGAACTGTTCCATTCAAAACTGATTCTGGCCAGGAGGAGAGAGACAACATACTGGAGGAGGCACAATTTGGGATATTAGAAGCAGGATAGTATATTCACGGGATCTGTACAACCTATGTTCATTAAGCAGAGGGGGGAAGAGGAGTAGGATGGCAGGGTTCAAAATCCTTCAAAGGAGCACTTTCTTGACTCCCGTTTTTCTGCCTAATCTCTAATTGCTGAATCTACCCTTTTAACATCATTCTGGATTTCACTTTCTCTCACCTTACTCTACTTTACTTGATACCTTCTGTATCCTCCCTCAATCCTAAAACTCATGCCAACTCTACATTACAATTCTTTTCTCATTCCATCTATCTTTCACAAATGCATGTGAAAAATATGAACCACTGTCAAAAGTTCATATTCTTAAAACTGTTTTTCCTATTCTATGACCAAGAGAAAGCATGAATGAAAAGAACACTGCTAACTACAATTAAGGGCACACAGAATAAAGCAAAAGCAGAAATGAATGGGTTATTTTTGTTCTGTTAATATCACCAACCTCAAATGAGAAAATCAGCCATTAGCCTTATTATATAATCTTTGTGTGTGTGTGTGTGTGTGTGTGTGTGTGTGTGTGTGTGGTTTAACAAGATGCCTTAGTCTAGGGTTGTTTGATTAAACACTCAGGCAATGTATCACAAAGATGTGCTTAACAAAATGAATGCTTTCTGAAGGAAAAGAATAAATTGTAAAGCTATACATTTTAAGAAATGTTTGATGCAAATTAAAACCACAATGAGCTACCCACTCACACCCATTAGAATGACAGGAAGGAAGGAAGGAGGGAGGGAGGGAGGGAGGAAGAAAGAAAGAAAAAAGAAAAGAAAGAAAGAAAGAAAGAAAGAAAGAAAGAAAGAAAGAAAGAAAGAAAGAAAGAAAGAAAGAAAGAAAGAAAGAAAGTAAGTGTTGGTGAATATATAGAGATTGGAACCTTTGTGCACTATTGGTGGGAATATAGAACGGTACAGCTGCTGTGGAAAACAGTACAATTCCTCAAGAAATTAAAACTAGGGTTATCATATAACCCACCAATTCTATATCTAGGTATATACCCAAAAGAACTGAAAGCAGGTTGTTGAAGAGATATTTGTACCCCAAGTTCACAACAGCATTATTCACAACAGTTAAAACATGGAAGCAACCCAAGTGTTCATTGACAGATGAACAGATAAGCACAGTGTGGTATCTATAGATAATGAAATATCGTTCAGCCTTAAAAAGGAAGGAAATCCTGTCATATGGATGAAACTTGAGGACACTATGCTGAGTGAAGTAAGCCAGTCATAAAAAGACAAATACTGTATGATTTCATGAGGTACTGAGAGTGGTCAAAATTTAGAGACAGAAAGTAGAATGATAGTTGCCAGGAACTCAGGGGAGAGAGGAATGTGGAGTTATTGTTTAATAGGTGTAGAGTATCAGTTTTGCAAAATGAAAAGTTTTGTACATGGATGGTAATGATGGTTGCACAACAATGTAAATGTACTTAATGACACTTAACTGTACATAAAAATGGTTAAGATAACAAACTTTACGCTATGTGTATTTTACCACAATAAAAAATAAATCGGACCAAAATGTCTGATGATGATGATGACAATGAAAAAATAAAGAGTATAATTTAATGAAGACTACGTGGTACTATTTCCTATTCCTCTTTGTGGGTTCTAGAGGGCTTTAGAAAATTATCTATATCATAATCTTGAAAGCTATAAATAGTTCTACATCAGCCAGTTATGAAAATTGGTAATTTCTTTCACTGTTAGGCAGCATGGTCAAATAGAGAAAGAAGTGGTCTCAACATTCTGGTTTGGTATTAGCCAACTGTATGAGGTCAGGTCAGGCCAAAATTTTTCTTTGCTATATTTTGCCGATTCATAAATTGCAAAAAGAAAAGACAGCATTTCTCACAATTCACACTCACCAGATAAGGTTGTGCAATTTGTGTTTTATACAAAGGCACAAACCAAGGGGGCAAGGGAGGGCTGTAATCCAGCCTTATTCCATTCCTTAAGCAAAGTGTCCATACCAGGAGCTTTCTCCAATGGCACAGAAATATCTAACAGGTATACTGTGTGGCTCTACTGATCTTTGACAAAGTCCCATTCAGTTCAGGCTATCCCCTACTCACCAAGATGTGACTACTATAACCCCAGAACCTCTTTGAAATACACACTTATCAAGGCACCCAAGGTTTTCGCATTCTGGAAGTATCAAATTTGAAAGTAAATGATCTTTCTGTGGTGTCTGTGAGGTGTGAGACATTTATAGAATCCTTTATAAGTCCTTACGGAAATTTTAAAATTAAATTTAGGGCTGTGCAAGCTATGTTTTAGAGACCAGAAGAATTGCTTGCCTCTCTCATGTCTTATCATGCTACTTCTCTCTTCTAACTTGAGGCTGGTCTACTAAGGGGCAGCTTACCTTTTTGGCAGTTGATAACTTGCACATAGTTTTGCACTAGTCCTTAGCTCACCAAAATCCTGCTTGTCACATACACTTACGTTATGAGGATGGATGAATTGATATACTAATACACTCAACTCTTTAGAATAAGACATGACAACTGATATTACAGTGCCTGTGTATATATAAAACAGAAAAACTGTATATAGAAAAAGCTGATAATCCATCCAGGTAGACAATGGTGAGTGCCCTGTTGAGACATTAGGCCCACCTGCCAAGCATCAGCTCTGTTCCTTAGATTTCCAGTCCCTATAATTGAAGCTGGGCTCATACCCAAATATGCAAGACACTCTTTTAGAAGTGTGGGATATCTAGTTGAAAGAGAGTTATAGCCTGGACCCACAGTTGGGCAAGAATAATCTTCAGTTAAAGAAGTGAGACCAAAGGAGAAATGCTGTATGTTCAATACACTCAGGTGATTTGCAAGATAAATAAACCATATACAGAAAAATTCCATTCTGCTTCATCTGTCTAAGTTAATTGCATATCCTAGTCACATTTTTAAAAGAAGTTTTTTTTATATGTTTATAGCCAGTTGCTATCATTTTATATATGTATACAGCATTTGTTATATATATATATTTATAAAAATCTCACTTGCAAAACAACATATTTTTTTTTTAAAGATTTTATTTATTTATTTGAGAGAGAGAGAGAGAAACAGCATGAGAGGGGATAGGGTCAGAGGGAGAAGCAGGCTCCCCGCCGAGCCGGGAGCCCGATGTGGGACTCGATCCCAGGACTCCGGGATCATGACCTGAGCCGAAGGCAGTCGCTTAACCAACTGGGCCACCCAGGCGCCCAACAACATACTTATTTTAAGTAATGAAGGGAAAATTTCTAACATACACCAAACATCTTTTTTTTTTCCTTTTTATTTGCATTTATTCTGCAGAATTTACTCCCGGGCCACAGGGTTTTGTTTCTTCAGTCTCTTCTGAGATATCTTTTTCTTCTGTGCAACCTCCTCTTCTGGTTTAGGAACAACCAGCTCTTTTTCAGTAAGGATCATCTAGGTGCGGCAAGGAGAGCTCATGTGTGGGTTAATCCAGCCATGAGCCCTGTACGTTCTATGCTGCATCTTGGGGACTTTGTTCACCCGGATGTGCTCAATGACCAGAGAATCAACATCTAAACCCTTAAGTTCAGCATTACTCTCTGCATTTTTAAGCATGTGCAGTAAAAATTCAGCACTTTTCTTGGGCCACCAGCCCTGTGTCCAGCCCCACTGTTTGGCCTGGGCACACCTACCAACTCCACCTTTGTAGCGACAGAATGGCACACACTGCTTCTGCAAAGTGACATCCTTCAGATACTTGGTGGCTTTTCGGATATGCATACCCTCGATGGCCTGGGCAGTTTCACGTGTGTTCTTAAAGTGAACACAAAGATTTGAACCTCTTGATTTACATGATTTCGTAGGGTTTTCTGGGTCAAGTGAATAGCGAACCATTTTCAGAGGTCAACTCAGGCCGCTTAGGGGAAGAGCTACACCAAACATCTTAACAAGACACCCGATACCCTATGCTTTAATGTGCATAAAAAAAATAAAAACCCTCAAACAGAAAGAAAAATAATAACCATTTAAAGATTTACATATATTGCAGAATACTAAAGAAATACAAGAGATTATTTACAAAATATGTTTTAAAAAGAGAAAATTTCACCTAATTAGAAATAATTTGAGTACTACAGAGAAATGATTTATGAACTGCACAACTGGAATTCAGTAAATCTATCAGAATTACTGCTACATAAAAGATAAACTAAAATCTTGATACCTGTATTATCTCTTGTCATTCACTAGACTTAAGATTCAAGCAATACAATATAGACATGATTATTTTTAATTTATCTGCATATTAAAATCATTGCCATCTTAAAGATTTGTATTTTTGTATTACCACAATTTCTGCTCGTATTTTATGCCTATATAATCCTTATAGAAAAATTATAATCACTTTTTTAAAAATCTGCCATTAGCCCTCTGATGAATGTTACTAAATAAGCATCATCACCTTATAAACTACATATCATTAATATTTTTACTGATTGCTAAACAGCCTAGGAGTCCTGCTGAGGCTATGCTGAATCTTCCTGTGAATGTAAGTTTTCACTGTTAGTGTCAAGGCAACTGTCTCTGACTGAAAAAAAAAAACAACAACAACACTGCAGCTAAAATTTATTTCACAAATTAATTGGACCGAAACAGTTTTTGTGTCTCAGTAATTCATCTAAAAGTTGGCTTTAGTCATCAGAGGAATGAGCCTATATTTAGCCACAAAATGTTTAGATCATGTTATAAAAGAAGCAAAGCCAGTGCAAAGGATGAGTGAATTTATACCCAAAGCTGAGACTTTAACATATTTCTGACAAACAGTACTCCAGAAAGAATCCTGGAATAGAGGTGACAGATGAGTCAAGCCAGTAATTTGACAATACATCCCCATTAGACATCAGGTTTTCCAGATTCTGGAACATTAGAGTTTTTCAAGATGACAGACAAGAGGAGATGCTAGCATTTATCAGTCTTGAATACCCAGGAGTGCAACAGATTCTCTGCTGCAGAGGACCTACTGTTACTGCTGATCACAGTGAGTGTCTAGATGTTTACAAAGGAAGGGCTCAAGCTACCTGTGGCTGCAAGCTATTACATGGTGCTTATCGCTTTGAGAACTGGGGGATAACAGAAGTTCCCTTACTAAGTTCTCCAGTTAGAGACACATTTGTTCTCAAGGTTTTCATTCTGATAATACAATGTCATGGAGACTTAAGCTTGTCACCTATACATCAGTGTCATTTATATTCTCATTCCACAAACACTGAACTGCGTCTCTAGTATATATGAGGTTTGTCCATACTAACAGATATGAGGATATAAATAAGAATGGCTATATATGTGTATGTGTATATATATGTATATATATGAATATAAGGATATAAAATCTATCATTTGGTCTTATGGAAAAAGCAGAAACCTAAATCAAAATTAAATTTCTGCAAAATACGCTTTAACAAAAGTATCAGTATGATTATAAACAAGAATCCTTAAGATGTGGCAAATCCTAACAATCAAGGGATCTTCTCATTTACAGAGGAAGTATGTGCACCTGTAGGTAAAAGAGTTTCATCCAACACTCATTTTTTTGGTATGATAAAAGGAAGAAAATTAGCACAAATACAACAACATATGTGGCCTCTGTAAGAGCTCACTGATGACTAAGCAGTAAGTACCATACACAGGGAGCATTTTATCAACTGATGCCCAACGCCAGTAAGGCCAGGAGTCCTTTCATATCTTGTCACTTATTGCAGTGTACGATGAACTCCTCCTACATGTCCCATTTTCTAGTACAATGAACTCCTCCTACACGTCCCATTTTCTAGGCTTCACAGAGGGCTCCAGACCACTGTTATCTGGATTCAGGAAGTTACACTGTACAAAGGACTGTCAAGAGGAGAGGAGGAAATAATAAATTCGCAAAGAATAAAAGAAAAGAGAGGAAAGAATCATAAATTCTTTCTGGGGGTCAGAGAAAACTTCACAGGTGAGGTGTTGTTTGAAGAGGAACTGACATCAATGAGGAAGTTAGCCAGAAAGAAACATGGGAAAGGAATGCCCAAGCAGCCATGGGGGTCTAAGTGGAGAAAGGAGAGAGCAACGGAACAAAAGCATTGAAGTAGGAATCTCAATCTCTTCTTATTTGGTCCCAATATTGTTTCCTTCCATTCTTCACAATAAATAGTCATGGTACACCCTACCACTATTGGGACTTCCAGAAGCTACATTCTCCCAAATGCTATCAGTGTTCCACTTTATACCAACATTCTTTTTGGTATGTGATTATGTGATTATGCTTTCACACCGGAAACTAATAGTAAATTAATTTATGGTATCATAACATTCCCCCAAATATCTGAATAAAGAATCATCTAATGAGAATTTTAAAAAGCCTAAAAAACAAAACAGCCAAAAAACTAGTGGTTTTTCAAAAAGATAATGCTGGATTAATTTTTACACAGGGTTATAGAAACAATGCTTCTTGAAGGGATGCCTGGTATAGTAATTTTGTTAAAAAACTACCAAGAATTATTCCTGGCTTTATTCCCAACCTTTTGATTTAGTCGATAGTAAGTAAGTAATTTAGTACTTGTTTCTAGGTTTAGCATTTATGCTCACAAGTTTTTCTCCATGTTTCAGCTTGAGTATCCTACTGCTAATGTACTATACTTGTTATTGGACAACAGATTTCTTATGTTTTGCTTGCACTTTTAGTTGGGTCTCTGGAATATTAATAAATAGTTTATTGCACATGCGTATACATACACTTGCAAACATAACCACTTACTTAGTAGGTGTGAAAAAATGTAGCGCCATTTACTCTGGTAATTTAATCTTACTTTTTATTGGCTATAAAATGCTCAATGAATTTCAAAATAAAAAAATAAGCATCATAGTAAAGCTGCAGTAATTCAGATTAACTGGCTGGTCTAAAGAGCCATATTTCTTTTTTTAATTGAAGTATTATAATTAACATACAATATCCTATTAGTTTCAGATGTATATCATAGTGACTCAATATTTTTATACATTACAAAATGATCCCCACAGTAAGTCTTGTTACCATCTGTCACCATACAAAGTTATTACAATATTATTAACTATATTCCCTGTCCTGTACATTATATCCACATGATATATGTGGATATATGACATTATTTATTTTATAACTGGAAGTTTGTACCTCTTAATGAGCAGCCATATTTCTTATAGAATACTTTTCTAAGGAAAGGAAGCTATATAGAAGGTAATAAAACCTTCTTTGCCTCATTCTGCCAGAGTTCCCTTAAGAAATACCTAGGAACCTTACATCAGCAAGCTACATGCAAATTACTGTGTTAAGTACTTATTTGAAATTTTACTTATACTCACTTTCTAAGCATACTGCCTATCTAGAATAGAAAGACATACCTAGGCCTAGATCACTCAAATTACTATCAATTTAAAAAATTATTCATTTATTCATGTATTTGTGTGTTATTTATGCTACCTTCCAAAAGGGATGTGAGACAGCTTATCAAATAATCTAAATTCCTCACCTATGTACCTATGTTTCTTATTCAGGCTAACATGCAAAAGAAGGAATAACAAATTTATACTTAATTGTTACCTACAAAAATCTTAGATTGCCTCCATTTTTTTTTATCACAACAGCTCAGGAAGATAAAATGTACTTGAATTTAATAATTGTTTACTGAATCAAAAAATATTTATTTGCTGTTTATGTGCAAGCCACTGTTAGGTGCTTAATTTACTGAAGCTTGGTCATTTGGTTCAATGGAAATTTTTTTCAATAGACGATTGGGTTCTCAGGAATATAAGACCTAATTTTATTCATTCCTACAGAGCTACAAACTCTTAATTCACAGTTAGTAGTAGTTTTATCACTATTCAGTGATAATATCTTTAGAATGTGGATTTGAAAATAAAATATTCTTACACATAATATTCATAGGAATCATTATTGAGAGCAATTCATCCCTGGAATGTAAATGTTAAGTTCACATAACACATGATGTTAGCATGATGTCAAAATGTAATGCATCCTCAGATACTCTGGATCTGGGGTCTAAAGTATAATGTGTGGGTTTTCTTTCACTGAGAGATTTCCTCACTTTGTCTCTCAAAGAAGCCTCATTCTGGTTTTTCTTGTGTATTCTTTCCCTCTTCCTGCCTTCAGCCCTGGAGAAAAGAGGGTGTTGCAGACATTCTAAACCATTTTGAGACCCTAAAAAGGAAACCCTAGGAGGTCTCAATGTCTTGTTGCATTTCCAACTCTAAGATAGTTGCTCGATGCATAGACTGATGGATGGTGCTATTCTGCATATCTTTAGTGTTGGAGAAAGAGAAGGAAAGGTGATTCTCTAGGAGGTACTTGTTGAAAACAATGGAAAAAGAGGTGGTAGCAAAATTCTGTTTTAGATGACCACTCAGAGGTTGTCTATTTAACTACATTATTCAAGTCTGGAGTATACCTATACTCAACTCTTTACTACATAAAGATCGTAATAAGCAAATTCAGCATAGTATCATATATCCCCCAAATATATTCAGTATCAAGATTTGATTTTGCTTAAACAAATTTTCACATTAAGCAGTCCTAGGGGAAAAAGGGAGGAAAAGAATTTAGTGAAAAATATTACAGGTTGTGGTAGTGTAAAAGGAAGCTAGCCTTAGGTGCCTGGGTGGCTCAGTTGGTTAAGCGACTGCCTTCGGCTCAGGTCATGATCCTGGAGTCCTGGGATCGAGTTCCGCATCGGGCTCCCTGCTCGGCGGGGAGTCTGCTTCTCCCTCTGACCCTCCTCCCTCTCATTCTCTCTGTCTCTCATTCTCTCTGTCTCAAATAAATAAATAAAATCTTTAAGAAAAAAAAAAAAAGGAAGCTAGCCTAGAATTCAAAAATTCCTTAGTGAATCCATGAAAGAGACTCCCCATGCAGATAACTAAGTTTCTTTTAAACTAGCACTTGTATCTGTTACATATCTACTTTCCATTTATAAAATGTTTCCTATATTAATGCTTTATATTGAAGCTACTTTACCACCTGGTAACCAAATTGGAATAGATTAATATAAAATAGGAAGGTTTTCACACATAAATGAATTCTCGCCCTCTGAAGAGGAAAACATCAGCCCTAGCCTCTAAAACTGTTGGTGGGAATGCAAATTGGCGAAGAGCCACTCTGGAAAACAGTATGGAGGTTCCTCAAAAATTTAAAAATAGAGCTACCCCATGACCAGCAATTGCACTACTAGGTATTTATCCAAAGGATACAAATATAGTGATTTGAAGGGGCACATGTACCCCAATATTTATAGCAACAATTTCACAATAGCCAAAATATGGAAAGAGCCCAGATGTCCATCAACAGATGAATGCATAAAGAAGAGGTGGTATATATATGTACAATGGAATATTACTCAGCCATCAAAAAGAATGAAATCTTGCCACTTACAATGACGTGGGTGGAACTAGAAGGTATTATGCTAAGTAAATTAATTAGAGAAAAACAAATACTATATGATTTCATTCATATGTGAAATTTAAGAAACAAAACAGATGAACATAGAGGAAGGGAAGGAAAAATAAGATACTATGAAAACAGAGAGGGAGGCAAACCATAAGAGAATCTTAACTATAGGAAACAAACTGAGGGTTGCTGGAGGGGAGGTGGGTGGGAGACGGGGTAACTGGGTGATGGGCATTAAGGAGGGCACTTGAAGTAATGAGCACTGGGTGTTATATGCAACTGATAAATCACTGAATTCTACCTCTGAAACAAATAATATCCATATATATTTATTAAACTGAATTTAAATTTAAAAAATTTGAAAAAAGAAAGAAAAACATCTGCCCCTGATTCTTTGAACGTGAAACATTCCAATTCCTTACTCTGACGTGACTTTTTCTCTGTGCCCTTTACTCTCGCCATCATCCTTGATTCTTTGACTTGAAGTATACTATGTTTAGAGTATCATTTGTTGGATTAAAATGGGACTATTAGATTTACAAAAGGAATTTTAGGTGATTTAAAAATTCCCCTCTAGGAATTTTGCATCTTATGATACTTGAAAGCTGCAAAATCACTGAACTTAGGAAGCATCTGAATTAAATTAAGAAATTCAAAGCTATATAATGGGATCTATTTAATGAAGCATTATCCCTAATAGCAAAAGTATAGAAAATAACCTAAATGACCATCTTTAAATAATGGGTTAATAATTATGATGCAAAAATACAATGAGATGCTACACTAAAACTAAAATTATAATAACGAGGATGATATATGAATATGAAAAATGTGTTTACAATGTAAGTGAAAATACTGGAACACAAAATAATTCAGTACATGCTTATTGCACAAATATAAGTATGCATGAATTCTCACTCATTTACCCATAAAACACCCTTCTCCTTCAAAGTTTATGCCATCTGCCATATTACTATCTATCACCCCCTCATCTCTGTTACCCTTACCATTATATATGGTCACTTCTAGCCCTCTCCCCCCACATATCCTGCTATTATTTTCATTGCCTTCATAGTCCATTTGGTCAGCCCTTCTCACATCTATTCCTTTAGTTCCTTGAAGCAGTTCTGGGTGATGACAAGGTCAAAGGTATGGCCATGGGTAGGAGTAGCTGATATGAATTTAAAGTTTGAAAAAATAAATACATAATTTAGAATTTGTGACCACAAAATGTGATTTTTTTCCCTCAAAAAGGATCCTAGCCCCTTGACTCCTCCATTTTCTATAGGCTCCTTCCTAATCTCATTGATGTTTTCATCCAGCCAAGAGAGAGGGACTGATCACCAGAACACTCATCAACATTCTCAAATATCATTTAAGCCACTATTCACCTGACATTGGGTCCTCTACTACTTTTGACATTGACGACTATTAGTTCCACATAATCCCTTGTTTCCACAATACTCTGTTCTTCGGAATTTCCTCCTACTTGTCTCACCTACAGACACTTTCTTTTTCCAGTCACTTCCTTAGTGTTTGATATGGAATAAGGTAATTCCCTTGTGAAAATGATACTTCTTACGATTTAAGCTGGCATGTGCATGCCAATGAATATGGAACTTGACGTCCCACAAGCATCTTAAATTCAATTAACTTTATTGTCTCCCAAGATCTGCTGCTCCTCCCATATCCCAAATCTCATTTAATAGTACAATTGTCCACAAAGCCAACCAAGTCAAAAACTTGGCTAATCATTCTTGACTAATTTTATCTACTTTTCTCCATCACTTAATAAGCTCTGTTAATTTTGTCTTTTAAATATTTCTTGATTCACAATACTTTTTTCTCCCCATCCGTTCTACTGCTGTCATGGCCATATAATCTCTCAACTGGAGAAATACATTGATCACCCTCCTTCCAGTTTTATCTCCCTCCACATTTCAGCCAGCATGATCTATCTAAAAAGCAAATCTGACCATGTGACTGCCCTGCTAAAGCTTCTTCCATGGCTACCCATTCCCTATGTAAAGGCTTCTCACTGGGTTCATCTTACATAAGTGCTTCAAGTGCAGTGTCCAGGCATCAGTGACCTTTTCCCAAAAAGCTGAGGTTCATCGGCCTGAAGCATATAGTTCCACATCCTTACCAAGATATACACAGACCTCCATGACCTGGCTCTCACTTGCAGAGCTCTCACTTTTTTACTCCATACCAACTGCCTTGGGCTTTAGCTATATGCATTATGTTTTCATGTATTTTAATATTATTTACAGCTAATAATGCCTACATAGCCTTGATTTTGTTTTCCTTGAGCTTATACTTTCTTCAAGAGAGAGGCCCTAGACTTCTCCAGGAAGCCTTCTCTAAAACCCACTCACAACACACTGTGCTTACTTGATTTAAATTCCATATGACACTGAGACCATCTGCTATACACCTAAATCCCCAAATATATTTCAAAATCAAAAATAGCAAGAACCATGCCTTGTTAATTTTTTGTTGTATCCTCTATACCTAACACATGAGCCTATCACAATGCCTGAGACAAATTAGTAGCTCAATAAACATTACTGTGAAGGAGAAGGTGCAAATATCAAATCAGTTAAAACAGGATAGTGGAATTCTGAATAAAGTTACTATTAAAATTGTCCTTTAAAGGGGCAATTTTAAACTCTTGTCCTTCCAGTCATTTGCACATTTATTCTTTTAGCAAGTATTTCCCAAGTGTTGGTATATTAGAGCCTATGTATAGAGCCTTAAAAAAAAAAAATAGAAAATAGACAATGTATTAGAACATCATCAGGTATAAGCAAATATCCATGCAATATATAAAAAGACATAAGCTGAAATTTTCAAAGCATAAATGCTTAGCTATTACTACAAATAAGTCAGTGGAAACATCAAATGAAAGCAGTTAAGACATTTAAAGAGTCTTCAAAAAAAAATAACATGTAACCACAGGATGTGGTCAATCCCCAATCAGACCACAAATACCTTGCCACTAGGTCACTAGATGCAGATGAGTCTGTGATTAGGAAATGTTTTTTAGCCAGTGCCACACTGTGTTGGTTTGTGAAAGAGAACAAACAGGGTATGGGGTTAGTGATTAGACAGGGTCATGGTCCTATAGTTTACCTAATATAGAAAATTAAAAAGGGTTCATGCTATATATATATATATATGTATATATATATATATATATATATATTTTTTTTTTTTTTTTGCCAAATGCCTGGAGGAATGCCATCCATAGAAATTATGCAGTAAAAGAATATATGAATCTGTGCATGCAAGACAAATGCTACTGATCTTTGCATCTTTGCCTCCAAGTAACAGATTCACCCTAATATGAGATCTAAATCACTTCTGGGAATGATGGAAGATGTTGAGGAAAGACAATAAAGTAGAGAAAGATTTTCTGAACTCAGAGTTTGGCTTCTTGCAGAATATAAAAATTTAGCAGAGGCTAGTAATGATCCCACATGTACCTCTGGAAGATTTTGTTGTGTTATTTGATGTTCTGAAATACCAAACAGAATTTCTACATATTTTCCTCATCATAAACTATCTTAATCTCTATTAGTTATTTTGTGACATTGCCACATTTTTCTTTCAATATTATCTTGAGTTCTAACAACAGGAGAGATTCAGTCAGAAAAGAGAACAATGAAGGAAAGGCTCTCCCCAGGGAAAAATAAAGTCGTTATCCTATGAGCCTGAAATCATCTCTAATTCTGGCCTAGATTGAGGAGCAGGAATTCCTTTAGTTTAAATCCATATTTTTTCCTAAAGCTCTGAATGTCTAACATTCTTTATACATTGGCAATACACATGTAGAGTTCACTTTAAAAAGTCCAATTTACCCTTTCAAGATGGCACTTCAATTTCTCTCTTTCTCACTTGTCCTCACCCTTCCCCAAATAACTATTTTTTTTCCCCTTGAACTCCTGTAATATCCATTTCCCTCACTTCCCTTCTGGCCTCCCATAATCCCTTCATCACACTACAGCAAAAGAAGGCTTTGTGAAATGAAATCAGATCATTTAATTTCCGGGCTTTAATCTCTCCAGTGTTTCCCACAGCACACATATAACATCCAAATTCCTTTTCTTGGCCTACAAGGCCTTCTGAGCTCTGGCCCATACCTATGTTATGTGTTACTCTGCATCCCTGTTCCCTAGTCCTTGTGATGTTTTCAGCCATAATGGCCTTCCTTCTGCTTCTCACCGTGGTCACTTTTTCTTAGGCTGTGCCTATTGCTCATTGTGTGTGGAATCTCTACTTCCAGATCTTTTCAATATTTAGGCTTCTGTTCCTGACACCTCATAGCAACTCCTCCCTAATCATCCCCTTTAAATCAGCCTTCGGCCCCTCATCTTGACTCACCATATAGCATCCTGTTTTCCTCACAGCACTACAAATGACCTAAAATCATCTTGCTGAGTTTACTTGTTTATTTATTTTTTATCTATTTCCTCCTCCCCCAACTACTACAATATAAGTTTTGTCTTGTCCATCACTGTATTTCCAGAGCTTAGAAGAGTAAATGCAAATAAAAGGCAGGATATAAATGTCTGTTGAATGAATTAATTATTAGAACCACTGGCATTAAGATCGATCAACAATAAAAAGCAGATCAGAGCTAAAAAATGAACATTGTAACAAATATGGATAGAATCTGAAATTGGTTAAAATGACAAGGTTAGAAGTTTGCCATCTTGTGTTAGAACTATGAGTCCACTACTTAGCAACTGCCTGTGTGGTTAGGAGAGTCATTTCATCTCTCTGAGCTTCAGTGTCTTCATTGACAAAATAACAAAAAATAGTACCTAGTCGATGTAAGCATTAAAGGAATTAATATAGTCGAAGATCATAAATAGTGTCAAGTACACAATAGGTTCCCAATGAACATTAGATATAACTATTGTTATTTCAATACAGTGAGTCCACTTTGATTAACATACAGCAACCACATAACTAGTCATTGTTGTATTGGGTATCAAGTTTACAAATTTAGAAGTAGAAGTGATTAGCAATAACTTGATATTTAAACCACAGATTTATAAATAGAAATTATCCATATAGTGTGTTTAGATATCTCTAGTAATTTTTTTGTGGTAAAGTGATTTTTTATTGTGGTAAAGTACACATAACAAAATTTATCCTTTTACTCATTTTCAACTGTGCAATCTAGTGGAATGAAACACAATTCACCCAATGTGCAACATCACCACTATCTATTTACAAAAATTTTTATCACCCCAAACAGAACTCTGCACTGATTAAACAGAAACTCCCCATTTCCTCCTCCCCCTCAGCCCCTGTTTCTATAAATCTGCCTATTTTAGATACTTCATATAAGTGGAACTCTACAATATTCGTTCTTTTGTGTCTGGCTTACTTCATTTAGCATATTTTCAAGGTTCATCCATGTTGTGGCATGTACCAAAACTTCATTCTTTTTAAGGCTGAATAATATTCCACTGTGTGTATATATTTTATTCATCTGTTTATCTGTTGATGAGCATCTAGCCTGTTTCTACTTTTTGGCTATTGTGAATAACGCTATGAACCTTGGTACATAAGTATCTGAGTCCCTGATTTCAATTCTTTTGAGTATACACTGAAAAGTTAAATATTGCAATTCTGTGTTTAACTTTTTGAGGAACTGCCGAACTTTTTGCAAATTGGCTGCACTACTTTCCATCCCCACCAGCAATACACAAGGGTTCCAAATCCTCCATATCCTTGACAATGCTTGTTTTTTATAATAGCCACTCTAATGGGTATAAAGTGGTATTTTACAATAGTTTTAATTTATATTTTCCCTAATGATTAGTAATGCTGAGTATATTTTCATGGGCTAATTGGTCATTTGCATGCATTTTTAAAAAAAAGTCATCATTTATATAGTAACAAGACCAATAGTTGTTTTCAGTTTACATATGATATAATATCTTATAAAAAGCTTATAATATACTCAGAAAAATAACTAGCATATATAAATAGCTCAACAATGTTACCTATTATTATGATATTCATGAGAGACAGAGAGAGAGAGGCAGAGGGAGAAGCAGGCTCCCGATGCGGGACTCGATGTGCCTATTATTATGATAGAAAAGCGTGAACTTTTGCTGTGTCAACAACTGTTAGGTCTTGTTTCTATTCTTGAAGGTAATGCAGCATGAACAGAGATTTACAGTGAAAAGTCTATGTATAAACTGAAGAGAATAAATTTGTGTGAAGGAAAGAATTCAAAAGAATATTGTACCCTGTTCTAAATAAAAATACAGAGAACCATACATTTTTAGAGCTTTTTACCTAAGATATAATTTATTCTTTCAACTGCCTTATTTAGCCAGAGACACTAAGGTACAAAGAAGTTGGTACATCCAAGGTCACACAAATAGGTTATACATTTATAATAAGCAAATTTATTAAAATTTCAGGGTTTCAGTCTTTTTGTCAGATTAATGCAGTAAAAGTATAAAATGTAGATGCTTGCACCCCTGAGTTCCATCAACAAGGAAAAATCATAAATGGATACTCAAACTTGGTAATTATAAGCACATACTTCCTAGCATAAAAATTCATCTTTCCTAGGTCCCACCATCACAACTTTTTTGTATCTAGCACTGCATACTTGTTTCCAGACACCTCTTTCTCATTAGTTTTGCTCTTCCCTTTGGAAGACCAATCAACTGCTTAAAGACAAGATGTCATCAAGGGTTCAAAAGAGCCAATATACCTGAGACTTGGTCTTTTGAAAGATTAGCCTAGCCCTGCTTCCTTTGTCTTTGGCTGCCTTCTGTGTCCTCAATGGGAGATGTACATACTTCCACTCCCATAGCTAAAAAACTGAGCTGGAATCATCAAGGTGGCCAATACCAACTGTGATTTTACACCCTGTGGATATTTGCTATAATAGCTGACATTTAAAGAAAAAGGTAAGATTTATAAAGCACTTGCTTTGTTGTGGTACTCTGTGACTATCTTATTTAATCCATTCAAACATCTTATGAATAATATTATGTCAATTTTAGAGATGAAAAACATGAGGCCTGGCAAAGATAAATTACAGAAAATCACATAGCTAGAAAGTAGCTGATATGGAACACATATATGGATCTGAATTTATATGTTATGCTCTCAGCCACAATGTTTACTGCATCCTACAATGATAAGGTACCAAAAACAGCATATTTAGTTTTTACCATATTTCTAGGCATGGATTTTTATCTTAGACTATGTTATATCTAATATTTATTTTACGTCAACTATATGGAATTATATTTGACACTAGAAAAATATAGCAAACAATAAAAATGAAACTGCAAACCCTAATATGAACACATAGGACAGTAAATGACATTTATCTTGAAAGCTTAAGCCAATGCTAAAAATAAAATTTCAATGTCTGAAAAAGAGAAACCAAAAAGTATTTATCAATCAAAGTTCTACTATAAACAGGACTCCTACATAGTTTTGCTTATATTTGGGGAGGGAATTTGGTTTTAGGACAGAGGACATGTAAAGAAGGCTCCTCTGACTTAGCTACAGGTGATTTGCCTTAGAGGGTTGATAACTATTTGTTCTGCATCCCTCCTTCACACTGGGCAAGCTTCTGAGTTTCAAAGGGGCCACAGCCCAGTGACACTGTATAGATATCGGGTTTTTATTCTCTGTGACCTATCTCGTTCCCCTCATATTTTCAAAGAAAGGCATATTTATAGAAACTTCTAGGTCAGGTTATTTCAAAGTTGCCTTGGAGAAAATGCCAGTTAGACAAATGAAAAGATTTCAGATTAAAATACTTATAGAATAAAAAAGAAAAATATACATTTGCATGTTAATATAAATGAACAAAGATCTCCAACTGTGCTGAGATCTAGCCTCTGAATATAAACATAGTGTCAATGTTAAAAAGGCTTATAATAATAGGAAAAGTAAGTTAATTAGAAGTCTGTGATTTGCATTAAAATATTTTTTCATTAAATATGTTCTTTTCTTTTAAGTAGGGAGTTCAAAATTGCTAACAGTTCATCATCTAAGTTGACAGATAATTAGAAAACTTAATCTGTATTCTTCATATTAGTTAAAAAAAAATCCTGGAAACTACATGAAGATAGACCAAATTAAATATCATTATTTTCCCCAATAATATGAACAAAAGTAGAAATGGTGAGAAAAACAAGCTACATGATTTTTAATGTTTTAATTATTATTTATGGATAGCTTTCCAATTTCTTTTTATAAAATCTATCTATAGCTATCTGTCTGTCTGTTGGTCTAGTTATTTACCTATATTACACTTTTTCTATGTGCGATGCTAGTTTTATAAATGTTATTAACAGAACACAGACTGTACTAGAGAGTTGTGAAAACCAATTTGGGCACAATACATTCAATTAGCTCAAAAAAATATTCTCAAAAAACTTCAAAAGCCCACATCAATTTTGTTTATGTGGAGAGACATGTTTACCTTGATTCCTGCAAGATTGTTTTACTTCAAGAGAGGTAAAAACCAGGACCATAATAACAGTCCTCAAATAAAAAATAAAGCAACAGACTCAATATCTGTTATTTAAAAAAAAAAATTTGGCTATGGTACCCTTCAAAAGATGGTCCCTTCTTCCTCTCCATAGTATGGCTTTAGTAAACCAGAGAATGAACTGTTTTATTATAAATGTTGGCAGGTAAAGGAAAAGTGCCTGGAAATACATCATTTGCTGACAAAGACTGATTGATCTTGAAATCTTATTTTTACACTGAAAGCCCTTTGAAACCATTTAGAAGATTTAAAAAAAAAAACATGGTAAAAGTGGACATCTCTCATACAAAGAAAAGAATGCTTAACTATTTACTAGCAGCAGTTACAAGCTGGTAGATGGGATGAAACTGTCATTAACACACACACACACAGACACACACACACACACCAGATCTCTAGGGAAGTTGATTTTATTATAAGGAACTGGAATTGTCTGAGGTGATCTTTTTGATACTAACCAATTTATTCAGAAACTACAATTATGTTTCTGATTTGCCTGAGCATTTTGACTTCAATTCTCTCCTTTTAGGAAAAACACAACATATGAGGGTTTGATGGAATTACCAACGATTTCCTCAACTGAGCTCCCACTTGGCCCTACCCTGAATACTACAATAAAACACACTAGGCCCATGGAGAATCTGCAGGTGAAGAGACAGGGAAATAGCAAAGAATAGTGATTCCAAGTATAACCTTCAGACACTGTACAATTAAGCAAACAGAAGCTTCTGGATAATGAGTGGACAGGTTTTATAGAATTATCTCTATACATTTTCAAACTCCCACATTTGAACTGATGTAAATCCAGACTTACTCTTCTCTCTTACTCAGAGAAAGATGTTTCCCTCCTTCAAAGATCAAAGGCTTCAGATAAGATCTTAGTTTGTTCCTGCTTTTTTCCTTCTGAACTTTACTCTTTAGTCCCCCCGCCCCCCTACTCTCACTTCTTTTTCCTAGGTCTTAAATATCCTCTTCCTCATTGGTTCTTCTAATTAGCCTAAAATGAATCTCCCATCAAAATCTGTCTACCCTCATTCTCTCTAATATTAATCTCCCATCTTTTAACTAGCTCCAGCCAATGTCTCATGGACATCCCAAAGATATTGTGCAAAAATATATTCATTTTAGTCTACATTCTCATATTATAATGGAGTTACTATTTACATAGCCCCCACCTCAATTAAGCTAAATTCCACTTTCTTCCTTACCACAGCATCCAGTGGTTTATCACATTCTGCCAAATTCTAGCTCCAAAATACCTGTGGACTTGATCACCTCCTCTCCATCCTCTATCCCAAAGTTAGTGCTTCACCATGTCTCACATAAATTACCAGACTGCCTCTTAATGGCCAAATTCACCTCTCCCTTCTACAGATATATTCTCCATATTGCTTTTATGTTATTGCTGTAAAATGTAGTATGACTATATTAGATTCCATTAATAGCACCTGAATAAATTATAAGGTTTTAGAGCCCAGAAAGGACTGCTGAGATAATTTACTCTAGCACAGAATAGTGGGATAATATTTCCAAGGACATCAATCACTAAGAGATCTAGTGTCAGAATCCAAAAGTCCTGATTCCTCATCATACACATGTCAAAACTTATTTCCAAATTTGAGTCTTGGTTCACAAATTGAGACACTTATTTTTCACTTTCAATACTCTGCAATCATTAAGTACTCTTTCAAACACACGTTATAAGGAATTTGTAATGCAAAGTATGTTCTGGAACTTAGAAAAGTTTTAACAAAAGTGCTTTATTGTACAATGCTCACTGAGGACAATATTTCTCTCTGTTGACGCCAATGGAAAAATGCTAGGACTATTTGCCAACTCTCAAACTCTGTTAAATGTTAAATATACATTCAAATATGGCTAGAAAACATTGTACATCAAAGCACTAATTCAGTGGACAGCAGGAAGATGCTGTCATTCACCACTACTGGATTTGAGAACTCCAGAAAGGTTCTTATAAGCCTAGGATATGTCATCTTCGTAAACAGCATATGGTGAGATATATAGGTGGAACAAGTTGAAGAAAAAAAAAATGGAGCATCTGTGCCCTCACTTCTTCAAGTTTTAACAGCCAATTAGGTTTTCTACACTAATATTTATAGCTCCACAAAACTCAGATAATAAATGTAACTATTTTCCCCTCTGGAGAATATTAGGCTGTTAAATTACCAAAGATAAGGGGGTATATTCTATGTACTTGCTGTCTCAAGGAACTTAAAAAGAAGGATAATTGCTTATTTGAAGACTGCCATCCATTCCTTAGATAGAAAGAAAACAGACAGATTAATGCTATGTGCCTGTATGCTAATTGAGTATTTTCATGAAACAAAATGTACAATTAGAGAAATGCTTCATTTTCCTGGCATCATTAGGAATGGGGATATTTTCTTATTTTTCCAAATAAAAAATCATCTTTTAAGTTACAAAACTCAGTTTAACTATTTTGATGGTCACACAAAATTGTACTTTGAATACCTCTGAATTCTTAATATACAAAATATAATGTTTTAAATGGCTCAGAATCATTATTATGATTATAGAATTCTGTGTTCTTTACAGTTTTTGGTGCCTAAGAACTACAGAGGTGAGCAGAAAAACTTGCTCCCACACTAAGCCCTCTCAAACCACAATGTTTCTCTGGTTCTGCTTTGGTTTTCCCCCTCATTTAAAATGTGCTTATTTCCTCCCTCAGACAGGCCGTCAGCCCTTTCTTCCTTTTGTTCCTGTAATCACTCTATCAGCTTCCTGGGACTTTTTGGTCTCTATTTCCCCTCTTGAATTTCTAGCTTCTAATTGTCAGGGGGTTTGGATAGATAATAAAACCTGTTAAAACATATGAAGTCGATATATTCTGATGGAGGGTCTGGGATTCTTTATGGAATGAAGTTCATGAGCTTTAGCAAACATGTTTTTTTGTTAAAAAATTTAGTTATATAAAGACCTTTCTTGCTTACTGAATTCCTAATAAGTGGAGATTTAAAGCATAAACTGCATTGCTTTTTTTTTTAAGAGAACACATGTCAATCTCTAATGTATCTTCTAGCTAAAGAAGATACCCCCCAGACATCAACTATTAAGTTCAATATTTTAATTTTTGACATTTCAAGAAAACACATAAAATAAAAATCTATGTTCGCAGCTTCCCCAAGTTTAATTCTGTTTACATACTGGCATTATTTGTTTCCAATCTCCCCTCACCTGATTTAAAAAAAAAATCAATTCTTTTTAATTTTGCTCAATATAGTGAATTAAAACAATGCAGAAAAGTACAAAATAAAAGCGAAAGGAAGGAAAATGTATTCCAAATCCACAAACCAGAAATTGTGTGTGTGCAGGAGTGTGTGTGAAAGATATATAGATGATAGAAACATGAAGAGACAGTTTAAAAAAATAGGACTCATTTTATTAACCTTAATTTACAAAATATTAATTAAATTTGAAATTAATAGAAGAAAAAAATGAATTCTATCTTAAAAATTGTTAGCAAGCATATTTCTTAAAAGATTACTCTGAAGCTTTTAAGAATGAGAATTTTGAACAAAAATTAAGAGACTAAGAATAATTTTTAACTACATGCTTTAATTTAGATGGTATCAACTGACTCCCTGCTTTTAATGACAGGTAAGGTCATTAACATTCTCATGTTCCCTTCTTTTTAAAATTTTTAAAAATTTTTAAAGATTTTATTTATTTACTTGACATAGAGAAAGAGAGAGAATGTGCGCCAGAGCACAAGGGGATGGGGGTGGGTGGGTGGGAGGAAAACAGCAGAGGGAGAAGGAGAAGCAGGCTCCCCACGGAACAGGGAGCCCTAAGAGGGGCTCGATCCCAGGATCCTGGTATCATGACCTGAGCCCTAAGGCAGATGCTTAACCGACTGGAAACTCAGGAGCCCCCTCATGTTCCCTTCTAATACCCCTCCCTCACCTCTCTATTTTGTTAATTATGTTATAAATTCTAAATTGTCTCGATTTATATACTCGCATTCTGTTGGTTGTCAATGATACCCAGAACTGTTCAGTATTCATGTCATCTCAGAGAGGATTAAATGCTCATAGCCGGACATTTTACCATAGCCTTTGTCATTCATGAATTCTTCATTTTGATTCATTCTCTGGATTTAAATTTTTCAACTAGTTCCTCCAGCTCTCCCACCCCCAGCCCCCACCCTGGCCCTGTAAGAGCCCAGCAAATTTTGTATTTTGGGAGCGTTCTTATATTTGAGAATTTTTACAGTCTTTTCTCTTCAATGGCATCTTGCTGCCTGGATGTTTAAAGAATTCTCTCTTCATCTTACAAGTGTATCAGCCTAACTAGGACACATCTCGGATTCATGTTCTGATTCAAGATTTCCTGGAACATACTGTGCTTTGAATATACAGATTCAATTCTCTCTTCATTTTACAGAAGTTCTCTTGAGCTATATGTTCTGTTCCTTATTTTGGGTTTTCTATGCAGAGACACCAATTACTCTTATATTGAATTAGCTTTCATTCTGTTCTACTCTATTAGATTTTCTTAAATTATGATATTCTCATCTTTTTCATACACATACACTGTAATTATCACAAGTCTTTCTACTATGTCACTAATTAGGTAATCAGTGGTGTTTATCAACTACCTCGTATTTTGTCAGTCACTTATTCAATAATGATGTTCATTTGGTCCTCAGTTTGTTTCCCCAGATATATGATATCTCTTTTATCTTCTAGGCTTTGGGTTCTTAATTTATTGAATGTGTTCTTAATAAGTTGTTCTTTAGTGTGAAGCAACTGAGAGTTTCTTTGGATTATTTGTGTTATAGTTTTTTCTTTCGGTTCTTTGGTACATACTATCTTTATTTTTTCGTTTAACTCTAGTAGGTTTGTACAATTATTTGCATAAGTGCTGTGCCATAACCCCCCCACCCCCAAACACACACATTCTCCCACATGTTTGGGCATCTCAGTCAAGACCTTGTATTTGCTCTGAAAGAGTATGCCTGATTTGAGTATCTTCCCACCATAAATAAGACCACATGCTTCCTCCCCATCTTCCAAGCTACTGACTAACAGCTGTGGTGTTTCACACTCCTACCATGTTTCTGTAGCTTGAGAGAATAATAGGGTGGAGAGAGTTGCAGAGTCTGGCTCTGTGGTATGTAGTCTTTCCTAGAATACCTGGGGCTCTCCTCTAAAGTTAAGGTACATTCTTTGTACCAAAGTTCAACCCACCTCATTGGAGAAAGACACTCTGTTCCCACTGAAAGATATCCTCATATCTTGGATCGTTTTTTCAACAATGAAATGCCCATCCAATTCTGTCATAATCTGCTCTTCTGTCCAAATTTCCCCTTTTATTATTAATGCTAGTCCTCTGCTTCAAATGCTTCTCAGTCAGAAGAATAAAAGGATAAGGATCCACTAAGTTTGTTTCTTTAAATATTTGCGTATTTGTGAGAATTGTCAGGATTGGGTCAACTCAGTGGTACAATTCTAGAAGTACAGAGTGTACTTAAGAACTAAACTATACTATGTCTCTCTGTTCCAATTCAGAATCATTTGCTTTTAATACTGGAGACAAGGTTTTCAAATGTATTGCTTTAATTTATGCTCCCCGTTCCTTATTTGGTTCATGTTAGTTTTGGGGTTTTTGTTTGTTTTTTTAAGTCTTAGCTAGTTTTGCTTATGTGGTAGGTACTAGGTGGCAGGGGCAGAGGTAGAGAGACAGATTTTTCTGATACAGTTTCAATATGACATTTGAAGCCAGAAAGTTTACTAAAGCTTTTTTAAAGAAAGGATTTTAATAGAACTAAAAGAGAGAGAGAGAGAGAGAGAGAGAGAGAGAGAGAATTAATTAATTAATTAATCTGTCAGGGCCAGAATTTATTTATGCCAGTATTTCACAAGCATAAGAAATACTAATAGATAAGTTCCAAAAATTATCTTTGGGAATAAAGACTAATAGTGATAGCCAAAACAGAGAATTTAAAAATATAAAGATGTACCCAAGTATTTTTCATCTTTTTTTTCTAAATACTTGCCAAAAAAAAAAAATTCCTAAGATTTTTAACTGAGAAGTTTAGGAAGAAATGAGTTAAAAAGCTATTTTCTTGTCAACTCACATCTTCTAAAGTAGTAAAGAGCAATATGAACAGGCTTGTTCTTGCCTTTCACAGAAAGCAACACTGAACCACTGAACTACAGTTTGCTACCACTGTTAAATGATAATTTATTTACTATTACAAATTCTTAAAAACTGAATTCCTTTGAAGGATGAAAAATAATTTTTAAAAAGAAAAATATTTTACAAAATAAAAACTTCCTTCTCCAATAAGCAGGGAATGCCTCTTGATTTTAACTATGGGAGAAATGGAAAAAAGCAAACTGTACAAATCAGAACCCAGCTGTGAGTGTACCAACCGCTTACATCCTCTTCCCTCCTACATCTGATGTAAGAAAAGGCCAGTTTAAAAAAATGTATATAAATACATATTCCATTGAATAAGAGATAAAAGCTCTAAGAGAAACTTTTTTATGGACAGGGATAGCTACCCAAGTGATATACAATGGTTCTGAGTCTCTCCTAGAATTGTTACATCTTTTCCAGGTTTGTGTACTCCTTTTTTCTGAAATTATCATACCCATTCTCAAAGCAACATCATGCTCTCCTTCTACTTACCCTTAATTCCCTTAACATAAATAGCCTGACATTTTCAAACAGAACTTTATTAAAAACTAGAAAATTTTTTCATTAAGATGCTTACAGTCACTGTTTTCAAAGGCCAACTTCCCTAAGTATAGGATTCCCATGTCAGTATTTCCAGTTGGTGGCACAGAAGAGCTTTTTTTCATCCAACAGTTTCTTATCCTACACACAGTAAGGCCACATTTGATGGGCATAGCTGCCTAAATACCTATTTGTTTTCCCTTTCTCCTGGGTCCCAGGATCCACAACGGCAGGCACTATTTCATTTTCTAAAACAAAGGAGTAATCTCTTGTTCATTTTGTTCTATTTTAAGGCCAAATACCATGACCCTTAGTAATTAAACTTTTTTCCACTCAAATTTCTTTGACATATTTAGTCAATTCAAAAAGCAGTAGGGAATGACATCTCTGATGCTCAGTGAATATAATCTAATGACCCTTGGTTTGGTTCTTTGACTTCTGGGATATTCTATAATGCCAAAGTTGATGAGTGTTCTTTAAGGAAGTAATTTATAGACAAAATTGAACATAAATAGAAACGATCTTTCATAACATGTTCATTAAATTGCTATAATATATGAACATTTTAATATTAAGATAATATGGTAAATTGAGTACTGGTTCTATAAGACTTACCACATTTTCTAGAACCTATATATAATTATCTATCTAGTTAGAGATTCAGAAAAATAATTAAAATCCACAAATGATCTGATGATTCCTTCCTTAGCTCTAATACTTTGATATATTCTTCACTGTGGTTAAGAGCTCAGACTGAAGGGGCTCCTGGCTAGCTCAGTAGGTGGAGCATGTGACTCCTGATCTCAGGACTGTGAGTTCAAAGCCCCACACTGGACATACAGATCACTTAAAAAAAAAAAAAAAAAAAAAAGCTCTGACTCAAGAGTAGGTCAGTTTGGGCTCAAATTTAGGTGTTAAGACTTACTACTGTGGAGCTGTAAGTAGCTTACTTAACTTCACTAAGGCTTATTATCTGTAAACTGACGATAATAACAATTACTTCATCCGACTGTTAGGATTAAATAAAATATCATATTCAAGGCACTGGGTGCAACCACTAGCACTTGTTAATTAAGCACTTAATTCAAGTTGGCTATAATTAACTTTTAAAGCTATACTCCAATCTCTGCAAGATTTTTTTAATCTTGTTTTATTTTTAAAAATAAATCAGTCATCAAACTTGGTATGAAAGTAAAAGTAAAATGATTTCTTTACAAAAAAGATAATTTTACTAGTAGAAGGAGCTAAAATCAATCACTCTGATTCTATTTTACTTTTTGTATCTAAATAATTTTCTAGGAAGGAAGAAAAAAAGGAAATGCCAAGTAAAGTATCAAATTCCTACTCTGATGGTACTGGATTTTTTTAAAAAATGAAATTTCCAGATGAAAACGGAGCTAATAGAAATAGCTCAGACTTCTGTAAGATTCCATTTTTCTTTCCCCCTACAAGAGCCATGTATTTTAGGAATAAAAGAGGTGATGCTATCAACAATTTGGTATTGGCCTATAATTTGGGATGAAGAACATCAAATGTCATTGGATAATTTTCCTGATCTTTACATGAGAACCAAAACTCACACTGGCTATATTAAATAAAAGATTTATAGAGGAGGAAAGTCAGAGAAACCCATTTCAGGTTCAGCCAAACCTCTGAGAAACTGGAAAATCATTAGGGTGCTATTTTTATCTCTCTTCCTATGAAGATACAAGGGCTCTTATTCAGTGCTTCTCCACATAGCTGCTCAATATTTCTTCCTTGATACTAGCTGCTTCTGCATAACTCTGTTTTGGAAATTCCCCATAACTCTCACTTTCCCACGGATTCATGGAGCACATATTTTGACTCTGGCCCCAAATCTATAAGAACTTACAGCTTCAGTCTGTGTCTTGGTTCCAAATCCACGTTGACCTAGCTCCAGTTAGGTGTCCATACCTAATCCAATAAGCTGTGTCCAGAAGGACAGAATCATGTGACATGCAGGGTGGCCCATTCTGGGGTGTGGGTGGGATCTGTTCTCCATGAATAGAATGAGGGTAGGAAGGAAACAAGCATTTAGGACACATGACTTCCATTTAGTATAGCTATCTCTTTGACCTGCATTTATCAAGGTATAATTTCTATATAGCAAAATTCATGTTTTAGTGCACAGTTCTGAGTTTTGACAAACACATATAGTCATGCAACCATCACATGCGACGGAGACAGAGAAAGTTTCCATCGTTAACTTGTATCTGAAACTTCTCAGAATTATATATTTCAAATATTCCTCTTTCCACTTTAAAGAAACAAGCTTATAAGCTATTATAGGAACTTCCGCTCAAAAAAAATGTCTTTAAGGAATAAGATAAAAATTGTATATATTGATATTTGGACTTGAGTGATTGAATCATATGTAAAACAGAAAACAGAGACTATTTCTACTAATAGCCTACCTCAGGTTGTTATTTAAATAAATGATGGAGGGACTACTCTAATCTAGGACTTAATGAAACACGTAAGAGGTCCCCAGTCTCTAGGGATTGACAGAGTGCCTCTCAGATGAGTAGTCTGTACAGTATATACAGTAGACACTTATTGTCATAAGCTTTAGACAACGTCTGAATTTAGACCACAGCTTGCTGATAAATATACACTATCCATGGCATTCCGCCAAGGGAGAGGTAGAAAAGCTTGGGAGATAATCAAAGGTCACAGCTTTATTTAACACCATCACACACTAAATAGGAAGACAGGCACTCCCTACTAGGGCAGAGACAGTCTGTCCTCCCGTGATTGCTCCTCTCTTTGGCAGAATCAAATCCTGCCTTTAAAAGGTGGGGCTTGCCAAGAAGGCCAAAACAGGTCCCATCTTCCATCAAGGGCTTCTAATTTTAAATTGCTGCCATGCTAAATTTTATCTTGAGCATCTCCCTGAGTCTCCACCCAGTTTGTTCAGATATACCACTGGTTTTAAATAAGAATTTTCCAGGGCTGTGAATTTTAATCTGTACTGTTTAATACACAGCCTGCATGCATTACAAACAATGTAAGTTAATTAAGATTTTAAAAACCTCATGTATTTGTTTTTCATATATTTTACGTGGGTATACTTAAATTAACATACAAAAATACTAATCTCTATGGTATCACTCTCTGTGATAACAGAATCCACTAGGGAGAAAACAAAAGCAATGGTGTTCTAGGAAAAAGTGAGAAGTCTTATTTAAATACTACTTAGAAATATGCTATGGTGGCGTTATGGGTGCTACCTAGACTCAATTAGTAAAAATGGCTAATATCGTACATTATGAAACTCATCTCTAAAAGGTGAGGCAGCAGGGGGCGCCTGGGTGGCTCAGTCGTTAAGCGTCTGCCTTCGGCTCAGGTCATGATCCCAGAGTCCTGGGATCGAGCCCCGCATCGGGCTCTCCGCTGAGCGGAAAGCCTGCTTCTCCCTCTCCCACTCCTCCTGCTTGCGTTCCCTCTCTCGCTGTGTCTCTCTCTGTCAAATAAATAAATAAAATCTTAAAAAAAAAAAAAAAAAAAGGTGAGGCAGCAGGATTCCTCAGGATAAATGCTCAAAGCCAACACTGTTAGTGGGAAAATCCAGCTGATAATTGCTGTTAAAGCACTTATGGTTTAAAATTGGAGCATTTAGGAGAAAATGAAATTTCCAGTTTTACTTGCCACAGCTAAACTTATTTAAGACAAGGGTATAAGCAAAATGTACTTACGAAGACATAGTTCACATTACCAACTACATGTTAATTTTTTTCCATGTGTTATAGAATACATATTCCTACACATTGATTCAGCTCACCTGAGTGTGCATTTTATTCCCACTGTGGACTAACCTCCCATTCGTTAGATAGACTGAAACGCCTGAAATGCTTGAGTCAGGGCCACCATTGCTCTGATGGTACATGTTACACATGCCTTTATGGACCTGAAAAATCTACACTATTCTTAGATAAAGCTTAATCATTAGCAGGGATGTAGAGAAAACTCTTTCTTGTATTTGCATTATAAAATCCAATGTACTGTAAGAGTTGTGTGTGGATATCTCAAGTTATTTCCAGCAATCTCCATTGTCAGCAGAAAGGAGCTCCTTATCTATAGAACGTGGGTCAAGAGTTGCTAGTCTTTCAGGCTGTCAGCATCAGAGTACAGTAAGGCTGTACAAAAGTTTTGGGGAAAAGAAAGTGAGAAATGAGGAGTGACCTGAGAATCTGGGGGCTCTTGGGGTGACTAGCAAAAGCAGGGCTAAAGAAGTGCACAACGAAGTGAGTTTAAGTGGATTCACAGCACCAAGGCTGGGTGAGTTGTAAGATGTGAGGGGTGGGAGCAGGCGGTTGGTTCCGGCCTCCCTCTTCACTCCTGATGATGGGGATAAAAACACAGGAGAGGCATGTCTTTGTTGGCAGGCCTCTTCTTGACTCCAGGTGAAGAGAGTAAAAGACATTTTCAGCCAAATCAGGGTTATTTATTGTCATTCAAACAAAATACACGATACTCTCACTTTTGCTCAAACTGATCTCTGACTACAGCTTCTAATCTCTCTATGTGTAAAAACTTAAACATACTTAAAGATCAAATATAGGTAATGTTTTTTATTCTCTGTTGGAAAAAACTCTTCTCCAAACTCCCCAAGTACCCTTTCCACATTTTTGATGGTATCTTTCTGTCTTGCATTATATCTAATTGTATCAACCATCAAAATCATATTGTGCAATTTGATGGCAGAAACTGTGCCTTTGTCTTTGCATTCCCTATGGCACCTAGGACAATAATATCACACGTTAGGTGTTCAACAAATAATTACTGACTGACTCAATGAGGTATAAATGAGATAGACAGAATAGAAACTATTTTTTTTTCTTTCTACACAGAGCTCAGATTCATAATCACAGGTAACACCTGTTAAGCGCTTACTCTCAGCCAAGCATTGCTCTTTAAGTTTTACATCAACCAAATCATTTGATTCTCACAGCAATCCTAGAAGTTAAATGGTAATGTCATTTTTGTTTAACAACTGAGGAAAATGAAGCCCTAAGAGATTAAGCAAATTGTTCAAAGTCAGAGAGGAAGTCAATGGCAGAGCTGGGAGTCAAATCTAAGCAAGCGAGTTTCAGGACTCAAGAGTCCTGTACTTCACCACTTCACTCTCTTGCTGATAGAATAAGAGCGGAGCTGGAGGTAAAAGCATTATTTCTGGAGAAAAGCTGAAAGATAGTTCCTTGAGACTAGACAGGCTGAGGCATGGGTCCTCTTCTCTTTCCTCAATTACTTATTCTCTTCTTTCCTCTCCCTTTCTGTTCTTCTCTCTTTTTCCCCTTCCTTTCTCTGCTACTTCAACTATGGTTCATTGCTTTTAAGGCCACAGAAACCAATTCTGGCTTATGCAGAATGGAAAAGAGTTTATTGGCAGGCATGGGATAGCTCAGAAAGAGAGGAAAGCCTGAAGCAGCAGGCTCAGAAGTGAAGAACCAGGGAAGCTTTCTGTCTCCAGGCCATGGGAACTACTGGGGATCTTCTAGGCACCCCCACCATGAGTCTACTCCTACCGTTTTCCATATTTCAGTTACTTGGTTCAGGTTTCAAATGTTAGACAGAAGGAGGAGCACCTGACAGGTCTGGCTCAAGTCATGTGCCTAGCCCTTAGACAAGGGAGGACAGGACACTTTCTAGGACAGATCCATGGGGCTTTACATAATGGGGAAGAATAGGTGGTCCCATAGTTAAATTGTGGTGGTTACCAAAGAGGAGCAGAAGAGATGCTGGGCAAAAAATTATTCACAATGCCTATTATTATTATGTTTATGTTTCATTGTCCTCCATGTCTTTATCTATTTTTGCCTAGTGACCTATTAAAACCAGTAATGGGATCACTCACTATTCACAGATACCTGCCGAAGCTGGGACAAGAGGCTGAGTCACTCTCCTGCTGTTTATGTGCATTCCATCCTGGCTTACTGTCCTTTCTCATCATCTCACTTTTAACCAAACATTAACTAGGGACTTCACAGCTTATTTTCAGTCACTGTTAGTTAAACATTATGTTTTCAATTCCTTAATCAACAACTTCCATAACTTTTTCAAGTGAGAAGAGGTAATAAAATAAGTTAGAAATTTGACTATTTGTCCTTTTTAAAATATCTATAGATAATGTAAGAATAGGTACTACTTGAATTTGAAACTTAGAAATTGAGTAATAAATAAAAAAATAAAAGATAATATTTTTGCATAATCAATATAAGAAATTTCAGTTTTGAAGCTGAAACTCTAAAGTGATTTTTCCCCTAAGCCTCACTGAATATCCCTTCTCAGCCTCATTTGTGTATATATGCACACACATACATATACACATAGATGTGTATACATATATACACAAATATATGGATACTCTGTATATGATAAAACATACATTAACATATGCAGAATAATTCACAGGTATTCTCTAATTTCATAAAATTTATGCTACCTTATGCATCTTTATTCTTTTTGACATTTGAATCAGAGAACCACATGATAAAAGACTCATTAAGCAGAAATACAGTCTTCTGAGTTTATCTGATAATGAATGAACTAAATATGCAAGATTTTAAATTTCCACACAGATAAGCATATAGACCTTTATGTTTAAAAAATAAAAGCAATTAAAAAGTATTTAGCTCCTGTTATGTAGATAGCTTTTAAATATTACCTCCAGTATTAAAGCGGATGTAATTGTGTTTATGAAGAGAATGTTAATAGCATATAGCAAGACTTGTTCCTATTCTCCTAGAATACTGACTTATGGCCATTGTTTCCTTCTCCTCGAAGACACTTTTCCTTTGGCTTGACTCCCATTTGCCTCTTCTTTTTTTCCTGCCTACAGTGGACCTCTGTTGTTTTTCACCTGCCTGGCATTTATTTGTCTTCTGAGAGCTGCACTCCTTTTTCTTTTGGTAAATTGTTTTCACCACCAACCTCTTCCAGCCCCACAGGCTACTGTGTAATTCCCTTGGTCAGAGTAATTGGTTCAGGGATGCACAATACAACTCAATTTTGGTACAATTGTTGGAATTAACTGGAAAAGGAGGCTTTCTTTGCAAAGAGACTTACTGTCATAAAAATGGGGGCCACCATAATGGGAGAATGTGTCTAACAATAAATTGGAAAAGAGTACATGGAGTCAACTGAAACTGGACCACTTTTGAGCACATTTGAAACCAGATCTACCTATGGACTTTTCATTTATTTGAGGAAATAAATTAACTTTTTGGCTGAAACTATTTTAGACTTCTGTCCCTTGCAAAATAAAGAGTCCTGAAAAATACATCAACCTTTACATGTTATTGTCACCACTTCCCAGCAACACTCAAATCTATATATTAGGTGATTCTATCTACCAAGTGATTCTAGCTCCACTTCTCCCAACAGAACCCTAGAATGTGAGGCTCCGCTCAGTCCCTATTTTCCTAAAAACCCTGTGATTGTGCACATTTGGATTTAATTCAAATGGGCCAACTCCTATAAATCTAGAGTTTATTTCTGTATTCAACAAATGAGCCATCTCCACTACTACTGACTGAGGGCTGTAACATTCAGAAGTTTATAGAAAAGCCCCCCCCCCTTTTTCCTATGAAAATGCTAGCTGGTATTCTATTAGCTCCATATTGAAGGCATGCAGGTAAGAGTAGACCCATGGAGTGGGGAAGGGGTGCAAAAGGTAGACTGAATGAAAAATAACAGAATTCAGAAAACCCTACATGAACATTTGGACTAAAGGGGGAAAAGATATAACAAATCATTCAAAACCAAATGCAAGTACATGGTACTCCACCATTTAAGTTCTGCAAGTATAGAGCAAGATTTCATGGTGGTTTGTAGAACGGTCTTCCGTGTCAGGAAAATCTAAGTCCTAGCACAGCCACTTATGCTGTGACCTTGGACAAAACAAGTAACCTCTTTTTCCTCAATTTCCTTATCTGTAAAGAAGAATTAAATAATACTATAAGCCTCATAGAGTTACTGTGCAGCATAAAATGAAGAAGTATGTCATAATATGCTTGTCACGGTTTGGGAAGGGAGGTTCATAGTAGTTAACAAATTTTTAGCTCTGATTAAGGATAGACACTCCTTTGCAAAAAAAACCAAATGTTGATAAGGGCAGTTCAATAACATTCATCTAAACAAATTTCATTTGAGTATGTATCTTTTTACTCTTGGGTTTTATTCACATAGTAACTTTGTTTCATATATATTCATACTTCTACTCAGCAGAAACCAAGTCAACATCATTGCCCCCAAAACTCTACAGTGCAACACTCAAAACAAAGAATATAGTGTTTCTTTTTAATCCCTCTCTGTTTTCTTTAGGTAAAGAGATTACCTAAATAACCAGAGAACTCCCAAGTTAAGGTGACTAACAAGAGAAATAATTAACACTGAAGAACAAAGTTATAGAGACAAGGCTTTAAGAAGTCTGAGCATATAAAGTGTTGTTCCTTCTCTAAGGTATCAGTAACTATTGCTTGTAAAGTTTTTCCAAACTCCAGGCATACATCTTAAGGGTCTAAATACTGTAAGTCCTAAGGCACTATGCCTTTATCTATTCACCATTTCACTTCTATTCAGTCCCCAAGTGTTTTGGGTTTTAAGACCGGCCGCTAGGCATGTCCTTAGGAAAAGTCCATATTATCACTAAGGATAAGAAACCAAATGCTGCCGATGTCCTGCACCCAGATGAGTAGTTTCTTTGTTCCAGTAAGAAAAGGCAGAAAGGATTTCTTACTGCCCATGAAAATTCCCCAGTTGGGTCAACATATCTGGAAAGGGCTGAATAGTTTTCAAATTCCAAAATAAGAGATTAAAAAGCAAACAAAAGAGTCTTTCTTTCCTGAGGCTCCAATGACAAATATGACCACTAAAGAAATATATTAGGCCATGTATACATTGCATGTTTCAATCTTGGCACCTTGTGGGTTTGAGAAAGAGAATGAGAGGAATGACTTCAATTGCCTAAATAATTAGTCATTAGCATCAGACTCCCAGGGTATTTGTATATCCTACTTTGCTTGCTGGCTAAAAATAAGTACCCAAAATGTCCCTAAGAAAAAGTTAAGATCGATGATAAATATCAATTAAATAAGCATTCATAACAACAAATAAAAAATCAGTATTTGAATTTAAATACATCATAATTATCATGCTTGAGAACATTACAATCCATTTTGACCATACAGGCATATCTACTTCACATTTCTTAAAATGTGTGTTCATAATGTCACATTTTGCTCCAAAATAGGTACTTGGCTAAAGTAAATCTCCATTTTTAGTTTTGGCCAAAAAAAAAAAAAAATCTATTTCTATGATTCTGAGCATGCTAATTAGTAATTAGGCAACTGGACCTTCAAATAGCTGGCACTGTGGCACCATATGTACCCAAAGTAACAAGTAAGTAAAAGAAAACCTAAAATATTCACTTTAAACTCTCTAAACTCTTTACAAAATAATTGTGTATTCTTTCCAAAAGCTTCTTCATATACTGTTATGTTAAAAAAAATATGTTGAATGCCTACTATGTGCAAACACTATTCTAGGAACTCGGGATAAAAAAGCAAACAAAAGAAAAAAAAGTCCCGTCATTCATGGAGCTTACATTCTAGTGGGAGATGTAGATAATTAACCAGATAAATTAAGTTTAATTTATCCTAGATTAGTAGTGATAAGTGTCAAGGGGAGAAACAAAGGCAAAGAAAGAGTTGGGAACAGTTGATGAAGAAAGAATGGCAACTTATAGATGGTTACCTGGGAAGGCCTCCTTGAGAAGGTGACTTATAAGCCAAGCCCTGAGGTGAGCCATGCAAGTTTCAGGGATAAGAACATTCAGGGCCAAAAAAATGGGCAGCATAAATGCCTAGCTTGTTCCAAGCTATGAGGAAGGCAGTGTGGCTGGAGCTGAGGTAGGCAGGAGAAAGGTAATAAGCAATGACACAACAGAGTACTCTGAGCAGAGGAGTGCCATGCTCTTGGATTTTGATAGGATATTTTTGTGGATGCTATATTGAGAGTAGATGCAGAAGGGTGGGGGCAGAAACCTGGAGACTAGTCAGAATGTTTTTATGGTGATCTAGGCAAGACAGGACAGCAGCTGGGGTCAAGGTGGTGCTACAGACATGGTGATAAGTTACCAAATTCTGAATATATTTTGAAATTAACAGGAGTTGATTAAATCAGATATAGTATGTAAGAAAAAGAGTCAATAATTACTCCAATGTTATTGGCCTGAACAAATGGGATGACAGAGTTGCCACAAACTGATAGGAGCAGGTTTTGCTGTAGGGAGATGAGTAGGTCAGTTTCAGACATTTTAAATTTGAAACACCAATTAGACATCCAAGTGGAGATGGTGAGTAGGCAACAGAATATCCAAGTCTGGAATTCAGGTAGAGATCTGAGCTGCGGTTATAAATTTGGGTGGCATTAGTTTATAGACGGAATTTAAAACCATGATACTGGATGAGATACTTAGGAAGTAAGTATAAACTGAAAATATAAGATGCCCAAGGATGAAGATCTTGGATGACTCCTGTGTTTAGATGTCTAGGAGATGAGAAAAAAACTAAAAAAGAAGATATAGAAAGGTAGAAGGAAATTATCAATATGGTAGATCTAAATTACTTCTATGATATTTTGAATATATGCATGTTTAATGAATATCTAAAAAAACTTCAAATGCCTTGAAGAGAGGGACAAAACCAAACTCATTGTGAGCCCCAGGGACCAGTACTGTACCAACTATATAATAAATACTAAATGCATTTGTTGCATGAATTCAGGATCCTGGGGTTCTTATTGAGCACTTTCTTGTTCCAGAAACTGAGGAAGACACTGGGAAAACAAAGAAATCAGTAGAGACCTAACTGATAGAGAAGAGAGGTTAATTGATTTAATTTCTTGTCAAGGGCAGCACCAAGCCAGTAAACATAAACATATCAGGTATGGATAAAAATGTTAGGTTCTTTAAAAGGAAGAATAAGTCTCCCTTTAAAAAATTATTAATTAAGATTTGAGTCTCTACTCTCCTTTTAGCAAGATACATGAAAAATTACAGTAAAAGTTAATGGAAAAGTCATGATTCAAGATGGTAAATCTAGTATATAAAAAACTTTTCATAAACACATCTATCACTACACTAAAAGAGCAAAGAAGAAAAATGAACAATATCATAACATATAATTTTCTTCAAAATTTTATGTTGAAAACTTTTTTCTTGAGGGTTTAATAAAAGTCCTGATTGAGGTCAGGTTACTGATTTGGAATTCAAAACATAAAATTCAGAAACATTTATGAAAAATCAGACTTCTATTTCTTTCTCAAATATTTTTCAAAACATAAGAAACATATTCCTTTAAAACAATTATTCTTCTCTGCCAAAATCTTGGCGAATTTATAGCCTGACCAACACATACAAAACACATAAATCTCACACACACACACACACACACACACACACACACACACACGGCTTGCTGGATGTCTAGAGAGACTGATGGTTAAACAGAGAGGCAGGTAGGCTGAAAGATTGACAGATACATAGGCATAATAAAAGAAACAGTGTTTAAATACTGACTCATATTGAAATTACATTATTAGTCACATATTACCTACAAAATGATTTCTAAATCATGAGTGGCCATTTTTAATATTTCAAATATTTAGTTTGATTTTTGTAAAGCAAATCAATTAGCAAACCAGTAATTTTCACAAGTTTTATCCAGACTACTGGGAAAGAATAACTCTGTTCAATTGGATATTTGCCCTCATCCCTTCACAAAACTGGCACACATCACATAATAGGAGTTTATATTATTTATGTATACATCAAGAATGAGTATGTGCAATTAAAATTGATGTAATCTCAATAATTGCTTCTACTTTTTCTGACTTACTTAAAATATTAAACAATTCAAGTCATTTATTCAGCAAGTATTTATGAAGTGCCAACTATGTTTTAGCTCTGTTTACATCCTTACTTTAGTGGATAAAGAGAAAATCTTTTTATCAAAGTCTTCTTGTTGTCAAGCCACATATTTTTAGATGTTTTACTTGTTTTATTCACATAGTCAAAATTCCAAAACACTGACCTGGTAACTATTTCTGAGTTTGCTAACTGTCTATTAACAAAAGGTCATTGTTCTAACTGTTCTCAATTGCACAGCTATCAATTAGCTAGTCAAAGCATTAAGGAGATAAAATATTCTTTTCTCTAATCAGATTATCGTAGTTATTTTAGAGATGGAATGTTCTCGACAGAAAGCTTCAACAAAAGAGTTTCAAGTCCAATTAATCATCATATCTATTACTTTTACCTCTTAAATTACTCTCAAAGCTTTCCACTTTTCTTCATCCCCATCGCACTGCTTAGTTCCAGAAACTAGTTTCTCACATTAGGATGCCAATATGTTCCTCAACTTGCAGCTGGAATGATTCTTCTAAACACGAATCTCATTATATCATTTCCATTAACTCCCGTTTTAAAAATCAGGTTTTACTTCATTTCAGGTTTTAGTTCAAGGAATGATAAATACGGAAGAAGCTTTGCGAATTGGTTCCTGCCTGCGTCTTGAGTTTCATAACCTCATGGTTCTCCTCTTTTCCCCTCAAAAAACTTGATGGTTCATCTACACTGAGGTACAAATGTCTAAAATTGTCTACAGTCTCTCCTAGGATATTGCATTATGTTGTTCCTCTTGGCATTGCAGGTAGGAGTTAGAATCTATGACTAACTAGATTCTTCTTATCTTTTAAATCTCAGAATAGAGTCCTCTACACATTCACCCCTGCACTCATTAGGCACCATTCCTTCCCACAAGCTCACCCTGTCTTAGGGCTCAGCATAGTTTACTATCCTTTTTCCCCAATCTGACTATAAGCTCCTAGTGGGCAGGGACTATGTCTTATTCATGGTTTTATCTCTAGTATTTAGCAAAGTGCTTGGCATATAATTAGCACCCAATCAGTATTCTAGTCATTGGATGAATGTATTATAATAGCAAGTCTATTTACAGAGGATGTCTAAAGTACCAAAGCTAGGGGGAGAATTAACTGCAAGCCAATAGCAGCACCTGCCAATTTCGGGTGTCTCAAGCAGAAGTGAAAAGTAAGCAGGGATCAAGTGGGACTTGGGCTTCCTGCCTACAAAGTCCCGGCTGGGAGATGGAATGGATGAGAGCATGGCAGAAAATATCATCACATACTGAAGAAGCGGACTGCTAAACTTAGTCTAACATCTTTTAAATTGTAACTTTTCCAGATTCTCTTACACAGCAGAATGTCACTGACAGTCCACAGACACTACCTGTCTCCAGCATGACAATACCTAAGATAGTAATATCAGCCTTTTCCAAGGAGAATCATCTGACCCAGGAGGTAAAAGGCATTTATTTAAGAAGGTAGCACTTTAATAAACATCCATTATTTCATATATAACTAACTTATTGAGGAAATTGTGCTTTTAAAATCTGGTTGAACAAAAGAGGTAGTAAATCTCTTTAATGACTCTGGACAGAAAATTCCAGTGGAGTGTGACTAAGGACAGTTTCAATTGTCTCCTGAGAAATACTCAAACTACTCATTCTATCACTCTTGGTGGCCTACAGTGTATGAGAAACACATAGGTCAGACTTCTAATTATCTTAAAATGGGTTTTAAAAATTTAAATTTCTAGCCTCGATTTCCGACTTCCAGCTAATAGATGACTATGCCTTGTCTTTTCAATTCCCAATAATTTGGAAGTTTTTAATGAATTTTATAAAATTTAAGATTAAAAAAAACATTGTGAGGATTTCTGGTTTCTGTTCCTGCATATAGGGAGCTTAGAAGTTGTCATTCTGTCCTAACAACAAATAAAAACCTGAACAAACTGAAAAATTAACAATTCTTCATAGATCTGTCAAATAAGGTCACAAGGCAGACCAATGCCCCCCAAACTGGGCAAAGACTGAAAATAACAATTTAATGGAGCAGAAACCTCTGCAGGAACCAGTGGGTGACAGGAAAATCTGAACTATAATTGATAAATTACTGAAGGCTCAGTGTGGATGAGCCTGGAAGATAAAACTCTAAGGGGACCCAGTCATGGGGGGCCCACAGATTTTTGTACATTTTCGTTCAGGAGCTCTACCAGGCCCTCACAGTTGACTATCAAAGAAAAAATCCCATGCTTCTAGCAGAGAGGAGAAAAGGAACCATTCTGAAATATAGCGCAGTATTCTCTTTTAACAAGGCCCGCTTTAAGAAGAAACTGTTTTACCACAGACTAAACTGTTGGGGTATTAACAGAACCTAACTGACCTGGGGGAATGCAAGTGCCCAACTCTACCTAGTTCTAACCTTTCAAACGGAAGAAGGGAAATACCCAGCTCAAGGTACCTCTAGCCATCCTATCCCACATAAGTGGTAGGGGTGGAAGCAAAACTGAGAAGCATCAATAAAGCTCACAGCTCAAGGGACAGAGGCTCACCAAGGAACTGAGACCTGATCATAGTACTTCCTCCAACACCCTACCACTATATTACTAAAGGCCTATTTACCATAGTTTCTTTTACCTACTGTATCATATCCACCTTCCAACAAAAAATTATAAGACATACTAAAAGGCAAAAAGCACATTTTGAAGGAACCTAACAAGCATTAGAACCAGAGTCAAATATGGTAGGAATGTTGGAATTATCAGACCAAGAATTTTAAAAACTATGGTTAATATGTTCAGGGAATTAAATGGAAAAGTAGACAACATGCAAGAACAGAAGGGCATGTAAGTACAGAGATGGAAATTCTGAGAAAGAATCAAGAAGAAATACCTGAAAAAAGAAAATACTGTCAAAGAAATGAATGCCCCTGATGAGCTCATTAGTAGACTGGTCACAGGTGAAGAAAGAATCTCCGAACTTGAGGAAATGACAACAGAAACTTCCAAAAAAAAAAAAAAAAAAAAAAAAACGTGGAAAATAAAAATAGGAACAAAGAACAAGGAATACAAACAGAAAACAGTAAAAATATGGTAGATATTAACACAACTACATCAATAATCACTTTAAACATCAATGAACTAAATATACCAATAGAGACTGTCAGGAAAACGAGACCCAACTACATGTTGTCAGAAACTTGCTTTAATTATAAAGACACACATAGATTAAGACTAAAGGTATGGAGAAACATAACCATTCTAACACTACTCAAAAGAACATGAGAGTAGCTTTATTAATTGCAGACAGAACAGACTTTAGAGCAAGGGAAATTATTAGGAAAAAAGATGGACATTACTTGATGATAAAGGAGTCTTCAAGAAGATCTAATAATCCTTAATATGCATGTGTCTAACAACACAACATTAATATATGTCAGGCAGAAAATGATAGAAATATAAGAAGAAATAGGTGAATCTACTACCACAGTTGGAGACTTTATTACCCCTCCATCAAAAATGGACTGATCCAGCAAGCAGAAAATCATTAGCAACATAGTTGAACTCAAGAGCACCATAAATCAACTGGATATAATTGAATATGTGACTACTTCATCTAACAATAGCAGAATACACATTCTTCTCAAGCTCACATGGAACATTCACCAAGATGGACTACAATATAGTCATAAAACACCCCTTACCAAGTGTAGAAGAATAGAAATCATACAGTGTCTTCTCTCAGACCATATGGAATTAAACTAGTAGTCAATATCGGAAATATAGCTGAAAAACCTAAACTACTTAGAGATTAAACAATACATGGGTCAAAGAAGAAATCTCAAGAGAAATTTAAAAATATTTTGAATTAAATGAAAATTAAAATACAACATCAAAATTTGTGGGATGTAGTACATAGAGGGAAATTCATAGCACTGAATGCATATATTTGAAAAGAAAGATTAATATCAATAATCTAAGCTTTCACTAAAAAAAAAAAAGAAAAAGAAAAAGGAGCAAATTCAATCCAAAATAAGCAGAAGAAAAGAAATAATAAAAATTAGAGTAGAAATCAATAAAATTGAAAATGGGACATCAATAGAGAAAATCAACAAAAGCAAAAAAGCTAGTTCTTTGAAAAGATCAATAAAATGCATAAGCCTAAAATCAGGCTAGCTAAGAAAAAAAGAGAGAAGACACAAATTACTAATATCAGAAATGAAAGAGAAGACATCATTACAGATACCATGGACAATAAAAGGATAATAAAGAAATATTATCAATACCTCTATGCCCTCATATTTGATAACCTAGATGAAGTAGATCAATTCCTTGAAAGGAACAATCTGCTAAAATCACACAAGAAGAAATAGACAATACAAACAGGCCTATCTATTAAAGAAATCAAATCACTAATAACTTTCCAAAACAGAAAACAGGCTTAGATGGATTCACTGGTACATTATACCAAACACTTAAGAAATAATACCAGCTCTTTACAATTTCAGCCAGAAAACAGAAGTAGAGTGAATACATGTCAACATGTCCTATGAGGCAAGCATTACCCCACCACCAGAACAAGATAAAGACACTACAAGAAAATTATAGACCAACAGTTGTCACGAACACAGATACAAAAACCCTCAACAAAATATTAACAAACTGAATCCAACAGTATATAAAAAGAATTATATATCATTAAAAGAAGGGATTCATTTCAGGTATGCAAGGCTGGTTTAACATGTGAAAATCAATAAATGCTATCTGCCATATCAACAGGTAAAAACAGAAAAATTACATGATCATATTAGTTGATGCAGAAAAAAATATTTGATAAAATTCAAAACCCATTCATGGTAATAACTCTCAGGAAACTAGGAACAGAAATTACCTCCCTCAACTTGATAAAGAACATCTACAAAATACCACAAGCTAACATCATATTTAATAGAAACTTGAAGCTTTCCCACTGACATCAGGAACAAGATAAAAATGTCTCCTTTTACCAATATCATACTGGAAGTCCTAATTAATGCAGTTAAGACAAGAAAAAGAAATAAAAGGTATACATACAAATTGGGAAGGAAGAAATGCACTGGTCTTTGTTCACAGATAACATGACTATGTAAAAAACCCTAAAGAATCAACAACAAAGTTTGGAACTAATAAGCAAATATAGCAAATTGTGGAATATGAGGTTAACATACAAAAGTCTATCACTATACTATATTAGGAAATAATCTATACATTGGAAATGACCAAGTGAAATTGAAACTAAAAACACTGTACCATTTGGGGCACCTGAGGGGCTCAGTCAGTTAAGCACCTGCCTTCAGCTCAGGGTCCTAGATCAAGCCCCGCATCGGGCTCTCTGCTCAATGGAGAGCCTGCTTCTCCCTCTCCCTCTGCCCCTCCTCTTGCTTATGCTTACTCTGTCTCTCTCCCTAATAAATAAATAAAATCTTAAAAAATAAAAACACTTTACCATTTACATTGCACTCCCCCAAAATGAAAAACCTAGGTATAAGGCTGATAAAATATGTAAATATTTCCTTTATGAGAAAAAATATAAAACTCTGATTAAAGATCTCAAAGAACTAAATGAATGGAGAGATATTCTATGTCTACAGATAGGAAGATTCAACACTGTCAAGATGCCAGTTCTTACCAACTTGATCTATGAATTCAACACAATCCCCCTCAAAATCTCAGTAAGTTATTTTGTGGATGTAGACAAACTGATTCTGAAGTTTATATAGACAGCCAAAAGACCCAGGATAGCATACAGCATTGAAAAAAAACAAAGATGGAAGACTAACACTACCTGACCTTAAGACTTAATATAAAGCTATGGTAGTCAAGGGGTACATGGGTGGCTCAGTCAGTTAAGCATCTGACTCTTGATTCCAGCTCAGGTCATGATCGCAGGGTTGTGTGATTAAGCCTAATGTCAGGCTCCATGTTAGGCATGGAGCCTCCTTAAGATTCTCTCTCTCCCTCTCCCCTTGCCCCTCACACTATCGCTCTCTCTCTCAAAAAAGAGAAAGCTAGAGTGATCAAGATAGTGTCGTATTAACGAAAGGATAAACAAGCTGATCAATGGTACAAAACAGAGAGCCCAGAAATAGACCCATATATAGGTACTGATCTTTGACAAAAGAGCAAAGGCAATACAATGGAGAAAAGATAGACTGTTTTCAATAAGTGATGCTGGAAACCTGGACAGCCACATGTAAAAAACAAACAAAAAACCTAGACACAGACCTTACACCATTCACAACAATCAACTCAAAATGGATTACAGACTAAAATGTAAAATGCAAAACTATAAAACTCCTGGAAGAGACTATAGGGAAGATCTAGATGATCTTAGATATGGGGATGACTTTTAGATAGAACATCAAAGCCATGATCCACAAAAGAAAGAACCGATAAGGTAAACTACTTTAAAATTAAAAACTTCTGCTCTGCAACAGACACTGTCAAGAGAATGAAAAGACAAGTCACAGACTGAGAGAAAATATCTGCAAAGACATCTGACGAAGGACAGTGATCCACAGTATACAAAGAATTCTTAAAACTCAAAAACAAGAAAATGAATAATCTGATTAAAAAATGGGCAAAAGACCTGAAAAGATATCTCACCAAAGAAGATACATGGATGGAAGACAAGCATATGAAAAGATGCTCCACATCACATGTCTTTAAGAAATTACAAATTAAAACAATGATACACTGCTACGCATCGATTAGGGTGGCCAAAGTCCAAAACACTGACAAACGCTAAATGCTGACAGGATTTGAAGCAACAGGAACTCTCATTCATTGCTGGTGGGATAGTCACTTTGGAAGACAGCTTGGCAGTTTCTTACAAAGCTATACATACTCTTAAGATATAATCCAGCAACTGTGCTTCTTGATATTACCCAAAGGAGTTGAAAACTTACGTCCACATAAAAACCTGCACCTGAATGTTTATAGCAGCTTTATTGGAGTTGCCAAAACTTGGAAGCAACCAAGATGTCCTTCAGTAGATGAGTAAATAAATAAACTGTGGTTCATTTAGAGAATGGGATATTATTCAGTGCAAAAAAGAGATGAACCATCAGTCCATTTAAAGACGTGAAGGAAACTTAAATGCATATTGCTAAGTGAAAGAAGCTAATCTGAAAAAGTCTATATTCTGTCTGTTCTAACTGTATGACATTCTGGAAAAGGCAAAACTATGGAGACAGTAAAAAGATTAGTGGTTTCCATGGTTTAAGGAGGAGGATGAGGGGATAGTTGGAATACAGAGGATTTTTACGGGAGTAAACTATTGTGTATAGTACTTCAATGCTGGATACATGACATTACATTTGTCAAAACCCATTCAAAGTCCAATACTAAGAGTAAACCCTAATGTGAACTATGGATTATGGGTAACAATGATGTGTCAATGTAGATTCACCAACTGTAACAAATAAACTGTGGTGCAGAAAGGCTATAGTGATGAAGTTGTGCATGATTAGGAATGGGCATATATAGGATTTCTCTGTACTTAATACTCATTTTGCTTTGAAACTATAACTGCTCTAAAAAATAAACTTTATTAAAAGTAGAAAAAATTTTTATAAATAAAGTTTTGAAAATCCTAAATTCCTAATTTCTCCAACTTCATAAACATAAATATGGGAGCTGGTATGATATCAAGAAATTCAGATTTGTATTAAAGAATAAGAACTACAAAATGAACAAATGAGAAAGAAACTGGCCTTCTGGAATTTAAGACAATTATTCCTGAGAAAAATTCTAAAAAGGCCATCAGATAGTATTCATCATGAAGAGCATCCTTCCTCCTTGAGGTTATTAACTAATGAGTACTCATGAGACAAGGTTATATCTTATTCCATACAAACTGAAAGTGTCCATGAACATTAAAGAACCATGATGTGTGGGTGGAAGAGTTGAGTTTGCCACCTTGTAGCAGGACCATAATACATGAGAAAAATTGAGTATTTTGCTTTCTATTCAGAAAGAAATCAAAAGAATATTGAGTATCTCTACACCTTTCTATTAAAAGTATAGTATGTCATGGTTATTTAAAATGTTTTTCTGGGGACGCCTGGGTGGCTCAGTATGTTAAGCGTCTGCCTTTGGTTTAGGTCATGATCTCAGGGTCCTGGGGTGGAGCCTCATGTCCCTCTCCCTCCCCCTCTGCTTCTCCCCCCTCCCTGGCTCGTGCTTGCTCACTCTCTCTCAAATAAATAAATAAAATCTTAAAAAAATAAAAAACAAATAAATGTTTTTCTGTAAAAACATATAACAGATTCTTTACCATTTTATTAATTTTCCAACTAATAGCACACTGAAATTATTTAGTATAACTTTGTAAAAGCTGTATTTTCCCATCAGTGACCCTCTATAATTCTAGAATTATAGAGTTCCACTATAGTGGACATTAAATTTATTTTAAAAATAGCCAAAATATTTTCATTCCAACACTTTTCTAAAAACAAATGAGAAATGCAATGCAATATCTTTACAGCATTAGGGTTTCTTTGTTATTTAAAATATTCTCCACTTTATGTAGATTGTTTCTTGCATATAAAGTGCCAACTAAAAACAAAATTCAGAGACTCAACTTTGTTCTAAAAAGTATATTCAGAGGGTTTATACCTTATAACTTCTTTTTTTTGTTCCTACCAACATCTTACTTCAGGTACTTACTACGTTCTTCCTGGATGTTAGTGTAGTCAACTTCTAACTGGGTTCACACCTCTAATCTGATCTCTTTTTGCTTCAATCATCCGTGCTCACAGCAAAATATACTGTGCTACACTATAATTACTGATTTAGTTTTCTGTCTTTTTTTTTTTTTTAAAGATTTTATTTATTTATTTGAGAGAGAGAATGAGACAGAGAGAGAGAGCGCAAGATGGGGGAGGGTCAGAGGGAGAAGCAGGTTCCCCGCCGAGCAGGGAGCCCGATGCGGGACTCGATGCGGGACTCGATCCCGGGACTCCAGGATCATGACCTGAGCCGAAGGCAGTCGCTTAACCAACTGAGCCACCCAGGCGCTCCTAGTTTTCTGTCTTTTAACAAGAGTTTTAACCTAGAGGCCTATTTTCAAGTGCTGTTTACAGTGTACTGATAGATCAAGTAATCTTCAATCTGTGCATTCCACATTTTGATCTGAGAGTGGAAATTATTTTTGCCACTACTTCCTATATGCACTGTAATAAATCAAATATGACCAAATAATACTAAAATCAAATATAAGACAAATGAAATATACTAGGTGGGTTTTAAGAAGGATAAAATTTGCTATGAATAATAGGCCAAAGATGTCCAGAAAAATCAGACTAGCCCTCTACCTCTAAAAAAGATTTAATAATCATTAGAATATATATGGCATACATATGCCTTGTGAGATACAGGAGAATATTATCAGCATAATGGAAGAATTTTCCTAAATAACCATAAAGATGACCGAGTGACTAGGGCACAAACAGATGTGTTCAAAGACACTGTGAAACTTATTACACTATATCTGTGTGTTTTGTGGATTATGCAACCAAATATTCTAGTAGATCAAAGAATGCTATAACAGAACAAGTATGAGATTGCTTTTAGCTCTTTCGAAGGCAAAAATTGTCGTTCACCTTCCCTTCAATCAGTTTATCCACAATGCCTGGTAGAGAGTTAAGTGCAGATTAAGGGTACATTTGTTGAATGAAGACACAGAGAAATGCACTGAGAAAAACATCAACTTCAGGGCTTTGCATTGTGTTTCCTGGCATTCCTGACTAAGTGAATGTTGGCTCTTTCTCCCAAACCTCTTGTAACTCTTAACAGCTCCTACCACATTAGGTCTACACTACAGATTTTTTGAAGCTGTCCAATCCCCTTTCTGAACTATAAAATCTTCAAAAAAATGGACGGTGTCTTACTTAGCTTTTAGTCTTTTAGTCTTGATATTGCCAATATAACAATCAGCTCAAGGGGTGTAGTTTCCGAAACATACTTTTTTAATACTGATAGAACTTCAAATTTGTAAAAATGAAAAATATACATGTCTTCCTAGTAATAACTACAAAGCATGCAAATTGACCAAGCTTTCTGGATGGTATGAAAATGATAAAATGGGGCACAGGGAGGGAGCACATCAGATTCTCTGAGTATTCAATTTTGAAATTATCAAAATGGGATATTTATTTTAAAATGTTCAGAAACACTACCTTTTTTCCTAAAGCATTAGGCATAGTGTCTTGCATTTAGTAGGTACCCATTACTTATTTGATGAACAGAATTTCTTATATGGGGACAAAAACAAAAACACTTTAAAACAGAAAAAAAAGAAGTATTTCATGTACCAAGATGTGTTTTTGCTAGGGGGAAAAAAAAAGTTCTTTTTAAAGATGTATTAATAGAATTTTTCTCTAATAGCTTAAAATCATAATAAGTTTTCTAATATTTAAAAACGACACCAGGAGTCCTTACCAATTCTACCAGAAGTCTCAAATTAATGAGAACAGCATCCTGGCCTCACAGAACAGGAAAGGACTTGAGAGATGTCTGACAAATTTTTCATCTGGTCCCACGGCCCCATTCCGTACAAGAAAAATGAGGATTAGAGAAAATATAATGTTAAGTGGTTAGCCTTGGGTAGCTCTGAGACTGAAACTTAAGTCTTTTCATCCTGGATCAGCACTTTTGCCAATAAACCTTAATCTAATCTATTTATTTTAGTTCCCTACTGAGATTACAAAATTTAACCCAAGTGTTATTCTCTTATACATTTACTTAGAAAGGGCTGTGATATTTCTATACCCCATTATACATTCACCCAACATGCACATAATACAAATCTTCGCTGACATTCAGTTCCTGAAATATATATGTCACATTCAGATGAGTGCCCTTTGTCAAGGCCTTCTGTCTCAAAGAAATGGACTGAGTCTGCCTTATCTGCCTAAGGCCAATGGCTCTGACTGTAGGCCTCTCCCTTAGGGACTACAATTCTAGCTCCATTATTTCCCTGCCTGGCTTTCCCTTAGATTTCAGATAAATCCACACCTTTTATCTCCCAGAACTGCTGAGGTGTGCCTGAAAACCCTGCTAGGCACAAACCCGGAAGAAGGATGATTCATTATTTGCTGTGAAGAGGTCTTTGCTTTCGTGCAGGTCTTTCCCACTGATTCCTGAGTCTATTTGCAAAAGCGATTACTAATGCTGTATAGTTGGAAATGGTGGATAGATACCTGAATGAAAAATGTAAATTTAAAATAGCAAGAAGAAACTTTTTTTTTTTAATGAACTCATTGCCTCTTCTGTTTTGCTTTTTAGAAAGGGAAAAGTATTCCATTAGCAGAAAACTCAGTGCACCTATAAAAATAGAACTTCCCATTAGATTGTGAATAGCTGACATTCCACAGGAAGTATGCACAAGTACCACACTGCCAAAACCATCATCAAAAGGACAAACACAGGAACATTCCTTCTTTAGGAATTCAAGCAGTTATTTTATCTTGGAACTGATTGGCTAAGTGACTTCCAATTTTCCCATATGAGTATTTCATTGATGTATAAAATGTTCATTTTTTTAAAGCTACTTACTTTTCCTCCTCATAGAGTAACCACCACAATTAGATAATTTAGAGGAATTATATCTGTTATAATCTCTTTTTAATCATTGAAAATCTATCTATCTATCTATCTATATATTTTTGAAAATCTATATTTTAACCACTGTTTTCCAACTATCTCAAAGCTGGGTGCTTTATTGGATTATATTTAACCTAATTTATTAGTCTCGTTTCCTGGCAAAGAATTTTGATGAAAACTGCTCCTAACTTCTCTCTTAAACTTTAAATATTAAAGAACAATTGCAAAGAGTCTGAGCTTTTCAGTCTAGCAAAAGAGGTTCAACTGTCTGATGCAGTGTATTTAATGTTACTATGGTTCAAATGTAAACTTACACTTTGGTTTCAGAGACATTAATAACACAAATATCATTGTGACAAATATGATCCACTATAACTGAAAATCTTATTTTGTATTCACATGAACTGCTTTTTTATATGTTCTGTACCAATTATTTGAAATATGATGTATAAAAAAATAAACTTTATTCTAAACTCTGTGATTCTTATCATTCCCTCCATTTAATAATATAGAAAACTATAAAATTTTAAATGTGAATGTAAATTGGTAACTATGGAAAAGTGGTATGGCATGGCATGAGAAGAAGGGTATTGCCCTTTTACATCTGACCTAACATTGATATGCTTCTTGGAGCTGAAGTAGATCAGAATACACCACCCTGCAATATACCACTTTGGCAAAAAGACTATTTTGAGCTAAAGGCAGTTGAGAATGAACAAATACAGGAAGAGTTCTCTACCCTCCCCTTATCTGCCCAAAAGCAGGGCATAAATTTCCCTTTGAGGAAGGTATCTGTTCCATGTACCAGGGAGAGAAGAGCAATTTTTATCATCTAAGACAAGAATTTGACACCTTCACTGCTTCTTTTAGTTTCACTTCTTTTCTACAAACTCTCATGCACATAAATATTAATAAAAATTGTGTGCCTTTTATTCTGTTAATCCGCCTTTAGTCTAATTCACATGCCTTCATGCACTGAACATAAGAGGGTATAGGAAAAGTATATCCTCTCTGATAGAGCTATGATCAAATCCAATTCTGAATAATGGTACTCAGGTAAATGAGCATTAGCAAAAGTGTTTTTCTTTCCAGCATTCATCATAGCATGAAGGACATATCCCAGTTTATAATACCATACCCTTGATTTATATAGCAAAGGATATCTAACAAATTAAATCTATTAAGAAATAACAACAGTCTGAAAAAATAGGGTAGATACATTTCTCTCATTAAATGCATTAAAAAAAAAATCCCTGTTCTCCCAAGCCCTGCCCAGCAGTGAGGAGGAACACCCCTGGGGTGCCATAGGAGGCTAAATAGGAAACCTAGACTTCCACTCCCACCTGAAAGTAGTAAGATGGCACCTAATAACCCCTGCCAAAGTGGTATCAGAGGAGGCCTGCTACAAAGATTTAAATTAAATCCGCAGTCTCGTAAAATAATACCCAAAATGTCTAGGATATAATACAAAATCACTCATTATATCAAGAACTAAGAACATTTCAATATGAATGAGAAAAAACAATGAACAGATGCCAACACCAACACCACCAAGATGACAATGCAGTTGGAATTATCCGACAAGGATTTTTGATCAGCCTAATAAAATGCTTCAGTGAGCAATTAAAACCACACAAACAGAAAAAATAGGAACTCTCAGCAAGACAGAGAATTTATAGAAAAACCAACAGTCTATAGTAGAACTGAAAAAATACAATAACTGAAATGGATGCATTCAACAGCAGAATAAAAAAAAAAGGATCAGTCAACTTGAAGAAAACAGTATAAATTTCCTAATCTGAACAAGAGGGAAAAAAAAAAGATAAAAATGAACAGAGCCCCAGGAATTTATGCGGCTATAACAAAGGATCTAGCATTCATGTTATCAAGTTCAGAAGGAGAAGAGAAAGAAGGCAAGGCTAATAAAGTATTCAAAGAAACAATGTCTAAAAATTTCCCAAGTTTGGGAGAAGACATAAACCTGTATATTCAAGAAGTTAAATGAACACAAAATAAGATAAATTCTAAGAAAGCCAAGCCAAGATACATCATGATCAAACTTCTAAAAACTACAAAGAAAAAATCTTTAAAGCACCTGGAGAGAAAGAACACGTTATTTTTAGGGGCAAAACAGAATGACAAAAGATTTTTCATCAGAAATCAGAGAATCCAGAAGGAATTGATGTAACATTAAAAGAATATAACTGTTTACCTAGAATTCTTTATCTAGCAAAAAGGAGTGAAGGGGAAATCAAGACATTCTCAGAAAAAGTAAGAATTTGTTGTTAGCATATCTACTCTGAAAGAATGGCTAAGGAAGTTATTAAAGAAGAAAGGAAATCATAGAAAAAGGGGATCTTAGAACATGAGAAAGGAAGAAAGAACAATGGAGAAAGTAAAAATATGAGCTCTGAGAAAGGACTGAAGAGAAAGGACTAGTGCACTATGGAGTGGTGCCAAACTACAGCCACGTGAACAAGCCATGGATGGGACTGTGACTGTGGAGAGGAGCCTATACGGTGGGGCTGTGCATAATCAGAGCTTCAGGCTCTATTCTCCAACACACATCAATCACCAATATGACAGACACACTTGGCTGCCTACCTAATAGGCAAAACTCCCCCACTTTCTTGTTAACAAAGCCATGATTTAGATCTTACCTGACCATGCATTTGGTGATTCAAGGGAGGCCAGTTACCTCCCAAGACCTACATATTAAATTTATAATTGGTCAATGCGAATTGTAATTCCATTCCCTTCATCAATACTTGATTCAGGCAGGGGTATGAGAAGCAATTCTAAACAGCAATTCATTAAAAAATAAATAAATAAAAAATAAAAATAAACAGGGATTCATTAACAGATTATCTTCTGAGGGACTGCTGAGAAAGGATAAAAACATTGCAACGGCATTAATACTGTCCCTTTTTCTGACTGTGAAAGTCACTGATATCTGAAAATGAGGCACCAACCTGAGAACAAACTTACATACTACAGAGAACAACCAAAAAGATAGAAAAAAACTTGATTTCTTAATTACAAAACTGAAGGGCTGAATTAACCAAGTCTAACACTAACCTATCTTTAGAGTCATATTACAAAAAATATCTTTTTTATTTCCAAGCATTACATGAAAATGCTGGACAGTAGTCCATTATATGAATTTACCATAATTATGCAACTACTTCTCTATTATTGGATCCTTAAGTTGCCTTTCTTTTTTTTCTTTTTTTTCCATTATAAAAGCTGATGCAATGAACATTGTTTGGCATAAAGTTTTATCTAAATTTAGGGTATGCTTTCCATGGACTTCATTTTTAGAAGTGAAATTACTATGTCAAATGGTATATGACCTAATCCTGGCCAGTGAGAGGAAATGAGATGTTTACTGGGTAAATTTTTCCTTCTTATAAAGAACAAGAGACAATGTCTTTCACTGGACATTAGCATGTCTGTTTATAATACCTTGAACGATACCAATCTGAGAACAAAGCCAATGAAGTAAAATATGGGAGTCTGATACTGTTATTGAACCACTGAGTTAAACAACTTCAAGGACCCTTCTTTTAGTCTTTTTCCATTATTTGAATTATAGTTTATTTTTAATTTTTTTATTTGAATATAATTGACATACAATGTTGCATTAGTTTCAGGTACACAACATAGCGATTCAACATCTTCATACATTATGCTATGCTCACAAGTGTACCTACCATCTGTCACCATACAATGTTATTATAATATCACTGAAAATATTCCCCTATGTCTTTTATTCCTGTGATTTATTCATTCCATAACTGGAAGCCTGTGTTTCCCACTCTCCTTCATCCAGTTTGCCCATCCTTTCCACCCCCCTGCCCTCTGGCAATCATCAATTTGTTCCCTGATTCTGCTTTTTTGTTGTTGTTGTTTTTGTTTATTCACTATTGTTTTTTACATTCCACATATGAGTAAAATCACATGGTATTTGTCTTTCTTAAGACCTCATCTTTTCTTTGTGGCTGTGTAATATTCCATTGTATATATTTGTGTGTGTGTGTGTGTGTATACACACCACATCTTCTTTATCCATTCATCTACTGATGGACACTTAAATTGCTTCTATATCTTGGCTACTGTAAATAATGCTGCAATAAACAGGGGTGCTTATTTCTTTTCAAATTAGGGTTGTCACATTCTTTGGGTAAATACCCAGAGTGGAATTATTAGACCATATGGTATTTTTAATTTTTGGAGGAACCTCCATACTGGTTTCCACAGTGGCTGCACCAATTTACATTCCCACAAACAGTAAGTACACAGGGTTCCTTTTTCTTCACATCCTCATCAACATTTAAATTTCTTGTGTATTTGGTTTTAGCCATTCTGACAGGTGAGGTGATATCTCATAGTAGTTTTGATTTGCATTTCCCTGAGGACGAATGATATTGAGCATCTTTACATGTGACTCTTGACTATCTGTATGTCTTCTTTGGAAAAATGTTTATTCAGGTCCTCTACTCATTTTTTAATTGGATTGGTTTTTTTGGTGTTGAGTTGTAGAAGTTCTTTATATATTTTGGACATTAACCCATTATCGGATATACCGTTTGCAAATATCTTCTCCCATTCATTAAGCATCCTTTTTACTTTTGTTAATGGTTTCCTTTGCTGTGCAAAAGCTTTTTATTTTGATGTAGTCTAATAGCTTATTTTTGCCTTTGTTTCCCTTGCCTGAGGAGACATAAATGTTGCTATGACTGTTATCAAAATTATTGAGCTTTAATCCATTTTGAGTTTATTTTTATGTCTGTGTTAGAAAGTGGTTCAGTTTCATTCTTTTGCATGTAGCTGTCCAATTTTCCCAGCACCACTTATTGAAGAGACCAGCTTTTTTTCCATTGTATATTCTTGCCTCTTTTGTCATAGATTAATTGACTACATAAATATGGGTTTATTTCTGGGCTCTCTACTCTGTTTCATTGATATATGTGACTGTTTGTGCCAGTACCATACTGTTTCGATTACTACAGCTTTGTAGTAGATCTTAGAATTTGGGATTGTGATACCTCCACCTTTGTTCTTCCTTCTCAAGACTCTTTCGGCTGTTTGGTTTTTTTGTGATTCCATACAAATTTTAGTATTATTTGTTCTAGTTCTGTGAAAAATGCTGCTGGTATTTTGACAGGGATTGCACTGAATGTATAGATAGCTTTGTGTAGTGGTGACATTTAATAAACAATATTAATTCTTCCAATCCATGAGCATGGAATATCTTTCTATTTGTTTGTGTTGTTTTCAATTTCTTTCATCAATATTTTACAGTTTTCAGAGTACAGGTCTTTCCCCTTCCTGATTAAGTTTATTCCTAGGCATTTTATTCTTTTTGGTGCATTTGTAAATGGAACTGTTAATTTCTCTTTTCTGCTGCTTTGTTTTTAGTGTATAGAAATGCTACCATTTTTTGCATATTAATTTTGTATTCTGCAACTTGACTATTTATTACTTCTAATAGTTTTTTGGTGGAGTCTTTAGGGTTTTCTATGTATGTTATCACGTCATCTGCAAATAGTGTTAAGTTTTACTTCTTCCTTACCAATATGGATGCCTCTTATTTCTTTTTCTTGTTTGATTACTGTGGCTAGGACTTCCAGACTGTGTTGAATAAAACTGGTGAGGTGAACATCCTTATCTTGTTTCTGACCTTAGAGAAAAATTCCCTCATTTTTTCACTGAGTATGATGTTAGCTATGGTTCTTTTTATATAAGACAAAAAATTCAATGGAAAATTAGCTCACATCAGCCATTTGTATGCCCAAAGATAAAACTGAGAACTGCTTATGATATCACAGTGAACAATCCAAACAGACTCCTGTTTCAGTTATGAAGATTAATGTAAGTTTTAAATAAACACTCCTGAACAGTCACATTTTTTTCAAAAGAATTAGAGTTGAATGTTATTTGAAAACATATAAAAAAATTATAGGATCATTAATTTAGACTGCAAATTAGAAAAAATCATGTTTAATTCAAAATGGTTTTCAAATAGCAAAAATAAATGAACACAAAGCATGTTGTACTTACAAATCAAACACCAAATAATGGAAGCCCTCTTCTGATATGCTGTCATGAAGTCGCACTAAAAAAAAGTAGTGGGAGAAAAGTTTATGTTATATATATGCCAATGATGAACATTAAACCAGACTTCTAATGGGCATCTGTCTCCTAACTAAAAGTGTTGGCAACATTCTTTGTTCTAGGCTCTGATAAGCAGTATCCTTTACAACAAGGCTTGGGTTCAGACAAACGCAAGGTTTAGATTTTGGTTCTGATAATTATTAACTGTGTAGGCTTAATCATTTCTTTTTTTTTTTAAAGAGAGCGAGAGAGGAAAGAGGGCAAGCAGGGAAGGGAGAGGGGGAGAGAGAGAATCTTTACTAAGCAGGCTCCACAGAGCCCAATGTGGGGTTCAATCCCACAACCCTGAGATCATGACCTGAAGTGAACTCAAGAGCCAGATGTCCAACTGACTGAGCCACCCAGGTGCCCCTGTGTGAGCTTAATCAAATTAATCAATTTATTATGATAATAGTACCTATACTTTACAAAATGGTTGAGAAGGTTAAATGAGACAACAGAAGTAAAATAATACACATGTTGCTGGGATAAATAAATATTAATGACTGTTATATGTACATCTATTCAAAGTTAGCAGGTTCTAGGAATTCTCCCACTTAGAGTCTCTTCCTTGCCATTCTCTTTGCTATCTCCCTAGTCCAGTTCTTCACCAACTCATGCCTTGATCAATACAATAAGGAGCAAGAAGGATCATTTGAAGAGTCCAGCAAATGGTCTTGCTTCTGCTCTCCCTGCCCCCCCCCCCTTTTTTTTGGTGGGGATGGAGAGAGTTTCTACATAGCACTTCCCGGCCAACCTGTCAACAGAGTTTTTACTATGCTACTTCTAAACTCAAGTCACCAAAATCCATTTACCAAGTCAGCCAAAATTATACAGGTAGAACTTCTAATAAAATAATATACTAGTTCCTCAAATTAATACTACTTTAATTTTTCCAATGAGCTAGACTTTCACTGATAGGTAGCCAAAACAAATATTTTGCTCTTCCGAATGGACAACATTCATTATCTACTATAATTCGAGAGTAAACTGCACATGTATAACTTACATACTGCTTTTTCTGTGATTTATTTTTGCATAAGTTCCCTGCCTTCCCCAATGCATCCCCACAGATGGTAAACTCTTCCTATTTATCCAAATCACTTGGGGTGGCTTGGCCTTCACTGGGAGCAACAGAGGGCAGAAAAAGCAACAAACATGTAGGACACAACTGCTTTTGAAAAGTTACCACAAAAGGATAATGATTTCTACTACCACCGGTCCTTAGTATGTTCCCCATGCAATGATGACCACCACATAGAAAATGTGAATTCCAAAGAACATTTAGATTGTCACACAAACTACAATGATCTACAGAGGGAGTCTGCAGTATCCATGAAATTCTCAAGGTCATAGACTTAATATAATGTCCATTCTTTACAATCTAGTTCCAACCTCTTCAGACACCATTCTTGGGCCACTATTAAAATCTTTTCTAAATCTCTCTTTAGACCTTTCCAAGGTAGAGAACTAAAGACTTTTGTTCCATTATATGGAATTTCTTTCTCGTCATTACTATCATCCAGTTATCGTATTTCACAGGTTTTTGAATCTTCGCAGAGACTTGACAAATGATAGATGGCCTTTCATAAAATTGCTTTGAGCACTTACTATACTATGTGCTAAGCATTCTCCCAAGTTTTTTCCACCAAAGCTCAGTATACCTATATATGTCTAAAATAAAACTACTAATATCAAACAATTCTTGCATAACTTTAATTGTGTGAAGGGTATTCTTCAGTTTACCAATATCAAAGATGCCCACTACCTTTGTCTAAACTTATGCTGCCGAAGAAAATCAAAAGTTAGACTCAATGATGTATTCTGTTCATAGTCATTCAGCATAGTAAGGAAAGTCAGGTCATGACAGATAATTCAGTGGCTTTCTTGAATGACACAGTCTCAAAGATACCTACCTCACTGAGCAGCTGTAATACAACCTATGTTTAAATAAGCTGAATGAATGGTAGGTCTACTTAAGTCAGACAGTTATTTGATGAAAATAAGATGGATTTGCATCCCATCAAAGTTAAAATGAGAAGTAAAATCACAATGTGAGCAGGAGGAAATGATTCTTTCTTCCACTGTCTCAAAATAAAAACTTCAAGTGGAGATGCAGATCTTAGGTTTTCAGATAAAAGGGTTGTGGAGCTAAACAAAAGTGGAAATTTCAGTTACAAGTGGAGAAATATTACTTTCTGGTTCTACTTGGAATAAAATCTTCTTAGTATGAATATATATATATATTTCTTATTAATACTTGCACATCATTATCATTTGGAAGTAAATTATTTTTTGAAAAAGTTAAGTGTTGCTCAGATCAAGCCAAATATATATTGTTTTTGGTGAAAACTAGTTTCACAAAAGTATTTAGCCAGCAAGCACATAATAATTGCTTAAGGACAAACCATTTGGCCCAAGGTCATTACTTTTGCATCACACAATTCCAAAAACCTCCACAATTTTTTTTTAAAGATTTTATTTATTTATTTGACAGAGAGAGAGACACAGCGAGAGAAGGAACACAAGCAGCGGGAAGTGGGAGAGGGAGAAGCAGGCTTCCTGCTGAGCAGGGAGCTCGATGTGGGGCTCGATGCATGGCTTGATCCCAGGACCCCGGGGTCACGACCCAAGCCAAAGGCACACACTTAACAACTGAGCCACCCAGGCGCCCCAACCTCCACTATTTCTAACCAGCCATTTGACCAGGTGAAATTAATTATGAATGAGTGAGGTTATTGATACAGCAGAAAAAACTAGCATCATCTTTACTTGGGATAAATACATACACATTTACTTCTTTCCTTTATTCCTTCCTTTCTTATGACCTCCCTACTTCTGTCCATTCTTAAAGAACCAGGAAAGAGAACTGATGAAATCATCACAATTTTTCATTTATTAACAAAACTATATAATTTCATCTTTGCATGGATGTTCCACTGTTTACGATTACTCTAAGGATGGGTTGGTTTCCTTTTGAAACTTTGAACTCTTTATCATTCTCAGAGTTGATGATACATTTATACAGCCTGAAGACACTGTCTTACACACCACAGATATCTTTTTATCTTCAAGCCATTTCAGTCAGTCAAAATTATCCATCTTCCATCCTTTCCCTCTTTTTTAACAGTTTGCCATGGGTTGAAACTATGTTTACTTTCACAAAAACTTACATTAGTTTTTCTCTATTATAAATAACTGTCAATTCATTTCCATGCTGAAGGAAACACAGGATATTCTGTTCACCACAGATGTTAGCCCAAGACTGCAGACATGGCCAGCCTTGAGAGGACTGTGGCTGCTCCATGTTGAAACATATTGCATTATGTTTCTGCTATGACTGCTCTTTGTTATTGCCATAAGCTGTACATATGGGTGCACACAATTAACTTAATCACAGTCATCACTAAGATGCTTTCAGAAAGAAACGTTAAAGAAGATAATGAGAAAAGCATTTGAGAACATCCCGGTAGTCACTCTTTTCTGAAGTTTGCTCAAAGGTAAAATCAAGTTTATGAATGAATGAGTTTTCATAAATGGTAACCGTGTAACAGTTCTTATCCAGAATAAAATTAAAAATTCTAGGGCATTAAGCATAAGACTTATAAGGGGAGAAAAGGTGTTCCTGAGGCTAAAATGTTTCCAAAATTCAGTTGATCCATGACCTAATCCTTTTCGTTTCTCTCCCTCATGTTATCCATTTGGTCATTTGCATTCAAATTATCATGGGATCACTGCTTTCTCCTCCTGTCCTACATTCCTGTATGATTTCACTACAGTTTCTAGTTAAGTACTAGTTGCACAAAGGGGCCAAATAGGACTAAACAGGACCTTGTAGTTATCTGAGAAAACTGATTTTATTTAAATGTGAAAGAAGCATCCTATTTATTTTAAAACATCCTTTAAGGAGTTAAAAGATATAATAACTACAGTGCTTACTGTGTCAACACAATGCAAATAATTTTTGCAAGAGTTATTTTAGTTAATATATAAGACCTTTTCCCATCACTTTTTACAAATGAATATGCACAGGCTTGGAGAGGTGAAAGAAACTTCCAAGGCTTAACAGCTAGTAATTGGCCAGGCTATGACCATAATCCAGAGCTGGAGGATTCCAAAGCTGGTTCTTACTCAGAATACTATATGGACTCTCTAAAGTACAGCTGTCAACAAACTACTCCCCTCCCCTCTCCCCAAGACATTGTAGAGTATGAATTGGTTTGTCAGGATAAAATAATATTTAAAAAAGAATTAAAGAGGAAGAAATAGTTATAGTGACTAGAAAAAGAAAAGCAGTGCTAAGAAAAAAAAATTACACAAAAAGAGAAAAGTATTTTCAGTTTAGGAATTTTAAAACGTGATGCTGTAGTTTGGGGGGTATAGAGACAGCTAGATGATATCTAAGATACAGAGCCAACACCAGCCACATTTGTCTTTCTATGTAGTCCCTAAATCCCTAGAAAATTGTTAATTCTCTTCAAATTAGGAACATTAGAATATCCAGTGACTCAGCTATTTTACCTGATAGGACATTTAATGTACCAAAAATCCTAATTAAAGAACCTGGAAAACTCGCACAGTGTGCAAAACAGCATAAATTTAACTATTTCTGTTTCCAAAATTAACATTTCTATGACATGGATACTACGATAACATGGGAAGAGACAGAGGTATGTGTGTGGGGGGGTGTCAGGAAGTAGAAATGGGTATGCAAGGAAGAAAAGGGAAAGACTAGGAGAATTAAACTCTAAATAGAAGCACGTTAAAATTGCCTATTAGGTACATCTTATCTATTTTGATGACATATATTAAGAACATTTCTGTCAAAAGAAAGTGAACATACTCTTTTATGGTGATTTATTATCTTTCAAAAAAGACTAATAGCATACAAAGTCACTTGTTTCAATTTCAGCATACTTCCCTCCCTCTTCATTTCCTAACAGCATCCCTCAAATACAATCAAGGGTGGTAAGTATAATTTTGTGAAATTATTTATACAACATATCATTTGGTCCAAATTATACTGCTTCTTACTCTTCCATTCAACTATACTCACTACCTGCTGTTCTCTACTAGAATTTATTATGGAGATGTGGCAGCCTATTACACTGGTGGTTCCAATAGACCATGTCTACCAATGTCTATCAATATTCATGTCCTTGTGTAGTCCTCTCCCACACTGACTCTGGGTTTGGCCATGTGACTTGCTTTGAGTGATTAGATGTGTGATGCAAACAGAGCCTTTATAAACTCTTGTACATTGGAGTTGTCCTCTTGGAAACCACACGCTAAAGAAAAGTTTGGGATAGACTTAAACAAGAGGCCACATGGAGAGAAACCCTGAAGGATGAGAGGCCATGTTGACATTCCACCACTAGCAGAGCTCACTGCTGAAGGGAACTGCAATTATCACCTCAGTTACATCACGTGGAGTAGAACAACTATCCAACTGAATCCAGTCAGGCCACAGAGTAATAAGAAATAGTAAATTGATGTTGTTCTAAGCCACGAAATTTGGAGTGGGAGTTGTTAACCAACAATAGATAAATAATAGATATTATAGATATCTATGTTATAGATATTACAGATAAATAAATAAACAAGAAAGACAATCTGAAATTTGTAATTGACCCATTGTCTTCAGAGAATTCTTTCCTTATCATTAGCAATTTTTTAGCAGAAAGAGAATGAGTTGTACCTCAAAATATGAATTAGAAACCTCTAAAACTAAACATGGCAGGGCACTGCTGCCAATGTTATCATACTACTAATAAAATAACTCATACAGAAAAGATTATACTGCATTCCCATAATCACTATTTGTCATCTCTGAGCAACAGTCCTGGTTATAAATGAGGTAGATTTTGCATTTTTAGCTTTATTATGCTACAAGGGTTCAGGTAGTTGGATTTGGTTCACATACTGGGATGGAAAAATGGCAGCTTGTAAGTCAGATGCTTTTTATATTCCCATCAGCAGTTAATTATATTTCAGAGCTAGAGTAAGCACTTGCCAAGTATGGCCATGCAATGTGCCATAGCCGTCTCAAAAGGGGGATGCCAACAATGAGTTCATTTGTTAAATTAAAAAAAAAATACACATACACACACGTCTCAAACATTATAACACTCAAATGGCACTACTCTAGAGAGAAATTTCAGCTCAACCATTAAAACTGGCTCTTTTGTGATAAAGCTGATCATTTCTAGAGAGAAAAGTTTTCAAACCGACATACAAACACTGAAAACCAAATTCAAAATCAAACTAACATTTCTAAAAAACCGAAGGCAAATCTGCATGTGCATGTTTTTCTAAATTTCTACTTTTTATAACACAAGTAATAGTGAATAAAACAATACCATTTAAAATATATTTAGGTTCGTGTAGTTGAAAAATATATGCACTCTACTTCTTTGAAATATGGATTCATGCACACTGTTCATTTTATTTTGAGTAAAAACATAGGCAGATATAGATATATAAGTATTTCTTTGTTGTTTTTATTGTCAAAGTCAATAGTCTTATAGCATTTATAGTTTGATTCTGTTTGTCTTAATATGATACTTTTAAAATTTAGGCATAAAATGTGGAAATTTGACTTTGCTGGCTAAGGCAAATAAATAAACTCAACCAGCACAAAAACCATGATCTGTCCTAATCTTAAATATCTGAACTCAAATTCCTAAAATTGCATGAAGGGTATGTATTTTTGACAAAAACTTACCAATATGCCCCATGAATAAATGCCAAATAAACCATTATTTGGTATTCAAATATTAAAATAACATCAGAACTACAAAAATTGTTTTAATAAAATTTCAAATATTTTTCTGTCATGACAAGAAAATGTTTTAAAAATTAAACTATATTTAAAATTCAGTGCTTATACTTAAGAAAAAGTAATTAATAACTTATTTTTAAAAAGCAAATATAATTATTACATGAAAACTCAGCAGGGAATATCATCCACATTAATTTTAAGACACTATTTTAAAAGTACACAAAAGTCATCGGATCCTAACATCAGTGCTGGAAGTCAAAGCATATCAATTACGCTGACAATAATCTCCATCCTTATTCCCAAATTCTCACCCCATTTCCTGGTTCCAAATTAAAAAAAGAAAGTTTAGATTAGCTTCAATATCTATAAAATCAGGTTAGTAACATTCAGGGCTGACTAGAACAAATCATGATGTCTTCTAATAGGACAGAATTAGTCATAAGCTCAGATTATTCAGAGGAGCTTCTGACTTGTCAAAATACCTATTACTCAGAAAAATTTCAACCTGGGAAGATGACAGAAAGTGAGAAAACACAACCAGTGGTTGCTAATTATATGGCTACCTGCTACAGCAATCACGTAACACCATGAATAACATGAGAGAGCAAGCAATTCTTTTGCTTGAAAGAAAAAAGTCACTAAGAGCTAAATATAGAATTTCAGAGATGGTCAATAAAAAAGCCAATGGATAATTCATTTAATACACTTTCCTGCTCATAAAATTGTATATGTGAGGAGAAATTAAATTAGAGGTTTATTACTAAGCCTAGTAATATCTAGAAATATTCTTTGTTTCCTTAAAAAAATAATTTTGAGATTATCTTGTTGCATATTTTAGTGCATGAATCCATTTTACTTATTAAAATTTGTTTTTTGAAAAAATTATTTCATTTCTTGTAAAAGTTAGTATTTATTTCAAGTTTCCTTCATTTAAGAAAAACTTTCATTCTTCAATTCTGCATCAATATTATTTATGTATTTCAGTAAGTGGTTCCAGCTTTCTTCATTTTCTTTTTCCTTGCCTCATCTTTTAGTTATTCCACCTTCTCATACTTATATAAAGCTAATCAGTGATCACTCATGGATATTCTTAAGTTTTAGGAATATTTAAAAAGGAAGAGAAACTGTTATCATATGACTTGCATATTATAGAAAGCTTAAGATGGTGCACTTTCATATTGTACAGTAATTATAAGGACCTAACAGAGCATTGGACTAATACCATCTTTTTGTTAAATTTATTCAAAATGTACACACCTATCTCCTATGTATTAAATGTGTAAGACTGGTTAAGAGGACAAAAATGGCCATTAGTAATTCCTCAGCTCTAAGTACCTGAACAGGATTATTATCTTTCTGATTGTGGAATCCAACGCAGGTTCAACCACTCAGCATACCACAGTCTGGGTCAAAAAGAGAAGCCCTATTGGTAATTTCACACCAGGCTGCTCAGTTGGGTCCATATTTAACAGCAAGACACAAACACATTAAATGTCTTAAAGCAGTACAGTACTTAGCTACTTTTTAAGATTAAACAAGGCTTTGTGATTTATGATAAACTAAGGATATCACACAGGAAGGAGACTGCATCATGCCACAGGACAAACAAGATAGGGACCTTTTTTTTTCAAAGTGAAGATCAAGGCAGCATTTAAAACAAAAATAAAATACATTGAAGTGCATTTCTCATCTAAGGTAACCATAGCTTTGTGAAACTTTTGCTTGACTTTTATACAAATATATTGTGTGCTGGGTCATGCTATAAAACTTTTATTATTTTTTTAACTGTGGATCACAGGAAAAATGCTTAATAAGCACTGGATCACATAATCCTTTAAGAGGATCCTTAAGGTCCTTTCCAACTTTTTTACATTTCTACATTTCTGAATGATTATGGCTAATAAACAGTACAGAAAATAAACAATACAGTTATTACCAATACAAGGTTGAATACAATCCCCTAAATAAGACTTTTTCCTCTAACATTCAAACAAATTTAAGTTTAAAACACACTTCATTTGGGGTGCCTGGGTGGCTCAGTCCTTAAGAGTCTGCCTCTGGCTCAGGTCATGATCCCAGGGTCCTGGGATCGAGCCCCGCATCAGGCTCCCAGCGCAGCGGGAAGCCTGATTCTACCTCTCCCATGCCTCCTGCTTGTGTTCCTTCTCTCACTGTCTCTCTCTCTCTGTCAAATAAATAAATAAAATCTTTTTTAAAAAAAAGCCACTTCATTTTATTTTTGATTTAATGAATAACTAAAGCGAAAGCTTAAAACATTTATCTTGCCAAATTAAAAATAAGCCTTTTTCAAAAATTTACTGAGCAGATGAACTGCTTTTCTGACAATAGTCCTTGGAGAATAGAGTGAATGGAAAAACTTATTATATTATCCTCTCTTTGCAGCTTACTAACATTTTATCTTAACACTTCCAACTAAATTTTTCCTGAAGACACATGCCCAAATGGTCTCATCTTTTAAATCCCTTTCTGAAAAATCATTTCTTGTATAAAGTATTTTTCCAAGTTTGATTCATCCTATAAGCAGAAAACACCTGAGTTTAAAATTCTACTAAAATGATAAGAAATGTTCTGTAAACTAGTATCCATATTATATTCTCATAATGGTTTTCAATTAACTATTTTTATGCTGAAATTACTTAAAAAGATCAGTTTATTTCCTTTGTATAATATATACAAACATGAAACACATGAAAAGGAACTGTGATCTTAGGCTCACAACTGAAGAAAAACATAAAAGTTATGTTACGAATTTAGTCACAAATTCAATACCATGGCAATAATAAGAGGACATTAATAAATACAGCTATAGGCACTGTTACACCAGTCAGCAGCAATCAGCATCAGGTACCTGGGAATGTATTTTTGGATAAGCATTCAATGGAACAGTTAGCTCACCTGGATCAGTGATTTTTATTTAAGTAAAGGCTAGTTTTTCTTTTTTTCAAGATTTTATTGATTTATTTGACAGAGAGAGACACAGCAAGAGAGGGAACACAAGCAGGGGGAGTGGGAGAGGGAGAAGTAGGCTTCCTGCTGAGCAGGGAGCCCAATGCGGGGCTCCATCGCAGGACCCTGAGATCATGATCTGAGCCGAAGGCAGATGCTTAACCGACTGAGCCACCCAGGTGCCCCAAAGACTAATTTTTCTTATCAAGACATCAGGGAAGTTATAACAAATGTCAGACATCTCAAATACTGGTGGCATTTGCCTGCCTCAAAGATATCTCAAAACAAGCCCAAAGAACCTATGATCTTCCCTCTAAAACCTGCTTTACCCAGTGTCTTCCATAACTTTCCAGTTGCTCATCTGAAAGCAAATCCCTCAAAATATATATTGGGGAAAAAATATGTATTTCTACTCTGTCCCCTCACTGTCTTTACCACAGCAGCCTGAACAATCCTGTTAAAACTTACATCTGATTATTGTTCAGAATCCTCGAATGGGGGGCGCCTGGGTGGCTCAGTTGTTAAGTGTCTGCCTTCGGCTTGGGTCATGATCCCAGGGTCCTGGGATCGAGCCCCACATCGGGCTCCCTGCTCAGCGGGAAGCCTGCCTCTCCCTCTCCCACCCCTCCTGCTTGTGTGCTCTCTCTCACTGTCTCTCTCTGTCACATAAATAAATAAAATCTTTAAAAAAAAAAAAGAACCCTCCAATGGCTCTCCAACTGCCTCTGCGTAAAAGCCAAAATCCCATCTGTGGCCTTTAAGATCCCTCAGGGTCCACCCTCCTCCCATCATCTCCCTGGCCTCTCCCACCACCACTCTTCCTCTGGCTTACTGTGCGCCAACCACACTGGGCTCCTTGCTGCTTCTGGGGAACCCCCGGCAAATTCCTGCCTCAGACTTTGCACCTTTGCACTTGCTGTTTCCTCTGCCTAGAACTCTTTTCCCCCAGAGAGGCTCGCTACCTCATCTTCAAGTCGTGACTCAGCTTTTCGCCTCTCTTTGTAAGTAAAGGTTTATTGGAGCACAGCCTCATCCATTTGTTTATATATTATAATCGATGGCTGCCTCCAAGCTAGAACTACAGTGTTAAACCGTTGCAACGAAAACTATATAGCCAAGAAACTGAAAGTATTTACTCTTCAGCCTTGATAAAGTTCGCTGACCCCTAGAGTAGAAGAGAAGGTCGTTGAAAGGGAGGGGATTGGTTGTGAGAGGCCTGGGTGTGGCACCCATAATCTATGTGGCTAATTAAAGCCACCAAGACTGAAGGCTGTTAAGTGGGAAAAAGAGAAGGTAGTTCCTACAGAACACAACGAATGAGGGGGTACCAAGAGAATGGCAGAAAACTGCTGCACTAGAAAGCGTAGGACGTTATAATCTGAGAAAATGTTTCAAAGATAGGGTGGTGGAAGGATGGGGGTGGGGGATTATTGAGGGAGGATGTGTTAACAGTGGTTTTATAAAAGCAGTTAAGAGCAAGAAAACACCTCTCCACCCCCAGGTTCAGCAGTATGTAAAGGAAAGAAAACCGCCAACTCAAGAGAAAGCCAGATTGCAGTTCGCACAAGAAGAAATAAGCATTCAGAGACCACTGGGAGAACAGAGGGCATTTTGTAAATATTATGTCATCGGATTTATTATCGTATAATTAAAGGGAAAAAGAAAACTAATAAAAGGTATTAAAATTTGGCAATATTCTCATAGTCTAGATATTAACCCAATAGTTAAACAAATTGAAGATTCTCTTTGATAAATTTTCATATTTATTTTTCCTTTTTTAGAATAGACATATTTTTAAATAAATATATTAATTTTTAAAGATCACATTTAAGGAAAATGAGTTTCTGTCATTTTATTACTATCATACTTCTGGGGGGGGTTCTAATCTTATTAAAGTGTTACTGTGACTTTAAATGCTTATGCATATTTCCTGTATTTATTGCATCTAAATTACAGAATAATCTGATTTTTATTCATTTAAATCACAACGATTTTAATATATTCATACTCAGTTTTAAATTTTTTTTATTCTTGGTTATTTTCCAGATAGGAATACTAGAAAAAAGAAGATACATTTTACTTTTTTTTTTTTTAAGATTTTATTTATTTATTTGACAGAGAGAGACAGTGAGAGAGGGAACACAAGCAGGGGGAGTGGGGGAGGGAGAAGCAGGCTTCCCGCGGAGCAGGGAGTCTGACGCAGGGCTTGATCCCAGGACCCTGGGATCATGACCTGAGCCCAAGGCAGATGCTTAATGACTCAGCCACCCAGGCGCCCCAAGAAAATACATCTTAAATTGTTCTCAATAAAAACTACATGACATTAATTCTTCTTTTGATGGAAATTGGTTTTGCCATCTTCATTTCTAAGCAAAATTTATGTCAAACTGCTTTAATACCAAAAAGAAAAACATTAACAGGAAATATGTTCCAGATTTATTTGGTAAATATTTTTATTTTTATAATCTTGACCACAGTCTCCATTCAGATTTAAGCTTATGGCATAAATGTCTTAAGGAGATTTATGAATGTTGTACCTAAGATTTAGTTCTTGTTAGAGGTGGGGAGTTCATTCTTTCAGTCACTCAGCCAGTTTACTTGGGTGCCACATGCTGGGGCTACAACTATGAACAAATCAGTGGTGATACCAGTCCTCACACAGTTTTCAGTTTTGGGGACAAAATCCCCTTGCTAATTTTGTGATTTTGTAGTCTAGATGATCAGGCTCACAGCTTTACAAAGCATATCCCAATAGTTTTATTTTAAACACAGGAACACAGGAACACAACATGATGAGGTGGCAAACAAATCTAAACAAAGCATCAGTGATAACTAAATGTACTATGAAATGTCTTCATCTACTAGTGGCTAAAAAATCAACAGTCTGTATCTACTGACCAACTGATTTCACCAAACAACATATTTCCCTGATTTTTTTTTTCCTGGATTGACTTGCTACTGAGAAAATTGAACAAGTTGTTTAATCTGAAAGGTAAATTTCTTAGTAAAAAGAAACTTAGCATCCCCTGTGGCCTACCCAAATCCATTATCCACAAGGCAGCCATCACTTCAAAATGTGAATCTGATTATATCACACTTGCCAGCCTTAAAATTCTTTAATGTCTTCCTACTGATTTATCACATAATTTATCATCCAAACAGGGCCATTTTGAGACTAAAAGAGGGTGATTAATTTTTACACCAGTAAATCAGGACATCCCTTGGAAAAGAGGTCAGAGTGGTCATCCCACCCACTAGGCTCTACCTCTTCAACTTCCCTCACACTTGCCCTCCAGTTCCCTCCAGCAACAGAGGTCCTCTTTCCGACTCAGGTACTCTGCTCCCTCATGCAGCAAGCCACATCTTCATTGTAAATTCTTTGGCTTGGCCTTCTCTTTCCTCCCCTCCAACTTAACCTGTAGCTATGCTTCAGAATTTATTTTAAGTATCACTTCATCAGCAAAGTCCCCTTTGGCCTCCCAAACAAACTCTCATAGCATCACCCATCTCTCCTTCATAGCACTGGACATGCCTGCAATGATGCCTTTGATCATGTGATCCTTCGACTAGACTGTCTTTCCTGCTTAGCTGATCTCCTTGGGTGACTGGATTTATATGTCCCCAGAAAACACTTTCATAGCATCAGACACCTCAATTAAAACAATGCCTATACACCTCAAAACTGCAAATGGGAAAAAGGATGAATATATGTCTCTTGAACATCATAACGGAACACCGTCTGACTCACCCAAGGATTACCCAATTCTCTAAGATAGTATCTTTGTTCTGTTTTATTATTTACTACTGATTAGGCCTTAATCAGGAATGTATAAACTATGGTCCACAGGCCAAATTTGGGCAGCACTCTATTTTTTCACAGCCAGTGAGCTAATTTTTTGTTGTTGCTGTTTACATTTTTAAGGGACTGCAAAGACACACACAAAAAAACGTATGATACAGGACAGAGACCTTATATGGGCCACAAACCTAAAATATTTACTACCATACAGAAAAAGTTTGCCAACCTGTGGATTACAGTTATTTCACTTGTACAAAACAGATCACAGTGCAAATGATTCCTGTCTGATAACAATGCAAATGAGTGCTTTGTTACAGAGAAATAAATGGATTCTCAAAGGTTATAGTTTTATTGCCTATAGGGCAATAATCTGTTTAGTACTATAGCAATCACATTCCAGAATTCTTTCTGTGACTATAAATATTTCTGTTACTCTTACAGGTCTTTAAACTGGCTTTGACATTCTGTTAGTTCTTTTATTAATTAGTTAAGTAAATTTTTTGGTATTTTAGATAATATGTAATACTTTAATTGGTGTATAGTATCACATTATATGATAACACCACAGTCTACTTAACCAGTCCCCTCTGGAAGGACATTTGGATTGTTTTCAGGCTTTTGTTCTTTAGCCCCATTGCTATCACTTGTCCTCAGTGAGCTTCTCACTGGTTATTAAATATATACGTAACAACACAGGAACCAGGATTTCAAGGCCTTCTTTGGCCTAGAAGTATTAATTGATGTTCTGTTGTTTGTCCTTTATACTCCAGACAATCAGGGCATCTTACTATTCCCTAAGGGACTTCCCTTTTTGACTTTTGAGACCCAAGAGTTTCCTTTCCTAGAAGGTTACCTACTCCAGTCTCTACTATGGAAATCCTATCTACTCCTTAAGCTCTAGGATCAGCAGCCCTTGGTCCATGACTCAACAGGGACTCCTCTTCCTTTATTTCCTATAGTCCTTTGAGCTTCACTTCAGGAAAATTTAAAGAAAAAGCAAAGTAAAAATTACCCATTGAAATAAAAATATGAAACATAATCAACCTTGAATTACTTTAATCATTTTGGAAATAACACATTCTAAGGTTTTTATTGATACATAATCAGGTAAAGAAAATCAGAAATTATATCAAATTTCCATTCAGACCCAAAGTGTATTATGGAAACATGGCTTGAAAGTAAGTGATACAAAACAAAAACAAACCTGAATCTTTTCAATAGCCTTGTAACATGCTTGATATAATATTTTTGTAAAGTGATTTTAAAAAAGGAAAGAAATAAGAATTGCTGTTGCCCTTAAGCGCTTTAGTCAGTTAAAATGAACATTCCTGCTCACTTGATAGAAAAGCCTTGATCTTATAGAATTAAACAACTTTCTGTTCTTCACATGCCTTCTAATGTGAACTCTCATACAAATGAGACAACACACTGTGCATTCAACAACATGGTGCCCCACAAAATCTGGTGCTATATTTCTGGTCTCTGTATTCTCCATGACTAGTATATTCTGGCATATAGAAAAAACTGGGTAAATGCTTATTAAGGAATTAGCGGACTCTGGTATTAGCATATCAGTGGGTTGGTTTAGGCTAAGTTGGTCTCCTAAAACAACTCTTGGTGAACAATAAACCCACATTTCTATAATTATAAAGTTAAACTTTGGACATGTGGTAACCTATAATCAACACCCAGGCATCCTAAGGATTGCTTTCAACTTCACACAAAAAGAGTAACATCATTTTAGCTACAATAATGCTTATCAAACCCTGTTTTGTCCTAGAGTTTTGTTTATGTCCTTGATAGAAGCAAAATCTCTTCTCTCCAACCAAGCACGTGGAATAATGAGGAAGGCACCACCTGCCTAGATGGCCAGATGTCTGGTGATCAGTGAAGCAGACACAAGAGATTGCAGCCAGGTCAGACCTATCTTCTAGTTATTAACATATGCCTTGCTTAATCCACAAAGTGTTGAAGGCAGGGATCAGGCATTCAATAAATAGTTGCTGATGATGAATTATTTTTCCAGTAAATACTTATTGAGTTCCCCTCAGTGCAAAGTACCATAGGTACTAGGAATGAAGCAGGGAACAAAACTATGTGCATGACCCTCAAAAATGATCAAATATGGGAAGACAGATCAATGTCAAACAAATAGACAAATATATATGTAAGAGTGTGGTAAGTGCTCTGAAAAAAATAGAGAAGAGTAAGGGGTAAGTGAGTATCAGGAGAAGGGAGAGAGGATATATGGAAAAAACTTCATCAATAAGGTAAATTTTGAGGAGAAACCAGAAGGAAATGAACAGAGCAAATCATGGAGAAGGCTCTATGAAAATCTGATAGAAGACTACAATTGATGTGTCTGAGAAACAGTGTATCTGGAGCAGAGTGAAAAAGAGAGAATAGCAGGGGAGAGGCAGAGGTGTAAGTATGATCCTGTTGGGGGTGAGGGTGTCAGGGGCCTACAGGGCTTTGGAAGAGGCCATTAAGGACTTTGATCTTTCCTCTGAGCTATATGGGAATGCACTACAGGCTTCTGAGGAGGGGAAGACTGTTCTGCTTGTTTTAAAAATAACACTGTAACTGGTGTGCTGAAATATACTGTAAAGAAGCAAAGACAGAAACAGAAAAATTAATGTAAAAAGCCAGGTGAGGGAAAGATGATGGAATTTCAGGCAAGAGTGGTGGGACTGAAAGCACATATGTGGTCAGATTCTGGATATATTTTGAAAGCAGAGCTGACAGGTATGCTGATAGATGTGGGATATGAGAGAAGGAAAGGAATAAAGTATGATTTCAAGGGTTTTGTTCTGAGTAACTGGTATCTGAGGATAGGTGAAGATGGAGGAGTGCAGGCTGAGGTGATGGGAGTAAATTAGAAATGCCTAATATACATCTTAATGAAGAAATCAAGAAGGTAGCACATAAATTAATTCACTTTTTAGTGAATGAAATCTACTCTTGGCTTCCCTAAATATAACATGAAAAGAAGATATCAGGGGGCATCTATGGTGCAGTCAGTTAAGCTCTTGGTTTCGACTCAGGTCATGATCTCAGAGTCCTGGGATCATCGAGCCCCGCGCTGGGCTCCATTCTCATTGTGAAGTCTGCTTGGGATTCTCTCTCCCATCTCCCTCCATCCCCCCACCTCCCACACTCTCTCTCTCTCAAATAAATAAATCTTTTAAAAAAATAAAAGTAGATATCAGAACATTATTGTGTTTAAGAGCAAGAGCTCTGAGGTCAGTATTCTTATGTTCTAATCTTGACTCTGTCACATATTAACCATGTGATCCTGGACACTTACTTAACCTTTCCATGCCTCAGTTTCTCAGTTGTAAAATGGGGATAATAAGAGAATCACTTCAATAGCCCATTGTGACAATTAAAGGAGATAATATATGTCAAGAGTTCAAAACAGTTCATTATACATAAAAGCACTGAATGTGATATATTATTATTAAATTAAATGACTATATTAAATGAAAAATAATTATTAATAAAAGTAAATTTTGTATCAAAAAATTTGATCAATTTATTTGTATAAAAATATTGTATGAAATAAAATCTTTCATACTTATGGTTGTCACTAGGCAGTTACTGTAGGATGTATGAAAGTTGAGTTTCAGCAAATGGACAGCCTGAGGAAGAACAGAAGCACTTGACTGAATCAGGAAACTTTAGTTCGATACCAAGAGCTTGCTCTTCAATCTTGGCAAAGTACAGAATGGATCTGAGCCTCCATTCCTATGTAAACTGGGGGGCTGGAGTTATATGGGTCTCAGCTGTCTGCTTCACCTAAAAGAGTGTGCTAGCAGCAAATTTTAAGCAACATTTCTTATGACATCGATTATATAAATAAAGAGTACATATTTTTCACAGGGATTCTTAAAAAAATTTTTTTTAAATAATAGGCTATATATAGTTCTATTTATGAATAGGGCAACAAATTATCACTTGGAAGTTATCCCTTATTTCTTTTTTTTTTTTTTAAAGATTTTATTTATTTATTCATGAGAGACAGAGAGAGAGAGAGAGAGAGGCAGAGGGAGAAGCAGGCTCCCAAGGAGCAGGGAGCCCGATGGCAGGACTTGATCCCCGGACCCTGGGATCATGACCTGAGCTGAAGGCAGACGCTTAACCATCTGAGCCACCCAGGCACCCCCTTATTTCTTTTTGATCACTGATTGCCATATGATGCTCTCTTCAAAGCTAAAGGAAGTAGAGAAAAATGCCTTTCCCATAATTAAGCTATTAATTCTATATAGAAATGTGTTCCCTTAAAAGCAAATTTGATTCTTCCAGTTCAAATCATTTTTTTCCATCATTTTTCACTATAACAAATTTCAGACTGCTTAATACAGTTATTTCTTATTATTTGTGGTAGTTAGGCTCTACAAAGTCGCCATGGACGCTGCATTAGTAAATACTGAAACAATGCTTCTGGGTTAGCTTCATGCAAACCTCCAGTCACAACATTTTTGCCAATTTATCAATGTGTAACCTTGCTATGTGTTTCTGGTTAAAGAAACCTTATTTAATCTATATTGCTGACTCATTAATGATGAACTCACAGCCAACAGTGCTATAACTCACGTCTGAAGGAAGCTTTGCTACAAAGCTTATCTAACATGCGTGTTTTTCAGCATAAGGCACATCACAGCCTTTCTGAGTTTAGAAACAATAAACAGTACTTCAGCACTATGCTTGGGGACATTCTAAACAGAAAAATCAACAAAAAGCACAAAAATATGACATTAAATAGATAGTGAAAAAGACACTTGTTTCAAGTATGAGAGCTGACACAAGAAAGCAGACTGTGACTTTGTCAGACCTCAGCTGAGGATGCCATGCACATCGGGTGACTCCAACTTTTTGCTGCTCTGCACATGTCTGTGAATGTCCAAGAATGACCACAAAAGGGCCCCAAGTATTGAAGGGATTATAAATAAATTTTAGCAATCAAATGAATTTGCAAATATGGAATCTGCAAATAATAAGAACTGTATTTATTTCCTCATGTAGTTTCAACTGACCATGGCTCTTAGCTCTTTAATTATATTTAACTGCTCTTTAGCACTACTACCAAGTATCAAGTATTATTAATAAACACAAATACTTAATTGTAGATGAGGAGATCAAACCTATATGGTTAATCATTTATAAAGTAAGACTTAATATATTAGTTATCATCTGATCAATCTACTTTATAATCTTACCTTTTCCAGATATGATCTTCCTAAATACTTAATACTTTATGTATATCCATAAACACTATTAAAAGAATGCCTACATATGATGACACTGTGTTAGACACAACACACTAGCAAATTACAATGCAGTTTATAACCCACTGTAAGATTGGCTTCCATTCAGGAAAGAAAATAAGAAAGAGAAAAGGAGTAAGAGATATAGCCTCATTAATTTTAAAAAGCTATCTTTAATATTAAAATGAATTATGAATAACACTAATGTAAAAATTATACTTAAAAATGAGCAGTAAAATCAGAAGTCTAGGTGACCTTTCTTCTGGATTCCTACCATGGAACAATGAAGTGTGAATAGAGTTTGATATCTATCCCCTTCTCTGATCCTCTCAAAGGACTTATTTTTCCTCTACAAAGCTTCTGCGTGTTCAAATTATTCATCATTTCATGAAATATTTGGGGCTCCCTGGCAAGAACAATTCTCAAGATTATACATATGAATAAATAGAAAAGAAAGGTAATTAAAATAAAGGCAATGCTTTCTCTTTGGTAAAAGTAAATTCCTTTTTAAATTTTTTTTTTTAAGATTTTTATTTATTTATTTATTTGAGACAGAGAGAATGAGAGAGAGAGAGCACATGAGAGGGGGGAGGGTCAGAGGCAGAAGCAGGCTCCCTGCCGAGCAGGGAGCCCGATGCGGGACTCGATCCAGGGACTCCAGGATCATGACCTGAGCCGAAGGCAGTCGCTTAACCAACTGAGCCACCCAGGCGCCCAAAGTGAATTCCTTTTTTAAAAATTATTTTCATTTTTTAAGGGCAATAAAATCTTAGAAAATGTTATTTCAGTGTCATATTGGGAAATTTCCAGTTCTTAATATCTCCTAAACAGAAAGGTTTTTGAACTAGATTGAAGGTTTGCCTGAACAATCTTAAGAACTGAAAAGAAGAACGGCTGTACCTGTTCTTCTTGCTTTGAGTTGCCAATAACTCAAAGCAAAACTGCACCCGACAATGTCAAGCACAGGTGGAAGAACATTTCCACAAACTTAAAAAATTACTTACTTCTAGAACTGGACAAAACAAAACCTAAACAGTAAAACAACAACAAAAACCCTTAAATGAATCATATGCTGGAACTAAGGGACTAACATTTTTTTTTTTTATTTCAAGCATATCTTTCAATTGCATAATTCATTAAACATACACAAAAATAATGAAGAAACTATGCTAAGTGCCAGACTGAACAGAACTACCCAATGGGCTGAACCTCAAAAAAACTTTTATAAACTCCTGATGTAATTGAGTGATCTGAATAAGTAAGTTTGTATAAGAAATTCCTAGAACCTAGGGTTGCAATTTCTGTGTGACCATTTGTGACATAGTTAATTTAAAAAATTTTAAAAACCAAAAATGGACTCAAAACAATTTTAATGATTTGTTTTTTTAAGGAAAGATACATGGCATCAACTGACTAAAAGTAAGCTTTTGGTCTTTTAAACTTTCTCAGTAAGAAATGATTCTTGGGCGCCTGGGTGGCTCAGTTGGTTAAGCGACTGCCTTCGGCTCAGGTCATGATCCTGGAGTCCACGGATTGAGTCCCACATCGGGCTCCCTGCGCAGCAGGGAGTCTGCTTCTCCCTCTGACCCTCCCCCCTCTCATGTACTCTCTCTCATTCTCTCTCTCACAAATAAATAAATAAAATCTTTTAAAAAAAAAAAGAAATGACTCTCAGTAAAAATTATATTCTATATAGTATATATTTAAAAATACACATACAGGGCGCCTGGGTGGCTCAGTCGGTTAAGCGACTGCCTTCGGCTCAGGTCATGATCCTGGAGTCCCTGGATTGAGTCCCGCATCGGGCTCCCTGCTTGGCAGGGAGTCTGCTTCTCCCTCTGACCCTCCCCCCTCTCATGTACTCTCTCTCATTCTCTCTCTCTCAAATAAATAAATAAAATCTTTAAAAAAAAAATACACATACATACAACTGGAAAATATTACACAAAATGATACTTAACCTTACTACATGTAAGGCATTCTGATATCTTTTATCAAATATTTATTTCATTACATCTAGTGGTAATGGGTCATGATATACAGTTCAAAAAAACACCTGACAGCAGTCATTCGTCATCTCTCTCCCAGTTCAGGGTTTACTCCTGTCAATTGGATTATATTCTTGGTAAAAATAGAAAGGATAGAAAAATAAATTCTCCATCCTGCCATTTTACTCTAATAGTTCTCAAATCCAACTTCCCTCAGCAAGACTTATACAAAGGAAATGATGTATAATTTGCAAAGTTAAAAAGCTCTTCAGGGGCACCTGGGTGGCTCAGTCATTAAACGTCTGCCTTCACCTTGGGTCATGATCCCAAGGTCCTGGGATCGAGCCCCACCTCAGGCTCCCTGCTCCATGGGGAGCCTGCTTCTCCCTCTCCCACTCCCCCTGCTTGTGTTCCCTCTCTAGCTGTGTCTCTCTCTGTCAAATAAATAAATAAAACCTTCAAAAAAAAAAAAAAAAAGCTCTCAGTGGATATTTAGGATACTAAGAAGAACAATTTAATTTAGCAGATGATGAAATCAGGTCCATATTATTCATAGACCAGGCCATCTAGACATAAATTCAACACTTTACCTAGGCTCATCTTTATCTTCTTTCCTATTCACATCTAATTCAAGTCACTGTATTAAATATCCATTTGTTGGATACCAAAAAAGTTAACGTTATTTTCAATGAAGAGAAATATTTACAAAGAGCTGCCACTAAATCTGCCACCATTAATATCAATAATGTACAACTTCCACTGCCTCCAGGATAAATGTCAATTCTGTGTCAAGAATTGGATATTATACTGCTAATGCCTCAAACCAGAGCAGTATGGTACCATACTCACTGACAAAATAGAAAGTCCATGCAAAACTTGTTTCCTGACAATGATCAATCCCCAATTTACATATGGTAAAATTTGTCAAATTGGACAATCCTAGGTAACATAATTGCATACTAGCTGCAAGGGAGGCTGAAAATTTGATTTCTGACTTCTAAATTGGTAAGATGGCACTCAAAATGTTGTGATTTCCCAATTTTAAAAAGACTACTTAAAAGATCATAGGTTATGGCAATTTTCCATCACACCTGAGAGGACAGGCACGTGTGCCTAGGGGAGGGGAACAGGGCCTTAGGGACAGGGGCAGGGCAAGATTTGGCCAAAGGAGTGGTCTCAGTTTACCTGGCCACTGTGTGCAGAACGGAGGTAGAGAGGCCAGTAGGGGAGCCGAAGTCAACTTTGGATCAGTCATAGTGGTGGCTTGGGCCAAGTTGGTGGCAATGCCGCTTAAGTGGGGAGCCAACCTGGGAAGCGTAGTGTGAGGATAGACAGGCCAAGACCTGCTGATGGACTGGACTAAGCACCGGGCAGGGAAAGTGGGCAGTTGGAGGTAACTGTGAGGTCAGGGCCCAAGCTGCTAAATGATTTTCTCTCAGGAGCTCTGGCAGTGTAAGTTACAGAATAACTACAGCTGTATCTCAGAGGTATTGTGGGTTCAGTTCCAGACCACCATAATAAAGCAAATATTGCTTTATTTTTTTTGTTTTCCAGTGCATATAAAAATTATGCTTGCACTAAACTGTAGTCTATTAAGTGTGCAACGTACATAACTTAATGAAAAAATACTTTACTGCTAAAAAATGCTAACCATCATCTGAGCTTTCAGCAACTTGGAATCACTGATCACAGATCACCATAACAAATATAATAAGTGAAGAGGTTTGAAATATTGTGAAAATTACAAAAGCATGACACAGAGACATGAAGTGAGCAAACACTGTTCAAAAAAATGGTACCAACAGACTTGTTTGATGCAGGGTTGTCACAGACCTTCAATTTGCAAAAAAAAATGCAATACCTGAGAAGAGCCATAATGCAAAGAACAATAAAACGAATTATGTCTGTATGGTAGTAAGCATTTATTATCCAATCAAAGCTTATATGATATAAATAGAGAGGATCCTCGGCAAATTGAAACCTTCCCCAAATTCAAATCTATGAAGTTCTTATCAAGCTTCTTGTAGCTTCCCTCTCATTCTAGAGGTTAAGTGTCCTCATGTTTTCCTCTATTTTCAAATCTTTTCCTCTGCTATCAACTTCAGCATTAACCCCGATGTAACATAAAGCAGGACTCATTTCTAAACAGAGACAGAACTCTTAGAGCAAAAAAGAGAACAATCTCTCATTCATTATTCTGTTCTGTGTATTAGCATGAGCATTCAAGCTCCCTGACTTAGAATTAAAAGTCTTTCATTTGCAATAATAAATTGATTCACACAAGGACAGGTCCTAATCATAAAAGCACAACTTCAAAACAGTTTCAGAAAACTTTTGAAAATAGTCAACCAAATGCATTTCCTCCCCACAAAAAAAAAAAAAAAAAATCAAAGGAGAGAGAGCGAGCTAATAGAAGTACTGCTATGACTTGCAAGTCATCAACTTGCCATGGTATAATACACGATATGGTAACTAAATGGTATCTACCCTGCTAGTAGAAGGTCTTGGTTTAAAAGTCTATAGAGATGGGAGGCAGCCCAGGATGGTGACATAGGAAGACTCTAAACTCACCCCCTCCCATAGGCACACTGAATCTACAGCTACATAAGGAAAAATTCCCTCTGAAAAAGATCTAAAAATTAGCTAAACAGCTCTTTCCATCAAACAAGAAATGGGCCACATCAAAGCAGGTAGGAGAGGCTGAGATGCAGTCTCACCATAAACCCCACCCCCCACATGTCAATGCATAATCAGGAGGGAACTCACAAATCAAAACTTCCCCCTGAGGAGCAAAGTGCTCATACCCCACACATCAGACACCCCAACTCTTACAACCTGCACCTGAAAGAAGAGCCTCCAAAATATCTGGCTTTGAAAACCAACAGGGCTTGGGTCTATGAGACCCAAAGGGTTGTAGCAAACTGAGAGACTAGGGCCCAGCACAAAGTCAGCAGTTTGAAAAGCACACAGACATCATGTGAAGAAAATTAATTTGCTAATTTTAAGGCATCCTCTGGTAGTGCGGGGCCTATTGGAATTCTTTCTAGGTACAGAGCTGCTGGGGTGCCCTTTTTGCACTCTCCCTTTACCTTGCTAAAGCCAGTGGGAGGTGCACCTTTTTTTATTCCTTTCATGGAGGATGCCATCTTTAGACTCCAACTGGCAGGATGCCATCTTTGCACTCTCCCACTGCCTCGCTAAAGCCAGTGGGAACCATACTTGCACCTCCCTCTGCCTTCCTACAGCCAGTGGGCAACATTCTGTGCTTTCCTTCTTCCTTGCAACAGTTGGCAGGGGCTGCCTTTTTCTTTTCCTTTTTTCCTTGGCAGGTGCCATCTTCCCACTCTCCCTCTACCATGCTCCACAACGTCCATACCTCCTGGAGGGGAGCTTTTACACACAACTGATAACTTTTTTTTTTTTTTTTTTAAGTGTGGTGCCTGAGTTTTTGTATCAGCAGCCTATGGGACACCCCTTGAGCGCCTTGCTCAGGAGACCAGATGGGCTTGCATTCTTGGATCTCATAATTCTATAACAATTGGAGACATTCCTTGGCAAACTACTACCCCCAGGGCATTGCACAGATAGCTGACTGAAACACACCCCAGTCTTTCTGAGAAAGAGGCCTATTTGAAGCTCCTAGGAACTTTGGCCTGGGGGCAAACTCCTGGTCTGGCAATCTGAGAAGCCTCCTAGAGGGCCTGAAAGTGCTCTCAGGAAACAGAAACCAGTAGATACTGTCTTTGTAATCTCCTTCTACCTCACTATAGCTCACTGGTAACTCCCAGAAAGGAGCTTATATGCTTTTCTAGAGCCCCAGTTGTAACTGTTGCTTGGGGACAACTCCAGATCACCTGGTCTGGAAACCAGCATGGTTTACAACTGTTGTCCCACAGGACTATATATATTTGCATACTTTATAAGTTGCTGCCTAAGGGTCTAGCTTCTAATCAGCCTGAAATTAGGTACAGACTGAGATCTCTTCCTTTGGGACAGGTCTTGGCACAAACTCATCAACTGAGAGCTATTACAAGTAAAATAGGCTGCTGAGACAATCACAGAGGTTGAGAGGCAACCAGGAGTTAGAGCAAGGTTGAACAGTAAGGTTCATGCCCTACACAAGGCCCCCTCCTACAAGACAGAGAGAGGCAGCTTTTTCATCAAAAACCTAAAACAGTCACGAAAAATAAGGAAACAAAAAAATATGTTGCAAATGAAATAATAAGATAAAACCTCAGGAAAAAAACTCAATGAAATGGAGATAAGTCATTTATCTGATAAAACATTCAAAGTAATGGTCTATAAAGACACTCACCAAATATGGGAGAAAACTGAATAAACACGGTGATAACTTCAACAGAGATGGAAAATATAAGAAAGCACCAAATAGAAGCCAGAGTTGAACAATACAATAACTGTACAGAAAAACTCACTAGAGGGGTTCAGTAACAGATTACATGAAGTAGAAGAAAGGATCAGTTAACTTGAAGACAAGACGGTGGAACTCACTCCATGAGAGCAGCAAATGGTAATAATAATAATAATAATAATAAAGGTGAAAATAGCTTAAGGGTCTTAGAAACAACATTAAGTGAACCAACATTCACATTATACAGGTGGAGAGAAAAAAAGGAGGAGAGAAAAAAAGGGGCAGAAAACTTGTTTGAAGAAATAATGGCTGAAAATTTCCCAACCTGGGAAGGAAACAAACATCTAGATTCAGGAAGCCCAGACAGTTCCAAATAACTTACAACCAAAGAAACCCACACTAAGGTACATTAAAACTAAAATATCAAAATTAAAGACAAAGTGAGAATTACAAGGAGAAAGAGAAAACCAACTAGTTGAGAACAAGAGAACAAGCTCATAAGAAGATTTTTTTCACCAGAAATTTTACAGGCCAGAGAAGAGTGGCATGTTATATTCAAAGTGCTGAAAGCAAAAAATTCCAACCAAGAATACTCTACCAGCAATGTTTTCATTCAGAATTGGAGGAGAGGTAGTTTTCTAAATAAGCAAAAGCTAAAGGAATAATACATCACCACTAAACCAGCTGCTTACAAGAAATGTTAAAGAGACTTCCTTAAGAGGAAAAGAAAGAGTGCTAATTAATAACAATAAAACATAAGAAACTAGAAGTATCACTGGTAAAGGTAAATATACAGTAAAGGTAGTACATTAAACACTTATAAAGTGAATATGAAGGTTAAAAGACAAAAGTAGCAAAAAAAAAAAAATAGCTGCAATAATTAGTTAAGAGATATGCAAGATAATAAGATGTAAAATGTGACACCAAAAACATGAATTGTGGGTGGGTGGAGGAGTGAATGTACAGCTTTAGAATGTGTTCAAATTTAAGTTATTATGAACTTAAAATAGACTGTTAAAAGTATAGACTGTTATACATAAGCCTCATGGTAATCAAGAAGCAAAAACCTATGGTAGGTACACAAAAAAATGAAAAAGGAATCTAAGCATACCACTGAAGAAAATCATCAAACCACAAAAGAGCAAGAGAGGAAGAAACAATGAGGCACTACAAAGCATCCAGAATATAATTAACAAAATGGCAATAAGTAAATACCTATCAGTAAGTACTTTAAATGTAAATGGACTAAATTCTCCAGTCAAAAGACATAAGGTGGTTGAATAAATTAAAAAGAGAAAGAAAAAAATAAAAAACAAGTCTCATCTATGTGCTGCCTACAAGAGACTCACTTCAGATATAAAGACACACACAGACATCAAAAGTGAAGGGATGGAAAGAGATGTTCCATGCAAATGGAAATCAAAGAAAAGCCAGGGTAGTTTGTTTATATCAGACAAAATAGACTCTAAACCAAAGACTGTAATAAAAGACAAAGAAGGGCATAACAAAATGATAAAGGGGCCAATCCAACAAGAGGCTGTAACATTTGTAAATATTTAAGCACCCAACATAGAAGCACCTAAATATATAAAACAAATAGTAACAGATATAAGGGAAAATAGAGAGTAATACAATAGTAGGTGACTTTAATACCTCACTTAACATCAATGGATAGATTATCCAGACAAAATCAGTAAGGAAACATTGACCTTAAATGACACATTAAACCAGATGGACTTAATAGATATATACAAAACATTTCATCCCAAAACAGCAGAAGACACTTTATTCTCAAGTGCACATGGAACATTCTCCAGAGTAGATCATATGTTAGGCCACAAGTCTTAACAAATTTAAGACTGAAATTACATCAAGTGTGTTTTTTTGACCATAATGGTATAAAACCAAAAATCAATTACAAGAACAAAATGAAAAATCACAAACATGTGGAGATTAAACACCATGTAATTGAATAACCAATAGGTCAATGAAGAATCAAAGGAGAAAATGAAAAATATATTGAGACAAATGAAAATGGAAATACAATATACCAGAATTTATGGGGTACAACAAAAACATTTCCAAGAGGGAAGTTCCTAGCAATCCAGGCCTACCTCAAAAAAAACAAGAAAAGTTTCACATAAACAATCTAACTTTATACCTCAAGGAAACTAGAAAGAAAGAAACAAATGAAGCCCAAAGTTACCAGAAAGAAGGAAATAAAGATCAGAGCAGAAATAAAGTAGAGGCTAAAAAGACAATAGAGAAGGTCAATGAAATTAAGAGCTGGTTCTTTGAAAAGATAAACCAAATTGAGAAGCTTTTGGCTAGATTTGCCAAGGAAAAAAGAGACCTCAAATAAATAAAATCAGAAATGAAAGAGGAGAGGAGACATTATAACTGATACCATAAAAGTACAAAGGATCATCAGAGACTACTAAAAACAATCATAAACCAACAAGGTATATGGACAACCTAGAATAAACTGGACAACCTTCCAAGGCTGAATCATGAAGAAATTGAAAATGTGAATAAACTGATTACTAGAAAGTAAAATGAATCAGTAACCAAAAATCTCCCAACAAAAGTCCAGGACCAGATGACTTCACTGGTGAATTAGACCAAACATTCAAAGAAGTAACACCAATCCTTTTCAAACTCTTCTTAAAAAATAAGATAGAATGTTTCCAAATTAATTTTACAAGACCAGCATTACCCTGATACCAAAACCAGACTAGGATCCCACAAGAAAAGAAAATTATAGGCCAATATCCCTGATGAACACGGATGTAAAAATCTTCAACAAAATATTAACCAAATTCAACAACACATTAAAAGGATAATACAACATAATCAAGTGGTATTTATTTCAGGGATGTAAGGATGGGTTCAACATTTATACATAAATCAACATGATACACCACATTAACAAAATGGAGAATAAAAATCATTTGATTATCTCAATCTATGCAGCAAAGTATTGGGCAGGGGCACCTGGGTGGCTCAGTCATTAAATGTCTGCCTTTGGCTCAGGTCATGACCCTAGGGTCCTGGGATCGAGCCCCGCATCAGGCTCCCTGCTCCAAGGGAAGCCTGCTTCTCCCTCTCCCACTCACCCTGCTTGTGTTCCCTCTCTCGCTGTGTCTCTCTCTGTCAAATAAATAAATAAAATCTTTAAAAAAAAAAGAAAAGTATTGGGCAAAATTCAGTATCTATTTATGATAAAATCTCTCAACAAAGTGGGTACAGAGGAAACACCTCAATATAATTAGGCTATACATGACAAATTGTAGCTAATAATCTACTCAATGGTGAAAAGCTGAAAGCCTTTCCTCTAAGATCAGAAACAAGACAAGAATGCCCATTCTCACTACGTTGATTCAAAATAGGGCTGGAAGTCCTAGCCACAGCAATTAGGCAAGAAAAAAAAAAAGCATACAAATTGGAAAGGAAGAGGTAAAAGCGTCACTATTTGCAGATGACATGATTTTATATATAGAAAACCTTAAAGATGTCACAAAAAAACGTCCAGACTAATAAATTCAGGAAAGTAGCAGAATACAAAATCAATATATAGAAATCTGTTGCATTTCTACACACTAACAATAAAATATCAGAAAGAGAAATTAAGAAAACAATTCCATTTATATCTGCATTAAAAAGAATAAAATACCTAGGAATAAATTTAACCAAGGAGGTGAAAGACCTGTACACTGAAAACTATAAGACATTAATTAAAGAAACTGAAGAAGATAATTTGGAAAGACATTCCATGCTCATGGATTAGAAGAATTAATATTTAATAACCATACTACCCAAAGCAATCTACAGATTCAATGAAATCCCAATCAAAATTCAAATGGGATTTTTCATGGAAATAGAACAAACAATCCTAAAATTTGTATGAAACCACAAAAGACCCAGAATAACCAAAGCAATATTGAGAAATAACAAAGGTAGAGGCATTATACTCCCGGATTTCAATCTACATTACAAAACTATAGTAATCAAGACAGTGTGGTATTAGCATAAAAACAGGTGCCTAGACCAACTTAACAGAATAGAGAGCCCAGAAATATACCCACACATATATGGTTCATTACTTTATGACTAAGAAAGCAAGAATATATAATGAGGAAAAGACAACTTCTTTAATAAACAGTGTTGGGAAACTGGGACAGCCACACGCAAAAGAAAGAAACTAAACCACTATCTTACACTATACACAAAAATAAATTCAAAATGGATTAAAGACTTGAATGTAACACCTGAAACCATAAAACTCCTAGAAAAAAACACAGGCCTCAATCTCCTTGATGTCGTTCTTGGTGATGAACTTTTCAATCTGACTTCAAAAGGAAATGCAATGAAGGCAAAAATTAACAAGTGGGATTACATCAAACTGAAAAGCTTCTGCGCAGCAAAGGAAATCATCCACAAAATGAAAAGACAACCTAATGAATGGGAGAAAATATTTTCAAACTATCTGATAAGGGGTTAATATCTAAAATATATTTCTAAAAATGTATATAACTGATTAGCAAAAAGAAAAAGAAAAAAGATAAAACAAACCCTGATTAGAAAATTGGCAGAGGATCTGAATAGACATCTTTCTAAAGAAGAGATAAAAATGGCCAACAGTCACAAGAAAAGACACTCAACATCACTTATCATTAGCGAAATGCAAACTGAAACAACAATGAGATATCACTTCAAACATGTTATAATGGCTATTAACAAAAAGACAAAAAATAATAAGTGATATAATGAAACAAGAAGCCTTGTACACTGGTGGTAGTAATGTAAAATTGTGCAACCATAATGGAAAATAGTATGGAGGTTCCTCAAAAATTTAAAAATAGAACTACCATATGATTCAGCAGTACCACTTCTGGGTATTTACCCAAAGAAAATGAAAATGCTAATTCAAAAAGATATATGCATACATATATACACACACATTGACACACAAATGTAATTCCATTGAAAGAATGAGATCTTTCCATTTGCAATGACATGGATAGACCATGAAGGCATTATGCTAAGTAAAATATTAAGTTAGGCAGAGAAAAACAAATACCATATGATCTCACTTTTATGTTGAATTTAAAAAACAAAACAAAACAAAATGAAACAGAAAATCAAGTTCATTGATACAGAGAACAGACTGGAGGCTGCCAAAAGGGTGGGTAAAAATGGATGAAGGGAGTCAAAGGTACAAACTCCCAGTTTAAGTCATGGGGATGTAACACACAGCATGGTGACTACAGTTACTAATACGGATTGTACATTTGAAGGTTGCTAAGAGATTAAATGTTACAAGTCCTCATAAGAAAAAAAATTATAAAAATTAAGTCTATAGACACTGAAAAATGTTTTTAGGAAGAAAAAGAATGTAATCTGAGCAATTCAGGCCCAAATATGTAGGTCCTTCTCAGCTTAAACTGGACAGTGGCAAGAGGGGCACAGAATCTCCAAGTACTAAAGGAGCATGAAGTAATGTTCAGTGCATATGTTCCTAGGATTTCTATACCTAGGCATAAAAGGTCATTCAAATGGTAACTTGTTTCCTACAACCATGTGTTCTAAATGGAGTAAAAGTTTCTTTCTCTTGCAAAGACCAAAGTCAGGAAATCTGGCCACAAGACTATATAGTAAATTGTATTGAAGAGTGTGTTAGGAATTTTACAAGCAAATCAATTTGAGGAAACTAAATGTAGACATTAAAAGGTATCATATGTTAACAGTTTTCATTGGTTTTAATACTGTACATAGACAAAAATGTTTTTTTTTTTTTAAAGATTTTATTTATTTATTTGAGACAGAGAATGAGAGAGACAGAGAGCACATGAGAGGGGGGAGGGTCAGAGGGAGAAGCAGACTCCCTGCCGAGCAGGGAGCCCGATACGGGACTCGATCCAGGGACTCCAGGATCATGACCTGAGCCAAAGGCAGTCGCTTAGCTGACTGAGCCACCCAGGTGCCCCAAAAATGTATTTTTTTAAGGTTATCTACTTATTCATTTGTCTCACTGCCAATTTTGGGGCAGGGCAATAATGAAAAGGTAATTCGCACAGTGTGTGGGTTTTATTTCCACACAAAGGCTACTTCGGCATAGTTGCCACCTTTACTTATTTCTCTTAAGATGGCTACTTTCAAAGGACATGATTAAAATAGCCTAACAGAAAACATGATCAATGTGCAGAGGGCAAAAACAGCAGCATCGACTGCAACAGGACACCAAGTCCAATACCGGCAGTCACAGCTCCAAACAATGTCATCTGTAAATCAATTAAAAGCTACATTCATAGAAATCAGACATTCATTCAGTTTACCAAACACAATCAAATTACACTTCCAGGGGGAATTAATGTCACAGTATACTTGGTCATTACTGCAGTTGTCCCTTCAGCAGGATAAACAAAAGAATCCCAGGCTTCCAGAGCCATGATAGAGAGAGACAGTGCAGAGGCCAGGTGTAGGCTCTGCACACAGAACGCCTGGCATGCAGTCCCAGCGTAGCCACTTGCTGGGTAACCATGCAAGGTTCTTCGTATGCTTTGCCTCTTTACTTCATTTGTAGAGATGAACACAATACTGTACTTAGCTCAGAGGGTCACTATGACTATTAAACAAGATAATGTATACAGAGCATTTAGTGTCATTCCTGGCATGTGACATACATTCAATAAAATGTACATTGATATAGTTGTAGTTGTCGTATACAATAAAATGTATGTTGATATAATTTTAAGAATTAGGTTAAAAATGTACAATCACATAACAGTTGGGAGGTACTGTACATGTTTTATTAGAAATATTTCTGGAGAAATTCTTTCTTTTTAAAAATAGGACAAAAAGCACAAGTAAAAAGCATAGTCCGATCTGTGGCAGAGTCCTACAAAACACTGAGAAGCCTCTGCCGGCCTTCCAGAGTGCTGTTCACAAAACAGCTGCCATCAGGGTGTCTCTGTACTTCCTTCCCTTTTCTGATCCTTCATAGGTGTCCATATTTTCATTTTCACACTGGGGGGAATCAGCAGTTTGAATCATGGCTGCATCCACAGCTGGGTTCTGACATTTAGCTTGTCCAGCAAATTAGAAAAGGGATCTACTTGGGGCGCCTGGGTGGGCTCATCTGGTTAAGCGACTGCCTTCGGCTCAGGTCATGATCCTGGAGTCCCGGGATCGAGTCCCGCATCAGGCTCCCTGCTCAGCAAGGAGCCTGCTTCTCCCTCTAACCCTCCCCCCTCTCATGTACTCTCTCTCTCTCATTCTCGCTCTCTCAAATAAATAAATAAATCTTTAAAAAAAAAAAAAGGGAAAGGGATCTACTTTAAAGAGGGCCTGTGATTTCTCCAAGGAGAGAACTCTTTCCAAGAGAAGAGAAAACTGAGCAATTAATAGCGACCCAGTAATTAAATGTAAACTACAGTATTTGCTCTATCTCTCTGATGGGGAGAGTAAACTTGGTAAGTAAAATCCATAATTTTAATGAAAGGAAAAAAACCGGCAACATCGAGCACAACAGGACATTAAGTCCAATACCAGCAGTCACAGCAACATAATGACATTTGCACATCAGTTACAAGCTGCAGTCACAAAAATGAGACACTCACTGTTTCCCTCAAAAATTCTGACACCAAGGTACAACTAGCATTACACTGCTTTGTTTCTGTGTATTAATTTAACACACATTTCTTGAGCACCAATTTGTGCCAGCAAACTTTCTAGGTATTGAGGAATCAACAGCAAACAAAACAGTCCCTGACCTCACTTCTACCCATCTGGGAAGGCAGCCAAGGCATTCTCCCCACATCTGTCTAGAACAAAGATGCATTAATGACTGGAATGTGCAGGATCTTCTAAAGTTTAGAAGGCCAGACTCTTCTCTACCCAACATACATGTACCTGGTCCTGTAATTATCTTCACATAATGGTGATAGTGCTGGGCCCTGAAAAATCAGAGCAAGAAAGAAAAAGAATCTCTGTCCTTATTACCAACAAAGGTGAGGGGCTCATCATTGCTTAGTGATGGTATAACAAGCAAATATTTATATAAAGATATACTGATGGCTTAAACAGTATGACAAAGCACTTTCTGGTGGATTTTCCAAGTCTGACTTGTAAGAAAGAACTAATCAAAATCAAGGTCTTTTCTTTGATAACCACTTATATTTCCTCTTGGTATGCACAAATCTAAGCCCAAAGATTTCTGAATGCAGATTACATTCTCAATCCAATTTAGGTGGCATGAATATTACTATAACAGTTAGACTATTATTAAAAACAAAAGAGAGGAGTCCAAGATGGCGGAGGAGTAGGAAACCTTAGTTTCGTCTGGCCCCAGGAATTCAGCTAGATAGCTATCAAATCATCCTGAACACCTGCAAATTCAACCGGAGAGCTAAGAAAAAAATAGGTGCAACTCTACACATAGAAAAACGACCACTTTCTGCAAGGTAGGAGATGCAGAGAAGTGAATCTGAGGTGCTAAATGGGAAGATAAAGGAAGCGGGGAGGGAGCCTCTGTAAGCTGGCTACCGGAAAGTGATATAGCAGTGGAGCACAAAATCAGAACTTTTAGAAGTCTGCTCTGGTGAGGGATGTCCTGGCCTGAAAGGTGCTCAGGTGGTGAAGCAGGGCAGAATCCTATGTGAGACAGTGTGATCTCAGGATCCTCGGGGTCACAGGAAGACCGGGCGTGACTGAGTGCAGCAGAGTTCCCAGGCATCAGAGTGGGGAAGCTGGCTGCAGTGAGCCCAGGACTGGGGTTGCCATAAACCTTGAACTGTAGCACAGTCAGGTGACTGCTCTCTGAGCAGGGGCCCAACAAGTGGCAGAACCAGTGGGACCCTCCTTCCTCCCCCAGAGGAGTGGCACGGGTATGCACCAAAGGAGTCTGCAGGGTTTGGAGACTCAAAGCAGGGTCTTGTGCCAAAGACAGAAATGCTTGGTCACAGGCTGGGTGAGCACAGAATGTGGCCAGAGACCAGGGAGACAAGACTGACTGACTGCTTTTCTCTGAGAGCTCACTGAGGAGTGGGGCTCGAGCTTCTGGCTCCAGGGTCAGAGATTGGGAGGGCACCATTGTCATTCTCATCCTCTAACGCTGCTTGGAAAGCCTTCAGGGAACAAAAGCCACATACACCAAACTGGAACAGATTACTTAGCCTGGCCCCCTGGCAAGGGTGGTGAAATTCCACCTGGAAAAAATACACTCAAGAATCAAAACAACAGGCCCCTCCCCCAGAAGATCAGCAAGAACATCAAGCCAAGACCAAGTTTACTGATCAATAAGAACTGCAAAACTCCAGCGCCAGGGGAATACAGTACATAGAATTGCTGGTTTCTTTCCCATGATTCTTTAGTCTTTCAATTTTAATTTATTTTTTTCTCTTTCCTTTTTCAACCAGTTTATTTTATCAACTCTTTTCTTAAATTTTTTTTCTTTTCATTTTTACAGTTATATTCTCTTCCTTCATTGTATTTATTTTATTTTTGTGTATAAATATTTTTCTTTCTTTACAATTTTGCAATGCAGCTTCTTCTAACAGACCAAAATACACCCAAAATCTAGTGTATGGCTCTGTTCTTTTCATCTGTCTGATCATATTCTCTTTTTTGTTTGTTTTGTTTTGTTTTATTCAAGTTTTTAATTTTCATCTTTACAGTTACATTCTTTCCTTTCAATGTATTTAATTTTATTTTGGTGGCTATATGTTTTTCTTTCCTTACAATTTTGAGATGTAGTTTCTTCTAACACACCAGCCAAAATACACTCAGGATATAGTGAATTGCTCTGTTCTGTTCACCTGTTTATATCCCTTCCTTTTTTGTTGCTGTTTTTTGTTTCCCTTTGTTTTTTGTCTTTTAATTTTCATTTTTACAGTTACATTCTATCCTTTCATTGTATTTATTTTTATTTTTGTACATATATAAGTTTTTCTTTACAATTTTGGGATCGAATTTTTTGACAAACAGACCAAAATACACACAGGATCCAGTGTACTGCTCTATGCTATTCAGGTGTCTGATTATAATCTCTCTCTTTTGTTCTTTTTTTAAAAAAATTTTTTTCCAGTCTCAGGCCCTTCTGATTTGTTTAGTGTATATTTCTCTGGGGTCATTGTTGCCATTTTAGTATTCTGTTCTCTCAATCAGCTATCCTCTCTGGAAAGAATGACAAGATGGAAAACTCACTTGAAAAAAGAGAACAAGAGGCAGTACTGACTGCCAGGACTGAATCAGTATCAATATAAGTAAGATCTTGGAACTAGAGTTCAGAATAACTATTATAAAGATACTAGCTGGGCTTGAAAAAGCATAGAAGACACTAGACAATCCCTTTCTGGAGAAATAAAAGAACTAAAATCTAACCAAGTCAAAATCAAAAAGTCTATCAATGAGATGCAATAAAATGGAGGCTCTAACCGATAGGATAAATGAGGCAGAAGAAAGAATTAGTGATATGGAAGAGAAAATGATGGAGAATAAAGAAGCTGAGAGAAAGAGATAAACAATTACTGGATCACAAGGAGAGAATGTGAGAGATAAGTGATACCATATAGCAAAACATTACTAGAATAATTGGGAGCCCAGAAGAAGAGGAAAGAGAGAGAGGGGCAGAAGGTATTTTGGAGCAAATTATAGCAGAGAACTTCCCTAATCTGGGGAAAGAAACAGGCATCCAAGTCCTGGAGGCACAGAGAACGCCCCTCAAAAATCAATAAAAAAAGGTCAACACCCCAACATAATAGTGAAATTTGCAAATCTCAGAGGCAAAGAGAAAATCCTGAAAGCAGCTCAGGGACAAGCGGTCTGTAACCTACAAGGGTAGAAACATTAAATTGGCAGCAGGCCTATCCACAGAGACATGGCAGGCTGGAAAGGACTGGCACGATATATTCAGGGTGCTAAATGAGAAAAATACACAACCAAGAATATTTTATCCTAGGATGTCATTCAAAATAGATGGAGTGATAAAAAGCTTCCAGGACAAACAGAAACTAATAGAATTTGTGATCATCAAACCAACCCTACAAGAAATATTAAAAGGGATCTTTTAAGCAAAGAGAGAGACCAGAAGTAACACAGACCAAAAAGGAACAGAGACAATATACAGCAACAGTGACTTTACAGGTAATACAATGGTATTAAATTCATATCCTTCAAAAGTTACTCTGAATGTAAATGGGTTAAATGCCCCAATCAAAAGACACAGGGTATCAGACTGGATAAAAAAAGCAAGACCCAAAAATATGTGGTCTGCAAGAGACTCACTTGAGACCCAAAGACACCTCCAGATTTGAAGTGAGGGAGTGGAAAACCATTTATCATGCTAATGGATACCAAAAGAAAGCTGGGGTGGCAATCCTTATATCAGACAAATTAGATTTGAAACCAGAGGCTGTAATAAGAGATGAGGAAGAACACTATATCATAATTAAAGGGTCTATCCAACAAGAAGATCTAACAATTGTAAATATTTATGCCCCTAACATGAGAGCAGCCAATTATATAAACCAATTAATAACAAAATTAAAGAAACACATCGATAGTAATACAATATTGCAACAGACAGATCATCTAAGCAGAAGATCAACAACAAAACTCGGGCTCTAAAGGACACACTGGACCAGATGGACTTCACAGATGTATTCAGAACATTCCATCCTAAAACAAAAGAATACACATTGTTGTTGAGTGCACATGGAACATTCTTCAGAATAGCTGGGTCACAAATCAGGTCTCAACTGGTACTAAAAGACTGGGATCATTCCCTGCATATTTTCAAATGACAATGCTTTGAAACTAGAACTCAATCACAAGAGGAAATTTGGAAAGAATTCAAATACATGGATGCTAAAGAACACCCTATTAAAGAATGAATGGGTCAACCAGGAAACTAAAGAAGAATTAAAAAAATTCATGGAAACAAATGAAAATAAAAACACAACTGCTCAAAACCTTTGGGATGCAGCAAAGGCAGTCCTAAGAGGGAAATACATAGCAATACAAGCCTTTCTCAAGAAACAAGAAAGGTCTCAAATACACCTAAACTTATACCTAAAGAAGCTGGAGAAAGAACAGCAAATAAAGCCTAAACCCAGCAGGAGAAGAGAAATAATAAAGATTAGAGCAGAAATCAATGAAACAGAAACCAAAAGAACAGTAGAACAGATCAACAAAACTAGAAGATGGTTCTTTGAAAGAATTAATAAGAATGATAAACCCCTGGCCAGACTTATCAAAAAGAAAAGAGAAAGGACCAACATAAATAAAATCATGAATGAAAGAGATCATAACCAACACTGAAGAAATGCAAACAATTATAAGAACATATTATGAGCAACTATATACCAGCAAATTAGATAATCTGGAAGAAATGGATACATTCCTAGAGATGTATCAACTACCAAAACTGAAACAGGAAGAAATAGAAAACCTCAACAGACCCATAACCAGCAAGGAAATTGAAGCAGTAATCAAAAACCTCCCAACAAACAAGAGCCCAGGGCCAGATGGCTTCCCAGGGAAATTCTACCAAACATTTAAAGAGGAATTAATACCTATTCTTCTGAAACTGTTCCAAAAAAATAGAAATGGAAGGAAAACTTCCCAACTCTTTCTATGAGGCCAGCATTACCTCGATCCCAAAACCAGACAAAGACCCCACCAAAAAGGAGAATTGCAGACCAATATCCCAGATGAACATGGATGGCAAAATTCTCCCCAAAATACTAGCCAAGAGGATCCAACAGTACATTGGAAGGATTATTCACCACAACCAAGTGGGATTTATTCCTAGGCTGCAAGGGTCACTCAACATCTGCAAATCAATGTGATACACTACATAAATAAAAGAAAGGACAAGAATCATATGATACTCTCAATAGATGCAGAAAAAGCATTTGACAAAGTACAGCATCCTTTCTTGATTAAAACTCTTCACAGTGTAGGGATAGAGGGAACATACCTCAATATCATAAAAGCCATCTATGAAAAGCCCACAGTGAATATAATTCTCAGTGGGGAAAACTGAGAGTTTTTCCCTTAAGGTCAGAAACATGGCAGGGATGTCCACTTTCACCATTGCTATTCAACATACTACTAAAAGACTTAGCGTCAGTAATCAGACAACAAAAAGAAATAAAAGGCATCCAAATTGGCAAAGAAGAAGTCAAACTCTCTCTGCAGATGACATGATACTCTGTGTGGAAAACCCAAAAGACTCTACCCCAAAATTGCTAGAACTCATACAGGAATTCAGCAAAGTGGCAGAACATAAAATCAATGCACCGAAATCAGTTGCATTTCTATATATTAACAATGAGACAGAAAAAAGAGAAATTAAGGAGTCGATTCCATTTACAATTGCACCCAAAACCATAAGATACCTAGGAATAAATCTAGCCAAAGAGGCAAAGGATCTGTATTCAGAAAACTATAGAACACTCATGAAAGAAATTGAGAAAAAGACAAAAAAATGGAAAAATGTTCCATGCTCATGGATTGGAAGAACAAATATTGTTAAAATGTCTATGTTACCTAGAGCAATCTACACATTCAATGCAATCCCTATCAAAATACCATCAACTTTTTTCACAGAGCTGGAACAAATAATCCTAAAATTTGTATAGAAAAGACCCCGCATAGCCAGAGGAATGTTGAAAAAGAAAAGCAAAGCTGGTGACATCACAATTCCAGACTTCACGCTGTATTACAAAGCTGTCATCATCAAGACAGTATGGTACTGGCACAAAAACAGACACACAAATCAGTAGAACAGAATAGAGAACCCAGCAATGGACCTCAACTTTATGGTCAACTAATCTTTGACGAGGCAGGAAAGAATATCCATTTGAAAAAAAAAAAAACAAAAACAAACAGTGTCTTCAACAAATGGTGTTGGGAAAATTGGACAGCCACAAGCAGAAAAATGAAAGTGGACCATTTCCTTATACCACACACAAAAATAGACTCAAAATGGATGAAAGACCTAAATGTGAGACAGGAATCCATCAAAATCTTAGAGAAGAACACAGGCAGCAACTTCTTACTAGATACATCTCCAAAGGCAAGGGAAGCAAAGGCAAAAAGGAACTACTGAGACTTCATTAAGATAAAAAGCTTTTGCACAGCAAAGGAAAGCGTTGACAAAACCAAAGACAACTGAGAAGATATTTGCAAATGACATATCAGATAAAGGGCTAGTATCCAAAATCTATAAAGAACTTACCAAACTCAACACCCGAAGAACAAATAATCCAATCAAGAAATTGGCAGAAGGTAAGAAAAGACACATTTCTCCAAAGACATACAAATGGCCAAGAGACACATGAAAAAATGCTCAACATCATTTGTCATCAGGAATATATAAATCAAGACCACAATGAGATACCACTTCACACCAGTCAGAATGGCTAAAATTAACAAGTCAGGAAATGACAGATGTTGGCAAGGATGTGGAGAAAGGCGAACCCTCTTACACTGTTGGTGGGAATGCAAGCTGGTGCAGCCACTCTGGAAAACAGTATGGGGGTTCCTCAAAAAGTTAAGTTAAAACTACCCTACAACCCAGCAATTGCACTACTAGGTATTTACCTCAAAGACACAAATGTAGTGATCTGAAGGGGCACCTGCACCCCAATGTTTATAGCAGCAATGTCCACAATAGCCAAACTATGGAAAGAGCCTGGATGTCCATCAACAGATGAATGGATAAAGACAATGTGGTATATATATACAATGGAATACTACTCAGCCATCAAAAAAACCACGAAATTCTGCCACTTGCAATGAGGTGGATGGAACTACAGGGTATTATGCTAAGAGAAATAATTCAATCAGAGAAAGACAATTATCATATGATCTCACTCATATGTGTAATTTAAGAAACAAATCAGAGGATCATAGGGGAAGGGAGGAAAAAAATAAAAGAAGATGAAACCAGAGAGGGTGACAAACCATTAAAGACTCTTAATCATAGGAAATAAACTGAGGATTGCTGGAGGGGAGGGAAGTGGGGGATGGGGTAACTGGGTGGCAGACATTAAGGAGGGCACGTGATGTACTGAGCACTGGGTATTATACAAGACTGATGAATCACTGACCTCTACCTCTGAAACCAATAATACATTATATGTTAATTAACTGAATTTAAATTAAAAAAGTAAAAACACAAGAGAAAGTAAGATCCTTTCAATATCTAAAATCTTATTAATTAGGTAGGGAATTACACCACAAATAATGGGCACTATGATAGGTTTTTTACATATTGAATTTCTAAACCTCATTACACAGTGAGGTGATGATCTTTTCAATTTTACAGATTTTTTCAGAAAAAGGAAGGAAAAATAACTTGTTTCTATAAATATAAGTTGTACAAAGATCCAGGACTCCAAAACAGGTCTGTTGTACTTGAAAGCCAGTACTTTCAAAGTAGTCTTTAAAAATATGTTACTATGTTAAGTACTTATATTTAACCCCTAAGGGAAAACAGAGTGGGCATAATGTGAATCAGGAAGAGGAAAAATGAGAATGTAATTGTGCTTATCCTTTCTAGGTCGTACCTTTTTGGGTTTTACAGGAAATCTACAATGATGGTTTATCTGTTAAGTTTATAGTTTATCTGTAATAAGTGAGAAGGGATGGTTAGCAAATGTGATGTATGTTGTATATCCTGCTGATAGGGAGCTATACAGCCATGCCTGTTGTTAAGGCAGCTATCCTGCCTGGCTGGTTGGTACTCAAGCCATACTAGTTGTTAAATATTTTAAATATCATTCCTGGTTGCTCTCAACTCCTGATTTTTTATCTCCAGCTCTGAACCCACCGAACTACAGACTCATATGCAATGACTTATATGACATCTCCATCTGAAGGTTCATTTGGCATTTTAACTTCATGTGTAAGGAAGCCTCTACTCTTCCAACATAACCCCACCCCTAGCCATGCCCATCTCCACCTGGGGCAACTCTATCCTGCCAGTTTCTCAAAATTTATCTTTGAGTCCCCTCTGTCTTTGACAACCAAACCACAATAAACTCAGTTCCACCTTCAAAACACATCCTGAATCTAACCGTGGTGCCCCCTCTCTCCACTACTGTTGCTCTGACTCAAGACACCAATCCCCGTAACTGTCCCCTAACTGGTCTCCCAGGCTCTGCTTTGCCCTTGCAGGCTTCCAGCAACATAATAGCTATGGTAATCCTCTTAAAACAGAAGCAGATCAGTTCACTTTTCTCCTAGAACTTTCCAAAACCTTCTAATCTTAGCTTGGGCTGTCATAACAAAATACCCCAGATTTGGGTGGCTCAAACAACCCACGTTTATTTCTCATAGCTCTAGAGACTGGGAAATTCTAGATCAAGATGCTGGCATATTTGGTTCCTGGTGAGAATTCTTTTCCTGGCTTGCAGAGGTCAGCCCTCTCAATGTGTCCTCATATCAAGGGGGGCAGGCAGCACTCTAGTCTCTCTTCCTCTTCATATAAGGGCACTAGTCCGTCCCATCCTGAGGGTTCTCCTCTTATGACCTCATGTCAAGCTCCCAGCTCACTAGCCCTGCAAGGCTCGTTCCTCCTCGGATATTGCAAAGTCTGTTCTCTCACATTCTTCTGGGTTTGGCTCCCTTATTACAATTTGTTTATCATTGGCCCCTGCCCCCAGACTATCAGCAGAATACGGCCTAGAAATTTTATCAGCTTTGTTCACTGCCATATCACAAGTACCTGTAAGAGTAAATAACATGACAAATATTCAACAAGTATTTGCTAAATGGAGGAATAAATGACTAAGACTGATTTTGAAGGCCAAGTGCAATTCTAAACCTGCAATGATCTTCCTATAATTTTCAAAATAGTTCCACATCCAAAATGGAGCATATCCTCAATTTTGTTTTTCAAAATAACATAAAATATGTCAAGCAGGATAAGAAAGTTGAGTGAGGGTAAAGCATAAAAGGGAGTTATTTTAAGTCCCATTAGCAAGTTTCATATACTTATGAGCCCTTATCTTCCTTCCTTTGGTTTCATTCGTGTTTGGTTTCAGAAATCCTTATTCAAGAAGCTAAATGCATTCTTTTGTTTTGGTTTGGGCACATAATTAACAATCTTTAGCAGCCAACAAATAATAATCCAACTATTCAGTAGATCCTTTTAAATCTATCATCTATAGATTTACTCTGATATAAAACTTGGACACAAATAGCTATAAAATATCTATCCAGTAAGATATAATCTGAATGTTTTTTTCAGAAACTACAAAAGTGTAAGTTTTTTACCTGTAGGTTGGTTTGTAGGCCTCTACTGTGTAGGCCCTGGCTGACTAGGCAAACAAGAGTTGAAATGCTCTTGAAATAATAATCAATTTTAAAATTTCAGGCAAGGACTCTGAGTCTCTGAACTGGTTCCCTAAGGTTCTATGCCAGCCTGTGCGCCCTTAACTGGATGTACAGCTCGTTATCCTCCTTCTCCCAAATCTGGTTTTATGCATTCACTTCTTGGTGCCTCCTGATTTGTAGCTGAAGAGCCTGACCCACCAGTCACCCTAACTTGCGAATCCTCTAAGCAGAAGGTATGAGCTAGTAGTGTCCGCAAATAATTCTGTACATTTGCATGGACACAATGTAAAGAAATTCAGATGAAGAAAAGGGAAGCCTGACTGGGAAGAGGAGGCTGAAAACTACAGAGCTGAACAGAAACACAGAGAACAGCTCCAATTAAGGGGGTGTGTGTGTGTGTGTGTGTGTGTGTGTGTGTGAAAGAGAGAAAGAGAGAGAGAAAGGGAGGGAGGGAGACAGAGAGAAAAAAACAGAAAGGAGAGACAGTATGAGAGCAAGAGTGAGAACGAATAGCACAAGAAGAAAAATGAGGTAGGTGTTTGGAGAAAATAGCGTGAGGATTAGAGTACCAGGCAAGAAGTGTCCTCTTTTCTAAGCTGTGATTCCTACTGGGGATATCTCCTTAGGGAGAAAGGTTAGATACTTACAAGGAGCAGGATACAATGTTCTCTCAGTTCTGCCAGGTGTACTTTTAGGAAAACAGAGGTGGGAGGCAATTGGATCAGTTTATGGCCTTAGCAAAGAGGGATTTAGAAAAATAGAATTTCACCCTCACTAAGCAGATACCTGCTTCTAAAAAGCAAACTCACCACGGTTATGCTCCTATCCAGCTTCTGTTCAAGCAACTCTAGAGAAGGGCCTATTTAAATACTCTCCAGATCTGGGCCACCTAGGTGGCTCAGTTAAGCATCCAGCTCTTGGTTTCGGCTCAAGTCATGATCTCAGGGTCATGAGATGGAGCCCCATGCTGGACTCTGCACTCAACACGGAGTCGGCTTGAGATTCGCTCTCTCCCTGCCCCTCTCTCCACTCTGCGTGCTCTCTCAAATAAATAAATAAATCTTTAACACACACACACACACACACACGTGTATATGTATTTGCGTGCCTGTGTATGTGTGTGTGTATGTATTCCCCAGATCTGCCCCCAATTTGATCCAGCCAACAGGAAAGGAATGACTCAGACAAACATAGGGACAATCCAAAGTGCCCTGTTAGGGGGACAACGTGGTAAGGGCAGAGCTTCCCATCTGAAGTAAAAGGTAACATTTTCATCTACTTCCTCTCCTTCCCAGGTAGCTAGTGACCTAGGCTCACTGTGAATCAGACAAAAATAATAAATATAAAAATGCACAGTAAATTGTGAAAGCAATATAAACAGACATGATTATTATGCCATAGTTTGTGCTAGACTTAATGGCAACTTACATGCTAGGCCCTGAAGGTAAAATGTCAATGAGGTCCCTAAAGCCAATGAACTAAGTCTGGGGGAAATAGGCATATGTAAATAGGTAATGTACAAGAGCAGCTCCTAGCCTGCACAGCACCTCTGTGAAATTTTAAAAAGGCAGCACTTCAGCTAGACACCTTTGTACACTGAAAACCTTCCCCAGACTACCCATTACAGGTGTCAAGGATGGCAGAGGGTTGATGTCAGAGATAAGGCCTAAAAAAAAAAAAAAGATTATCATGCTTGGGGGTAGCATATGGGGGAGCAATTTCCCACAAAAGCAACATAAATAAAAAGGCATCAAGAAAAGATGGAAAACTTAGAGACTGGGGGGTGGAGGGGGAAGGAGGGTGTGGTCTATATGGCTGAAGAGTAGAGAACAATTAAGGGAACTGAAATGTAAAAGATTTTGCAAAGTTGGGATTTTAGAATTTAACCTGAGGAGCTAGAGAACCCGGGAAGGATTTTAAGGAGAGGAGTGACAGATCTCATCTGCATTCTTAAAAGCCCCCTTTCTTAGAAGCCAAGTGAAGAGTTGAGAAGAGGAAAGGTTTATTAGAGCCTATCCTAGGATAGGTAAAGAGGAGGGTAAAGAGGTGGGTAAAGAGGAGGCAACAGATTTAAGTCATTTAGGAAGTTAAATGAGAGGAATTGCTAAGTAATCATATAAGTTGGCAAGGGAAAGAGAGGTGGACAGGATGATACCAGGTTCCCGGCTTAGGCAAGGCTAGAAGGTAAGGCAGGGGACACAAGCAGAGGAGCAGGTTTGGGTGGGGGTCAGGTGGGGCAGCAGTGGAAAAGGAGGTCCATTTTATGAATGGTATTACTATTAGGTACCAATACGGCATTCAAGAAAATATTCCAGTAGGTAGTAGGAAACACATCTGGACAGAAATATTAAACAGGTAAAAAATAGGTTTGGGGGTAAATAGCATAGGAATGAGATGCTCTGGGTAGATTTAAGAGATAGGCAAAGGAAGAAGAACTCAGGAAGACTGAAAATAAGTTGTTAGAGACAAAGAAGAAATCTAGAATACACAATGTGTTACAAAAGCCAAAGCAGGTGCCTCACACTTGCAACTAGAGAGAGATCAAGTAAGACCAGAACCTAAAAGGATTCACTGAACTTAATAATAAGGAGGTGATTGCTAATCATGAGGAGAGCAGTTTCACTGTAATGTAACATAAGAGAAGAAGCCTGAATACAAAAGCTGAGGAAATGGAAACAGAGTGCTTCTTTAAAAAAGCAAACAAACAACTGTTCAGTGAGAAGGAAATGGGGAGGAACTACTTAAATAACTGATTGTTTAAATAATTTTTTTAAATGTAGAAGGATGATTACCCAGTATTATCCTTAGAAAGGACTCTTTTCAACTTCTATGGTTTGGCAAAAACATTGTTCCCTCCTTAAATCTTGTCCTTAAAGATATTCAAATCTGCCCAATATCCTGCATAAAACATTCCACAGACAACATGAGACTCTCTCCTCTATATATCTAATTTGGGCTTTTAAACTGTTAAGTATTTTCATGTGCAAATGCTCTAACTTCCTGCACAAGTAGGAAGCCCCTTACATGTCAACAATATTTGGTGCCATGTAGACCATATCCTGCTTTATTTAAATAAAAAGTAATGTACCTGCACAAAGAGCTCACATAGCTTTGAGCAGAAGAGGAAGTAAAGAACAGAAGGCTTGTATAATAGAAATGTGAACTTTGGAATCAAACAAATGTATTTGAATCTTGGTTCCTCCCTTCATAAATGAAGTCACCTCAGGCAAATTAATTAATCTCTTTAAGACTGAGCTTCTTCATACGTATAGGGTACATAGCAGGTGCTCAATATCTATTGAATTGAATCAAAAAATGGAGAGGATAATACCTGTAGAGTAGTTCTTAGGAAAATTAAACATGATAATTATGGTAAGTATTTAGACAATGGGTTTCAGTTTGCAAAATAAACATAAGGATAAGGTTAAAAATGTGAATGGGGGTGGGGGGCGCCTGGGTGGCTCAGATGGTTAAGTGTCTGCCTTCGGCTCAGGTCATGATCCCAGGATCCTGGGATAGAGTCCCGCATCGGGCTCCCTGCTCAGCGGAGAACCTGCCTCCCTCTCTCTCTCTCTCTTATGAATAAATAAATAAAATCTTTAAAAGAAAAAATAAGAAGGTGGGGGATGGATGAAATAGGTGATGGGGATTAAGGACAGCACTTGTGATGAGCACTGGCTGATATATGGAACTGATGAATCACTAACTTCTACACTTCAAACCAACATTACAATGTATGTTAACGGGAATTTAAATAAGAACCTAAAAAAATGCAAAATAAAAGACATACTACAATTTTAAAATAAGAACAAGAAAAACAGAACACCCAAGCAGATTACAAAATCATTTATAAATAGATCTATAATCAAATTATATTAGGTATAGCAGGAATTATCTTTTCTATAACTCAAGGATTGGAAATTAGACAATCAAATAAATAAATCCCCTGAAGTGAAAATCTTTCTCAGAAGACCAGTTGTATTTCTTCCATCTATATCTATTCAAATATAGGTCTAAAAAAAGGTGACTTTGAATGGAATGGAATAATTTTGTCTTCCACGATATTAGAGGTAAGTCAGGTAGCAAGAGCAGTAGCATTAACGTACAGAGACAGAAGCAGGGGATGGTGTGGAAAGTTGGGAGGATGGAAGGTCAAGGCCAGAGGCAGCTATCACAAGCTCAGGTCACAAATAGGGCTGTCTGCAAAGTCACACATGGGGGCTCATGAGCCCAGACTTCAAGTGTGTAGAATCAATGGTCCAGAACCCAGAAAGAAGAAGTCGAAAAACAAGAGCTATGCCAGCAGTATCAATTACCAGCAGTAGGACAGGGTCTGGGACTGTATTAATGGTCTTTTGAAACCAGGGAATTCTGATAAGCTGTCAACACAAAGTAAGAATTGCTCACCATGGCTGGCAGCTCGCAGTCTACATCTATACACAAATAAGTGAGTGAGAGTGGGTCAGTATTTCCCAGGCTTAGCAGTGGAAACCAGCAGCCTTGCCTTCCACTGACCATCTTGATAACCTACTAAAATGGCTCTGTGCCTAGATGTGGTTTGCTCATTTCTCTCATCAGGGGAAATTTCTGTTATATCTGAGGTGCCAAGATGTTTGAAATGGAGACAGAAGGGTATTGCCCTGTCTGAGCAATATCAGGTTACCCATCAGGGCTCACACTACACTGCCCCATTCTGGTTAAACGAGGAAGAATATTTACAGGGATCCAGGTCAGCTCCGAAAGTGTAAATATATTTAAAGAATACAGGGATTTCCTCATGAGATACTTGCAAATGAAGATAAATACAGTATGTTCTCTTCTTTACGCTCACTGGAAGGATCCTCTATTACCTCAAAATTAGTTCATTCTAATTTATACCTATTGTCGTCAGAATGGTTCTGTGTTATTAACAAAGGCAAATTCTCAACTGAGGCCATTCATAAGAGGTACAGACCCTGGTTGACTCAGGATGTTTTGGGAAGGACAGGGGGTACGATTAGATACAAAAAGAAAAAATACCTCAACAACATCAGAAGAAACAGGAAAGATGACACCCTGTCAGATTCATGGCTTGGAGAGCAGCACATCTGCCAAATGAGGACAAACCTGGCCTAGATTTTATACAAGGCAAAAGTTTAAAAGCATGAGAAAAAGTCAGGGCTCAAAGTTATTTTGGAAACAGCACACGGATATGTAAATTCAGACGTAATCTGAAACAGAAAATCGATTTTCAAGTAAAAAAGAAACGGTAAGCTTTGAGTGATACCAGCTCAAGTTGTAAACTGAACTTAACATTTGTAGGCTAGGCAGGTGTGGCAGTGGGCTGGTGAGGCAAAAGAGATGGGCCGCAACTACTTCGGAGCTCATTTACGAAGTGCGTGGCTGCTCACACTACAACGGCAAAATTGAAAATAAGGACAAGAGATGGCATGGCCTGCAAAACCTAAAATACTTACTGCTGGGGGCTTTACAGAAAAAGTTCACCAATCGTTGCTGCAGAGCAAGGCTCCTAGGGAGCCTTTAAAAGAATCAGTGAGGACAGGACAAGCCTATTGTAAAAGCAGAAATTACACTGACAACCAACCCTCTTTCTTTATTCAAAAGTTTGGTAATTTCATCTAAACAGTAGGCATTCATTGGCTTTGAAGTGTGGAGCAAACTAAGGACTACCCCATAAATGTCTAAGACATTTGGTTCACTAACCAAATCAGTAGATGATCTGGCAAGAGAAAAAGAAAACTGGTGACACTTACTGATAGTACAGTTCTGCTCCCCAGGTATCACTAAAATGCCCCCACGGTGGGGAAGACGCTGGCAGTTTTAGGTATCGCCCGGGTAAAAGAGACAGTGACCCTGACACTCAACAAAGAGGACTCAGATGGTCCCAGGTTGCATGGGAAATATGTCAAAGATCACCAGGAAGGGTCTGGGCCAAGATTCCAGCCAGTAGGATGGGAATTTCAGACTAAGTGATAAGGGTTGTTCAGGAAGACCAGGCAGTAAAAAGAGGTATGCTAATTCACATGGTCTGTTGATCTTCCAAACCAGGTAGAAGCTGTATGTTTGCGCTCCTGTTTTTGTAATCTTTGTTTAGGTATGGGCTTGCCCTAACCCACTGATACTCATTTTAGCCAAAGGAAAACCAAAGTTCTATTGACGAACCCTCTGCTTGAATAAGACAGCTGTGTCATAAGTTAGTCTATATTTTTTTCCAATTATATTAATAGAAGAGTTTGTTCCCCTTCAAATTATCTACACTTAATAAAAATATATGTTTATTGTTTACCATGCATTGTTTAATGCCTGCAACATTTATTTATTGGGCACAGACTCTAAGTCAAACACTATTTTAAGTACAGGAGATACAATAAGCAAAGTCCCTGCCTTCATTGGGGTTTACATGCTAATGGATAGAAAATCAATCAACAAGTAAATATTCAGTATCATGATAAAGCCTACAGAGAAAAAACAAAGCAAGGAAGGAAGATAGGGAGTGCATGGTGGGCGTCGGGGAGGAAGGCTGCTTTTTTCTGCCAGTGCTGTCAGGGAAAGCCTCCTGGATGAGGTAATAGTTGAGCAGTGGCCTAAAGGAAGCGAGCCAGCATCCCTGTGGGGGAGGGGGCGGAGCAGTGCCCTCAGAAGGAACACAGGGTACAGCTCAGGAACCCTCGAGGAGCCCAGAGGGGCTGAGGCAGAGAAGTGAGAGGGAGAGAAGAGCTAAGATCAGGGAGTTAAAGGGGCAGGTGATTCTTGTATAAGGCCTCAGGCCATTGTGAGGGCTCTAGGACTTATCTCCTGAGTGAAGTAGGAAACCACTGAGCAGCTTCTGGGTGGAGGAGAGACAGGGTCAGACTCACAGTGACCAGAGGAATCCTGTTAAAAGTAAGTGGGATACTGCCACTTCACTAAACATTAAAATGTTCCCAAATTAAAAACAAGTAACTACAACATAAACATGCCCCTTCACCAAAATAACATTTTCTAGCTTTTGGAAAAACCTTGGGAGAGAGTTACAACTTTTTTTTCATTTTATTGGGAGATGCTTTGCAACTGTTACATTAACACATCACTGATTTGAATTAATTGGGGAGAAGATCTGTCAAAATTAGTTAAAAGATTAAATGATCTATTTTATTTACCTAAATTTTACTACCCTTTAGCATGTGAAAGAAGAAATCAGGCTTGCCAAAATTGCCTAATAAAATGTGTTTTGATAAACAGATTTCTTGGCAGGGGTGGGAGGAGGAAAAGGAGAGGGAGAGAATCTTAAGCAGGCTCTATGCCCAGTATGGAGGCCAATGTGGGGCTCAATCTCACCACCCTGAGATCATGACCTGAGCTGAAATCAAGAGTCAGATGCTTAACTGACTGAACCCAGGCATTCGAATAAACGGATTTTTAAAGATTATAATTAGCATATGTCAGCACCAGTCTATGCCAGGTAAACTTCTGCTTACAATGCAATTTCTATGCTTCACCTTAATTAGATACTTCTAAATTGTCTCAAAAGCAGTTTATTCTCTACACTAGATACATATCCAAAATCTTACATTATTCATTTTCTTAACAAATTCTTTGGGTGGGGTGTATGTTAGTAATGTAGAGGCATAAATAAATGTTAAGACTAGTTTAGTTCAGTTTCTGTCCAGCAGTTTTATTGTTTTCTTTTTAAGATTTTATTTATTTGTTTATTTGAAAGAGAGAGCGGGAGCAAGAGAGAGAGAGAGAGAAAACCCAAACAGGGGGAGGGCAGAGGGAGAGGGAGAAGCAGGCTCCCCACTGAGCAGGAAGCCCCATGTGGGGCTTGATCCCAGGACCCCGGGATCATGACCTGAGCTGATGGCAGATGCTTAACTCACTGAGCCACCCAGGTGCCCCAGTCCAGCAGTTTAAATACCAAGTGAGCTGGGTGGTATTTCTCCCTCCTACAGTCAGGCTACATCACCAATCCAAAATGCACTCTTTAATAAGACAGAAGTTGAAGTGGAGAGAAATTTGTAAATCTTTTTATGTGAATTACAAGGTCATTAAGACTAACATGAGAGTCACATTTAAGATTAAGAGACCATTTTACTATATTTCTTCAAAATAAGGTTTGTTCCATTTTAATATGAAATCTATGGAGAAAGGTCCATATTTGGGCTCCACTAGTCTCTGAAATATTTCAAACTACATGAAAAATCTGGTGTCAATATGTAATTTTATGGATAAGGAGAATCTTTACCTGAACAAGTTTCAAGATCCAAAAAGGATAAAATCAAAATGATTCACAATGAAGGTAAAATTATTTCCCAGAAAATTACTTCTCTTTTTATGATTCTGGGGAAATAGTCTCTTCATTTTACTTCAGTATTAACTTACATAGTTTACTCCTTGCTTTAAATTAAAAAAAAGAACTTTAAATATATAAATATCCTTTTTCAATAATTTAGGAAAAAACAATATTCTAATCTGTGACTTCATCTCATTTACGGCTGACATTTAAACTAGTTCTTTATTTTTCTACTCTCTGGTTAAAAGGGAATATTTTAGAAACTTCTGTTCACAGGATAGTCTATAAAGTATCATTGCTTACTTGTCCTTCATTTAAGGGGACATACTGACTACTTTTTTAAAAATATATATAAGAAAATTGCATGGGTCCAGAGCTAAACCAAGTAAATCTAGCTCTTTGTTGTATTGCTGTTATTGTTGTTGCTCTTACCTTAAATCAGGGATTCCCAATCTCAGCACTATTAGTATTTTGGACCAAATAATTCATTATTGTGAGGTGCTGTCTTATCCATTATAGGATGTTAGTAGCATCTGTGGCCTCTATTCAATTGATGCCAGATGGGCACCTCCAGTTCTAATGACCTAAACACATAGAGCTAAATGTCCTCAGGAAGAGGAAAGAGTGAATACTACAAATCTCCCAAGGTTGAAAACCTATCTTAAATCAATCTTTCTTTGGCTTTGGAGGGTGGGGGAAGGGGAGTCGCCTTATCTCTTGTCCATATTATGAATGTATTCTTAGAAAGTGACCAGGAGATATAATTTAATTTTAAAGGGCAGATTTATAAAAGGAATATCAAAAGAAAAGGTCACTGGAATAATCTATAGGTATGAGAATGACATTTGAAAACCATGTTTTATCAGAGCTCTTGTCAAGTTCCTAGCAAATAAGTTTAAATATATATTTGGTACAACCAGTTTCTAAATGAGACATTGTTTGGGGGATGGCAACTGGCAGAAGAAAAAATACGATCTTCAATATAGTAATTTCATTGTAGCTCCAACAAAATTAAGCCTGTTAAGAAAACATCATCTTGGTCCTTTCCTTATAGTTGTAAGAGTAAGAACTGATATAAGCCTATCTAAGATCAACACATTTAAACTATTATTGCTAAAATGAAGCCTATATTGCTATTTTTACACTTCCAAGTATTTTGTCCCCAACTGTAACTTCCTTTTATTATCCAGAATAATATTTTATATATTTTATATGTTTGTTTTAAAGCACATTCAGAATAAAAATAATGTAAGAAAATTATTGTTGTTATTGGTCTTAAAAAATCATTTTTATGCTCCTCATGACTAGGTATTAGTGATCATTTGTCTTTGACCCTCTTCATAATACACTGCTGTGTGCATTTATCCACTTTCACTCTCCTACATGTAAATGTCTCCAAAATACATATTCACATTCTCTAGAGCTCCATGTGGTACCCCACATGTAAGTCAGATAGGATATATCCTAATTAAAGTAATTATCAAGTTACTAAGTCATTTAAAAGATACATGTTTGGCTAAGGCATGAGAGATTAGTGAAAAGTGAGCCTTACTCTAGTTGACAGAATGTGGGGGAACACTCTAGAAACATTCAGCCACAGTTGGTGCAGTTAACTATCTTATTTATTAAAAAGATATTTTGAGAACCCAACTTTACTATCTTTACTTCCTGCATGAAAAAAAAGGACCCAAAACCAAAAGTCTAGCTACATTCTCTTGGTCTGGGAGGGACGATCATAATCATTGCCAACCACTTCCATCCTGAAGAAGCATGCCCAAATGGGGAAAGGCTAAGTTTTTAGCAAAAAGTAAATGATCAGCGTTTTATGGGTATTGTTTGCTATTTCTCTTTTTCCTTCTTTGTTCTTCTTTTATGACTCCCCATAAAAGGTATTTCCTGATCTTTAAAAAATACTTTCATTAGGGGTGCCTGGGTGGCACAGTCGGTTAAGCCTCCAACTCTTGGTTTCAGATCAGGTCGTGATCTCAGGGTCATGAGTTTGAGGCCCAGGTTAGAGTCTGCTTGGGATTCTCTCTTCCTCTCCCTCTGTCCCTCCTGCTTGTCCTCTCTCTCAATTAAATAAATAAATCTTAAAAAAAAAAATACTTTCATCATGTTCTCAAATCAACTAAATTTTTAATTTCTCCCAACTTCCTTCTCCTACTTTGTTCCCTATTAACAAAATCAACATCTCTCCAGTCACTCAAACTAAAAACCTCAGAGAAACCACTTTCTATCTCATTTATCACAATTTAACTCCTGCCCAAGACCTCCTAATTCTACCCTCACAATATCTCTATTATCTTTGCCCTTCTTGCCATCTCTGTTCCCATTACCATGGTTCAGGAATTCATCATTTGCCTTATATACAAATTAATTCAAAAGACTTTCAAAAGCTCTTTCAACACAAATTTCTCCCGACTCCAAAAAAATCATGTTTATTACTGCCAAAATTGTTTTTCTAAGGAACCAATACAATCATATGAGTCAAATAAATAAATCTTTAATAATTCATCTCTAAAGATTATAGATCAAACACTTTGGCATAGAAAAGTCAAGACTCTCTGTTATCATTCCCAATCAAGCTTTATGGTCAACACACCTAGTATACTCCAGTCATTCCAGATTTTCTATCATTCTTCAAGTGTAACATGAACTTTTACAACTGACTTTTTCTTTTTGTTGTTTTGTCTTTCTACACTGCTATTGCATATTATGGCAAAAATTCTTTTCATTACCCAATGTATTTCAGTTAAACTTCTTAGTTTATTCCTTAGTGCACTCATGGCACCTTAGTAATATAGCATCATTAAAGCACATAACCACATTATATTTTAGTTGTGCACAGAACTATCTGCCCTCCAAAATTGTGAACTTGCGGTCAAGGACTATGGCTCATTCATCGTTGTAATGATCTTTCAGTATTTTAACTGCAAGAGTTAGCAGTATTCAATTCAATGCTTAATACTAATCACTGGAAATAGAAGACAACTTGCAGATTATATATACTTTTATTTTGCTCATCTTTATTTCATTTTACCTTTTCTCAAGCTGGAATTATTCTTTAATTCTGAAATCAAATGTGGATTTTAAAAAGACTCATCTAATGATTGTTTTAAGAAATTAGAAGAAAAAATAATAGGTAGAAAGAAACTAAATCAGTGTATTTTCTTTATTATATTTTTCAAAAGCTTTTAAGAAATATTTTCAGAGACGGGGCACCTGGGTGGCTCAGTCAGTTAAGCATCTGCCTTCAGCTCAGGTCATGATCTCAGGGTCCTGGGATTGATCCCTGCATCAGGCTCCATGCTCAGGGAGGAGCCTGCTTCTCCCTCTCCCCCTGCCCCTCCCTACCGCTCATGCTCTCTCTCTCTCTCCAATAAATAAATGAAATCTTTAAAAAAATATTTTTGGAGCTAATTAAAATATAACACTAGGCTTCACCACTTCAATTTGAAAGTGAGAGCTCTGCTCTTAGTGAAAAATAGATTAACAAAGCATAGTTATGTGTTTTTTTTTTTAACAAATATCCAATGTAAACTCATCTATATATGCAAAAACACTTATACCTAAGGAAATCATAATTCAGGATATCCTCATAGCGGGAACTGTTTACACAATTTAAGTTTCCAATTTTCATAAGTAAATTCTGACAGAACAAATGAAAGACAAGATTTCCTATACTTCAAAATAATAGACTCATAAAAATTATTGCCATCTACTTTGGTGATTAACATTGTAAGCTATAGAAATTTTTCTTATTCTAAGCCTATGGTTGAACTATCTACAAAATAAACTCAGGACTAAAAGCTGAAAGTAATATTTGAAGAATAAACTATAAAAATTACTGAACTTCAAAAGTGTGAACAAAATCTTACCAAATAATTTCTATCATTTCATAGGAAATATATTATAAATTACTACAGACGTACAAAATGTGAAAGAATAAGAAAAGAATTCAAGTCATATAACTGTATGTACTATTTTCTTCAACATAGGCCATTAGCTTTTAAAACTAAATAATCAACAAAATGAACCTATCAAACAATAATCTGACATAATCATTACTCTATGGCAAACTCATTAGATCTGGGGTAGTTTTTGTGAAGCAGATGCAAATCAAATACAAACAGCAAATACTTCTACCTGTGGAACATTTTTTTTTTAATTTCTTTTTTTTTTTTAATTTTATTATGTTATGTTAGTCACCATACAATACATCATTAGTTTTTGATGTAGTGATCCACGATCCATTGTTTTCATATAACACCCAGTGCTCCATGCAGTACGTGCCCTCCTTAATACCCATCACCAGGCTAACCAATCCCCCCTCCCCCCTCCCCTCTAAAACCCTGTTTGTTTCTCAGGTCCATAGTCTCTCATGGTTCATCTCTCCCTCCAGTTCCCCCGCGCCCATTTTTCCTTTCCTTCTCCTAATGTCCTCCATGTTATTCCTTATGTTCCACAAATAAGTGAAACCATATGATAATTGACCTATGGAACATTTTAAAAGAGAATGAATTCTTACTTTCAAATTGATAAGTAATAGGAATATAGAGCTACCTCCCCTAAAGTGGCAACTTTTCTATCAAACTAAACCACAGTTTACATTACAAATGCTAGAAATAAATGCTATAACTGGACTCTATTCTTTCAAAAGTTATCTCAAAACTCTAAATTAGTATTCCTATGTATATTCTATTAAAATAAGTTATAAGCAAAAATAAATAAGCTATAAGCAATGATTGCTTAAAACACCCCCCCCAACACACACACATATACATAACCTACAACTCCAAGGGTTTATCTGATCTTAGAAATCCATCATCTCACGAGTGTCCTATCCCAATTCTTTTTCTACAATTTAAAGAATAGTTTTTTTAAAAAAAATCTGTCATATGTTACAAATCAAGTACTGTTGTTGGTTTGTTTCCTTAACCTTCATTGTTTTCTGACAAATATTTGTCATTCATTTTCCCCATCAATAAGAAGAGAGTAAAAGTCTTACATAGCAAGTAAATAATTAATTCAGGGCCAGATACAACCACTTAAAAGGTTTTTCACAAAGACGATGAAAGTTATTGTCATTAAAATATAATTGTTCTATAATATCTGTATTTGCCATAAGTTTTTCAATAATCTTATGCTATTTCTCCCCTAGAGTAAGGACTAGAAATAGCAAAATTACATAACATCTCTAGGAAGGGATTTCAGTCTGCTGTTATTTTAACTAATCTTCATAAAATTTGGAGATTCTTTACTTATTAAATAACAATGTGGCTAATTCAGAGTCATACAATCATAAGCAACACAGCGCGGTATTGAAGAGTACGGATGGTGATACCAGATGTGCAGGCTGGAATCTCAACTCTACTACTTACTAGCTGTCTGACCTTGGTTGACTGTGTAACCCGTTCAGGCTTTATATTCCTTGTCTGTAAACTGGAGACAAGAATGGCACTTGTTTGTTTTGAAGATTAAAAGACTGGATGCATGGAAAGTATTTAGAATAGTGTCTGATAACACAGTTAACAGCTCTGCTATTAATTGTAGTGATAAAGTTCACTGGAATTCCAACTTAATTTTTTTCTTTTCCTCAGCCCATCTTCAAATCGTAACACAATAACTTATTGTATCTAAGTTTATTTTTATTGTCAAAACTATCAGAAGAAAGGGAAAGAGCGATGCTTTTTAAGTGATTAAGAGATTCCTCAGCTCCTTTCAGCATTTCCAGGCTACATGAGCTGTTCTTACCCAGGGGGAGGTAAGGGAGTGGGGAGGGGATTCTGTAGAACTCAAACCCCAGTCAAACAAGCAAATAAAGAAACAAAAAGGTGCTATTGTAATGTTGGGATTTTTTTTTTCTCAAAGTTTCAGTTTAGGGCACAATTCTGAGCTCAAGAAACTATTATAAGCTTCCAATACTCAGAGATTCTACCCTGAACATAGTGAAGACAGGACAAGATGAAAATAAAATAGGTTTAGTAGAATAAAACAGAGGATATATTTGAGTAAGTATTATGCACTGATAGATCAAAGTGTTTTATCCAGTAAGTCCAAATCACAAATTGTCCTTCATTTGTAATAGAAGAACCATTTTTTCTCCAGTTTCATATAAAATCCAACTATTCTAATATAACTCAGGGAAGTGGCTGTTTTATTGATATGTGGAAAAAAATTTATTTACACAGGAGTCAATAAAAAATGGATTCATATCCAAACTCACCAATTAAAAGAGAATTTAAAATGTTAACTTGTATCAATAATTTTTATATCCATATTTTATCTTTCTACTAAATAGTTTGTTTACTTAAGGTGATGATGAATTTAACTTTCAACCAAGAATTATGAAGGGTACACCAGGTACCATATTAAATGAATAAAAGAAAAAAAGAAAAAGCTACAGTAAATAATGAGAAATTTTGAGAATAATTATTTGCTGGGAAAAAAATATCTCTGTGCTGTTTCTCACATTTGTTAAGAGAGGGTAATCAATTCTGCAGACAGTAAGATATTCTGAGAAGTAATTTAGCCCTCACACCAAATAATCAAGATAAAAGAGGTGAGATTTAATCAAATAAAAGGTGAACATAAAACAAGAGTAACTTGCTTTTTTACTACTGAATTATGTTAAATTACCTTTTATCTGTTGAAAAGTCAGTAGAGCAAGTTGTTTAGCAATAAAAATTACTTATTCTTGTATAATTACAAACTTATGAATATTAGGCATAATTGCCAATAATGGGGGAGGTCATAGAGAAAAACTTTTAAGTATCATTCTCTTGTAATGTTGTTCAATTTCTCGTAACACTGAAAAAGACCTGAGTGTCATTCAAAATCATTAATTTTGTTTTCTCAGCACACCAATTAACATTCACTCTGCACTAACTCTGTTCTCCTTTCCCATATGACCCTTTCAAAGGATTCAAAACTGAAATATTGTAGCAATAGACATATAAGGCAATTTAATCATTTGATAACTAACTACTGGGAATATTTAAGTAAGTTTTTACTGAATTTAAGCTTGTATATGCAATACGATTAGAGTGGTTTCTTGTAAATTCTAGGAACCTGAAAGAGGACTGCATGTGGAGTAGAACAAAAAGGTAAAATGTTGTGAAAAGCAAAAAACAAACAAAAATGACTTAATTTTGTCTTGTGAAAATTAGAGGAATGATATTTAACTCAAGGATTATTTGCAAAAAATAGGGAGATCTAAGATTGAGGTTAAAATATTAATTTTAAAGTATGACACCATGCCTAAGGTCAGGGAAAAAGAAAAACACTACATGCAAAGCGAAGTAATAAGCAGGTTGTGCATTTTAATCCCTTTGGAGATGTGTGTGTGACCTTGGGCATTACCTCCCTACTGAAACCTCCAAACTCCCATCTGCAGAATCTAGGCTGGATTTAGATAATTCCTAAGGGCTCTTCCAGTTTCACATTTTAGGAAAAGGAAATTATATAAATCCTAGATGGCATAAATTATCCCTCATGGGCATGGAAAACCTGCTTATATAGTAAGTAAAGGCTTTATATATTTCTAATCTCTGTCAGCATATGTAACTTTATGTATTGTTATATATGTCAAACTATAAAATCTGTTCAGTGTTTCTTTATGGAACATGTAGCTCCATATCAGAGTAGACCGGTATTACTTATGCTCTCCAAAACTTACAAAGTTTTCTTTTCTTCTATTAGTATTAGAAGTTTTTAACTTACTGTTTTGTTTTGTTTTTTTCCTATATGTGGGGAAGGACTGATTTGAAGCAAAAACAACTTCAAAATTCTCCTTGAATTTTGATTACCAACGCCTTTTCAATCTTGCTGCAAGTCAGGTTCCCTTAAACATCAGTACCTCTTTATACAGACGGTATCAAGAATTTAGGCTTGGCAACATCATTAAAGAATTGTGACTTTGGATAAGTCTTATAGATACAGAAAATTTTAGTTTCCTCAATTATTAAAAAAATGAGAGTTTGTACTAGATAACTATAAGATCTCTGTTACTGCAATATTGTGATTCTCTGATTATATATATATATATATATGTGAATATATATGTATGTATGTATGTGAATGATACATAAAAGTTTCTGAAATGCTGAAGTGTTTTTCCACTATTGAGGATATATCTCTCAGGGAGAAACTACCAGACATTAAGAAATTATCAATTAGGTGGTAATATGGTATAAGTAATGCCCCTTAATAATTTACCCAACTGTTTATTTACATTAAGTATCTTCCAAAGTTTATTAACTCACCAAAAAGATAAGATGCACTATCTAGTTCTCCCTAATAATTCTAAGAAAATAAAATGGTAAATATCTTCTCTGCTTTACAAAGAGCGCAACTAGACATTAATAAGCAAATGGAGTATGCTTTAGCAGTTCATTGAACAGACCCAGTGTCAGAAGCAGAATATAGTGGGGTTCACTGAGTCTATAGACTTTCTTTAATTTTCTATTATGCCTTACAATAATGTATGAGTGTGTTTATGTGTTTTGGGGTAGTGGCTGAGAGAGCTGGTAGGAAGGTGATAATCATTAAGATATTATGATATGATCTCAGAATGGTTAACTCATTGTACTAGGGGCCCCAGGGCACCAGCACAGACTAAAGGCCACATAGCCCTTCCTTTAGCTCTCTAGCTACTGGGATTCATTGAGCCATATCACTAAAGGCTTACCTTGCAAAGGAGATATTGATCTTCTACAAATATAAATGTTCTCTTACACTTTCAAAAAACCATCTTGCTCTTTCTAAAGTCTACACAATGTGTAAATTCAGGTCTTTAGAGAATGGGATAGCCCAGGCACAAAATTCATCATCCCGCCAACTGAAAAGTTGTCTCAAATATTGATCGCCATACAAATAAAGAGTAAGTGGGTATCTTTCTCACTTGGGACCTCAGATGAATCAGATCAAAGTTCCTGATATTTTCTCTTTTCCTTTCATGGCCCACTTCTTTTCAGATTTATACAGTTGCATTAAATCAGTGTTTTACCTGATCTCCCTAGTTTCTCTTGTTTTATTTGGACTTTGACATGAGTTTCAAAAAATTCCTCAATAATAATGCTCATCAAAGATCAAGTACAAAAACAATGGAAACAAAATAATTTTGAGAACAATTTGGCTATTACCTCAAGTATTTTATTTCACTACCTTAAAGTTATTTTCCTTCACTTAGTGGATATGCTAACATATAGCTCAGACTATTTGATTTACCACAGATCTGCTTATAACTCAAGAGAAAATAAGCCCATTTTATTAAAATAAAGGATGAACATAATAATGAAAAATAAGGTAATTAACAGAAGCTTGAGGTAAGATGTCCTTTCCAAACTGCTTCAACACCTTAAGATAAAGTTAGCTATAATCTTTCTAGTTTGGGGCTCAAACAAAATAGTCTGGCTAGCTGCTCTGAAGACAGGGGTAAAGATGATGCTGCTTAGGAAACTGCCTGCACTCCCAAATTTGTTGAGCCAAAAAATGCATTGTACTTTTCATGGACTATGTGGAACACACAGAAAAGAGGTCAGCCTGGATCCATTTAAATTCTTGCCGAAAAGGAGCCAAGGGTGATAAACACTGGATTCTAATGAACTAATGGAGCACTATTATCTCTGATTGTGCTCATGTGACTACAATCATTTTACACACAGCAGGCAGAACAAATCAGATGATGACACGCTCTTGCTTATCATCCTTCTATGGGCTTCCCACTACACTTAGAATAAAACCTAAACGCTCCACCTGATTTCCAAGGCCCTGTGGTCAGGCATCTACCTATCCTTCGGACCCATCTCAGGTGACTCTCTCTCTTTCACTCATGGTAGGCTACATGCTGATCCTCTGCCTCTTCCTCTAACAGGGGAAGTTTACTCTGCCTGAAACCCTTTCTCCTTGAGCTTTTTCATGATGGATTCTTATCTTTTAGATATCAATTTAAATGTGACCCCTGCAGACATATCTTGCCTGACAAGCCACTCAATGTAGTGACAAAGACTGTCCCCTTGACCAAAATTAGGCAGGCTCCTTGAGCCCTCTTTTTGACTAGGCCTTGTCTTGGGCCCTATACTCAACCTGTCTAAGCTAGTCTTAGTGAAGAGTCCTATAAAGTCACCCCTCCATCTTTGATATGTGACCACCCTTGACATCTGATCAAGTTCTTCATCCCTTGCCCTGGATGTCTAAGCCTTTGGCCTTCCTTTAATAACAATCTCGTCAGTAGTTTAGTAAGTTTAGTAAGAATCCCCCTACGTTTGCTATCTCCTCTCAGCGATTTTCAATTTTCATTCTGCTCCTTGGCTATAAATCCCTAGTTGTCTTTGCTGTATTTGGAACTGAGCTCAGCTCTTTCTCCTAATGCAATAATATTGAATAAAATCTGCCTAATGACTTAAACGAGTGTCTGATTCTGTTCCTCTTTGCTAGTAGCCACCCAATCCCCTGGTGTCAATTTCCGCTATTTTAATTCTCTGCATCGAACTAATCTCTATGACATTATAATGATGGCCCTTTGTTTTGTGGCCTATCTCCTTACACTAGGGTGTGACCTTTAGTAAAGCAGAGATATTGTTTCTCTTGATTACCACTTCATCACCAGTGTGTTGAGCCTAGAACACGGCTGGCAATGACCACAACACTAAATAAATTTTGTTAAGTAAGATAATTTTAAAAATTATGTTTTCATGGTTTACCTAAATGGGTATGAAAATGTGTAGAAGAGAAAACTGGAAGTTATCATACACATAAGATTTATCAACAAAAGGTAGAAATGAATACAACAGATATTAAAAGTCGTTTCCTTTGGTTTCTTCTTCAGACATCACTGTGTTTTCCAAACTTTCCACTGTGCTTTACTTTGAAAATTAGAAAAACATTAAAAAAACACTAAAGAAAAAAAAAGAGTGGTTTATGAATTACCAATTTTAGTTGCTTTATGTGTTTCTTCAAGAGAAACCTTTTACTTGCAAGTTCCCAGATTACTGACTCTGTGCCAAGAGAAAGGCACATAAAAAAAAAAAAAAAAAGTAACAAGCAAAATTTCACTGGAGGAAAAGGTTGTCAAAAGTAGCATTTTGTTCCTTCAAGTTCTAAAACCTGGTAGATTTTAAGATAACCGAGCAAGGAATAGAATGGAGGAAAGGGAAGAAGAGGTAAGAGTCTCATACTAGATATCACTTTATTACCTATTTCAGGAGAATCAAGACCAAATGCTGTTTTACCTGAGTAAACTGAACCAGCAGGGAGCAAGTGAGTGCGAGTGATCTACATGAAACTGTTAACCAATGGGAACAGCAGCGCTGCGCTTACCGCACTGTTCTCCCTACTCTCCAGCACAATCTCAGATACCCATCATGGCATCTATCTTTAAAGCAGTCCTTTGTTTACTGCTGCTTATTATTTTTTGGCAATTACTGTTGGTGTTTAATCATTTCTCTTTGTGTGAGTAAATACAACACTGTCAAATTGCATAACATGAAGATTAATTAAGATAATCAATTAAGATAAGATAGAAGGGAAAATAATTCATCCACATTTCTCCAATTAGAAAAAAAGTTTTGGTGGAATCGACTGGGCAAATTCTTCCTCAGGGTTTTTACAAAGGCTGTTTGTTCCCTCTGTTGATGCTTTTTTCCCCAGAGAGCCAAATGACTTGCTTCCTCCTGTTTTTTAGATCTTTATTCCAATTTCATTCTCAATTAAGTCATCCTGACCAAACTATCTGAAATCATAATCCCCCAACATAACCAATTTCCATTCCCTGCTTTTTTTCCCCCTCAGTACTTATCACAATATAACATCCTATACTTTGTTTACTGTCTGTCTACCCCAAAAATGCAACTTATGTGAGGGCAGGTATAATGGTCTGTTGTATTCCTACTGTATTCCCAGAAAATCAGTTTGTTGAGTGAATGAATAATATGAGTAATTTGCCACTGTTATGATTTTTGAGTGTGTGTCTTAGAAGTTTAAACTATTTATGATTCCCATCTTGTAGTACAGGATCACTAAAAAATCTCTCTTGTGATTAGAAATGGATCTCAGAATTCAAGAACCTGAAATTTCTATAGTTGCTTTTGTACTCCTGAAATCTTGAAAGATGGAAGAAAACCTCAAGTGAGGCGACCAAGGAGCCATGGCATTGGCTGCTATGCACCACTGAAAAAACCTGTATGCAGTGTCAGAGTGTGTTAACGGTGCTGTCCATGTAAAAAAAAACTTTAGAACTTTCCCCAGTGTACAATTTCCCCTTTGTTAGTAAGATTATTCAGCCTGGTTTCAAAATGAAATTTGTTCTTGTTTTAGTTTGAGTGTCTTTAGAATGTCTGACTTTGGTCTCCTAGAGGAAATGAGGACAACCAGTTTCATTATCTACAAAAACTGAGTTTCACAGAAAGATCTTGATTAAAAACAAAACAAATAACAACTCTTCTTCACAAAAGTAACAAAGCAAACCAAACAAAAATTTCACTTTAACCTGAGCAACAACAATGCTCTTTGAACCACAGTGGGTCATACTGTGTAATTTCTCATTAGCCAATATTATGGGCTGAACTGTGTCTCTCCAAAATTGTGTCTCAACCTGGGGACCTCCAAAAGTGACTGTATTTGAAGATAAAGTCTTTGAAAGGGCATTTAAGTTAAATGAGGTCATCAGGGTGGACCCTAATACAGTATGATGGTGCTCTTACAAGAAGAAAAAATTACAACAGAGACAAGACCATGTGAAGACACAGGGAGAAGACATCTATCTACACCCCAAGGAGAGTGGTCTCAGAAGAAACAAACCCTAACATCTTGATCTCAGACTTCTTGCTTACAGAATTATGAGAAATAATTATGAGAAAATAAATTTCTCGTACTTTGTTATGCCAGCCCTAGCAAAATAAGATAGCCAACCAAGAAATGCCAAAGACTGTCACAGGTAAAACACTTATAAAGATGTATTTACATTTTAGAGTTGTTCTCTCTCCAACCAGAAGGTTCATATTAGACAGCTACTGGTTTGTTAATGCTTCAGATTTACTTGGTAGTATCCATTCATTCATTTAAGAACCTAAGAACCTAAGAAGTACGCAGGACACTCGAAACTTCAAGTCAGGAATAGAAATTGAATGGTCCCATTCACAAAAATAGAAGAACATAAACCTTCTCAGTGAATGATTTTGCAGTTCTACTGCATTATCACTTCCTCTCTCACAACTTCTACATCACAAATAATTTGGCTGACAATAAAACTCACAGAGCTGGGGCAGTGACATTTATCTAAAATAATCAAAACTACTGTCACAGAATCATGTTCTTGTTCTTTTTGTTGTTTTTCTTTTTCTTTTTCTTTCCTTTGTTTCTTCTATTTTTCTTATATTCATCAGTTTTTTATTTTGAACATTATCATGCTATTTCATAATTCATGGGGCATAATATTGTAAAATAATTTTACTAGTTTCTGGAAGAAAATCAATAATTATAGGAAAAACTCCTTACAGGATAGGTAAAAAGTAATTTAGCTGACTAAAATAACGACATAAATTCTGTCTTTCCAAACTTCAGCAGCAGCTGAACAATCCTTGAAGACACATAAAAAGCACTATTCAATTAATAATATTTTATATTATTTTTAAAGTATTAGTATATTAACTGCTACCTTTTGAAAAACGTTTCAAAACTTAGAAGAATCAAATGTAACCAAAACCAAAAATTAGGAACTTATTTCTTAGAAGTTGCAAATAGTCCAGATTACTAAAGTAACATTTTTGTTGTGGTTAAAAAATACGTAACATAAACTTTAATTAACATTTAAAATACACTGAAAAGATTTCCTTACCAATATTGGGGTGCTTCAAAAGACGGCAGATTCTAGCTTCTCTTTCCAGTTTCTGATGATCTGTTTAAAAAAATAAATCACAAGTCTTAGCAAAAAAGATTAAAAGACGATAAATAGCATATTGAAATGACAAAGCCTTTACATTTATGTATCTTTTGATCTCTTTTTAAAAGTGATAATTTCTTGTATTAACAGTTACAGTTATCTGTAAAAGAGAGAAAGTTGAAAAGAATAAAGCCACACTTGTTTTCAAAAAAAAAAAGTGATAATTTGCAATTAGGTGAACATAATATAGTTTAACAATCTAATTTTCTTTCTTTTTCATTGGCTTGATGTTTGATAGAGTGAGATACAGAATAGAGCTGAATTTAGACAGGGCCAAGACAACAGTGAAAATGTCACAAAACACTAGTATTCTTTCTTTACCTTAAGTATATATTCTTACAACAAATTAATTGACCCAATAGACACATACACATTTTTTTTTTTTTTTAAAGATTTTATTTATTTATTTGAGACAGAGAGAATGAGAGAGACAGAGAGCACATGAGAGGGGGGAGGGTCAGAGGGAGAAGCAGACTCCCCGCCGAGCAGGGAGCCCGATGCGGGACTCGATCCCGGGACTCCAGGATCATGACCTGAGCCGAAGGCAGTCGCTTAACCAACTGAGCCACCCAGGCGCCCCAAGACACATACACATTTAATCAGATGATGCCTATCTGGAATTTGAAATACCATGGAAATGGTGCTAAGTAGGGTTACAGTTTGTCCCTAATGGAGAAATATTTTCTGTCCAGTCATATTTTCTATCAGCCACTCTTCATACAATCATTGGTCCAACTTCCCAAGTTTATGATGCTCTTTCTTATATCAGAGACTTCCAAAAATCCCAAATTCCTTGCTCATCTTCATCCTTCTATGTTTCCCTAATCATTTCTTTGAAGGGGCATGACCACGGTAAACTTACATTTTAAGAACTATCTGATACTCTTCTTTGATTTCTTTGTGGTGGCTCATATGCATATATTTAGAACCAAAATCACTGGCCAAAGCACAAATGCCAAAAAGAAGCAATAACAGAGCAGAAACACACATTGCCAATAAGGACAGCACGGCAGAGTGGTCATTAGTTGAGAACCTTATATAGACATCTGACTTAAACCTTACAATAGCCCTCTGAGACTAGGCAATATTATATCCCTATTTTAAAAATATAAAAACTAAGGCATAAAGGTTAAGTTATTAGTGGAATCTACCAAATCAGCTCTCATTAACTAGAATCATAGCCTTAAAAGGAGGAGGGGAACATTTACCTAACTACCCACACATAGTCTATACTAATGGTCCTCCAACTCTGTGGTCTCAGAACCTCTTAACACTCTTAAAAATTATCGAGGACCCCAAAGAGCTTTATTCACATGGATTAGATATATTCATGCTTACTCTATGAGAAACAAAACTAAGAAAAATGTTAAATATATATTAATTCATTTAAAAACAATAATGATGAGCTTTGCACAGTGGCAGTATTGTAGCCAATGAGGTTTATCCGAGGTGCGATTATTGCTAACTGAAAAACAATAATGAACCCATTACATTAACATAAGTTATTGCATTTAATTTCTAAACTTTTTATTTAATAAAATTAAAAATTAAATAACTGAAACTTACAGAAAATTTGAAGAACAGTACTAAAAACATATAACAGCAGATTACTCAGATACATCTATTAACATTTTACCCATTTAAAAAATCATTTATATTCTATGTATGTATACATGTCTGTGTATGTGTATATGTATACACATATTTAACACACAAATATGTGTTTATATTTATACCTAATCTAATTTTTTTTCTGAACTATCTGAAGGTAAGTTACAAACATGAAGGCCCTTTTTTAACCCCTAAAATTTCAGTGTGCATTACCTTAAAATTGTGATACTCTCTTACAATCACTGTATAGTTATCAACTTCAGCAAATGCCACATTAATACAATACTTTACCATCCATATGCTAATTTTGTCTGATTAACCCAACGATGCCCTTTATAGGATTTTATCGCCCTCTAATGCAGGATCCAGCCTAGGGTCAGATACGGTATTTAGTTGTCATCTCTCTTTAGTTTCCTTGAATCTGGAATATTTCCACAGTTTTTGCCTTCTATGACCTGACAATTTTGAAGAATACCATGTCTATCTTTTAAAAATAATGAATCTCATCTTGGTATTGTCAAATGTTTGCTCATGATTTGATTTAGGCGATGCATTCTCAACTAGAACACTATCCTTCTCCAGCTGTCACATATGAAAGTATACACTGTCCAATGGCTTCTCAAAAATGGTGACTTTGATCGCCAGGTCAAGGTGCTTTGAATTTCTCTGCTGAGTATTATTCTTTTTTAATTTTTCCTTTGTCACTAATAAATATATGGTGAGACTATTTATGGCCAGGAAAACATCTTGGTCTTCATCAAAATTCTCCTGTAGATTGTGCATTCAGCGATGATTCCTGCCTGAACCAGTCTTTACTATGATAGTAGCAAAATGTTGATTTTCTAACTCCAGCACAGTAACATTTTCATGCAAAATACTGTTATTTAAAAAAAAAAAATTCAAGGGCACCTGGGTGGCTCAGCTGGTTAAGCGACTGCCTTCAGCTCAGGTCATGATCCCAGGGTCCTGGGATAGAACCCTGCATTGGGCTCCCTGCTCAGAAGGGAGTCTGCCTCTCCCTCTCCATCTGCTTCTTCCCCTGCTCATGCTCTCTCTCAAATAAATAAATAAAATTTAAAAAAATTCAGTGACATTTTAATAGGAATGTATAAGGACAAATAGTAGCTACACTTACAGTAAACAGAGCATAATGTTTACCCAATTATTATGTTGTACACCTGAAATTGCTATAACATTGTATCAGCTATACCCAAAAAATGATTTTGAAATGAAAAAAAAATAAAAAAGAGTAGCACGGTTTTACATCTTTGCCAAATCTCTTTGATGTCTGGCTTAATAAAAGCTGTATTCTCATGTTTGCTTCTATATTCAATCTACTGTAATATGTTGTTTTGGTTGAAGTATATCAATAGAATCAGACCTCACAAGGATATGCAGTTGGAAAAGCAAGAGTACTGTCATAGTTTTTCAGATAATTGTGGATATTGTTCTTTAATATCATCCCAAAACTCAACAAGTGATAGTTTTTTAAAGGTTAGTTGCCAGTGAAATCTGAAACCTTCTCAATGTACTTTATGAACCATATCAATAAAGTCATGAACTTATATGTTTTTTTTTTTAAGATTTTATTTATTTATTTGAGAGAGAGAGAATGAGAGAGAGAGAGCATGAGAGGGAGGAGGGTCAGAGGGAGAAGCAGACTCCCTGCTGAGCAGGGAGCCCAATGCGGGACTCGATCCCAGGACTCCAGGATCATGACCTGAGCCGAAGGCAGTCGCTTAACCAACTGAGCCACCCAGGCGCCCCATGAACTTATATGTTTTAATCAAATTAATTTTCAACATGAATACAATAAATTTTCTAATATAATAAAATTTTACTCTGCTACATTAACAGTCATTGCTCTTTCTTGTACTTCTTTTACACCCAGGCATAATTTTATAACATGATGCACCATTTGGAAAATATTGGTTTAGTATGTTATGTAGTTCTTCCAAACATGGACACATTTCATTACATACTATCATAAAAACAGTATAACCACTAATATCACCAGAACAATCTTTAAATTTGGGAATTGCCCATGTTCTCATGGGCAAATACAAATTTTCCAAAATTCTAATTTTTGTTTGAAAGCCTGAACTGTGTTATTGGCAATAAATGCTGTCAGTTGTTTTCCCTTAAGTGACAGGCTCACTTTGTTCATTTTGAGAAAATGTCTCCCAATAACCTAAGTCTGACTAATCATAACTAGTTTTTCAGTTGTAATTTCAAGTAAAAATGGTATCCCATGAAAGAGTATCTAGTTCAGCTTCTAACTTAAACAACTGCAAGGTACTTTTCCTTGAGACAACCATTGTACCTCAGTGTGGAGTGAAAGTGCTTTACACATTCTCATTTAATCATGTAGAATGTTGCAAAGATATATGATCAAAGGTCAAGATTTGATAACAGTAATAATTTTAACTGGTTCATCATGTGAAATCCTCAGTGAAGTAAGGTGTTTTTAGTCTATAAGTACTAAAAAATACAGATGAAGAGTATAGTTTGATGCCACTGCCTTGATTCATGCAAAGGTCCCAGCAATTATATCCACTATTTCTTTTGCATCATAGGTATAAACGTCAACATACATACACACAAAAAAGCATATAATGTCTTAGATTTACTATGAAAATAGTTTTGAAATTGTAGATTCTCTAAGAGGGTTTCATGGGACTCCTGGGTCTACAAGGCCACACCTTTGAGAACCACTGGCATATTCTATAAAAAAAAAACTGTGTCATATAATACTTCTTTTTAGGAATTTTGAAAAATATTTTAAACATGTATAGTGTTATTAAGTAATCTCTATACTCAATGTGGGTATATAGTGTTATTAATAACTCAAATAGAAATAGCGTTTTAAGAATCAGCACAGCATTGGATTGGATCTAACAGTGTATCCATTATATCTGGATTACCAAAGATAAAGACAGATATTCTCCGGCCTTACCATCGTCTAGAACTGCAAATGCCTCAAATAAATGTAAAATGTAAATTCTTCAAACTCCCTATCTCTTTAACAGGTTCTCATTCTTAAGATAAGCTACTTCTAGAATATTCTCATTTAGAAATATACAAGTTAGGGGTGCCTGGGTGGCTCAGTCAGTTAAGCGTCTGCCTTCAGCTCAAGTCATGATCCCAGGGTCCTGGGATCCAGTCCCATGTCGGCTCTCTGCTCAGCAGGGAGTCAGCTTCTCCCTCTCCCTCTGCCTGCCGCTCCCCCCGCTTGTGCTCTTTCTGTCAAATAAATAAATAAAATCTTAAAAAATATATATATACAAGTAAACACAAAACACATTTCTATATTTATCCTTCTAAAGAGATGATTAAGTTTTACATTTAAAATTTCCTTTACTTTTAATTCAATTGGCAACAAAAATCATGCATCCCTACATTATCCTTCCCCAGCTCTCACAACTATAATGGTAAGAGGCAAGGGCAGATTATAAAAGGCAAGACATCCAATACTGTTTATCACCATCTAAAGATTTTCTTTTATTATCCACACATCCTGCAGCTCGTGTAGAATCAGATTCATTTATCATTTAATATTTATTAAAGTATTCAAACTATAATAGTTTGACTTTTTTCTTCCTTTGAAGCTCAAGTCCACACTGTTATTTGAATAAAAATATACCCCTTCAGGCTGTAATATTGTCAGGTCTGAAAAGAAACATGCTGTTAGCAATGGATGGTTGAAGATCTACCCTATAAACAATGCCGTAAGGAAAATATATCATCATTCAGTTTTGACATGGTATCAGCAGGGAATAGTATTACCCAGTACAAAGACCTCAGCATTTTAAAAGTTTCTGAGAATTTTGAGATAATGTAGTCACTTCTTCCCAGCTTTAAGATACTTTTAGGTACTTTTTAAATTTAATAAGGTATTTATTTCAAATGAGGTGATAAATGTGATTTCAAGCCTAATGAACTAAATCCTTCACTCCTGTTCCAAATCAAATTTTAATCTTTATGGAGAGTGACTCTGATCACAAATGGAAATTAAAGGGCTAGCCCTGAATCACTTTCACAGAGCAACAGGAGTATCACTAAAGCTACATAAAGCAACATCTTACTTATCCAGCCAACATTAGCCAATGAACTTTCATCAAGTAAATTTCAAAAGTAACTACCTCCCCTACCCCAAATGACAAACAACTTAAAACACTAACCTCTTGGGCGTAAATCTAATAATCATTGCTTTCTTAAATAAATGACATATAAAATAATTTAACCTTTTCTGATACCCTAGGGTCATTATTATTGTCATTGCTACTCTGCTATAATTCAGTGAAGCCCTCAGAGGCTACTGAGGTGTGAAAGCCCCCAGGGTACTGCCCTGTGTTCAGTCTGCCCTACGCCCCTCAATGTGGAATCAATTTGTCAGCACAGGCAATGCTAAGGGATGGTTTGGGCAGGGGTGGGAGGGTGGCTATCATAATTGGTCACTTACCACCTTTCCCTCCAAACACACCCATGAGTATAAACATACAACCTAAGGAAGACATGGATTTGCCACACCTAAGAGGGTTGGATTCTTCCAGGTTCCCCTCCTCACAGATTCCAACCCATAAAATTATCTTATATAGCAGTTATGCAGGAGTCAACCCTCATGTCCATGAAAATAGAATGTTTAAAATCCAATTCCATCATTAATGTTTGTTCTGCTAACCTTTTGGCTTGCGAGCTTACGCTGCTACCTTCCCTGCTCCTACCTCCTTGGTTGTTCCTTGGCCCAGTGCGCCAGTTTGAGATCAATGCCTTAGATCTATCAATATTTGAGGGCAGGTTAATCCCGCTTTTCTGGCTTCTCCACTAAAACCAACCCAACTCGATTCTTAACTTTGTCACATTTGTTTGGTTTCTAAGAAACTACACTCTCAAGTAAGAAACAGCCCTGCTCCCCATCTAGAACCACACCTGACTGGCTATCCATTTTCAGAAGAGGGGAGATTAAACAAAATGGACCTAAAGTACTGTAAGTTTTGTATTGTTGCATCTGTTTATTACACCTTTTCTATTTCTTCACGTTTTTACTGTCAGCTCCTGCTGTATCTTCAGTACATAAAACAATTTCAGGTACACATAACAGGCATTAAATAAATTGTTGTCAAAAAATAAATGAATTAATGACAACTGCCCTTTCCTTGTTTCATAACTGCTATGAATTAAGAATGGAGGAAAACAAGGATATGAAAATATAAAATAATTACAAATAACCTGTCAGTGAGAACCTGAAGAGATCTTTTCTGAACTAAAGGTACAATCTTTACTGCATGAATTCTGAAGCACTACAATGTGGCTACTCAGAGGTCTTATTCCTAAAGATTTTTTGAATTACATTCTGAATACATTTTTCTTGTTAGAGAAATTACTTCAAGCTAAATGATGCACTCCTTTGGTAGGAATATAGATTCTGTCCATTTAAGTAGGTCACATTTAAAACCACACTGTAAGTTAGAAAGAGCTATTTGAGAAGCCTGAGTATGATGTATATGGATTTAAAGCTATCATATTCATTTAACAAACGTTTTTTAAATTCATAATTAAATATTATCTTTCACTTTATCCTTTTATTTTAAACTATATTGAGGTATGTACCCTCTATCCCTATACTCTGAAGAGTTTTGACCAAGAAAGAATGCTGTACTTTGTCAAATGCTTTTTTTGCATCTATTGAGAGGACCATATGATTCTTTTCTTTCTTTTGTTAATGTATTGTATCACATTGATTGATTTGCGGATGTTGAACCAACCTTGCAGCCCAGGAATAAATCCCACTTGGTCATGATGAACATGGATGCAAAAACTGTCACCAAAATACTAGCCAATAGGATCCAACAGTACATTAAAAGGATTATTCATCTTTATTTTAATTGTATGTCAACAAGTCACATGGCATTTTGAAAAATTATTCTGATCATATTCCTATAGAAGGGTAATGAGATTAATTTTATATCTCATTCTGCCCTCAGTCTCTAGAATTTGGTCTACACGGTACTCTCCCCTACGTGTAATTTTACTTGTGCTTTTGGAAGAATTTAGCTGCACAATTCCATTCTCATGTTTAGGCATAACAGAGCTAAGTCACTTGAGACATTCTGTATTAAAATCTTTTAAACTTACTACCTAGAGACTCCAAGGACCCAGAATGGAAACAAGGCATACTGAAGATAAATACAATCCATGCTTTACCATTTTTTCCAGTGGCCCAGATGACTTTTACAGGCAGTTGCACAGTAACATAAGAGAGCATTTACTTTAGTGATTTCACAAAAATAAATTTTTCTTACTGTGGTAAACATATTTTGCTATTCTTAAATACGTTTTTCTATTAATCAAATACACAAATTTATTCAAAACATGAAAAGGAGAAAATATATAGTTTTCCACAGGACATTTTTCTTATGTAGTTTAATATTAATACATTAAAAACAAAGATAAAAAAATAACTTTGGATAACAATTTAGATTTTATTTACTTGTTTATTTGAGAGAGAGGAAGAGAGATAGTGAGCAAGCAACGAGCAGGATGGGGGGGGGGGGTAGCAGAGGGAGAGGGACAAGCAGACTCTGTGCTGAGTACAGAGCCCTATATGGAGCTTGATCCCACAACCCTGAGATCATGACCTGAGCCAAAATCAAGAGTCAGACGCTCAACTGACTAAGCCACCCAGGCGCCCCTGGGTAACAATTTAAAAGAATGAAACAAAGAAAGGAGAGACACATGGACTTTTATGATTCCTTTAAGCATCTGAAACATTCAGTTATTCACTTTTCTGTTCATAAGTTTCCCTCAGAGGTAACTGTGAAGCTAACAAATCTTAAACTTCAGGACCCTAAGAGGATCTTAGCTACATGTTCTCATAAAACTTGCAAGACAAGATGTTTCAACACAATTAATTATGATTATTTCCTTCCATCGCCTCTTCCCCTCAATCATATCTCCCCCTTGTATTGAACGATACTGGAGTGGCCACAAACATGTTTGAGATCTAGCAAAAGGGAAGCTAAGTCGAGGATTCAATTTAGTTTGAATATAATGAAACATATTTATCTGGTTCACAGCCACGACTGGGTATAGTTGTGTTATTACTAGTCATCCCAAAGTAAGAATGCTTCCCAGAATAACCCCCCTCCCAGGCTGTTGTGGGATGATAGGGCACCCCAGTATGTGAACTTGTACTACAAATCACCCCGTGAGTGTGGGTGTGTAGAGGAGAAAGAGCAACTTTTTGCTAATTTTCTAAATTTCATTTTGCTTTGCAATGTATGTCAGCTTCTCAAAATTCATTTCTTGTGACTATTTTCATTCTAAATATATATTTACATTTGAGTTTCATTTTGTATTTGTAATTTTGTTTTCTTTCTTTAGGGAGAATCTCTTAAACTACATAAGCTGCAGTCCCTGGATCCACACTCCCAATTATAGTTACAATAAAAGTAGAAGAAGGTAACTTATTGTTCAAATTCTGAACATAAAAAATCACACACAATATAAGTTCTTCACAAAACTTATATTAATTTTCTTTAAGTAAATAGATACTCGTTTATATTGGTAAGCTACTTATTAAAAAGCTATACATAACTTATATTACATTAGTCATGAGTGACCAACCATAGCAAAAAGATCACCAACCTGAAAATCAGGGAGAAAAAGAATGACTTCCAATATAAAATCTGTAAGGAATTAAGGGCAAAAAGCAAATCTTATAAAAGTGAAGAACTATACTTATTGCTCTCTCCCCTGAGAATGTTACATTATGAGATGATTTATGCTTATATTTAGGGGAAAAAATTCCTAGATCAGACATGATACTTATTCAGAAAAACATATTCATTATGAACGTATTTATTAAGCATTTTTATTAAGCAGACACAAGGACATGGATTGATATTTTGGAAGATAAAGTAACTTATTATAGCCTAACTACTCATGAACTAATAATTAAACTAGAAATCACATGTATAATAATAATAATAATACCCTTCAAATTGGAGATGGAAAGTGAAACTATCATTCATTGAACTATACTCCCCGAGTAGAAAAATTCAAGACACCTCGTCTTGTCTCTACATATTTAATCATGTATTTCTACTTTACCCACATTTTGTGGATGCTTTTATTTCCTATACACACTCACACACACACACACACACACAAATAGGAAGTTTAATGTAGCTACCTAAATAAACTACTGAAACAAGATATTAAAATAAAAGTTTCAGTTTTAATTGAAATTCTGAAGGCTAGAAACTACCTAGTTGTCAGATACAAGATGCTAAAACCATATATTCAGGATTTGTCAAGTGGTCAGTTGAAGCCATTCGCCATTCTGAGCCCACTGCTCACTTCCAGCTGTATAAGAGCAGATAATGAGAACATGAGGGAGAACTGCTGCACAGAGTCCTCAGAACACTCTGCATCCCCTTCTACCCCACACTGGAAAGGAGCTTACTCAAGAGCACTAAATTGAGGGAGGAAAAGGTGTGTCTGAGAGAAATATTTGAAGAGCTTCATCTCCTACAGTTTGAGAAAAACAAGAATGGCTTCCTACTTAAATTGGACTCTAAAGGCATGAAATTTTGTCTGGCTAGCTGCTCTGGAACTGCAAAGCAAAGTAGGCTCTGTTGTGAACAGGCTATACTTCCACCACTGGCAAGGCAAAGATGTACATTCCCATGAGCCAGATGTGGCCCCGAGGAGGAATAGATTATCTTACAATGGACAATCCCCACGAGAACTACATGGAGAGCCAATGTGACCCAAAAGAGAAGTAGAATGGCAGAAGCCCAGGAGCTGGAAAGGCAGCTAAAAACATGGCCATCCAGACAGGGGAAACATGACCATTGTTAGCAAAATGGTCACTAGTGGTGTCTAAAAGGAACTGCCCCAAAACCCACAAAAATGTCCCATGTGATTAGTAATCATGCATCTCTCAGACAGTAGCAGTCCAGATTAGAACAGTACCAGTGAAATCAAACACGCACAGCTCCTTATAGCTTTGTCCTGAAGGGGCACAAACAGCAACCAGCGAATGGGAGAGGAAGTGAGGTGACAAAGTGTTGGGTACTACACCTTCCTCTGGTCCCTGGAGTCTCTCAAGTGTGAAACAGGCCTGACTTGGCAGAGGAGAGAAGTTTCAAATGATATTACACTGGTCAGGACTTTTTAATTTCTGAAATGAGACTGTTGTGGTGACTCAAAGGAAGTGCAAAGCTCTGAGATTTGACCAAGACTTCTTCCAGGGTAGGAGTGAATAGGTACAGTGGATTTGGGGGAGCTGAGGAGAGGGGGTTTCAGCGGGGTGCAAATGATCTGATTATAGTGCTTTCATATAATAGTTGGAGGTTACAAATATTTTCTTTAACAAATCTAAAACCATCTAGAATTTGGATTTGCTGAATATTGTTATTTCTTTCACATTGCATTCTTCTGCTTTCAGAGTTCCCATGTTCAATTCCCTTTGGAAGCAGAGCTAAAAGAACAGATTACATTAGAATGCCTGTGAAATACGTCTGTGTACTTTCCAATCACCTAAAAACTTTCTAGATAACTTACAGTTTATAGAGTGTATCATCTTATTCCATCTGATCTTGAAGTTATAATGTGTCTGTAATGCAAGACAGAATTCCCTGGACTTAAGAGAGTGTCATTCTTAATTCATCATTCTAGATGTCATCCTTCATCATGCATTGGTAATGAATATTTATCTTTTACCTAGAATTCTCTATCTCAATCATTTAGAAGACATATTTGCCACTGGCATGGCATTACAAACCGGGCCAGCTCTAAAGCAAAAGTTTTTTGCAACCCTGCTTGGCCTGATGCTTATAGTTTATAAGGAGGCATATTAAATGTCACCCAAATTGACTTTGGTTCTTTCTAAACTCTAGAAGAGGAAGATATCTGCCTCTCTGTGGAAAACTTTAAAGCCATCAGCAAAATATCTGCCCTGGACTGACATATGAAATTAACTTCTATTCCCATTATAATGAACAGACCCACTGCCCAGCTGCTAAATGTCTACTGTCTGTAGAGTGACACTGAAAAAAAAAAATCTGATTTGTGTCAATCCACAGGTATTATGAGATCCAAAACAAGACTCCCTAACAGCTGGGAAGGGGGCAGGGGAACCGCTGGGAGTTCATCATTTTTTTTGTATCACAGTTAAAAGAAATCAATGGCTACTTCCCCCCAGGAAATAAAATGCCAGCATCACTAGCGAGAAACCCATACCATTTGCTCCTTAAAACATGAGACTGTAGGAATTCTGCCAAGTGACCTGGAAATATGGAACTGTGACCAGAGGCCTTTGAAGAGAGCATCCTGCATTAGCTTCTCGCAGCATAATCAAATATGCAGCTGTAGTCCACCCGTGCATATTCCATCCTTGACAAATCATCTATCTCCTGCACAATCTTTTTTCCTTTTCACATAGTCTTATTCCTGACTTATTTGCCCCATCCCTATTTACCTTCTTTCACCTTAATATTATTTTTAAAATTCTTATTGTAAAAATAGGAAATATATGCATATTTCAGCTAAAATAAATATCATTTAAAACACCACTACCCAGATATACCATTATTTACATCTTGATCCATGTCCTGCCAGTTTTTTTGCATATTCATAACATACTACTTCTGACTTTAAAATCATAGTTTATATACTTTTGTAAACTACCTGAATCTCTCAAGCAATTGCTTAGTAAAGACAGACTGCTGGATGGCTGGCTAAACAAGTGAATGATAAAAGCTTACAAACTGGAATTTGGGGAGGCAGGAAGATCCTTCCCAGACAAAACATACCTGATCATACCAGATGCCCCTCCATGCAATTTCTGTCAAAAGGATCTGACTAATTGGTTCCTCAAAATATTTGCATAAATGGTAAAGTTCCCATGGAATCAGAGGGAAATTAATTACTCTAATTAAAAGGTTTACTTTTGGGAGAAAAAAACATGAGCCTAATATGTAAATAATGGATATGCAAATGTAATTATAGTCACAGAGATAAAATGTCATGTAAAATTTATAAAATTTACAGGCTTGTAGGAAAATAAAAACAAAATCTTCCATCTAAAATAGCTGCACTAGGTGCCTCGTTAGCGCAGTAGGTAGCGCGTCAGTCTCATAAAATAGCTGCACTGTCTACTTCATTCATAATTTATTACTATGCTTTATTCATCAACATCTACTATTTGTATTTGGGTAAGCCAAGAAGATCTACACAGGCTCTACAGAAGTGATTAAGACATAGTTCCTGTCATCTTGGAATTTGTAACCCAAATGAGGAGACTCCTTTAGCTCTGATTTTTATGTCCATCTACTGGCCAAAATACAAGGAGAATATGGAAAAGAGATCACTCAAAATCCAGGCTATCTCTATCATACAAACCATTCAAATCTTAGGAAATTTCTATTTGGCTTTAGCGGGTCTCCTTCCCCCATCCATTCCCTGTACCCCTACCATTCAATCTACTTTGTTTATTAAAGATGTGGCACATAGCCAGTCTTCATCTGCAGCCTGCCAACATGTTAGGCTACTTCAACAAATGGATAAGTCGTCCACACAGGGCTTCTCAGTTCCTTGACCACTTTGTCTCCAGTGATCTGGAGATTACTTCTGGCCCATTTCAGTCACCACTCTTGTAGTCATTCCTTGAAACTTGGTCATCCTCCTCCACAGTCAGGAAGTTAAAAACTCTACTCTCCAACCACCAACTGCTCATTTTCCAAACAGTGTGTTCAGAGTCTCCTAGGTAACTTTTTTCAACCATCAGGACCACCAATCCACTGACTCTTCCACTTCTCCCAATCCATAAGTCCTCTCCATTATTCACTTTCCTCCCCATCCCTATGCACTCTCACCTCCAGCCATTTGAGACCCTTAAATGTGCCACGAATTCTCCACCTCAGAACCTTTGTGCATGCTATCCCCACTGCTGAAATACTCACTCCTCCTTTCCTTGTCTACTTTATACCTATTCATTCTTCATATTCTAAAACAAGTTTTCTTTTCAAGGAAGCCATTTCTAACAGGCTCAAATACTATATTATTGGCTCTCATACATAGTACAAATTCCACTTCATTGTTACTTGCCACATTTGTGATTTGTTTTATTCAGTTGTAGGATTCTTTTTAATGATTATCTCAATAAACTGTAAGGTCTGGAAGCAGGATCTATTGATTATTTTTGTTCATCATTTTATATCTTATACCTAAGACAATGTCTGACACATAATAAAGAAACAATAAATATTTTTTTAATGAATGTGTAAGTAAACAGGAAAAAGGTAGTACAAATAAGAAAGCAGGAGTAAAAAAAGAATGGAGACTACTCTTGATGTAACTTGGTTTACTTCCTTCTTCAGTGGCCATAGATATATGAGGATAATCTGGTTAATCAATCGAGAGGCTTCTGTAAGAATCAGGTAAGACAAAAAGCATCTGAATAAGAAGGCCCTGTGTCAGCTTTGGCCACTGGATGAGAACTGAGCCTAGATTCTAAAAAATTCAATGCTTGTTGGATTGACAAAGATAGGATTACTCTTTGGATTATCAAAAAGGTAAAAACCAAGTTTATATTATATATATACTACATATATGAATATATAACATAATATGATATAATTAAAATCTGAACTATAGGCCTTGAGTAATCAGTCAAGTAAAAACAGGCCCACGTATACAGAAAAAAAAAGTGGCTTTTCCTGAGGGCAAAATAAGTACAAACCTGAAGGGGATATCATACTAATGTTATGTAGGAAATCTGCATAAATACACATAGAAGAGTATCTGGTAGCACCTTGACTCAAGCCTCAAAGATCATCCAAAGCTGCTGTTGTTTTTTTTTAAACAGCTGTGAAATAAACTGCCATGAAAGTAAAGATTTTTTTCTTTCTTTATTTTTCACAGCAAAGATTTTGAAACCTAGAATAAAATTTCAAACATACAGACTATTTTATACTTGATAGTTCTGGTCACCTGAAGATCAGGTTACCTGCGGGTTAAATGAAAGAAACTCTTTTTGTATGAATTGTCATTAGAAGTCTTTGTAAGCTATGTTAACTCAAATCCCCTGTTTAATAAAGAACCGTCCTATGAAGGAGCTACTCTTATGGACAGGCTGAGCCCCACAGTCAGAAGAACTCAAGCAAAGGAGGCAGTTGGATCAGGGTGCTCTGCAGCAGGTAGGACCTTACTGAACATCAGTTTCTTTGGTTGTAAGATGTGAAATCATAGCACCATAGGACACTTGCCAAGACTCAAAGCCTTCTACGCATCTATACCTCCTCATGACATAGTGGGCTAGATTGAGATCTTTCCCATTTCTGTGATGCTATATTTGGTTTTGGAATTCTTAAAGTCTAGGTGGATGTGAAGTACATCTAACACAAGGGCATTTCCCCAGTCTGATATTCGAAAAAATATTTATTTAGGTATAAAATACAAACAAGCATATGGGATTGCCATAAGTATATTGTGCAATGATCTTTCACAAAATGCACACACCCACACCAGCACCCAGGTGAAGAAAAAGAACATGACCAGTACCCAAAACCCTTCAGGCTCCCAGCCCCAATCTCCCATAGCAGAGTAGCCACTATCCTGACCCCTAACAGTATAGTTTAGCTTGTGCCTGTACTTGACATGAAAGAAATAATACAATGTGTACTATGCCTTGGTTTTATTTTATCCCTGGAACACATTCCATTCATGTAGTACTGCTCTGGGGGCCTGATGTACCAATATCATTAAGAGTTGAAAATTTGTTAAAATGACTGCATGGGTAGATGACAAAACAAATTAGACAGTATGAAAAGTTGTTACTGCTAAAGAGCTGATTAAACTTATAAAGGCTTAGTGTAACTGACATTTATGACCACAACATAAACAAAAAGTGGGTAAAAACAAAAGTAGTTTAAGGTTTAGTAACACCCACATGCCAGAATTTAGTCTCTTATCCTCTTCTTTACTAATACATGCTGTTTTTTAAATGCTTGCTTCTCCCAAGCCCCTTTACTTCTCTTTAACTCTTCTCTAAATGCCAGCCATACAGACCAGTCTCTGTTCTTCTGGGTTAAAATAAAATCAACAATAACATGTAAAAGAAAACAGAAAAATACTAAGTTATATCCCTAAATCATGGATAGGGAGAAATCAAATTTTCACAGAGTCACATAATTGAGTTTGTAGAACTCTCATTTCAAAATCCAAAAAAATTTATCCCAAATCTCTAAATGCAAATTCAAAATCAAAGAAGAAACAAGGAAACATCAGCCCTCCATTACAATATAAAATTTAATTTCTTAGAAACAATCAGCATACATCCTTCATAAGGATATCAAGCTAAAAGATAACCAAATCCAAACCATTAGGAAGGAATAAAGGAAAAAAGAAAGAAGACAGGGAAGGATGGCTTCTGTTAACACAATGATGTATTTGAGGAACAGCTAAAAAATACTTTAAAGTATGTATCTCTAACGCATACTGGGCAGAGCTATTTGATGTAATGATGTTTCTTTCCAAAGACTGATAAAAGTCAACTAAACACAAAGATTAAGGTAGATTTACTTAGGGATTAAAAATGGTAATAAAAATTTAAAAATTTACTATAAATGCCACTAGTAGAACTAAGAACTTCACCTGTCAAAGGCTCCATGTCCAATGGAAAAATCCTATGCAACTGTTCTATACTAAAATTCTATCACAAACCTAATAGTGACTGAACTTTTCCTTTTTGAGTGAGCTTTGTTTTAATATGAAAATATTATGTCCAATTTAATAAACTACAGAATACGCTACAAGCCTATTATAGAGAAGTCTGTTCACTTCTGGCTTGAGGAATTCCTTTCTACTAGTCTCATTTGCTTATTATGTTTAAATTCTTATCACTGATCAGGTTCTGTGAAGGCAGAAATGAAGACAGTGTGGGGTGCAAGATATTTAAAGGGATCAATACTTGTAAAAGAATGGGGAAGGGAGAAAGGTCAGGAGGAGTGTGAATGTGAACTGTGATGCAAGTCCAAAAATGCCTTGACCAACTGGACCATGGGGGAGCCAGCTCTCTGCAGCTGAAGCTGACTCTGACTGTTAGAGGCTCTTCTGACTACCTGCCCCACATCTGGCCATCAAGGCATTCCTTAGAGGGGGATCTGAATGGCCCATCTCAGTGTCTGCCACAGTTCTTTAATAGCACATGAGCTTAAAAAATTGTTTAATAGGTCAAAGAAGCGAGGCGGGCCAAGAGAAGAAAACACATTTATAAATTAGAGTTACTCTAGGGTAAGTTCCTTAGGAATTATCTGCTTGGGCTGTCTGGGTGCCTCAGTCGGTTAAGTGTCTGACTCTTGATTTCAGTTCAGGTCATGATCTCAGGGTCATGAGATTGAGCCCCACAGGGCTGGCTCCATGCTGGGCATGGAACCTGCTTAAAATTCTCTCTCTCCCTCTCCCTCTGTCCCTCCTCCCTTGCACGTGCACGCACTCGCACACATGCTCTCTCCCTCTCTCTCAAAAATAAATAAATAATTAAATAATTAAAAAATATAAATAAATAAATAAATAAATAAATAAATAAATAAATAAATAAGGAATTATCTGGCTATGGACTGCTGCTTTTACAGGTGAGGACACTGAGGTCCACAGAAATAGAAATCTGCCTGGTCACATAGAACTAAAAGAAAAAATGTTGTGTTTCATGGGAAAACCTGCCCTTGGCCTGAATGTAGGTGACTCCCATTGGGATATGGAGTGATGGCACAATCCTGTTTGGGGACCCGAGACAAAGGCCTCCTAATGACAGGTCTGATTTATGGAACTCCTTTCCCCTAGGGTAGGCACTGGGCACTTGGCCAGCAGGGTCTAATTAATCTATACCATCTCTCTGTGAAATAGGTAGGTCACAAAGAGCATTACCCTAAATTAAGAGTCAGAGAGAATGAAACACAAAAGAAGTTTCTATAAGTTTCCTATAATCATTCAGTAAATTAAGGAAGTACCAATAGAAGACCAGGTACCAGGTCCCTGTTGACTATATTTACCGAAGCAAATATTCAGTTTTATTGCTAGCTGTATTTAAGCTTAAGCTATATTTCTTTTCCTTTCCTTCCTTCCATCTCTCATGTATGATGCTTCTAGATTAAAAATGGAAAATGAGATACACTATATATTCTTTATTTTCAGGGCAAAGTTAGTGAGTGACATGGCCCATCCCAATAGATCACTCACTAGCCACAGAAAACTTCAAGACTGTACTAAAAAACAAAATCTGACCTCAAATTTTACCCTAAATTTATTCCAAGCTATAAATACAAGTGATCATATTATTGAGGGCAAAATCATAGATAAATACCTGGTTAGCCACCATTTAATCAAAGTATTGAGATATCAAGGACAACTGAAATATGAATAAATCATTTATCTAGATGACTTCTGCTTGAATTATGCCAAATGACATACCTAATATAAACAATAGCCTTTTCCAGTTACAAGTTACTGTCAGTTTTGTACTTTTGTACTTCTGGAATGTTTGATACTCTTATTTCAAGGAGTATCTCTGGTGAAAACTGAAATTTTCCATGCAGGGAAAAAATCATGGGATGCAGTCAGCAGTGAACCTGGGTTTGAATCCTGTTCTGGCTCCTTATTTTCTGGAGCAATTGCTGAGCTTCCTTTTCTGTGTGCACATGATGAAAGATGATAATGCTTTACAGGGTAACTGCAAGAATTAAATTAGATTACATACATAAAACCTTCCATCACAGAATAAAGCTAAATGCTTTAACTATTTTGATAGAAGATTTAGAATATATTAATGTACTGAGTTTTCTTTTAATAATTCTAAATAAACTATTAAAAACAGAATAGGGTAAATGAAAAAATACACATTCAGATTTTTATAAATTAAATTAAAACTGGTAATTCTATTAATTTTTCTAAACTGTAGATTATCAATATTTAAAGTATATAAGCTTTTAAAATTCAAATCCCTATCTCAGTGCTTTTCAGCTTTCAATTTCCAGTCCAATACTGAATAAATTATAGTGCAGTTATAAGTAGCCCAATCTTGTCATCTTGTTTCCTTTTCTACTCCAATAGAGGTCTCTAAAATCCTCAAGTAATCTCCATCTCTCACCTTCCATTTTGCCGAAATCATGAAGAGACATATAATTTGTCATTTACCTTACTTAAAATTAGAAATTATATCATCTTAGCATTTAATACAGTAAACACAAGAAAAGTATTCTTCCACTATTATTAAAGTAAATGTTTTCATTCAAACATTCTCCAATTCAAGTCAAAATAAAGTCGTCAAAGTTTTGCTGTATTAAAGAAGGGCAAAATACACAGTGCTCTACGACTGTAAAAAATCTGACTGAATTCACTACTTTCCTTAGAGAAATAAAATGCTCTTGGTTTCACCATGTTCTGTCATCTGCCAGTTTCCCTAAATACACTTGCGTCAGATGACCTATAATCAAGAAAACAGAATAAAAGGGTACGGGGAAATCAGTCAATGCTCATCCAACATCTGGAAACTGACTTTCTACATTAAAGTGAATAGAAGAATGGAAGGGCAAAATATTCTAAACACAACTCACATGTGTTCTTTTACCCCATTCCTGACATTTATTTGGCAATCTCAACTCCAAGAAATAGTCTGTGTACACTAATTTTTTCCCACCTACCTCTTATCATACACAGACAAGAGAAACTATTTTAAGTGGGTGTAATGGTTTAGTTTCAGGCATTTCAAAACCCTCCACCACCTGCACAGGAAACTCTGACTGAAAACCAGGCAGGGCCCCTCAGAGCAGCATGGCAACATGCCCGAGGGTTGAGTGTGGTTATGAGATGGTCACATGCAATCAGCAGTGGGAACACAGCAGCTCCCAGTGAAAGGCACATGACACCTTTTCTTGTCAATAGAGTTTGCAGCCAGATTCAGGTTGCTTCTACCTTCTTGCAATTCTAGGATGCAAACTGATTCAGTGTTGAATTCCGTTTAATATTCACACTATTTCCTGAGTGCCTACTATGAACTGTACTGAGGATACAAAGCTGAGGAAAACAATCCCTAACCTCAGGAAGTCCCACAGATCAAGAAGAAAAAACATGGATAAACAACACTATATGATGAGACAAGTACCAAAACAGTTACATATTAAGTATATGTGAAAGAGAAAACAATTTTACCACAATGCATAAAAGAGGTAAAGTTTAAGCTAGGCATTGAAAAATAGGTAGGGGCTTTCCAGTTAGACAATGATGAAGCAAATTCTAGACAAAAGCATATCGTGATTAACAGTATAAAGTCAAAAAACATATTTGGAATGTTTGGAGAAGGACAAATAGTTTAATGTGTTTGACTGTGAACAATAACCCCAAACATGAGCTGAGGAGAATCATAAAGAGCTGACAAATTAGTCCTATGCTAAGAAGTTAGCATGTCCTGCTACAGAAAATGTGAGTTTTAATTAGAAGGCCGAGGAGACACGTTTCTGTTTGCAAGGCTGTATGATATAGTGGTTAAGCATGCAGACTCTAAAGTGAGACTGCCTGGGTTCAAATATCAACTCTACCACTCAGGAGGTCTGTGACCTGCAGCAAGCTCCTTGACCTCTCTGTGCTTCAATTTCTTCCCCTATAAAGTGAGGATCTTTAACAGTACCTACTTCATGGAGTTATTGAGAGGTTTATACATAAAAACAGAACAGTGCGTGGCATTATAATAAGCAAAACAGAGTGCTGGCTATTGTTGTTATTTTAGAAAAATAAAGATATTGTGGAATAGGAAACCAGAGAAGGAAAAGATTAAAGGCAAGGATTTCAATTCAGAGGCTAAGGAAAACTGTTTCTGTAAAAATTAAATGGATTTGTGAAGACATTTCCCTGTACAAATATCCAAATACAATAACGATGTACCATATATATAACACATAATACAAAATATATATACATAAAAAGTTACCATTTATACATTCCAAATCAGATGTGTGTGTGTGTGTGTCTCCAAATCTCTTAGGCAAGCTAAGAGACATGCCAGGTTACAACTTAGAAACACAAACATACTCCCCATGGACAACTTAGTAGATATTATATGTATCATTGGGATTTAAAATTTAGTAACTTGGAAAGTAGATGACTGAAAAGAATGAATGCTTCTTTCTTCTTTGTACGTTAGGGGACTCCCTCAGAATAAGGGACAGGAAAATTATGCACCCCTTCCATGGCAATCTTTCAGTCTTCGTGTCCAAGTTCAGCACGAATAGAGGAAGCACCCTGCTCCCATCTCTTTCTGCCCAGAAAGTCCCATTGACTGGAAAGGCTTCAGAAATCTTTACCCAAAAATCCATTTAAAATCCCCAAATTCTATTTCTCAGAAAAATAATATTACTCTTCAGTCTAGAAATAACATCAGGTCGCAAATGCTCTAGTGTCATTATTTCCAAAAAGAGACTGAGCAGTTCAAAGTCTTGAGGTCAGTCTTAAATAATGTGCTTCAGCAACTATGTAAGCAGTGGCCCCACTCCACCCCACTGTCGGCAGTGGGTTCCCTGAAAGGCTAGGCCTGCTTTTCCTCTTCTCTGGTGGGCACATGTGCAGAGAGCGGACAGCAGTTCATGGGACAGGCCTCCAAGACAGAAGAGATGAGCAAAGTCCCTCCTTCTTTACTGACTGCCTTTAGTAAGGCACCCAAAGAGAGCAAATGAATGAAGGGGAGACTCTCCAAATCCAATCTTTTCCAAATGGCATCTCAACCTATCTCCCAAGATTCTGTAAATGATTCCCTGGGCCTACCATCATGTGGAGGAGCCCCTGATACCACCTTACATAACAGATATACATAACTTACATTCCAGATTTTAAAAAGGAAACTCATAAACCTAGAGGACAGTGATAGATCTATAAATTATGAAAACAAAAATAAGTAATATTGTAAAGTGTTGAGACATTTTAATTTTATGTCAATATAGTCATGAAAATCATTTATTAGAATAAAAATAGATATCCTCGGGAACTAGGAGAGATAAACAATATTTTCTCATATTTTCTTTGAAAGTTATAATTTAAAAAGATAAATTACATGAATGATGAATGAATGCTGAATCACTAAAATGTCTGTACTTGATTCTAAGCAAGATCTCTGACAGTACTATTTAAAAACTTTTACCTTGAAAATAATGGAAATAATTAATCAAAATATTTTCAAATAACTAAGTCCAAATAATTGAGATTTATGTATATGAAAAGGTACACTCTGATACATCTTTGTCGTGTCAGTGTCTGTAGGTTTTCTCAATTATCTGTAAAAACATCCATAACCCAATGGTACTAAAGAGAATAGTTTACTTTTCCTCTTTTTTTTTTCTTTAAAGATTTTATTTATTTATTTGAGACAGAGAGAACGAGAGAGCACATGAGAGGGGGGAGGGTCAGAGGGAGAAGCAGACCCCCCGCCGAGCAGGGAGCCCGATGCGGGACTCGATCCCGGGACTCCGGGATCATGACCTGAGCCGAAGGCAGTCGCCCAACCAACTGAGCCACCCAGGCGCCCTACTTTTCCTCTTTTGCTAACAACAAAATTGCCAAAATTTTAAATTATTTTTCTACATGATGTAATAATTCTAATATTTCTTTGGGATCTCTAATTTTCTTAAAAGAGGATTTTTATTGCCCCTTTGAGAAGTTTACCTTTAAATTTAAGAAGGACGTACACAACTTCTGGAATCATTTTCTTCCCCAAGTAATTAGGAATTTGGGGAATTAAATCTGCAAAAGTTTTGAGCCACAAACCAAGTATTTTATAAAACAATGAATATATTTTTAATATGATCATTGAGAAAAAAACTTTCAGCCCTGATTTATCAATAAAAGAATGATTCTCATCCATCCTGGTCAGTGTGAAATTTTATGCCACAAGTTTTAATGCAAACATATTAAGCTCCTTTCTTGTTTTTAATATGTGTGCATAAACACACACACTAAATTGTTCAAATGATTATCCCTTAAATTTCCCTTAAGAAAATAACATAAGTGGAAGAAAGAAAAAAAAAAAAAAAGGAGAGTTTCACAATACAAAAATTCACCTGGGAACTCTCTTCTTTGAATTGGTTTCTATTGTGACCTTTCCTAAACTGAGCACAAGAAATTATTAACAGTTCTTCCCTTTTTCTGGCTTACCCTCATTTGAGGGAAATAAGTTCATCAGTCCTCATGTTAGATTTTCAGCCAGGTGTTTGGTTTTTTTTAAAGATTTTATTTATTTATTTGTCAGAGAGAGTTGTAACAAGCAGGGGGAGCTGCAGGCAGAGGGAGAAACAGACTCCCTGCTGAGCAGGGAGCCTGAGGCGGGACTCTACACTAGGACCCTGAGATCATGACCTAAGCCGAAGGCAGACGTTTAACAGACTGAGGTACCCAGGTACTCCTTAGCCGTGTGTTCTTAAAGGGGAGGAAAATATAATTCAGAGCCTGTAATAATTTTTTATGTTCCCAGCTAATTGGTTACAAATCATTGCTTAGCCATGATGAATAACAGTAACAAAACATCTAACAGTACAGTGTTTACACAAATGAGTGATATATAAATGTTTGTTGACTGAATAAACATCAACTAGCCTGTGGTCATAAACTATCTTCTTTTTTTTTTTCTTAAACATTTTATTTATTTATTTGAGAGAGAGAGAGAGAGAACATGGGGGCCCAATTCAAGTCTCGATCCCAGGATCCTGGGATCATGACCTGAGCTGAAGGCAGACACTTAACTGAGCCACCCAGGCACCCATAAACCATCTTCTTAAGGGCAAGACAAGTCATCATCAATCAAATCCAATTCAAATGATTTAACCAACTAGGATGAAAAGAATTGATAGCCTAAAAAATTGTCAGTCCCATTGTCAGGAGCACTAGTGACTGGAATGGACTGATGGACATTGCCCTCCCAACTCAGAATTAACAACAGTCCTACAAAGGGTAATAAAACAGTCTGCCACAAGTAAGACCAAGTTTGTCTTGTGCTTAAACAAGGAACTTTTGGGGCACCTGTGTGGCTCAGTCAGTTAAACATCTGCCTTAAGCTCAGGTCATGATCCCAGGGTCCTGAGATCCAGCCCCACGTCAGGCTCCCTGCTCAGTGGGAGAATGTGCTTCTCCCCTTCCCTTTGCTGCACCCCCACCCCCACCTGTGTTCTCTCTCAAATAATAAATAAAACCTTCAAAAATAATAAACAAGGAAATCTTGTTTCTAAAGCCTTTTATCTGGTGTATGCTTTATAAGAAGAATCTCAAGAATTCCTTGAACACCTACCCACCAGCTGAAAATGGGTAACTTCTGACTGATCTTGTCAATAAAATAAAAGCAGCCCAATACAAATGGGATATTTTTATTCTCCTTTTACTCTTAACATGAAATATTAAATCTTGAGGCACTCTACCTGTTTCCTACATCTCTTCTTGGCTCAATCATTACAGAAAATCTCCTACAAACACTGTAATTTTCGGGTGATTTTCTGTTACAAAATAATACATGAATTAAAACTTCTAAAGCAGTATGACAGAGTAACACCTACTTTACAAATTGAAACACACACACACACAAACTTCTTTCAGTTAAATAAACAGTCATACCTTACCAAATAAAACAATGATTAGATAGATCAGACCCAGCAGAGGAAAAACATTTAATAGTCGCTAAATCTGAACAAGTCTTCCAGAAAATTCTGCACTCCAACATCAGCTATCAAAACTATGTCTATTCCAAAGCAGTCCGAAACTCTTGCCATCCAGAAGCAGCATGAGGTTGACTAAGTGGGTCTCTCCTTTACATTATGTATCTGCCAAACACGCGCCCTTCACAAGGATATCTGCATGTTCTCAGAATTTCGTCTGGAAAGCAACCTTATTCAAAAGATCTTGAAAGCCCTGGGGTAGGGAGGGTCATTCTCCTTTCTAACCATGCCCCAGTCTTCAAATATGTGAGAATAAAACAACTTTCCACCATTTCCAGTTAAATGACATGGTTTCAATTACATGTATTTGACTTTAGAAATAGCATAGTAAACCATCTATTCACACAATTATGCTCTCCACATAGAGGTTTCTAAAATCCATGTCCCTAGCCTGACCTCTATTCTGATTTGCAAACATCTCTGGCTGCCAGAGACCCATCTTCATACAGCTGTCCTATGAGGCACTTCAGAAACACCTTCCACAGAGCAGAACTTATCCTCTTCTAGTCCTTGCTGCCCAGACATGCTCCTCCCCCTTTACTCCTTGCATTCCTTCATTCATGTATTCTGACACAGAGTGACAACTCTCCAATCTTGAAATGTCTCAAATCCACCTTACCTTTGCTTTCCAACTTCCATTACCCTAACCCGCATCATCGCTTCCTGTCTAAACAGTTCAGATAGATTTATAACACTGTCTTCAGTCTCTTTCGAAATTGGTCCTCTACTAAAAAGTGACCATGGAAGAAAAAAAAAGCAGAAGAGGTTAACATATAAAGAGAACCATGAACACATTTGAAAAAAATAGTTAAACGGATAAATTAGAACAAAACAGAGGAGGAAGATGGGAAAAAATGAAAGAAGACTCTTCCCCAATCCCTACCGCTTTTCCTATCCTCCCCTTCAGGCTTACCTTGAACAAAACAGAACTGTTGAGGTGTGTGTGTGTGTGTATAATTGGGTCTGCTGTCACCTCAATTATTTACCAACTATTCAAAAATATAAATGTAAACAGTGTTCTGAAAAACAAGTTGAAGCTTCAATACTGAATGCTTCTGGTAGTGTGATAAATGCTGTGGTACCCTTGTTCAGGACCAAGGCACTCATTCCTTAGCTGCTGAGATTGTTGGACATGGCTGGCTCTCAGAGGAGGCCTTATCCAGGAGTTGTGAGCTGCATCAGCTGAGTCCTCTCAGTGAAGGTCATATCGGCATTTATTAATGGCCTATATGTAGGTTTAAAGACCCAGCTCCTTGCCTAAAGATGGGACAGTGTTGAAGGGCCAACCCCACTCTACAGCCTACCAAAAGACAGACTGAGGCCTTTCTTGGGATGTATTACAATTCCAACTCCTGACTCTGCCCAGTCCATTTTTACTCCCTCACAGAAGTTGATCCAGAGATAATTCCCCAATAACTTTCCTTCATGCAAATCTCCACCTCAGAGTGTTTCATGGGGAACACAACTTAAGACTCAAGGACTATAATGACCTGTATCAACCAGTCATTCCCTCTCTCTCCAACCTCATTTCATTCCACTCTCCCTTTTGCTTGTTATATTCCACACACACTACTGCCTTTTCTTTTCCTCTATCATGCCCTTCTTATTCTTGTCTCAGGGACTTTGCACTTTTCCCCCTCTGGTATAACTACTATTCCCTTAGTTTTTTTTCCCATGGGTAGCTCCTCATCATTCAGGCCTCTGCTCAAATGTTACCAACATACCACCTTTTCTTACTACTCTTTCTCAAGCAGCCCCACTATTTATCATCTTATTAATCTGAATCACATCACTCCACCCCTGTCTATTGCCTTCATAGCACTTAACACAATCTGAAATTATCAATGTGTTTGATTACTTACTTAAAAGAAATCTGTTCCCATCTCCTACCATTCTTTAACTCCTACTAAAATACTAATTTCTTAAAGGCAGAGAACTTGTTGCCATGTTTAACACTGTTTCTCCAAAGTCTATGCGCCAGGCACACAATGGGTGCTCAATAATTATTAGTTGAATAACTGGCAAAGCTACTGCATAGGAATTAACATTAACTTAGTTTGAATACCCAAAGTACCATGGTGGGGAAAGGGATAACATGGGAGAACATCCATGTATAAATGACAACATGAAACCAGATCAAGAATGGTAAGATGAACCAAAGGTAGTTAAACCAAAGAAAAGAACATAACCTTACAAAGTTCAAAATGTGATGGCCAAAGAAAGCAACAGAAGATTCTGGTACAATTCAGCATGATTTATAACTCATCTCCAATGCAACCTCACCCCCATTCTTGAATTCATACCGGTAAAGGTGCTGATAAAATTCTGAGAGAAGAACAAGAGGTCAGAGGTCTAACCACCCCAGCCAATAAAACATCTTGCTTGAATTCCTATAAGCATCTGGCAAGGAATGTATGGGGGAGGGTTCCAGGACATTTAGGGAAGTGATCTGTGAAATAATGGAAAGTGAACCCCCAGTTGTGAGAAGGTCCTGAGTAGATCTGTGCCTATGCTAAATTCTAGTCCTGTGTCTCCAGTTATTACCTTGGAAAAACTGAAGCAGAAGAGTTACTGGAAATATTATTATTATTGAATAACCAGAGTTATATTTTCAAAGTGTCTACTGAATAATTTCCCAGGCAACCGCCTTATCCTTTCACCATGTATAAGGATGATTAGACCTCTCCCCTACCTTAAAATAGCTAATTTTTTCTTACTAATGTTGAACTATTTCTAGATCAATCCTAGGCAGGCTTTAATTTGAATATATTTGACATATTATTCATTGTTTTTACCATGCACTGTGTATTGTGCTGAATGTATAAGCTACTATGAAACCAAAATTCAAGAACTGCAGTTCTGTATCTATTAGTTTCTCCCTAGTCTTGTGTCAGTTCCTCTCTCTGAATTCTCTATTTGATACTGGTAATAGATCACAGGAAATAAGAAAGGGACTGTTTGTGAATGCCCTGAGACCCAAAACCCTTAGACATAAAATGAAATTATTTTGCTGCACTAAAGAAATTATTATTACAAACACAGAATAATTAAGATACATGATTGTCTTGGGATTTACAACACAAAGTATTTCTTAATAGACTGCTCTGTATGCACAAGAACTCAAATGCATCAAGGCAATTCACCATCACTGCTGTCTCTCTCTCACACACACACACACACACACACACACACACACACACACACACGATTCTCCAAAAGAACGGAACACTTTCCATTGAAATTAAAAAGACATGGATTATCCATCACGACGCTCTCGAAAACTCGAAAACTGATAACTCTACATGCTCTGCATAATTTCCTAGGCTTAAGTACCATGCCTGCTCTACTAATAGTTTAGGACATGAGGTATATACTTTCTTATAAGATTAAAGCTAATTACACCTTTTAAATTGGAAAATTGGGTGGAAAGAAATCTGGTGGGAATAAAGGCAATGCCATCAGGCTGACTAGACTTTCCTGGGCTACAGCCATTCTGTGGCTGCATCTACATTTAAAAAGATTTATAGATGTGCCTGAATGGCTGGGGAAATCCCAATTACACTTGCCACACTATTTAAATGGGTGGTGAAGGAAACTGGCCAAATTATACAATGAGTCTTCTGTGAAGTGTGGCCAATAAATATAATTGTTTTGTGTTTTAATGAAATTTTCTTCCTACTCCTGAGAAAAGGACAAAGAAAAAGAGCAATACATGAGAAGAATAAAGTCAACCATGAAATAATTACATAAGCACAACTTAAAATGCTACTGAGGAAATCACTGAATAATTTAAGAGTCCTTGCTAAGTGTCTCAATCTTCAACCTCTTATTATCTAAGAAAAGATTATTTCTACACTCAAAATTCTTCATTCATTCCAGGTGCCTTGGCTCTGCGTAAGAATTTCTCTGTTGACCATATTTCTTCCATTCATACACCAAAATATCAATTCAACCCTAACAGAAAAGGATGAAAACAAATACCCTTAGCCCTCTTAATAAAATATATTTAAAATAAATAATATCAGACTCCATCAAAATAAAAAACTTCTACACAGTGAAGGAAACAATCAACAAAACAAAAAGGTAACCTACTGAATGGGAGAAGATATCTGCAAATGACATATCTGACAAAGGGTTAGTATCCAAAATATATAGAGAACTTATACAAATCAACACCCAAGAAACAAATAATCCAATTAAAAAATGGGCAGAAGACATGGGCAGACATTTCTCCAAAAAAAGACATATAGATGGCCAACAGACACATGAAAAGATGTTTAACATTGCTCAGGGAAATGCAAATCAAAACTACAATGAGAAATCACCTCATAACTGTTAGAATAGCTAAAATCAAAAACACAAGAAACAAGTATTGGTGAGGAAGTGGAAAAACAGGAACCTTTGTGCACTGTTGGTGGGAATGCATCTGGTGCTGCCACTGTGGAAAACAGTACAGAAGTTCCACAAAAAGTTAAAAGTAGAACTATCCTATGATCCAGTAATTGCAGTACTGTGTATTTACCCAAAAAGTACAAAAACACTAATTCAAAGGGATATATGCACCTCTATGTTTACTGCAGCATTATTTACAATAGCCAGGATATGGAAGTAACCCAAGTGTCCATGGATAGATGAATGGATAAAGAAGATGTGGTATATATACATATATACAATGGAGTATTATTCAGCCATAAAAAGAATGAAATCTTGCCATTTGCAACAACATGGATGGAGCTAGAGAGTATAATGCTAAGTGAAATAAATCAGAGAAAGACAAATGCCATATGATTTCACTCGTATGCGTAATTTAAGAAACAAATAAGCAAAGGAAAAAAAAGAGAGACAAACAAGAATCTGGCTCTTAACTACAGAGAACAAACTTGACAGTTACCAGAGGGGAGATGGGTGGCGAATGGGTGAAATAGGTGACAGCGATTAAGGAATGCACTTGTGATGAGCACGGCATGATGTATGGAATTACTATATTGTACACCTGAAACTAATGTAACACTGTATATTAACGATACTGGAATATAAATAAAAATAAAATCAAGTAATATCAATTTGATAATATCCACTAAATAAAAATGTCTATAATGTTCAGTGGGTCAACTATTTGACTAATACTAAATTTTGATAATTTACATTTACACAGTGTTAGTTCCTGATGTACTAAATATTTATAGAAAACATGCATGCCACAAAACATCAATGTATACACCTAATATATTTCCTGAACATAAGCGTATAAATTTTGTTATTCTTAGGAATATTATTTGACTATCATTTAAAACAAAGCTATCACTGACATATCAATACAACTTTCTGAATTGCTTATAATGATTTTCATCAAGTCACAGGGTAAATGAAACCTTATATTTACTTCCTTATTTATTTTTTTAGGCAGAAGCCCACAGAAAATCATTTAAACTCCCTCCGACCCACAGGAGATGTGAAAAAATAAATAAAACAGATCTGCAGCAGCTGGCTATAAACTGGTTCTTGAGCTAACCTTCCTACCAATATCATCTACAAAGTAGAACAATGGGCAAGGAAGACTCTGAGTAAGGGGTCAGGATAAGAAAGCCAAACCTAAACAATCTCCTTGGGTAGCAGTACTTCCCAGTGCAGTTCCATTGTGTTGTCAGAAACAACATTTGTAAACTTTATGGACTCCAAAGCTCCCATAAAAACAACTCCTAGGAGACCAGCCTGGAAGTCAGGAGAGCCAAAGACAGACTTAACTAGTTTGGCTAAATTCCAAAATGTTAACAGATTTTTTTGAGACTTCACTGATGTGAGGTATTTGGAGATGACCCAACAAAATACTGTCTTTTGTTGGTAGCTTCAGTGAAGCCCTTGCTAAAGATCAGCTAACTCACTTCCTGACATTGAAATACTCCTGTTTCTGACCCTTACAGAGAAGAATGGAAACACCACACAAAAGCAGCAAGCAGCAGACAAGAAAGAATTAATGCCTTACTTCCTTTCTCCTTGAGTCTAATTCTTACTCAGAATCACTACACTCCAACTGGGATGGTTTTTGAAAACTAATGGGGTTCTACTGGAAATTTTTGCTCAGGACCTAGGAATTTAAGTTTCTCCTATGAATTTTAAGGCTGGATATGGTTATAATCAAATCAAACAAAAATAAAACAGTATCTTATTATCTGTAAAAATGTTTTCACGTGTCTAGATGAAAACTCTTTAGGAATTATTCAAAGGAAGTGTTTCAGACTTTCCTACCCTAAGTAAGTAATATTTTAATACCTACTAAAATGAACCCAATTAAGAAGACATTATCTACTACAAAACCATTCCATTGAGCATCTCAAAGCTAAATGAAAATGAGTTTTAATGTACCCACTCTCCCTCACTTTTATTTGCTAAGCAAAAACTAAAATTCTCTCCCTCTATATACAAACCTCTCATGTTTGTTAGACTTTAAAAACCTTATATGAAAGTAAAAGATTCACTCATTATCCATATCAAGTAGTTAGTTTACCTGGGTTTAGTGGATGAATCTAGGGGTGTAAGAATCAGCCAATCTGTCCAGAGAATGGAAATGCCATATGATATCATCCGACCTCAAACTTTAGGAGTTTCCTGACCTCTAAGCCAATGGAGCATGGAGATACATTAAGGTCTTCAGGAAAAGGAAGATCTAGTTTCTTACCCACTGCTGATTTATTAATGAAGCATTAATATAAGCTTTCATTAATGCTTTCAGCTCTTGTAATGAAGCTACTCTTCAAGTGCCACCAATATGTTTATATTTTGAGAAGTTAATAATCAAGAATAAGAGGCAACCTGCAACCCACCAAAAAAATACTTTCTCAAAAAGCAGGCATTTCTATGAACGAAAACATCAGCATCTGGATTTACAAGAGGATCTTACTTTGGGAATGTGGGTCACATGCTTATTATCCTCAGTGAGAAAGAGCTAGCGACACTGATTCTAATACCTCTCGAGGGACTCATCAAGACCTATGGGGTATTGGGCAGACAGAAGGGACAGCACATCTCACCCACACATGATGAAAATAATTTACTAGGACATTATCAAAAATATCAAAATGTTAGTTTTTTGGTTTTTTTTTTTTTAAGATTTTATTTATTTGACAGAGAGAGAGATAGCGAGAGCAGGAACACAAGCAGGGGGAGTGGGAGAGGGAGAAGGAGACTCCCTGCCGGGCAGGGAGCCCAACGTGGGACTCGATCCCAGGACCCTGGGATCATGACCTGAGCCGAAGGCAGACGCTTAATGACTGAGCCACCCAGGCGCCCCTCAAAATATTAGTTTTAATAAGCTTTTCCCTTGAATGCTAAACTACACAACCTAAGGCACAATTAAATGTTGTCTTACATTGTGTTTAATTGGTTTACCTGTGTGTGCCCAGGCTCTCAACTAATTAGTAAGTTTCCTGAGGCCAGAAACTTTCAGAAAAACACTTCTCTAATATCATCCACAGCACAGGTACATAGTGTTCTACGCATGTTTATAGCCTGATTTGTGGATGGGTAGACCTTGATTAGCACACAGCTGATACAAAGATACTGTTAAAACAAACATAAAAAAAATTTCCAACTTTCTAGTTAGAACAGGATCTGTCACAACTAGAGTCATGAAGAATCCTTCATCGCGCTAAAATGAATACTTATTTCTATTTCAAAATGAGAAAAATACAATGCTCCTCCACATCACCCAAGCTGAATGATAACTGACAACACTACTGTCATTTGTATTTTGTAGGATGAGAACATAAATAAGAAGAATGATAAAATAAAGATAGAGAAACTGAATGAAAGAGGTATGAGAAGGCCAGGAGGAACTTGCAAATTATTCACTATCCAATCTCTACCTTTCAAATACTATCTATATAGTGACAAGCCCAGATCTAGATCTCCAACCCTGACCTCTCCCCTGAATTCCAAACTATATCTAAGGGTCAGCTCTCTATCTCTACTTGAATGTCTAAAAGGCATGCCAATTTAGCATGTCCAAACTTAGCTCTTGTTCCTTCCCTCCAAACCTATGATTCTTCAGTGTTTCCTATCTCAGTTGCTCAGGCCACATCTCGTCCCTGACTCTTCTCTTTCCCTCATACCTCATATCCAATTGTCAGCAGCTCCTATGGGCTCTACTTTCAAATTATAACCAGAATCCAGCCACTTCTCATCACCTGCACTACAATCACCCAAGTCCAAGCCAACATTATTGTCTCTCCCTGATTAGTGCAATAGCCTCCAATTTGTCTCCCTGCTCCTGCCCTTGTTCATTGTAGTCTTTGTTCAACACAGCAGCCAGAGTAATCTCACTGAAACCTAATCAGATAATATTATTCCTGCACACAAAACCTTCCCAAGGATCCCCACCTCACACAGCACAAAAGCCACAGGTATTGCTATGGTCTATAGTATCGTACATAATCTGTACCTGCCCTGGCCCAACACACACTTTACCTCATTTCCTATTACTCTCTCTCTCTGACTCATCCTTCTCCAAACTGGCCCCCTTGTTGTTCCTTGAACATAGCCTATATGTTATCAACTCAGGACCTTTACACTTCTTGATCCCTCTGCTTAGAAAGTTTCCCACAGGTATATATATGGTTATTCCTTTACCTTCTTCAGAACTTTTCCTAAATATGCTGTACTAAGTGAAGTCCTTCCTACCCATCATATTTAAAATTGTAATCCACACCCCTTGACAGACATACACACATATGCTTCTGTATATCTACACCTTAGCCCCCTTCTGTTGCTTCATTTTTTCCATAGCCCTTATTACCATCCCACATATGTATATTTTACTTATGACTAAAAATATAAATTTCATGAAGACAGGCATTTTATTCTATTTTGATTCCTACTGTATCACCAGAACCTAGAATGGTGCGTGGCATACAGTAAGTAACCAATAACTATGTGTTTAATAAATTGGTGGACCCACAAGAAACAAGCAAGAGGAATTAAAATCTCTACACAATCACTCATAACAGATTTCAGCCAACTGCCTTGTCCTCTTAAGGATTATCATCCATTTTACTAATAATCTACTAACAACAGCTATTAAGTAGCAGTATTTGCACAGTCCAGAAGCAATCCCTACTTCCTCAACTTCACAGGTAAGACAAAATATACAAAGAAGCAACTCATTCATAATAGCTAACATTTAATGAATGCTTACAATATACCAGGCACTGTGCTAAGCACTTTAATAGATTAGTGAATCCTTATAACACTCTAAGACACAAGTTTCTAGGACTTTCTTTCTTTTTAAAAGGAGACTGGGGCTCAGAGACTTTAAGAAATTTTAACATGGCTAGAAGGTGAAACAATCACCATTTGAATTCAGGTCATCTGTTCACAGGCCATGTTTTTAACTCTTTCCTCTAAGAGAAAGATGGTTCCATCACAAGGTACAGAAAAGGTAATGTGTAAGTATGTTTTGAAGTAGTCTGAAAAACAGCCTAGTAAGAAATAACACTTGGATGTATGAGGAGCACAGTGTCCCTAAACTTCAAAGGAGTCTCGATTTGGTACAGGAGGCAGTAAGGACCTGTTGCACTGAGTCAGGTAGTCAGTGATACTGACCAAAGGTCTCTCCAGAAGTACAATGACTCTGGTCTGAAGGTTTTGAAAAGGTTGAGGAAAGAAAGGAAGGGAAATCTTTATATATGGAAATGTGTATGTGCAAGAATATGAAGACCAAAATGAATGCATTCATTCATTCATTTGTTCAAAAGCTGTAAGTCTCCCATGGTACAGGCCCTGTTATGGATGTCAAGGACACTAAAAGCCCTGTGCTTAAGTTCA